>NC_090932.1:126677727-127877727 GCF_040938575.1 Ambystoma mexicanum
ACCCCCCAGCAGTGCAGGGGCAGCCTCCACCAGGCCCCCACTCATGTCTCCCACCACCCCCACCCCCAGCCACCAGGGGCAGCCTCCACCAGGCCCCCACTCATGTCCCCTATTACCCCCACCCCCCAGCAGTGCAGGGGCAGCCTCCACCAGGCCCCCACTCATGTCTCCCACCACCCCCATCCCACAGCCACCAGGGGCAGCCTCCACCAGGCCCCCACTCATGTCTCCCACCACCCCCCCCAGCAGTGCAGGTGCAGCCTCCACCAGGCCCCCACTCATGTCTCCTACCACCCCCATCCCACAGCCACCAGGGGCAGCCTCCACCAGGCCCCCACTCATGTCTCCCACCACCCCCACCCCCCAGCAGTGCAGGGGCAGCCTCCACCAGGCCCCCACTCATGTCTCCCACCACCCCCACCCCCAGCAGTGCAGGGGCAGCCTCCACCAGGCCCCCACTCATGTCTCCCACCACCCCCACCCACCAGCCGTGCGATTTGCCTGGGTATGTGTACTTCGGGGTGCGCGGGAACTTCCACACACGATTTGCCTGGGTACGTGTACTACGGGGTGCGCGGGAAGTTCCACACGCGATTGCACGTGTACTTCGGGGTGCGCGGGAAGTCCCACACGCGATTGGCCTGGGTACGTGTACTTCGGTGTGCGCGTGAACTTCCACACGCGATTAGCCTGGGTACGTGTACTTCGGGGTGCGCGTGAACTTCCACACGGGATTGGGCCTGTGAGAGTGGGTTACATGTATTCCAGGGGTGGGCG
Source organism: Ambystoma mexicanum (assembly GCF_040938575.1). Classification (NCBI taxonomy): domain Eukaryota; kingdom Metazoa; phylum Chordata; class Amphibia; order Caudata; family Ambystomatidae; genus Ambystoma; species Ambystoma mexicanum. Next base: position 126,678,505 of record NC_090932.1, read on the forward strand.
GGAATATTTACCCGCGACTGTGCCTGTGAGAGCGTGCTACGTGTATTCCTGGGGTGGGCGGGAAGATTCACAGGTTCGCCTACGACGTGCCGAAAAATGGTCCAATCCTGAGACACGTACGCCAGCATGAAGCAGGCGTACGTCGACCCGCGCAGCATAAAAGTGCGCGCAAACAACAAACAAGCTCATACGCCAGGATGAATATTCCATTCCTAGCAGCAGTGGCCGTGGGTTACCAAAGGAGGAGGAGGATAGTGAGGGCCTGAATTTTCACTCCCAGAACCAGCCTTTTTGGGATGCCTGATGACCAGGTGTATGGGAGGTACAGGTTTCCCCCACACATAATACTGGACCTGGTCAGTGAGTGGGAGGATGACCTCACATCACCCACCCTGTGCTCCCAAGCACTCAGCCCCCTGGAGAAGGTCCTCAATGTACTGCACTTCTTGGCCACAGGATCATTTCAGCAGACAAGTGCCATTGTGGGTGGGGTGTCACAGGCCACGCAGTCACGCTGCCTACACAAGGTCTTGAACATCATCACTGCACGCCCATCAGTCCGTAGGCATATATACCTGCCCAGGACACTTGCAGAAAGGCAGGCTGCCACCCTTGATTTCTATGGTGTGGCACAATTTCCAAAAGTGCTAGGTGCCGTTGACTGCACCCATGTGGCACTACGTCCCCCCAGGGCATCTGAGCACATCTATAGGAACCGCAAGCTCTGGCATTCCATCAACGTGCAGGTAGTATGTAATGCCAAGGGAATCATCACCTCAGTATATGCCAACTATCCAGGGTCCACCCACGACAGCTTCATTTACCGAATGTCTACCCTAAGCCGGGACCTAGAAGCTGGGCGGCATGGCGATACATGGCTGCTTGGTGAGTATGAATGCCACTGCACATGCTTGCATGTCAGATGCAGAGTTATGTCACTACCCCACTAATGATACCCATCACCTCCTCACCAGGGGACAGTGCCTACCCTCTGAGCACCCACATGATGACGCCAATTCGGAACCCCATCACGCCTCCAGAGGTAAGATACAACACAGCCCATATTGCAACCTGGGGCATAGTGGAGCGCACATTCGGAGTGCTCAAGTCACGCTTTCGCTCCCTTGACCGTTCTGGCGGGCAACTGTTATATGCGCCCCCAGTAGTGTGCAGGATTATAGTGGCAGCATGTGTCCTGCACAATGTTGCAACACGCCGGGGCCTGGCCGTGGACATGGTGGTGCCCCCACATCCCCAACCACATGCACGCCCGCTGCGCATGGGAGGGGAGAGGGCACGGGGTGAGGCAGCCCGTACGCAGCTGGTGGCTAATTACTTCACATACAAATCACACCCCAGTGGAGTGCACACAGGCCTGGCACATACCATCTGATAAGCAATGATGACTCGACCTGACAATTAAGACGAACAAAGGGACTGTCAACTGTCAGAACCATAGCAGCCTGAGATTGTTCATGTGGAAGTGTCACAATGTGTGCATCCCTACCTACACAAACACCACCAATGCAGTGTCATGAAAAGACACTTCCATGCTGCAGAAATGAATGCCCACTTGCAAAATACTACACGAAAACAGTGCCATGTTACCCACCCTCTCCCCGGCACGGCCACACAACACACCATGGCATGTCATGCAATGTGAGAGGAAAGAAATGAATCCCCACAACATGCCCCAAGTGTCAGCAGCTACAGTGGCCCTAATGGAAACATGTCCACACATGAAATGCTCACAGTAATGCAGGACCTACAACCCACATTACCAAATACTTACCAAGAATACCAATCACCTACACAACCTCCAACCTACCTTAAACATGACATTACAGACTTAAAAATTAGCTAGCCTCACCACCTGATGATGACAGCCCTCCGAACACTTGCAAGTATACAGTGTTAGCGCCACGCAAGAGTGTAGGTGCACTGCTTACAACATGGACTCCAGTTCCAAGGTGGACCGCATTGTGAAGACATGAGGAATGGACCTGCAAATATGGAGGATGAGATGGACGCAGAGGCACATATCAATACACCACGCAGTGTACAATACAACAACAATATGCACTATGAATGTATACACAGTATTGACTACAGACTGCCCACACAGCTCATGGGAGTCCAATGTCACCATGTACGTCAATGTCACTTGGGCACACCCTTTGCAAGCCCATGGAAACGGGAAGCAGGAGGGGTGTGTGCGACAAAAACCCAAGCATCTGAACCAAATCCATGACAAGCCTGCATGTGCCCAGCCACAATGCAGCGTATGCCCATGGGAGCCATACAATGCAGCACACTGTCCCAAAAAAAAAAAAAAAAAAAAATGGCCATTAATGGTCCCGGGGGGTTGGGGAGGCCACCCAGGAGGTCCGAGGACAGGGTGCACACCAAAACCCACCTGTGTGGATCTTGCGGAAAAAAAACACCTCCATGGGCTCATGGCCTACACGGCTACCCTATTGTGGGAGTATCACTGCTGTCGCTATCCTCACCATCTGCAGCTGCATCCGGAGGTGGTGGCACTATGGGAGGCAGCCCACGCAAAGCCCTAGTCTGTTCCTCCATGGCTGCAAGCATGCGGGTGTGGTAGGTCTCGTTCTGGAGGATGAGTGTTCGGAGGTCCCCATGCAACAACTCACGGGATGCCCGGACCTCCGCCCTAGTTGCCTGCATCTCAGCTGAGAGCGTACGGGTGAGACGCTCCAGCTGCTGTTCTGTCCTTTTAGTGTGTTGAAGCCTCAAGCTCAACAAGAGTTGTCCTGAGGTGAAGGAGCTCCTGCCTTAGGGCTTCCCTGTGGCCCTGGGACTCTATGGAGATGGCTTCCTGCAGAGTTGCCAGTGCCGCCCGCCTGTCCCTGTCGGACGCCAACATGTCCTCCCTGTGTGACTGGCAGATGGAGTCGGTTGCCTGCTGTAGTCGCTCCATCAGCCTTTCGGGGGGGACAATGGAAGTGGCCACCCTATCCATGGCATGAGCCATCATCTCTGATGATGCTGCCTGTTGGGTTGCCATACCGTAAATGGATTGCTCCCATTCAGTATTGCCAGGTGGCGTACGGCCACCACGTCGGCGGGCACCACACCTGTCTGGGGCAAGGCGAACAGCGCCTTGCTGTGCCGGCACTGCCTAAGGCTGCAGGACTGCATTCCCCCTCTGATCTGCTGGCCCAGGAACAGGATCAGATGTCGCGGAGTGTGACCCTGCATCCGTAACCACCAAAGGCGTACCTGCCAACACTGACATCCCCATTGAGGGTTCTAACCCTGGTGCAGATGGGTCGGACAGAACAGAATCCCTCCCAGGAACACTCACCTGCGACGGCACGTAGGTCTCATCATCCGAATCAACACCTGAGTACAGCTCGGGGGAGGTGCAGCCAGAGACACCCCTTGAGAGCACGACCTGCAGCAGTTGTGGGTTCTCACCCACCACCACACCACGTCCCTCACTGGTGGTCGGTCGGCCCTCAGACCCCTCCTGGGTCTGCACCATCTCCACAACCCCAGCAGTATCAGGTGCGTCTTCCCCCGCAAAGACATAAAAGAAAACAAATGGAAACAGGCATTAGCACTATGGCACACAATGAGGGCTGAGAGGCTACAGAAACAGTACTTGATTGACACATGCCCCACATGACTAAAACACTCCCATGCATGCACCGTCACTGCGTGTGATGGGGAGGCAGATGGCACACATTGATGACACCAAGATGGAAGATGAACACATTTGCTGCATGCTGCCTAGCAGTGGCATCACACATTGGCCAGTGATTGGCAGGTCAAATACACATGCCATCACACAGATGGCATGTACCCTAGCCATGAAGTGAAGAGGGAGAGGAGGTCACCAATTGTTCATTCAGTCCAGTTTGTTCATATGATAGATTATTTTCATTGTAATGGTTCAAATGTTTAACATGCAGCTGCCAGTCAAAAATGGTCCTATAGCACAGGGACATGTCCAAACTAATCATGTCCACGAAACTGAGCCAGTCCACTGTACCATAGCCACGTCAGACATGTGACAATAGGACTGAGAAATCCCGAGTAAAAGTGGTGGTATGCAAACAATCTGCCTGAATAAACAGAGGTAAATAAGCAACAGTGTAGTGGCAAGATGACACTCCAAGGGCAACTGGCGTGGTGTTGGGCTGGATGTCTAATGTTGGCAGAAGGGATGCTGCTATACCCAAATGCTGTTACCAAGAATGTTTAGGAAGAGGCACATGGGTGAGCCGAACCACTCAGGCACACACACCCTCCCCTGGCACCCAAACAGAAGCCCTCCCACACACACCATGCACATGGATGACACACACATGCATGTGCACTCACCGGACAATGCCTCGTAATCTGCCACTTCTCCCACGCCTTGGATCTGTTCCTCCGTGACGTAGGTCCCAGCAACCTGCTCATGTGGAGTGAGTTCTATGTCGTCTGCTGGAGACCCACCTCCAGTCACTAGAGTTGCGGCATGACTTGAGGCCAGCTTATTCTTTGCCCTGCGCTTCAGGTCATTCCAGCGCTTGTAGCATTCATTAGCTGTGCGCCTCACGATTCCAAGGGCACTTATGATGTCCGCAATGGTCTGCCAGTGTGCCTGACGTTGTGCAGGTGTGGTCTTGGATCCTGCAACAATCACCATTTCGCGGTCATGTGCGGACACATACTCTACAAGTGCATTCAGTTCGGCCTCATTGAAGCTGGGCTTCCTTGACGGGCCGGACTGTGTAGCCGTGTCTGGGGCATCAGCCTCTACTGGACGAGCACTCTTCCTCTTCCGCTTGGAAGGTGGTGGGGATCCGGAGTGTCCTGCGCCGCTCTGGACACTAGGGGCAGGAGCGTGGGATTGCACACTCAGCATGGGAGTTGGTGCAGGCATTATCTCAAGTGTGATGGTGTCAGGGGGAATGTCAGCATTATGGACTTGGACCGACACTGTCCTGGATGGGTGTGTGAGAGGTGGGGTGGATGGAGCCGCAGCTGCCCCTGCAGCCTCCCCAGCCTGCCTACGCGGGGCAGCAGATGACCTAGCTGCCCCTGATCCACGTGGCCTGATGACACCAACGTTCACCGGCGCACGTGGCCTAGACCTGCTGACCTGGAAGTCAGCCATGGAGTCACCCTGTGCCAGATCTGGTTCCACAGTGGGCTGGTCCAACAAGGGCTGAGCATGGATGGTGTCAGCCACGGTAACCTCAACCAGGGGGGGGCATGGGTGTCCCTGACTGCTCCTCCACACATGGGGGGCTAGGGGCACCCTGCAAGTCACGGCCACGTCCCCTACTGGATCCACCACGGCCAACACTTGGGGCTCGGCCACCTTTGCCACCCTTACGGCTTGTGCGCCTCCCAGCCATGGCACTGATGTTATTGTGCGTATGGGAGTCGATGTGAACTATTGTCCTGGGCAATTGGGGGTCAAAGGGGTTGGGTACCAGATGGTAATCGTACCCTAGTCCTCTAGCAAGGCTGTATGTCACCCCTGGGGTAAGATGACGGGTCACGCAACGCACAGGCACCCCAAAAAAGCGAAGTAAGGTGCAAGCAACTCCTCCTAGACCACGTGCGTGGAAAAATAAACCTGCACTACGCTGTGGCACCCAGGAACACAAGAATGAACGTATGCGTGTCACACGCAGCCTAGAATGACCTCTGAAGGGGTACGCGACACACGGGGCAAGCACAGATGTTAGATACGTGCGCGACTCACCGTCTGCCAGGAACAAAAGCGTGAAAAATATGCGCGTGTGCTCGTTGGCAACACCCCCGCCAAAATAAGAATTGTACGCTGTCTGAGGAGACAGGACAACAGTAGTAGGGAAGCTGTTTGAGGAAACAGGCCCAGGAAAAAGAGGAAAAGAGAAAAAGCTGTCGGAGGTAACAGGGAGTACGAACTGGAAACGCCGTGAAGTAAATTGCGTGTGAACCGACAAGAAGTACAGATTTCACCCACTCGCTCTCCACGAAAAGCACGTACAAGGAAATGGCATTCTACACGTACCTTTTATACACACGTCACAGACGCGCATACGCAATGAGGCCATTTCCACCAATTACGCGCTTTGACACTCGGACGTGTATCTCTTCATTTTTACACGCGCCATTCTCTACGGCCATGCGCGTGACGTCACAGCTGCGCATGGTGGCCTTTGCGCCAATGAAATCGCATATGCGAGCACACGTGGTAAAACTGCACGTCCGATGTCATCGCGTGTAATCGGCGGGAAGTGAGCGTACACGCGATTGGCCTGGGTACGTGTATTTCTGGGGTGCACAGGAAGTTTCACACGCGATTGGTGGAAATCCACGTGTGCTCTGTCATCACGTGTAATGAGGGAAACACCCGCGCGCCTCACGTCACAGACGCGCTCACGCTCTAAGGGCCTTTGGTCCAATGAAATCGCATATGCGTGCTGACGTGCATACGCGCTAAGGGCTTTTCCTCGATTTACACGCAGACATGCAGGATTTTCACGTGCCAAATCACTCCGTATCAAGCTGGCCACACGTAAGCACACGGAAGACCACGCTCCTGCCCAGAAGGCCGAACTACTGCCCCCCAGAGCCCCAAGCACGCTCCCACCTGCCATCTGCTGCTGCCTGACTGCCTGCTGCCCACATGCCCTGCCATTTGCTGCCTGCGCATCAGCCAGGGGTGCCGTTGCTGTGACCACCCCTGCTGGAACCGAAGACTCCCGACTGGGATTCCATCGCTCCACAGCCCAGCCCCAGGACCCAGTTGCCCACCCACTCCTGCCTCTGGGGTTGTCATGTCGGGGCAAACACCATCTGAGACCACTGACAACCCCCGGCCAGAGAGGCAGAGGGGCACCAGCGTCAGTGCCACCGAAGTTGGTGTCCTGGTGGAGCAAGTCCTGGGGCAGTATGATGCCCTCTTCGGAAGTTCCCGCGCCGGCAAGGAAGGACGGACTCGGATCTGGACTGACATTGTGACTGCCATCAACGCGGAGGGGGTGGCAGTCCGCGACTTACAACATGTCAAGAAGCGCTGGGAGGACTTCAGGTCCAGGACCCTGAACAAGGCCCGGTGCCTCTTGAAGGCAGCGGATGCCAAGGGGCGCCGGGGCCACTTGTCGGAAAAACAGATGAGGGTCCTGGAACGCATATCCCCAGCGCTCCACGTCCAGGTCCTTGAGAGGCAGACCCGTCTGGAGTCGAGCGGTAAGTGTACATGCATCCTGATTGTGAGCTGTGCGTGTGGTGATTTTTCAGTAGTGTGCAGGTTGCACATCTGTTTGTATGGGGTAGAGTATGGGTGGGGGTGTACAGGGCCATGAGGCTAACACATGCGAGGGCTGGAATGTGTGAGACATGGATGGTGCTTGTGTGTGTAGGCTTGCATGCCAAATGCAGTTGTGTGGGCACACATGTTTGGATGAATGTGTATGTAAGTAGACATGTCCGTGATGTCACGCATGTATGTTGTTTTCAGCTGCATGTATCAGCACTGTGTACATGTGCATGTGTGTGTATTTGACAAGGGTGCAACAGTGATGCAACATGGATGCATGTGACAGCGGTATGTGGAAGCCTGATCGGCAGATGTGACATGGATGCCCATCTGAACACTGCAACACTTGGCAGAGGTGTACACATGCATGCAAGTGTGGTGGTGTGTGTTCATGTGTGGTGCACTTCCTGTGTTGCATGTGATGTCTGGCTCACCTTTGCCTGCTCATGCTGTTGTATGTGTATGGATGGTGCTGGCAGTTGCGATATGGCTGTGGTATGGCTCATGTGTGCGAGTTGAAATGACGTGTGTTGGGGATTGTGATGACATGTCTGAGGTTTGCCAATGCCACTCATGTACAACTGTCATGTGTGTATGTGTCCATTGTACAGTGCCCTGATGCCTGTGTTTTATTTCTCCCTGTCTGCAGCGTCAACTGATGAAGAGGGCGGAGAAGGTGCTGTGGAGCACAGCGGCGGGGATCCCACCGCCAGCCGGAGATGCAAGGCCCGGCTCCCCTCCCATGTTGTCATCTCGTCGGGGAGTGAGGAGTCCGGTGCCGCGTCCCAGGCCGCAGCTGCCGGGGGGAGGTCCAAGAGGCGGAGGTTGGAGTTGGACTCCTCAGCAGCAGAAGGGGCAGCTGGGACCCCACAGGGCCCAATGGGGGAAGATGGCACAGAGTCATCCAGGTTGGTGGGGGGTTTGGTGGAGGAGGAGGCCGTGCAAGCAACAGAGACGGGGTCTGGAGGTGGGGATCCCACTGGTGCTAGTGGTGCAGTGCAGGACCAGGGATATCAGGCAGCACAGGCCGCCGCAGAGGTGCCTGTGTGCAATCCTGTCCCTGATCCTGTCCCTGCATCATCTTGCACCAGCAGGGATGCCTACGTCCAGACCCGTTTTCAGGCAGAGGATGAGCTCACGACAACTGGCCTTCCTCTGCCTGCGGACGTGGCTATCCGGGTCCGGGTTGAGCCTGTTCTGACTGGTGTGGCATTGCGTCAACGGGCCATGCGAGGTGACCTGCAGTCTTTTCATGACGAGACTGCACGTCATCTCGAATGGCTCGTTGACCACGTCAGCCTGCTGGGACAGGTCACCCAGGCCGGATTCCTCCGTATGATGGGGCTTGCTACGACCCCCTCCTCAACTGAACCCCCTACGCGCCAGTCGTCCTCCGTGCCATCTTCCCACCCATCAGTCACCTGGGTGCCCTGTGGAGCTGCCTCCGACGGAGCGGCCAGGCTGGTGGAGGAGGCATCCCTGCCACAGTCGGGAGTCGGACATCCAGCAGGGGTGGCCACATCAACAACTGCACCCCAGCCGGCGGAGGATGTGCAGGCAGCAGGAGGCAGTGCACGGACAGAGGCACAGCAGCAGCAGCAACGTGGTGGGAGCCATGAAGGCTCGGGGCCTTCAACATCGGAGGGGCAGGCATCGGCCGGAGGGCAGGAGGATCCAGGACAGAGAGTGTCTTCCGTGTGGCAGCGGTTGGGCCACGCCATAGATGCAGAGCGGCAGCGGGCGGAAGAGGCACGGCTCACAATGGTCAGGGCGGAGAACTCCATGCGGAGGGCCCTGAGGCGGGCCTAGTGCCTCGAGGCAATCCGCAGGGGTTTGGAGGTGGACATGTCGACGGCCCTGCGGACCCTCGGGGCCATGGAGGAGGACCGCCTCCGGGACATTGAGCAGGAGTTCGATGATGCCCTGGCCCGGGACATCCACAAGTGAGCCGTCAAACTAGCCCGCTGCCCTTGTACATAGTTATGTAGGTAGTGTTAGGTTTCATTTTTTTTAGGATTTATTTTGGACCTTTCGGACATTGGCCACATTTATGTATATAGTTTATTTTATTAGTTAGTGTAGTTAGATAGGTTTCCTTTCTTTTGTTGGGATAATGGACCCAGGCTTGTTCGTATGTAAACAGTTCACTGTTGGATTGTATTTTTCTTTCACATTTTAACCATGGAGCAATGGCTTTCTATTTTATTTCCCAATGGATTTTGTTTTCTGGACAGTGACTTTGGACACCATTACTTTGGATTTTGATTTTTGGTTTTGCTTTTTTTCACGGACATGCTTCTTTTCATTTTTGTACTTTCCCATTTCTGTTTCTTTATTTTTGATTCTATTTATGTTTCATTCAATACATATTTATTTATCAAACTTCAATGTGTAGTATCATCTCATTGGTTTAATGCATATCATGATATGGCTTTTGAGATTCACTGACACCCATTGGGTGTATGTGAGGGAAATGTGTTTGTTTCGGAACTTGCAATTGGTGTTCTGTCATGTAATTGCCAATTATGAGTGGGTGGATGCAATACTCGGGTGGGTGTTTTGCATTTGGAGGCTGACCATAGGGACCAGGGATCTAGATTGTGATGACATGTTGGCTGGGGAACATGAGTTGGACATGGGTGGGGGCCTGCTGGCAGGTGCCCCACAGTGCTGGGGGGTGGGGGTGCAGGGGGACATGAGTGGGGGCCTGGTGGAGGGTGCCTCTGACTGCTGGGGGGTAGGGGGTGGTGGGAGACATGGGTGGGGGCCTGGTGGAGGCTGCCCCTGCACTGCTGGGGGGTGGGGGTGCAGGGGGACATGAGTGGGGGCCTGGTGGAGGCTGCCCCTGCACTGCTGGGGGGTGGGGGTGGTGGGAGACATGAGTGGGGGCCTGGTGGTATATACCCCTGGTGGCTGGGGGATGGGGGTGGTGGTAGACATGAGTGGGGGCCTGGTGGAGGGTGCCCCTGACTGCTGGGGGTTAGGGGGTGGTGAGACATGGGTGGGGGCCTGGTGGAGGCTGCCCCTGCACTGCTGGGGGGTGGGGGTGCAGGGGGACATGAGTGGGGGCCTGGTGGAGGGTGCCCCTGACTGCTGGAGTGTAGGGGGTGGTGGGAGACATGGGTGGGGGCCTGGTGGAGGCTGCCCCTGCACTGCTGGGGGGTGGGGTGCAGGGGGACATGAGTGGGGGCCTGGTGGAGGCTGCCCCTGCACTGCTGGGGGGTGGGGGTGCAGGGGGACATAAGTGGGGGCCTGGTGGAGGCTGCCCCTGGTGGCTGGGGGGGGTGGTGGTAGAAATGAGTGGGGGCCTGGTGGAGGGTGACCCTGACTGCTGGGGGGTAGGGGGTGGTGGGAGACATGGGTGGGGGCCTGGTGGAGGCTGCCCCTGCACTGCTGGGGGGTGGGGGTGCAGGGGGACATGAGTGGGGGCCTGGTGGAGGCTGCCCCTGGTGGCTGGGGTTGGGGGTGGGGGTAGACATGGGTGGGGGCCTGGTGGAGGGTGCCCCTGACTGCTGGGGGGTAGGGGGTGGTGGGAGACATGGGTGGGGCCTTGTGGAGGCTGCCCCTGCACTGCTGGGGGGTGGGGGTGCAGGGGGACATGAGTGGGGGTCTGGTGGAGGCTGCCCCTGCTGGCTGGGTGGTGGGGGTGGTGGTAGACATGGGTGGGGGCCTGGTGGAGGGTGCCCCTGACTGCTGGGCGGTGGGTGGTGGTGGGAGACATGAGTGGGGGCCTGGTGGAGGCTGCCCCTGCACTGCTGGGTGGTGGGGGTGGTGGTAGACATGAGTGGGGGCCTGGTGAAGGGTGCCCCTGCACTGCTGGGGGGTGGGGGTGCAGGGGGACATGAGTGGGGGCCTGGTGGAGGCTGCCCCTGGTGGCTGGGGGTGGGGGTGGTGGTGGACATGGGTGGGGGCCTGGTGGAGGGTGCCCCTGACTGCTGGGCGGTGGGTGGTGGTGGGAGACATGAGTGGGGGCCTGGTGGAGGCTGCCCCTGCACTGCTGGGTGGTGGGGGTGGTGGTAGACATGAGTGGGGGCCTGGTGGAGGGTGCCCCTGCACTGCTGGGGGGTGGGGGTGCAGGGGGACATGAGTGGGGGCCTGGTGGAGGCTGCCCCTGGTGGCTGGGGGTGGGGGTGGTGGTGGACATGGGTGGGGGCCTGGTGGAGGGTGCCCCTGACTGCTGGGGGGTAGGGGTGGTGGGAGACATGGGTGGGGGCCTTGTGGAGGCTGCCCCTGCACTGCTGGGGGGTGGGGGTACAGGGGGACATGAGTGGGGGTCTGGTGGAGGCTGCCCCTGGTGGCTGGGTGGTGGGGGTGGTGGTAGACATGGGTGGGGGCCTGGTGGAGGGTGCCCCTGACTGCTGGGCGGTGGGGGGTGGTGGGAGACATGAGTGGGGGCCTGGTGGAGGCTGCCCCTGCACTGCTGGGGGGTGGGGGTGCAGGGGGACATGAGTGGGGGCCTGGTGGAGGGTGCCCCTGACTGCTGGGGGGTAGGGGGTGGTGGGAGACATGGGTGGGGGCCTGGTGGAGGCTGCCCCTGCACTGCTGGGGGGTGGGGGTGGTGGGAGACATGAGTGGGGGCCTGGTGGAGGCTGCCCCTGGTGGCTGGAGGGTGGGGGTGGTGGTAGACATGAGTTTGGGCCTGGTGGAGGCTGCCCCTGCACTGCTGGGGGGTGGGGTGCAGGGGGACATGAGTGGGGGCCTGGTGGAGGCTGCCCCTGGTGGCTGGGGGGTGGGGGTGGTGGTAGACATGGGTGGGGGCCTGGTGGAGGCTGCCCCTGCACTGCTGGGGGTAGGGGGTGCAGGGGGACGTGAGGGGGGGCCTGGTGGAGGCTGCCCCTGCACTGCTGGGGGGTGGGGGTGGTGGGAGACATGAGTGGGGGCCTGGTGGAATATGCCCCTGGTGGCTGGGGGATGGGGGTGGTGGTAGACATGAGTGGGGGCCTGGTGGAGGGTGCCCCTGACTGCTGGGGGTAGGGGTGGTGGGAGACATGCATTGTTGATCAGTAGTGCAAGGTGACAAGTGGGTTGGCTGGGGGGCATGCCCATGGTGGATGGGCTGCCTGCGGGACATGAGCAGGGGTGCAGGGTAGTCCCCCGTGGTGTGGGCTGTCTGCAGGGGCCGTGGAGGTTGTAGAGCGAACACCTGGGAGGACCCACACGGCCAATTCACGTGTAGTACTCCCCAGAACCCCTGAAATACACGTGCCCTGCTGAAATTGCGTGTGGAACTTCCTGCGCACCCCTGAAATACACGTACCCTGCTGAAATCACGTGTGGAACTTCCCGCGCACCCATTGAATACATGTACCCTGCTCGCACTGGGCCAATCGCGTGTGGAACTTCCCGCGCACCCCTGAAATACACATACCCTGCTGAAATCGCATGTGGAACTTCCCGTACACCCCTGAAAGACACGTACCCTGCTCGCACGGGGCCAATCGCGTGTGGAACTTCCCGCGCACCCCTGAAATACACGTACCCTGATGGAATCGCGTGTGGAACTTCCCGCGCACCCCTGAAATACACGTACCCTGCTGAAATTGCGTGTGGAACTTCCCGCGCACCCCTGGAATACACGTACCCTGCTCGCACGGGGCCAATCGTGTGTGGAACTTCCCGCGCACCCCTGAAATACACGTACACTGATGGAATCGCGTGTGGAACTTCCCGCGCACCCCAGAAATACACGTACCCTCCTGAAATCGCGTGTGGAACTTCCCGCGCACCCCTGAAATACACGTACCCTGCTCGCACGGGGCCAATCGCGTGGGGGACTTCCCGCGCACCCCTGAAATACACGTACCCTGGTGGAATCGCGTGTGGAACTTCACGCGCACCCCTGAAATACACGTACCCTGCTGAAATCGCGTGTGGAACTTCCAGCGCACCCCTGGAATACACGTACCCTGCTCGCACGGGGCCAATCGCGTGTGGAACTTCCCGCGCACCCCAGAAATACACGTACCCTGCTGAAATCGCGTGTGGAACTTCCTGCGCACCCCTGAAATACACGTACCCTGCTGATTTTGGTGTGGAACTTCCCGTGCACCCCTGATGAACACGTACACAGGACAATCGCGTGTGGAACTTCCCGCGAACCACTGAAATACACGTTCCCCGCTTGGCGTTTGCTGTTTGCCAGCCCTGTGAACTGGTCCAGGGTTAGCGCAGCCCTTTGCGATTATTTGGGGATTTTGAAGGCTTTTCCTTGCGCAAGGGCGTTCTTGGGGGCGTATCTGGCGCTGCTGCAGGGTCGCTGCGCCACGCTGCGCCACGGCTGGTTTTGGATGCGAAAATCCATGAATACGCTGTGCGCGGAAATCGATTTTAGCGCACGCGGCTGGCGCAGACATTCGCACGGGCATGCTGTGCGCCAGTCGCGTGCGCCACTTTTGTGCGAATTTCTATGAATTACCCTGCAAATCTCAACAGGGCTTACTATAAAAAGGTAATACTGTTGAGAATAATATTGGTTTGATAATTGATCACCAATTTCCATGTGGCCCCACCAAGATTCGATTACGTGTCCTGAAGGATGAAGACTGATATCCCAGACGTCAGATTGGCTCATTGAACCAACTGTGTGCTGAGGCCCACCTCAGCAGCGTACGCTCTGGCCTACAGTGCCCAGGTGCACCATTACCCCTTGCGTCCTGCCATTTCAGAAGTCCTTGGAGCGCAGAAGCTGCACCCGTGAGCAGCACACCTTGACTTGGCTGCCACACCCCTCACTGCCACCATGGAGTGCAAGGGCTCCCTCAAAATCGAACGCTTAAGGGGTCGCAAAGGCCATTACCATTCCACCTCTTTGTTGCTAATGGCCAAGTCCCACAGTAGGACGGGAACCAAGGATTTTGGTCATATGAAACCTTTTGTACAGTGTAGCTGACGATTTGTGCCCCATAACTGCTGCTGAAGTGCTCCACTCACATAAGCACCTGTGAGAAAGTGACACTGATAGTAGCAGTTTGAAACTAAATAAAGAGAATCTTTTACATGCCCATAGCTCTCAACCATTTGTGTTGCAAAGGCGGGTGAAATCACCCGATTTTGTTTTTGGCGGGTGAGACGCCCATTGAAATGAATGGGAGTGCTGGAGGCTTGGCGGGTGAGTCAGCCTTTTACAAGGCGGGTGACACCCGCCAAAAGCGTGTGAGTTGAGAGCTATGACATGCCTTATTGATAGCATCAACTACCAAACATACATTGGACTTCTATTTTTTACTCTCAATTTAACAAAGCGATACAAATAACAATACCAGATTACATTAAAACGTGATTATTATTACACACTGCTGAATTTAGGCCAAGCTTCAAATTCAAGATGTCCAACGTGTCGCTGTACTTTGAGTCCCCCAAGTTCCCATGGAGCTGGTCATGAGAGGCCTCTTTCTGTTTCTATGGCTTCCTCGCCTGATAAACAACTCCTCTGCGCGGCTTATGGGAATGCACGCCTCTGCCGCCCAATGATGCAACAGATGCATCAGTTTCCCGGCAGCAGACTATTTATACAGTCTCCTATAGGTATGCCTCATTCACGGATGGGCGGGGCTTCTCGGTCTGAGTCCTGTAACACGGACCCTCGAGGGGTCACGTGCAGGAACGGCCCTACGCATCAGCGGAAGAACTTTCCTGATTGGGCCTTGATCATCTCTTGCTATTGGTGGGTGAAAGGTTCCCTCGGCTTGTAAAGCGAGCTCACCTGTCCCACCTGTAGCAACAGCGCCATTGTGCTGGCTGTTACTAGGCAAGTGCTGCAATTGTGCGCTGCTGACGCAACAGCAAAACAAAACCAGGCTGCATCCTGCTTAAGGTGCCACTAGCCGGAAAGGATGCCTGTTTTGCCATTCAAGCAGCAACCTTGAGCCTGCTGCGGTTGGGGGAGGGGTGAATGCTTGCACTGGCCTTGTTTGTGCTGCTAGTACATTCCAACAGCCATTGATCCTTCCGTTCAAAACACAGAGTAAGAGGGTGTGAAACCACAACTCCAGTTGCTCGGAAGAAGCGCAACATGATGTGTTCAGACATGCCCGTCTGCCTTGCGCTACCGGCGACTCCTGCAGACCAGGTTTCATAATGTGGTTTCTGTGAGTGTGAGGGAGGATGTGCTTAATAAGGGGCTGCTGTAGAGTGAGTTCAGTGACAGCAAGACTCCATTACAAGCTAGTGTACGGGAATTCCAGCAAGGCAAGGGCAGAGACAGTGAAATGTTGGTTGAGCCTAATATGCCAATAGCTCTTGTCCCAGGCTTACCAGCCCAATGGTGGCGCTCTCAGTTGCTCGTTTCCATTTTTTAAAACACCCCCTTTCCTTGTTTTCAACATTCAATTTAATAGTAATGTTTGGTAATGTTTATTTGTATAGCGCCTATACACAAAGCAAGTGTTCAAAGCGCTCAAGGAGGAAGGGAACAAGGTGAAAAAACAACAGTCGTTCAGTGTCTTTGAAATATAATACATATATATATATATACATAGAATACATTTATCAGTAGAGGTAACAGCAAATGGGCCTCATTACGACCCTGGCGCTAAGTGAAAAACGATGGCGGTAAATGGTTACCGCCATCGTTTTCCGCCAGGTCCGATCATGACCCGTGACCGTTAACTACAATGCCATTAGCGGCATCGTAGTTAACGCTGCCGCTAACTGCGCTAAGGGTGCGCGCACGCGACCGGCCACACCGTACTTAGCGCCATGGCGGAAAGGTACGCAAATGCCGACCCAAGCGGACATGCACCTAACGCCATCACCCAGCCCGTTAAGTACCTTACCGCCATGGTGCTAATTACGCCATCGCGAACCAACCGTAAAGGGCCATGTAAAGTGAATGCAGCTGCCACAGGTGCACAGAAACAGCACAGGTGAAGGCAATACAGACTCAGGAAGTACAAAAAGAGCACACCCCACCCCTTCCCACACCCAGTCACACTCCACAATGATACCAATACGACTAGCAATGTTGGGGCTGGAGGACCTGATAGCAATGCATGTGCTACAACAGCAACAACAACAACAGGCAGCACAGAGGAGACGCAGGAGGAGAAGGAGGGCAAGGCAGGCCCAGCAAGCCCCACCAGCACAGCCAGTGCCACCACGCAGGCAGCCCCCAATCCCACGCATCAGAGCCAATCCATTCAACCTCACTGCTGAGCAGATCCACACCTTGTACCGTTTGGACCGGGACACCATCACCGCCATCGTAGACATGATACACAACGACATCGTCAGCATGATAGAAACTCCAACCGCCACCCCCCCCCCTACTGAAGGTAGTGTCTGTACTCCACTTCCTGGCCACAGGCACCTACCAGCACACAGTGGGGCACTTGCATGGCATTTCACAACCATTATTCTCACAAACACTCATCCAAGTGCTCGATGCCCTCCTCAAGCACACAGACGACCACATCTCATTACCACGGACTGCCCAGGACATTGCAAACACCAAAGTGGGTTTCCATGCACTAGCCGGCATACCCGGTTGCATTTGTGCCATCGACTGCACCCATGTGGAATTGGTGGTTCCACGTGCCATGGAGGTACCGTACCGCAACCGGAAACAGTTCCACTCAATCAACGTGCAAATGGTCTGTGACTCCAACAAGATCATCACACATTGTTGTGCCCGATTCCCCGGATCAACCCATGATTCTATGGTCCTGAGGAACTCCACAATACCACGCTACATGGAGCGACATGCAGGCCCAAGATCCTGGCTACTCGGTGAGTCCAATTTCATGGAAGTGGGCAGGTGAATGACGTACCGATGCATACTCCACCTGGCTGAAAGGGGGGGGGGGGATGATGCATACTCCACCTGGCTGATAGGGGGGGGATGATGCATACTCCACCTGGCTGAAAGGGGGGGGGGAATGATGCATACTCCACCTGGCTGTGAGTAACACAGAGAACGGAGACAGAGGATGGGCACTCACAATGCACTCAACCCCTCTGCATACATTGGGTGATGGCATGCAAAACAGGCCATGGGAGCCATGAGCATATACTGGTTGCATTGTGTGAATCAATTAGTGCATGTAGAAGTGAGCCGAAGTAACAGTTGGATGCAAGCCATGGTGGCACATCATGTTCTTGATCAGACGACATGATTGACACATACATTCTCGCCTACATACAGGTGATGCAGGCTATCCCCTGAAGAGGTGGCTCCTTACACCAGTCCGGAACCCGCTGAACCAGCACAAGGAGGACTTCAACCGTGCACATACACGTACTCGTGTGGTCATAGAGCAGACATTCGACCTATTGAAGGCACGGTCCGAAGCCTCAGCAGGTCTGGTGGGGCACTCCTGTACCACCATGAGAAGGTGGCAAAGATCGTCATGGCATGTGTCATGCTACACAATATGTGCGTCAGACGGAATGTGCCCCTGCCCCCTGACGCAGAACTGCAACCACCTGACGATGAGGATGAGGAGGGTGCAGATGGGGCGGCACCCCATGGAGGAGGCGACGCACAGGAGGGGCGTGCAATGCGCCAAAGTATCATCGACCACTGCTTCTAGCACACACGGCTGGTGTGAATCACATGGAGACTGCACTTGGGGCACTGTGTGTCTCTGGGACATGCACACTGTGGACTGTACACCAATAAAGCACACATACGCAATAAAAATGTCCACACATTTCATTTTGGGAAAGAAAAAAGTGAATTTAAACTATGAAACGTTGTGACACACCCCCTCCCCCCTGCACACCCCAACACACCCCCTCCCCCCTGCACACCCCAACACACCCCCTCCCCCCTCCCCCCTGCACACCCCAACACACCCCATGTAGGTGTCAACAGATGCCTGTGACAGTGGCCACAGGCTGATACAAGCCCCCTCTCCCGGCCCCCTGGGCACCCCTGGCTGTGGAGCGCAGGTTACGTCCGGAACGTCGGACGGGGCTGCTCTGTGCAGAACTGGCAGTGGAGGATGTCCCTGCCTGCCCCCGTGCATGCACGTCCTGTAGGGTGTGGGTGAGCTCAGTGAGCGCACGACGCAAGCCGGCAAGTTCAGCACAGATGTCCCTGGACATGGCCTGCATGGCATCCCTCAGGGTGGCAGTGCTCTGCGCTACTTCGGCCCTTAGGGTCTCCGTGGCCTGTTCAATGGTTGCCCTAGCCCCCACACATTCCGCGGCATGCTCAGCCAGCATCGTGGACAGTTGTTGCTGCCGTTCTGTGATGTCCTCGAGGGACTGCTGCCCCTGCTGGCCCATGGCCAGTGCTGGTGGTGTGATGGAGGGGCTGCTCCCCTCCTGTGGACTGAGGACTGGGCATGGGGTAGAAGGCCACTCCTCTACCTCTGTGTGCCCCTGTGTGTGATCCTCATGGGGGCTGGCGTCTGACAAACAGGGGGAATGTAGTAGGTCAGTGGGGCTTCTGACTTCGTGCTCCTCAATGTCTGAGTCTGAACATGCAGCTATTGCAGCTGTCTCACCCATGTTGCTGCTGGCCGCTGACCCGGTGCCTTCTGTGGCAGGCAATGTTGGTAGAGGTGGAGCAGCTGCTGCTGGCCTGCTGACTACAGGGGTGCTTGCCGGTGGGACGTCCGGTATGCTTGCAGTGGGTCCTGCTTGTTGTGGGGTCTGCCTCACTGCAGCTGAGGTTGAGGGTGCGGGGACGGTATTATTGGCCTTCTTGGCTCTCTTCGTCGCAGGGGTGTCCTGGTCCTCGGGGTGTGAATCTGTGCCTGTGGTGGAGCAAAGGAGGGAGGGCGTTATTGATGGGTCTGCGGACTTTGGAATGACAATGATAGACATTATTCTGGTCAGTAGATGAGGCAGATTTCAGGCAGGGCCATGCAGGTTGTCTCCTTTTAGTGTGGAATGTGGATGCAGGAAGCGGGTGCCAGCAGTGTATACAGGGTGGTGCTCGCATGTGGCTATGGGCAGTGTGGAAATGTGTTGCATTTACACTCTAGGGCAACCTTGTGCTACACATGAATGGACTGCAGTGACTATGGCATGTCTTGTTTGAGGCACCTACCTTCATCGCCTGATGTCGGAGCTCCCCTTTCCATCCCTCCGACGCCTTCAATGGCTTCCATGCCAATCGTGGTTGCACAAATCTCCTCCCACGGTTGGAGTTTTAGTGGGGATTCCGACCCTCCACCGGTACCCAGGGCAAGATTGCGGTTCGCAGAGATGACGGCTCTGACCCGTATGCGAAGGTCGTCCCAGCGCTTCCTGCACTGCTGTGGGGTGCGGGGTACGGTCCCCACCGCGCTGACGCGCTCGGCCACCAGGGCCCAGATGGCCTTCTTTTTCCCTATCGCTGTCCTGGTCATTTCTGGGGAGAAAACGACAGCTGCGTTGTCTTGCAGGGTCTCCGCAAGCATGCAGAGTTCCTCCCGGCTGAATCTTTCCTGGCGCTGGCGGTCACATGCCTTCTTAACAGCTTTAGGCATTTTTGGGTAGTTGGATGGGTGGGTGATTGGTTGGGACAGGTGTCAGGGTTGGATCTGGTGTTGTTCGGTAGGATGGCAATGGATTGTGTTTTTAAAGATGGCCGACGTGCTGTTTCCCGTTCCGGCGCGATGACGTTATTTCCGGTTCTGCTTTTTACGGCCACCGCAAATTACGGTGGCCGCAAATTACGGTGGCCGCTAATTACGGTGGCCGCTAATTACGGTGGCGGAAGTGCACCTTGCTCGCTTTACGTTGCCGGTAGGGGCCTTTTCCGCCATGGCGTTAATTGCATTACCGCCATGGCGTAATGCTCGTGCGCGATGGGTCGTAATGTGGCGCTCTTTACGCCATCGGCCCACGGCGTAAACGCTCATTACGCCATGGCGGTAATGACGGAAGATTACCGCCTGGGTCGTAATGAGGCCCAATATGTCTTAACGACAATTCTGCAGTTTTTCCAAGTGCTGTAGGGCATTCCCATGCAGGGAGGGAAGACGGGGAAAACACCACACAGATCTTTAGGCATATTACGTTCTGATTCCCGCAAACGCACAGATGCTTACACGGTGGGGACAACGGTGGGGAGTGGGAGTACAAGTGCGCCCAGTCGGTAGTGACTTAGGTGAGTACAGAGAGATGCCACTCTCTTGGGTCATTGACCAAGTGAAGCAATGATGAGGTGAAGTGCAAGGCCCGGAGGCAAGTGCAGGAGGAGTGGCGGGGGTGGCAGGGACCTGTGAGACTCTGAGGTACACCAGGCGGCCAGTCAGCAAGCTGTATGGAGAAGGTGGGAGGGAGGGAATAGAGCAGAAGGATAGGTTAGCAGGGTAGAGGGAGAGAGGAGAAGCTAAATGTCTTAAGGAGTTTCCAGAACTTAAGAGATCAGGCTGAAGACGGAGGGCGGCAGGCAGGCTATTCCAGAGGGAGGTCCCTGCTGACGATAAAGATCTCCCTCCAAATCTCTGCTTGGAGAACCGGCTCACTCCCAGAAGGTTGGAGTTAGAGTGGCGGAGGGCTCGGTAGGCACCCCTTATTCTCGAAATAAAGGAGCTGGCAAACATTTACAATCCCCTGATGCTTGAAAATATCCTACCTTGCACAAGACAGCAATACATCTCTGTTGATTGCCCTACGTGTCTTCACATCACATCATTGTTTTACACAAGCAAATTCTGAATAAAATGTGCAAGTTTGCATGCATTTCACTGTTTCAGGCTTATGTGGTGCAGCCATTTAATGTGGAGAAAGGGCAGAATCAGGGGCTTTGGAATGCTTATGCCTCTTCCCCCGTGAGCTGTGACTTGTCAGGGAAAGAGGCCATTAGCACTCTCCAATTCGCACGTGTCTGCCCCAGCCCAATAATAAAAGATAAGGCATCAGAGAAACAGACTTGGGCTATGTCCAGGGGGTCTGTGAAGCTCAGCTATGTCATTTACCATAGCTTGGCTTTGTTACTTCAAAGCCCCAGTACATGCCAACCTGCATTATGCAAAAAGAAAAACCTTTAGTTAGGATTTCAAGGAGGCAGACCTCTGTGTTTTACACACCCTTTTCCTCGTTTTTGGGTACTAGGCTGCGTACCACACAGCAGTTTCATTGCCACCACGGGGCTTACCATACTCACATGTCTTGAGTAAAGACCAGCACAGAGCCCTTATTTTCCAAGCCATTAGCTCCAAGTATATGTTTGGGGGGTTGGGGGGGCGGTGTAGCCCAAGTGACAAGAAGAACATATAATGTGTGATGGATGGCATGGCAATTGTCTTCTAATTTTCTAATTTTACTTACAAATGAGAAATAGGTTTTTCTCTAAGAAAAATAGAATAGAATCAGTAATATAAGTGGCTGTGATGGAGAGCCTCTGATGCAAACCATTAATATACAATGTACCACTGCTATATCCTATAGCCTATTCCACTGCAGCAGGAAATGTATTTATGTTGCCATGAAACACACCTACTGAGGCGATATGACCCGAGGCAGCGGGCTGACCCTGCCGGTAATGTCCTGCCGCCCAAGTTAAGGGCCCAATTGATGCAATGTGCTCCCACGTGTAAGCACACGTGAGTGATAATGACTAAGACATTTTTTTTTAAACATACCTTTCTCCTGTCTGGCGACATCTGCATCTGTAACAGGAGTCCATTTTCAGTGTTGATTACAATGACATAATCAACACTGAAAGCTAACTCCTGTATGGGACGCGGTGTCGCCAGACAGGATAAAGGTATTTCCTTTTTTTAAATTCCTTTTTTTAAATGTTCTTAGCCATTAACACCCACATGTACTCGTGGGTGATAACAGCTGTGTGGGGCAGGGGGAATTAAGGGAGATAGAGGGGAAGGGGCACTCAGCCATGGGAAATCTCGAAACACAGGCTTATATTGGAGGATACAGCCTGCGTACAGCCTGCGTTCCAAGCTCCCTGACTGGCTAGCGCCCCCGCCCTGGGTGTTAATGCTAATTGTAAATAATGTCTTTCATAGTCCATGTCCCAGACAAATATTACATCAGACCTCCTTTGACAGGTAATAAAACTGTCTTTATCCTTGCTGTGCAATCTGAGTTATTGTGCATAAATAATAAATAAGAACTAACCCAATCTTCTCTCTCAAGCTATTCATCTGGACTATTCGGTAATTGTACCTTCCGGTCCATATACGTATGCTCCCATCTCTTATTCATGACTGAATTCATGCTTGTCTGTCTACTGTATTAACTGAATTCCTGCCTTTGTACTATGTGCCGCATGTACTATTCTGTATGAACTGCAACTTGTAACCGTCTTCTTATTCACTAGCACCCAGATACGCCTGGGTCAGTCACACTATACAAGTAAAATAAACAAACAAGCAAACAAATACAATATAATGACACCTCTTTTTGGTGATAGCATAATATAATAGTGCTTTGTATACACACGGTTATGTGAATACATTAACGTGCATATTACCCAAACACTTGATCTGCCAAAAAATGCATACCAATCAGTAACTCTGCCACCGGTGCCACAGAAGGCGTACCCATCCCTCACTGGGTCACAGAATGACTATATGCAAACCTACACCCAAATTCCTGGCCCTCAGTGATTTTAACAGATGTGCATGGCAATCGGTTCCTGTGGCACAGATAACCTATCCACTACTTCCGTGCCACCAAATACCTGACCTTTACACTCAATATCACTTTTTACATGGCTCTTTTCCATGGATTACTCCGACTTCTGAGTGCTGTAACAGTATGTCAGTATGTGTTATTCCTATCCAATGCAATGGTGCACAATTTCATGGAAGAATGAACAGCTGAGCTGGACCTGACAGGTTTTGAACCAGTAACCATCAGGCTGAACACAGATGTCTGTCACTCAGCTGTTTTACCCACCAGTTGCTATGCACAGAGTACAATCCTACCAGTTATTGTGCTACAGAAAATAATTCTCCATATTTTTTCGTTCTGCCACATATCTCCTATTCACCAGTTACTTTGCCCGTCATGGCTGTCCATCATTGACCAAGTATGTAATTGCTTTCAATCTGTTACTGTGTGTGGTGTGTTGTATGAACTCCCCAGACTTGCTTTTAAGGAGAGCAAGACTCAGAGGACACAGGGGATGGACCGACCGGGACACTAACTCATATGTCATCCAGAGTGTGGATGAAAAGGGCTCCTGCTGGATCGCTACCCCCACAAACATTCAGTAACAGCATCAAGAAGAGCTCTGTGCAGTCTCACAGTCAGGAACTTAATTTCCCAGAAAGCGCCACAAAGTAGCAGTTCAGCCCCTGCACCAGAAAACAGAAACATGCAGTGGGGCACTCACCGACCATGTTCTTCAAAGCCCATACCGCAAGGAGTGCTGCAGCCGGCAGAAGAAACCGTGGAATGACACCGAGGTGAATTCCAAGATGGCGCTACATGCCCAACACGTTTATGAAACCTCACGGTTCATATTAAACCCTAATAGAGAGCATTACCACAAAAAAATCAATCACTGACTTTATCTAGTCATTGTGTAATAAGAGAATTAAAATGCCTCAAAGGAATAATCAATCCCAGGAAGGGACAGAAGAGCGATTGGGGAATAATCAATATAGGCCAGGCTTAGAATGTACCCCGAAGCCTCATGCATATAAAGGGGGCTGGGAAAGCTCCTTCTGTGTCTTGGACACAACAGAAGACCTGTTTTGAATATTGAAACCCAAGGTCTGGGAGGGAGCTGTTGTGAATCCTAAAACCCAAAGGCAAAGGAGGGTCCTGTTGTGAATCCTGAAATCCAAGGTCCAGGAGGGACCGGTTGTGGAACATGAAAACCTAAGGTCTTGGAGAGACCTCCCATGAATCCTGAAAACATAACGGTAAGGAGACGGCTATGGTTGAATTTTGCAAAGTATTGGAGAGACCGCAGAAGAGAAAGCTGTGGAACTGAATACCGGGGAGTTGTCCAAAGCCATGTGGTGAAAGCAGAGGGGCTGAAAAAATATCCCGACAATGAGTAACCCCTGTGGTGGCCGTCCACTGAGCAGTTGTTTTGGTCTTGATTACCTTAGGGTTGGACATTTGCAGTTTGGATTATTGAACTGTTGTGTTGACCAAAACTTGGAACCGTGTGTGTTGATGCATTGGGTAGCCTAGAGGCAAAGGACGCTTAAGACTCAGTTTGAAGACTGAACATTTCCTTTGGTGTGTATGGTATCCGAAAAAGGGGTGAAGACTTATAAGCGTAGGTGTTGGAACTTTTTTGTTGGACTTGGTTCTTCCAAGGTGTTTGAACATATCGAACAGGCCCCACCTTGTGTTGTCCGATTCCGTCATATTTTGTTACTGACATTCCCTCATTTTTTGCGGATTTCCCTGAGAATCTATAGGTGTTTGTCCAACCCAATTCCTAAGGAGCCTGACACTGAACAATGAATGACCCGCTGAATCTCACTTTAAGCATCAGATGTGTCATTGCCTTCAGGTCCCCACATGTGCCACAGAAATCCTACTCATTCGTCTGGCTTATTGAGTGTGAATCACAAACATTGAACCACAGTCCCACTCAGTGACCGTGTGTCACCCCACAGAGCAACGGCTTACTCATTGAGCATGTATGTCTTACTTTGTAGCACAATCTCCCACCACTTGGTCCAAATAGCACATCTTAGAAAACAAGATCACCCATTTTGTGTGTGCTGCATACCTTGTATCACAGTTCCAGTGAGAAACTCAAGCCTTAGCTCATTAGTTGTGACTCTTACTATTATGAAAATTTCTGTTCATTCGTTGGAGTCATCATCAGGAAACAGTGCTTTATGTCAGCACATAGGTCACAAGAGAAAAAATTAAATCAATACAATCGGTACATACATAATTAATGTACAACGCATGGTTCCATATTAAACGCATAAAACAATTGTATTTCATAAATGCCTAGAATTCAGTACAAAAATCAAACTTAGGTGTCAGTTGAGTTCAGATAGTTTAGCATTCTTCCTTCTCCAGGGCCTTGCTTGATAATTTGCTGTGGCAAATATCACATCCTGATGCAAGGTACTCTTAAATAATGCAACAGCATCAGCCAATAGCCTTATTCCATGATTTATAATAAAAAGTTTCCGGTTTGACTGGCGATTGTTGGTATAGTCGGGGTAGACAAACTGAAAATGTTGGAGGGATTCAAGTACACCTTCACAAAATGGACAACAGTCAGACCCAGTTTTAAACCATAGATTTGTTAGTGGAGCCAGTGAGAGGCTATTCAGTCTCACTTTCATCTAAGGAGAATGTTCAAGTCGAGACTTAATATAGATTAGTAACCAGCGAGGATCAACCAAAATGCAACAAGCATTCTGATTGGCCCTCGCCGGGGAATTACCAGGCCGGGAATCCCTTGCACACACGCACGTGCCTTTTGTTCCCGGCGGGGGGCGTGGCGGCCCCTTAGCCAATGAGGAGGCTCGAAACGGGGCAATCCCTGCTCTGAGCCTCCCCATGGCTGGAGGCTGCCTTCGTCCCCCGCCGGGGACTCAGGTAAGTTTTTTTTTTCCTCCACCCCCTCTCCTACAAACTATCCCCTCCCCGCCCTCCCAACCCCACTTACCTTCTTTTTTCTTCTTTTCTCGGAGCGAACGCGCTGGGAACACTTCTGTTCCCAGTGGGGAACACTTCTGTTCCCAGTGTGTCCGCTCCCGATGGCCGCCATGGACAGGAAAAATGGACTACGTTTTCCCTTTCCCCGGCGGCCATTTTATTTGACTTTTTTCTTTTTTCTTCCTGTTTCGGAGCAGAAAAAAATGCTATTAGTACCCCGGTCTAATGGGCTGGGGTACTAATGGCTATAAACCCCTCACATTGGGCCAATACCGCCCACGGTAATGCCCCTGGGGCCTCATTAAGGCCCTCTCTACGCTCGTGCCTGTACCTACGGGCCCCGGGGGCATTACCTGGGGTGGTATTGGCCCGCTGTCTCGGGGCTGATTGCCACATTAAAAAGCACTCAAGTTCGTAAGGATGCTTTTCTTTCAGGTAATTCCAACGTACCACCAGCCTCAAGCAGCTAGTCAATTTGGTTGTAATAGCGCTGGGTTCTCCCAGAATTGGTCTAGTTGCAAAAGGTAAAAAAAGTGATTTTATGTGGACAAACCAAGGAAGCTTAAGCATGCCCTCACAACCCAGTATGCCCATTAGGGCCTTCTTGTAGGTAGCCAGTTCGGTGCTTGACCACATCTCCCAGTATAACTGCGACTTATTGTGGTCAGGCCTAGTTTGAAAAATATAGGGATGTATGTCGTGCTTTTAGGCAACATCAGCACTTTTTTGAGGAAGCGATTTTCTGTTCTGGTTATGCTTGAAACATTTCTATGGCCCCATAGTTCCGCACCGTAGATTTCCTCACCTACGGCCTGGGCTATATAAACCTCCAGTGCTGACACGACTGCTTCATTGCCAAATTTCTTTGTGAAATTAACAACAGCCATATGTGAGTTGTCAAGCGTAACTTTGGCTTTCTCGATATGACTAGACCATTTGCAATTGTTACTGAACCTAAAGCCTGAATTATCAAAAAAGAAACCTCCTCTATTGATGAACTTCCTATTTTCATCTGTAGGTTGGACTACTTTTCCATTTTCTTCTCATATCTCATACACTTTATTTTCGCTGGGTTGATGGTCAGACCTTTTTTATGACAGAATTCGCTGGCTTGTTGTACAGTTCTAGTGAGTCTGTAAGGGGTATGGGACATAAGGGGGTCATTACGAGGTTGGAGGTAGCCATGGCGCTATTAGTGCAATGGCTACCCCCTTACCGCATTCCGGGTCCGGGTTCCTGGAATAGGGACTTACCGGGTCATTCTGACCTTGGAGGACCGGGTAAATCCCCATTCCGGGAACCATCCCCCATTCCCATTTGAGCCCCCATAGGGCTCAATGGGAAAGGGAATGGAGCTAATAACGGGCCCGCTATTAGCGGGCCCGTTATTAGCTCTGAAGTCCCTTAACGGGTCCCTTCCAAAACGCCTGGTAAAACCAGGCGTTAAGGAAGGGACTCGCTAAGGGACCTCGTAGTTGGGCGGTAAGGGATTACCGGCACCGGTGCCCTTACCGGTGCTGATAATCCCTTACCGCCCACCTCGTAATGACCCCCAAGGACTTCATCCACAGCAAATAAAAGGGGGTAGTCAGTATATTCCACAGACAGGCTACTCACCACATTGTTCAAGTTATTAGGAACATGTGTAGGGGCAAGGACACAGCTCTGCCTAACGGCTTTTTCTACTGGGAATTGGTTAGTGGTTTCCCCTCCCAACACGCACCTCACAGCTGCTGTGTTGTTTGCATACAGTAGAAAGATAGCCCTTAGTAGGGGTTGGAGTCTGACACAGTGAAAATATAATGTATTGGGTGGTAGCATCATGATTTAGAGACTAAGGTAATGTCACTTGTTTTGCAGTCCCGTAGAGAAATGCCTGCAATGCTCCTGTGTAGAATGGCTACTGCTCTGCAGGGGTACAGGAATATGTAGTGGTTAAACCACCTACTCAGACCCAGACTACTATGAAACCGGCAGTGATCCCAATCCTAAAGGAGAAACAGACACAACCTGGCAGGTATCTCAGGGGAGGCGTGAGGGGATAGCAGTAGCAACCTAAACAACTTAAGTACAAGGGTTCAACACAGAATAATATCCAATCAAAGTTCCAAAAATAATAACATTTTAATCAAACAATAAAAAACAAATAATCAGAAACACTAGGAAAACCCACTGCTTAAAAGAAAACAGAGGGAATGCAGGCATTTGTGAAAGGACACTCTTGGTAGATGAAGGGCGATTAAAATCCGCTATGGTCCCAAAGGAGGACCAGGGGGACATGGCCTCTTTACAGTACATTTAGTCCAGTTTTTCAGCATCGCATTTCGAGTATGGGTCCTTTCGGGATCAGTCTGGGGCAGCAACGATAAGTACTGTTCGGCAGAGGGTTGGCTTGCAAGTCAAAGATGCTCGTAATGGCAAGCAGTGTGAAGTCGGCAGTGCTGGAGGACTCAGTGACCACAGGGATGGAGAAGCAGTAACTTGCCTTAGCGGGTGGGCTTGTCTGGGTCAACACTGGGCTGAGGCACTTCAACGGCATTGGGTGGGAGGTTGGGGGAACTGGGAACCAGATGGTGGTGTCATTTTGCAAACCCTAGAAGACTCAGTGGGTCTCAGATGTGTAGAGCTACGGTGTGGGCATCAAGTTGAAGGATGACTCCATCAGTTCCCTTGCAGCAGCTTGGCCGCATCAAAGCTATCCAGACCAGCATCAAAGCAGGTCAGAGAGGCAGGTGTTGGGCAGCAGATGCATATGTCATCCATAGCTTCTGCCCCGCCCCTCACCATATATTGCGCAGGTGATAAGCGTTACTCACTTAGACAACCGTACTGGCTAGCAGGTGATAAGCGTTACTCACTTAGAAAACCGTACCACCCTTATCCCAGGCAGTTACAACAAGACATAGAGACAATCTGAGCTGAAGATGGCAAAAGAAGGCAAGCTGGCGTTGTAACATTAGTAGACTTACGGGCCATCCCTCATCTGGACGGAAGTGGAATGTGTCAACTGCGTTTAAACATATTACAAATAAAATGTAAACGTGATATCCATTAGTTATTTCAGTTAGTCAATCTAAAATGACAAAGTAATTTCAGTCACAAGGCGCAACACGTTACGTTTGACTTCAATTAACTCCACAATATGCTTTTATTGTCAAGTATATTGTAAGCCAATTTAAAAAACGATGTTTGTTCATCTTTAAAATAAATCCCCCAAATCAAGGTTCTAAAACAGAAAACAATTGGAACCTTTTTTTTTTTTACCTAGTGTGTATTGTTGCAACAAAAATCAAATTTGTTCTCATACTACATTGAAAGAATCCTGCTGGGCACTTACCTTAATTGGAAGTATTAGTGTGCCTCCTACTGAAGTATTTAACTCCCTATGTTTCAATGGTGTGTTGTGGGAGGGTCCTCAAAGCTAGAGAAAAGAAAATAAATTGTTTGCAACAGTTACGGTATGTTCTTCTATTAGCAAAGTCAGACTCAAACAAATAAAATCTAGTTCACTGACCAATATTAGTTTGCAAAACACACCTCCCTCTATACCAGGGGCCTGCAACCTGTGGTTCTCAAATCTTTGTGATTAACGAGTCCCATTATCCCTCACCATTGACTGTGCTTGCTAACGCTGATGGGTGTTGCAGTACAAAACATCTGGAAACCAAAGATTGTAGAGCACTGCTCTACGCTTTGGCAACAGAGTATACAATGGGAGTTTATATATCTGGCTAACACCATTTGTACCAGGCACATTTATATTTACAATTAGGTTTCTGTGCCCAAGATTATATCTTCAATATACTGTGATTACAAATGTTTTTTGTTGTGGCCAAACCGACTAGGTTAAGCGAAATGTGTTTGTGTTTTAGAGCCCTGATAAATGCAGAGGACTCAGCCGCATGCAGAATTTATAGTTTTGATCATGTCTGATAGAGTAAGCCAAAAGGTAGGCTTGGATGTTAGTAAATAATGAACAACCATTGCTCTGGAAATTGCCATATAATACATTTGACAGTGACATATGGCAACAACATGTGAGATAACGTTCCCCTTACCCTGTGTTATGAGGATATTGCAAGACATTGCAGAGTTTTGTTACCCAATAGAGGAAAGTCCTTGATGGCCAACTTCCTTTATAAGGTCAAAGTGACGAATAATGTTGCTCCTACCTATGGTGGGGGATATTTTAGTCCTTATAATAAATGGCCACAACACCAATTGATTTAAAACGTGGTCTCATGATTATTCTGAATCAGTGTTGGTCAACTCCAGGCCTCGAGGGCTGGATCCATACCAGGTTTTCAAGATACTCTTCCTTATTATTCATGAGATGCATTTGCATACAATGATTCTAAATGTGTGAACATTTTTCCGCATGAATATTAATAAGGAATATCCTAAAAACCAGTCAGGATTATGGCACTCGATGCCAGGAGTTGGAGAACCCTGCTCTAAATCAAGACACGCCCCAGTTGTTGATGTATATACTCAATGTCGAATCTGGTTGAATGATAAAAACACTAATGTGCAGCTTGTAATGTGTTTTAAAAAATGTTTTACACAGTTTAATACACTGCATTCTTCAAAGTCGTTTTGTGGTTTAAAGTAAGTGGTAATATACAGTTAGATTCTTGCACAAAATAGCATACTACCATGAATAGTTCCTCATCAATTAATGACTGTAAATTGCCACAGTTATGTATTTTAGGCAAAAGGAACCTTGTATGCAAATTACAGCGTTAATTAAGTATTGCAGTGGGAGCTGGAATATTGCTTTCTGCTGGTGAAAGCAGGAGGAATTATAAGGTCACGAATGAACTGTAACAATTTATTAAAGTTGAACAGTAATGTTATTTTCTTATAATACATGGCAGCCTGCAATACCAGTGTAAAAGCCTGTGAATAGCTTCCTTAGTACAGGCAAGTTGTGACAATACTACTGGCATGTAATAAGAAAATGACATTGCTCCTGTTCTGTAATGAGTGAGTACGCTTCAGTGGCGACGTCACAATGCCTAATGCTTGAGCCAGCGCAGAGCAGAATTCCAGCTGCCTCCAAAGGACTTCATTAAAGCTATGACAAGCTTATCAAATTCCTTCCTAATAAAAGCACTTTCTTTGACACTTTACAGCCATGAACTGATAAGGAACTATTTATGGTAGTGTGTTTATTTTGTGCACTGCCGGAGTTTAACACACGAGAGCAAGATTCTGCATGTACAAAAGGAATATGTGATTTTTAGATGTATTTTATTAAACCGGTCAAACTATTTTCTGAAACACATAAGAAGCTTGATAATATTTATTGTTTTATCCTAAAAGATTCTTTCATTATATGCATCAACAACTAGCAGGTTTAATACAATACATCAAGCAAGCGGCCAGGTATTTTGGGGGATTAGTGTGTATGGCCCTGCATTATAAGGCATAACCTATGCCCTACCATACATAAAAAGGATATTGCAAGTCACGTTGCAGTGCCGTGACCAACTAGAAGAACGAGGCCAACTTGCAATATCGTTATAATATGGGAAAGAGTACACTTCTTCCCATACATTACAGTTGATTAGTGATCACTTATATTGCAGGCTGCCATGAATTACAATCATGTATTAGAGATACAGCTTATCACCCATTGCCATAACAATTGTTCTTTCAATCTCTTCACATGCAATAGCATGCTTTTGCATTGGAACAGATTCATCTTTTTTTCATCGGGGCTTCTTGTAAATGTAGCCATCCCTCTTCTCATATCAAAGTTATTTTATTATAATTGGTTATCGAACCTGTGTTGCTCTGCGTTGTCTTGCTTCGAAGACAAGTGTTTTGCCCCTGAGCTATCCTCCCGAGGCATTGTGAAGGATAAATATGGAAAATCACCAATGGATTTGCAATCCGCTGTACTGCTGCATTGCATTCTGGGGCCTGGGTGAACCACCAAGACTCCCCGTCAGGTAAAGCGGTCTAATGAAACATTTCTTTCCAGTGGGTTAAAGCAGAATTGCGATGTTAGGGAGAATTCTCATTTCATGGCTAATTTCCCTTACCTAGTGAGTCCCTCAGCAGCTTTGCTGGATCTCTGGAGTTGTTTCTTTTCCACTTGGTAAGAGTGTGAGCTTTTCACAACTATTACTTGTATTTTTCTATGTGTTTTTACCTGTTTCTGGGATTGTGGGCTCTGGAGAACACCACTTCAGTAGCCCCCTTCTTTGTGTGTGTCACACAGCACCTTCTGTGCAGTGGCACAGGGTTGTCGTTTCGACTTCCCACCGACTCCATTTCTGAGGTGACTACTGTTCCCCAGAAAAGGGTAAAGTTGCCATTAACTTTACTTAGTCAATCTAACACAGATCCAGTACACCCCATCTTCCATGGAGTACTGGAAAGGGTTAATTCGTATCCCTTTTTATCTGTACCTCCTAGAGCATTGTTTCGCTCTTTTAACATTTAGACTTGGCTGGTGGCAGTGGTATCTGCCCTAACTTTTCTACCGCGATTATATTAGATAAACGTGGTATTGTTCTTGGCTATTATATTAGCCTCGAACATAAAACCTGCTTGACCAAATCGTCTTTCTTTTGGCTCTGGTTGGGTTTATTTGCCATTTCTTTTTGTTAAAGTCCTTCTTGTGTTTTACTTTGCGTGGCAAACTAAGTTCGCCTTCTTTGTTCACTGTCTTTTGGCGGGCTTCTACATAGAAGCCCTCCTCAAGGCGCCTGGGTGTCTAGGTGGGCTGAATGTGAGGGAGGGGTGTAGTCACCCCCTGCACAGGGTATCCTAGGAAACCCAAGTCGCACTTTGTCATGATTGGCCAGGGTAGTTGTCCGGGCCGGGCTGGCCAGGCTGCGTGAATGGGGGGTTTTCGCATAAAAGGCAGGTCTCTTGGGCTAGAAGTCAGAGAGTCGCCACTGGAACTACAAGGAACCGAAGAAAAGCAGAGAGAATGACGGCTGCTGCAACTACCCCGTCCCGGTGAAGCCCTGCTGGAATCCTGAGCTATCTGCCCTAACGACTAAGAGGAGATCCAGTCCGGAGTCTTCTTCCCTTGAGCCTGGTGGGTATAACCAGCTCGTCTTCCACAGCCAAAGGATCCTCTTCCTTGGTCGAAATCGCTGCACACAGCTGTAGTGGTCCGGATAGCCATTTGAAGAACCTCTCCTGTGTTTTCAAGGAGCGCACCTTTTATTCATTGTCGCTGCTGCCGGCTTCATCCCTGTGTGGTGCAGACCCCCTTCAGACGTCCTACTTCACAAAGAAGCTCCAGGAATCGTGGGTCTGCGGGAAACCAACAGGAACAACTGCCAGGGCACCAGCTGCATCATTGGAATAAGGTACTGTGTTCTGCTTGAGGAAACTGGGTGAATCCCTTTTCTTCATTTACAAGGCTTGCCCTTGTCTTCCCTCCTTCTTATAACTTTTTCTTCCGAACATTGACAATATCAAAGTACTCTTGGCTACGTTGAATCGTGAACTATCTGACTGTGTGATCTTCAGCAACAGGCCCCGGTGTCACTTGACCCTGGCTGCGGCCCTTTGACTTTTGAACTCTTGTTTATGAGTGTTTCTCGATTCTGACTGCCTAACCAAAATATTGGTGAAAAAGTGAGGAATCTATTCAAGGTAGTTGTAGATTAGAACTCTGCGCCCTCTGTATTAGTACAAACTCTTTTATTCTGAGGTCGCATTGACCAGGGTAACAATGGAGTCCTTGATTCCTCTACTCCATTAGGAAGGGGCAAATTTGAAGAAGGTTACCCTTTGAGTATACTCATGCGCCCAATTGTTTAATTTCTATTGAAAATAATGCTTTCACACAGTGTCGATTCTGTTAAGAATTTAATGCCCTATGGTGATGACACGTGTTTCGACGTATAAAACGTCTTTCTCAAATCAGGGCCGGTGGTTATTGCAGCATTGAAATATCATGAAACAGAAATCGGACGGACACACTCGTACGAGGACAGCAAAGCATTACGTAAGGAGAACGGAGGACAGGGATTATCCCATGACAGGATGAAAAGACTGTGAGGATATTTCAATGCTACAATAACCACCGGCCCTGATTTGAGAAAGACGTTTTATACGTCGAACACATGCCATCACCATACGGCATTACATTCTTAACAGAATCGACACTGTGTGAAAGCATCATTTTCAATAGAAATTAAACAATTGGGTGCATGAGTATACCCGAAGGGTAACCTTCTTCAAATGTAACCAAACTATTGCCTGTGATTTCTGCCTCCAACTCCCTCTGAGTATCTCAGGTGCTAAGTGTGTTTTTGCCCTGGTAGCATTTCATGTCACGGATACGCGTTTAGTTAGTAGACCGAACTGTCAAAAAGTGATCGCAATCGTATTCGCGGTAACGTGTTTTGTGCATAACACCGGTTCATTCAAACACAGGGTACTTACCTTGAGACATACTGTACAAAGTGAATTGATGGAGAAGCAGTAACTTGCCTTAGCGGGTGGGCTTGTCTGGGTCAACACTGGGCTGAGGCACTTCAACGGCATTGGGTGGGAGGTTGGGGGAACTGGGAACCAGATGGTGGTGTCATTTTGCAAACCCTAGAAGACTCAGTGGGTCTCAGATGTGTAGAGCTACGGTGTGGGCATCAAGTTGAAGGATGACTCCATCAGTTCCCTTGCAGCAGCTTGGCCGCATCAAAGCTATCCAGACCAGCATCAAAGCAGGTCAGAGAGGCAGGTGTTGGGCAGCAGATGCATATGTCATCCATAGCTTCTGCCCCGCCCCTCACCATATATTGCGCAGGTGATAAGCGTTACTCACTTAGACAACCGTACTGGCTAGCAGGTGATAAGCGTTACTCACTTAGAAAACCGTACCACCCTTATCCCAGGCAGTTACAACAAGACATAGAGACAATCTGAGCTGAAGATGGCAAAAGAAGGCAAGCTGGCGTTGTAACATTAGTAGACTTACGGGCCATCCCTCATCTGGACGGAAGTGGAATGTGTCAACTGCGTTTAAACATATTACAAATAAAATGTAAACGTGATATCCATTAGTTATTTCAGTTAGTCAATCTAAAATGACAAAGTAATTTCAGTCACAAGGCGCAACACGTTACGTTTGACTTCAATTAACTCCACAATATGCTTTTATTGTCAAGTATATTGTAAGCCAATTTAAAAAACGATGTTTGTTCATCTTTAAAATAAATCCCCCAAATCAAGGTTCTAAAACAGAAAACAATTGGAACCTTTTTTTTTTTTACCTAGTGTGTATTGTTGCAACAAAAATCAAATTTGTTCTCATACTACATTGAAAGAATCCTGCTGGGCACTTACCTTAATTGGAAGTATTAGTGTGCCTCCTACTGAAGTATTTAACTCCCTATGTTTCAATGGTGTGTTGTGGGAGGGTCCTCAAAGCTAGAGAAAAGAAAATAAATTGTTTGCAACAGTTACGGTATGTTCTTCTATTAGCAAAGTCAGACTCAAACAAATAAAATCTAGTTCACTGACCAATATTAGTTTGCAAAACACACCTCCCTCTATACCAGGGGCCTGCAACCTGTGGTTCTCAAATCTTTGTGATTAACGAGTCCCATTATCCCTCACCATTGACTGTGCTTGCTAACGCTGATGGGTGTTGCAGTACAAAACATCTGGAAACCAAAGATTGTAGAGCACTGCTCTACGCTTTGGCAACAGAGTATACAATGGGAGTTTATATATCTGGCTAACACCATTTGTACCAGGCACATTTATATTTACAATTAGGTTTCTGTGCCCAAGATTATATCTTCAATATACTGTGATTACAAATGTTTTTTGTTGTGGCCAAACCGACTAGGTTAAGCGAAATGTGTTTGTGTTTTAGAGCCCTGATAAATGCAGAGGACTCAGCCGCATGCAGAATTTATAGTTTTGATCATGTCTGATAGAGTAAGCCAAAAGGTAGGCTTGGATGTTAGTAAATAATGAACAACCATTGCTCTGGAAATTGCCATATAATACATTTGACAGTGACATATGGCAACAACATGTGAGATAACGTTCCCCTTACCCTGTGTTATGAGGATATTGCAAGACATTGCAGAGTTTTGTTACCCAATAGAGGAAAGTCCTTGATGGCCAACTTCCTTTATAAGGTCAAAGTGACGAATAATGTTGCTCCTACCTATGGTGGGGGATATTTTAGTCCTTATAATAAATGGCCACAACACCAATTGATTTAAAACGTGGTCTCATGATTATTCTGAATCAGTGTTGGTCAACTCCAGGCCTCGAGGGCTGGATCCATACCAGGTTTTCAAGATACTCTTCCTTATTATTCATGAGATGCATTTGCATACAATGATTCTAAATGTGTGAACATTTTTCCGCATGAATATTAATAAGGAATATCCTAAAAACCAGTCAGGATTATGGCACTCGATGCCAGGAGTTGGAGAACCCTGCTCTAAATCAAGACACGCCCCAGTTGTTGATGTATATACTCAATGTCGAATCTGGTTGAATGATAAAAACACTAATGTGCAGCTTGTAATGTGTTTTAAAAAATGTTTTACACAGTTTAATACACTGCATTCTTCAAAGTCGTTTTGTGGTTTAAAGTAAGTGGTAATATACAGTTAGATTCTTGCACAAAATAGCATACTACCATGAATAGTTCCTCATCAATTAATGACTGTAAATTGCCACAGTTATGTATTTTAGGCAAAAGGAACCTTGTATGCAAATTACAGCGTTAATTAAGTATTGCAGTGGGAGCTGGAATATTGCTTTCTGCTGGTGAAAGCAGGAGGAATTATAAGGTCACGAATGAACTGTAACAATTTATTAAAGTTGAACAGTAATGTTATTTTCTTATAATACATGGCAGCCTGCAATACCAGTGTAAAAGCCTGTGAATAGCTTCCTTAGTACAGGCAAGTTGTGACAATACTACTGGCATGTAATAAGAAAATGACATTGCTCCTGTTCTGTAATGAGTGAGTACGCTTCAGTGGCGACGTCACAATGCCTAATGCTTGAGCCAGCGCAGAGCAGAATTCCAGCTGCCTCCAAAGGACTTCATTAAAGCTATGACAAGCTTATCAAATTCCTTCCTAATAAAAGCACTTTCTTTGACACTTTACAGCCATGAACTGATAAGGAACTATTTATGGTAGTGTGTTTATTTTGTGCACTGCCGGAGTTTAACACACGAGAGCAAGATTCTGCATGTACAAAAGGAATATGTGATTTTTAGATGTATTTTATTAAACCGGTCAAACTATTTTCTGAAACACATAAGAAGCTTGATAATATTTATTGTTTTATCCTAAAAGATTCTTTCATTATATGCATCAACAACTAGCAGGTTTAATACAATACATCAAGCAAGCGGCCAGGTATTTTGGGGGATTAGTGTGTATGGCCCTGCATTATAAGGCATAACCTATGCCCTACCATACATAAAAAGGATATTGCAAGTCACGTTGCAGTGCCGTGACCAACTAGAAGAACGAGGCCAACTTGCAATATCGTTATAATATGGGAAAGAGTACACTTCTTCCCATACATTACAGTTGATTAGTGATCACTTATATTGCAGGCTGCCATGAATTACAATCATGTATTAGAGATACAGCTTATCACCCATTGCCATAACAATTGTTCTTTCAATCTCTTCACATGCAATAGCATGCTTTTGCATTGGAACAGATTCATCTTTTTTTCATCGGGGCTTCTTGTAAATGTAGCCATCCCTCTTCTCATATCAAAGTTATTTTATTATAATTGGTTATCGAACCTGTGTTGCTCTGCGTTGTCTTGCTTCGAAGACAAGTGTTTTGCCCCTGAGCTATCCTCCCGAGGCATTGTGAAGGATAAATATGGAAAATCACCAATGGATTTGCAATCCGCTGTACTGCTGCATTGCATTCTGGGGCCTGGGTGAACCACCAAGACTCCCCGTCAGGTAAAGCGGTCTAATGAAACATTTCTTTCCAGTGGGTTAAAGCAGAATTGCGATGTTAGGGAGAATTCTCATTTCATGGCTAATTTCCCTTACCTAGTGAGTCCCTCAGCAGCTTTGCTGGATCTCTGGAGTTGTTTCTTTTCCACTTGGTAAGAGTGTGAGCTTTTCACAACTATTACTTGTATTTTTCTATGTGTTTTTACCTGTTTCTGGGATTGTGGGCTCTGGAGAACACCACTTCAGTAGCCCCCTTCTTTGTGTGTGTCACACAGCACCTTCTGTGCAGTGGCACAGGGTTGTCGTTTCGACTTCCCACCGACTCCATTTCTGAGGTGACTACTGTTCCCCAGAAAAGGGTAAAGTTGCCATTAACTTTACTTAGTCAATCTAACACAGATCCAGTACACCCCATCTTCCATGGAGTACTGGAAAGGGTTAATTCGTATCCCTTTTTATCTGTACCTCCTAGAGCATTGTTTCGCTCTTTTAACATTTAGACTTGGCTGGTGGCAGTGGTATCTGCCCTAACTTTTCTACCGCGATTATATTAGATAAACGTGGTATTGTTCTTGGCTATTATATTAGCCTCGAACATAAAACCTGCTTGACCAAATCGTCTTTCTTTTGGCTCTGGTTGGGTTTATTTGCCATTTCTTTTTGTTAAAGTCCTTCTTGTGTTTTACTTTGCGTGGCAAACTAAGTTCGCCTTCTTTGTTCACTGTCTTTTGGCGGGCTTCTACATAGAAGCCCTCCTCAAGGCGCCTGGGTGTCTAGGTGGGCTGAATGTGAGGGAGGGGTGTAGTCACCCCCTGCACAGGGTATCCTAGGAAACCCAAGTCGCACTTTGTCATGATTGGCCAGGGTAGTTGTCCGGGCCGGGCTGGCCAGGCTGCGTGAATGGGGGGTTTTCGCATAAAAGGCAGGTCTCTTGGGCTAGAAGTCAGAGAGTCGCCACTGGAACTACAAGGAACCGAAGAAAAGCAGAGAGAATGACGGCTGCTGCAACTACCCCGTCCCGGTGAAGCCCTGCTGGAATCCTGAGCTATCTGCCCTAACGACTAAGAGGAGATCCAGTCCGGAGTCTTCTTCCCTTGAGCCTGGTGGGTATAACCAGCTCGTCTTCCACAGCCAAAGGATCCTCTTCCTTGGTCGAAATCGCTGCACACAGCTGTAGTGGTCCGGATAGCCATTTGAAGAACCTCTCCTGTGTTTTCAAGGAGCGCACCTTTTATTCATTGTCGCTGCTGCCGGCTTCATCCCTGTGTGGTGCAGACCCCCTTCAGACGTCCTACTTCACAAAGAAGCTCCAGGAATCGTGGGTCTGCGGGAAACCAACAGGAACAACTGCCAGGGCACCAGCTGCATCATTGGAATAAGGTACTGTGTTCTGCTTGAGGAAACTGGGTGAATCCCTTTTCTTCATTTACAAGGCTTGCCCTTGTCTTCCCTCCTTCTTATAACTTTTTCTTCCGAACATTGACAATATCAAAGTACTCTTGGCTACGTTGAATCGTGAACTATCTGACTGTGTGATCTTCAGCAACAGGCCCCGGTGTCACTTGACCCTGGCTGCGGCCCTTTGACTTTTGAACTCTTGTTTATGAGTGTTTCTCGATTCTGACTGCCTAACCAAAATATTGGTGAAAAAGTGAGGAATCTATTCAAGGTAGTTGTAGATTAGAACTCTGCGCCCTCTGTATTAGTACAAACTCTTTTATTCTGAGGTCGCATTGACCAGGGTAACAATGGAGTCCTTGATTCCTCTACTCCATTAGGAAGGGGCAAATTTGAAGAAGGTTACCCTTTGAGTATACTCATGCGCCCAATTGTTTAATTTCTATTGAAAATAATGCTTTCACACAGTGTCGATTCTGTTAAGAATTTAATGCCCTATGGTGATGACACGTGTTTCGACGTATAAAACGTCTTTCTCAAATCAGGGCCGGTGGTTATTGCAGCATTGAAATATCATGAAACAGAAATCGGACGGACACACTCGTACGAGGACAGCAAAGCATTACGTAAGGAGAACGGAGGACAGGGATTATCCCATGACAGGATGAAAAGACTGTGAGGATATTTCAATGCTACAATAACCACCGGCCCTGATTTGAGAAAGACGTTTTATACGTCGAACACATGCCATCACCATACGGCATTACATTCTTAACAGAATCGACACTGTGTGAAAGCATCATTTTCAATAGAAATTAAACAATTGGGTGCATGAGTATACCCGAAGGGTAACCTTCTTCAAATGTAACCAAACTATTGCCTGTGATTTCTGCCTCCAACTCCCTCTGAGTATCTCAGGTGCTAAGTGTGTTTTTGCCCTGGTAGCATTTCATGTCACGGATACGCGTTTAGTTAGTAGACCGAACTGTCAAAAAGTGATCGCAATCGTATTCGCGGTAACGTGTTTTGTGCATAACACCGGTTCATTCAAACACAGGGTACTTACCTTGAGACATACTGTACAAAGTGAATTGGTTAGTTGTAGTATATTTAACGTGTGGTTTTTGTTTAAGTTTAATAGAAGTGTTGTGTTTATAACGAATGGTTTAAAAATAAATGTACTTATATTTTTCTACCTGAAACCTTGAGTCAGTGGGCCTCATTCCGAGTATGGCGTTAAGGGATAGCGGCCACCGCTAACGAGAGCGGTGGCGGTAATCCCTTACCGCCATACTCCGAGTTCCCTTAGCGCCATGGTGCTTTTAACACCTGCTTTTAGCAGGCGTTAAATACCATGGCGCTAAGGGACCTTGATGTTAATTACGCCACCGTAATTTACGGTGGCGTAATTGACGCCTTCCCCACTCCCATTATGCCCTATGGGGCAAGAATGGGAATGGGGAAGGGTAAATGGGGATTGGGGAATTACCGCCCCGCCAACCTTGGAATGGGGCGGTAATTCCGCCAACCACCAAGGCGCTGCCGGTCCGGGTACGGCGTCAACCAAGGCGTTAATAGCGCCATTGGTTAGCGCCGTACTCGGAATGAGGCCCAGTGTTTGCTTGAGCCACAGTAATTGTGGTCCCTTTGTGTAATCTCTGCTAGTGCTCATATACTCTTGAGATAAGCCTGGCTGCTCCGCCACTGCTACCACTCTGACATAGTAGTACAGGCTTGTACCAAAGGTAAAACTTGTATTGCCACCTGTAGTCTTAATTGTGTGTAGTGGTCCCTAAGGGCACTGCACAGGATTCTGCCTAACATGCGTCAATTACAGAGCAAAGCTTCAAGTACCCTGAATGTGTGAAGTGTTGCCTCTGTATAGCTGGAAACACATGACACTGCACAGTAAAAGGAGCTGCACACGGAAATCTAGAGCTTTAAAAAAAGCCAAAGGGCCAGATTAAGAGCTTTGCTGTAGTGAAATTTTTGAATACCAAGCGCCTGATTTACAGAATGTTTTGCGTGGCGCATAAGCAAATTCTCCCAGAAAAAGCACTATGCGCTGTGCAAAAATAAATCCACCGATTTACAGATCGACCTCTGCACAGGTTCCCTTCTCTGTGTGCCACATCTGCGGACCTTGCGTGAGGCGGGCAGGCCTGACCAGTGTAAAGACCAAGAAGGCGGCGGAATATGCAAACGCACTCATTAAATCAGAGAAATTAGGGATTACATGGGCGTGCAGAGGGAAGCACCATGATAATGCACAAACACGCCCCATGAAATGCAAACAAACCCGTATTTACAAATTCACCTCTGCATCTGCACAAACAAAAAAGCACACAAATCCTACCGCTACGTATGACCAGGCACAAGGTGAGATTGCACCATGCATTTGCAGGTTTAGAACCCACCATTCAATAGTAGTGAAAGCTCGCCACCATGCACGTCCCTACATTGCTCGCATACCTACTGCTACATGGAAGGAGGAGGTGAAGGAGGAGGAGGACCAGAATCTACCATACACATACAACAATATTTGGCATGCCCAATGAGGAAGTGTATGGCACATATAGCTTCCCCCCCATGTCATCCTTGAATTGGTCAGGGAGTAGAAGAATGACCTGGTGTCATGAACCATCTGATTACAGACAATTCCACCCTTGGTGAAAGCCCTAACTGCACTCCAGTTCCTCGGGACCGGCACATTCCAATAGACCACAGCCATTGACGGGGGAATTTCACAGTCTACACAATCACACTGCCTCAAATAGGTCCTAAGCTGTATCGTTGCACATGTGCATGGCCACATAGACATGTCATGCAACGTGGAGGGAAGGCAAAGAGTGACACAAGAATTCTATGCAGTTTCCCAGTTCCCACAGGTATGGGGGCAATAGATTGCACAAATGTTGCATTACAGCCCCCACGAACCACTAAACACATATATTGGGACATAAAAAATTGGCATTCGCTGAACGTGCAGGTCATCTGCGATTCCAAGGGCCACATAATGTATGTTAATGCAAATTACCCTTGATGCACCCACGACAGCTACATACTATGCCATTCCCCCATCCACCAGGCGCTGTCATCGGGAACATTCAGCAACTAGTAGATCATTAGTGAGTATCCAGCACACACACAAAAACACACTGAAGGGGGGTTACATCCAATACAAACCACCATACCATCACATCCCATAACAAAATACTGTCTTTGTCATCCACAGGGGCCAGTGCATATCTACTATCACCATTCCTGATGACGTCTATTCAAAATCCCACCACACCAGCGGAGGACTGTTACAATACAGCACACATTGCGACCTGAGGCGTAATTGAGTGGACATTTGGAGTAGTGAAATCACAGTTGCGCTGCCCTGACCATTGAGCTTGAGTACTGTTGTATGCACCAGCTGTGTCATGTAAAATCATGTGGGCATGCTGCATCTTGCATAATATAGCCACATGTCGTGGCAAACCAATAGAATTGCATGAGGGGTTGCTGCCGCAGCCACAGGCAGTGCCCATACCAATAGCAGGCAAAAGGGTGAGGGGCCAGGACATACACAATCAGCTTGTCCAGACATACTTCACATGAAAAACATCCAGTGTGAAAGCCACACCATAGCCACATCCCTGAATGCTATTGAGGATGAAACATGGCAAGTCCAGTTCGGCCATACACAACTACCTGAGATTGGCATGCCAGGGTTGACATGTGGCGTGTGCCTCATACCTGAAACGA
This sequence comes from Ambystoma mexicanum, assembly GCF_040938575.1. Taxonomy (NCBI): domain Eukaryota; kingdom Metazoa; phylum Chordata; class Amphibia; order Caudata; family Ambystomatidae; genus Ambystoma; species Ambystoma mexicanum. The sequence continues at coordinate 126,721,356 of NC_090932.1, forward strand.
ACACACATATCCTCCATCTACAACCTCATAGACAAATATGAACACATGGGCAGTGTCACCAGTATTACATATTGCATACCCAAAGTCACTGACACACGCATATACATACAGACAACAGGGTCACTTGGCAACACACATTAACTATTAAAACAAAACATGTACTTGAGCCATCAAACAATGACCAAAAAAGAGCATGGCACACCATCCCAAATTGAGTCACTACCATTACCCGTTGACGAGGCCTGAACCCTCAATAAGTACAATGTAAATGGCTGATTCTCACCCCGATAATGAGCATGTACAACTGAAATGCCACTAAAAGCAGACACCCCACATCTGGTGGAGGGGACACAGGTTTGTGTGGGCTGAGAGCTGCCAGTGCAGTGGGAGAACTTGCGGCTGCAGACGGCATCTTCCCAAGACTGTCTGGGGGCAGCTTTAATGCTGCACCAGCACAACAATGCATGTGCAGTGTCTGACTTGGTGGGTGTGGGCCAGCTCACCATCACACTGGGTGTGCTGGTGCCTCATCGGCAGGGCCACATGAGTACAGGTGATTGCAAGGCTCCCTCCCAGCGGCCGTCCATAGGGCACCCATGGACTGGGCACACAGGGCGGCTGGGCGGGTGGAGTCAGTACCCTAGGATGGCAGTGGGCTGCAGGGCCAGGGGCCATTCCCACAGTAGGTGTACAGCATGGCATGGCAAAGTGTTCCCACAGTTTCACTTCAAAATGACTACGATAATGGAAGTCCAAGCTATTCTGAACAGTCTAAAACCATCAAGGTGCAAAGGGAATATCTGCCCAGCCACCATCATCAAGGAAAGTGCAGAGGCTCTCTCCCCTATCATCTCTGCATTCATAAATGCCTCCTTCTCATCAGGTCTAGTACCCACTAGCCTCAACGAAGCATGGGTTCTGGTGCTACTAAAAAAGAAATGACCATGGACCCCCCCACCAACCCCAACAATTACAGGCCCATCACCACTGTGCCTTTCCTTCTGAGAATACTTGACAGATCAGCATATCTGCAAGTCCAGCATTTCCTCGAAACCAACCATATACTGGGAGTGAGGCAATCAGGCTTCTGTCCCGGCCACGGTAATGAATCTGCACTATTGGATCTAAAAAAACAACTGGATGTGATCAGGGAAACAAAAACAACTGGATGTGATCGGCAAGAGTGCATCTGCAGAGTGCTGTTCGCTGCCTGATGCCTGCTACCAGGACCGTTGGACCGCTAACTTGGGACTTTAAAATTGTAAAATGTATCCTACACTGGATATTGACTTTGGAATACACCAATGACCTCTAAAGAGAACTTGTGCTTTACTAGGACGAATTATTAATTTTATTTACTGTGTATTTTTTAATAGAGCGTGAGGATGCGCCCCCATCCCAGAAGGCAGCATATATTGCACCGGCGCGTGCATTAGCGTGTGCGCATCTGCAAGAGTGCATCTGCAGAGTGCTGTTCGATGTTTGTTGGGGCTGTGGGTAAGGGTGTGGTGTGGCCCCCTTGTCGTTTGCATAATTCTCACATCTATGCTGAATCCTATGTTTACAATTTTGACTGCTCTCTTAACTTCGTGAGGATACGTTGCACGTCCCTAAGTGCTGCTCCTTGGATAATCAAGTTACCTAAAATCCTTTTATCTAGATTGGGACTACGCCCACCGATATCCATGGGGACATTTGTGTGCTCCTGGGACAGGGTAGGCTTACACCATTTCCTGTTTGATTTGCTAACCATCATGCTGCCTAATTCTTTCCCCCCCTCCGCTGTGACAATAATATCACAGCCTTCGCATTACGCACAGATTGCATCATACTACAGCAGACTTTTCCATTCATATTTTATTGTTACTTTCACTTTGTGAGGATATGGTGCACGCACCTACTCTCGTTCTTGTGACAAATGGAGCGAGGAAAGCCCCCAATTTGTAAAGGCCAGAACTGTGAACACTGATATTCTTGTGGCAATTTGATTGTTTGGGCAATAAGGTTGGTCGAGGGGAGCATTTTTGCCTTAATTGTAATTGACTAACTGTTATTGTGTTTTAGCCCTTTTGTTTTCCCACCTTCCTTTGCTGGAAAATATTGTTGTACATCTATCGTTCAGGTAAATTGCAGGTTTCTGCATTACTTTACTGTTTGAGCCATGGGATCTAAGCTCCAATCCCAGTTTAACAAAAGGAAACTAAGTGATCATACTATAAAACCTTTGGAAATGTTTTTATTTATTTATTAACATTTATAAAGTGGGGGGCGTGGCTACCGCGCGAACAATGAGGACGTGAGCTCCGGCAGCTCCTGCAGAGCGCCGGGCTTATCCTGTTAAATATCCTGGTTTTTCGGGACGGAGGTTTGAATGAGGGGCACCATCCGACTCCTTACCACATCAAGCAGCTGCGGACCGAGTCTCGCTAGAAAACGTTGAAAACTGACGGAGCTACGGCCGTAGCTAAAATCCGGTGGGCTCCCACTCGTGTCAGATCCAAGATGGCCGACAGCGACCAGGGCCATAAATAGCCGAGACTCCACCAGCTCCGGGACACGGACCCCTGCGGTGAAGCAAACACAGCCCGTTATGCCTGTAAGACTCCCGGAGGGGGAAGGCAACCGGTGGACTACGCCATGACACAGCCTTATACGGGTGCTGCACCCGCACACCCACGCTTCCTGGGACACCAAAAGCTCACCCCCCCCCGCGATCACTGATGGCAGAGGAGGAGCGGGCGAGTCACAAAGCACAGCACGGCAGGGGATAGGATCAGAGCACCGACCGGCCACCCATATGGGCACACAGCACTGGCCCCGTGCGGAGCTGGTGAGAGGAGTGACTCATAAGTGGAGGAGCTGGAGGGGAGAGGACGATACCTCCAGCCCCGCCGCAGTCCAGCCCGCTGCGAAGCCTCCACTTGAGAAACAAAAGGGGAGGCTGGAACCGGCGGGAAAGACCGGTAAGAGGGGCAACACAATTGACACTCACGGCGCTCCCCTCCACCGCCTGGAGGACAATTAGAGGGGTAAAGGAGGCGAAGGGCTATACCAGACATGGGTCTCAAAAGTGGCAAAAAAAGCAAGCCAACACTCCCCGGGCAGCCCAGAGCCCATCCTGGAATTACCTCTCCCCCGTAGCCCGGGCCAGGACACGAGCATTAGCAGCAGTGGGAGAAGCGGCGTGACATAACGTACAGCACTGCTTGAGACAGGAGCACCGGCCGACCGCCGACACAGGCACATGGGCACACAGCACGGACCGCGAGCAGAGTGGGTCAACAGGAGGGGATCCCACACAGAGGAGCAGGAGAGGGGGACAATGCCGCAGATATAACTCGTGGCAACCTACGGCCCCGCTAGTGATCTGACCACAGAGCAATTGCCTCCAGAACAGGAGGCTGGATCCTGGTCCCAAATCGGCAAATCGGCACCTGCAGCCGTCGTCGCGGGCCCACGAGATTAGGAGCCGGTGGAAAAGGCCGCCAAGCAGGGTAGGACCGCTAACAGCCACGGTTGCCCCCTGCCCCACTAGAAACAGAGGCCATCAGGAAGGCATGGCACACAGGGGCCAACTTATAGACACTGGAGGCGACACGGAAGTGGGGGGACAACAAAATCAGGGGTGAAGGCCCTGCCAAAAACGGTCCATACTTAAGACCCCACCAGGCACTTACCCTCCAACGGCCCACCTAGATCTGCCCCGCGAAGGCAGCAACTGAACGCAAACAGGCTGATAACACAGTGGCACGAGACAAGCTTCAAGCCCAGTGGCCCCCAGTAACAGGAAACAAAATTCCCAGGGATGCTGTGTGGGGACCTACAAACCCCACAAACACCACTGCCCTAGGATTGCGACGCCAACTACTCAGTAGATACCCGCAGCAGTGCTCCACAGAGGCCCAAGAGAACGCAACGCTACCGAAAGACAACAGGGCCTGACACTCTGCAAACGCCCAACAGACTGCATAGAGGGAAGGGAGAAGACTCTGTGGTCACTGGCGAAGAGAGCACGCGGACCGAGCCCCCCCTCCAGAATCGTGGACTCGGTGGAGCACAACCACGTAAAAGGACAGATCCTCAAGTCTGGCGCAGCTAGACAACAACGGAACGAATACCTGGTAATTGATTTAGCAAAACAATGGGCAAGGACAAGCTACAACGGAAGACCGCCACACAGAGCAGCATGGATCAATTTGCCATCGCCAAAACCCAGGGGTGAAGAAAACCTATCACTACGAGATGTAATGGCTGCAATAGCCAGCTCGCGCTCCCCCATGGAGATCAAGATGGATAGCATCGCAGCGGATGTTTCCTTCTTACGCCATGATCCCCAGAAGCTCACGTCCCACATGGGAGAGGCAGAGCAACGGATTGCAGGAGCAGAGGACAACATTAGGGGAATTACTCAGCAACTATCGCAAGCCTTGAATTGCCTCAAGACACTGGAATCCCGGGTAGACGAAGGGGAGGGCAGATCGCGCCGCAACAACGTATGTATCCTCGGTCTACCAGAGGGAGAGGAGGGACCGAGCATGGAACTGATCTTGGAGCAGTGGCTGGCAGACATTTTTGCACCTCACTCCTTCTCCAAGTTCTTTTCGGTGGAAAGAGCACACAGAATGCCCTCGGGCAGACCACCTCCTGGTACACCGCCACGAACGATAATTGCTAAACTGCTCAACTACCTGGACAGAGATGCGCTGCCCCAAATGTCCCACACAAAAGGAACAATTACTCATAATGGTTCCCGGATTGCATTTTTTCACGATTACACCAGAGAGGTGCGACGTGCAAGACAATCATTCAAGCCACTAAAAAGACAACTTGCCCTCATGAAAGTGAATTACAGGCTGTTGTTCCCGGCCCAACTCAAGGTCTACCACAAAGGATCTACGGTCCACTTTACTGATCCACAAGAGGCCTGGAAATGGGTGGAAGCAAATATTGAAGGCGACTGGATGGCGAGGCCCAAAAGACATGAAGGGAGGCTCCGGCCCAGACCGGACCGACCCCCCCTTGGGAGAAATCCAGAGGCCCATGGGGAGGACGTCCTGGATCCGGCAGCAGACCAAGACGAACGCTGAGGATCATGAAAAGACCCTGAGCCAAAGGACGACCTAGGGATGGGGTGACGCAAGACGACACTGGCCTAGAGCCTCGACAGGTTGCCATGCGACCTAACTCAGCATGAACGACCCGAACTGATGGCGCAGGAGACGGAGCTCCAGGGTAAAGTGTTTCCCACCCCCCGAAGACTTTTTCTTCTCTTTGTTTGTTTCTGACAGTAGTAAAAGTGTGAAGCTGACCCCCTAAGGTTTTGGGGCTCAGCGATGTTCGGGCGACAGGTACATCAATTTGGAGTGGAGTATATCGGCGGGGGAAGAAAGGGAATGTTTTTATGGTTCTTTGTTAGTCCGGGGCTATAGCATGTTCAAACACCAATCCAATCACAACCCTATGCATGAACTACCTCTCATTGCCATATACGGGGATCCTACCCCTGCAAAACTCACCAATGGGAGGTGGCTCTCCCCACTCCGTCCAAGACATCCTTACAACCCTCCAATACATGCTTTAGATGGCAACAGCACAAGCCCAGTCGTCATCGACTGATCGCTCCAAGTCTCTCAAACTGCTCACCTGGAACGTGAACGGGATGGGCTCCGGGATCAAGAGACACCTGATTAAACAATTGCTGAATAGGCACTCCCCCAATGTGGCCCTGCTAACCGAAAGACATTTGGTTGGAACACGATGTATCCTCTTCCAGAGAACCAACTACCGGGCCGCATTCCATGCGGGATACACAATGGGATCCAGGGGCACCCTTATCCGCATACACAAACGTGTTCCATTCGCCCCGCAGATCATAGAACAGGACCCTCGGGGTCGCTATGTGTCAATCCTGGGATCGCTCTGGGGTGAGAAACTGGCCATTGTGTCGATATACTCCCACACCTGGATTGGGGCAAGAACTGCTAGACAACCTGACCATTCTCGTGGGGAAACATCAACCCGATAGTTGGATTCTGGGGGGAGACTTTAATGATGTCATGAGCAATACCATGGATCGTACCCATCTCAGGAGGCGCAACCCGGATACCCCCACGAGGCTGTTTAACTTTGTATCCGCCATGGGCCTTCGCGACGTGTGGTGGGAACTACACCCCGGGGTTAACGGTTACTCGTTCCACTCTGGAGCCCACGGCTCCCTCTCTAGGCTAGACCACCTTTTCCTTCTGAACACAGACCTACATAGGGTAACATCTGCAGAGTTCCTCCCGTGTGGAATCTCGGATCACTCGCCTTTATTAGTAGAATTGCGAACGCAGGGCATAATCCCCCAGAACATGGAGATTGAACAACTGTTACCTCAGGTTCCCCGAACTGGTTGACCGCCTTACTGAGGTATCTAGTGAATATTTTGACATCAACAAAACTGCGGTGAACAATCCAGTAATAGTATGGGAGGCTTACAAAGCGGTGCTGCGAGGTGAAATAATCTCCTGGACAGCGAATAAAAAGAGAGAGAGAGACTCCAAAAAATAATAGAGGCGGAGGGGGAACTGATCCGGTGGGAGAATTAACATATTCTTGACCCAACCCCGCAGAGTCAGGGATCCCTTAGGCGAGCCACTGAGCACCTTAGAAACTTGATGCTGGATAACGCTAAGCAAGCCCATTGGGATTCCAGAGCGATAATATATGAACTTGGGGACAAAGCGGGCAAAATGCTAGCCTGGCTCGAGAAGAGAGATGAGGGACAACGCTATGTCCGGGCAATTGTCACCCCACAAAATGAGAGGTGCCAAACGGATGTCGAAATAGCAGAAGCCTTCACCCAATTCTATGCCGAATTATATCAAACCCCAACCTCACCACTGGACCCAACCCTGCTAGAAGCTATAACACTCCCATCACTGACAGCACAACAGAGAGAGGAATTGGACTCTGACCTATCTGAATCGGAAATAGTAGAAGCCCTAGCGCAACTGCAAGCAGGGAAAACTCCAGGCCCTAATGGGTTCCCGGCCGAAACATGGCAAAAACTAGGCGGGAACAAAATGGCACCCCCCCCCTTCATAAAATGCTGCTCGGCTTCCGTGAACAGGGCACCCTCCCACCAGACCTATGTAAGGCCACCATAGTAGTTATCCCTAAACCTGATAAACCCCCGGAGAGGTGCGCCTTCTACAGGCCCATCTCGCTAATTAATAGTGAAGCCAAGGTCCTTGCCAAGCTCCTAGCTAACCGGCTGCAATCGGTTGCCCATACCCTGATCCACCCGGATGAATGTGGCTTTATGCCACACAAGACGACTCAAATGAATTTGCGTCGGCTCCACTTAGCATTAGAACGTGCCCCCATTATTGATACACCACTCGCCCTATCAGCAATCGATTTTGAAAAAGCCTTCGACTTGATCAGGTGAGACAGCCTCTGGGAAATCATGAGACGCATGGGATTTGGGGACGGCTTTCTGGGATGGGTAAAACTGCTGTATACGAACACTGAGGCAGAGGTCAGGGTGAATGGATGGCCCTCCCGGTCCTTCCCTCTGGGGAAGGGTACGCGGCAGGGATGCCCCCTCTCTCCCCTCCTCTTCGCCCTCGCCATTGAGCCTCTCACCCTTTGGCTCCGTCAGAGTGCAGCTGGACGGGATTTGGATGGCCTGCGGTGCATGAAGATCGAACCTCCCTATACGCAGACGATCTCCTGATATACTTGGGGATCCAGCCTGGACCTGCCCGATAGTAACACAGATGCTCATCCGTTTTGGTGAGTTTAGCGGACTAAGAATTAATTGGGGAAAGTCCGTTCTCTTCCCGGTGAAGGGTGGTGCGCTGGTTGAGCCCCAGGACTGCCCATACCGAGTGGAGCAACAAGGATTTCGGTACTTGGGGATCTGGATAACAGCAGATCTTACCAACTACGTAACACACAATCTCCAACCGGTAACTGACGGTTTTGTCAGCGATGTCCATCACTGGAAGCTCCTGCCCCTCACACTTATGGGTAGAGCCGCACTCTTCAAGATGATGACCCTCCCAAGATTCCTCTATGTCTTACAGAACGCCCCACTCAGGATCCCAGACCCCGAGTCTGATTGGGTAGAAACCCTCCTTCGGGAACTTATATGGGGTGGCGGCCAAGCACACATAGCGCTCACCACGCTCCAAAGATCGATCTCGGAGGGCGGAATAGGGGTCCCCCGCCTCCAGACTTATTATTGGGCCTTGCAACTCGCGGTGGTCAATTACCTGCTGCATGGAGACAGGGAACTGCCCCACATAAGGGCCGAAATAGCCGCTATGCATGACACTGACCCACTACACTTACTATACCAAGCTCTCCCGAGACCACCCCCCCGCCAACAACCATGACACACATTATTACGGTTTGGAGACAAGCGCATGGGCTTTTAGGGTGGAAAGATAAAATAACCGCGGCACAACCCCTGTGGCAAAATAGCAACTTAAAGGAAATAGGGAAACTTGACCCATGGCCTCGATGGGTGGGGCTGGGATTCTGAGAGTTGAAGACATCCTTGAAGAAGGGAAGGTAACCTCGTTTGAGGCCATGCAACAAAAATTCTGACTCCCGGGTGCCGAGAGGTACCATCACATGCTCCGGCTGGTGCAACTAAACATTTTGCATAGAGTGTATTACCCCAGAACGATGTTGTATGGTTGGAGGAGGGCCCCAAACCCGAACTGTCTTCGGTGTGGAGAGGAAGAGGGGACTTTCTTTCATATTCTATGGGCATGCCCCCAGACCCGCACCTTCTGGAACGCATGCTGAAATGAACTCACTAAGACCCTTGACTGCAATATACCACTGGACCCAAAGACTCTAATACTAGGCATCCCAGACGAGGGTGCTCTCAATAAGTGGGAAAGACTGCTTTTGAACACAGCAGAAATTCTCATGAAACGTAACATTGCACAAAAAGGGGGAGCCCCAGAGGCAATGGACATGAACATATGTGCAATGATAGAGCGTAGAATGTACAATGCAAGAGGCTGCCCCACCAAAGCTGTCAAAATTTGGGGGAGGTGGGAGCAGCGGGGGCCCTAAATCCTACAAGACAATGGTGGTGTCACTTTGAACAAATACGTGGTGGGGGTTGGGGAATGCCCCGGATGACTGGTAATAAGTTTGCTATTATTGACTGGTGGATGAACATGCTAGCCCTTACATGTTATTGTTGTTTGGATTGTGATGTAAAAAATAAAAATAAAAAACATTTATAAAGCGCAGAGCAGCCCTGGGGCATCGTGGCGCTGAATGCTGTCTCCTCCAAGAGTTCAAAACAAAAGGAGAGGAGCAGGGATACGTGGTATCAGAAAATTAGATATCACTCAACCAACAATATCTGGCTTCATGACAGTGGGATGGGGCTATAAGCCGGCTGGGTTTGGTAACGAGCACTAATGAGGGGGTGAATTTGGTTCAGGGTGTGGGGGAGTTTGTGGCCCCATGTGAGGGGCTGAATGATTGCATTATCCCTCTGCCAACCAACAGTTCCATGATTGACAACAATCCTTGTTGAATATGTGCCATCTATCTATATTTATTTCCATGAATTCCGGCGTCAATCCATTTTAGTGAAAGCCGTGCTGGGTCAAGGCTTGCTGTATGGCAATATGTAACCAGTAGTTAATATGGACGATATCATAGGATACAACCTCTCTGGGACTCCTAACCTTGAATTATTGGCTCAGGAGGAATCCCATATTGAGAATGATATTAACTATTGGGATGTGAGTGATGAAATTCAGGAAGGTTCATTGAACCTGGCAAATAAGATAGAGGCCATTGTAGCCACGCTGGACGCAGTGTTCGCTGTGCTCGAATATTATGAAAAAACAACAAGATTTGAATGCCTTTGTCTTAGGTTTGACAGCAAATAATGGGCAAGAAAGATGCAGCGGGGTGGTACAGATAACTGTAGAGGTGGATGCATCTGGTGGTGATGCTGATGACCTGAGTGACCTTTGCCATGCTTTAGCAGAAGATGACTGCGTTCATGGTATAACTGTGGTTGAAAGTGGAGAACAATCTATTGATGAAAAGGTGCATGTGGACATTGTGTCAGGGGGTGAACATAGCACCACTTGTGGAAGTAAAAAACACACCCGTCGAAAGCGTAACTATAAAAAGGGTCAAAAGCAGAGGTGTAAGAGGGGGGAAAATGGGAGGAAAGTGGTGAGTAGAGTGAATGGCACCTCGCTAGAGGAAACTAGGAAAAAGAATGTCATATGTGAGCTTAATGGTGATAGATATAATTTTAAAAAGGTAGACAAGGCAAAAAAAGCATTGAAGGTACTTGTAAACAATGATCAGGAGCTGTTGGATAATTGGTTGAATGGGACGGTGAGTGAGACTCAGATGGCGGGGGATTCCCAGTTCAATGTAATAGAAACTGAAATAATTTCAGAGGTAAGCCCGAAGGGTGTGTCACAGGGTGTAGGCTGTGTGAAATGTGTGAATATAGCTGTAAATAAGATTATGGACACACTCTCATCCAAGGATAAGGAGACGTATATAGCCGAGATGGAGAGATTAACTATGCATAGTACAAATAAGGATAAAACAGGCATAAGTGGCCAAGAGTGCGAGCGTGATGGAAAGAAGAAAATGGGTATGGGAAAATCCCTTAAACTCATTGAAATGAATACCCATGAGGAAAGCCCCTATCTGAACAGGAAATGGTTCCTGGAACATCTGCATAAGGTCCACGAATTAGGTGGCATTACATCTGCTGATACTGTGAAGGTGACACTTCCTGAATATGAGAGTTGGGAGAACTGGGCTATTGTGCAATTTGTTACGCCAGTAATAGTGGAACTCATCTACATCCACGCAGAGACTCTGTGGAACAAAAGGTATGAAATGGTGATATGTAACAAAGTGGAGGAAAAGGACAATAAAAAGGTGGGATTTGTCAGCACTGGGTCAATGAGGCAGTTGGCCTTGGGTGGTACACAAGGGTGTGATATGTGGGTACCTGAGGAGGCACATCTGGAAGAGAATTGAGTGTCTGGGACGCTAAATGAACTGGTTATCATATCCTGGAACACCAGAGGGTTCTGTTCCTTTATGCATGCAGTAGGTAAAGGTTGTCTCAATACATGCAATGTGGTTGTCCTTCAAGAGACTTGAGTCAGTGGAACAATCTTGATCAATGGGTTTAATGTTCTGGTCAAACCTGCAGCTTGTTATGAGGTGGGACGTCCAGTGGGGGGCCTATGCATCTGTGTTAGGAGCCCGTTCATCATCAGTGAGTATGATAAAATAGGAGACTCTCCATTTGTCCTCTGTGGAATTGTCAAAAATATGGGCATATTTAAAGAAGCATTGGTGATTAATGTGTACTCCCATTGGGACGGGAAACATGTGCTGTCCATTGCCAGTATGATCACGAATATTATAGAGAGATGGTCTATGGCAGCTCTTAATGCTGAGATAATGGTGGTAGGGGACTTCAATGCCCACTGTGATGAAGCACAAATAGCAGTGAATGATTGGGAAAATCTATGTAGGGAATTTGAAGTGATAATTCCCGCTATTTATGAGCGCCTGGGGACCAATTCCGTTGGTGACAGTGCGCTATACAAATACCTTTAACATAACGTATTTTGGGTACGGAAGGTAAAATCCCCAACTCTCAGTTAAAGAGGGCACATGGAATGATATGGTTAGGACTGTTCAAATACTGGGGTCTCTGTTATTTAGATATTGATAACTCGGATCCATATAAAATGACATGGACTAACGGTTCAGCAAGTTATCGCTTGGATTACATGTTTGTTTCCAAGGGCCTTAGGGGGCAAGTGAAACAATTTGAACATATCTCTATTAATCAAAGTGAACACTCTGTACTTAAATGCAGGTTCAAAGCAATAAAGTGCCAGAAAACAAACACTATTGGAAATGTTTTGAACATTCAACATCAGCGAGAGGGAATAGGATTAACTGCACAGAAAGAAATCTCACCAAATTTGATGAGATGTTTAATCATCTCCCTATTGATAACAAGGATATGGCTGGGTTAGTTATGTCAGGGCTAAGTGCTATGATTGATTTTATCTTAATGCCTACTAAAAGAGCTAGTATCACCCAAGCCTCAGGGAAACTTAATGGTGATATTGGGGTTATTAAATCAGCAAGGGATTTGGATGCGCAACAAAAACGTAAAGGGGAAGCCACTCTCCATATGAGATATAAGAACTGGCTTAAAGCATATCGACATAGCACCAGTAATGCTAACTGGATGAAAGTGTTTAAATTATGTAAAACCTCGGACAGCAAGAGGTTCTGGTACCTCTATAGACTGCATTTGATGGAAAATGATGATACAGACACTTATATCATATCAGTGGGGAATGGGAAACCTATGTGGGCCATCTCTTTTCAGGATAAATAAGTCAAAAATAGAGTTCTGGAAGCATAATGCCATGGATTTCCCATTTGGTGAGGCCGATATTATTACGATTATTTATTTTTAATTTTTATTGGCATTTACATTATAGTCAATTAGCAAACAATATTTAAATAAAGGGGAGGGAGAAAGGGGGAAAAAGACAAACTGAACAACTAGTCTTCTTGCCACATAAGTATGTTGGGGCTTGTGGCCCTGTTTGTTTGACCTTTTGGACCTTGGAAACTTCCAGATAGTGAATTAGTCAGAGGTGCCAGATCTAGTAATTCTGAGTGTCCCTTGCTGGGTGTTGGGTTTTGAGTCTGATTTATTGGTGTCCCAGTTGACAGGGGATAGCTCAGTGGGTTTATCATCCGATGGGTGGAACATGTCTCGTATTAGGGTTTTCCAGCCCTTGTATGCTGGGCTTGCCTCTCCTTCCCCTCTGTCCATCCTTCTCCCCATACCATTGTTTCGGCCCCTGACCCGTGCTCTAGTTCTCTGTGCCACCTGTCAAAGTGCGGGTCCCTGGGAGATTTCCATGCCATGGCTATAGATCATTTGGCTAGCACACACACCATGTCCATAAGTTTCACTATGTGTTGCAGCTTGCTTATTCTTGGTTATGCGCCCAGAAGATATTCTTTCAGGGACCATTATTATTGTGTCACTCCTGCTCTTCTGCAGGTCTGCTCTATTTTGGACCAGAAGTTTTGAATCTTCGGACATCCTCAAAACATATGCATCATCCCCGCGCCTTCTGAGTTGCATCGGGGACATAGTGGGTTGTTGTTCTTGTTGAATCAGGCTATCCTTTCCGGTGTCATTTATGTTCTGTATAAAACCAGTAATGTCTTCTCCCAGGTCCGCCTCCCACTTCAATTTTAAAGCCTCGCTTTGGGGTTGGGTCTGTCCGTTAGTTGCACATAGAGCCTAGATACTCGTTTCCATCCATCCTCTAGGATGTATAATAATGTTATCAGTGGGTCTAGCTCTGGTTCGCCTGCCCACTTTTTCCATTGCGATTTGGCGCCCTCTCTGATTCTTCTGTGCCACAGGAATTGACCTTTGGGTAGACCCTCTTTCACCACCATGGTCTCAAATTCCCTGAATGTCCCATCTTCATATGTGTCTCCCCAAGTGTAGATGCCGTGCCTCCCCCATGTTCTCATCAGGGCTAGGTCTGCTTTCCCCTTACATACCCCTGCTGCAATCGGTATGTCTGCGGAGTAGGGGTGTGCCCCTCTTGCGAGTCTCAGGGTCATGGCCCAAACTGTCCTGCACAGCTCTACCGGCATCAGGATTTCCCCCAGATATCCCACCGGGACCCATAGTATTTCTTTCAAGTTCGCTAGGGCTACGGGCTGCCTGAGTAATCTGGTTTCGGAGGTATACTCATCCGCCAGCCACTTGGCCACATGACTCAGCTGAGCGGCCAGGAAGTACTTTTCTAGGTCTGGGAGTTGGATTCCGCCTGCTGTGTATGGTAGTGTTAGTACATCGAGGGATATCTTGTGTCTGATGTTGTTCCATAGTAACACCCTCAGTAGTTTTTCTAGTACCCGAAAAAAGGAGACGGGGATGAGGCAATGTATGTTGTGAAAAAAGTATAGGAACCTTGGAAGTACTATCATTTTAACCACTGCGGCCCTGCCCATCACAGATAATGGTAGTTTTGACCAGAACTTTATTGATTTTCTAAGCCCATGTTCCGCAACCTGAGTGTTGCCCCCATGCATTTGTTCAGGTGTGTGCCAGATGTTGACTCCTAGGTATCTAAAGGTGTGCAGTTTCCATTGGATTCCCACCATGGGAGGTCAGTTTCAGTTCGTCCAGCTAGGCCAGCCAGGGGGAATATATTGGATATTTCCTTGTTGAAGGAAATCCCTGACACCAGGCAAAGTTCTCTAGGACCTCTAGGATTGTTGGTAGGTTAAGGTGGGGGTCTCTCAAATATAACAGAACCTCGTCTGCATATAGTAGACTATGTGATATTTGCCCCCTATTCTGATGCCAGCGTCGAAGAACTGTTTCCTCATATATATAGCTAGCGGTTCCAGTCCCAGAATATAGAGCATAGGTGATAGCGGGCAGCCCTGCCTGGTGCCCCTTTGGATGTCCCATAGTCCTGACACTGTCTTCCCAGTCTTAACTCTAGCCACCAGTGATTGGTATAACATTTTTATCCATCTAATGAAGGGTTCCCCCAGCCCAAACTGTCTCAGGACCTCCAGCAACCACTCCCAGTATATGGAGTTAAAGGCTTTTGTGCCGTCTAAGGACACCACCGCGTATGGTTCGTGTAAGTCTTTTTTTTGTGCCACTATATGTTGTAATCTACATAGGTTCGCTGCCGTGCTCCGGCTTGGTATGAACCCGTTCTGGTCTTCGTGTACTAACATACCTATCACCTTTGACAGTTTTTAGGCTAGAATAGTCGTTAATATTTTTATATCGTAATTGTGCATGGCTAGTGGCCTGTACGAGCCACATTCTTCTCTGGGTTTCCCAAGTTTTGGAATCGGTACTATCACCGTCTCCCTCATGCTTTTCAGCAGCATCCTTTTCTCATATGATTCCCTAAAGACTTCCAAGAGAGTGGGGGGCAGGGTTGTGTCATACATTTTATAGAACTCAGGGGGTAATCCATCGCTGCCCAGGGTCTTATTCGTGGACAGGGATTTGATTGCTTCGGTTATGTCCTCTGCTGATAGATCCTCGTTCAGGGTAGCCCTCTGGGCTTCGTTTAGTGTTGGCAGGCCTATTTCTTCTAATATGTCCCACTGTGGTATCACTGTTGTGTGGCTGTACAGCTCGGAGTAGAATTGCCTAAAGGCCTCATTGATTCTCGGTTGCGATTTGTAGATCTCACTGGTGGGGGCTTTAATTTCAGTGATCGGATGTTTCGGGTGTTCCCTTTTGCACAGCCACGACAAGAGGTTTATCACCTTCCGCGTGTGCTCTAGTGGTCTTGGTTATGTAATCAAATTTGGCTAGTCTTGCCCACGCGCTTTGGCAGTCATTTCGGATTGTGGAAAGTTCATCCTCTGCTTCCTTTGTTTTAGGGGCAGCGATTTCAAGCTGGGTGATTCTATTTTCTCCGGCCTCTAATTCTTTCCGTAAGGTTTTCCTTATACCTCCGGCACTGGCGATTACCTCCCCCCTGATCATTACTTGTAGCGCTTCCCATATTGTATCCCATCCCTTTACGCTGCCTACGTTGATGTCTAGGTTTCCTGTATTTTTTCTCGGAGGCCTTCCCTGAAGGCACCGTCAGTGAGGGCTTCTGTTGGCATTCGCCACAACGGTATGGGTGGTTTAGGCCCTCGTGTTTTCCATTGCATGAGGAGTGGGGAGTGGTCTGATATTGTTCTTCCCAGGTAAGATACTGACTCCACTTGAGACAGGTGTTGTTTGTCTATAAGCAAGTAGTCTATTCTGGTGTTTAGCATGTGGGGAGATGAGAAGTAGGAGTATCCTCTGTCGTTTGGGTGGAGTTCCCGCCGACCTCAGCCAGGTCCAAGTTCTCTATCACCTTGTTCAGTGGTGATTGGACAGGGGCAGTTAATAGTGTTGGGGGGTTAGATCTGTCTAGTGTGTGGTCTCATATGCTATTAAAATTGCCTCCCCATATGAAGAAACCATCTCGATACGGTGTTAATTTGGCACTTAACTTAGTCAGGTACGACTGGATGCACTATTGGGAGGTAAGTGTTGACGATGCATATTTCCTGCTGTTCAATGCTGCCTTTCAGTATCAAGTACTTTCCCTCCGTGTCCACCTCTTTTGACAGTGGCTTGAATGGTCCTGCGCCATCAATCCAGGTGTAAGCTCCATGCGCATATTTGGAGTAAGACGCACCGAAGCCCTGTCCCCCCACCATTTGGACACTTTGGCAGTGTCCTCGGCCATTAGGTGTGTTTCCTGCAGGAGTTCAATGGAGACATGTTTCCTCCTCAAGTAGTATTTGATCCTGTTGCTACGCATATAGGAACCCATCCCTCTGACATTACATGTCAGCACCTTAATGTTAGCCGCCATCTTTGTGTTGCATTGTCCGGGTTAGTGTTTCCGATGACCCTTGTTTCCGCGTGTGCGTCATGACGAAAACTAAAAAACTGTTTAAACAGTAACTTGGTGAACTCAACCAACTGCACCCAGCAGTTGTGCCTTGTGGGCGATGCTCGGATGTCCCCGCCAGGCCGTCCTTGGCGGGTTGTAATGCAACGGCAACAGGCCTACATCAGTCCTTTCGTGGGGTTGTGCCATCTTGCTCGGGTCAAACGGTGTGACAGGCCTCCCGTCTTTGCTGGCGAAGACATTGGCAAAGGTGATTGCTTGTCATGGGCGAAACGCTCCAGCAGGGTCCCATTGGGTCAGTGTTGTGGTCGTGCAGCCATTTACCCATCATCTGCCATGTTGTTGTGTTCAAGCCACATGTTTGCTGCTGCTGTGGTCTTTAGGAAGATGGCCCATCCTTTATGTATGATCTTGAGTCTGGACGGGTAGAGCAGCATGTACTTAAGGTTCAGTTGTCGCAGCCTGGCTTTAACTGGTACGAAGGAGTTTCTTGCTCTTTGGATGGCCGGGGTGTTGTCTGGGTATATTGTGATCTTTGCGTGTCCCTGCTTATTGCACCTCCCTCATGTGAATGATGTACTATGATCTCCCTGTCTTGGAAGTTTAGGATCCTGGCTATGAACAGGCAAGGGTGCGAGCTGGGTGGTGTTTTTTTTGGGGGGGCCCTGTGCGCTCTTTCGATGGTGAACCCTTGCGAGAGTCGACCGGCACCTATTTCCTGTTGTAGAAGGGTTTCTACAAAGTTCGTAGGGTTGGGTCCCCCAAGACCCTCCAGAACACCAAGTAGGTGGACGTTGTTGCATCTGGATCTTCCTTCTGCGTCCTCGGCCCTTTCTTCCAGTATTTTATTGCGCCTTTCCAGCTCTTCCACTCTGACCTGGACGTCTTTCAGCGCTGTGGACATCTCGTGCTGCTCTAATTCCGTGGTTGTTACGCGTTCCGCAAAGGTTGCGCAAATCTTGGCGCATTAGTTGCATGTCCAATTTCACTTCCTCTATCTTGGTGTCAATGAAGAAGCGGAGCCCTGATATTGCTTCAAGTATCTGCTCGTCTTTGGTGTGCTCTTCAGGGGTTTGTTGGGTTGGGTCAGTCCCTTTGGTTTCCTGCTTTTGTTCCTTTGGTCGGACTGCTACGAAGGATTCTATGATGTTGGTTTTACTCTTACCTTTGGGAGGGGACATTGCTTTGCCTTGCGGGTTAGAGCTGTGACAGGTCACCAGACTGTGCCAGTCCTCTTGTGCTTTAGGCCAGAGTGTGCGTGTGCTTCTGTGACTGCCACTCAGTGTGTGCCTGGTTCGGGCCCTACTTGTTCCTCTGTGCTATTGTCAGCTGCTCTGTGGGGAGGTGTCCTCCAAGCAATGTGTTAGCAAGAGTGGGCTGTTGTTGTTGTTCGCTGTGGTGGTCAGTGTTTGCGCCGAGGTCAGTAGCGCAGGGGCCCTGTGTAGTTATGTACTCAGGTTGCTGGTCCCTTCAGCACTTAGTGGTGCTCCCCTTTCAGTGCAGTGGCAGCTGGTCTGGCATGCTTCTCCGCTGGTCTCACTGGGGGGTAGCCTGCTCCAGTGGGACAGTATGAACCCCTGTTTACCAATGCAGCTCACGCTTTATTGGGACTGGGTTGTGCGAAAGTGCCCCCACTTGGTTGGTGGGGTGTGCGTCTGCCAGGTACAAGACAGCCATCAGTTCCTGTAGGCTCTTGGGGTTACAGTGTTGTGCGGTCTAGTATCCGCACTTAATTTGAGGAGTCACTTTTGGCTATGTTGGTGCCCCTGCTCGCTGTGATGTTACCTCCAGCTCTTGTGTCGTGGCGCAGAGCCGAAAAGGTGTGCCTGGTGTCTGTTGATCGCTATGCAGGATAACGCCTTTGTATTTGTCTGGCGTTTTTTCAGCGGCGTGCTCAACACGTCCTCACATTGCGTGCTCTGGCCACCCGCCCTCCCCTGTCCAGTTATGGTGGTGCTTCCCCTGCGCTTCCAATTCCTTGGGCACCGCAATGCGTGTAGTGAACTCGGCAGCGGACCACTTCACGGAAGTCCAGGTCTGCCTGTGCCCGCTAATTTCCAGCTGACTTCCCCTGTCACAACGTTCTGTGTTTCTCTGGTTTCGATCACAATGGACAGTGCACTGCGAGGTTATTAGGGGCCTTCCGTGCTACTAGGGTCTGCCGGTAGCAATAGCGCCCTTCTCTGTCTCAATATTCCCCCCAAGTGTCTTTAGCGAGCAAATGTGAAACTGGAGCGCCAGTGGTGGTGATTAGTAGCACTAGATGCAGTCACCCCAGTAGCAGTAGCACCTGGTAATCACTGGCTGCCGACTTCCATTTGCAGTGTCTTCAGTTCCCCCACAGTGCTCCCCCCGCCATTATCGTGGCTTTTAGTCAATGCCCCAATCACTGATACATTCGGTACTCGCAGCGTTGTTTACTCTTTCTGGGGTCGTCGTGCACAGCCTCCTGTTGTTCAACCGTGTTGTCTAACTCTCCAGTGTGAGCAGTTTATAACATCCACCTTTCCGTCGACACAAGGTCTCATGTACCACCTTCCCAGCTCTTTACGCCTCTGCATGCAATGTATTTGCTCCGCAGAATTTCCTGCACCTCTGATCTCATGAGACGAGCAGGGATATCTTGCCCAGTCGGCGGGGCCTGACCCACTCCTCACACTTAGGTTGTAGTGGGGCCCAGATGCTCTTCAGGTGTTCTGATGTGTGGCGTTATCCAGGCCGCTCCGAGCTTCCTCAGCAACCCACAGTCGGCATCTCGCAGGGCGGTCTCGCTTTTCTCGTCACAGCTGGCCGCTCAGCTCCAGTGCAGGCCAGTTCATGTGCAGCCCCGGCGCTGCCTTGTTGCAGCCCCAGTGCGTCCTTAGTACCTCTTCCCTGGGGGTCCAGACTCAGTCCGTAGCGGAGTCCCCAGTGAACTTGTCGCCGCAGTCTCCTTCCTTCTGTACTGTAGCAGTTGTCCTCTGCTTCAGTTAGAAGCCATTAGTGGTGTTGGTTATCATACCGTGTGCGCCCTGTGTTGTCGCTTCCCCGCGGCTCTCTTCTCCGCTGCCGACAGCCCATACTGTCAGGGCTCAATTGGTGTGCACGATCCACCCGTGTCAGCCAGGTCGTGGTCCAGCACAGGCAAGCAGCGGCTTCTCCCCAGTGTTCATGGCACTGTTCAGCTCGGGACACAGTCCCTCCTCCTGCTCACTGCCCGTCTGCCGCGTCATCCGCCATCTTGCCGCCGGGGGAGTGCTCGTTCTGAAGCATCCGGTTTAGTCACACAAGCTCTGATTTCTTTGGGGTTTCTTGCGATTGTCCGCGTAATCGCTTTTTCTATCTGTGGGCGTCGATAGTATTGCTAGATTCTGCAGCAGCCTTCAAGTAACAGGATCATAAGGAGGATCTGGAAGGGAGCTCCGCTCAGACACCACCTCACTCCATGAGCTCAGGCCACGCCTGCCGCCGATATTATTACGATTATCAGTAATATGAAAGATCTAGAGCTCTGGGTCCTGATGGATTAGCCAGCGCTGTTATAAAATGCAATCCAATTAAGTGGGCAGCCTTTTTATGGGCCATGTATTCTAATATCTGGCATAGTGGGGGGATATCAGACAACAGGAAGAAAGCTGTTCTGGCCCCTATATTTAAGAAGGGAGAGAGATCAAACCCGGGGAACTACCCGTTGCTGGCCACGGCAGACACCAGTTGTAAAATATTCTGCACTCTCCTACTAAAAATGATTAGTCAATGGAGTAGTACGGAGAAATTAATTTTCCCACAACAAACTGGATTTAGACAAGGGCCCTCATTACGATTTGGGCGCAAAGGGATACCGGGCACTGTTAAGGACATCGGTGCCGGTAATCCCTTTGCGCCCTATTCCGAGGTCCCTTAGCGGGTCCCTTCCGTAATTCCTGGTTTTACCAGGCGTTATGGACTGGGCCCGTTGAGGGACTTCGGAGCTAATAGCGGTACCGCAATTTGCGGTACCATTATTAGCCCCTTCCCACTTCCCATTGAGCCCTATGGGGGCTGAAATGGGAATGGGGAATGGCTTTTTCAATGGGGATTTACCGGTCCCGCAAAGGTCGGAATAGACCGATAAATCCCCATTGAACCAGGGCGTACTCGGTACCAGTATTGGAGGTAGTCATGGCGCAAATAGCGCCATGATTACCTCCAAACTCGGAATGAGGCCAAGGTTTTAGAACCTTGGATAACCTGACTCTCCGGAATTACATGCTATCAGATACCTTTAAAAAAAGAATATATTATGGAGCAAGCATAAGGACACGTATTCACCACTTTCAAGGAAGCTAATTGATGAGGTAATTGAAGTGGTGAATACGTGTCCTTATTTAGGTATATCGATCATGAACCAGGGTCGGACTGGGACAAGAAATAGGCTTGGTCACCCAAAAAAAGTGGCCCACCCCTCGCCTCAAAAAAGTGGCCCACCCCTCGCCTCACAACCCTTGACCTCTGATGACATCACTGCAAGTGATGTCCTTTGACCCCACCCCAAAGTGACATCCCGGGAAGCGATGAAACACAACCTTTCACCCCTTGACAAAACGGGGAAGTGGCATCAAATAGCATTGTTCCTAAGTACACTAAATTACTGTGAATCCAAGCAGACGTCCAAGGCCAAATGATAATATGTTATTGTATAGCACTTACTCATAAGCTATTTTTTATAGAACAAATATGCATACAATATCACCCAACCTGTGTTGGTACTCATTTATCGACCTAAGAAGGATGAAAGGCTTTTTGAAAAAAAAAAAGAAAACCGGCCCAGGCATGGCCAGAAACCAGCCCCCACTCCCCAGGGACGATTTCGGCCCAGCTACGGGCCAAAAGGGCAAGGGGCCAATCTGACCCTGTCATGAACATACCTGTCATAAACGTTTATGAATATTCCTTAAAGAATAAGATGCTGGGAAAATGGAATGTTATCAAACAGTATATGGGTAAAATGGGGGATATTCTCTGGAGGGGTTCTTAGAACTCTATAAAAGCAGAATTGTTCTAGGGATCCTTTACACACTAGAAACAATAGATGTGAAATAAATGTCTTGGTTCGATAGGTTAAAAGGGAAAATATGGCTTCCGGTCCTCAAGATCTCTGATACGGTCCCTATCGAACCCATAAGATGTGAACTGGGTTTGATTTATCTTAGCACACAATGGAAAATGTGGTATTGCAAACTGTTTATAAGAATTAAAATGTCTGAACGGAATCATGACAGTTTAATGAACATCATTGCTATGAATATGAATGGTAACACTAATGTGAATGAATTTCTAGCAGGTTTACAAAAGAATGTGACAATGTTTCTGAATGATATTGGTATCCCATTGCCTGCGGACGATATTGAGGTTACTACCTTTCAAAAACGTCTCAAAAAGAGAGCTATGGAGTGGGATATGAGTAATAACATAAGAAAACTCAGTAGGAAGAGTCAATATACCTTGATGGAATACAAAATTGGGAAACCAAAATGATACATTGCCAAAATGTGTAACCCGGGGCTGTTATGTTTCATCCTATTGCTGCGGTTTAATGTATTACCCTGCTATGAATTCCTGGGGAGTTGGACTGCTGTCCTGTATCAATATAGATCCTGTCGCCTGTGCAAAAACGAGTTGGAAACCAGCAGACACCAATTGACAAATTGTACATACTTTCAAGAATATTATAATAAAGGTTACAGGGACTTGGTGAGCGATCCAAGAATGGTACCGACAAATCAATTCTGGTCAGCCATATTTACAGCAGATTCCTTAGTGTATGGGGGAGTGGCATACTATATTTGGAATGAAATCGGGCCCATTGATGCACAACCCTATCTGTGCCACATCAGGACAGTACTGGAATGCATAGGACAACAAATATGCTAATGCCTGGCGTGGACTACCTTACCTCGTGTCACTGCCTTTGTGCTGTACATCCCCACCACCAACACCTACCACTGTGCCTCCTCATTTGTGTCAGGTGGGTCAGTGTCGAGCAGAGGGAATGGGGTATTGGATTAAATGAGAGTGTCCTGTTTTCATTTACAGGGTGGGTGTGAGCTGGCTGTGCAAAGTGACCTGAACTGAAAACAGATACATGACCATTAGAGTGCATGTACCCTGTCAGACATATCCCACGCATAATGCACATCATGGGTCCACATTATGTTTACCTGTATGCCCAATCATGTCGCTTGGGAAACCATCATGCCAGTTAACGTCACTAAACATGTTAGTCTGAACATGCCACCTTCAGCATCACTTGCAAAGCTGCACTGTGAGAGATCCAGCTGCACACGGTGCAAGATGACAATGTCCATCAAAGAACGAAAGTGAGTCCACGTTGGACAGCAAATAAAATATTTTAAGAAAAATACCCATGACCATGCACATAGCAGGGGTGATGAGGAAGGGGCGTGGTGAGGTGAGAGGTAACATAAGAACATAGTGCAGGGAACTCAAAAGATAGCCTAACTCGGCAAAATCCTAGCTACCACCCACCCTGCGGATCATCATGGGAAGGGTGCCCCTGGCCATGCAAGGAAGATGCCTTTTCCTCCTGTGCAGCTGCCACATGTGACACAGAGACATGCAACAGGCCGGCAATTGCAACAAGGTCCTGGTGACTTTCCTTCCGTGTCTCACTCATATCTGCCTACATAGCAGCACTTGATGCATCCACCTGGACGTTGATGGTGTACCTCAGGGAAGACATCTCAAGTTGGAGACTCCCCTGAGGCCTTCATCTCCTCGTGCAGGCATGCCATCAAGGCAGAGATCTCCCCACACAACAGCTGATATTCTGTGCACATTGTGGTATTGGATGCAATGATGTTGTCAGTGAGGTGATGCCTGACCCTGCCGATCTCCTGTATTACCTCGCCCTGCTGCACGATTTCGTGGATCACCTCCTCGTACTAGTAAAGCCATGGAGCAGGCATTCGTCCCCCACATGTGTGTGGGCACTGAAAACGTGATGATGCATTGCTTCCCTCCCTGAGTGGTTGCACTGGCATAGCCTGCGAGTCCACATGCCTCCCGCTACCAGCACACATCTCCACTGCCACCAGGACGGGTGTGGGGAATGTTGCAGGCACAGTGCCGTCCGAAGATGCATGGCTCACCACGGTCTCTTGCCCGCCCTCTCCCCGCCCCCAGGCTCAGTTTCCTCAACAAACTTAAGGAGGAACATGGGGTTGGAACTGCTCAGTGGGTGCTGACCCACCATCTGCCTCAAAAACTCTGCAACATCATCATCCTCATCCTCCTCCCCGATGATGCCTGTGCAGACATGCAGAGGATGGCCTGCAACAGCTGCGGGCTCTCACCACGCACAGCAGCCCGGCCACTGCTGGTGCCTGCTTGTGCATCCCTTGATGAGCCCTGTGGCACCTGCTCCCCCTCAGCTGCGGCTTCACCTACAAAACGTAAGACAACACAAATTAAGGCTACATCTGGATATACATATATGCCTCACAAGAAATGCATACAGCACAAACAGCCTACAGACACATGCAACAGAATCCCAAACTGGTCCCATAGTCCTGTCCCACATCGATGCCAACATTAGCAGGAGCAGCAATACACCCCAGACACCCTGAATAGAACCGACATGATGGCAGTGTAAAGCTGATGAGTGAGTAAAACGTAATCCATGCAACTACGACATGCCACGTAAGCATCCAGGACGCACATGTCGTAATGACAGTGGCATGCATATGAATCTGCGCCACATAATCTGGAGATGCAAGTGCCATGTCCCATACAGGCAGACTCCATCACCTTGCCATTGAATACCTAGCAGTCATGACCATGCCACCATGAATGGATGCTCATGTCAAAATGTGCATGTATTTGCCTGCGACGGTATACACACATGTGGGCAGCATCATGTGGCTACACTGACAGAGCAAGCAACAAGATGGATGTTGTGGCAGCACAGGCAACAGGCATGACAACCCGGGAATGTGTAGTAAATGCACAATTTGATGATCAATGGGACGTGCAAGTAGGTGAATGATGCTGCTAGGAGTATGAAATGGAGACATAGTGGCATAGTTGCAATTGCAAGAACTGTGTGCAAAGGTGGCAAGAGACCAGCTAAGTTGAATACAAACCCTGCAACCCATCCAACAGATAATCAAGTCTACATATGTGGATGTGGCCATGTTAAGTCAGTTGACAGCGTAATCAGAAAACTATCCCTATGTGGACAGGCAAATGCCAAAGTGACAATCATCCTCTCTCGAAAGGTTATAGTCAAGGTTGCAAACGCACACATGCAACACAGGCATGGCGTGTCAAGGACCGACACAGAGGTCACCAGTGTGCACGTCCATGTTCAACAGAGCATGGACACCCCGAATACCCCCAGCATCCTGAGTATACATGGTCATGCTGTATGCTACCAGCATAAGGCCTGCAGTGGGTACCCCCTGACCCCACACTACACTGGAATTGCACCTGCCCTTTGGTCACTGTATGACCAGAGCATTGAATGACACACACATGCATGAGCCATTGCCACTGGAGGAGCCATGTGAGTGCACGCAACATTGAGAGTACACACTACACAGACATGGCGCAGATGCTGTACATGCTGATATGCAGCACCTGGACACATTGCCATGTAGGCAATGCCATTCACATCTTCACCTGTATGCTGCAGTGAACTGTCCTCTATGCATCCAACAGCCACACTGCATTTCACGTGGATTGGACCCACATATATGTACATTTGGAACGGCAATCCCATGAAGTGGATTCCACTGTGCAACACCAAATCACTCATCCTTTGTAATGCACAGTGGCGTCGTGATCACATGTATTAGTCACACATATCACTCACCTGCAGCATGTCCAAATGTGTTGATGCCTCCGACGCCAACAACCTGTTCACTTGAGATGAGGCCAGAGGCTACCTCCTCAAAAGGAGTGAGAGCCTCAATATGCAGAGAACCACCACAAGTCACCTGTGCAGAGGACGCATTTGCACCCAGCTTCTCCTTAGTATGCCTGGTTAGGTCCTTCATCCGCTTATGCACCTCTTTTGCAGTGCACCTCTCCACCCCACAGGCATTCACCAGGTCAGTCACCTCTTGCCACTTCCGCTTACATTGGACCCGTATCAGGGTGCTTCCAGCCCAGGGGTACAGCTCAGACTGGTTTTCGTCCACATAGTCTGCGAGGTCTTGTAATTCCTCATCTTCATTTCGTCTTCTGGCTCTGCCCATTCCCAGTGACTGGTGGATGTCCCTGGGTCATAGGGGTACCAGTGGCACCTGCAGTAACTGTGCTAGTGCCCGATTGTGCTAGTGGTGCATCCCCAGCATGTGGTGGATGTGCTCTCCCCCTGGCACGTCTTGGTGCTGGTCCCCTCCCCTTCACTGCTCTCCCAGCCCTGCCAGTTCCATTTCCATCCATGTCAGGAGTCTGGAAGATGGATATTTTCAAATCCTGCATTTCGGCACTTGTGCCGCATATTCTCTGCTTATGCCCGTAAGGCCGATCAAGGAAGTGCCCCGCGTCCTCTGACCCTTACGATTATGCAGTGCAGATGCACCCTGTGTATGCGCCCCATGTTCATATTAAGCCGTGCATCCACGGTTTACACAGCGTGACGCACAAAACTTACCTGACATGGCCCAGCTGGTTTTGGCATCCGGAGTTGCATGAGTCCACAGACAGCTCCCTGCCACTGGTTCAAGACCCATCTTGGCCTGCTCTCACACTCCTGAAATCCCTCAGGTGTGGACTTGTTAACAGTTTGCTGTACATTACCAGTGGCGCATTGGTACAACTTCACTTCATTGCTGCCTGCTGCTACTCAGTACAGGTGAGTGGGGGAATAGCAAAAGGGCAACTGGTGGCTCTGTGGCTGCATGCAGGAAGGTGGGGCAGGATGACGGCACTCATGGGGAGGGGCTACTGTTGTGGGGGGCACAGTGGGTTGCAGGTGTGTGCTTACCTATGCAATTATATGCACGTGTTGCATGGTTACTTTTGCAATGCGTAGTAGTTAGTTACAAATTGTACCCTCATGCATATGGGAGCTGCTGCAGCAGATGCTTGAATTGTGCTGGCAAGGTGCCTGAGTTGGTTGTGCGGCAGAGACATGTACAGCTGGTTGTTGTGTGCGCATGTGTGGGTGTGTCAGTCCACGCACAGGTATCACTTCTGATATTGGCTGATTGGCCGTGTACGGCTGAATCAATATTGGGCCAGGCATGAGGACAACATCCTGGGAGCATACTTGGGGCCATGAAGTGTGGGTGTGCTCTGTGGGGATCAAACAGAGTGTTTTTACATCGTCACATTGAAGGTTGTTACAATTATGTCTCTGTTACAGGTGCATCCCAGACCCTGTGCCAGTCCACCGGTGTCAACATCAACATGTCGGCCACCGCCACCTCAAGGGTTGCCTGGATGAGGGCATTTAACTTCTTGGGAGCAGAATTTGCCATACCATGTGAACAGGTGCTGCAGCACTATGACGCCCTGTTCCACCCGGAGCAGCAGCTTGGGGCGGTTGGTCGAAGGAGGATCTGACGGGACATTGCCACAGCCATTAATGTTGAGGGTGTGGCTTTACAAACCCCTAAAAAGAGATGGGACAATATGAGGATCCGGTGCCAAAAGAAGGCAAGAGTCCCCATTGAGGCAGGACCCACTGCAGAGGTGTACTCAAGCGGGCGCCATAGGATTTCCCCTCTCCATCTCAGTATCCTGCAGAGGGTGAACCCGGATCTTCATGCCCAGGTCCTCGTACTACAGGGGCAGATCCAGGCAGCAGGTGAGTCCACCCTGTCAGTGGGGCAGTCTGTGTATTGCGTGTGATGGAAATACATTTTGGGAGGACGCTTGTCGATAGACACTGCAATGTTGTGTAACGTAATGGTGCATGCAAGGTAGTGGTCTGTGTGGGTCCTATCAGTGTGAAGACCTTGGGAAGGTGTGCCAACGGTGTCCTTGTATTCAACAGTGGCCTTGTGCAGTTGCATGTTGATGTCAAGGGTGTTGGGCCATGTGTTACAGGGCAAGGGACAATCACCCTTCACATTCACTTTCCAGTGGTATATTTACAGATGGACACGTGTGGCCAAGCCACAATCTGCGTTGCAGAATGTGTGTTTACCTTTGGTGCATTTGAGGGCTTGGGTTACTCATGTGGTGTGGGTGCAAAGTCGGTTGTTGGCTGATCTGATGCTTGTGAGGGGGTATTGTGCCCTGTATGGCTATTGATTGGGATGGGTGATGGATTTGTGACTTGCAATGAGGCAGCGGTAGTCTATGGTGGGGAGCATGGAGTCTGCCATGTCCTCGTTATCCATGGCCATGTACTATGGTCATATGCGGGTGGAGTGTCCTGGGTCAGTGGAGGGTGAGGAATGTTTGTGTTGATAGTACAATGATGATGGCTGCGTGTCTTGGCAATATGCTCCAGTCCTCACCTATGCCCCATTCATGTTTCAAGTTGACCAAGGTGACTGTTGTGCCCTTCCGGTGGCGAATGCTCATTCTCTGCAAATCCATGCATGCATTTGAAGGGGGTTGGCATCTTGTATTTCGTGCTCACATGTCTGTCTATTCAGGGTGATTTATTGCAGTTGTGTTGTGATTGGGCCGTGCCATTTGTGTGTGAGATGGTGGCATGGTACCATGCCGATCTTCGGACATGCATATGTGTACACACATGCTGAAATGCCTCTCGCTCTCCCTTCCCATCCAGTGTCTCATTCAGATGAGGAGAGTAGCACGGAGGACAAGACAGTTGCAAGGCCAAGGCAATCCCTGAGGCTGCGTAGATCACGATAATGGATACCATCATTCACCTCATCTGAGGGACAGGTGGCTTCCAAGGGCACATCTTCTGATGGCACTGGGGATGACATGAGGGGCGTTGGCATGGAACTGGAGGGTGAGTCCTCAGGGCCTGAGGTGCAGGAAGATTCAGCCATTCCCACAGAAAGGCCGGTTGCCACAGAGGTGCCGTCTGGGGTGTCAGCGTCAGGTGTGGTGGAGGGGGAGGGCTCAAATGGGGGCCTGGCCATGGTGTCTGGTGGGGGTACATCATCTGGTGTGCCGGCTGGGGACATGTGCCGGGGATAGGACGTTATGGAGGATACATTGGTTGGGTCAGCTATTTACACTGTCCCCGAGCCATCGTCTACTGGGCTGCAGACATCCGTCAACACCACAACACAAACTATCCTGGCAGTGAGTGCTGCTGAGGCAATTCGGGATGCCATGTTGCCCATATCGAGCCATGGCCAGCAGATGGGTGCACTGGCATCCATGGACGTGATCTGTGGCCAACTCGTCAGCCATCACGGGCTGGAGTGCCACATTATGTTACAGATGACCAGTGCACTGCTGAGTGTGGTGAACATGGTACAGGCAACACAAGTGACACCCACCTCCTCAGCAACTTTGCCCAAGGCACTCACAGGTGTGACCTCCATGCTGGCAACCACCCCAGCCTCCTCTGCCCACGTAAAACCATTTGCTTGTCTGCAGCCTGCTTCACGGTCAGTGGGGGTGCAATTGGCCATGGAGCGCATTCCGGTGGGACCAGGCTCTGGTATGTTAGTCACGCAAGATCAGGCAGTGCAGGTGGACATGGCACTTGAGGAAAGTGGTGGGGCAAAACTCCCCTCGACTTTGTCATCTCTCAAGAGGGAGGCCCAACGCCAGAGGTGGGCTGTCAGGCTGCAAGAGCAGTTCAGGCAGCAGAGGCAAGCATGCCGGTGGCTCTTGGCACAGTAGGCATTCCTGCTCTGGCAGAAAGGCAGGTGGCAAGGTAATGTATTCCTGTGGACACAACATGCCAACTGCAGCACATGGGGCAGCAGGAGGAAGAAAGGCTGCAGGCTATAGAGGAGGCAGCTGCCAGGACCAGGGATGCAGCATGTGCAAGGATGGAGGAGTTACATGCTGCCATTCTGGGGAAGAGCAGGATGGCTGTTGAGCAAATGGACCAGTCCACTCGGGAGATCCTGCAGGCCCTCAGGGACAGCACAGAGGCACGTCTGCGGCAGATGGAAACAAAAGCAGCATTGGTGCTTGAGTTGTCAGGACTTGGACTGCAGCAGTTACTGTTCATGTTTTGTGTGTGTGTGTTGGTCTCATTATTGTTCGTTTTTGAAGGAGGATTCCTGTATATTTATGTTGGACTAATTGTTCAATGCTTTTTGTTCGGTGTTAATACCAATGCAGTTGTGTTGGTATTTTTGGTATGTTATTCACTTTCTACAACACTTATGTGTGTGTGCAGTCATCTGGTCTGTTCTTGAGGGTGCATGCCACATAATCGTGTAGTATGCATCTGGGGATTAACGAGTTGTCACTTAGCCTATCATAGTTTTGTGATGACAGGGTTCTGTGTGGCATTTGTACATACATCTGTTCACTGTGCAAGTAGGACTCGGGCTTACGTGTGCACATTGCCAACAAGCAACATGTGTGCTGTATGCAGGTGTCAGGATCACAGACATGCGCCGATGGCTCAGCCTATGTGGATGTATTCATTGTGGCCTTCTCAGTCCATGCATGTAGTCTATGCATGTACATGGGCTTGATACATGTATTTGTGTGGCGTGCAGACTGTCATGTGCATCTGTGGCTGTATGCGTGTGAGGGTGGTGGTGGTTGTGTGGTATTTTCATTTTCCATCATTGTGGTTGTCAGTGTTGTTCTGCATTATATTCCTTGCCCAGATGGTCATGTATCTATGTGTGTTGCATGTACGGGTCTATGTTGCACTATGTGTGACGAGGATGACTGTGCCTTGCAGTGGGCATGGATGTTGCACTAGAGATGCATGTTTACATGTGATGTGGTTGATGTATATGGCCCCACTACTCATATGTGTTTGGGATTGTGTCGTGGATGTGGGTGTTCTCTCATGGGTAACGTTGCTATCGCCAAGGCTTTGCCGATGTTGCATGGGTGTCACAGGTGTGTGTATGTTGGGTGTGGTTATGTTAACAAAGGGGGGTCTGGGAATCTCTCTACCAGCACGAACACACCCCAATGACCTGTTCTGTGGTTATGTTGCCAGTGATGGTGTTTGTTGCTTGGTGATTTTGATGATCCCAGTGATGGTCACTGTAATGCTCAATATATGTATTGTGAATGTCTGTGCTCCTGGATTTGTACTTTTGTGCAGGGGTTGCATTTATTTTTTTCATGCGCCGTGGCTGCTGATGCATGTGTTACTCACCAAATGGTTGTCCGACATTTGCAGGTCTGATGGGTGTGTGCATAATGGTATTTGAGGCTGTACATGTGCTTCAGGTGAATGCGTTTCCACACCACCACGTGTGCCTCCGATGTATGTGGTAATTGGTTTCTCCCTGGCATACATCATGTGAGATTCAGGTAAAAATAGGGTAAAAAAAAAAACAGATTTTCTTGCAACAGGTAAAAACACTTTTTCTCTACTGTCTGGGTGACATGCACATTATCTATATAAGGAAGAGAAAATACAGAACATTCAAACAACAAATGCTGGTGACTCTCACCCTCTCCCCTATTTAGGCATAAACAAAATTAATCTTGTAGTTATAAATACAATTGTATTATAAAATGTATGTATTAAAACAGGTATTGCACAAAATGTACCACCACATAAAACCCACTACATACAAACAACATACATCATACAATTAGAACACATGTATATTCACATTTATAATACAACCCACACGCGGGCCTTAGTACAATTTTACAATGGTCCTCTTGGGTCTGTTAGGAAGTGGGTGGGAGGTAGGCTAGTGCTGTGTGCTATATTGATGTAGATCCTCAATGCTAGGGGTGGGTTGCCTCTCAGCCTTCATGATGTTCCAAGGGATCTGTTGGGTAGTTTTTGGTCATGAGTTGCCTCTCCAGCCTCCTTCCATAGGCACTTCCTCTTAACCCCAACCTATCCCAGGCACGCTCTCTTCACTCCCCTTCCCCAGGTACTCCCTCTTAACCCGCCTGGGACATGAAACCATGAGTGTACACATAGAATTCAATTCTAAAATATTTTGCTAGCTCAGCAGGAGAAATAATATGAACATAGGAAACCAATGGAGAAATTGATGATCTCTGCAGGACTGGGCATGCTAGAGATATAAACAGTGATATGTAAGGTTCACCCGGAATGCCACTGTCATCCCATGCATTACATTGTTCCAGTCACTACTGTAGTGGTCCAATAGTTCTGAGGCTTGCTTAGAGAGGGGAATACTGAGCCTTTGCCAGGGGTATCTGGACATTGGTCTGCGAGAATATAGACAGCAGAGAAGGAGAAAGGGAAAGTGGGAGGATGTTAAAAAGGACATGGAATATTTGGGCAAGTACATTTGGAACGAGAGGTAGGGATGGAGTGTGTGATAGTTGGAATGCCTGTGAAGTCAGGGCAGTATGATCAAAGCATAGCGCGGATCAGAAAAAGGCAAGTGCCTAATGCACTTGCAAATGAGTGTATAGCCATGTGGGTAGTTTCTAGACCTTACCAGAGAGCATCATCTATAAGGCAGTCACGTCAAGTCACCCAGCTACCTCGCGGAGAAACTCAGACTCTCCGGCGGAGAGCGCACCACCAGAACCCAGGCCACATACAGACCTGAAATCTGCTGCTGCAAAAAGGAAAGGACCAGAAAACATTTGTCAGTGAGTGGTTGTGTGATCAGCTTGATAGTTTCTCCACTATACCCTTGAAGTGTAGGGACTTGTTTGAATGGTAGGTGTTAAAATAAATTGACAAGCCTCGCAAGCAAAGATTTGGGATTGCCCCGCCAAGTGTCAGACGCTACAGTGCCCAGAGTGTACTGTGTGAAAGGCAAATAAGGTGGACATACAGTGGAAGAGAAATCAGGTAGGTGGGTCATCTCCCAAAGTGCCATGGCCACATATTGAGGAATGAGTGCAGTGTGAGTGAATAGTATAATATTCTGAAATTATATTGTCTAGGAATGCTGCTGCTGCACAGACCAGGGTAACTGTAAAAGAGGCTGCATGTGTTAAATGGCTGTTGCCACAGGGCTCAGAGCTTTACAGCAACCTCTGCGACTCTCTCTCTCTCTTTCCGTTCCACCCTCTGGTCCGACCCACTCTGCCGGACACTCTGTTTGACACACCTTGCATGCTCTCCTCTCCTCTGACATCCCTCTCTCTAACCCTCTCATGCTCATCTCTCCTGGACTGATCATGTTTTTCTCTCTTCTCGCTTGAATCTTCCTGTTCCCCTGGCAATGGCCATTCCAGCACTGACACTCTCCTTCACGGTCTTCCGACCCATAAAGAGAGTGTCAGTGGCAGTCTTTGCCTCAACATACTCTTCTCCACCTACTCCTGCGACTGACTCCCATCCTGGCACAGCCCTTTCCAACGTTCT
Source organism: Ambystoma mexicanum (assembly GCF_040938575.1). Classification (NCBI taxonomy): domain Eukaryota; kingdom Metazoa; phylum Chordata; class Amphibia; order Caudata; family Ambystomatidae; genus Ambystoma; species Ambystoma mexicanum. The sequence continues at coordinate 126,754,251 of NC_090932.1, forward strand.
CCTTTTCCATCTCTAACACTCTTGACATCCTTGCCCCTGTCATGAGGATCCACCTGAAGCCTGACAAAAAGTGCAATTCTTGGTATGACTCCGACCTGGCTACCCTTAAATGCAAGTGCAGAGCAGCTGAACAGGAATGGGGAGCTTCAGGTTCACCCTCTGACAAACTGGCCTGCTGCCTACTTTAAAGGCAATATAGAATCTCCATCCTCTGTAAAGAAAAAGTCTACATTCAAGCCTGTATCTCCGTGGCACCTAACAATACGGCCGAACTTTTTAAAATCTGCAAGGAGCTAGCCAATCCTACTGCAGTATCTTCCTCTACCACACCCACCCAGGCCTTCTGCTCAGCCCTGGCCTCTCATTTTACTGCAAAAACGCAGGGCATCCTGTCCTCATTCTCAACTGCTCCACTCCCTCCCTCTACCTCTCTCAGGCCCTCCTTGGCCGACCCTTCTCCCCTCCTCCTCTCCTTCCTCTCTCCTGTCACACCTGATGAGGTTTCCAGACAAGTCCGGTCTATGAAAGTCTCAGCCAAACAGGTGTCTGCTTGCCCCTCCAGAACAATTAAGGACAACATTGACTCTCTTGCTGCAGCCTTGGCTGATCTCTGCAACCACTCTTTTGCCACTGGAGTTTTTCCCTATCCTCCCAAGCACTCTCTTGTGCTCCCTCTGCTCAAAAATCCTTTGGCCAACCCCTCCATCCCGGCAAACTATCGCCCAATTCCTATTACTCCTTTCCTGGGCAAACTCCTGGAGAAATTGGCTATCTCCCAGCTAACCCTCCACACTGAATCTGTTGGTTGAGCAACAGTCTGGCTTCAGAGCAGCCAGAGACACAGAAACTGCTCTCCTCAGCACCCATGAAGATTTGCTCTCTAACCTTGACTCTAACTCTCCCTCTGTCCTCATCCTCCTCGACATTTCTTCTGCTTTTGACACAGTGAACCACAACATGCTGATTACTCGTCTCCGAGATATCCTGGCCATCACGGATCAGGCTCTGGCGTGGCTGTCGTTTTTCCTCTTGACCGACCTTCCCAGGTTGAACTTGGGTGCTTCCTCTCCTCCATCACACTCTCAACATGTGTTACGCTCACCTGGTCTCTGCGGGGACGTTGGGGCACGGTTGGAGCCCTCCCAGGACTTGGCTCCCTTGGACTGACTCTCTCCCCCAGCGGCTGCGAAATTGAAGACCCGGAATGCTGGCACTGCTCCTGAGAGAAGATGAGAGGCAGTGAGAATGGCGTGGTGGTGTCGTGATCCCCCTCGACCATTTCGTGCCAGAATGTAGTGAGCAAGAGTTTGCCCATGCAAGCTCGTCTGTTTTGATGTAAGGGCGAGTTCTCTGTCCTGCTTTATTTCAGCAGGGGCTCTGTGGATGGACCTAGTTGTGTCACTGGTCCTTAATGTGGAGGTCCAGACCGGCTGCGACCGTTCCGTCTTGAAGGTAGGTGTTTATAACTATGATTATTGTCTGTATCTTTTGTGATAATTTTCCCCCAATGATTATTGTCCGCAACCTTATATTGTCCTTTCTCTCTCCCTAAGTATGAAGAGGGCCCACGAGCGCGTGGTGATGAAAAAGTCTATTCCGGAGGACCCACAAGTGGTAAGTGGTCTTTTCCAGAGGCTGCACTGAGTTTGTGAGTCGCGCTGCTTAGCGTGTTAAAGTCTATGCAATTGCTAACCTTGTGTTTCCCTTTATCTTTGCAGGTGCAGCTGGCCGGCGTTGGATGGTGAGCGGTTTCCGAACTCCTGCCGGCTGCCAGGATGAGAGGATCCACGAGGATGCTGCGCTGGAAGATGTCCCCATGTTGATGGGAGTTTGGGACAGGTAAGGATGCTAGGCGGCACCCGCGGAGGACTCGAAGAGACAGGTAAGATGCATGCGGTTGCTGCAGAGTCGGAAGCGAGTAGCAGTGCTTCAAGCGATGGCATGGCTTACTCAGGTAAGAAGCGCGCAGAGACTTATGAGTTGGAAGCAGGTAGCAGGATTTCCAGCGATGGCGTGGCTGACCTCAAGGTAAGATGCGCACGGCAGCTGCAGAGTGGAAGTGGATAGTAGTGCTTCCAGCAATGGCGTGGCTGATTACCAGGTAAGATGCTGGAGGGTTCCGGAGACTGAAGAAGCTCGTACTGAATCAGGTAAGGATCTCTAAACGGTGGTAAGCGTTACGCTGCTAAAGCAGACTAAAGCAAAGCACCAGCATGCGGGTGGGGCCGGCTTATATAGCCTGGCCTCAGTCACTCCCCTTAGGCCCTGCGCCTTGTGGCCCCACCACCTTGCCACTCGTCCTGTCTTCTGCACGTGCCTTCCATGCATTGGTAGGGCCCCGCCCGGCCTAGGTGCATGTGCTTTCAGCATTCTGTGTGCAGAGCACACTTTGTAATGAGCTTGGTGCCATAGGCGCCATGACTGCATCCATTGGGACCCTGCAGGATGTGAAGTAACTGGCCCTTGACCAGTGGCCATGACACATGTGGTGTTCCCCGGGGATCTATCCTCTCGTCCTGGTTCTTCAATGCCTATCTGGCCCCCTTGGCCCGCCTGATCTCTACCTTTTCCTCTAACTTTCAGTGTTATGCTGATGACACGCAGATCGTTTTCAGGCTATCCTCGGCCTCTTCCTCCTCCTCACTCATCACTGACTATCTTTTCACTATTCAGGCATGCTGCGCCTCTAATGTTCTCTGCCTTAATGTCTGTAAGACGGATATCCTTCTCATTGGGATCCCTGCTACCGCTTTTCCCCTTTCACTCTGGCTGGCATCCCTTTGCCCTGTACCCTCACCCTCTTGTGAGGCAAAAAACCTTAGGGTCAACTTCGACTCCACTCTCCCCTTCTCTCCACACATCACGGACATCTCCAAAAAGTCTCTTTTCCAACTGCACCTCCTCAGAGGTATTCTACCTTTTCTCACCTTCCCTCAGAAGCTCACTTTCTCCATAGTCCTGGTTCTCTCTAGGCTTGACTATTGCAACAGCCTCTTCCTCAGTCTACCTAACTCTACCCTCAGCCCTCTGAAACTATTCCAAAACAGGACAGCAAGACTTATCCTTGCCCTCAAGCCAGGGACTGAATCTCTCTGGCTCTGATATCCCCCACTGCCTCCCGGTGGCTGCAAGGATCAAATTGAAGACCCTCTAGATCATCCACAAGGCCTTTTGGGACCGGGGCCTGTACTATCTCCAACGCTCTCTTCCTAAGTACCTTCCTTCCAGAGCCCTCTGCTCGTCTACTTTCAATTCTCTGCGGATAAGTCGCTTCTACAAGCAGACCTGCAACAGTTAACAAATCTGTTAATTTTACATAACAAACTAAATGCATCCATTTTGATCTATTAAAAAGTACTTTGTTGGATGACTGGTTACAGTACAAAAATAACACTTAATTGCACATTGCAAATTAAGCACACTGTTATATGCATTGCAAAATAGCATTTTGTCTCTTTTTTATTATTTTTTTGTATTGAAATTCATAACTTGTATTTTATAATGTTTACTCATTAATGTTCATTTGTGTACTTTTTCTGCTTATCTATATGTTCTTTTACATCCAATTTGAATAAACAAATGTTCACCTTCTGATTGCATTCAGATCTGTAATGGGACAACTAAGAATGTGATATCTACACAGATACACGCAATAGTCAAAGAATGAATTATTTTCGTCAATTCATTGTTTAGCAGTGTGGACCTAAACATTATGTTTTCGCTTCTACAAGCAGAGAATGGGTGGTAGATCTCTTTTCTCTGCAGGTGCCTCCATCTGGAATGACCTCCCTGCCACTCTTTGCCTTTAGCCGTACATCCTTAAATTCTGGTAGCTCCTCAAGACCTTCTTTTTCTAATCTTCTTTCTCTCTGCCTCTCCCCTACTAACCTTTCCCCACCTCCTTTTCTCTCTGCATTCCCTCTGCTATCCTTCCCTTCCTCCTGCTCAGTTACATTGACCACCTGCCTGGTGCTCCTCTGAGTCATATAGGACACCTGCCGCCCCCCCACCCAGTCCCTAGTACTTGACTTTGGGCCCTCCTGCACTGTTCCCCTTGGAGCACGTGCCTTCCTTGTACTTAACCCAGGGCACTGTTCCACCGGGTGCACTTCTCCCCCTTCCTGTCACCTGCATTTCTTGTCTGCGCACTTGCACAATCTAAATGATACTAGGCCTAGTAAGATTGTTTGTCTTGTTCTCCCCATTTTCCCATCCCTGCCTGGTTGAGCCTTGAAACAATTGTGTATAGACGCAATATAAATAAGCTATCACTCAATCAATCAATCAATCAATCAATCAATCAATCAATCAATCACATAAGGCAATGACACGCTTGCTCCTTATGTAGTTCTCTATGCCCCATTATCGCCACCGCACAGTACTGAGGGCGAGGAACTGGAACGGTTGCAAGCAAACAATGCACCGGTGCACCCAAAGATCTGCATGTAGGGACTTTCAGTCCCAAACAGCCAGTTCTGTATTTTGGTACAGGAAAGTGACACCAAAGACAATAGCGTGTTAAGATGGTCATCAGTATGCATTCAGGTTCCCTGTTGAGAATACAACCCTGTGGATGCTGGTAAAGCAGAAATTGGGTCATGGTAGAAAACATTTGAGGTGAGGATTCCTGTCTCATTGTGGAGACTAGTTCCCTCATAGGTGCTTACTCCTTTCCAAGTACTTCCCTGATCTGACATGGTTAGTTAGGTAAAATAGTGGCGTTAGGGTGGAAAAAAGCTTGAGTTTCTGCACAACCTGCTCTTTGCAACACAGAGGGGTGATTCCTGAAAGGTTTTAATTGACTCACAAACCACTCCCAAGCTCTGCGCAAACCTCCAGACCATTGCTTTGAGGCTGCCATGTCATTACAGAATGGGAAAGATCATATGCAAATCAAGCTTGGTCCCACACCAAAGGGGCAGTCCAGCCAGAACTGGTAGATCACATCCCGTTCACACAAAGCCACACGCAACCACAGACATGTTTTGGCCGTGTTGGGCCTTGTCACTGAGGTGTAGCTTGGGTCGTTATGCATTGCAGCTCATGTCCCATGTCTGAGCATGCCTGTTGCACTCGGAGTGAGAAAAGCAACACATGCTGTAAATGAGCAAGTCTTCAGTCCAAAAGTGACAAGAATGGGATTGAAACCCAAATGCACCTGCACCAAGACAGACTGAGTAGCAAGTGAAATGGTGATCTGCACAGCTGATCCACTTCAAACCCCTTTAAAATCAAATTGTGGGTTTGCATTTAATCTCTTTGAAACACAACTAATATGCTCCAAAATGGACTCTCTATTTAGGCAATTTCCCAGCAACAAAAGAAATGGAGATTTGGTCAGTAGATAGGCTTACAAATCATTCACAAACCTTTTATAAATGCAGGCAATAACACATTAAAATGTGGGATAACACAAAAGAATTTGCACCAAAACAGACTTTCAGTCTGCCCTTTTGCCAGCCGAAGTAAAACTGTATTTCCATAAAAGGTAGCAGGCGCCCCTCTCCAGAAAGAAAAATGTAGTTAATCTCATTCAAAAGATTTCCCAAATACCTGAGGATGGGGGGAAACAAGGGGGGCCCAATTCCTGTCCTTCCCCGCGTGCCAGACTAAGGTAATGCAGTACATCTTTATCTCATGCCATGCCTCTTTATCAAGATACTCACCAGTCTCTTTACATCTTTTGTAGAGATGATGAACCAGATGAGCAGCAAAGTGCCAATCCCTGACGAGTGCCCCACGTCCTCACCCAAAAAACAGACCGAGAAACCTGTGAATGGAAGCAACCCACCGGGACACCGTAAACCCTGTGACCCACAGGTGGTGCCGCAGGACCAGTGCAACTATATAACAAACAGCTGTTTGCATCAAAACCCTGGAAGTTGCTCCTCCAGAGATGTATGCTTAACCCTAGACCACCAAGGACATGAAAGAGGGGGCAACCCCCCTCCAGAGACTATCCTGACGGGGGGGCAACCGCCATGGAAGCCTGATACAGACATAGACATTGAGCTGGCAGACCCACCATAGTGGCTCCTTGCTAGAATAGGGGGTGGGGCTTTAACCACTCTGCCAGGAGTGGATAGAACAGAAGCATTGGTTAGGGGCAGCTGACTAATCCCTAAAGAAGGCGGGATATATAATGTGGGGAAGGAAACGGGGAGTGGTGAGTTGCTCAGGTGAAGTCAGAGGAGGAGAAGGAGGCAAACCAAGAGGCCAGCAGGAGGAAGGAGGAAGCAGTGGAGCATGGAGACTAGTATTTGAGAGGGTGAGGTATTGAGGGAGAGCAAGGGTACTGCTGTGTGGGTGTGTGTGTTTGAGTGGTGAGTGGGTAGAAAGGCTAGTGTAAGGTGTGGTTATGAAGTAAATCTTACTGGGCAAAAGGAGGGTGTACAAATAGGTAGGAGGAAGGAGGAGAGTAGTAGTGTGGAGGAGGGATTAGTAGTTTAGAGGCGGAGAGTAGGAGTGTGGAGGAGAGATTAGTAGTTTAGAGGAGAAGAGTAGTATTGAAAGGCAGGAGAGTATTGGTGGATGGGGAGAGTAGTAGTGTGGAGGAGAGATTGGTAGTTTAGAGGAGGAGAGTAGTAGTGTGGAGGAGAGATTGGTAGTTTAGAGGAGGAGAGTAGTAGTGTGGAGGAGGAGAAGAGTAGTATTGAAGGGCAGGAGAGTATTGGTGGATGGAGGAGAGTAGTATTGGAGAGGAGGAATAGTGGAGCTGTGTGGGAGGAGAAAGAACATCAAAGGTTGTAGGTGAGCACTAGGAGGAGTGAAGCACTGGAAGGACAGAAGAACGTTGGAGGAGAAAGATGGACATTTGAAGCAGTAAAGTGGAAGGCAAGAGGTGACCATGAGTGTGATTAAACCAACCTAATTCCAAGAGAGTGAGTGCAAGGCACACTCCCAAACTCCCATTAGAATGCTAACAACTGGATAGAGTAGAGACAGCAAGTAGGTCCCAAAGAGAGTTCAGCTAGCCTACATTTGGGGAGACATGTAGCTTAAGAATAGTGATTAGACAATAGGAGTTATAGTACTGTAGAACTAACCAGGGATATGGAACCCTGGGTTAGGGAGGAGACTCCTAGAGAGACAAGAGGAAGAGGGATGGCCATGGAGCACACAAAGAAAACTTTAATTAAAACCCTTGAACCATCCTTGAGACTTAGGGTGATTCCTGTCTTTCAAAGTGCATGACATTTGCAGAAGGTGTTGTGTGAAGTGGAGCGGATTCAGAGATGTGCCCTGTGTGCAGTGATTTTGGGTAGGTCGTGTGGGATTAAGCAAGTGGCTTGCACTTTGCAGATTAACATTTGTGTTCACTAATATTCTGATTTTCTGTCAAATACTTTCTTATTACTCTGGAATTGAAAGTCAATAACAAGTTCACCCATAGCAAGCATTGATATGCTTACTCTCTGACGAATACTCTTTTTTTTCTCTTGAATTGACAGTTAATAACTAGTTCACCTCTAGTAAACATTAGAATATTAAATTCAGTGAGTATATACCTTTAAGGTACTTATACAACAATGACGCAACAGCACATTTTTTCTAAAATATCCATTAATAGTTTGAGGAATGTAATCACGTAGGGATATATTCGTGACTATGGCTCATTAGCGGGTAAAACCATCAAATACAAACAATGTCTATCAGCTCATGCAGTTTAAGGGATCCCCGTGCATGTTGCTAAGCAACAGGGCAAAGCGGCATATCCGGCGTCAGGTAGCCATGGGAACAGTTAAAATAGTCCCAAGATGGCGCTCGTGTGGATCAGCGAAGCCGACGCGAGTGACTACTTTCCTTTTCAAGTAAGTGGCGTCCGTAGCCGCAGTGTATTTACCGATTCATAGGATTGTGATTTTTGATTGTGGACGAGAATACGTTACATGATACATCATAAATTGTAAAATACACTCGTTAACTCAACTTAGTCAAACGTAAACATCCCCAAATGGAGGAGTAATACCGCGTTTGCACTATGGTGCTGGCAGCACGACATGTATAAAGAAACGTTGCCCCAGCTTATCAACAACTTATACCTTTACGTTTATAAATTGTAGAATATACGCGTTATCTGAAAGACAATTTTATATCTCTCTCTAGATAACAATGGGATTTGACCCAACACACTTTTTCTGAATGAGAAGTCAAAGACCCCCGGTGTGGGTAAGTTTTGACATGGAGTAGCCGTTGTTTTTACTGGCCACATTATTTAGTGAATAACCGTGACTAATGCATGATTTGTCTTTTGTCTCCTGTTTTGATTGTATGTCTCCCCTCTCTACCCATTCCTGTTCAACAATTCTCTTACAACTTATAAGTTAATGTTTTTGTTTGTTATCTATACAATTATTTTGATGTTCTTATATTATATTACTTTCAATGCATGTATTGCCTTTTCTTTTTCGCTTTTGCCTTGAATATGTATGCCATAATACATTGTTCTGCATATCTAATTTTGTATCAGTTTCATTACACCAGCCCTCATTTGAAAAAGGCCGATAGGGGCCGAAACACGTGCAATTAAAAGGGCAATTTTCATACTACAGATGAGAATAAAATACGTCTACATTGACCTTTTTTAAAGGCGCAATGTCCTGGATCTTTTTGTATGCTTTTGCATATCTTTCTCACAATTTTTGACGGATTTCTTGTGGCTTACCGTCGGTCCAGTGGTTTGCGACACATAAATGAATGTGAGGAACAGAGGGGTGATTCCTGTCCCCAGTTTGGATTTGGATACAACTATTTTTTGCATTAAGTTAAATGTTGAACGAGTCGCTCAACAGACCAGCTGTAACCCTAAGCCCAGCACTCTTGTCTTAATCATTTGCAGAAGGTGTTGTGTGAAGTGGAGCGGATTCAGAGATGTGCCCTGTGTGCAGTGATTTCGGGTAAGTTGTGTGGGATTAAGCCAGTGGCTTGCACTATCTTGGGAGTGGTTGGCTGATATGTATTTGTGTTAGTATGTAGTACAATTAAGTTGACTGTCATGGGGATGTGTGGCATGGTTTTGTGATGGTGAGCAGCTGCAAATATTCTCATAAAGAGGAGTAGACAGAAAAAGTGAAAGCCGCAGAGAATCCCACGTGCTGATGAGCGAGCTCTGCGTGGAAGCCCACAGCTCATCTTTCCAGCCCTGGGTCACATGATGGAGCAGCCTCTGCTGTCTCTAAAGAGCCTTTGTTGTGTGACTCGGTGTCTCTTTCATTCACTCAGGCCCTGGAATGCAGTTAGATTTTGCGCATTGCCATGCGTTCACGAACAGAGGAGATATGTTAACCCCTGAAGTACCAGGAGGCATGGGGAATACCATGAGGAACATGTGTCCTGGCAGTTAAGTGGTTAAGAGAGCTCAGTGCAGTTCCGTGGCAAAGCCCAAATGAGTCTGGATAATGCCCAGTATTACAGTGTGTTCCTTCAAATGTTAATGCTGATATCATATGTGCCTCTGCCATGTTGTCATCCTGGTTCTATTGCTGAATACATATGTGTCCGGCATGGCTGTAGAGGTCAGGCGTAAAGAGGTTTTGTAGAAGTGGTGCCTTCTTCCTCTGAGTTTCCTTGAATGAGGCCTACCCAGAAGAAGTGCTTGCTTATCGAGGCGGCACTCATCACCAAGTGGACTGCCACCCAGACCTCGGTCTGAGCATCAAAGCCAGCTCACTGGCACAAACTCAGCATCTGGATTCAGAATTCAGCTCAGAGAGTTGTTACTAGTTGTTAGTGCACCCCTGGGGCATACACGATATGGTGATTGGCTAATCTGCAAGCCAGGGTCGGCCTTAGCGGCGGCAACGTCCAGAGTCGCAAAACAAAAATGTAGCTCTCCCCTGTCCTCCCCCAAGCACGTGATGCAGGGTAGTGGAGGGGTTGGGTGCCACATTTTTCAAAAGCATCAGTGCCCTATTGTTATAAAATTCACTCTGCTCCCGAGAGCCGAGAGCATTTAATTTCAGTAAGGCGCCTGCCGCGCCTTCTCCCACCACTCCAGCTCAACTTGGGGGAGACCTTGAAAGCCTACGCAGAGCTGGCATGGCAGGGGGCTAATGGCACCCCGGGCAGTCTCCCGGGCAGCCCTGCCCTAAGACCGGCCATGCTGCGAGCTATACGAACTGGTATAGCTTGCAGATTCCACGTCACTTCGCCGCACCAATCCTCACACCTGTGCCATCCTGCTGCAGCCACCATCTTACCACTCCGCCAAAGCTCTGACGGCAGCCTCTGTCCTTCTCATCATCACCTGTGCTGGTCCCGGCCTTGCGCCATTGTCTCCTGGATCCCCGGATGGTCTCCATCCTGGATAACTCAAATCATAGGCTCGCTGGATCACACTAGCAATGTACAGTGCAGCCCCACCTCTCTGCTCATCATCTTGCCAACCCTCCAGTACACCAGCACCTCTCTAAACGAGCGCCCCACGGCCGCTGCACCACACATAGCCCGTCTCGGCAGTATTAATAGCTTTATAGACCTGCAGCACGGGCTGTATGTCCCGTGTGGTGTGTCTCTAAAGATATATCTCTGACATTCCTGGTTGTTGGCCAAGGCATTATGCACATGCAGCACATCTGGTAATGCCACGGGAATAACCGTTCCCATGGGTCTGCTCACCTGAGGGGCCTGGCTACAGTTGCTGTGTCGCCAGCAAGCCTGTGACGGTGGGACCACACATATCCCATACACCTTTGACTTGGAGTGTGGTCAATTAACTGTGGTCTCACTCTGTTGTCATGCACCATGTGGCATGCAGTGGTGTCATGTGCACCTCGTGAAGCATCTTGCTTCTGATAGGTTGGTCTCTCCATCTACCCATGTGGAGCAGGATGCTCTAAAGACCAGAGTAGCCATCAGTGGGGTGGTTGGCTCGTGCATTGATAGCTTGGACCAAACAAACAAACATGTATTCTGTTTCCACACTCTCTTCCGTAAAGCCATCAAGACCAACCTCTTTGTTTGATATGTTAAAACCTGCAATATACTGTAACATGTAACTACCTAAATGTAATTAAGTTCTTTCTAGGGTGGCTTCTTTGTAACCCTTAAGTAAGCCTCCTTAAGCTCTGATTCAGCACCTCCATGTCTGCGGGCTGTTTGTGCGCTCTACAAATACAAATAAATAAATCTGTGATGAAAGATAGAAGCGTCTGTGATACGCATACATGCCATTAGCCCCCCTGCCACACCAGATCGGGGGAGTCTTGAAATGTCTCCCCCGAGGTTGTGTGGAATTAAGTGCGCCCTGCTCTTGTGCCGGGCTTTGCATCACCGGAGCAGGGCGCATTTAATAACAATAGGGTGCTGATGCTTCTCATTGGCGCTGTATTTAAGTTATTACCTCCCCTCTCCTGAGCAGGAGCATGGCGCTTTTCATTAGAATAGGGTGTTGATGAATTGGCATTAGCACCCTATTCCATTGTTACATTGATTAACTGCCTGGTCCGGCGCGGGGAGTTATAAAAAAAATTGACGCCGCCCCCTCTAACCCTGCCCCTCCCACCCCCCAACCCCCTTAAATTTGGCCAGTGGCGCGTGGGGTGCCACATTTTTGTTTCACTGCCCGGGGTGCTTCCGGCGCTAATGCCGGCCCCGACTAAGCACATGGTACACAAGATAGCAGGCCCCACTAACACCCCCACGCCAGACACCTTTGATAGCAGACAGTTTCCCTTCACGCGGAAAAACCATTAGGGATTACAAACCGGAAGCGTGACCGTAGCAAAACGTGCCGGTCAGCTGCCTGTGAATGAAAGAGGCACTCTTCCTCCATAGAGAGCATTCGAGTTGCAGTTCACTGAGGACACAACTAAGGGCCCGATTCATGGAATATTTGCCCTGTTCAATGTGACTTTGCACTGCTGAAAAGTGACTTTGCACTGCCACACAAACCCTGATCCATGGAACTGTGCAAAGGGTATTTTTGCAGTGCACAGTCAGTACAAAGTACTGTTTGCAGCACAAAAGGACTTTGCACTGCAAAAATACCCCTTGCACAGTTCCGTGAATCAGGGTTTAAGGATCTAATCGAAATGGAAAGGATAAGAGCAGGCAGTCTCCATTGACTGTGGAACTCATCTTAAAAAGTGTCCCTCAAATCGCTCTCCTCTGACTTTATTCACCAAGAAAAGGAAGGAGAACAAAACACGACACATCAGTCATAAAGTGCACGTTCGAATTAATGTTGGGACATGTCTACCAGTTGCTATGTTACCATGTTGGGACTTTTTGACAGTACTACAGAAGAAACTACCAGGCTTCTATAAGGAGGGCCGGCAGAAGATGTATGAGGGCCATTCGAAACGATGATTGGCACCCTTGCCTTACAGCTGGGGAAGTCTGACTGCATAAGCTAACAACACAATGTCTTAAAGGTTTCCAAATGCCACAGGTGGTCGGTGGGGAAATGGGCAGCGCGTTGTTAGGACACTGGCATGTTTTTGGTGATGCTGTTTCATATGACGGCCACATGCCTCATCACACAATCAATATATTATAAGGAAAGGGGTGAAATAATTCAGTGGAACCCAATTCCTTTGGGGAGGCAGTTGTGTGGTGGCTACATTATAATAAACAACGGGCCTGATTGAAAAGCACTTTCCAGTGGCATTTTCCCATTGAAAATCGCTTTTGTAAATCAGGCCGGCTATGGGTTTTTAGTGCAAATTGTAATGGGTTATTTTCCTGGTTTTGTTATTGAGGTTGAATAACTTGAGCCACCCTGCTCTTCATTGATCGCAAATCGTATTCCCCGCCCCGTGTCAAAGCTGAAAGCAGTGTGACACATGTCTTCTTCACACGTGTTGCATAGATCTGTCCTTGGATACCAGATGCACATAACTAACGGCACAGCCTTTAGTGTGCAAGACCGATGTCCCCTTAGGGAGTACGGGCACACCAACAGACCCACCTTATGCCTTCATTATTCTGTGGCAACATTCTACATAAAGCAATGGAATGGAAGTGGGCAGTGAGTGGCTGCAGAGTATCACGTGGCAGGTGTCTTCCCTCTGCATAGCAAAACAAAAAATGCAGCCAGTAGGGAGCTGAAACCGTAAATAGCCACTGAAGAAAGGCTAGTAACCTCTCTTTATCAGAGTCACGGACTCCCCCCAATGTGTGGTGGTCCACTTCAAATGAGGGTGTGTGAAAGCTTTAAACCCCCACGCGCCCCACTCCCTCACTGCCCAACTCCATCCCACCCCCACATAACTGGCACACGTCTGCCCTAAAGTCCCCAGAGATCTACTTTTGGATCACCGAAATGATTACCCTTCAACTGTGTTGACTCTGATGACACTAGGAATTTTTCCAGTCTCAAGACTTTCTTTTATCAATTGCTTAATTCCATTCTGTTCAATCAAATGTAACCAAGACTACAAATCCCAGAATGCAGGCGGCTGTTAAATGAATATACAGGACTGGAAACCTGGCGTCTTAGTCCCCAGCCATGCATGGGGTCGCCTTACCTCCACGACATCGACCCTCCCAAGGTAACAACACAAAGAGAGCTAACAACACAAACACAAAGGGAAGAACGCAGGCTATGAAGAACATACACAAAACTCGTCCCAGTGCAAAAGAACGACGCTTGCCGTTTGCAGGCTCCACGGCAGGCGGCGTGGGCGGGGAGTGGGAGATTGCTAGGGGGGGGGGGGGGGGTGTTAAGGCAGGGATTTGTAGATTTTTTCTGCTGATCCTGCTAAGGCAAAGTTGTTGTACTTAATTTGATTGCAGCAGATTTCACCCTTGCCGCAGTTTTGAAGTTATGATACGCGGGCTTGGCTCTAATCCCACGGCCTTTGAGCAGAGTCATTATGGAATTGCGCTGTGATGCCCTGATCCGTTCACGCGCCAGCGCAGGGTACCCTAAGAGCCACTTAAGCGCAGAACACGCCGTGGAAGATTGCAGGGGAGGAGGGCGGAACCGGCTCTAACGCACGATGCACAACTCTTCATTTCTCAGTAGAGTGGCGTTCCCGCCCTTTCGGGACCCGCGCTATCTTATCACACACACACATAGGCACACCACCCACCCACCCTGAGCAGGACGAGCCCCGTGCTGACCGCCGGAGCCTCGAGATACCCCGAGACGCCGCCTAATCTTACAGTTCTGTTCTTAACTGGCACTGTCGCTTTCTGCCATCTTGCGAGGGCAGGGCCTACATTGCAGGGCTGGCATGCGGGCGGTACCACGAGCAGGTGCAGGGTCAGCATTCATTTTTGGGGGCGGGGGGGCCTTAGAGGACAACTTAAAATGGTGTTCGTTCGAGTGTTAGCGCAATACCTCTGATGCCTTAATTCACAGAACGTTTAGCGCGGTGCAAAGTGGCTTTGCATTGCAGAAATACACTTTGCACCAGGTCCAATTCACAGAGCGGAGCAAAGTGGCTTTGCACTGCAAAAGTATTCTTTGCACCGCGGTAAATGGGCACAATTCATAAAATAGCACCAAGTCCTACTTAGTGCTTTTTAAAAGAAAGTGAGGCCCGCTTAGCATGGTGAAAAGAGTACTTGTGCAGTGCAAAGTGGCTTTGCTCTGCAAAAATACACTTTGAACTGCTCCGTGAATTAGGCCCGGTTCAACGTGTTTGCTGGCAGTGCAAAGACACTTTGCTCCGCTCTGTGAATTAGGCCCTGTGCATTTTTACAGTACAAAGCCACTTTGCACCGCGCTAAACGTTCTTTGAATTGGGCCACATGCCGGTAATGTTCCACCATTCCCATGTACCACTCTATATGCTGGGGGCACCTTGATATGCACGTTTTGCAGCACAGCAGCAATCCATGTGTGAAGTGGCAAACTACAACTGCAAAGGAAACAAACTCAAAAGCACAAAAAGGTTACAAGGCTGAAAGCTCGGTGCCTGCTTTTCACATCTAACATGACTAGAGAGAAGCTGCTTCTGCTGATGAAACTCGGCGCAGAAAGGATGGCGTGGTGTGCTCTGAAAGCACCTGTTATATTGCATTTGTGCACAGTTCTTGTAAGCTCGAACACATTGTAAGAGCAGGGCTGCCATATGAAGGTTCCCTAAAGTGAGGACTCAGGCAGATTAGTTCACACGTGAGAGGGGACACTTTGAGATTTCTGTAAACTCCACTGTGGGTTATTCTGCTTTTGAGAAATACAGACACTGGGCAGAAGAGACCTTGTGATTTAGTCACCTGCTTCAATGGTTTGACACAGGCGTGCAATTGATTTCTGGTAATGAAGTGAAAAGACATTCACAGCGCCACACACAGGCGTGCAACTGATTTCTGGTAATGAAGTGAAAAGACATTCACAGTGCCACTAGGAGCACACTTTTTTTGTTGCATCTAGCAAGCTAATACCCTGAAGTTATCAGCATCCATATTTTTTTTAAAAGAGGTTTACTGTATGATTCCATTTACTTTGCTGGTAGCATATTTGAAACCCAACTTGGGCTTTCGAATGCATGTGTCACAATGGCAGCACAGATTCCCGATCATTGACCTTATTAGAAGCCACGTGGACAAAGACCAGGGTCCCTCCCATACCTTATTCAGCACCGATTGAGGTGTCTGCAGCCCCTATTAGAAAAGCACTGCTTAACCCCTTAAGTGCCAAGGACGAGTATGCTTGTCCTTTTTGCATAGACTTGCATAATAGCCTGGCACTTTAAAGTACAGTCTGGGTGCGAAAGACACAGTTATTGTTGACAGCATGGGGGTTGGGGGGGTGGGTTGGAGCTACTTGGGATGGATCTGCCTTCAGCTACTTCACAGTGGTTTTGTCAACATGCCTAGCCGATGGCTGGTGCGACCCCTGGAAATCAACTGTAGGGGCGACCTCATACTTACACAAGGCAGGCAATAGCAATCTGCTAATTGGGCTTGAACCCATCCCCATCAACCCCTGCAATTCTGGGGCGTTGCACCTTCACGCTGGTTCCTGCAGCACCAGTTCACTTTCACTTCTGTGATTGGGAACTGGCGCTGCAGGGTCCTTTTCTTTTCTTTTTTTTTTTATTTTTTAAACGGACGGCTGCGGGGGTGTCCCCCGCAGCCCCCGCTCGCTATAAAGTATAGTGAACGGGGCAATACGGGGGACACCACCGCAGCCCCCGTTTTTTTTTAATGCTACCACCAGAGGATCGAACTTTTGGTGTTCGATCCTTTGGTGGTAGCATTTTTAGAACTTTTGGTCGTTTCGGCCTTTTTTTCGGTCATTTCGACCTAAACCACCAGATCGAGGTCTGCTTCCAGGACAATTAAAGCGAGGATATGTTCATTTCCACAATATCCAACGGCTTGTCAGGAAACAAGGGGCTTGCTTGTGTGTGTATAGTCAAATGTTCAAAACATTATGCATAACAGCAAGCTTGAAGTTTGTAACAAACGGCCTCTATACACAGGTAACCCTATTACACAATGTATGTTAGTGTGTGCCTTAACGAGCTGGCTGTTGGTGTAAAACAGGACTTGTGCCAGGCTTGCTTTCGCTTGCATTCTGGGCTTTGTAGTTTTCATTCAGTATGTGTAAACTAAAGCTGCAATTATATTCTTTTCGCTTAACATGTTTCTCTAAGGATATACATATTATGCATATTGGCGGGTCACTTTACTGCATTTTCTCAAGAGTTCATAAGCCAGTACTATTGTAGTCCTTGAAAGCCAAGCAGAGCTAGAAATACGTGTGGTCAAGGGCCCAAATTCCAGAATGGGTTAAAATCCCAGCTTCAGTGCTTAAACAAAGTGTGTGACCGTGGGCAAAAACTTCAATTCTGCTTTGTTTTAACTGCAAACAGTGGAGTCCTTAGAAATTATCAAGTTCACACTATTCAGAAAAAAGTCTTCTTCGCAATGGGTAAAAGTTTATGATTTTAGGGAGAAAATAGTGTCCCATTGTACCCCCTGTTATTCGCCGTAGGGGCTCTAACCTAGAATTGCATTGTTGCACTGGCCCTCCCTCAATCCCATATCACTTGAGTTCACAGGCAGATGTATGGGCTGACCAGACAGCCAGTGCACTAGATTCTAGCTTAAGCGGATGAACTGTAGCAGAATTACAATGCATGTCCTCCTAGGTAGCTGCCAGTCACCAAACTTGCTCGGGCCGTCCATATTACTGTCCCACAGGGACTGAGTTAACCCCATTGCTATGCCCTGTTGTGCTATGTTCTTAAGTCTTATATCACACACCTTCTGCCATTTTCATAGTTTCCTGTAGCTTCAGGGCATGAAAGAGATGTGATAAGGGACTAACATAGAAACGGGGTTCAGGAGGGGGTGGAGGGTGGAGAGCACGGCAGGGTTGCTTTGTTATGACATTGATGTGTGCCAAACTAAAGTGATAAGGCTCTCTGTGGTGTGTAAGTTTCAGATGGTTTTGGGGTTGCGTGGAGCAGTGGTTAATGTGCGCTTCTGGTTGCTAATGTCATTTATTTGTGTAGTTGGCGGTGGTGTTTGTCAGAGTGGTGTCTGAGGCATGTGTTGAGTTGTGTCGATGGATCTGTGCTGGTGTCCATTCCATTGTGTAGCCTGTGCTGTTCTGGCGCTGGAGTTGTGTGTCGAGATGTATTCTTGATTAGGGTGGGAGATAGAAGGATTTTGAGGTGGTTATTGTTCCATACCTTGCCCAACACACCACCTAATAACAACCTGAGGGAAGCCCTTTTCACTTTAGAAACATCCCATTTGGTCAAATTTGTTTATATCACTAGGGAACACTCTTTTTCCAGATTGTATGCCTTATTACGCCATGTCATGTAATGTTACGTCAGGTGACACTATGCCATAGCAATAATTCAGCCCCCCCCCCAGTTTCTAGGCAGTTACCCAGGATGATCTCCTTCTGACTACCCACTGACACCCCAAAGACTCTCAGGGGTCGATTCATGGAATTAATGTGCGCCGAAAATTCCCGCGCAGAGGTGCCAAAACGTGCGATTCGCAGTAAAAGTGCGAAAATCGCAGTGCAAGTGCAAAAATCGCAGGGAAACCAGCGCACATCGATTCATGGAAGACCGTGCGCGAGAAAAACATTGGATGTGTGTTAAAAATGTGCGCCGCGCACGCTGGCGCACAGGTCATCCAACAGCGTGCGCCACGGCCACTGCGAAATCGCACATAGCGCAGCGCACATCACAAAAGTAGGCGGAACACAGGGCGTAACACTCGGAATGGGGAACAACGTGTGAAAATATGGGCGTCACGGGGGAAGTACAGGAGGCAAGTGCGCGGAACGCCCACATGCTCGCCTACAACCCGTATTCATGGAATCGAACAGGGCAAACCAGCGCACAGGGCCAAACAAGTACGCCACAAGAAAGCAGGCGGTAGCGCCCCTGCGCCTGAAAAAAATGTGCGCCAAAATGTGCGCTAACAAAAAGCACCCATATACAGCCATGATCAATGGTCCATACAGTGGCCCTCTAGGACAAATGAGGTGCAAAGGGGTACCGACAAACACAGACACCCGCTGTGTGAAAAATAGCGTGTGCGTGTGTTCCTGGGTGCGCGGGAAGTTCCACACGCGATTGGCCTGGCTACGTGTACTTCGGGGTGCGCGGGAAGTTTCACACGCGATTAGCCTGGGTACGTGTACTACAGGGTGCGCGGGAAGTTCCACACGCGATTAGCCTGGGTACGCGTGTTTCGGGGTGCGCGGGAAGTTCCACACGCGATTGGCCTGGGTACGTGTAATTCGGGGTGCGCGGGAAGTTCCACACGCAATTGGCCTGGGTACATGTACTTCGGGTGCCGGGAAGTTCCACACGCGATTGGCCTGGGTACGTGTATTCCGAGGTGCGCGGGAAGATTCACATGCGATTTCAGCACGGTACGTGTATTTCGGTGGTGCCGGGGAATGCTACACGTGATTTGGCCGTGTGGGTCCTCCCAGGTGTTCCCTCTACACCCTCCACGGCCCCTGCAGACAGCCCACACCACAGGGGACTACCCTGCACCCCTGTTCATGTCCCACAGGCAACCCATCCACCATGGCCATGCCCACCAGCCAACCCACATGTCACCTTGCACTACTGATCACCAACACATGTCTCCCAGCACCCCAACCCCCCAGCCACCAGGGGCACCCTCCACCAGGGCCCCACTCATGTCTCCCACCAACCCCACCCCCCCAGCAGTGCAGGGGCACCCTACACCAGGACCCCACTCATGTCTCCCACCACCCCCACACCCCAGCAGTGCAGGGGCACCCTCCACCAGGACCCCACTCATGTCTCCCACCACCCCCACCCCCAGCCACCAGGGGCACCCTCCACCAGGCCCCCACTCATGTCTCCCACCACCCCCACACCCCAGCAGTGCAGGGGCACCCTCCACCAGGACCCCAATCATGTCTCCCACCACCCCACCCCCCAGCCACCAGGGGCACCCTCCACCAGGCCCCCACTCATGGCTCCCATCACCCCCACCCCCCAGCAGTGCAGGGGCAGCCTCCACCAGGACCCCACTCATGTCTACCACCACCCCCAGCATCCAGGGGCACCCTCCACCAGGCCCCCACTCATGTCTCCCACCACCCCCACCCCCTAGCCTCCAGGGGCACCCTCCACCAGGCCCCCACTCATGTCCAACTCATGTCTCCCTGCACCCCCACCCCCAGCCACCAGGGGCAGCCTCCACCAGGCCCCCACTCATGTCTCCCACCACTCCCACCCCCCAGCAGTGCAGGGGCAGCCTCCACCAGGCCCCCACTCATGTCTACCACCACCCCCACCCCCCAGCATCCAGGGGCACCCTCCACCAGGCCCCCACTCATGTCTACCACCACCCCCACTCCCCAGCAGTGCAGGGGCAGCCTCCACAAGGCCCCCACTCATGTCTCCCATCACCCCCACCCCCCAGCCACCAGGGGCACCCTCCACCAGGCCCCCACTCATGTCTCCCACCACCCCACCCCCCAGCCACCAGGGGCACCCTCCACCAGGACTCCAATCATGTCCAACTCATGTCTCCCTGCACCCCCACCCCCCAGCCACCAGGGGCACCCTCCACCAGGCCCCCAATCATGTTTACCACCACCCCCACCCCCCAGCAGTGCAGGGGCAGCCTCCACCAGGCCCCCACACATGTCCAACTCATGTCTCCCTGCACCCCCAACCCCAGCCACCAGGGGCACCCTCCACCAGGCCCCCCTCATGTCTCCCACCACCCCCACCCCCAGGCAGTGCAGGAACAGCCTCCACCAGGCCCCCACTCATGTCTCCCACCACCCCCACCCCCCAACATCCAGGGGCACCCTCCACCAGGCCCCCACTCATGTCTCCCATCACCCCCACCCCCAGCCACCAGGGGCACCCTCCACCAGGCCCCCACTCATGTCTCCCACCACCCCCACCCCCCAGCCACCAGGGGCACCCTCCACCAGGCCCCCACTCATGTCTACCACCACCCCACCCCTCAGCAGTGCAGGGGCAGCCTCCACCAGGCCCCCACACATGTCTACCACCACCCCCACCCCCCAGCTGTGCGATTTGCCTGGGTACGTGTATTCCTGGGGTGCGCGGGTAGTCTCCCATGCGATACCATCAGGGTACGTGTATTATGGGTCCGCGTGAACTTCCACACGCGATACCAGCGGGCTACGTGTTTTACGGGGTTCGCGGGAAGTTCCACACGCGATTGCCCTGGGTACGTGTATTTCGGGGCGCGCGTGAACTTCCACACGCGACTGGGCCTGTGAGAGTCGGGTACGTGTATTCCAGGGGTGGGCGGGAATATTTACTCGCGACTGGGCCTGGGAGAGCGTGTCACGTGTATCCCTGGGGTGGGCGGGAAGATTCACACGTTCGCCTACGACGCGCCGAAAAATAAATGGTCCAATCCTGGACCCGCGCAGCATAAAAGTGCGCGCAAATAACAAACAATCTCAGACGCCAGGATGAATATACCGTTCCTAGCAGCAGTGACCGTGGGTTACCAAAGGAGGAGGAGGATAGTGAGGGCCCGAATTTTCACTCCCAGAACCAGCCTTTTTGGGATGCCTGATGACCAGGTGTATGGGAGGTACAGGTTTCCACCACACATAATACTGGACCTGGTCAGTGAGTGGGAGGATGACCTCACATCACCCACCCTGTGCTCCCAAGCACTCAGCCCCCTGGAGAAGGTCCTCAATGTACTGCACTTCTTG
Source organism: Ambystoma mexicanum (assembly GCF_040938575.1). Lineage (NCBI taxonomy): Eukaryota > Metazoa > Chordata > Amphibia > Caudata > Ambystomatidae > Ambystoma > Ambystoma mexicanum. The sequence continues at coordinate 126,775,375 of NC_090932.1, forward strand.
GCCACAGGATCATTTCAGCGGACAAGTGCCATAGTGGGGGGGGGGGGGTGTCACAGGCCACGCAGTCTACACCAGGTCTTGAACATCATCACTGCACGCCCATCAGTCCGTAGGCACATATACCTGCCCAGGACACCTGCAGAAAGGCAGGCTGCCGCCCTCGATTTCTATGGTGTGGCACAATTCCCAAAAGCGCTACATGCCATTGACTGCACCCATGTGGCACTACGTCCCCCCAGGGCATCTGAGCACATCTATAGGAACCGCAAGCACTGGCATTCCATCAACGTGCAGGTAGTATGTAATGCCAAGGGAATCATCACCTCAGTATATGCCAACTATCCAGGGTCCACCCACGACATCTTCATTTACCAAATGTCTACCCTAAACCGGGACCTAGAAGCTGGGCGGCATGGCGATACATGGCTGCTTGGTGAGTATGAATGCCACTGCACATGCATGCATGTCAGATGCAGAGTTATGTCACTACCAGACTAATGATACCCATCACCTCCTCACCAGGGGACAGTGCCTACCCTCTGAGCACCCACATGATGACGCCAATTCGGAACCCCATCACGTCTCCAGAGGTAAGATACAACACAGCCCATATTGCAACCCGGGGCATAGTGGAGCGCACATTCGGAGGGCTCAAGTCACGCTTTCGCTTCCTTGACCTTTCTGGCGGGCAGCTGTTATATGCGCCCCCAGTAGTGTGCAGGATCATAGTGGCAGCATGTGTCCTGCACAATGTTGCAACACGCCTAGGCCTGGCTGTGGACATGGTGGTGCACCCACATCCCCAACCACATGCACGCCTGCTGCGCATGGGAGGGGAGAGGGCACGGGGTGAGGCAGCCCGTACGCAGCTGGTGGCTAATTACTTCACATAGAAATCACACCCCTGTGGAGTGCACACAGCCCTGGCACATACCATCTGATAAGCAATGATGACTCGACCTGAAAATTATGACGAACAAAGGGACAGTCAACTGTCAGAACCATAGCAGCCTGATATTGTTCATGTGGAAGTGTCACAATGTGTGCATCCCTACCTACACAAACACCACCAATGCAGTGTCATCAAAAGACACACTTCCATGCTGCAGGAATGAATACCCACTTGCAAAATACTACATGAAAACAGTGCCATGTCACCCAACCCCTCCCCGGCACGGCCACACAACACACCATGGCATGTCATGCAATGTGAGAGCAAACAAATTAATCCCCACAACATGCCCCAAGTGTCACCAGCTACAGTGTCCCTAATGGAAACATGGCCACACATGAAATGCTCACAGTAATGCAGGACCTACAACACACATTACCAAATACTTACCAAGAATACCAATCACCTACACAACCTCCAACCTACCTTAAACATGACATTACAGACTTAAAAATTTGCTAGCCTCACTACCTGATGATGCCAGCACTCCGAACACTTCCAAGTATACAGTGTTAGCGCCACGCAAGAGTGTAGGTGCACTGCTTACAACATGGACTCCAGTTCCAAGGTGGACCGCCTTGTGAAGACATGAGAAATGGACCTGCAAATTAGGAGGATGAGATGGATGCAGAGGCACATATCAATACACCATGCAGTGTACAATACAACAACAATATGCACTATGAATGTATACACAGTATTGACTACAGACTGCCCACACATCGAATGGGAGTCCAATGTCACCATGTACGTCAATGTCACTTGGGCACACCCTTTGCAAGCCCATGGAAACGGGAAGCAGGAGGGATGTGTGTCACAAAAACCCAAGCATCTGAACCAAATTCATGACAAGCCTGCATGTGCCCAGCCACAATGCAGCGTATGCCCACGGGAGCCACACAAGGCAACACACTGTCCCAAAAAAAAAAAAATGGCCATTAATGGGCCCGGAGGGGTGGGGGAGGCCACCCAGGAGGTCCGAGGACAGGGTGCACACCAAAACCCACCTGTGTGGATCTTGCGAAAAAAAACCACCTCCATGGGCTCATGGCCTACACGGCTACCCTATTGCGGGAGAATCACTGCTGTCGCTCTCCTCACCCTCTGCAGCTGCATCAGGAGGTGGTGGCACTATGGGAGGCAGCCCATGCAAAGCCCTAGTCTGTTCCTCCATGGCTGCAAGCATGCGGGTGTGGTAGGTCTCGTTCTGGAGGATAATTGTGCGGAGGTCCCCATGCAACAACTCACGGGATGCCGGACCTCCGCTCTAGTTGCCTGCATCTCAGCTGAGAGCGTACGTGTGAGACGCTCCAGCTGCTGTTCTGTCCTTCTGTTTGTTGAAGCCTCAAGCTCAACAAGAGTCTTCCTGAGGTGAAGGAGTTCCACCCTCAGGGCTTCCCTGTGGCCCTGGGACTCTATGGAAATGGCTTCCTGCAGAGTCGCCAGTGCCGCCCGCCTGACCCTGTCGGACGCCAACATGTCCTCCCTGTGTGACTGGCAGATGGAGTCTGTTGCCTGCTGTAGTCGCTCCATCAGCCTTTCTGGGGGGACAATGGAAGTGGCCACCCTATCCCTGGCCTGAGCCATCATCTCTGATGATGCTGCCTGTTGGGTTGCCATATCGTATATGGATTGCTCCCATGCGGTATTGCCAGGTGGCTGACGGCCACCATGTCGGCAGGCACCACACCTGTCTGGGGCAAGGCGAACTGCGCCTTGCTGTGCCGGCACTGCCTGAGGCTGCAGGACTGCATTCCCCCTCTGATCTGCTGGCCCAGGAACAGGATCAGATGTTGCGGAGTGTGACCCTGTATCCGTAACCACCAAAGGCGTACCTGCCAACACTGACATCCCCATTGAGGGTTCTAACCCTGGTGCAGGTGGGTCGGACAGAACAGAATCCCTCCCAGGAACACTCACCTGCGACGGCACATAGGTCTCATCATCCGAATCGACACCTGAATACAGCTCGGGGGAGGTGCAGCCAGAGACACCCCTTGAGAGCACGACCTGCAGCAGTTGTGGGTTCTCACCCACCACCACACCACGTCCCTCACTGGTGGTCGGTCGGCCCTCAGACCCCTCCTGGGTCTGCACCATCTCCACAACCCCAGCAGTATCAAGTGCGTCATCCCCTGCAAAGACATAAAAGAAAACAAATGGAAACAGGCATTAGCACTATGGCACACAATTAGGGCTGAGAGGCTACAGAAACAGTACTTGATTGACCCATGTCCCACATGACTAAAACCCTCCCATGCATGCACCGTCACTGCGTGTGAATGGTAGGCAGATGGCACACATTGATGACACCAAGATGGAAGATGAACACATTTGCTGCATGCTGCCTAGCAGTGGCATCACACATTGGCCAGTGATTGGCAGGTCAAATACACATGCCATCACACAGATGGCATGTACCCTAGCCATGAAGTGAAGAGGGAGAGGAGGGCACCAATTGTTCATTCAGTCCAGTTTGCTCATGAAATTGATTTTTTCATTGAAATGGTTCAAATGTTTAACCTGGAGCTGCCAGTCCAAAATGGTCCTATAGCACAGGGACATGTCTAAACAAATCATGTCCAGGAAACAAAGCCAGTCCACTGTACCATAGCCATGTCAGACATGTGACAATAGGACTGAGAAATCCCGACTAAAAGTGGTGGTATGCAAACAATCTGCCTGAATAAACAGAGGTAAATAAGCAACAATGTTGTGGCAAGATGACACTCCAAGGGCAACTGGCGTGGTGTTGGGCTGGATGTCTAATGTTGGCAGAAGGGATGCTGCTATACACAAATGCTGGTGCGCAGAATGTATAGGATGAGGCACATGGGTGACCCAAACCACTCAGGCACACACACCCTCACCTGGCACCAAAATAGAAGCCCTCCCACAAACACCATGCACATGGATGATACACACATGCATGTGCACTCACCGGACAATGCCTCGTAATCTGCCAGTTCTCCCACGCCTTGGATCTGTTCCTCCGTGACGTAGGTCCCAGCAACCTGCTCATGTGGAGTGAGTTCTATGTCCTCTGCTGGAGACCCACCTACAGTCACTAGAGTTGCGGCATGACTTGAGGCCAGCTTATTCTTTGACCTGCGCTTCAGGTCATTCCAGCGCTTGTAGCATTCAGTAGCTGTGTGCCTCATGATTCCAAGAGCACTTATGATGTCCGCAATGGTCTGCCAGTGTGCCTGACGTTGTGCAGGTGTGGTCTTGGATCCTGCAACAATCACCATTTCGCGGTCATGTGCGGACACATACTCTACAAGTGCATTCAGTTCGGCCTCATTGAAGCTGGGCTTCCTTGACGGGCTGGACTGTGTAGCCGTGTCTGGGGCATCAGCCTCTTCTGGACGAGCACTCTTCCTCTTCCGCTTGGAAGGTGTTGGGGATCCTGAGTGTCCTACGCCGCTCTGGACACTAGGGGAAGGAGCCCCGGTGGACTCTGTACTAGGAGTGTGGGATTGCACACTCAGCATGGGAGTTGGTACAGGCATTAGCTCAAGTGTGATGGTGTCAGGGGGAATGTCAGCATGATGGACTTGGACCGACACTGTCCTGGCTGGGTGTGTGAGAGGTGGGGTAGATGGAGCCACAGCTGCCCCTGCATCCTCCCTAGCCTGCCTACGCGGGGCAGCAGATGACCTAGCTGCCCCTGATCCACGTGGCCTGATGACACCAACGTTCACCGGCGCACGTGGCCTAGACCTGCTGACCTGGAAGTCAGCAATGGAGTCACCCTGTGCCAGATCTGGTTCCACAGTGGGCTGGTCCAACAAGGGCTGAGCATGGATGGTGTCAGCCACGTTAACCTCAACCAGGGGGGGGGGCATGGGTGTCCCTGACTGCTCCTCCACACATGGGGGGTTAGGGGCACCCTGCAAGTCACGGCCACGTCCCCTACCGGATCCACCACGGCCACCACTTGGGGCTCGGCCACCTTTGCCACCCTTACGGCTTGTTCGCCTCCCAGCCATGGCACTGATGTTATTGTGCGTATGGGAGTCGATGTGAAGTATTGTCCTGGGCAATTTGGAGTCAAAGGGGTTGGGTACCAGATGGTAATCGTACCCTAGTGCTCTAGCAAGGCTGTATGTCACCCCTGGGGAAAGATGACGGGTCACGCAACGCAAAGGCACCCCAAAAAAGGGAAGTAAGGTGCATGCAACCCCTCCTAGACCACGTGCGTGGAAAAATAAACCTGCACTACGCTGTGGCACCCAGAAACACAAGAATGAACGTATGCGTGTCACACGCAGCCTAGAATGACCTCTGAAGGGGTACGCTACACACGGGGCAAGCACAGATGTTAAATACGTGCGCGACTCACCGTCTGCCAGGAACAAAAGCGTGAAAAATATGCGCGTGTGCGTGTTGGCAACACCCCCGCCAAAAGAAGAATTGTACGCTGTCTGAGGAGACAGAACAACAGTGGAAGGGAACGCTGTTTGAGGAAACAGGCCCAGGAAAAAGAGGAAAAGAGAAAAAGCTGTCAGAGGTAACAGGGAGTACGAACTGGAAACGCCGTGAAGTAAATCGCGTGTGAACTGACAAGAAGTACAGATTTCACACACTCGCTCTCCACGAAAAGCACGTACAAGGAAATGGCATTCTACACGTACCTTTTATACACACGTCACAGACGCGCATATGCGATGAGGCCATTTCCACCAATTACACGCTTTGACACTCGGACGTGTATCTTTTTTTTTACACGCGCCATTCTCTACGGCCATGCCGTGACGTCACAGCTGCGCATGGGGGACTTTGGGCCAATGAAATCGCGTATGCGTACAGACGCGCTTACGCGCTAAGGGCCTTTCCTCGAATTACACGCAGACGTGCAGGACTTTTCACGTGCCAAATCACTCTGTATCAAGCTGGCCATGCGTAAGCACACAGAAGACCATGCTCCTGCCCAGAAAGCCGATTTACTGCCCCCCAGAGGCCCGAGCACGCTCCCACCTGCCATCTGCTGCTGCCTGACTGCCTGCTGCCCACGTGCCCTGCCATTTGCTGCCTGCACATCAGCCAGGGGTGCTGTTGCTGTGACCACCCCTGCTGGAACCGAAGACTCCCGACTGGGATTCAATCGCTCCACAGCCCAGCCCCAGGACCCAGTTGCCCACCCACTCCTGCCTCTGTGGTTGTCATGTCGGGCACTGCAACATCCGGCACCACTGACAACCCCCGGCCAGAGAGGCAGAGGGGCACCAGCTTCAGTGCCAGGGAAGTTGGTGTCCTGGTGGAGCAAGTCCTGGGGCAGTATGATGCCCTCTACGGAAGGGTGCGCGCCGATAAGGAAGGACGGACTCGGATCTGGACGGACATCATGACTGCCATGAACGCGGAGGGGTGGCAGTCCGCGACTTCCAACATGTCAAGAAGCGCTGGGAGGACTTCAGGTCCAGGACCCTCAGCAAGGCCCGGCGCCTCTTGAAGGCAGCGGATGCTAAGGGGCGCCGGGGCTACTTGTCGGAAGATCAGATGAGGGTCCTGGAACGCATATCCCCAGCGCTCCACATCCAGGTCCTTGAGAGGCAGACCCGTCTGGAGTCGAGCGGTAAGTGTACATGCATCATGATTGTAAGCTGTGCGTGTGGTGATGTGCCAGTAGTGTGCCGGTTGCACATCTGTTTGTATGGGGCCGAGTATGGGTGGGGGTGTACAGGACCGTGAGGCTCACACATTCGAGCGCTGTCATGTGTGAGACATGGGTGGTGCTTGTGTGTGTAGGCTTGCATGCCAAATGCAGTTGTGTGGGCACACATGTTTGGATGAAGGTGTATGTAAGTAGGCATGTTTGTGATGTCACGCATGTATGTTGTTTTCAGCTGCATGTATCAGCACTGTGTACATGTGCATGTGTGTGTATTTGACAAGCGTGCAACAGTGATGCAACATGGATGCATGTGACAGCGGGATGTGGAAGCCTGATTGGCAGATGTGACATGGATGCCCATCGGAACACTGCGACAGTTGGCTGAGGTGTACACATGCATGCAAGTGTGGTGGTGTGCGTGCATGTGTAGTGCACTCCCTGTGTTGCACGTGATGTCTGGCTCACCTTTGCCTGGTGATGCTGTTGTATGTGTATGGATGGTGCTGGCAGTTGCGATGTGGCTGTGGTATGGCTCATGTGTGCATGTAGAAATGACATGTGTGTTGCCAATTGTGATGCCATATCTGAGGTTTGCCAATGCCACTCATGTGCAACTGTCATGTGTGTATGTGTCCATTGTACAGTACCCTGATGCCTGTGTTTTATTTCTCCCTGTCTGCAGCGTCAACTGATGAAGAGGGCGGAGAAGGTGCTGTGGAGCACAGCGGTGGGGATCGCACCACCAGCCGGAGACGCAAGGCCCGGCTCCCCTCCCAGGTTGTGATCTCGTCAGGGAGTGAGGAGTCCGGTGCCGCGTCCCAGGCCGCAGCTGACGGGGGGAGGTCCAAGAGGCGGAGGTCGTAGTTGGACTCCTCGGCAGCAGAAGGGGCAGCTGGGACCCCACAGGGCCCAACGGGGGACGATGGCACGGAGTCATCCAGGTTGGTGGGGAGTTTGGTGGAGGAGGAGGCCGTGCAAGCAACAGAGAGGGGTCTGGAGGTGGGGATTCCACTGGTGCTAGTGGTGCGGTGCAGGACCAGGGACAGGAGGCAGCACAGGTCGCCGCGGAGGTGCCTGTTTGCAATCCTGTTCCTGATCCTGTCACTGCATCATCTTGCACCAGCAGGGATGCCTACATCCAGACCCGTTTTCAGGCAGGGGATGAGCTCACGACAACTGGCCTTCCTCTGCCTGCGGACGTGGCTATCCGGGTCCGGGTTGAGCCTGTCCTGACTGGTGTGGCGTTGTGTCAATGGGCCATGCAAGGTGACCTGCAGTCTTTTCATGAGGAGACTGCACGTCATCTTGAGTGGCTCGTTAACCGCGTCGGCCTACTGGGACAGGTCACCCAGGCCGGATTCCTCCGTTTGATGGGGCTTGCTCAGACTCCCTCCTCAACTGAACCCCCTATGCGCCAGTCGTCCTCCGTGCCATCTTCCCACCCATCAGTCACCTGGGTGCCCTGTGGAGCTGCCTCTGACGGTGCGGCCAGGCTGGTGGAGGAGGCATCCCTGCCACAGTCGGGAGTCGGACGTCCAGCAGGGGTGGCCACATCAACGACTGCACCCCAGCCAGCGGAGGATGTGCAGGCAGCAGCAGCAACATGGTGGGAGCCATGATGGCTCGGGGCCTTCGACATCGGAGGGGCAGGCATCGGCCGGAGGGCAGGAGGACCCAGGACGGGAAGTGTCTTCCGTGTGGCAGCGGTTGGGCCACGCCATAGATGCGGAGCGGCAGCGGGCGGAAGAGGCACCGCTCACGATGGTCAGGGCGGAGAACTCCATGCGGAGGGCCCTGAGGCGGGCCGAGTGCCTTGAGGCAATCCGCAGGGAGTTTGGGGGGAACATGTGGACGGCCCTGCGGACCCTCGGGGCCATGGAGGAGGAGCGCCTCCGGGACATTGAGCAGGAGTTCGATGATGCCCTGGCCCGGAACATCCCGAAGTGAGCCATCGCACTAGCCCGCTGCCCTTGTAAATAGTTCTGTAGTTAGTGTTAGGTTTCCTTTGGTTTAGCATTTTTTTTGGACCTTTTGGACAATGGGCCACAATTTTGTATAAATTAGGTAGTGTTATTAGATAGGTTTCATTTCTTCAGTTGGGATCATGGACCCTGGATTGTTTATCTGTATATAGTTGACTTTTGGATTTTCATTTTTTTTTATGATTTCCCCATGGAGCAATGGTTTTCGATTTTAATTTTCCATTGGATTTACTTTTGTGGACTGTGACTTTGGACACCTTTCGTTTGCATTATGATTTGTGGTTTTACATTATTTCACGTACCTGCTGGCTTTTTAAAAAAGAAATTCCATTATTGTTTGTTTATTTTTTTATTCAATTTATGTTGCGTTTAAAACATATTTTTTCTTCAAACTTCAATGTGTAGTATCATCTCATTGGTTTCATGCATATCATGATATGGGTTTTGACATTGACTGACATCCATTGGGTGTATGTGAGGGACCTGTGTTCATTTCAAAACTTGAAATTGGGGTTATATCATGTTTTTGCCATTTCTAAGTGGGTGGATGCAATACTCAGGTGGGTGTTTGGCATTTGGAGGCTGACCATAAGGGCCAGGGATCTAGATTGTGGTGACATGTTGGCTGGGGGACATGAGTGGGGGCCTGGTGGAGGCTGCCCCTGCACTGCTGGGGGTGGGGGTGATGGTAGACATGAGTGGGGGCCTGGTGGAGGCTTCCCCTGCACTGCTGGGGGGTGGGGGTGATGGTAGACATGAGTGGGGGCCTGGTGGAGGGTGCCCCTGGTGGCTGGAGGGTGGGGGTGATAGGGGACATGAGTGGGGGCCTGGTGGAGGCTGCCCCTGCACTGCTGGGGGGTGGGGGTGATGGTAGACATGAGTGGGGGCCTGGTGGAGGGTACCCCTGGTGGCTAGGGGGTGGGCGTGGTGGGAGACATGAGTGGGGGCCTGGTGGAGGCTGCCCCTGCACTGCTGGGGGTGGGAGTGATGGGAGACATGAGTGGGGGCCTGGTGGAGGCTGCCCCTGGTGGCTGGGGGGTGGGGGTGGTGGGGGACATGAGTGGGGGCCTGGTGGAGGCTGCCCCTGCACTGCTGGGGGGTGTGGGTGAAGGTAGACATGAGTGGGGGCCTGGTGGAGGCTGCCCCTGCACTGCTGGGGGTGGGGGTGGTGGGAGACATGAGTGGGAGCCTGGTGGAGGGTGCCCCTGCACTGCTGGGGGGGTGGGGCTGCAAGGAGACATGAGTTGGACATGAGTGGGGGCCTGGTGGAGGCTGCCCCTGGTGGCTGGGGGGTGGGGGTGGTGGGAGACATGAGTGGGGGCCTGGTGGAGGGTGCCCCTGGTGGCTGGGGGGTGGGGTGGTGGTAGACATGAGTGGGGGCCTGGTGGAGGGTGCCCCTGCACTGCTGGGGGGTGGGGGTGCAGGGAGACATGAGTTGGACATGTGTGGGCCTGGTGGAGGCTGCCCCTGGTGGCTGGGGGGTGGCAGTGGTGGGAGACATGAGTGGGGGCCTGGTGGAGGCTGCCCCTGCACTGCTGAGGGGTGGGGGTGCAGGGAGACATGAGTGGGGGCCTGGTGGAGGCTGCCCCTGGTGGCGGGGGGGTGGGGGTGGTGGGAGACATGAGTGGGGGCCTGGTGGAGGCTGCCCCTGGATGCTGGGGGGTGGGGGTGATGGGAGACATGAGTGGGGGCCTGGTGGAGGCTGCCCCTGCACTGCTGGGGGGTGGGGGTGATAGGGGACATGAGTGGGGGCCTGGTGGAGGCTGCCCCTGCACTGCTGGGGGGTGGGGGTGATGGGAGACATGAGTGAGGGCCTGGTGGAGGCTGCCCCTGCACTGCAGTGGGGTGGGGGTGATGGTAGACATGAGTGGGGGCCTGGTGGAGGGTGCCCCTGGTGGCTGGGGGGTGGGGGTGATAGGAGACATGAGTGGGGGCCTGGTGGAGGCTGCCCCTGCACTGCTGGGGGGTGGGAGTGATGGTAGACATGAGTGGGGGCCTGGTGGAGGGTGCCCCTGGTGGCTGGGGGGTGGGGGAGGTGGGAGACATGAGTGGGGGCCTGGTGGAGGCTGCCCCTGCACTGCTGGGGGGTGGGGGTGATGGGATACATGAGTGGGGGCCTGGTGGAGGCTGCCTCTGGTGGCTGGGGGGTGGGGGTGGTGGGATACATGAGTGGGGGCCAGGTGGAGGCTGCCCCTGCACTGCTGGGGGGTGGGGGTGGTGGGAGACATGAGTGGGGGCCTGGTGGAGGGTGCCCCTGCACTGCTGGGGGTTGGGGGTGCAGGGAGACATGAGTGGGGGCCTGGTGGAGGGTGCCCCTGCACTGCTGGGGGGTGGGGGTGCAGGGAGAAATGAGTTGGACATGAGTGGGGCACTGGTGGAGGCTGCCCCTGGTGGCTGGGGGGTGGGGGTGGTGGGAGACATGAGTGGGGGCCTGGTGGAGGGTGCCCCTGCACTGCTGGGGGGTGGGGTGATGGGAGACATGAGTGGGGGCCTGGTGGAGGCTGCCCCTGCACTGCTGGCGGGTGGGGTGATGGGAGACATGAGTGGGGGCCTGGTGGAGGCTGCCCCTGTACTGCTGGGGGGTGGGGGTGATGGTAGACATGAGTGGGGGCCTGGTGGAGGGTGCCCCTGGTGGCTGGGGGGTGGGGTGATAGGGGACATGAGTGGGGGCCTGATGGAGGCTGCCCCTGCACTTCTGTGGGGTGGGGGTGATGGTAGACATGAATGGGGGTCTGGTGGAGGGTGCCCCTGGTGGCTGGGGGGTGGGGGTGGTGGGAGACATGAGTGAGGGCCTGTTGGAGGCTGCCCCTGCACTTCTGGGGGGTGGGGGTGATGGTATACATGAGTGGGGGCCTGGTGGAGGCTGCCCCTGCACTGCTGGGGGTGGGGGTGATGGTAGACATGAGTGGGGGCCTGGTGGAGGCTGCCCCTGCACTACTGGGGGGTGGGGGTGGTGGGATACATGAGTGGGGGCCTGGTGGAGGGTGCCCCTGCACTGCTGGGGGTTGGGGGTGCAGGGAGACATGAGTTGGACATGAGTGTGGGCCTGGTGGAGGCTGCCCCTGGTGGCTGGGGGGTGGGGGTGGTGGGAGACATGAGTGGGGGCCTGGTGGAGGCTGCCCCTGGATGCTGGGGGGTGGGGGTGATGGGAGGCATGAGTGGGGGCATGGTGGAGGCTGCCCCTGCACTGCTGGGGGGTGGGGGTGATGGTAGACATGAGTGGGGGCCTGTTGGAGGGTGCCCCTGGTGGCTGGGGGTGGGGGTGGTGGGAGACATGAGTGGAGGCCTGGTGGAGGCTGCCCCTGCACTGCTGGGGGGTGGGGTGATGGTAGACATGAGTGGGGGCCTGGTGGAGGGTGTCCCTGGTGGCTGGGGGTGGTGGGAGACATGAGTGGGGGCCTGGTGGAGGCAGCCCCTGCACTGCTGGGGGGTGGGGGTGGTGGGAGACATGAGTGGGGGCCTGGTGGAGGGTGCCCCTGGTGGCTGGGGGGGTGGGGGTGATGGGAGACATGAGCGGGGGCCTGGTGGAGGCTGCCCCTGCACTGCTGGGGGGTGGGGGTGATGGTAGACATGAGTGGGGGCCTGTTGGAGGGTGCCCCTGGTGGCTGGGGGTGGGGGTGGTGGGAGACATGAGTGGAGGCCTGGTGGAGGCTGCCCCTGCACTGCTGGGGGGTGGGGTGATGGTAGACATGAGTGGGGGCCTGGTGGAGGGTGTCCCTGGTGGCTGGGGGTGGTGGGAGACATGAGTGGGGGCCTGGTGGAGGCAGCCCCTGCACTGCTGGGGGGTGGGGGTGGTGGGAGACATGAGTGGGGGCCTGGTGGAGGGTGCCCCTGGTGGCTGGGGGGGTGGGGGTGATGGGAGACATGAGTGGGGGCCTGGTGGAGGCTGCCCCTGGTGGCTGGGTGGTGGGGGTGGTGGGAGACATGAGTGGGGGCCTGTTGGAGGGTGCCCCTGGTGGCTGGGGGGTGGGGGTGATGGGAGACATGAGTGGGGGCCTGGTGGAGGCTGCCCCTGCACTGCTGGGGGGTGGGGGTGATAGGGGACATGAGTGGGGGCCTGGTGGAGGCTGCCCCTGGTGGCTGGGTGGTGGGGGTGGTGGGAGACATGAGTGGGGGCCTGGTGGAGGGTGCCCCTGGTGGCTGGGGGTTGGGGGTGGTGGTAGACATGAGTGGGGGCCTGGTGGACGGTGCCCCTGCACTGCTGGGGGTTGGGGGTGCAGGGAGACATGAGTTGGACATGAGTGTGGGCCTGGTGGAGGCTGCCCCTGGTGGCTGGGGGGTGGGGGTGGTGGGAGACATGAGTGGGGGCCTGGTGGAGGCTGCCCCTGCACTGCTGGGGGGTGGGGGTGGTGGGAGACATGAGTGGGGGCCTGGTGGAGGCTGCCCCTGCACTGCTAGGGGTGGGGGTGATGGGAGACATGAGTGGGGGCCTGGTGGAGGCTGCCCCTGCACTGCTCGGGGGTGGGGGTGATGGGAGACATGAGTGGGGGCCTGGTGGAGGCTGCCCCTGCACTGCTGGGGGGTGGGGGTGCAGGGACACATGAGTGGGGGCCTGGTGGAGGCTGCCCCTGGTGGCTGGGGGGTGGGGGTTGTGGGAGACATGAGTGGGGGCCTGGTGGAGGCTGCCCCTGGATGCTGGGGAGTGGGGTGATGGGAGACATGAGTGGGGGCCTGGTGGAGGCTACCCCTGCACTGCTGGGGGGTGGGGGTGATAGGGGGCATGAGTGGGGGCCTGGTGGAGGCTGCCCCTGCACTGCTGGGGGTGGGGGTGATGGGAGACATGAGTGGGGGCCTGGTGGAGGATGCCCCTGCACTGCTGGGGGGTGGGGGTGATGGTAGACATGAGTGGGGCCTGGTGGAGGGTGCCCCTGGTGGCTGGGGGGTGGGGGTGATAGCAGACATGAGTGGGGGCCTGGTGGAGGCTGCCCCTGCACTGCTGGGGGGTGGGGGTGATGGTAGACATGAGTGGGGGCCTGGTGGAGGGTGCCCCTGGTGGCTGGGGGTGGGGGTGGTGGGAGACATGAGTGGGGGCCTGGTGGAGGCTGCCCCTGGTGGCCGGGGGGTGGGGGTGGTGGGAGACATGAGTGGGGGCCTGGTGGAGGCTGCCCCTGCACTGCCGGGGGCTGGGGGTGATGGTAGACATGAGTGGGAGCCTGGTGGAGGGTCCCCTGCACTGCTGGGGGGTGGGGCTACAGGGAGACATGAGTTGGACATGAGTGGGGGCCAGGTGGAGGCTGCCCCTGGTGGCTGGGGGTGGGGGTGGTGGGAGACATGAGTGGGGGCCTGGTGGAGGGTGCCCTGGTGGCTGGGGGGTTGGGGTGGTGGTAGACATGAGTGGGGGCCTGGTGGAGGGTGCCCCTGCACTGCTGGGGGGTGGGGGTGCAGGGAGACATGAGTTGGACATGAGTGGGGGTCTGGTGGAGGCTGCCCCTGCACTGCTAGGGGGTGGGGGTGATGGGAGACATGAGTGGGGGCCTAGTGGAGGCTGCCACTGCAATGCTGGTGGGTGGGGGTGCAGGGAGACATGAGTGGGGGCCTGGTGGAGGCTGCCCCTGGTGGCTGGGGGGTGGGGGTGGTGGGAGACATGATTGGGGGCCTGGTGGAGGCTGCCCCTGGATGCTGGGGGGTGGGGGTGATGGGAGACATGAGTGGGGGCCTGGTGGAGGCTGCCCCTGCACTGCTGGGGGGTGGGGGGTTTGGTAAACATGAGTGGGGGTGTGGTGGAGGGTGCCCCTGGTGGCTGGGGGTGGGGGTGGTGGGAGACATGAGTGGAGGCCTGGTGGAGGCTACCCCTGCACTGCTGGGGGGTGTGGTGATGGTAGACATGAGTGGGGGCCTGGTGGAGGGTGCCCCTGGTGGCTGGGGAGTGGGGGTGGTGGGAGACATGAGTGGGGGCCTGGTGGAGGCTGACCCTGCACTGCTGGGGGGTGGGGTGGTGGTAGACATGAGTGGGGGCCTGGTGGAGGGTGCCCCTGGTGGCTGGGGGATGGGGGTGATGGGAGACATGAGTTGGGGGCCTGGTGGAGGCTACCCCTGCACTGCTGGGGGGTGGGGGTGATAGGGGACATGAGTGGGGGCCTGGTGGATGCTGCCCCTGGTGGCTGGGTGGTGGGGGTGGTGGGAGACATGAGTGGGGGCCTGGTGGAGGGTGCCCCTGGTGGCTGGGGGGTGGGGGTGGTGGTAGACATGAGTGGGGGCCTGGTGGAGGGTGCCCCTGCACTGCTGGGGGATGGGGGTGCAGGGAGACATGAGTTGGACATGAGTGTGGGCCTGGTGGAGGGTGCCCCTGGTGGCTGGGGGGTGGGGGTGATGGGAGACATGAGTGGGGGCGTGGTGGAGGCTGCCCCTGCACTGTTGGGGGGTGGGGGTGATAGGGGACATGAGTGGGGGCCTGGTGGATGCTGCCCCTGGTGGCTGGGTGGTGGGGGTGGTGGGAGACATGAGTGGGGGCCTGGTGGAGGGTGCCCCTGGTGGCTGGGGGATGGGGGTGGTGGTAGACATGAGTGGGGGCCTGGTGGAGGGTGCCCCTGCACTGCTGGGGGTTGGTGGTGCAGGGAGACATGAGTTGGACATGAGTGTGGGCTTGGTGGAGGCTGCCCCTGGTGGCTGGGGGGTGGGGGTGGTGGGAGACATGAGTGGGGGCCTGGTGGAGGCTGCCCCTGCACTTCTGGGGGGTGGGGGTGATGGGAGACATGAGTTGGAGCCTGGTGGAGGCTGCTTCTGCACTGCTGGGGGGTGGGGGTGATGGGAGACATGAGTGGGGGCCTGGTGGAGGCTGCCCCTGCACTGCTGGGGGGTGGGGGTGCAGGGACACATGAGTGGGGGCCTGGTGGAGGCTGCCCCTGGTGGCTGGGGGGTGGGGGTTGTGGGAGACATGAGTGGGGGTCTGGTGGAGGCTGCCCCTGGATGCTGGGGGGTGGGGTGATGGGAGACATGAGTGGGGGCCTGGTGGAGGCTACCCCTGCACTGCTGGGGGGTGGGGGTGATAGGGGACATGAGTGGGGGCCTGGTGGAGGCTGCCCCTGCACTGCTGGGGGTGGGGGTGATGGGAGACATGAGTGGGGGCCTGGTGGAGGCTGCCCCTGCACTGCTGGGGGGTGGGGGCGATGGTAGACATGAGTGGGGGCCTGGTGGAGGGTGCCCCTGGTGGCTGGGGGGTCGGGGTGATAGCGAACATGAGTGGGGGCCTTGTGGAGGCTGCCCCTGCACTGCTGGGGGGGTGGGGGTGATGGGAGACATGAGTGGGGGCCTGGTGGAGGCTGCCCCTGGTGGCTGGGGGTGGGGGTGGTGTGAGACATGAGTGGGGGCCTGGTGGAGGCTGCTCCTGGTGGCTGGGGGGTGGGGGTGGTGGGAGACATGAGTGGGGGCCTGGTGGAGGCTGCCCCTGCACTGCTGGGGGCTGGGGGTGATGGTAGACATGAGTGGGGGCCTGGTGGAGGCTGCCCCTGCACTGCTGTGGGGTGGGGGTGGTGGGAGACATTAGTGGGAGCCTGGTGGAGGGTGCCCCTGCACTGCTGGGGGGTGTGGCTGCAGGGAGACATGAGTTGGACATGAGTGTGGGCCTGGTGGAGGCTGCCCCTGGTGGCTGGGGGGTGGGGGTGGTGGGAGACATGAGTGGGGGCCTGGTGGAGGCTGCCCCTGCACTGCTGGGGGGTGGGGGTGGTGGGAGACATGAGTGGGGGCCTGGTGGAGGCTGCCCCTGGTGGCTGGGGGTGGGGGTGGTGGGAGACATGAGTGGGGGCCTGGTGGAGGGTGCCCCTGGTGGCTGGGGTGTGGGGGTGGTGGTAGACATGAGTGGGGGCCTGGTGGAGGGTGCCCCTGCACTGCTGGGGTGTGGGGGTGCAGGGAGACATGAGTTGGACATGAGTGTGGGCCTGGTGGAGGCTGACCCTGGTGGCTGGGGGATGGGGGCGATGGGAGACATGAGTGGGGGCCTGGTGGAGGCTGCCCCTGCACTGCTGGGGGGAGGGGGTGCAGGGAGACATGAGTGGGGGCCTGGTGGAGGCTGCCCCTGGTGGCTGGGGGGTGGGGGTGGTGTAAGACATGAGTGGGGGCCTGGCGGAGGCTGCCCCTGGATGCTGGGGGGTGGGGGTGATGGGAGACATGAGTGGGGGCCTGGTGGAGGCTGCCCCTGCACTGCTGGGGGGTGGGGGTGATAGGGGTCATGAGTGGGGGCCTGGTGGAGGCTGCCCCTGCACTGCTGGGGGGTGGGGGTAATGGGAGACATGAGTGAGGGCCTGGTGGAGGCTGCCCCTGCACTGCTGGGGGGTGGGGGTGATGGTAGACATGAGTGGGGGCCTGGTGGAGGGTGCCCCTGGTGGCTGGGGGGTGGGGGTGATAGGGGACATGAGTGGGGGCCTGGTGGAGGCTGCCCCTGCACTGCTGGGGGGTGGGGGTGATGGTAGACATGAGTGGGGGCCTGGTGGAGGGTGCCCCTGGTGGCCGGGGGTGGGGGTGGTGGGAGAAATGAGTGGGGGCCTGGTGGAGGCTGCCCCTGCACTGCTGGGGGGTGGGAGTGATGGTAGACATGAGTGGGGGCCTGGTGGAGGGTGCCCCTGGTGGCTGGGGGAGGTGGGAGACATGAGTGGGGGCCTGGTGGAGGCTGCCCTTGCACTGCTGGGGGGGTGGGGGTGATGGGAGACATGAGTGGGGGCCTGGTGGAGGCTGTCTCTGGTGGCTGGGGGGTGGGGGTGGTGGGAGACATGTGTGGGGGCCAGGTGGAGGCTGCCCCTGCACTGCTGGGGGGTGGGGGTGGTGGGAGACATGAGTGGGGGCCTGGTGGAGGGTGCCCCTGCACTGCTGGGGGTGGGGGTGCAGGGAGACATGAGTGGGGGCCTGGTGGAGGGTGCCCCTGCCCTGCTGGGGGGTGGGGGTGCAGGGAGAAATGAGTTGGACATGAGTGGGGCACTGGTGGAGGCTGCCCCTGGTGGCTGGGGGGTGGGGGTGGTGGGAGACATGAGTGGGGGCCTGGTGGAGGGTGCCCCTGCACTGCTGGGGGGTGTGGGTGATGGGAGACATGAGTGGGGGCCTGGCGGAGGCTGCCCCTGCACTGCTGGGGGGTGGGGGTGATGGGAGACATGAGTGGGGGCCTGGTGGAGGCTGCCCCTGCACTGCTGGGGGTAGGGGGTGATGGTAGACATGAGTGGGGGCCTGGTGGAGGGTGCCCCTGGTGGCTGGGGGGTGGGGGTGATAGGGGACATGAGTGGGGGCCTGATGGAGGCTGCCCCTGCACTGCTGGGGGGTGGGGGTGATGGTAGACATGAGTGGGGGCCTGGTGGAGGGTGCCCCTGCACTGCTGGGGGGTGGGGGTGATGGTAGACATGGGTGGGGGCCTGGTGGAGGCTGCCCCTGCACTGCTGGGGGGTGAGGGTGATGGTAGACATGAGTGGGGGCCTGGTGGAGGCTGCCCCTGCACTACTGGGGGGTGGGGGTGGTGGGAGACATGAGTGGGGGCCTGGTGGAGGGTGCCCCTGCACTACTGGGGGGTGGGGGTGCAGGGAGACATGAGTTGGACATGAGTGTGGGCCTGGTGGAGGCTGCCCTTGGTGGCTGGGGGGTGGGGGTGGTGGTCGACATGAGTGGGTGCCTGGTGGAGGCTGCCCCTGGATGCTGGGGGGTGGGGGTGATGGGAGACATGAGTGGGGGCCTGGTGGAGGCTGCCCCTGCACTGCTGGGGGGTGGGGGTGATAGGGGACATGAGTGGGGGCCTGGTGGAGGCTGCCCCTGCACTGCTGGGGGGTGGAGGTGATAGGAGACATGAGTGGGGGCCTGGTGGAGGCTGCCCCTGCACTGCTGGGGGGTGGGGGTGATGCTAGACATGAGTGGGGGCCTGTTGGAGGGTGCCCCAGGTGGCCGGGGGGTGGGGGTGATAGGGGACCTGAGTGGGGACCTGGTGGAGGCTGCCCCTGCACTGCTGGGGGGTGGGGGTGATCGTAGACATGATTGGGGGCCTGGTGGAGGGTGCCCCTGGTGGCTGGGGGTGGGGGTGGTGGGAGACATGAGTGGAGGCCTGGTGGAGGCTGCCCCTGCACTGCTGGGGGGTGGGGTGATGGTAGACATGAGTGGGGGCCTGGTGGAGGGTGCCCCTGGTGGCTGGGGGGTGGGGTTGTGTTGGGAGACATGAGTGGGGGCCTGGTGGAGGCTGCCCCTGCACTGCTGGGGGGTGGGGGTGATGGGAGACATGAGTGGGGGCCTGGTGGAGGGTGCCCCTGGTGGCTGGGGGGTGGGGGTGATAGCGGACATGAGTGGGGGCCTGGTGGAGGCTGCCCCTGGATGCTGGGGGGTGGGGTGATGGGAGACATGAGTGGGGGCCTGGTGGAGGATGCCCCTGGATGCTGGGGGGTGGGGTGATGGGAGACATGAGTGGGGGCCTGGTGGAGGCTACCCCGGCACTGCTGGGGGGTGGGGGTGATAGGGGGCATGAGTGGGGGCCTGGTGGAGGCTACCCCTGCACTGCTGGGGGGTGGGGGTGATAGCGGACATGAGTGGGGGCCTGGTGGAGGCTGCCCCTGCACTGCTGGGGGTGGGGGTGATGGGAGACATGAGTGGGGGCCTGGTGGAGGATGCCCCTGGATGCTGGGGGGTGGGGTGATGGGAGACATGAGTGGGGGCCTGGTGGAGGCTACCCCTGCACTGCTGGGGGGTGGGGGTGATAGGGGGCATGAGTGGGGGCCTGGTGGAGGCTGCCCCTGCACTGCTGGGGGGTGGGGTGATGGTAGACATGAGTGGGGGCCTGGTGGAGGCTGCCTCTGGTGGCTGGGGGGTGGGGGTGGTGGGAGACATGAGTGGGGGCCTGGCGGACGCTGCCCCTGGATGCTGGGGGGTGGGGGTGATGGGAGACATGAGTGGGGGCCTGGTGGAGGCTGCCCCTGCACTGCTGGGGGGTGGGGGTGATAGGGGACATGAGTGGGGGCCTGGTGGAGGCTGCCCCTGCACTGCTGGGGGGTGGGGGTAATGGGAGACATGAGTGAGGGCCTGGTGGAGGCTGCCCCTGCACTGCTGGGGGGTGGGGGTGATGGTAGACATGAGTGGGGGCCTGGTGGAGGGTGCCCCTGGTGGCTGGGGGTGGGGGTGATAGCAGACATGAGTGGGGGCCTGGTGGAGGCTGCCCCTGCACTGCTGGGGGTGGGGGTGATGGGAGACATGAGTGGGGGCCTGGTGGAGGATGCCCCTGCACTGCTGGAGGGTGGGGGTGATGGTAGACATGAGTGGGGGCCTGGTGGAGGGTGCCCCTGGTGGCTGGGGGGTGGGGGTGATAGCGAACATGAGTGGGGGCCTGGTGGAGGCTGCCCCTGCACTGCTGGGGGGTGGGGGTGATGGTAGACATGAGTGGGGGCCTGGTGGAGGGTGCCCCTGGTGGCTGGGGGTGGGGGTGGTGGGAGACATGAGTGGGGGCCTGGTGGAGGCTGCCCCTGGTGGCCGGGGGGTGGGGGTGGTGGGAGACATGAGTGGGGGCCTGGTGGAGGCTGCCCCTGCACTGCTGGGGGCTGGGGGTGATGGTAGACATGAGTGGGGGCCTGGTGGAGGCTGCCCCTGCACTGCTGCGGGGTGGGGGTGGTGGGAGACATGAGTGGGAGCCTGGTGGAGGGTCCCCTGCACTGCTGGGGGGTGGGGCTGCAGGGAGACATGAGTTGGACATGAGTGGGGGCCAGGTGGAGGCTGCCCCTGGTGGCTGGGGGGTGGGGGTGGTGGGAGACATGAGTGGGGGCCTGGTGGAGGGTGCCCCTGGTGGCTGGGGGGTGGGGTGGTGGTAGACATGAGTGGGGGCCTGGTGGAGGGTGCCCCTGCACTGCTGGGGGGTGGGGGTGCAGGGAGACATGAGTTGGACATGAGTGTGGGCCTGGTGGAGGCTGCCCCTGGTGGCTGGGGGGTGGGGGTGGTGGGAGACATGAGTGGGGGTCTGGTGGAGGCTGCCCCTGCACTGCTAGGGGGTGGGGGTGATGGGAGACATGAGTGGGGGCCTAGTGGAGGCTGCCCCTGCACTGCTGGTGGGTGGGGGTGCAGGGAGACATGAGTGGGGGCCTGGTGGAGGCTGCCCCTGGTGGCTGGGGGGTGGGGGTGGTGGGAGACATGATTGGGGGCCTGGTGGAGGCTGCCCCTGGATGCTGGGGGTGGGGGTGATGGGAGACATGAGTGGGGACCTGGTGGAGGCTGCCCCTGCACTGCTGGGGGGTGGGGGTTTTGGTAAACATGAGTGGGGGCGTGGTGGAGGGTGCCCCTGGTGGCTGGGGGTGGGGGTGGTGGGAGACATGAGTGGAGGCCTGGTGGAGGCTGCCCCTGCACTGCTGGGGGGTGGGGTGATGGTAGACATGAGTGGGGGCCTGGTGGAGGGTGCCCCTGGTGGCTGGGGAGTGGGGGTGGTGGGAGACATGAGTGGGGGCCTGATGGAGGCTGCCCCTGCACTGCTGGGGGGTGGGGGTGGTGGTAGACATGAGTGGGGGCCTGGTGGAGGGTGCCCCTGTTGGCTGGGGGGTGGGGGTGATGGGAGACATGAGTGGGGGGCCTGGTGGAGGCTGCCCCTGCACTGCTGGGGGGTGGGGGTGATAGGGGACATGAGTGGGGGCCTGGTGGATGCTGCCCCTGGTGGCTGGGTGGTGGGGGTGGTGGGAGACATGAGTGGGGACCTGGTGGAGGGTGCCCCTGGTGGCTGGGTGGTGGGGGTGGTGGTAGACATGAGTGGGGGCCTGGTGGAGGGTGCCCCTGCACTGCTGGGGGTTGGGGGTGCAGGGAGACATGAGTTGGACATGAGTGTGGGCCTGGTGGAGGGTGCCCCTGGTGGCTGGGGGGTGGGGGTGATGGGAGACATGAGTGGGGGCCTGGTGGAGGCTGCCCCTGCACTGCTGAGGGGTGGGGGTGATAGGGGACATGAGTGGGGGCCTGGTGGATGCTGCCCCTGGTGGCTGGGTGGTGTTGGTGGTGGGAGACATGAGTGGGGGCCTGGTGGAGGGTGCCCCTGGTGGCTGGGGGATGGGGTGGTGGTAGACATGAGTGGGGGCCTGGTGGAGGGTGCCCCTGCACTGCTGGGGGTTGGGGGTGCAGGGAGACATGAGTTGGACATGAGTGTGGGCCTGGTGGAGGCTGCCCCTGGTGGCTGGGGGGTGGGGGTGGTGGGAGACATGAGTGGGGGCCTGGTGGAGGCTGCCCCTGCACTGCTGGGGGGTGGGGGTGTTGGGAGACATGAGTGGGGGCCTGGTGGAGGCTGCCCCTGCACTGCTGGGGGGTGGGGGTGATGGGAGACATGAGTGGGGGCCTGGTGGAGACTGCCCCTGCACTGCTGGGGGGTGGGGTGCAGGGACACATGAGTGGGGGTCTGGTGGAGGCTGCCCCTGGTGGCTGGGGGGTGGGGGTTGTGGGGGACATGAGTGGGGGTCTGGTGGAGGCTGCCCCTGCACTGCTGGGGGTGGGGGTGATGGGAGACATGAGTGGGGGCCTGGTGGAGGCTGCCCCTGCACTGCTGGGGGTAGGGGTGCAGGGACACATGAGTGGGGGCCTGGTGGAGGCTGCCCCTGGTGGCTGGGGGGTGGGGGTTGTGGGAGACATGAGTGGGGGTCTGGTGGAGGCTGCCCCTGCACTGCTGGGGGTGGGGGTGGTGGGAGACATGAGTGGGGGCCTGGTGGAGGCTGCCCCTGCACTGCTGGGGTGTGGGGGTGGTGGGAGACATGAGTGGGGGCCTGGTGGAGGCTGCCCCTGGTGGCTGGGGGTGGGGGTGGTGGGAGACATGAGTGGGGGCCTGGTGGAGGGTGCCCCTGGTGGCTGGGGGGTGGGGGTGGTGGTAGACATGAGTGGGGGCCTGGTGGAGGGTGCCCCTGCACTGCTGGGGGGTGGGGGTGCAGGGAGACATGAGTTGGACATGAGTGTGGGCCTGGTGGAGGCTGCCCCTGGTGGCTGGGGGATGTGGGTGGTGGGAGACATGAGTGGGGGCCTGGTGGAGGCTGCCCCTGCACTGCTGGGGGAGGGGTGCAGGGAGACATGAGTGGGGGCCTGGTGGAGGCTGCCCCTGGTGGCTGGGGGGTGGGGGTGGTGGGAGACATGAGTGGGGGCCTGGCGGAGGCTGCCCCTGGATGCTGGGGGGTGGGGGTGATGGGAGACATGAGTGGGGCCTGGTGGAGGCTGCCCCTGCACTGCTGGGGGGTGGGGGTGATAGGGGACATGAGTGGGGGCCTGGTGGAGGCTGCCCTGCACTGCTGGGGGGTGGGGTAATGGGAGACATGAGTGAGGGCCTGGTGGAGGCTGCCCCTGCACTGCTGGGGGGTGGGGGTGATGGTAGACATGAGTGGGGGCCTGGTGGAGGGTACCCCTGGTGGCTGGGGGGTGGGGGTGATAGGGGACATGAGTGGGGGCCTGGTGGAGGCTGCCCCTTCACTGCTGGGGGGTGGGGGTGATGGTAGACATGAGTGGGGTCCTGGTGGAGGGTGCCCCTGGTGGCTGGGGGTGGGGGTGGTGGGAGACTTGAGTGGGCGCCTGGTGGAGGCTGCCCCTGCACTGCTGGGGGGTGGGAGTGATGGTAGACATGAGTGGGGGCCTGGTGGAGGGTGCCCCCGGTGGCTGGGGGAGGTGGGAGACATGAGTGGGGGCCTGGTGGAGGCTGCCCCTGCACTGCTGGGGGGGGTGGGGTGATGGGAGACATGAGTGGGGGCCTGGTGGAGGCTGTCTCTGGTGGCTGGGAGGTGGGGGTGGTGGGAGACATGAGTGGGGGCCAGGTGGAGGCTGCCCCTGCACTGCTGGGGGGTGGGGGTGGTGGGAGACATGAGTGGGGGCCTGGTGGAGGGTGCCCCTGCACTGCTGGGGATGGGGGTGCAGGGAGACATGAGTGGGGGCCTGGTGGAGGGTGCCCTTGCACTGCTGGGGGGTGGGGGTGCAGGGAGAAATGAGTTGGACATGAGTGGGGCACTGGTGGAGGCTGCCCCTGGTGGCTGGGAGGTGGGGGTGGTGGGAGACATGAGTGGGGGCCTGATGGAGGGTGCCCCTGCACTGCTGGGGGGTGTGGGTGATGGGAGACATGAGTGGGGGCCTGGTGGAGGCTGCCCCTGCACTGCTGGGGGGTGGGGGTGATGGGAGACATGAGTGGGGGCCTGGTGGAGGCTGCCCCTGCACTGCTGGGGGGTGGGGGTGATGGTAGACATGAGTGGGGGCCTGGTGGAGGGTGCCCCTGGTGGCTGGGGGGTGGGGGTGATAGGGGACATGAGTGGGGGCCTGATGGAGGCTGCCCCTGCACTGCTGGGGGGTGGGGGTGATGGTAGACATGAGTGGGGGCCTGGTGGAGGGTGCCCCTGGTGGCTGGGGGGTGGGGGTGGTGGGAGACATGAGTGGGGGCCTGGTGGAGGCTGCCCCTGCACTGCTGGGGGGTGGGGGTGATGGTAGACATGGGTGGGGGCCTGGTGGAGGCTGCCCCTGCACTGCTGAGGGGTGGGGGTGATGGTAGACATGAGTGGGGGCCTGCTGTAGGCTGCCCCTGCACTACTGGGGGGTGGGGGTGGTGGGAGACATGAGTGGGGGCCTGGTGGAGGGTGCCCCTGCACTACTGGGGGGTGGGGGTGCAGGGAGACATGAGTTGGACATGAGTGTGGGCCTGGTGGAGGCTGCCCCTGGTGGCTGGGGGGTGGGGGTGGTGGTCGACATGAGTGGGTGCCTGGTGGAGGCTGCCCCTGGATGCTGGGGGGTGGGGGTGATTGGAGACATGAGTGGGGGCCTGGTGGAGGCTGCCCCTGCACTGCTTTGGGGTGGGGGTGATAGGGGACATGAGTGGGGGCCTGGTGGAGGCTGCCCCTGCACTGCTGGGGGGTGGAGGTGATAGGAGACATGAGTGGGGGCCTGGTGGAGGCTGCCCCTGCACTGCTGGGGGTTGGGGGTGATGCTAGACATGAGTGGGGGCCTGTTGGAGGGTGCCCCTGGTGGCTGGGGGGTGGGGGTGATAGGGGACATGAGTGGGGCCTGGTGGAGGCTGCCCCTGCACTGCTGGGGGGTGGGGGTGATCGTAGACATGAGTGGGGGCCTGGTGGAGGGTGCCCCTGGTGGCTGGGGGTGGGGGTGGTGGGAGACATGAGTGGAGGCCTGGTGGAGGCTGCCCTGCACTGCTGGGGGGTGGGGTGATGGTAGACATGAGTGGGGGCCTGGTGGGGGTGCCCCTGGTGGCTGGGGGGTGGGGGTGTGGTGGGAGACATGAGTGGGGGCCTGGTGGAGGCTGCCCCTGCACTGCTGGGGGTGGGGGTGATGGGAGACATGAGTGGGGGCCTGGTGGAGGCTGCCCCTGCACTGCTCGGGGTGGGGGTGATGGGAGACATGAGTGGGGGCCTGGTGGAGGCTGCCCCTGCACTGCTGGGGGGTGGGGGTGATGGGAGACATGAGTGGGGGCCTGGTGGAGGCTGCCCCTGCACTGCTGGGGGGTGGGGTGCAGGGAGACATGAGTGGGGGCCTGGTGGAGGCTACCCCTGGTGGCTGGGGGGTGTGGGTTGTGGGAGACATGAGTGGGGGCCTGGTGGAGGCTGCCCCTGGATGCTGGGGCGTGGGGTGATGGGAGACATGAGTGGGGCCTGGTGGAGGGTGCCCCTGGTGGCTGGGGGGTGGGGGTGATAGGGGGCATGAGTGGGGGCCTGATGGAGGCTGCCCCTGCACTGCTGGGGGGTGGGGGTGATGGTAGACATGAGTG
Organism: Ambystoma mexicanum; assembly: GCF_040938575.1. Classification (NCBI taxonomy): domain Eukaryota; kingdom Metazoa; phylum Chordata; class Amphibia; order Caudata; family Ambystomatidae; genus Ambystoma; species Ambystoma mexicanum. The sequence continues at coordinate 126,800,571 of NC_090932.1, forward strand.
GGGCCTGGTGGAGGGTGCCCCTGCACTGCTGGGGGGTGGGGGTGATGGTAGACATGAGTGGGGGCCTGGTGGAGGGTGCCCCTGGTGGCTGGGGGGTGGGGGTGATAGCGGACATGAGTGGGGGCCTGGTGGAGGCTGCCCCTGCACTGCTGGGGGGTGGGGGTGATGGTAGACATGAGTGGGGGCCTGGTGGAGGCTGCCCCTGCACTGCTGGGGGTGGGGGTGGTGGGAGACATGAGTGGGAGCCTGGTGGAGGGTCCCCTGCACTGCTGGGGGGTGGGGCTGCAGGAGACATGAGTTGGACATGAGTGGGGGCCAGGTGGAGGCTGCCCCCTGGTGGCCGGGGGGTGGGGGTGGTGGGAGACATGAGTGGGGGCCTGGTGGAGGCTGCCCCTGCACTGCTGGGGGCTGGGGGTGATGGTAGACATGAGTGGGGGCCTGGTGGAGGCTGCCCCTGGTGGCCGGGGGGTGGGGGTGGTGGGAGACATGAGTGGGGGCCTGGTGGAGGCTGCCCTGGTGGCCGGGGGGTGGGGGTGGTGGGAGACATGGAGTGGGGGCCTGGTGGAGGCTGCCCCTGCACTGCTGGGGGCTGGGGGTGATGGTAGACATGAGTGGGGGCCTGGTGGAGGCTGCCCCTGCACTGCTGGGGGGTGGGGGTGGTGGGAGACATGAGTGGGAGCCTGGTGGAGGGTCCCCTGCACTGCTGGGGGGTGGGGCTGCAGGGAGACATGAGTTGGACATGAGTGGGGGCCAGGTGGAGGCTGCCCCTAGTGGCTGGGGGGTGGGGGTGGTGGGAGACATGAGTGGGGGCCTGGTGGAGGGTGCCGCTGGTGGCTGGGGGTGGGGGTGGTGGTAGACATGAGTGGGGGCCTGGTGGAGGGTGCCCCTGCACTGCTGGGGGGTGGGGGTGCAGGGAGACATGAGTTGGACATGAGTGTGGGCCTGGTGGAGGCTGCCCCTGGTGGCTGGGGGGTGGGGGTGGTGGGAGACATGAGTGGGGGTCTGGTGGAGGCTGCCCCTGCACTGCTAGGGGGTGGGGGTGATGGGAGACATGAGTGGGGGCCTAGTGGAGGCTGCCCCTGCACTGCTGGTGGGTGGGGCTGCAGGGAGACATGAGTGGGGGCCTGGTGGAGGCTGCCCCTGGTGGCTGGGGGGTGGGGGTGGTGGGAGACATGATTGGGGGCCTGGTGGAGGCTGCCCCTGGATGCTGGGGGTGGGGGTGATGGGAGACATGAGTGGGGACCTGGTGGAGGCTGCCCCTGCACTGCTGGGGGGTGGGGGTTTAAACATGAGTGGGGGCGTGGTGGAGGGTGCCCCTGGTGGCTGGGGGTGGGGGTGGTGGGAGACATGAGTGGAGGCCTGGTGGAGGCTGCCCCTGCACTGCTGGGGGGTGGGGTGATGGTAGACATGAGTGGGGGCCTGGTGGAGGGTGCCCCTGGTGGCTGGGGAGTGGGGGTGGTGGGAGACATGAGTGGGGGCCTGATGGAGGCTGCCCCTGCACTGCTGGGGGGTGGGGGTGGTGGTAGACATGAGTGGGGGCCTTGTGGAGGGTGCCCCTGGTGGCTGGGGGGTGGGGGTGATGGGAGACATGAGTGGGGGCCTGGTGGAGGCTGCCCCTGCACTGCTGGGGGGTGGGGGTGATAGGGGACATGAGTGGGGGCCTGGTGGATGCTGCCCCTGGTGGCTGGGTGGTGGGGGTGGTGGGAGACATGAGTGGGGGCCTGGTGGAGGGTGCCCCTGGTGGCTGGGTGGTGGGGGTGGTGGTAGACATGAGTGGGGGCCTGGTGGAGGGTGCCCCTGCACTGCTGGGGGTTGGGGGTGCAGGGAGACATGAGATGGACATGAGTGTGGGCCTGGTGGAGGGTGCCCCTGGTGGCTGGGGGGTGGGGGTGATGGGAGACATGAGTGGGGGCCTGGTGGAGGCTGCCCCTGCACTGCTGAGGGGTGGGGGTGATAGGGGACATGAGTGGGGGCCTGGTGGATGCTGCCCCTGGTGGCTGGGTGGTGTTGGTGGTGGGAGACATGAGTGGGGGCCTGGTGGAGGGTGCCCCTGGTGGCTGGGGGATGGGGTGGTGGTAGACATGAGTGGGGGCCTGGTGGAGGGTGCCCCTGCACTGCTGGGGGTTGGGGGTGCAGGGAGACATGAGTTGGACATGAGTGTGGGCCTGGTGGAGGCTGCCCCTGGTGGCTGGGGGGTGGGGGTGGTGGTAGACATGAGTGGGGGCCTGGTGGAGGGTGCCCCTGCACTGCTGGGGGGTGGGGGTGCAGGGAGACATGAGTTGGACATGAGTGTGGGCCTGGTGGAGGCTGCCCTGGTGGCTGGGGGATGTGGGTGGTGGGAGACATGAGTGGGGGCCTGGTGGAGGCTGCCCGTGCACTGCTGGGGGGAGGGGGTGCAGGGAGACATGAGTGGGGGCCTGGTGGAGGCTGCCCTGGTGGCTGGGGGGTGGGGGTGGTGGGAGACATGAGTGGGGGCCTGGCGGAGGCTGCCCCTGGATGCTGGGGGGTGGGGGTGATGGGAGACATGAGTGGGGGCCTGGTGGAGGCTGCCCCTGCACTGCTGGGGGGTGGGGGTGATAGGGGACATGAGTGGGGGCCTGGTGGAGGCTGCCCCTGCACTGCTGGGGGGTGGGGGTAATGGGAGACATGAGTGAGGGCCTGGTGGAGGCTGCCCCTGCACTGCTGGGGGGTGGGGGTGATGGTAGACATGAGTGGGGGCCTGGTGGAGGGTACCCCTGGTGGCTGGGGGGTGGGGGTGATAGGGGACATGAGTGGGGGCCTGGTGGAGGCTGCCCCTGCACTGCTGGGGGGTGGGGGGTGATGGTAGACATGAGTGGGGTCCTGGTGGAGGGTGCCCCTGGTGGCTGGGGGTGGGGGTGGTGGAGACTTGAGTGGGCGCCTGGTGGAGGCTGCCCCTGCACTGCTGGGGGGTGGGAGTGATGGTAGACATGAGTGGGGGCCTGGTGGAGGGTGCCCCCGGTGGCTGGGGGAGGTGGGAGACATGAGTGGGGGCCTGGTGGAGGCTGCCCCTGCACTGCTGGGGGGGGGGTGGGGTGATGGGAGACATGAGTGGGGGCCTGGTGGAGGCTGTCTCTGGTGGCTGGGAGGTGGGGGTGGTGGGAGACATGAGTGGGGGCCAGGTGGAGGCTGCCCCTGCACTGCTGGGGGGTGGGGGTGGTGGGAGACATGAGTGGGGGCCTGGTGGAGGGTGCCCCTGCACTGCTGGGGATGGGGGTGCAGGGAGACATGAGTGGGGGCCTGGTGGAGGGTGCCCTTGCACTGCTGGGGGGTGGGGGTGCAGGGAGAAATGAGTTGGACATGAGTGGGGCACTGGTGGAGGCTGCCCCTGGTGGCTGGGAGGTGGGGGTGGTGGGAGACATGAGTGGGGGCCTGATGGAGGGTGCCCCTGCACTGCTGGGGGGTGTGGGTGATGGGAGACATGAGTGGGGGCCTGGTGGAGGCTGCCCCTGGTGGCTGGGGGGTGGGGGTGATAGGGGACATGAGTAGGGGCCTGATGGAGGCTGCCCCTGCACTGCTGGGGGGTGGGGGTGATGGTAGACATGAGTGGGGGCCTGGTGGAGGGTGCCCCTGGTGGCTGGGGGGTGGGGGTGGTGGGAGACATGAGTGGGGGCCTGGTGGAGGCTGCCCCTGCACTGCTGGGGGGTGGGGGTGATGGTAGACATGGGTGGGGGCCTGGTGGAGGCTGCCCCTGCACTGCTGAGGGGTGGGGGTGATGGTAGACATGAGTGGGGGCCTGGTGTAGGCTGCCCCTGCACTACTGGGGGTGGGGGCTGTGGGAGACATGAGTGGGGGCCTGGTGGAGGGTGCCCCTGCACTACTGGGGGGTGTGGGGGTGCAGGAGACATGAGTTGGACATGAGTGTGGGCCTGGTGGAGGCTGCCCCTGGTGGCTGGGGGGTGGGGGTGGTGGTCGACATGAGTGGGTGCCTGGTGGAGGCTGCCCCTGGATGCTGGGGGGTGGGGGTGATTGGAGACATGAGTGGGGGCCTGGTGGAGGCTGCCCCTGCACTGCTTTGGGGTGGGGGTGATAGGGGACATGAGTGGGGGCCTGGTGGAGGCTGCCCCTGCACTGCTGGGGGGTGGAGGTGATAGGAGACATGAGTGGGGGCCTGGTGGAGGCTGCCCCTGCACTGCTGGGGGTTGGGGGTGATGCTAGACATGAGTGGGGGCCTGTTGGAGGGTGCCCCTGGTGGCTGGGGGGTGGGGGTGATAGGGGACATGAGTGGGGGCCTGGTGGAGGCTGCCCCTGCACTGCTGGGGGGGTGGGGGTGATCGTAGACATGAGTGGGGGCCTGGTGGAGGGTGCCCCTGGTGGCCGGGGGTGGGGGTGGTGGGAGACATGAGTGGAGGCCTGGTGGAGGCTGCCCCTGCACTGCTGGGGGGTGGGGTGATGGTAGACATGAGTGGGGGCCTGGTGGAGGGTGCCCCTGGTGGCTGGGGGGTGGGGTTGTGGTGGGAGACATGAGTGAGGGCCTGGTGGAGGCTGCCCCTGCACTGCTGGGGGGTGGGGGTGATGGGAGACATGAGTGGGGGCCTGGTGGAGGCTGCCCCTGCACTGCTCGGGGTGGGGGTGATGGGAGACATGAGTGGGGGCCTGGTGGAGGCTGCCCCTGCACTGCTGGGGGGTGGGGGTGATGGGAGACATGAGTGGGGGCCTGGTGGAGGCTGCCCCTGCACTGCTGGGGGGTGGGGTGCAGGGAGACATGAGTGGGGGCCTGGTGGAGGCTACCCCTGGTGGCTGGGGGGTGGGGGTTGTGGGAGACATGAGTGGGGGCCTGGTGGAGGCTGCCCCTGGATGCTGGGGCGTGGGGTGATGGGAGACATGAGTGGGGGCCTGGTGGAGGGTGCCCCTGGTGGCTGGGGGGTGGGGGTGATAGGGGGCATGAGTGGGGGCCTGATGGAGGCTGCCCCTGCACTGCTGGGGGGTGGGGGTGATGGTAGACATGAGTGGGGACCTGGTGGAGGGTGCCCCTGATGGCTGGGGGTGGGGGTGGTGGGAGACATGAGTGGGGGCCTGGTGTAGGCTGACCCTGCACTGCTGGGGGGTGGGGGTGATGGTAGACATGAGTGGGGGCCTGGTGGAGGGTGGCCCTGGTGGCTGGGGGGTAGGGGTGGTGAGAGACATGAGTGGGGGCCTGGTGGATGCTGCCCCTGCACTGCTGGGGGGTGGGGGTGGTGGGAGACATGAGTGGGAGCCTGGTGGAGGGTGCCCCTGGTGGCTGGTGGTGGGGGTGATGGGAGACATGAGTGGGGGCCTGGTGGAGGCTGCCCCTGCACTGCTGGGGGGTGGGGGTGATAGGGGACATGAGTGGGGGCCTGATGGAGGGTGCCCCTGGTGGCTGGGGGTGGGGGTGGTGGGAGACATGAGTGGGGGCCTGGTGGAGGCTGCCCCTGCACTGCCGGGGGGTGGGGGTGGTGGGAGACATGAGTGGGGGCCTGGTGGAGGGTGCCCCTGGTGGCTGGGGGTGGGGGTGGTGGTAAGACATGAGTGGGGGCCTGGTGGAGGCTTCCCCTGCACTGCTGGGGGGTGGGGTGATGGGAGACATGAGTGGGGGCCTGGTGGAGGGTGCCCCTGGTGGCTGGGGGGTGGGGGTGATGGTAGACATGATTGGGGGCCTGGTGGAGGCTGCCCCTGCACTGTTGGGGGGTGGGGGTGATGGGAGACATGAGTGGGGGCCTGGTGGAGGTTGCCCCTGGTGGCTGGGGGGTGGGGGTAGTGGGAGACATGAGTGGGGGCCTGGTGGAGAATGCCCCTGGTGGCTGGGGGTGCGGGTGGTGGGAGACATGAGTGGGGGCCTGGTGGAGGATGCCCCAGCACTGCTGGGGTTTGGGGGTGATGGGAGACATGAGTGGGGGCCTGGTGGAGGCTGCCCCTGGTGGCTGGGGGGTGGGGGCGGTGGGAGACATGAGTGGGGGCCTGGTGGAGGCTGCCCCTGCACTGCTGGGGGTGGGGGTGATGGTAGACATGAGTGGGGGCCTGGTGGAGGCTGCCCCTGGTGGCTGGGGGGTGGGGGTGCAGGGAGACATGAGTGGGGGCCTGGTGGAGGTTGCCCCTGGATGCTGGGGGGTGGGGGTGATGGGAGACATGAGTGGGGGCCTGGTGGAGGCTGCCCCTGCACTGCTGGGGGGCGGGGGTGATAGGGGACATGAGTGGGGGCCTGGTGGAGGCTGCCCCTGCACTGCTGTGGGGTGGGGGTAATAGGGGACATGAGTGGGGGCCTGGTGGAGGGTGCCCCTGGTGGCTGGGGGGTGGGGTGGTGGTAGACATGAGTGGGGCCTGGTGGAGGGTGCCCCTGCACTGCTGGGGGGTGAGGGTGATGGGAGGCATGAGTGGGGGCCTGGTGGAGGCTGCCCCTGGTGGCTGGGGGGTGGGGGTGGTGGGAGACATGAGTGGGGGCCTTGTGGAGGCTGCCCCTGCACTGCTGGGGGGTGAGGGTGATGGGAGGCATGAGTGGGGGCCTGGTGGAGGCTGCCCCTGGTGGCTGGGGGGTGGGGGTGGGGGTGGTGGGAGACATGAGTGGGGGCCTGGTGGAGGCTGCCCCTGCACTGCTGGGGGGTGGGGGTCTTGGTAGATATGAGTGGGGGCCTGGTGGAGGCTGCCCCTGGTGGCTAGGGGGTGGGGGTACAGGGAGACATGAGTGGGGGCCTGGTGGAGGCTGCCCCTGGATGCTGGGGGGTGGGGGTGATGGGAGACATGAGTGGGGGCCTGGTGGAGGCTGCCCCTGCACTGCTGGGGGGTGGGGGTGATAGGGGACATGAGTGGGGGCCTGGTGGTGGCTGCCCCTGCACTGCTGGGGGGTGGGGGTGATAGGGGACATGAGTGGGTGCCTGGTGGAGGGTGCCCCTGCACTGCTGGGGGGTGGGGGTGCAGGGAGACATGAGTTGGACATGAGTGGGGGCCTGGTGGAGGCTGCCCTGGTGGCTGGGGGGTGGGTTTGGTGGGAGACATGAGCGGGGGCCTGGTGGAGGTTGCCCCTGGTGGCTGGGGGGCGGGGGTGGTGGTAGACATGAGTGGGGGCCTGGTGGAGGGTGCCCCTGCACTGCTGGGGGGTGGGGGTGCAGGGAGACATGAGTGGGGGCCTGGTGGAGGCTGCCCCTGGTGGCTGGGGGGTGGGGGTGGTGGGAGACATGAGTGGGGGCCTGGTGGAGGCTGCCCCAGGTGGCTGGGGGTGCAGGGGGACATGCGTTGGTGGGCAGTAGTGCAAGGTGACATTGGCTGGGGGGCATGGCCATGGTGGATGGGGTGCCTGCAGGACATGTGCAGGTTAGGCCCCTGTGGTGTGGGCCACCTGCAGGGGCCGTGGAGGGTGTAGAGGGAACACCTGGGAGGACCCACACGTGCAATTCACGTGTGGTGCTCCCCGTGCACCCCTGGAATACACGTACCCTGATGGAATCGCGTGTGATACTTCCTGCACACCCCTGAAATACACGTACCCTGCTGCTTTTGCGTGTGATACTTCCCGCGCACCCCTGGAATACACGTGCCCTGATGGAATCGCGTGTGATACTTCCCGCGCATCCCTGAAATACACATACCCTGCTGCTTTTGCATGTGATACTTCCCGCGCACCCCTGAAATACACGTACCCTGCTGCTTTTGCGTGTGATACTTCCCGCGCACCCCTGGAATACACGTACCCTGCTGTTTTGCATGTGATACTTCCCGCGCACCCCTGGAGTACACGTGCCCTGCTGCTTTTGCGTGTGATACTTCCCGCGCACCCCTGGAATACACGTACCCTGCTGTTTTTGCGTGTGTTACTTCCCACACACCCCTGATGTGCACGTACCCAGGACAATCGCGTGTGGGACTTCCCGCGAACCACTGAAATACACGTTCGCCGCTTGCCGTTTGCTGTTTGCCAGCCCTGTGAACTGGTCCAGGGTTAGCGCAGCCCTTTGCGATGATTTGGGGATTTTGAAGGCTTTTCCTTGCGCAAGGGCGTTCTTGGGGGTGTAACTGGTGCTGCTGCAGGGTCGCAGCGCCACTCTGCGCCATGGCTGATTTCGGAGGCTAAAATCCATGAATACGCTGTGCGATGAAATGGATTTTTTTGCACGCGGCTGGCGCAGTGTATCGCATGGGGACACTGTGCGCCTGCCGCGTGCGCCATTTTTTCTTTACCCTGACAGTCTTGCATGGTTTTATGGTACAATACAGTTGGACATGCCCCATGAACTAGCAACTAACAAAGCTAATCACACACAACATCACAACCACAGCCTTGATCGTGGCGGGGATCATTACAAATGTGCATTTGTCAATTACATTCTCTGATGTTTTGGGGCAATTTCACAGGCCCAATGTGCTTTAAATGACACTAGTTTCAGCTAATTCGATAACAGCTCCCACAAACATTTCTGTTGGAGAAGTGGAAGGGGGCCCATACAAATACTTTTGCCACACCCTCGTAAACTCTCTGAAAGTTCCCCCCACCCCTGAAGTTTCAGTATAGTTTCGCCCCTAACCTATATATATACAATCACAACCTGCAAGGTATCCAAAGAGGGTGCTGGCAGACGATTTTAGAGGGTGAAATTGCATATTCCAAACAATGGGAACAAGGACAATGCATTCATTTAGCCTTTATTTTATTTATTTATTGTTCATGTGTAATGCGCCTATAGACAAAATGCCACTTCACCTGGGCAAAGAGCAGCAAAATGAAATAGATACTGGGCCTCATTACGACTATGGCGGTAGCCGTGCTGGTAAAACCGGCACGGCTGCCATCAGAGTCGTTTTTTACCGGCACCTGGGAATGGGAAATTACTGGGTCATTACGGCCCTGCTGGACCAAGTAATTGCCCATTCTCGGGCACCTGTAAAAAATGCCCCCCATTCCCATTCGAGCCCCATAGGGCTCAAAGGGAATGGGGAGGCCGGATGCACCGGCACCATTTTGAATGGTGCCGGTGAATCCGACATGGTCTGCTCTCGGGTGCCGGTCTGCCCGAAAGGTCAGTCCTGGTGGGCGGTAAGGCACCCGCAAGAAAAACTCGTAGTTTGCCGGTACGGTAACAATGGTACCGGCAAACTTACTGGTACCGTTGTTACCGGACCGGCAACCTTGTAATGAGGCCCACTATCTTTAGCTTAGGAGAGAGTTGTTAGCACCTGCCTGTAACCATATCCTCCGTTTTACTCTGAAAGACACCTAGACACATTAATTACAGTGGAAACCAAGGCCATCCATAAAGTCTGTGCCATGGTCCGACGGGCCACCTCTTCTCAGGGAGTGGATGCAGGTAATTGAAAAACATGGCGACTTAACCAACGTGATTTGTATTCATAGTGTGCTTTTTGGTCACATTCTAATCAGTCAACATGTGTTTTGTGCTCAATGCACTTCCTCATAATGACTCATAGCATGTATGATGCAATGGCACTATATGCTAACCAGCTACTATCTCCAGCTAATATTCTTCCTCAAAATTCCCACGCGATGCTATGAGACTTGAGGAAGCATCTTGTGCCCAAAACACATGTTGGCTGATTACAATGTGACCAAAAAGCACACTATGAATAAAGTTGGGTAGAGAGAAAGGGCTGGGTTCTAGGTATGAAGCAGTCACTGAACTTCATCAAAGCACTACGACCGAGAGCATCAGCTCTGGACAACGGCAGACCCAAATCTGGGAGAGACGATTCCCAAGTCATTCTGTATGAGACACTTCCTGGTGCAGCATCCCCCACCCTCTTAACACCTTATCCTGCCTTGATAAGGACCCCTCGCGGTCGAAACACGTGTCGGCTGACCACTTTTAGACTATGGGCCTCATTAGGACCCTGGCGGAGAGGGTGTTACGCCAGCGTAGTGCATGGCGTACCTCTCCGCCATACTACGAGTTCCCGTAGCGCCATGGCGGCCTTTTCCGCCTGGTTTTACCAGGCGGAGAAAACCATGGCGCTACGGGACCTCGTTGTTAATTACGCCACCGTATTTTACGGTGGCGTAATTAACTCCTTCCCCACTCCCATTATACCCTATGGGGCAAAAATGGGAATGGGGAAGGGCAGAATGGGGATTGGGGATTTACCGCTCCGCCGAGGTCGGAATGGGGCGGTAAATCCGCCAACCCCCATGGCGCTATCGGCGGCTTTCCGCCATGCTTCGCGGTGCATTTAGCACCGCGAAGTCCGCCTGGGTCCTAATGAGGCCCTATGTGTCTACGCTATAATTAATTAATAAAAATATCACTGAAAACACTGCACTCAGCGTGAAAATCTCGTTATGTATGAGATACAGTAATAACCAAAAATTGCAAGTTAACCAGGACTTTCCACGTATAAATAAATTTGCTTTGGTATTTGAAAGTGCTTGTTGCTTTGACCGAAGGAAGACAGGCGCAAATCCAAGTTTATTTTTTATTGACATTTTATTGATTTTTATAAGAATAACAATCATATACAAGCAAAAACATATGCCGGCACAGACATCGAGAGATACATTTAGTCTTATATGGAAACTCTGTCCCCGTTTTTATAACTTTTATTGGTCTAAATAAAATATATGCTTAGATGGCACAAGGCTTTAACTTTCAAAGTCATAAAGACTTCTTCATCAGGGCATGGTCGCAGAGCAGATGAACCATAAGAAAAGATACACAGTGGATATTCCTTCTTAAAGAAAAAAGGAGCTTGTCACTTTTGATTCCTCTGCTGAAGAAAGAATATGGATGGATTGAAGTGCCTAAATCTGGCAGCAGGCTATGATACTGCAGAGGAGCAGGTGGATGACTCTCCTCTGGTCCCCACCCCCTCACCACCGTCCTATTGGAGTAGCAGGCGAAGATCTACAATTGGGAACCCATGCATGAATCCATGTAACATTCCTATACCGCGTCGATTGTATGAAAGATGATATGCACTCAAGCAGCCATTCCGATTGTTCCCTCACGTAGGAGCAAAAGAAGGATGCTCACAAGCGGGGTTCCCACTGCCAAGATGTCAGAATACGGTTATGAATAATATGGATGAACTCTAAGTAAAGTCTGAAGATGGCAGAATGATGTCATAAAGAAGATGTATGAACCTATACCGAAACTATATGAAAATACCTAAAACTGACAATGTAACTGAAGCACAAAGAGAAACATGTACCTAAAGATAAAGTAATCGCGAATATAAGAAGATGAAATAACTTGCTAACAAATAACTGTAAATACGCTGTAATACAAGGTAGCAAATATACATAGAAGCTTGCTAAAAAGAGGCATAGATATAACATTTAGGACGGCCATTGGAAGAAAATGGACAACGGCCTGTGTTAAGAATCAACCCTGTTACCTCAAAAGACTACTGTAGGATTGCAAATTGAATAACTGGTGAAGGAGCTGTTTTCGCATGCAGAATAAGGCAGTACCTTGGCTTAGGATCAAGAAGACTATTTTGAGAGATTGGATGCAAGTCACAAAGGGACGGACCACGTGTGTAAGACTTATTTCTGCTAATATTAGGAGAGACAAGGACAATTGCAGGTGCCAAGTACTGAACAATCACAAGGGCAAAATCCTATGTGAGGTGGATTTAGCAAGTCTCTAAAGGCCAGAGAGATTAATACACCCTGTTTAATAAAATGAAATAATCCTAAATAAGGGGCTGAAATGTACAAAATCGTTGTCTCCAAACACGTGACTCAGAAGTTGAAAACAAGGACTATTCATTAAAACCCAGATGGAGATAGTGGTATGTTCATACCCCCTTAATGTTCCAGAACAGTGAGCAGACTTCGAGGTCAGCTACAAATAGAAGGCCTTGGCGAAGGATCAGGTCAATGACATATGATGAACTAATTGGGAAAACAAAAAATGAATTGACGCATCTCGAGCACCTAGGTTTCATTCTACACAGGTGCTGTTAAACAAGCTGAAAGTCCAGGTTGGATGGGGTTGCCAAACAATCATAAGGCCTCCCATGCACTTTCAGATCCAATGTTTCAGATACCAATCCTGTGCCATATTCTCTGCTATGATCAGTATACTACGTATGCAGAAGTAGCCCAGGGTGTTTCCTACAAACAAGGGGCAGCCAATGAGATATTAACACTTATATGATTTTATAAGTAGACAAGTTCACCTAATCCAATCCCTCCCGGTAGTAGGTTTTGCAAAATGCCACATAGGATGACATCATAGATAATGTATGAAAAAGTATATAAACTCTGTATACACAAGAGGAGGTGTGATTATGTATGCATCTATTTTGATAGCTATACAACTCCCTGCTTTCTTTCATTGAGATTAAAGCAGTATTTTACCATCTTCCTTGGGAACAGAGGTGTTTCTAGGGGGGGGTTAGGGGGCTATAGCCCTGGATCTTTTGGTTGTAGCCCTGGATAGAAGCTCAGGGATTACAACCAAAAAGGCTAGCTACCCCCCAGTACCAACGGTCCCAAAGTTAGCGTAGCCCCAGATCTTTTCCAGACCTAGCAACACCCCTGCTTGGGACTGTCTGCTTATTTGGTCTAAGATGTTTATTGGTAATACAATCTAGCACATAGAAGACGCTTCTAAGTACTACAGCACAATACATATTGCAACCAATGGACAGTTCTAGCAGTGCTGGGGTTCTCACTTCAAGAAAGCATACATTATTCATAAAAGAAACTGTTGCATATATGTTCACATAATTCTGCTCAAGCAACCCCAAAGTTAGACCGAGTACATTTGAAGAATTAACAATCTTACCCTAGGAACACATTGAAATTAAGGATTCAGAAACACATAATTTGACAGCATGGTGTGCTGCTTTGTATCTACATCACACATATCCCAGAGATGCTAACAGGAGTGTGAAAACTGCGTAACTTCAGCCGTTCTTCATTTAAAAGAACAAAAACGCATGTCTGTATTTCCATGGAAAACCCACCCATACAATCAGTTATAGTGATGTCTGTATCCACTCAAACTTAAGAATGTCACTTTGCAAAACTGTGTATGCTAAAGCATTAAGCCAGATGTAAGAACCTGTTCTGCAACCTCTATGCAGTGCCAGCTTTGTGCAGTGACTTCAATACAGTTCCTTGAAGCTTACTTGCTGTATAGAATGTGGCCACTCGAAAATCTATTTATAATGTCCAGTTGTACCTCAGAGTGCCTCATGATTGATAATGGCTTTCTGGCTTGCTAAAACACGTCAAAGCCATCGCCTCCCCCACTGCCTATTCCATCAAACTTATAAACCTTTCCAGAAAATTCCTCACCTTCGACAATTGTCTCACCCTAGCCAGAGCCATAATAGGCAGCAAAGTAGACTATTGCAATGTTATTTTAGCTGGGAACTCCCCGAAAACCTTAACAAACCCCAACCGCTCCAGAACAACGCCCTCAGAGCAGTGTGGGGCTTGAAGCGCTCCAACCACATCTCCCACATCAGACGGGAGGCTCACTGGCTTCACATCAAAGCCTGTATTGAGTTCAAACTCCTAACCATTACCCACCGCTGTTTACACAACACTGCCCCCATCTCATCAACCGTATCACCAAGAAACCCAACACACACAATCTCCACTCTTCCACCACCTCTTCCTTGAGCATACCCGGATTTGCCAGACAAAGAACCGGGGGCTCCTGCTTCACTACCATCGCACCCACACTCTGGAACGCCCTCCCCCAGCACATCCAAGACGAACCCGCCTATGTTCTGTTCCGTAAGAAAACTAAAACCTTGCTGATTAACAAATACCTGTAATGTATTGCTATCTGTCCTACCTACTTTGTACCCGACTCTTGTCCTATGATGTAATGTAACTATCATTTTGTTATGATACCATGTAACATCATAATGTCTTCACAACCTTGTACTTTTAGCGCTGTGATACCTCCGGGTCTTGGCGCTACCAACAAATACAATAAATACATATAATGTGACACAAACAAAATCTATCGCCAATCTATTGCTGGTGCAATGAACACATGCTTGATAATGGGCATCAACCATTTGTGCTTCTGGATGTCTCGTGTCCTCACCGATTCAGGGTTCTGAACAGCAATGTCCCACAGCTGTTGGTCTGAGGTGGTACTTCCAGGCTGTCTTCTCCTGCTCTTGATGTTGGTTCCTTGATCGTCCTGGGCTAAAAGTTGGCCACAGTGTGTTGTAAAACCTTTATCTATGTTCGGAGCTCTCTCATCTTCAAGTACTTGAGTGACCACATTCTTCTGAGGGCAGTATTTGGGAAACTAGCTTTCAGTTCCATTGCTGACAGATCCTGCAGTATGTGCCCACAGTGAGTGAAATGGTGAGCTACCAAAGAAGAACTAGTCGCCCTAAGAAAGACGAAACGTTCTCTTGAACACGCCCATAGTAAACACCCCACCCTCGACTCGGCCAAAGCTTTCAAGGATGCAAACAAAATCTACAAAACAGCCATCATCTCCCACAAAGCTAATTCCTACAACACCCACATCAGTAATGCAGCATCAGACTCTAAAGAACTCTTCTCTATCCTTAGAGAACTAGAAAACCCCTTATCAACCGAAACGCCCACAATTTCCAGTAAAGAATGGTGTACCACCATACAAGATGCTCTTGCCTCCAAAAGTGCTGTGCTCCAGAATAAAATAATTACCAAAAGACTGCTATTAGCAGATAAAAATACCCCTACTCCCAACCCCACCACCAAAGATAACTCCAATCCCTTATTCCATTTCACCCCTGTCACCCAAGAACTTGTATTTGACACTATCTCCAAATTAAAAGCCTCAAACTGCAAAGCAGATACCGTCCCAGCCAAATTAGTCAAAGCATGTGCTTCCACCTTGACCCCCACTATCACCAAATTTGTCAACTCATCCTTCAATTCAAATACAGTTCCAGCCTGCATCAAAGAAGTCTGGGTTACTGCGCTTCTAAAAAAAACAACTCTGGACCCCACTATTCCGACTAAATATCGTCCCATAACCACGGTCCCATTCCTACTCAAAATCATTGACAAACTAGCTTATAATCAAATCCAATCACACCTGGAATCGCACTAGCTCCTCAGCACCAGACAATCAGGCTTTAGGCCCAACCATAGCACAGAAACAGCACTTTTGGACCTCAAAATCCAGATGGATGCTATCCGAGATTCAGGGAAACTCTGCATCCTCCTGCTGTTAGACCTCTCCGCAGCATTTGACCTCGTAGACCATGATAAACTATGCACCTCACTGGCTCGGGACTTCAACTTTTCCAGTGATACTACTGCATGGGTGAAATCCTTCTTACCCGATCGCACATCCAGAGTGTCCATAGGCAAAGAAGCTGCCAACCCCATCCCAATTCCCATCACAGTGCTTCAAGGATCATGCCTCTCCCCCACACTGTATAACACCTACACCAAACTCCTCTTCTCAGCATTAGACGACATGGGTGTCATCTACATCAATTTTGCGGATGACACCCAGATCCTCATACCACTCACAGGTAACTATGACCAGGATACTGCGACCATCAATAAAATATATGCCATCATCCAATATTGGATGGCACTAAATAGTCTCTGTCTCAATGATGAGAAGACAGAGGTTCTCATCGTAGGAGCCCTAGCTAAAATAGCGGCTCTCCACCCAGACTACTCGTCCATCAATATCGATGGTACCTTTATTCCAGCACTGAAGCAAGTGAAAACGTTAGGCGTCTACCTTGACGCCAGTCTCACTATGACTAAACATATTAACGCACTCGCCTCTTCCACGGCCTACACCTCTAAACTCATTGCTCTCTGCCGACAATTTCTGACCCCAGCCAACTGCCTCACCTTGGCCAGGGCCCTAGTATTATCGAAGTTGGATTACTGCAATGTATTACTACTAGGCACTTCAAACACAAACCTCTCCAAAATGCAACTACTGCAAAATAAAGTCCTAAGGGCAGCCTTAGGAATAAAAAAATCAGACCACATTTCTAAGACAAGGAAGGACGCTCACTGGCTTCCCATTAAAGCTAGGATTATCTTTAAAACACTGTGCATTGCGCACAAATGTCTTAACAAAAAAGGCCCAACATACCTTAACAACATTCTACAGTTAAAAGAATCCACTAGATCCAATGACAATCTTCTACTTGCACCCCCTCGTTACAAAACCACTAGAGCGGGAGGCAGCAGTTTCCCTGTTTTAGCCCCTAAACACTGGAACACCCTCCCCATTAATATCAAAAAAGAATCCTCTTTCCCTGGTTACAAGAAACTGCTAAAAACACTGTGAAAACTGTAAACTGTAAAAAAAAATGTATACCTGTTATACTAGTTCACCATCTGTTTATAATTTTTGTTCTCTGTAACAATGTATTACAAATGCCTAATTTGCCCTGTAACCACACCGTGATACCCGAGGGTCTGGGCGTGTAACAAATAAAATAAATAAATAAATAAATAAATAAATAAATAAAGCAGAAATGTTTGTATGTGAGTAGGAATCCCATGAGAACTGTGATGGCCGTGGTCTGGATAACGCTCTTGTTACTCATGTTTTGCCGGAATTTCTGGCATACCAGTTATTCCATTTTCATTGGGAATGTTGGAATAAAGTAAGATGATTCCCAATATGGCAAGGGATTGATTCAGTGGTACATGCTTTTCCTCTTGCATTTTCCCAAGGAAATGTGTTGTGTCCTGTATACAATCTTTTGTGTCCATAAACAGAGGTTTTAGGGTTGATTCAACATAATCCAGATATGGTTCCTGTTAACGTATCGCCTCCAGAGAGAGCAACCCAGATTTGATGATTTGAAGATCCTTGAGGGCGTAACGAGCATCCCAGGAGCTGGACTTATTTGTTTCACCTGTTGGAGGTGTTCCCCGAAAGTTCTTGGATTGGATTTAGTGATATTTTCCTGCGTTTTCCCGTACTTCATTATAGTCTCGTCATTAAGTTGCTGGTAATAATGTGCGTCAATAAGTTGTCTGTATGCCCCCTTGGTGGTATCTTGTCCTTGCATCGAATGCAATACCATCGAATGCCTTGCCATCGAAAAAATTGCATCGAAAAAAAGCATTGAATGCATTTTTTTTAAAGGTAAAGCATTTAGTTTAATTATAATGGGTTTTAAAGGTTAAAAAAGTGGATTGAGGGGACCCCCACATTAAAAAAAAGAAATAAAAAAATGCATTCGATGCAATTTCTTTCGATGCATTTTTTTTAGATGGAATGGTATGTCGATGGTAGGAATTCGATGGAATGACTAGGAACCCTCCTTGGTATATGTAGGTGCATCCATAGCATCACCTTGTTCGGCTGGTTGCATTAGGATATCCGTGTGCATTTGGAGGGCCCGTATTGCCCTTCTCGCTCTTAGGGGTGAGGTTCACTTTAGTTACCTGTTGCTTGTTGAATATGTCTTATAGTTTTCTGAGACAGTGGATGCCGGTTTAGAGCAGACTGAGACACATCTTGGTAGGGATAGAATACATTTTTGTTCTCAGGGTGAGTGACACGTGATTTTGGGAAGCGTTAAGGTCTGCGATCAACATCTCGAGAGCTGCAGGTTGCAGACAGGCAGAGAGGAGCCATGTCTGTTACAGGGTTGGTTGAGAAGTAGAAAAGGGTATACAATGTTCTCCCTGATTCCCATGATGGCAGAGAATGAGATGGCACACGTAAGATGGACAGTGTCAGTGGTGCAGATATGATTGGCCATCAGGCGAGGCACACTGCTGGATCATTGGAGAGAGCACTGCCTACGGATATCATATGTGAGCCTAGATCAGATCAGGACATCATGACACCTTTCAAGGTTCTGAGTTCATTTACCAGGACATAGGGATATATATCTGGCCACCCCCATCAACACGGACCCAGGCAGGGCATCTGCATAGGGAGACTAAGCCTGCATCACCCTTAAGAAGAGCAGGTATGCACTAAGGCCTAGTTAGCCTCACTATAGATGTAACTGCCGGAGATTGGAGTTCTAACCCACAGTTTAGGTAGGGAGAATGGGTGGGAAGTCAGGTGTGAGTTTCCTTTAGAGAATGTGACATCACACTGGACCCTTGGGTATGGAACAAAGGCCTCATCATTGATGATTGAGAAAAGCATTATGGGGGTGTAACTGCTTGAGTGCATGAATATATGAATATGTGCACCTGCCTGAGTAGGAGTTCTGGTGGGTGCAGTGATAATGATTCATTCACAAAGCACCCAGCATAACACTTCACTCACACAGATACACACATTCAATTAGACATATGTGCACAAGAAGTCATGCACCTGTACAGCCACTCTCAATCATAAAAATGACACCCACCAGAACAGTTCACTGACACAGATACACTTTGTCACTCACACACACATAGCTTTAAAAATACAATGGGCCTCATGACATGTTTGCCAGTCCGGAAATAAGGGTGCCGGTAAACTGTGTCTGACAGGTTCGACCCTGCCGGGGCAGCGGTCATGGTAAGCAAACCTGTCACAGAAGCACCTGCACTGTTAGCAACGGTGCCAGTGTTTCCATGTCCCCACTCCCATAGAGACCTATAGGACTCAATGGGAATGGGGATTAACAAATCTACTGGCGCCTGACTTCCCGGCCGCCGGACTCGTTATGAGCCGGTGGCACTGGGAAGTCAGGCAGCAGTACATTTTTACTGGTCCGGTGGCAACCCGCCGGTAGCAGCGTCAGGGTTACCGGCCCAATCTCTCTCTCACGCATACAATCACACAAACATACACAGCATTTTTATTTTAAAAACGTACCTGTTCGGGTTCACTGTGCCAGCGGTGATCTTCTCTGTAAGGACCTGGCTTTCTCACACTTCCTCCAACGCTAATACGTAGAAGGAAGAGGCTATGGGGTCAGGAGACGCTGGTCACCCCTCCTCCTGCCTATGCTTGCATCAGGCAGAGGGCAGGGTCAGCATTCTGATTCCGCCCCGCCTGAAACATATAGGCAGAGGGAGAGGTTAAGAGCCCTTCAGGATGCTTCCTGCGCCAGGTTTTCCAATGCCCCAGAGGAATCTTGAAGGGGTTTGGCATCACCGTGGACTCCCTAATGCCCTTCACAAAGTTTGCATGAGTGAAGTCATGGGCGTTTTATTCGATGACATTCACCCATGTAAAGTGCTGCTAGGTAGGGCATAAGGGACACCACCAGTATTTGCATTTACAAAGAATTTTAATGTTTTTAGATTTCCTATGGAGCAAGTTAAAATGCATTTTGTTTGTACTGTTCTAGTTTTTTTTTTAGTAGGTCAAGTAGGTCATGGAGTGTCCTGAAAATCAAGGGGGTTGGCTTCCTTAGCGCCCGCTATGTGGAAGCCGTGACTGTTTAGGAGATGGCCTAAGCACAGAGAAACCTACATGCATTTACTAGGTATAATAGAGGCCTACGCACTGAGAACCCCACTGGCATTTGCAAGGCATAAGAGAATGCCATAGCACTTAGAATTCCCAGTTTCATTCACTGTGCGTAGAAGACATAAGCAGTGGGATACATTGTTCACTGAGATTCCCAGTTGCATTTAGTAGTTGGAAGAGAAGCCCAAAGCACAGAGAACTCCACATGTATGTATTATACATTGAAGGAGGCAGACGCACTTGGACCCCTATGTAAATTTACTTGGGATATGAGAAATCCAAAGTGCTGAGACCCTGTGTGTATTTGCTAGGCGGGGGAGGCGGGTATAGCACTGTGAACCCCATTGCCATTCACTAGACATACTCGAAGGCCAAAGAACTGAGAACCCCTCTTTCATGAAGTAAGCAGATGAGAAGACCAAAGCACTGAGAACACCACTTGAATTTACTAGGCGGAGGAGGTTGAAGCACTGAGAAACCCACGTGCATTTGCCAGGCATAGGAGTAGGCCAAGGCACACACTGCCCCACATGCATTTAGTAGGCAGCAGAGAAGGTCATGGCACTGAGAACCCCACATGTATTCACCCTGCATAGGAGAAGGCCAAAGCACTGAGAACGTCACATGTATTCACCCTTCTTAGGAGAAGGCCAAAGCACTGAGAACGCCACATGTATTCACCCTGCTTAGGAGAAGGCCAAAGCACTGAGAACGCCACATGTATTCACCCTGCTTAGGAGAAGGCCAAAGCACTGAGAACAACACATGTATTCACCCTGCTTAGGAGAAGGCCAAAGCACTGAGAACAACACATGTATTCACCCTGCTTAGGAGAAGGCCAAAGCACTGAGAACGCCACATGTATTCACCCTGCTTAGGAGAAGGCCAAAGCACTGAGAACAACACATGTATTCACCCTGCTTAGGAGAAGGCCAAAGCACTGAGAACGCCACATGTATTCACCCTGCTTAGGAGAAGGCCAAGCACTGAAGAGCCAGTGCACATTTATGGATGAGAATTGGTCAATTAAATGTACATGCCTGAATCTACCGCAGTACTAAGATATGGTAGGGCACGGGGTAAGGGTTGGGCAACAAATGTATCTGTTGGGCATTTTTCACCTGTTACAGCAGAAGCCATTTGTGTAACAGAGTTCCCGCTAGTATGTGGAGCTTTGATCAACCACACAGGTCAATCAGTAGCCGCAGAATGCTTCCTCTTAAATAAATAAGGGTATACAGGGGTCTCAAAAGAATCTGATGTATTGGGAAGAAATGTAATTGTGCACACAGATCCTTTTCACATGCATTAGGATAGAGTGAAGAAGGAGGGGGTACAAGAAGGAGAAGAGATAACAACTGAGCAACAAAGAGAGAAATCCACAGGTGAGGAAGCAGAGGTGATTCCAGAAAGTTCCCCACCTCTGATTTCCTAGGAAACAGATAACAATAAAGAGCATGTCGAATATTATGCTCAAGATTAAGACTCAGAAACCTGTTCTTTGATGACTACAGCAATAGCGAGCTATACCAGACAGGAGAAGAGGATGCAGACATTGACAAACCCATGGATTTGTCAAGTGCAATCCCTGCACACCATGCCCCCAGCCGGAAGCACCCACATAGCACCTTATGTTCTTTGACACCGAACATCAGCCGTGTTAACCGTTATCGTGTACTGATTAGAGCAATAATTTTGCCTGTTCGAACTTTATGATATACAGCACACTACTTAACATCTGGTGTACACACTGTTTTATGCCCCCTCAGGTCAAGAATGAGAGAGCGGATTAATAACGCCTCTGCTCTATCCACCGAGTCTAAATATTAACTCGGGTAAGTGGTAGAGCTACGTTACCCTAAATCGAATCATTAATAGTTTTGTTAATAAGGGATAATTAGTTAGAGCACCACCAGTAAATTGCTGCGTTTGTTCATTGCTCCCCTTCTCCTTCCCTTGCAGAGATCCACAGTAAGAACGGTGATCGTCTACTAAGTCATGTATTAAACAGAAACAAGAATCCTTGTGACACAGCTACACTAGATGTTTTATAATCCCCTAAAGAATTTCCCTTGAATATACTGTATCTTTTGCTTTGTATGGGAAAGAAACATGTCGGGTATATTTTAGCATTGATGAATATTAGGTCTTAACTAGTGGTTTTCCTACTTTAATGTGGTATTAACTCAGTGTTTACAGTGTTCAAAACATAGTTTTTTCTAATTGTCTTTGGTATGTAGTCTTGTTTCACACTGTTTAGGTTTAGTTTTAATTCAGCCGTTTGAGCTGTGTGTACTAGTTATATGTATGTGGTGTCTTTTTGGGTTTAGATGAATTGAATTCTTTAACTATTTGTCACAAGTATATTGTTGTTGGTAGAAACTGATGTGAAAAACAAAAAAAGGAACTTTTTTTATATGAAATTTTGTACGTAAAATATTTGTGTAGAAGACTTTAATATTAAACAAATGTGCAATGAAAGATGATGTTTAATGAGATTATTCAATTGTTAACCTCTTAGTGGTAAACTTGCTCTCTTGCGAGTGCATACTCTGCAATAAGGACGGAGTTTAGAGTAACTGGTCTCTTTGTTATGGTATTTTGAATCCAGGAAGGACCAGCTCTCTTTAGCTAACACTGGTGTTCCCCATTAGTTAATCAGCACCCACATAGCACACCAAGCAGACCACAAAATGGTGGAGAAGTCAGGGCAAGTTTCAGACCTCCCAAAAAGTGTAGTTATTTTACATCAGAAAATAATGGAGCGCATCTCGCTACCTGCCACATATGCAAGAAGGAGAAATTACTTACCAGTAATGTTCTTATATGGATTCTTCTCCCAAGGATTCCTCATCAGATAGATATCCCTTCCACCATCAGCTGCTCTGAAACTTTTTAACAGGGGGGCGTAGAGCACCTCGAGTCGACCGTCAATCCCTCTTGACCCGATGCAGTGGTCGTCGACTCCGTAAATGACGCCGGTCATCGTACATATACCACGTCACTATGCCCCCGTACCTCAGTTCTCCTCCTTTTTTCCCTCGCGCTTAGCTGCTGCGGAGGAAGAATCTAATGATTCGGCCCTAAACAGCCACGACTCAAAGATAGATCAACACAAGAGGGTTTCTTTTTATTGTTTTATTTTTGTTTGGTGAGGAATAGAACCAGAAGAAATTCATAAAACACAATAATAAAGAAGCTTGCCTCCTTCTTTCAATAAAGAAGACATTCATCAAACTGCAGGCACTTTCACAGCGGGGTTGGATGGGAGGGTGATGAGGAATCTGCAGGAGAAGAATCCATAGAAAGAACATTGCCGGTAAGTAATTTCTCCTTCAATGGATTACTTTTCTCCCGCAGATTCCTCATCAGATAGACTCCCTAAGCAGTATGTACCAAGGTGGTGGGATGAACACCCTCACACTAGAAAACTCTGCAAAACCGCTCTCCCGAAGCGAGCATCAGCTCTGTGGGCCACATCTAAGCATAATGTTTGGTGAAGGTATGAAGTGAGGACCAAGTCGCGGCTCAGCAGCTGTCTCTCACTGGCATCCCCCTCTGTACAGCCAAAGAGCCTTCCACTCCCCTAGATGAGTGGGCTCTAATGCCCACAGGTAATTCCTTTGCTACATTGAGACAGCATTCTGAAATGCGGAGTGTAATCCATCTAGAAATGGATTGCTTTGAGACCGCAAAACCCTATCTTGCCAACGAGAAGGCTACAACCAGTTGGTCCCTTTTCCTAAACTCTGCCATTCTCACAACATAAAAGCTGAGAGCACATTTTGGGTCCAGCCTATGGAACCCGCCTTGGAGGTAGGAGGAGGCGGGTAGAAAACAGGCAGGTCAGTAGTCTGGGACAGATGAAACGCAGCCTCAACCTAGGGTAAAAAACCCGGTTGTAACTTAAAATATACCTTCTCCCTGAAAAGGCAGAGAGGTAGCTTGCATGACAAGGCCTGCAGCTCACTGAGCTGTCCGGCCGCGCGGTCTTCAGAGTAAGCAAGCAAATGGAGCAGGAATGCAGTGGCTCAAAGGGAGCCGCCATCAGAAAAGTGAGAACTAAGTTAAGGACAACAAAGGGAACAGGCAGAAACTTATTCACAAGGCCCTTCAGAATTGAGCCATAACTCGGATTGTAAAAAGAAAACCTTGATCCAGAGACCTTTTAAAAACAGACAAAGCCGCCAAGTATCCTTTGACTGCTGCAACCTGAAAGACTGATGGGGCCAGTGACAGAAGGCACTACTTCCCCCTCAATGCGCCATCCTAATGCACCTAGTGATTTTAAGCGTATCACAAAATAACACTAAAGACATGAAAAGCTATGTCTGGTTAATGACAGCCTTGCTGTAATATTGCCAATAGATGCAGTGCCCTATTCCTTTGTAGTAAAGTGTGGATTCAGATGGCTCCTTGGCCTCAATGATCCTTTCTGGGATATTCCAAGTCAGCACTACTTCACTCACACTCCAGTACCACGCCTCTATGACCATGTCTGGAAGAAGTGGAAACCTCACTGGACCACTGTGAGGTTAAGACAATCTTCCTAACAATGGCCTTGTGGACCTATGCTCAAAGTACATGTTTCATGTCCATTTCTGGCACTGGGTCACCTTTCACAATACATCGCATCAGAAAAGCCCAGGACAGCAGCTGCCAAAAGGCATTCGACCACAGGGAATCCCTGTGTATGAAACAGTTTGACAGCAGTTGCCACAAAGTAGATTGTGGCCTATTAGCTCTTTCCTTGTAGTTACCAAATTGGCTTTGTGGCAGCTGACGATGGATCTAATTTTGTAGCTGCCAAGAGGCTAGGCAAAATCATTTATGTGCTCTGCTTTGCCCATGTCTTCCATCTTGTGGTTCATAAGGCTGCGCGGCCAATAGATGAGATGCTAAGTGTGGCCTAGAAGAGCGTCACTCTCTTTAAATTCTCCTTTAGTGCCTAGAACATGTTACAAAAGCTGCAATCACACCAACAGCTTCCTTAGAATGAGGTGAAAACTGCAATGTTGTCTCGTATTTCAACCCTTTATGTTGGAGCATTTGCAAGAACAGTGCAACCCAGCGACTGACTAGTGCAATAGCCAGAGCACGCAACTGGATAGTGCCTACTTAACACCAACACAGTGGTACATTTGGACAATATTTACTCTTTGCTTCAGCCATTTGAGCAGACTATGCAGTGTGTTAACTTGTGTGCTACATCACTCAGTGAGGTGCTGCCACTTCTGTGTGTGTTGGAATGAGAACTATCAAACATAATAGAGAAGAACTGTTGTGCTATGCAGAGGGAGGGTAACTGGTGATGAATCGGCTCTCAACCTTGCAACCAGACCCACACATTGTTGGTATGACAGGAAATATGCATTACCTCCTAGCATCTTTTCTTGACCCACCTTTTAAAGACAAAGTAGCAACTTTTAAACATCATGTATGTGAGGGTAAATAAAATGCCTAGGTTGTCATTCACAAGGGGATATAATAACCATGTGTAAGTATGCACTAAAGAGACATTGAAAAGTCTGGCTGCAGTACAAAGAGAGAACCAAAGGTCGGAGATCAGCAACCCAGTGCAGGACTCCACTTTCTCCACAATGCAGGACCCTAGTACTGACTGCACCAAGGCAATCTTTCAGAGAAATGAAAACCATAAAAGGCTGTGGGATAAACTCCTCAGCCAGCAGTCTGGCTTTCTGGATGCATCGTGGTCTTGACAATGATTCAGTGGATCTAATGTAGACCAAATGGTAAATGTATATTTTCTTGACAGATACCAACAGAACCGTCATGATAATACTCTGCAATCCTAGCTTGGCAAGTGACCAGTCTGTTCATCCTTACTTGTGTAATAGTTACTTGTGGGGAGAGCTTAAAGTGCTCCCTTGCTAGCATGCAGTGGAAACAGGTTGTTAGCACTACTGGGGCTATTGTGTCAGACCACAGGAGACATTTCAATGACACACATGTGAGAGAGCTACCTTTCATAAAAATGAGCAAGAATCTTATTGGCAAAGTATATGGGGGGTGAAATAAAACAGTCCCACCGCTTGGAAGAACAGGCAACAGATTCCTCAGATGATGAAGATTTTTGTGAGAGCCAGATAAAGTCACATAGGTCCTAAGCATTTCCTGACGATTGCTAAGAAACTGCCTGTTCCAACATTGCTGGGAAAAAGCTTGAAATTCGTATCAAAGATTATAAATTTGGGATGCATGTGGCAAGAAGATCTTGGCAGTGAAACACAGGTGGGAGCTAAGACCAAAGCAGTCAATTTTGTTTTGAGACTACTACGTCAGGCACTTCCTTACATCCCTAAAGAGGATCATGCTTCAGTAGTCGGGGCACTAACTAGTGCCCATCTTGACTACTGTAATAGTCAACTGCTAGGCATCCCTTCTAAACAGCTTCAGCGGCTCCAGAGAGCTCAGAATGCGGCTGTTAGATTGATTTTTAAATTACATAAATCTATTCATGTGTCTCCATATCGTAGGGAGCTACACTGGCTCTCAATTGCTGACCGCATTAAATTTAAGACAGCCTGTATTGTCTTCAAATGAGTAAATGCAATTGCCCCTCTGTATTTAAGGGAGCTAATTCAACCGTACCATCCTGTGAGAGAACTATCCTCCAGCAATAGCCATCTCCTGATCATTCCTCACTCTACCTATACATCCCGAGGTGACAGAAGATTTGCTGTCTTTGGCCCCAGGCTGTGGAACTCGCTATCGCTACAGCTTAGGACCATGAGTTCTCTAATGAGATTTTGCCGAGCACTGAAAACATTTCTTTTTAGGTAGATGACCCCTTTTTTTGGGGATCCTAAATTTAGTTATATTATCTACTCAGTTTACATCATCTGCGCCAATATACGATTGAGTTCGTTATGTGCGCTCTACAAATGCAAAAACATGAAATCAAAATCAAAAATCAAATAGACGGAGTGGCATAAGGAAAGGTTGTGGCGACTTAGAGTATGGCAGTAGTGGTTGAGTGCATTAGGAAAAATCTTTAGTTTTTCCATCCTCTTAAATTATCATTCTAGTACCACAATCACAAACTGGATGTTTGCATCAATTTATTTAACTTTACCGATTAGTGGAGTTATTAATATCTTGTGTGGTAGCCAAGGTGAGCCCCTTCCCAAGGGTCACCTCGGCCTCAGCTTCAGCTGGCAGCAGTAAGGAGATTAGACACCAGACTGATGGGTAAACCAGACTTCTTGTGTTAGATAGAAAACAAACAGCATGCAGAGAAAGGATCAGCTGATAAGCAGGAAAATACAGAAGGACAAGTGTCCCGGCAGTTGTCACACAGAGCTCTAGAGGGACAGCCCTTAGAGCGCAGGTTGTATAGCATACCCCAAGCAATCACTAATATATTATAGAATTTTTATAATGGTGGGTGGAACTTGGCATGACATTGCAGACATTTGGCAATAACTGTCAACATCTCACTTATGACCTTGTGAGAAAGTCTTGCAGGTACATTGTGTTGTAATATGGATAAGCAGCCTTCACAGAAACACTACTGTTAGCTACCATATATGGTGCTAATGCTACACTTGTAGAGAGCAGACGGTAGAGAAGGTCTGACGTGTCCGTCTACCTTGTTATGGGGTCTTTGTCTAATCTGCTCCAGGCGGGGTTTGTGCATGTCATAGGAGGTGAGGTAAGTGCAGAGGGAGGCCTCAGACAAAGGCACAATGAAGTCTGAGCCCTAAATGTATGAGAAAGCATAATTAGCTTACCATAGCATAACAATCCTGCCACATCAAACCCCCGTATTGTTGTCCCTGAGACAGGGTGTAGACCACAGGGAGCAGGATTGGTGCATAGCCTCAAGCAAAGATACCCATGTACACGCTTGACATTAGGATAGGGTGGATTGGCACATGGATTGTCCCAGAAAGGATGTTGGTTTAGAGACAGAGGTTGTGGGCCTATACGGCCCCTATTCAAGAATTCATGCAATTCTGCCTTGGACATTTGTGCTAACACATCTAGCATTTCCTGCTCTTTGGAGGAATCATTGGAGGTATTGTCCTTAATTAGATGTGCCTCTTTTTCAAGTGGCAGCAGCTTGGCCTCAATGGGCAAGTGAGAAACTTGCTTAGCACAGCATGACAGAAGGTAGTAAATAAGAACAACTATCATTGTATTCGGGAGGCAACCCCTTTATGGCACAGATACAAGTTCTCAATGGTTTTTCCTGGGTGCTAATTATAGGAACAGCCGATGTCCTAGAACTGCACTGTGTGGTGCATACTGTAGAGCAAAAGGTCAGCATCTGAGTGGCCAGGTTCACATGGGGATTGTGAAAGGTAAGCCAGGGAAAACCTAGAACCAGAGGGTATGAGGGCATTTGGATGCTGTCAAAAGCCATTCGTTCAAGGTGTTGGTCTATGCTTAGTATGAGTGGACGAGTGTAGTAAACAATGGGAACGGAAGCCAACGAGGTCCCATAAATCAGATCCACTTTGACTGGCATGTCTTTCTTTTCCAGGGGTATACCATGAATGGCTGCAAAAGTACAGTTGATGTAATTGCCTGAGGATCCACAATCGAGCAAGGCGAAAGCCCTGATGGAAACAGACAAGGCTGGTCGCCGTAATATCACTTCCAAAACCAAAGGGTCAGTGGCTGGCATGGGCTCCTGACTGGGGTTGGGAAGAAGCGGCTGATCCAGCTGGCTTGTTGGTTTCTTCCCTTTGGACAACAAGCCTGTTAGTTTTCCACTGGTTGTGGGGGACACAGAGGATATGTCCCCAAGAAATGTCCGGAACCACCACAATAGAGGTGCAACCTATTGTTTCGTTATCAATCGCTTTTCTTCTTCGGACAATAGTCCACATATGGAACCCAACTGCATAGGTTCCACCTGTTGTGCCTCAACAAGAACCATTCGGCTAGAGGAAACAGGTCTCGTAACCGAAAGGATAAAACGCACGTGTCGTCTTCTTTCCCCACGTTGTTCTGTTAAACAATGATCGATGTGAATTACCAAATCAAACAAAGAATGGAGGTCCGCTGGATCAGGGGTGTGTACTAACTCCTCTTTGTACTCTTCACAAAGACCTTGTCGAAAAAGGGTTGCTTGAGTACCTTCAGGCTATTGGCATTAGCTGCCAACTGGCGAAAATGACTAATGTATAAGATCAGATCATGTGAACCATTCTTCTTCAAATCCATTAGTTTTTTCTGTGCTTTCAAAACCAGTTTGGGAGACCTAAACATCTCCAGAAAGGCCTTTTTGAAATCCTGAAAGTTGGTAAGAATCTGGGTATTTGTTGAAACAAACGAAGCTGCCCAGGCCAAGCGCTACCTGTGTGAGGGCTCTGAATTTGCTTTATCGTGTGAAAAATGAGCTGGCCGAAACAGGAATTGAATTTTGCAGTCTTCGCAGAACTCTAATAACTTTCTTGGATCTCCGTTGAATTTCATGGAAGTGGTATGGGCTACCGCCTGTTCTGATGCTGGCACAGAAGCATCATTGGCCAAAGCTGCTTGTGATGTGTTATTTTTCTATCTGAGGGATGCAATTTCCAGACGTAAAGCCAGCATTTTGTAACGGTTTATTGAGAAGCCACTCTCAACACAGGGAGTTCCTTCCCTCACCACTCACGTGGTTATGCAACAAACCGTTTAGCAGTTTCATTTTTTAGCCCTATCTCAGACACATATCATGCCCCTTGGGTAACTCTCCCCTGAGCTAACAATGAGCCAAGAACCAGGCTGGTGTACAGGAAATATATTGGTATTTATTTAAATTTAAAGAATTAGAAATTAGCTCGGAAATGTCAAAAACCACTTTATGCGTGGCACAACACAATCAACTTCTCTCAGCATAAATAAATCACAAAAGTGAAATTTAAGGTGAAATTAATAAGAACACAATCACAATTCTTCACTTTCTGCAAATTTCAATTCACAAAATAATTACACTGATCAATCACAAAGGCACTTATCATGTAATGTTGTGTGATTTTGATTTTCCTGCAGGCTTAAAAGGCCAGCAGTAGGATTTCAAGATTGGTAATTATGATTTCACCCACACCTTTGGTTTAAAATAAACACAGGGTGATTTGTCGGTTTGTTTTTCAGATCCCCCTGCTTTGGTCTATGTTGGGACATCAGACAGAAAAATTGGAATGCTTTGGGGAGTTTGGGATTTCAGACCCCCCTTACTGAAAGGCCTGTGTTGAGGAAGCTAGATAAAAAGGTTGGACTGATTTAAGAACAAAGACACCCATCTTCCTTAAAGAAGTTGGGGTCAGCTGGACAACAAGGATTACCCAATTCAATTATAGGCTATAAATTTCTGCGCACACTGGGAAGTCAGCTTTGTTCATTTTGAATTTTAACAAAATTCACCCGGTAGTGTTCTGCCAAATGGGGAATTAATGAAATTATTATTTTTGGTTAAATAGGCTAAGGATCTACACAGCTTTGCCCCCCCACCCACTATAAAGGGAAAGGGTTCAGGGCCAGCAGACTCCCCCACCTTTTGGTTTCCAAGGGCTCAGTTCTACTTACCTAGCAAGCCTCTGTTTAAGGTCAGGAAAGCCAGCTGCATCTCAGGACACTCTGGAAAGATAGGGAAGGGGTCTGGTCACTCCACTCCCAAAGGTGGCCTCCCGCTCTCCATCATAGGACCCAGTCAGCTTTGAGGCCTGCCTAGAAATAGAGAGCTCCACCCAGATGCACTCTTAGCAATCTCCTCTGGTGCCTCCTTACAGCTGTCAGATGGTAAGTTTCAGCAGCCTTCCTGATGGTCGGTCTCTTTTTTTGTCTGTCTTTCTGTCTTTCTCTCCTTTTTCTGTCCCCTGTCCTAGTGCAGTCGCCCTTATATAGCAGCGATGACACCTTGCAATCATTCCTGTCACTAGGATTGGACAGTTACCCTTCTCTCTCCTCCCAAGCCCAGCCTCCAAGTCAGGATTGGTTTAGGAGCCTGGAGCAACATATGGTAATTCCCATTTCTAATCGCCCTTTGTTCTCCTTTGAACATTTTGGCAAAAACGACTTATGTATCACAACTTCAGAATTTTCTTAGCAACTGCCATACTAAACATATTTTCTGTTTCAGCTAATCATGGAGAATTAGATAAGCCGACCACCAAACCTGTACCATATAGCACAGCCTGTAGCAACTTTCTGCTGTTTCCATAAAAAGCACAACAGTTATGAATATGTATGTTATTAAGCATATCCCTAATTTCATTTTCCACCCACTCACCAACTCTCACATTTGGAACATGTTCAGATCAGCCA
This sequence comes from Ambystoma mexicanum, assembly GCF_040938575.1. Lineage (NCBI taxonomy): Eukaryota > Metazoa > Chordata > Amphibia > Caudata > Ambystomatidae > Ambystoma > Ambystoma mexicanum. The sequence continues at coordinate 126,831,152 of NC_090932.1, forward strand.
GAAACCTAGTTTAACTGGTGATTACAGTTCCCAGAGTCACAGGTAGATGCATTTTATATCCCCAGAATCGCCTGGAAATTACATACAAAATGGTATAAAAATTAAACCAGTCCACCTTATGGTTGCTGAGAAAAAGGCCTAAATTATAATAGCCCTTTTAAATTATTTGTGAATCTTCGTGTGGGACAAATGGCAATTTCTGCCTTCCGGCCATTGGTTTTTACTGGGTCAGCCTGTACCTTAAACAGTCTCCTTTGTTTTGGAAGCTTGCTCTTTGAAGTGGGTGCCCCCATTTTCACACATATTAGTCATGCTTCAGCCAAGGGGTAACTTTTCTTGAAGTCAATGCTTTCAGAGAACACTGAATTTTGACGCCTTTAGCAGGATGTTGTATTGAAATTGGTAATTAAATGGGAGATGTGACATCCAGGCCAGGATTGGGAGATGTCCTTGTGAAGTTTTGCCCACAGCCAGCAAAAGGGTCTGCTTTGGGCTGACATTTTCCATGAAGACAAAGTGGCTCTTCAAATATCAGTGGAGTTTTGTAGGTGAAACATAATATAAATTGCTTTTGGTCAACCCCCACATCATGTTTTGTTTTCCTGACATTTTTCTGTGAGCAGTGATATTTTTTTCACTTTTACTTTTTAAAACGGTTTTTATTCGCACACACCTTTGCCATTTTTGTTTCAGTGTTTAAAATCCTGCCATTCATGTGAAAGGGACTTCTGTTTGGAGCCTTTAAATGCACCCCACATGCCCCCCTCTTTTCTTCCATGTCTCTTTGTTGGGGAAGAGCAGGGCAGAGTGAGGTTTCATTGGGTGTTATTTCGTTCATCCGGGAGTGGGCACTCCAGTGTCCCCTTCCATCTCTGTGTTGGGGGTATGGCATGGCACCCCCTTTTCCTCCTTCTTTTGGGAGTGGGAACTCCAGCCTCCTCTTCTGTAACGCTCACCTGGTTCCCACGGGGGCGCTGGTCTAGTCTGGATTGCTGTGGCCTCTTCTAGCGTGATGCACAGGACCCGGAAAACCGATTGGACAGGACCTCCAAATCGTGCTTGCCTGGCCCGTAGGAATATCCTTCTGCAGATGAGAAAGGGGATTAACAGTCTGCAGAATAGTGTGCTAGCTCCCCCCTTTCCCCCTTTGTTCCTCTCTAACTTTCTCCAAACCCCTGTTTAAGCTCACCTTATAGTTTGGATGGATGAACTCTCCATCCTGCTTCTGGTGCAGGGGCGCGCGTTCGTCCAGTTACTTCACTGGTTTTCAGAATGGCGCTGGCAAAATCCACTTGACTTTCCTGAGCGATGCGCCGTAAGTATGAAAGTTCAAAGTTGAAGTGAGGCCCCCTTTATGTTGTCTTTCTAACCTGTGATCTGTCCTTTATTTCAGGTGCAGAATGAAGGCGATGCGTCGAGGGGTTAAACTGCCGAGGTGAGTGGTGATGAGGGCGATCCCTCTAAATGTCCTTATCATTCCCCAGAAATGTGTCTTGTCCTTTCCCCATAGGGGCCGGGGTACGGTACCTGCCAACGGGGCGGCGCCGACCCGAAATGTGGAAGAAAAGCCGGTAAGTATTATGGCTGTTAATCAGGCTTTCCTTCTGTGTTCCTTCTGCTCACCTTTTGTTTCTTCCTCTCTCCCCTAGGAGCAGAGATGTGGCGTCCGATGCTGACAGCCGCGATGGAGCCGGGAGATGTCTCGAGGACAGGTGAGTGAAGCGTGTCGCTGCAGCGAGCAACGCAATGCTTTTAAATGGAAGTCTTTCTTCAGGGATGCTGGTGATAAGATTCCGGATGCAGGTAAGAAGTTTGCAATAGTCCTTGGTTTTCACCTTTCTCTTCTCTTCCTTCCTTGCAGGTCTTCCAGGTTCGAGGCGGGCGTGGCTGGAGTCCAGGAGCAGGAGCAGACACGGTGAGCGTTAAGCTGCAGGAAGCAGAACAACGCGAAGCATGAGCTGCTGTCTGGGCGTGGCTTAAATAGCCTCCAAAGAAGTCCCAGGTATTTATCCTTCCCCAACTAGGTATGTATCCTTCCCTGGCCACGCCCGAGTGAAAAAATAGTGCCTATGAAAAAATAGTCCCTTTCAGGTCTCAGGGAGGCCTGAAGCGTGCAGCATGGTCTGCATCAGGTAAGTGCACAAAACACCTCCCTTTATGAGCCTGGCACCTATGGCACCAGGACTGATGTCCAACATGAGCCTGGCACCAAAGGTGCCAGGACTGAGTCCAAAGAGCCCCTATAAGGGGCCGCTGGGCTTTTACCCGAGGGCATGATGCCTGCTACCGGGGGTGCTGGGCCTGGCCTGGTGCTTCGGGGGTAGGCATCATGACAGCACTCCCCCCCAAGGCCCCTCCCAAGGTCGTTCCTTCTGGAGGTTTCGGTTTGTTTGGGAAATTCCGATGGAACCTTTTTACCAGCCGAGGTGCATGTACGAGATCACTGGGTTCCCAAGACCTTTCCTGAGGCCCGTACCCTTTCCAATCAATTAGATAGAAAAGTTTTGATTTTGAGATCTTAGAATCCAAAATGTTCTTCACCTCGAATTCAGGCTCCCCATCTATCTGAATCGGTTCTGGTGGCTTTGTTAATCTGGTTCCTGGGTGCACTGGTTTCAAAAGTGACACATGAAAAACGGGGTGAATCCGCATGTTAGCTGGTAGATCGAGCTTGACTGCCACTGGGTTGATTATAGCTTTGATCCAGTAAGGGCCTAAATACCTTGGATTAAAAGTTCGAGGCCCCTTGAGTGATAGGTGTTTGGTAGCCAACCATACTTGATCCCCTATTTGATATGGAGGCGCCTCTCTTCGATGCAGATCCGCATTCTTTTTGTATTTCCCTTTTGCATGTTGCAAATGTGCAGTTGCATCCTTGAAGGCTTGAGTAATCGTAGAATGCAAATGGTCCACTGCGGGCATTTCAAGGCTCAGAGGTGAGTCCAAGTCTGAAGTACGAGGGTGATGTCCATATAGGGTATAAAAGGGGCTCTGACCAGTTCCAGAGTGTATCGAGTTATTGTATGCATATTCAGCCACCCATAAAATGTCCTTCCAATTACCCTCCGATTGGTGCAACATACATTGTAGATATTGTTCAAGGGTCTGGTTCGTTCTCTCCATCTGACCATTGGTCTGTGGGTGGTGGCTGGTCGAGAGTCTTACGTCGATTTGTGCCAGTTGACAACACTTTTTCCAAAAATGAGAAATAAACTGGCTTCCCCGATCGGAGACTAGTATGGACGGGAATCCATGCAAACGGATGATATTTTCGAGGAATTCCTTGGCAAGAACAAAGGCTGAAGGTAATCCTTTCAAAGGAATAAAGTGGGCCATTTTGGAAAATAAATCCACCACGACCAGAATAGTATTGTAACCATTACAAGAGGGCAGGTCCGTGATAAAATCTAGCGACAGGGTGTGCCAAGGTGCTGGCGGAATGTCTAAGGGCTGAAGAAGACCGGCGGGTCTTGTCTTTTGACCTTTGTTTTGGGCACAAACTCCACAGGACATCACAAAAGATTTAATATCCTTTCGCCAGGAAGGCCACCAGAATTGTCGTTTAACCTTTTCTTCGGTTTTGGCAATGCCAGGATGTCCTTCCATCAGGGTATCATGATGACGGGAAATAACCAGTTCTTGCAATTCCTTTTCTGGCAAAAATAAGCGTCCTTGGAATAAAGGTAAGCCATCCTTGACTGAAAAGTTAGACCCCCTTTTGAGCCAATCCTGCAAGGCTGAAGAGTCCAGGAATTGTTTCACTCGTGCTTGAATGTCTTCAAGGGTTTGTAAAGTGGTTATCCCCAAAATTCTTTGTTCAGGAATTATCGGCACAGGTTCTGAGTTTGTGTCGATTTCTTCCATTCCAATTCGGGATAGAGCGTCCGCCTTACCATTCTTATAGCCGGGGCGGTAGGTGATTACAAAATCGAACTCAGCAAAGAACAAAGCCCATCGGAGCTGTCGAGACGATTGAGCCTTGGCAGTTTTTAAATATTGTAAATTTCGGTGATCAGTGATCACGGTGATGGTATGCCGGGCGCCGAGGAGATAATGCCGCCAAGCCTTAAAGGCGGACTTAATGGCTAATAGTTCCTTATCGGTGATCGCATAATTTATCTCCGGCGGCGAGAACTTTCTGGACCAAAATGCTACGGGGTGCAGTTGGTTGGTTTCAGGGTCTCTCTGAGACAGGACAGCTCCCATGGCTAAGCTGGACGCGTCGGTTTCACCCCGAGTGGGAAGGGTATGCCCAGACGTGGGTCCCTTGCCTGCTGGGCCTAGAGACCCAAGCTACTCCTCACTGATGACGCCCAACAAGGCTGAAACATGTCTGGGGATGCTTGTGGTCTCGTGCAAAAGGGATGTGACCTAGCAGTTCGGGCTGGACTACCCCTTTGGGGGTGGGACCAAGCCTGATTTGCATATGGTTTTTCCCTTTTTGTAATGGCTTGGCAGGCGAAGAACGATGGTCTGGAGGGTTGCCCAGAGCAATGCCAGAGGTCAAGATTTATTCTAAACCTTCCAGCCATCAACTCTTTTGTTTTGCTATTGTCACCCCGAGTGGGAAGGGTATGCCCAGACGTGGGTCCCTTGCCTGCTGGGCCTAGAGACCCAAGCTACTCCTCACTGATGACGCCCAACAAGGCTGAAACATGTCTGGGGATGCTTGTGGTCTCGTGCAAAAGGGATGTGACCTAGCAGTTCGGGCTGGACTACCCCTTTGGGGGTGGGACCAAGCCTGATTTGCATATGGTTTTTCCCTTTTTGTAATGGCTTGGCAGGCGAAGAACGATGGTCTGGAGGGTTGCCCAGAGCAATGCCAGAGGTCAAGATTTATTCTAAACCTTCCAGCCATCAACTCTTTTGTTTTGCTATTGTCACCCCGAGTGGGAAGGGTATGCCCAGACGTGGGTCCCTTGCCTGCTGGGCCTAGAGACCCAAGCTACTCCTCACTGATGACGCCCAACAAGGCTGAAACATGTCTGGGGATGCTTGTGGTCTCGTGCAAAAGGGATGTGACCTAGCAGTTCGGGCTGGACTACCCCTTTGGGGGTGGGACCAAGCCTGATTTGCATATGGTTTTTCCCTTTTTGTAATGGCTTGGCAGGCGAAGAACGATGGTCTGGAGGGTTGCCCAGAGCAATGCCAGAGGTCAAGATTTATTCTAAACTTTCCAGCCATCAACTCTTTTGTTTTGCTATTGTCACCCCGAGTGGGAAGGGTATGCCCAGACGTGGGTCGCTTGCCTGCTGGGCCTAGAGACCCAAGCTACTCCTCACTGATGACGCCCAACAAGGCTGAAACATGTCTGGGGATGCTTGTGGTCTCGTGCAAAAGGGATGTGACCTAGCAGTTCGGGCTGGACTACCCCTTTGGGGGTGGGACCAAGCCTGATTTGCATATGGTTTTTCCCTTTTTGTAATGGCTTGGCAGGCGAAGAACGATGGTCTGGAGGGTTGCCCAGAGCAATGCCAGAGGTCAAGATTTATTCTAAACCTTCCAGCCATCAACTCTTTTGTTTTGCTATTGTCACCCCGAGTGGGAAGGGTATGCCCAGACGTGGGTCCCTTGCCTGCTGGGCCTAGAGACCCAAGCTACTCCTCACTGATGACGCCCAACAAGGCTGAAACCTGTCTGGGGATGCTTGTGGTCTCGTGCAAAAGGGATGTGACCTAGCAGTTCGGGCTGGACTACCCCTTTGGGGGTGGGACCAAGCCTGATTTGCATATGGTTTTTCCCTTTTTGTAATGGCTTGGCAGGCGAAGAACGATGGTCTGGAGGGTTGCCCAGAGCAATGCCAGAGGTCAAGATTTATTCTAAACCTTCCAGCCATCAACTCTTTTGTTTTGCGGGACGCGTCGGTTTCGACTATATATGGGAGATCGGGACGCGGGTGCTTCAAAATAGGTGCGGACGTGAACTTAGCTTTCAACTCCTGAAAGGCCTGTTCGGCTTCCTCGGTCCATTCAAAACGTTTATTTTTTCGCAAGAGTGCAGTGATGGGTTGCACCACACGTGAAAACTCCGGGATAAACCTGCGATAAAAGTTGGCAAAACCAAGCATGCTTTGGACACCTTTCACCGAACTAGGTGATGGCCATTTGAGGATGGCATCCACTTTCCGTGAATCCATTCGGACCCCTTTAGGTGTCAGGATGAATCCGAGAAACTCAACCTCGGTGGTATGGAAAAAACATTTTTCCAGCTTGGCAAACAGTTTGTGCTGGCGCAGTTTCTCTAGGACGGCCCTGACATGCTTTCTGTGATCAGATTCCGAAGAGGAGTACACAAGAATGTCATCGATATACACGACAACACAGACATCGATGAGTTCCCGAAGGACATCGTTCATGAAGAATTGGAAGGCTGCAGGCGCGTTGCACAACCCGAAAGGCATCACCTGGTATTCGAATAGTCCATATTTTGTACGGAAGGCCATTTTCCATTCGTCGCCTTCTTTTACTCGTAACGGATGATAAGCCCCCCGGAGATCTAACTTGGTGTATACGCAAGCGTCCTTCACCTGGTCAAGGAGTTCAGGGATCAGAGGCAGAGGGTAACGATTTTTAGCAGTTATCTGGTTCAATGCGCGGTAATCGATACAAGTTCTAAGGTCGCCTTCTTTCTTAGGCACGAAGAACAAAGCTGAGGATGCCGGGGACTTTGACGGGCGAATGAAACCATTGGCGAGGTATTGATCTAAATATTGTCTCAAATGCAGATTCTCTGGTTCAGTAAGGGCGTAAATCCTGCTACAAAGGGGTTGTGCACCGGGCACCAGATCGATTTGGCAATCGTACGATCTGTGGGGAGGTAACATGTTGGCCTGTTCCTTTGGAAGACGTCCTGAAAGTCTTGGTACTCTGGAGGTAGTTGCACGGGGACAGAGGTTACTGATGCTAGATTAATTTTTGGATTTTCTGGGTAGCAGGTTTGTGCACAATCCGGGAAGGTTATTCTCTTCGCTCGCCAATCAATTCGAGGATTATGTGTCTCTAACCAAGGGATTCCGAGAATAAGCTGAAACTGTGGAGCCTTGATTACATCAAACACAACTGCCTCCCGATGGCCATCCGGAACTACAAGTGTCACCTCAGCTGTGGAATGTGTTACCGGTCCAGAGGCAATTTTGGTTCCATCTACTGTGGTGATGACATCTTTGTTGGTTTTAGGACGCAGAGGGAGGTTTATCCTAGAGACCAATTCTCGATCCACATAGTTTCCTATAGCCCCGCTATCGATGTATGCCTTTATAGCATGCAACCGTTTAGGCTGTTCCAGATCTACGAGGACCATTGGCACAATGAAATGCGAGGTCTGAGAGTTAGTTTTCAAGCTCGGCAAGCGGACCCCTACGCTTGCCGGGCATGGTCGTTTCCCGATACAGAGTTTCCATGGATTTTATCAGCGGCTCCTACCACCTTCTTGGGCGGCTTAACCGGGCAATCTCATAGAAAGTGTCCAGAGGACCCACAATAAAGGCATAATTGCATCTGTCATCTTCTTTCCCGTTCTTTTTGAGTTAGGGGTCCTTTAACCCCTCCGATTTGCATAGGCTCCGAGGCATCAGCCCCCTTGGGGTTAGCGTGGGTCTTGGCCAACACCCGGGTTTCAAACTTGGACCGATCTGCTTTTCTGTTTTGCAGCCTGTGATCCAATTGGACCACTAAGTCTATATATTCAGTGCATTCTTGGGGCGGATTTACAACTTGTGCCAGGACATCTTTAAGTTCTCCGCGTAGACCTCGATAGAATAACGTGATTCTTTTATCCTCTGGCCAACCAGTTTCCACAATTAGTCTATTGAAGGTTGCAATGTAGGATAGAAGGTCTTGATTGCCCTGTCGCAGAGATAGAAGTTCGTCATCCAGAGCCTGTCCCTGGGAGTGTCGAGCAAATAACCTTTCCATGCTTGTTTGAAATCCTTGAAAATCACGAAGAATCGGGTCATCTTGAGTTACCAGTGGGACTGACCAATCGGCAGCACAGCCGCTGAGATATGACAACACAAAGGCTACCTTGGTCTGATCATTAGGGAATGCCCCAGGTCTGCATAGGAAGTGCAAACGACACTGATTCATGAATACGGCAAATCGTTTGGGATCCCCAGCAAAGCGTTCAGGTGGGGCCAGCGGCATGTTTCCAGGTAGATTAATCTGCACCGTGTTACTGGAAACCACAGGAGCAGGGCTCCCCCCGGAAACGGATAAAGGAGTTTGTCCAGCTTGACCTTGCAAAAGCTGTCTAGCCAGGTAATCAGCTCTATCCTTTATTACAATCACTTCCCTCCTGAGGGCACTAGTCTCTTGACGAGCGGCGTGTACTTCGGCCCGTAATCCCCCCAGTAATTGGGCCAACTGGTCAGTTTCGGAAGTTTCCATAGCGCCTGGGTGGGAATTTGTAGGAAGGCTTCGCGTTCTGTAACGCTCACCTGGTTCCCACGGGGGCGCTGGTCTAGTCTGGATTGCTGTGGCCTCTTCTAGCGTGATGCACAGGACCCGGAACACCGATTGGACAGGACCTCCAAATCATGCTTGCCTGGCCCGTAGGAATATCCTTCTGCAGATGAGAAAGGGGATTAACAGTCTGGAGAATAGTGTGCTAGCTCCCCCCGTTCCCCATTTGTTCCTCTCTAACTTTCTCCAAACCCCGGTTTAAGCTCACCTTATACTTTGGATGGATGAACTCTCCATCCTGCTTCTGGTGCAGGGGCGCGCGTTCGTCCAGTTACTTCACTGGTTTTCAGAATGGCACTGGCAAAATCCACTTGACTTTCCTGAGCGATGCGCCGTAAGTATGAAAGTTCAAAGTTCAAGTGAGGCCCCCTTTATGTTGTCTTTCTAACCTGTGATCTGTCCTTTATTTCAGGTGCAGAATGAAGGCGATGCGTCGAGGGGTTAAACTGCCGAGGTGAGTGGTGATGAGGGCGATCCCTCTAAATGTCCTTATCATCCCCCAGAAATGTCTCTTGTCCTTTCCCCATAGGGGCCGGGTTACGGTACCTGCCAACGGGGCGGCGCCGACCCGAAATGTGGAAGAAAAGCCGGTAAGTATTATGGCTGTTAATCAGGCTTTCCTTCTGTGTTCCTTCTGCTCACCTTTTGTTTCTTCCTCTCTCCCCTAGGTGCAGAGATGTGGCGTCCGATGCTGACAGCCGTGATGGAGCCGGGAGATGTCTCGAGGACAGGTGAGTGAAGCGTGGCGCTGCAGCGAGCAACGCAATGTTTTTAAATGGAAGTCTTTCTTCAGGGATGCTGGCGAGAAGATTCCGGATGCAGGTAAGAAGTTTGAAATAGTCCTTGGTTTTCACCTTTCTCTTCTCTTCCTTCCTTGCAGGTCTTCCAGGTTCGAGGCAGGCGTGGCTGGAGTCCAGGAGCAGGAGCAGACACTGTGAGCGTTAAGCTGCAGGAAGCAGAACAACGCGAAGCATGAGCTGCTGTCTGGGCGTGGCTTAAATAGCCTCCAAAGAAGTCCCAGGTATGTATCCTTCCCCAACTAGGTATGTATCCTTCCCTGGCCACGCCCGAGTGAAAAAATAGTCCCTATGAAACAATAGTCCCTTTCAGGTCTCAGGGAGGCCTGAAGCGTGCAGCATGGTCTGCATCAGGTAAGTGCACAAAACACCTCCCTTTATGAGCCTGGCGCTTATGGCACCAGGACTGATGTCCAACATGAGTCTGGCGCCAAAGGCGCCAGGACTGAGTCCAAAGAGCCCCTAAAAGGGGCCGCTGGGCTTTTACCCGAGGGCATGATGCCTGCTACCGGGGGTGCTGGGCCTGGCCTGGTGCTCCGGGGGTAGGCATCATGACACCTTCCTTATTTGGGTTGGAGGGTATGGCACCCCCTTTCGTCCTTCCTTTTCAGGTCCCTGGGGTTCTTACTGGACTCCACTCTCACCTCCAGGCTGGTCATTAAGGCGGTTAGTTCTCTAATAAAAGATAGAAAAAGAGTTTCAGTACTTTTTCCCCGGGAAGATTTACATAGAATTTACAACAACAACAACATACAGTTATAACATGACATTTCCATTTCACAAAAGACATTATATTCGTTTTCTTCATTTGTACAATAAAACCAAGTAAATTAATATATATATATATATATATATATGTTCAAAAGACTGTTGCTTCCGCAGTCGTCGAAAGGCATTCCCTCATTCAGTAAAGATTCCTCAGGAAACTAGCATCACAGGTATCTTTTATTCAATATCTTTGCGCAAGACATGGCTATTTAAAAAAAACCATTAACATCATGGCTCTCCCAAAGTGTGTGGCCCACGCTTAGCATAGTTATATATATATATATATATATTTCCTTCTGATTTTTTATCCTTCCTTTTCATTCTTCAGACGGTTCCTCTGCTCGACTTCATTTGGCTGATCAATCAGTCGTAGAGTGTGTCTGGTATGACAGCTTTTCAACTGGTTGAGGTGGACCCATTTTTTTCTGTCAGTTCTCTTTTCGGGATGCAGATCTTGTAAGCAACATGTGATATTGTATCTACAATTTCAAAGGCACCATGCCAAGATGGGAGAAATTTCCGCTCCTTGGCCAGATTCCTTTGAAAATTGTACAGGTAACATACTCTTTCTTGGTGGTCTTTAGATCATAGTAGGTCTTCATTCCTGTAGCTGTCTTTTCTAAATTGCAGTGAGCATAATCAAAAGCATGCTGGAGGTGCTTCCTTACATTTTCAATGTACTCATGAGTAGTGGATGGATTTATCAGAGTCCGTTCCTGAGTCCTATAGAGCAGATGCTGTGGTAACACAATTTTTCATCTGGTCATGAGCTCAAATGGAGACATATTTGTTGCAGAAGATGGTGTAGACCTAATAGTCATCAGGACAAGCAGAAATCAGATGTCCCAACTGGGTCCAAAGATTGCCACAAACCTCTTTAAGATACTCTTAATTGTTTTGTTGTATCTCTCAACCCCCCCCCCACTTGAGGTTTGGCGGTAGGCAATGTGGATTTTATTTTTACCCCTAGATTCTCCCCCATCTTCACCATCACCTCACTGGTAAAATGGCTTCCTTGGTCTGACTCAATCCTTTGTGGGAGGCCAAAACGAGAGAAGATGTGGTTGATAATTACAATTATAGGCTGGAAGACATTCTACTCACTTCGTGAACAAGCATGTCACAGTCAACATGTACTTGTTTCCTCTAGAGGAGCGAATCAATGGCCCGATGTAATCGACTTGCAAATCTGACCATGGCAGTGTCATTCCCCTTTTTTGTAGGGGAGCTCTGTGTGTGAGTGAACTGGGTTGGAAGTGAGCACACACAAGACAGCCCTTTAGGTAAATGTAGAGGTTCTGGCCAATGTGTGGCCAGTAGGCATCCTCGCGCAAGATTTCCAATGTCATAGGTAACCCCCTATGACCGGCAGTGGCCGCATCATGGGTGTGGGACAACATCAGGCTTCGGAATGCGGTAGGTACCACCCACTGGTCGCTGCCAGAAAGGGCTCTCTTTACCAACATACCGTCTTGGATCTGTAACATCTTAGAAAACTTCATCAACACCCAGAGATCCTCTTTACTGGCATAATCCGACTCGGTTAGAGGAAAGCTTGGAGGGTCTTCAATGTGTTGATAACATTTCCCAATTATCAGGTCCTCTTTATGTGCAGTGATCAAATCTGCATCTGCGGTATCTTTACTCAACTGGGCTGTTGAGAGTTTGCTGTTAGCCCGAGTTTGTGACCTGGTGACAGCTGCCATTTAGATTTCAGCCAGCAGAGATTCCGTTTCTATGAAATCCCCCTGCAGAGCTCCCGTATTAGCTAGCTGGTCAGCCATGTCCTTCCCAGTCTTATCTGGCCACTTCATTTTGGAATGACCTCTTATCTTCTTTCAATAGATGGTCATCACATTGGAGGTCACCAGATCGTCGTTTGACTGGATCAGTGTGGCATGCTTTAGGGGTTTGTTGTTGGCACAAAACATGCCTCGATTTTTCCAGTTAATCAGGTGCTCCACAAAACCATTCTTGACATAATCAGAGTCGTGATTATGACCAGTTTATTGAGTTGGTGGTGTACTGCAGTGAGGATGGCTTGTTAAACAGCCATCAACTCTGCAACCTGACTACTTTGTGGTCCTATTTTATAGCAAGCAGAGGGTTCCGGGGTATCATTCATCCAGGCATTCCCAATGCCAGCCACCAGTTCTTTTTCCCTGTTGTTATCAACATGGTAGGGGCACCCATCCACATAAACTGTGGGTATCCGTTGACACGTGTCTCCTTCATAGACCTTGTGTGGGGAAGTTAGTTATGCCTCCATGTTGTTGTTGCTCATTAGACTTTTGTCCTCGAAACAGTTTTCTTGAGCACAATCATGCAAGCCCATCAGCCCTTGCACTAGGGGACTCTTCTTATTTTGGCCATATCTGACCTCCACAGGAAAATCTTGCATGGGCAGACTCCAGGAAGTCATTCTGGAATTACTAACATTTCCCGCCTGGATTCTGTCACTTTGTAGATACTGCAAGGGTTGGTAAAGAGTCTCAACAATGATGTGCTCCCCCTGTATGAATGGGCGGTAATTTTTCAGTGCCCACACCGTTGCCAGGAGTGCCTTCTCTCAGTCATTGAATTTTTCCTCCACAGAGGACAAAGTCTTGCTCACGTCTGAGATGACTGTTGACATTGTCATCCTTTTGGTGCAATACCGCTGTTTGGCAAGTATCTGAGAACCCTGTCTCCAAGAAGCACTCCTTGTTCTTTTGGGGTAAGCCAAAGAAGGAGCCTGGAAAAGGCTTCTTTTCAGTTGTTTAACTGCCTCAGATTGTTCTGGACCCCACTCCTACTTGACGCCAGCCTTTAATAAATGGACCAAAGGTTGAGTGACATCTGCGTAGTCTTCAATGAATTTTCGACCATAATTATTGAGTCCAAGAAGGCTTTTTAATCCTTGCAGAGTTGTACTGTCTTTTAATTTCAATAAGGGTTCCACCTTCATTGGCCCGGAGATTAAGACCCTCAGGTATGATCTTGTGCCGTAAGAAGTTCACTGAGGACTTACACCACTGTGCCTTCTGAAAGAACAGTTTTGCTCCAGCCTTCTGCAACTGGGTTGGAACATATTGGATTTCTGCCATGTGTTCCTCCACAGTTCAGCTCTTGATCAAAACATCATTTACATAGGCCAGGTTTCCCCTTTTACCCAAATCAGGCATGGCCTTATGTAGGAAGATGAAGAACTCATTGCTAGAGTTTATGTATCCAATGGGGGTTATGGTCCACATGTACTGCTGCCCCCTGAAGGTAAAGGCAAGCTTGTACTGGTCTTCCCTAATCACGGATACTGTCCAAAAACCGTTGAACAGGTCAATGGCCATGTACACCTTTGACCCTTGGATCTAGGCCAGTGTCTGATCGATGTGGCCAAGGGGCCATCTTGACATGTGGACCCGTCTGTTCAACTCCCTAAAGTCTGCACATAGTCTCCATTGGCCGTTTGGTTTGAGGATCCCCAGTACTGGGTTGTTGAAGGTACTGTGGATCGGACAAATTACCCCACATGATTCTAAATTGTTAATATTCTCTGTGAGTGACTCCATGGATGCGGGAGGTAACCAGTATTGTTTCACAAATACTTGATCCATCTCGGGGTCCGTGGGAATGGTGGTTGAATGAATGGATGTGTGTTCACAGACATATGAGCCCATTGAAAAGATATCTCGGAATTCCAGGAAGACCTGTTTTGGCATTTGTCTTTGCTCCTCGGTCTCACAGGCATCAGCCAGATTGATCCTTTCCTCGACCATCTGCTTGAAACCTGGAAAGACCTCATGCTTGGCAATTTGAGCTGTCTCCTCCAGTTGGGTGGAGAGATCTCTTTTGATGATGTTGACCTGGACAGGGGATTCGAGGTAGTGGTCCTTGACTCTGAACACTACCTCCTCCCTCGTAATGTCACGGGTCACCTCTTCCACACCGTAGGGGCAGGAAGAGTCCACGAGGGAATTCCCCCCCATGCCTAGTAAAAATCTATTCTGGAGGAATACCATTGCTGATGTCAGAACAATCATTTGGGATTGGTCTCATGATTTAATTACCTAAATCAACAGAATAATGTTGGGCATCAACCGCCATTCCAATAAAGGTGTCTGCGCCCAAATTGATACTTTGAGGGTCGCTGATATACACCAATATTTGAATGGTGTTGTGGTCTAGGTCTACTGGAGGTGTCAGATTTAAATACAAACCTTACTGCTCGAGATAGGAATTTTGATTTATATATGTGTTCTGATGTTTGAGATTCTGTCCTCGCTTAATTTTGAGGGGAAGAGTAAATTGTCGCACCTGTGCTGGGATGGTAACCTCTTGTCTCACTTGAACTTCAACCATATAAAGCAGCAATTGAGATGACCAGAATGCTTTTTCAATGTTGTCAAAGCCCATGGGGTTACTCCCCAGTCAGGACCAGGCTTTATTATTAATTAGGTCCAAATTGATTGCGAATCAGTTGAAAATGTCACTTCGCAGATAAAAGGCGGAAGGGGCATCTCTCACGACCCAAAACCTATGGTCTATGCTTTTGTTGCCAATGGAAAACTTTAGCATACACCTGCTAGGCAGCAGATGTTTGGAATTTAGAGTTTCCAGACCTACTTCCCATTTGTCAATCAATTTAAATGTGGGAATGGTCTGATCTTTTGGGAGTTTCCTGAATAATTATTTGCTGATTAAGCTCCTTCCATTATTCAGGCATACTCTGGCGAGCACTGGTTCCTCCCCCTCATTTAACTGAATGGGAAAAAACAACTGCTTGCCCTTTTTCTGAATGTCTGTCAGACTTTGAGGGGACTCTTCCTTGTCTGGTTTCACAGGACTCATGGTTTCGTCTGATTTTGGACTGGTGCAAAATGTTAAGGTGTTCCCTTCCAGTTTGGATTGATTTTCAAGAATGGAGAAGGGTTCCCATCACTGGTGTGTTCTCCTACAGAGATGGCTGTGATGTCTGGGACTTTGTTATTTTTGAAATGGAACTCTACATTCTCAGAGCGTTGATCAATTATGTGACAGGTACCATTCAGGCTTACATAATTGGTACTCATTTTAAATTTGATACAGCAGTTAGTCTGAGTCCAGAGGACCTTGTTTACACAGTCGATCAGAGGTGATAACCTCCAAAGGAGATTGTTCCCCAGTAAACAAGGTGTGCTCTCTGGAGTCATAACAACCAATAGATGTTTCAGCCGGTGCCGTCCAATTTTTATGTCCAGATCCGCAGTCCCTTCGATGGAAATATCATTCCTGTTGAAATTTTGGAGTTGTCCTGGAAGTGGTGTGAGTGGAATTTGATGCCCCTCCCCCCATCCTGAGCTTAGTTGGTCAAAGACTCTTTTTGACAGGAGGGTGGCTTGGGATCCAGTATCCACCAGAGCTGATAATTCACACTGACGCTGCAGTTTAACCGGTGCGTAAAATTGGCCTTCTTTCTCCTCCAAGGTGCAAAGAAAGTTTGCGTTATTTGACAGCCTGGTGGTGATTTTCTTAATATTGAACTCCGACACTGTGTGATCTTGGGCAGTTTTCTGTGTCAGAGTTTGGGACCCTGTAAACAAAATGTTGCAACTTGTTTGGGAGTTGTTGGGTAATCCTCCTTTTCCCCAGCTCCTTGGCTTTCCCCCGTTACCTGACACCCCCTCCATTTCATTTCTGTTTGGCTCACATGTTGGGGGTTGAATAGTTTCTGGTTCTGGGTCAGTCTCCATACTTACCCTGTCCCACTCAGAGTCTTTTGAGACCCTTTTTTCTTTGGGAAGATCTGCTCATTTTTGAAAGAGAAGGTCTGCTAACCTGAATCCTCCAGGGATTCTTCTCATTCAAAGGGGATAATCCAGAGTTCCTCCACAAAGTGGGTTCTTCTTTGGCCTCTCCTACTTACCCTTTGCTCTTTGGGTTCTAATATTTTGGGGGTAGAAGATACTCTCTCAGGCTGAGAGGCTTTTAGGGGTTCTGTTTGGGTGAGAAAGGAAGCTTCTTCAATGGCTTGGCATCTCCCCTCCACCCGGGCCCCCTCCTCCAGAACCTTTGGTTTGTCAGAGGTTTCCTCCCTTCATTTCCCCCTGGGGCATCAGACCTGGGTGCTGGGCAATTCTGGGAAGCAGGGCTAGGGTGAGATTTGGACTGAGCCCTCAGCATGTGCCCCAGTCAGATCATTGGTCAGTTGCTGGACCTGTCGCTCCAGTTGAAAGACCTTGTCTGGGTGGTAGGTAGGTCTCAAGTCATACCCCTGCTGCTCTTGAAAGGGGTAACTGTCCCTTCTCCCTGAGTAGCTCCGGTACTGGAAATTCCCCCCATAATTATCCATCCTGAATCCCCCTTCTCCCGTGTTCAGGGATCTATTGTCCTGGAACCGGGGAGAGAGAGAGAGGAGGATTGTTTTGGAAGTTCTGGTTTGGGGGATATCTGGGAAAAAAGTTCCGATTGGGAAGTGGAGTGATACTTCTCTCCTGAGGGAAGTTTGGTAGGAAGTTTCCCGGGGCAGTACTTACCTTATTAGTTCCCCCCTTGGGCCGGGGGAGTGTGTACATACCCCAGCATGGTTTAGTACCCTTGTACCTGGGATTTATATAGGTGGCAGAGTCAGAGAGATCATTATTCTGGGCCCCATCTTGACTACCATTCGATTGGGCTGGGTGGGGAGGTCCCTTCTGCTTTCCATTTTGCTTGTTGGCAGGGGGGTTACTTTTAGGCCCCCCCATCTCCAGATCCCATGGAGGGGTAGTTCTGACCTCCACCAATTATGCGGCAGCAGGGGTGTTAGATGGTTTGGGGGTTTTGGTGGTATTTTTACTCTCAGCAGGCTTTTGGAACTCATAAATCCTGGTGGCCTGTTCAATACCCAATCCAAGTCCTATGTTTGTGAAAGTCATGCACCAACAGAGTCATTATGTATTTGGGGAGAACATGGAAATATGTAGTTAAGAACTCCCTACAATTGGTGTTCACTTTTCAGGAAGTCTGAGCAAATTCCCGCTTTAAATCCTACACAAACTCCCTAGGCACCCGATCTTGCCCACACTGCAAGTTATATGCAGCCTTACAGGCCTCTTGTGAGTTCCTATGGGTGGAAACATTTTTCAGTATGGCCGCCTTATAAGTGGACCATTTATGATGATCCTGGACCCCCAGTCCTGCAAAGAAACTGTAGTACTCAGGTGAGAACGTCCATTTAGCAAATGCTATACAATTCACATCATTCCTGATCTGGAATGATGCTATCATCTGCTCATAAAGTTCCAGGTTCTCCCATACCGAATACTTGGCATTCTTGTTGTATGGGGTCGGGAATCTCTTTATGGCTTTGATTTGTATAATTGGGTCTTTCACAAAACCCTTGCTCTGTTTCACTGTCTTTTTCTTCTTCTGCACCAGAGTCAATTCACCTTCTGACTCAGAGCTGCTAGTGGTACTCACTTCCTTGTCTTCTAGGCGCTCTATGTCTCTATGAGACTGGGAATATCTCCCATAACCACGGGATCTGGACTCCTCTTGCTGGGACCAAAGTGAACTCTCAGGGTCACTATCCTGGAGTTCCTTTTAGGCTCAGGACAGAACCCAGTTTCTGCATCCCTCCTACAAGGGAGACTGGGGAATCCCCCCTTCCCCTGAATATACAGAGGTTTTTAGAATGATCTTCCTAGGCTGAGGGTCTGGCTTTTCTCCTTCAGCAAAGCGGGCAAGGTGGTCTCTTCGTAGTCACATCTTCAGCCAATCTAACTCCCTGACGTTCTCCTCATAAGAGTTTTCACTGTCTGAAATAGTTACCGTATTATTCCTTTCTTCCCAGGACACACTGGTCTGGCCACTTTCCCTTCTGTGTGCTAGAAATAAATACTCATCAATATCAAACAGGGTCTGGCCTTCTTGATCAGTTGGACTAGGCTTGGGTAAGCCTAACTGCCTCATGTCGCCCTGTTCTGGATAGGTGGCATGCATGAGGTGAGTTCCCATTTGTGCATGAGAGGTTATAAATGACTGGCATGAGGTCCCTGTTGGGAAGGGCACCTCCCCTTGATCAGTGGGCTTTGTCCCATAACCTGATTGGTCAGGGTGCCTCAGGTTATGATTATAATTTTCGATTTCCTTGGTGAGGCTCTCACACCTTTGTCTCTCTTTATTTATTTGCTGTTGGTAATCATAGCTGGCTTTTTAATTTTGACACTAAAGCCTGATTAATCTCATGCACACTGCTCTGAGCTACCAATTGATACTTTGTTTGCTGCACCTCCTGCTGAACTGATTAATTCTCCCTCTGTGAGCCTTGTAAGCTGCATTCACATTCAAGGCACTTTTTCTTCAGGAGACTAATCTCTTTCTCTTGTTCATCCCTACATTTTGCTGCCTATAATAGTCCAGCTTCTATTTTCCTCACTCGCTCTTCTAACTCATTCCTCTCTTCTCTAATTCTGGTCAGTTCCTGAGAACCTGACTGTTCCTTTTCTACCTCCATTTCCAACTGATTTATCCTCTGTAATAGAACTATTACAACTACACCTTCGTCAGGTATAATATAGAAGACTGACCTGTGGACTTGTGTAGTCAGGTCGGCTGGTATTAGAGATGCTGAAAGGAGGACTGTCCCTCTCTGACTCCTATGAGCCCTGTAGGAACAAGGGCAACAAAGCGAACCGAATGGGCCAAGACCCAAGATAGGGAAAAACCCCAATGAAGGGGGAAAACACCCTGTTCGTTTGTGGAATTTCTCTAGGAAAGGTGTTTCCAGCAAGGCCAGATGCAGTCTGCAAACTTTGGTGCTTGTTCTTATAGTGGCCAAAGGTGGAGTAAAGAACTATTGCTGGGGTACAATCCTAGAAACACACAGTGTCTGTGAGTGTCCTTGAATAGCTGTGTAGCAATGAAGGCAAATGGAAGGAGGGATAGCTGTGGGTGGCAAAGGCAGCCACAGGAACAATAGAAACCAAGTAGATGATGTAAATTGCGGCCGCCGCAGGAGTCAGGCAGCCACCACGGGAGCAAGAGTTGCAACACAAGGAAGCTGGAGCGGAAGCCATGGGTGGCAGGAGGCAGCCGCAGGCAGTGATGCAGTTCCAAGGCAGGAGAAGAATTTAGGGGAAGATAGCTAGTAGGAGGCAGTGATGCCTCGGAGAACAGGAGCCGCAGAATTGAAGATAGGGTGAGAGGGAGAGAAGAGAATGAAGCGGAAGAGTGCAAGGCATGGATGAAACGTGCACGGAGGCACAATAAGAAATTAGAAGCGCTGTGATACTCAGCAACTAGGAAGCAGCAAGGTTATTGTTTGCTCAAAGGAGTTATAAGCAATGCGCTTACCTGGCTGTTTACCGCAGTATTATAGAATGCAAGGGAGTCTTCCGACTCTCGGGCGCCATCATGGGATAAACTAGAGAGTTACTTGTAGAAACGCACAGAGGACCAACACAACGCCATCTTGAATAACCTAATATGCCATAATGATGTCTTTTCCTCCACTTGTGCCATATGGACCAGGTGTTTGAGGTAGTCCTAACAGTATGCCCCCAACGAGGGGCGCAGGGTCCAGGTTTTCAGGGATGCAACCGATGGAATTGTCGTATTAGTCTTGGGGCATGAACGGAAGATGCTGACTCCCATGTGTGCTCAGTGGGGCTGTATCCTTTCCAGTCGAGTACATATTGCAAACGACCATGATGAAAGCGAGAATCACAGATGGACTTAACTGGCCCGGATGGTGTATGCACTGGAGCTGGGGTTTGCATTTTTCTCCTGCTTAAAGGATCAGGTATATGATGCTTTAATTGTGAGACATTGATCACCGGATGAATCCTGGACCATGACTTGGGCAATTCCAATCTAAATGCCACATGGCCCACCAACTGAATGATTTTGAACAGCCCGAAGTAACGAGGTGACATTTTGGAAGGGATCAAGCGTCTGGGAAGATAATGCAAAGAGAGCCATACAAGGTCACTGATGTGCAAAGGAGGTGTCTGAAGACGATGTTTATTGACTTGTCTCTTACTGGCAGCACTGGCATTTGACAGAGCTTGTAGGGCAGCAGGATGGCTGTTTTGAATCTGATCTATGAGCTGATCCACTGAAAGGAGCCTTATTCGTACTGATCTTAAAGGTTGGAACAAAACGGGGATGAAATCCATAAGTGCAGAGGAAAGAGCTGAGTCCAATGGAAGTGTGTAGTCAGTTATTGTAGGTAAATTCTGCATAAGGAAGTAATTCAGTTCATTGGTCTTAGGAGGCTGAAGTAAAACACCTTAAGAACTGTTCCAATGTCTGGATTAGTCTCTCAGTTTGTCCATTGGACTGAGGATGATATCCTGGTGTTAAAGCTCTTTTGATTCCTAACTGCTAACAGACCAGTTTCCAAAAGGTGGGCGTGAATTGAAATCCACAGTCCGAGAGTGTGGTGTCAGGCAGCCCATGCAGCTTGAATATGATATGGAAAAGAATAGCAGTGAAATGAACCAACTTAGTGAGGGAATCTACTGTTGCCATGATGGTAATATTATTGTTTGATAGTGGAATATCCACAATGAAGTCGGTGCTGATGTGTTGCCAAGGTTGTGATGGAAGAGCATGTTCTGTTAGTTTCTCGAGGGTGTGCGTGGCGTCTTGACTTGTTGGCATATTTGACAGGAAGAGACATAGGTGACGACTTGCTTTTGGAGATCTAGCCACCAGAAGTGTCTTAGTATCTTCTCCAACGTCACTCGTATTCCATGATGACCTGCCGCTTTGATGTCGTGGCATAGGTGTAATACCTTTTGCTGCAGGCAGCTGGTCGGAACGTATAACAGATTACCCTTGAATAGTAGTCCTTCTTCATGGGTTAGGCCGTAATGATGAAGGATTTGCAGAGTACATGGGTCATTGAGGTCCGTGGCTTTGCGGATTTCTTCTTAGAAAGTAGTAACCACACAGAGGAACGAAGCATTTGGTAATATCTTGTCCTGGAAAGGTGTCTTTTCTCCTGAGACTTCCATGCGGGATAACGCATGCGCCATTTGGTTTTCAGTTCCAGGAAGATAAGTAAAAAAGAGATCATACTGAGAAAAGAAATGCACCCATCGGGCTTGCCTGCTGTTCTGGCATTCCTTTTGCTGCAAAACTCTCAGGTTACGATGGTCCGTTCGTACGGTTACTTGATGAGAAGTACCTAATAAGAGATGTCGCCATTCGGTACAGGCCTTGTTTATTGCCAGAAGTTCATTTTCTAGAACTGTATAGATTCTTTCGGATGATGTCAAGGTATAGGAATAATAGGCGACTGGATGTTCTTGTCCGTTCCATTCCTCTTTGAGGAGTGCTCCAAGAGCTTCATTGGAGGCATCTGTCTTCAGGAAGAAGGGTTTGTTTTGATCTGGTAGTCGTAGGATAGGGACATGAGTAAACTGTGCTTTAAGCTCTTGGAATGCTCTATGAGTGTTTTCGCTCCATTAAAAAATTACCTTCTTTTTGAGTAGTGATGTTAAGGGTAAGACACGCTTGGATAAGTTTTGAATGAATTTTCTATAAAGGTTTGCAAAACCGAGAGACCTTTGTATATCCTTAACTGATGTGGGTTCTTTCCATCATAGAATGGCCTTGATTTTAGCTGGATCCATTGCAGTTTCTTCTGCTGACAAAACGAATCCTAGGTAGGGCACTGAAGGTTGATGAAAAAGACACTTTTCCAACATGGCAGATAGATCGTTGCTGGATAGACGTGAGAGTACTTCTGAGACATGTGCCCGGGGTTCAAGGAGTGAATTGGAAAATACCAAAATGTCATCTAGATATATGACCATACAATGAAATATGAGGTCTGAGAAAAGATGGTCCATAAACCTTTGGAAGATGGCAGGGGCATTTGCTAATCCGAAAGGCATCACACGGTATTCATGGTGGCCAAATGGAGTGCGGTACGCAGTCTTCCATTCTTCGCCACAACAAATCCTGAGGAGATGGTAAGCTCCTCTTGGGTCAAGTTTGGTGAATATGGATGCCCCTCGAACAGCTTCAAGGATATCTGGGTTAAGAGGAGGGGGGTACTTGTCCTTCACTGTGATTTTATTTAATCCTCTGTAGTCAATGCAGGGTCGTAGCTCAGAAATCCCCTTCTTAGGGGTAAAGGACAAGGAAGCTCCTGCTGGGGATTTGGATTCCGTAATCAATCAGTGTTGCAAATTTGCTTGGATATAGGACAGCAGTGCTTCTTTTTCAGGGCTTGAGAGGATGTACATACAGCCAAACGGAATTGGCTGGCTTGGTATTAGATCAATGGAACAATCCTCATTTCTGTGAGGGGGAAGAGACTTGTATTGTTCCTCTTGAAACACATGGTGAAATTGGTGATATTCAATAGGAAGGGTCTGTATCTGATGTACGGCCTTGCCCTCAAGATTTTCTTCCTGTGTTCGGGAGCCTATGGAACCTTCTTGCAAGCAGTCGGATAAACAGAATTTAGAACCCAAGAACATGGCACCAGCGATCAAATTAATGCAGGGGTTATGTTGTCATAGCCAAGGGAGTCCCAAGATGATTGGGTAGTGAGCTGCTTTGATCAGGTCGAAAGACATCTCTTCTGAATGTGATGAGAGGCTCAGGATTAGGCTTTTGGTTTGTTCCCTGATTGCACCCGAAGACAAGGGTGTGCCATCCACTCCTTCCACCAGGAGGGGAACCATCATGGATTGACGAGGAATGGCATGTTCTTGTGCCCATCGATCATCGAGAAAGTTACCTGCTGCTCCACAATCCACGAGTGCCAGGATGTCAAATACATTTGTTGTGGATCTTTACACTGACTTTGAGGACTAACATGGCTGTATCTTGATTAGCTTTAGCTTGGGTACAAAGAAACCCCCTTCTAACCGTTGTCCCCTTCTGTCAGAACCACTGAATACTTGATATGGAGCGAGTTGCCTCGTAGTGTAGACGAAGAAGTCTTCCAAATAATGTACCTGTCTGATTGTTAGAATTCACAACCAGAATGGTCTATTAATGGAAAGACAGGAGACTGATGACACTGGCGTCGTGGAACTGGGTACAAGGTAGGCAGGAGTACACACCACTGGCGTCGTGGAACTGGACACAAGGTAGGCTGAATTACACACCCCCAGCTGAAGACAAGGCAATAGTCAATATCGTATAACCAGGAAACACAAGGTAACCAATAAATAAGAATTAGCCAAGTGAATTCACAGAGAGGGGAATCAGAAATTAGGAATTGGCGAAGGCAAAAGCATGAAAGAGTCAAATTAGCAGAATAACAGTCTTACCGTATTGGACTCCTGTCCGACAGCAAAAACGAAGTTCAAGAGCAACTGACATGCGTGGCAAGTTCCTTGATGGCAAAACGTACACCCAGAAGTCTCTAGTCCTTGTACTTAGTCCCCCAAATACAATCTATTTTCCAGGCACTGTGCAAAGTTCCGTGAAGCAATGAGAGCAAGGTAAGGAAGAGGAAATCAGAAGACAATCCTTTGAGTTTTCCTGGTCAGACAGCGTGCAGGCGGCAAGGTACTTAAACGTGTCCAAGGATTAACCCAGAAATGGGTCCGTGATCAGGCAGGAGGCAGGTAATGAAGAGTTGAGTCGTAATCCAAAGGCAAAACAGCAGCGGTCCGTGGTCAGGCAGGGTTCAGGTGACAAAAGGCAGAATCAGAATCCAGAAGCAAAACAAATAGCGGTCCGTGGTCAATTCGAGGAAGGCATGAAGAAAAGGTTACAAAAACCAAACAGCAAAGTTCGTAACGCCACCGAAGGTTGTTCAGAAGCGCCGGCAACTTCAGGGGGAAGGGTTTAAGAAAGATGAATCATGTGACTGCATTGCGTGCTGCCGTCAGCGCAGGGCGGGCCAACCTGCGGTGTAGAGGACGCCAGCGTTGCCAAGCGACCTTCCAAGCGCCAGGCTGCGTTCCGGGTAAACAGAAAGTTATGCGATTACGGGCGTGCCTACACTTGTATTTCGCTACTGCTCGCACCTTCCCTGCTACATTACCAGGACGGCAGGGAAACTTGACACCTTCACAACCGAGGTTTGCATTTCCCGACTGTCTTGGGAGGACTACGGGACAGTCTTTCAGTTGGTGTTTGTTCGAACTGCAATACATGCATAGTCCCAAGTTCTTCCTGCTGTATTGTTCCTCAGTGGTCAAGGGCCCTCGAGCTAGTCCTAACTGCATAGGTCCTTCTTGGAAACTAAATGCGGTCTTAGCTGTGCCATCTCTGGATTCCTTGGTGACTGATGCTTGCGTCTTTCGGCATTCCGTTCCTGTTGTCGTAAACCCAAATGTATAACCATGGGCTACCATCTCCTTAAGATTAGGAGGTCTAGGTACCCTGGACAAGTCATCCTTCAGATCTTCGACAATCCACACCTGAAGAGAGTGATCAGGGCGTCATCTGGCCAGGCTGTTTCTGCCACCAAATGCTTAAAATTGGTGATGTATGTCAAGACATCATATGTTCCTTGCCATATCTCAGTCAACTGTTCTTGAGCTGAAATAGTCAACTCTTGATGTCCACACATGGCCTGAATGCTGTTGGCAAATGCTGGATAGGAATCCAGGATCTGGTTGTTCGTTTCCACCAATGGAGTGGCCCATGCAAGAGCCCCTCCGGTAAGGTTGGAGACCATGGAGCTCACCTTCGATCGGTCCGTGTGAAAGAAAGCAGGCTTCAGAGTGAACTGCACTATACATGCCTCTAGAAACTCTTTCAGCCTCTAGGGATTGCCATAAAATGTTAGCGCCCTTGAAGGCAACGGAGGCATTTCCGCCTGCGAAGGGGCGGAAACTACCATCTGCCGTAAGCTCGTATTTTCATTCTTAAGGTGCTGAAACTCCTGAGTGAGGTCCTGCAATGCAGCTAAAACCTGTTGCATCTGCTGGTCCATTCTTTTTTTTTTCAGGCAGCTTACTATTACAACTACAACTTCATCAGGAATATTAAAGTAGACTGACCTGCGGTCTTGTGTAGTCAGGTCCGCTGGTAGCAGAGATGCCAAAATGAGGACTGTCCCTCTCTGACTCCTATGAGCCCTGTAGGAACAAGGGCGACAAAGGGAACAGAAAGGGCCAAGCCCCAAGATAGGGAAAAAACCCAATGGAGGGGGAAAAACCCTGTTTGTTTTTGGAATTTCTCCAGGAAAGGTGTTTCCAGCAAGGCCAGATGCAGTCTGCAAACTCTGGTGCTTGTTCTTATTGTGGCCACAGGTGGAGTAAAGAACTCTTGCTGGAGTACAATCCTAGAAACACACAGCGTCTGTGAGTGTCCTTGAATAGCTGTGTAGCAATGAAGGCAAATGGAAGGTGGGATAGCTTCAGGTGGCAAAGGCTGCTGCGGGAACAATAGAATCCGAAGTCGCGGGTGGCAGAGGGCAGCCAAGGGCAGTGATGCAGTTGCAAGGCAGGAGAAGAATTTAGAGGAAGATAGCTAGGAGGAGGCGGAGACGCCTCAGAGAACAGGAGCAGCAGGATTGGAGATGGGTGAGAGGGAGAGAATGGAATGAAGCGAAGCACGGAGGAAATGTGCACAGAGGCACGATTCGGAAATTAGAAGTGCTTTGATACTCGGAAACTAGGAAGTTAGAAGCAACACGCGTACTTGGCTGTTCGCTGCAGTATTATCCGACTCTCAGGCGCCAACTTGGGATAAGCTAGAGGGTTACTTGTAGAAACACACAGAGGACCAACACTCTTCTACTAAAATCAAATGAAAATATAACTGAGCAGTGAGCTAAGCCATTTGTATCTTTTCATCACAAGCAATTGTGGCCATATAAAATGCTTCAAGTGCTTTGTGCAATATCCCGGCTTCAAGACAAATATCATTGTTTACTGAGGTTACCTCCTGCACAATTCTGGTTTGCCAGTTTTCTGCATCGTCCTCAACCCATTCTCCTTTGAGAAATAATTTAGTTAGGAGATGCTCCCTGGCTTCCCAAATTTGTACAGTAGTAATTTTTCACAATTGGCTGATTTCCTCTCCACTCTTAATTGTTTTACCTATAAACCTCCCTGGAACTCAGGAGTCAAGGCCTAGCGGCACTTTAACAAAACAAAGATGACTTTCCTTCCACCTTAATGCAATTGCATCAAAATGAATAGACTGTCACAATGTACTTGTCATTGGTCAAGAATAGGAAGCTAAATCCCGGACGAGCCCCCAATTTTTAACAGTTTATTGAGAAGCCACCCTCAACACAGGGAGTTTCTTCTCTTCCCACTTACGTGGTTATGCAACAAGCTGTTAAACAGATTCTTTTTTAGCCCTATCTCAGACACATATCATGCCCCTTGGATACCTCTCCCCTTAGCTAACAATGAGCCAAAAACCAGGCCGGTGTAGGGGAAATATATTGGTATTTATTTAAATTAAAAGCAATATTAATTAGCACGAAAATGTCAATAACCACTTTATCCGTGGCACAACACAATCAACTTCTCTCAGCATAAATAAATCACAAAGGCAAAATTAAAAAGAACACAGTCACAATTCTTCACAATCTGCAAATTTCGATTCACTAAATAATTACACTGATCAATTACAAAAGCACTTATCATATAATGTTGTCCAATTTTGATTTTCCTGCAGGCTTAAAAGGCTAGCAGTATGATTTCAAGGTTGGTAATTATGACTTCATCCCCACACCTTTGATTTAAAATAAACACTGGGTGATTTAGCGCTTTGTTTTTCAGACTCCCCTTACTTTGGTCTATGCTGGGGAAGAGGGACAGAGAAATTTGAATGATTTGGAGAATTTGGGATTTCAGACCCCCCTCCACTGAAAGGCCTGTGTTGGGGAAGCTGGATAAAAAGGTTGGGCTGATTTAAGAACAAAGATACCCCTCTTCTTTAAAGAAGTCGGTGTCAGCAGGACAAAAGGGATTACCCAATTAAATTGTAGGCTGTAGTTTGCAGCACACACTGGTAAGTGACCTTTGTTAATTTCAAAATGTAACAACATTTACCCTGTAGTGTTCTGCCAAATGGAGAATTAACTAAATTTGTATTTTTAGTTAAATAGGCTAAGGATCTACACAGTTTTGCCACCCCCCACGCCCACTATAATGGAAAGGATTTAAGGCAAGCAGACTCACCCATCTTTTGGTTTCCCAGGGCTCAGTTCTAGTTACAAAGAAAGCCTCCATTTAAAGTTCAGGAAAGCCAGCTGCATCTCCGGACACTCTGGAAAAATAGGGCAGAGGTCTGGTCACTCCACTCTCAAGGATCGCCTCCCGCTGTCCACACTAGGACCCAGTCAGCTTTGAGGCCTTCCTAGAAATAGACAGCTTCACCCAGATGCACTCTCAGCAATTTCCTCTGGTGTCTACTTACAGCTGTCAGATGGTAGGTTTCAGCACCCATGTCTATCTCTCTGTCTGTCTTTTTGTTGATCCTGTTCCTATGTGTCGCTTCCACCTAGCGATTTCTGCCTTATATAGCAGCAATGACACCACCAATTTTACAATCTTGGGGAAGTACCCTGCAATAATTTCCGCAACTAGGATTGGACAGTTACCCTTCTCTCTCTCCCCAAACTTAGCCGCCAAGTCAGGATTGGTTTCAGGGTCTGGAGCAACATTTGGCAATTCCCATTTGTAATTGCCATTTGTTCTCCTTTGACATTTTTGGCAAAAACTAGTTATGTATCACAACTTCATAATTTTACTAGCAGCTGCCATAATATACATAATTTCTGGTTCAGCTAATCATGGGGAATTAGATAAGCCAACCAAGAGGTCTCTACCATATAGCACGGCCATGTGGCACGTTTCTGCCGTTTCCATAAAAAGCACAACAGTTATTACTCATATCCCTCATTTTATTCACCAACTCTCACATTTGCAATATGTTCAGATCAGCCAGAAACACATCTTAGATAGCCATTATGTTACGCTCACCTGATTCCCACGGAGGCGCTGGCCTGGTTCGTGCTGCTGTGACCTCTTCTAAGGTGATGCGCAGGGTTCGGAAGACGGACTGGACCGGGCCCCCAAATCTGGCTTGTCTGGCTCGCAGAAGTATCCTTCTGTGGGCGAAAATAGGGGATTAACTGTCTGCGGGGTAATGCAATCGGCCTCCCACTTTCCCCTCTCACCCTCCTCGAAACCCTTCTGTGATTTCTCTTAGCGTCTCACCTTAGGGTCTGGAAGGACGAGCTCTCCATCCTGCTTCTGATGCAGGGACGCATTGGTACCAGTTACTTCACTGGATTTTCGGATTGGTGAGAACCAAACTTGCTTGGCTTCCAGGTAAGGTTTTTGATAAGAGGTTCCCCTTGTGTCCATGCATTAATGTACTAATGCTAGTGTCTTTTTCCCCATAGGGGCCGGGGTACGGAATGCCGGGGAACAGGCACCGACCCGAGATAAGAGGTGACATCCTTGTAGAAATCAGGTAAGTCTTTAATGAGCGTTTTTTGGTAATGTCTTTTCATTCGCTCATTAACGCTGATGTCTCTTTTTCCCCTTAGGGGTCGGGGTCCGGAAATGCCAGGATGCTACGCTGACCGGAAATGAAGAGGGAATGAATCAACAGGTAAGTCTTAACATGGAGATTTAGCTTTCCTTATTCCCTTCACTCTCTCACCTTTTGTTCTGGTCTTTTTCTCCCTAGGCGCTGGGGCGTGACTGCGAATCCGGATGATCGCTGCTGAACATGGAGGCGCCCTGTAAAGGTGAGTGGAATGCGGCGCTGCAGCGATCGACGCGATGAGCTTTTAAATTAAAGTCTTCATTTTCAGGATTGTCGGCGAGATGTCTCCGGGATGCGGATTTAGCAGGTAAGGACTTTTCCTTCTTCTGTTCTCTTCTTCTCTTCCTTTGCAGGTGATCCAGGATGCTGGCAGGCGTGGCAGAAGTCAGGATGCAGGAGCAGACACGGTGAGCGTCCAGCTGCTAGATGCAGAACAACGCAAAGCACGTGTGGCTGTTCGGGTGGGGTTTAAATAGCCTTGGAAGAAGTTCCAGGTATGTATCCTTCCTCCAATCAGGTATGTATCCTTCCCCGACCACGCCCGGATGGTAAATTAGTCCCACAGGTAAAGTAGTTCCTTTCAGGCCTCAAGGAGGCCGGGATCCTGCAGCATGGTCTGCATCAGGTAAGTGCACCCAAGCACTCCCATAATGAGCCTGGCGCCTATGGCGCCAGGACTGATGTCTTTTATGAGCCTGGCGCCATAGGCGCCAGGACACTGTCCAAAGGGCCCCTATATGGGGTTGCTGGGTCCTTCCTTGGGGACTGGATGTCCGCTTTCGGGGACGCAGGGCTTGAACCGGCTCCCCGGGAGCGGGCATCATGACACATTACAGTTCCATGAGTCGCAGGTAGATGTTTTTTATATCTACAAAATCGCTTGGAAAGGACCAAAAAAAATGGTTTATAGATATAATCAATCTGCTTTATGGTTGCTGAGAAAAAGGCCTAAAAGATAATTGTCCTTTTACATTAATTGTGAATCTGCATGTGGGACAAATGGCCCTTCTCCTGCCTTCGGGCCATTTGTTTCCATTGGGTCAGCCTGTACCCAGAGTTTTTTGTTATCAATCTCTTTGTGTTGGAAGCTTTCTCTTTAAAGCTGTTGCCTACATTTTCCACACATATTAGTCATGCTCAACCCAAGGGGAACTTCTCCTGCTGTCAATGCCTTCAGAGCCAGCAGGTCTGGAGAACACTCAATTTTGACACCTGTAACTGGACACTTTATTGCAGTTGGTAATTAAATGGGAGATGTAAAATCCAGACTGGCAGTGGGAGATTTCCTTGTGAAGTTTGCCCACAGCCAGCAAAAGGGTTTGTCTTGGGCTGACATTTTTCCATGAAAACAAAGTGGATTTTCATATGTCACTGGAGTTTTGTATGTGAAACATAATATACATTGCTTTTTGTGAACCTGCACATCATTTCTTTTCCCTAGCATTTTTCTGATAGCAGTGATACATTTCACATTTAAACTGCTTTTATTTGCACACCTCTGTGCAAGCCGTTTTTGTGTCACTGTTTAAAAATCCTGCATTCCATGTGAAAGGGGTCTTTGATTCCTCCATCATTTGTGAATTAAAATGCTGCTTTTCCTTTGGTAATGACAGGTAAGCCCCTTTTCCACATGGTTCTTCAATTTTACTTGAAAAAAAAGCTCAAGCTGTTTTTGTTTCAGTGATTAAGATCCTGCTGTTCATGTGTCAGGGACTTCTATGATCATTTGAATGCACCCAACAAACAGTCACAGCCAGCATATAATATAGGAGTGACCCTTTTTTTCTTGAAAGGGTCAGCTTCTTTTAAGTGTTCATTTTGATTGTATGATGTGCTTAGTCGTGTGCACATTATGTTAACAGATATTTATACCGTGCGCTACCACCACCGGAGTGGTCCCCTGGCGCTCTAGAGGATCTGAAAAGCAAGACAGTTAGGGTAAGTTAGTAGGACTCAGCGGGAAAAGTGCAAGAGAGCTGTGATGTGCTGTTGACAGCTTCAGTTTGGTTTACACTGTTCTCTGTCTGTGTGATTTTTCGGTCGGTAGTTGTCATGTGCTATTGTAGGAGGCTATGTGTGGTTTGTTTCGTTGTTGTAGTGTAGTGCAGTGCATGCGGTTTGTTGTGCAATATAAGTATGGATGTGTTATGTTTAGAGTTTGAGAGATGTAAACAGAGGGATGAGAGTTTTAGTGTCTTGGTTAGTGGTGGCACTCCATCGTACCTCCCACGCTTTGGCCACCTCTGGTACACATCCCTGCAAGTGGTGTGTATTGTGGTGTGCTGGTAGGGCTTGGGGGGTCTGCCTCCTATATTCTGTGCAGGGTCCTGGGTTGTCTGCAGGGTTATTTAGTGGTGATGCCTCCTCTCCCCTGCCCCCGTGTTCAGACTAATAGGTATCTACACCACTTTGGCCCCTGGCATATCCCACTGTGCAGCCTCCATCACCTTCCTGGGCTCCTTGAGTGGGCTGGGGGTTGGGACCTCTTCCCTGTGCCCTTGAGCTACCGGGGCCCTCTGGTTTATCTGTTCGGTCGCCACTCTTACCCCTTCAACTCGTATGCCCTTTGTCTGTGGTTCAACCTAGGACGCTCCCATCTCTTACGTTAGCCTCCAGTAAGGCCCTCCATGGGGACATGGGTCTCCCTCGCACTCAGAAGTCTCTCCACCTCTCTGCACTTATCGTGGTACGCTCTAGTCCTCTATCTTGCGATATGTGTGTTCATTCCGAGGGGTGTGTGCGTTGCTCATTCATTTTAGTCCGGTTCTGAGTTAAAGAGCCAGGTTTTTAGGAGTTTTCTGAGTTTGAGATGGTCTTTCATGTTTCGTATTTCTCTCTAGAGGGGGTTCCAAATTTGTGCGGCTAGGCACGACAATGCTGATCCACCAAGTTTTTTCCTTGTGTATGGTTTAGGTTCCAGGCGAATGTCGTTGCTGGACCTGAGTGTTCTGGTTGGCTGGTAAATGGTGATTTTCCTTTGTAGGAATTCTGCTCTTTGCCTGTGGATTGCTCTGCACGTTATCCACATTGTTTTGAATGTGATTTTTTTTTTTTACTGTAGCATCTTCAGCGCAGCATATATGTGGTCTCTTCGTGAGAATTTGAGAAGGGGTGTGGCTGATGCATTCTTTAGATGTTGCAGTTTCTTCAGTAGATAATCCGGCGTTCTGAGGTATAGGCTGTTGGCATAGTCTATCCTGGACATGATGAAGTAGATAATGGCTAATGTTAGGCGTAAAGGAGAGGAATGGTAGGATCTTTTTGATTGTGTGTAGGTGGAAGAAGCATTTCTTGATTATCGCATTTACTTGCAGTTCTAGGGTTAGCTCATTGTCCATTAGGATTCCAAGGTTTTTGACCATTTTTGATGGTGTGGGTGCTGTTCCTAGTGCTGTTAGCCATGGGATGTATTGGTTGCTTTCCTGGTTTTTGGGTATGATCATGATTTCTGTTTTGCCTGGGTTGAGTTTGAGGCTGTTTGTGTTCATCCAATCGTACCGTTTTTTCAAAGCGTCTCCTAGCGTTGTGTTCTCCTCTTGTACCCCGATTTTGTAGATGATTTGGGTGTCGTCTGTGTAGTTGTAGCAGGTGAGGCTGTACCTTTTGATGAGGTTGATTTGTGGAGTCGAGTAGATGTTGAAGAGCAGTGGGGATAGGGAGGATCCTTGCAGTACTACACAGGTGGTGTCACAATGTGCGGATTTTAATGGCTTTATCCATACTGTTTCTGTTCTTTCAGATATGAATGATTTAATCCAGAGCAGCGGTGTCAGTGATCCCTGTTTCTTCCAGTCTCTTGATTAGGGTTTTGTGGCTGAATGTGTTGAATGCTGCGGAGAGGTCAAATAGTATCAGTGCAGAGTATGTGTTAGAATCTGTGTTGGTCTTTAGGTCATACCAGATAGAGAGAAGTGTTGTCTCTGTCCCTCTCATAGGTCTGAAGCCGACTTGTGCCTGGTCCAATAGTTGGTGTATTTCTATGTTTTCCGGTGTTTGTTCGAAGACATAGGTTTCTAGCAATTTTGCTGGATAGGGAATGTTTAATATTGGTCTGCAGTTAGAGAGGTCTTCCTCATCCTCCGTAGTATCCCTGAGGAGTGTTTTGATGTACACAGATTTGAAAGACTGCGATACTCTCCCCGTTGAGAGTGATTGCTTGAAGAGGTTTCTGTGGCATTCCAATGGTGTGTGTTGGGTAAGTATTTATAGATGTCTGGGGTAGGGGTCCATTAGGGAGCCTGCTTTATTGCTAAGTTTCACCAGCTTGATGAGTCCCTCTACTGATATTTGTGTGAAGCTCTGCAGGTTGTTCTGTGGTTCAAGGCTCGATGAGGCCTGGTGCAAGGTCTGGTCAATTGGTTTGCTTTGTACGATCTGAAGTATGTCGGTGATTCTATTGTGAAGTGGTCTGCAAGGTCGTTGCATAGGTTTTGTGAAGGTACCAGTGTGTTGTTGCGTTCAGGTGGGTTATTCATCTCATTTATGTTGTTCAATAGTTCTTTCTGGGTGTTGGTGGCTATTGGGATTTGGTTGTCGTAGTATTTCTTTTTGGCTTTGAGAATTTCCTTTTTGTATGGTCAGATTTGTTTTTGATGGTTTATTCTTTTTTCATGGTTGTAGTTTTTCCTCCATTCTAGTCCAAGTTTCTTTTTTTCCCATTGTACTGAGGTGGGGTGTGAACTATCTTGCCACTGCTTTGTTTTCTGATGCGATGAAACGTTTTTCCAAAGTGATGCTATCTATTGTTACGCGATCCATTTCTGGATTCGGTCTGCTCTTTCATCTAGGCCAGTTACATCCAGGCTTGTGGTTGATGGTTTTGAGGATTCCAGTTGTTCTTTTAAGTTACTACTTTTTATGGTATTCTAGTTTCTTTTCCAGATCGTGGGGAGCTCTTGAGGCTGTTTGGGTGCTTTAGCTGGTAGTTGGATCATGAATTATATGATGAGGTTGTCACTCTATAGTATTTGTATTGGTGGCGCAGTAGAGATCAGATTTTTGCTGGCGAAGATTGCGTCGAGAGTGTGTCCTGCGCTTTTTTACCATCTGGCATAGTTTCATTGCTTCGAGTAGCTTGATTCATGATTTTTGAGAGTTTGCGTTCACTTCTTCAAGCCGTATGTTGAAGGTTGCGTCGTAGGTCGGTGGTCTATAGATGAGTATGAATGTGAGGTTTGTTTTTGTGTTAGCTGTCAGGTGAAGGATGAGGGGTTTGCAGTTTCTGATGTTCAGCAGGTCATCTGTTTTTATTTTAAGGTGTTCTTTGTAGGCTATTCCAAATCCTCCTCCTCTTTTCCTTTTCAGTTTCCCTGTGTGTATTTGAAGCTGTCGGGTAGACAGCTGTGTAGTGTGACTTTGTAGTTGTCATCTAACCAGGTTTCTGTGACAAATAAGATGTCTATTCCACCTTCATAGAGTAGATCGTAGATCTCTGTAGCATGTTTGGACAGTGATCTTACATTGATTAGATTGCAGGGTATTTTTTTTAACAGTGCTTTGTTTTGTTCTTGGTTTCATCTTATGGTGATCTTGTTGGCGGGTTGCTCTCAGGATGTGAGGTGTGCTCAGTAGGGTGTGTTTCATCATTGAGTAGATGTGCTTGTTTCCGTATTGGGTTCCTGACTTCTTCCAGTTCCTGTTCTGTATCTCATTGCAGTTGCTGTCGGTGCCCTAGAGTGTTGGTGGTATATGGAGTGAGGGCGTGGTTTTCCCTCTTGTTCCTTCTGGCCGTTTCTGGTCTTTTCTTGTGTGGTCCTGGTATCTTGCTTTTATGCATAACAATGAAACTCGTGTCTGGGGTTGCTGATGGTACCCTTGTTCAGAAGAGAATTGCCAGGCATGTTGGTGCGGGACTGCCCTTGGGCAGGGCAAAGACTGATATGTAGTGGAAATTTCTCTTTTGTGAAAGGATGGTGAGCTAAAGACTCTGGTTGAAACTCCCATAACCCCCCTTGTTTTTGCATATTAAGTAGCTTTGAGTTTTCGTCCTAAATTACAAGGGTAATCCAGACGTGGAACCCTTGCTCACTGTTCTTAAAGAGGCACTGCTCCACCTCACTGACAAGGCACAACCAGGCCGAAACATGTGTCTGGGGTTGCTGTTGGTACTCTTGTTCAGAAGAGGATTGCCAGGCATTTCGGTGCTGGACAGCCCTTGGGCAGAACAAAGACTGATATGTAATAGAAATGTCTCTTCTGTGAAAGGATGGTGAGCTAAAGACTCTGGTTGATACTCTAACCCGGGATATAGGCCGGTAGTAGAGAAACTCCCAGAACCCCCCTTGTTTTTGCATATTAAGTAGCTTTGGGTTTTCATTGTAAAATACAAGGGCAATCCAGACGTGGAACCCTTGCTCACTTTTCTTAGAGAGGCACAGCTCCACCTCACTGACGAGGCCCTACCAGGCCGTGACACGTGCCTGGAGTTGCTGTTGGTGCTCTGTTCAGAAGAGAATTGCCAAGCATTTCAGTGCTGGACTGCCCTTGGGCAGGACAAAGACTGATATGTAGTGGCAATTTCTCTTCTGTGAACGGATGGTGAGCTAAAGACTCTGGTTGAGACTCTAACCCGGGATATAGGTCGGTAGTAAAGAAACTCCCAAAACCCCCTTGTTTTTGCATATTAAGTAGCTTTGGGTTTTCATCCTAAATTACAAGGGTAATCCAGACGTGGAACCCTTGCTCACTGTTCTTAGAGAGGCACAGCTCCACCTCACTGACGAGGCCCAACCAGGCCGTAACACGTGTCTGGGGTTGCTGTTTGTACTCTTGTTCAGAAAATAATTGCCAGGCATTTCGGTGCTGGACTGCCCTTGGGCAGGACAAAGACTGATATGTAGTGGAAATTTCTCTTCTGTGAAAGGATGGTGAGCTAAAGACTCTGGTTGAGACTCTAACCTGGGATATAGGCCGGTAGTAGAGAAACTCCCAGAACCCCCCTTGTTTTTGAATACTAAGTAGCTTTGGGTTTTCACCCTAAGTTACGAGGGTAATCCAGATGTGGAAACCTTGCTCACTGTTCTTAGAGAGGCACAGCTCCACCTCACTGACGAGGCCCAACCAGGCCGAAACATGTGTCTGGGGTTGCTGTTGGGACTCTTGTTCAGAAGAGAATTGCCAGGCATTTCGGCGCTGGACTGCCCGTGGGCAGGACAAAGACTGATATGTAGTGGAAATGTCTCTTCTGTGAAAGGATGGTGAGCTAAAGACTCTGGTTGAGACTCTAACCCGGGATATAGGCCGGTAGTAGAGAAACTCCCAGAACCCCCTGTGTTTTTGCATATTAAGTAGCTGTGGGTTTTCACCCTAAATTACGAGGGTAATCCAGACGTGGAACCGTTGCTCACTGTTCTTAGAGCGGCACAGCTCCACCTCACTGATGAGGCCCAACCAGGCTGAAACACGTGTATGGGGTTGCTGTTGGTACTCTTGTTCAGAAGAGAATTGCCAGGCATTTCGGTGCTGGACTGCCCTTGGGCAGGACAAAGACTGATATACAGTGGCAATTTCTTTTCTGTGAAAGGATGGTGAGCTAAAGACTCTGATTGAGACTCTAACCTGGTATATAGGCCGGCAGTAGAGAAACTCCCAAAAAAAAACCTTTATTATGTATAACAACAACATGCATGTTAATTAGAAAGGCTTTTCTGGGCTGTGTCTAAATTGGGAATGGAGTAAGAACTGTAGGATTGTAGGATAATTTACAGGGATCTCAAGTTGTCCCATGTGAGGCTTTTATGCTAGCGCCAAAATGCATTCTGGTACTTGCAGGCCACCATTTGTACAGGAATGTGACATGATATACTGAAAGCACCAGGACTTACAGAACCTGATTTTAGAGCTGGGTTTCGAACATACAACAGAGTGCGGATAAAGGAATCATGTTAGGAGAGAAACATGGGCATTGAGCAGAGATTTTATTTGAGCTTTGGTATGGTATGGTTTGGTAATGTTTATTTATATAGCGCCTATACTCAAGACAAGTGTATCAAAGCGCTCGGGTGGTGCAGGGGGAGAAAAAACAACAGTCATTTAGGGCCCTTGAATTCCTGAACAATACAAGTTTGCAGGTAGAGCAAGTGCGTAAATACGTTTAAAAGAGTAGATAAAAGCAAATAGGTCTGACAACGATTCTGCAGTTTTACCGAGAGCATAGGGCATGGCCATGCAGGAGGGGAGACAGGGGAGAAACAGGTAGGCGTTCTTCAGGCAAGGTATGATCAGATCTTGCATGTGCTCAGCAGTTAATACGGAGAGGGGATGGGGGATGGCAGGATGGATGTGGGGCTTGGGGGGAAAGAAGTGCGACCTGTTAGTCAGAGTGCTGGTAAGTGCTAGGAGGGGAAATTACACTTTATATTTAGTAGTTACTTTGCATGTAGATTACTATTGTGTGTCAGAAAAGAAAACATGCACTTCTGACAAATAAGTGGGTTTATCCAATGGAGCCAGGTACACATGTATGTAGATCTCTCGAGAAAATGTTGTTCAACATACATGCTTATTTCTGCATTCTGGCCGGACCAGCTGTGCCGTTCATCCTCAGGTAGTCGATACAATGAGTAGCACTTAGTTGGGTAACAGTAACATTGTGTTATTTACAATGCTGTGAAGCTACTGGCACTCCATGTAATGCAGTGAGATTGCTCCTTGCGTCAGGTCACATATAGACTGCAGTGGTGTTTTCGGGAATGGGATGTTTATGCCCAAGGAGATGACTGGTGCTCTTGCTTTCTTTGACCACACTTTGGTGGACCCTGATTAGCTTCCTCTCCTCCATAACAGGAATTTGTTGATAGTTTCTTCAGCATAAAGTTTCCCCCCTTTATTGT
The DNA here is from genome assembly GCF_040938575.1 of Ambystoma mexicanum. NCBI lineage: Eukaryota > Metazoa > Chordata > Amphibia > Caudata > Ambystomatidae > Ambystoma > Ambystoma mexicanum. Next base: position 126,868,445 of record NC_090932.1, read on the forward strand.
AGGTATGAATTCAAAAAAGAGCTGCAACCCAGCGAGATGCATGAATTGGCTCAGATCGAGACCACGGGTTAGAACGGGCTGAAAGGATAGCTCAGGGGCACCATGTTTGTCTTGGAAGCAAGACAATGCAGAGCAACACAGATTTGAATCCCAGTCCCACACTTAGAGACTGGTTTCCAGTAACATTATAAAAGACTGATTAGTACCCGCAGTGACATAAATAAAATGAAATCTATGCTCCAATTGGAGCGTTTATGAGCCTTACCTCACTGGTCATCCCAATCACGTTGCGAGGTGTGCCTCGTGTTCGATTCCTTTCGCCCGCCAATCCCCCATGGAAAGGGAGAAGGGAATACGTGACGTCCCTTCTCTCTGTTTCGTGGCAGCCATACTTTTTTCTGAATGGCCGCCATGTAACGGGAGAAGGGACTACGTGTAGTCCCTCCTCCCAGATGGGCATTTATTTTTGCTATTTTTTTTCGATTCGTGAAAAATGACAATTAGTTCCCTGGTACGACGTGTCGGGGTACTAATGGCAATATAACCCTCCGAGGGTTTTCCCCTGGGGCTCCATTAAAGCACTTGCTTCGCTCCTTGGGTTATATTGCCTAATTGCTTAATGCTCTGCAGTGTATTCACAGGAATGTGAATGGTTGCAGGTGACTTACTCTGTAGAAATGAGGGCCTTGGATGGAGAACTGTGTACTTCTTTCCAGACTTTGAGAGGCAACACCCACAGGGTAAGATTAATAGAGCTAACGCGTGCCTGGGTTACCTCAGCTGATACTCACACAGAATAGAAGCAGATGTATTTTATCGACATCCACCCATTCTGATTTTCGGTGGGTGGAGGATTTTTCACACTTGTTTCTACAATGGTGCTCGGAGTCCTCTGCCCTCCGAGGATCACCCTAATGATCCCTGCAAAATGGGTGCATTGTTCACAGGTATGTTGCCTCACTCACCAGCAGCAATCAGTAGACATCTATGCAAATGAATGGGGCATGGATGGCAGCTGACATTTTAGAAATGGCGGCATCCATTGCTGGCGTAGATCATGCAGAGACCGTATAGTTGCAGTGGGGGATGCGCCAACCCGGTGGATTATAGATTTCTACACCCGGGTCCGCACGCATGTGTACATTCACCTATCAATCTCTATGGCGTGAGGAGATGACGAAGCAGCAGGAAATAGAGCCCCCGCCCCCAATACCCACAGGCTAGCTGCCGTGCTCTTTCCTGTGATTAGTATGTGGTGATCAGAATGAGAGTGGCACAGATACTTCATTGCGTGTGTTCTTACATGGCACCCTTAAACATGTTCTCTTCACAAAACGTTTTGGCCGCCAAATATTGTTAACTGGTAACAATAGTGCTGGAATTTGATTTTATTTGTTTACTGTGTGATCCCACCAGCAGCATGGAGGGGTGTTGGGATGGGGGGATTGTTCTCACCCCATTTCCCCCTGCGCCACTTAAACATTTGCCTCTCAGAATATTAATCATGAACACCTGGAAAATAAGCCATGGGAGGAGTGTTTCCTATGATGTTTATTTTATTTATTTATTTGTGTATTTATTCATAAAGCGAGAAATCCCTTAGGCATCAGGGCCCTACATGTACAAATCCGACCAAAAAACTGGATGGCATATAGAGCTACAGGTGACTAGGAAGGGGGGGGGGGTGAAACGTCTAGTCAAACAGGAGTGTCTTAAGCTACTTCCAAAGATGCTTTAAGTTCTTGCAAGCAAAGTATAAAAAGGTGCACACCTTTTAAAACTAAAAACCTGCACTTGAATATGTCCTGCAGAGTACAACCTTAATAAGCAAGTTCACAGAGTTCCTGGTCAGCTGCTGAAGTGGTCTTGTGGATCAGTGTCTCACCCTGGTTTGAATGGTCTCGTTTTAAATCCCAGCTTCGGTAGCATTTTAAAATAAATTCAAATGCACTCAAATAAATTAAGGATGCAAATGGATTTCTGGGAAGAGTTTTTTTTGCCAGATCACTGATGTGGAAATTCCACCCCAATAGCTAATACTGGGTAAGGGGAGATTGTCAATAACCATCGAATACTACTTATTGGCTTAAGCATTTATGAAAGAAAGTTTTTATGTAGTAGAAACAAGAGAACAGTGTGTGGGATAGATGCAGTAACAAACCAGTACAATATAGCTAAGGCTCCCTGTTTTACACAAGCAGAAATCACTTTGTTTCCTTTAAGTATTTATTTGTAAAAACATAGAAAAGATGAAAAGTCATGTCTCTTGGTTGGGTCTTTACATTTTAAAACATGCAGTGCAGGTCAGTGGCTGTGCAAAGTAACATAACAGAAAGGTTGAAAACGTAATTCAATTCCTTTTTAAGTTGCTAAAATGACTGCAAATACGTAGACCTTTAGTGTGTGCAACAACACAACAAATAGGAGCTTCCCATCACAGGCCTCAAAGTGCTAATGTGTTTGTTTTTTATGTGAATAGATGAAGAAAAATACCAGTTACACATTTTATTTTTCCATAGCAAAAAATAAATGTAGATACAAATAGATAAAATAACCCAAATAAATAATATGGATAAATAGAAACGGAAATGATTCAAAAATAAATGCCTTAAACCTGGGAGCTTCAAATATAGTAAATCTGAAGAAGGGGAAGGTAATCACATGAAAAGGGGACACATTTGGGGTCATAGTGATGGGGTGGACTAGAGTCCTTGGAGACTTGGAAGGGAGATTGTAGAGTGAAGGGAAGGTGGATATCAGGAGATGGACTAAAGGAGAAGCCCTCCAAAATGCGAGTGGCCATAGAGCCATGTGCCAATGAAGATTGGCATGTTTATGTTTTTGATTTGCAGAGCACCCACTGCATTACTGACTTGTTTCTTGGCGCTTCCGGAATATTCCACAGGTGGTTCCTCCCAGGTGTCCCGGGTGTCTTATTAGGGTCTTGAGTTTTCTCACGAAAGACATCAGGTTGGAGGCAAGTGGTATGTGCCAAAGACTGGGAGTGATTGCAAGGAATTGTCTGTGGTAGCACACGCAGGAGGAGTACGGTATAGATGCGATGGGTCCGGTTTGGAGGATTTCTGGGAGCTCAGGATAAGGCCCGAGGAATAAGTATGCTTAGGGTTAGGAATGTGGTGTTATTGGGACTCAACCAGGTGTGGCCCGAGTCGGCAGGACGATGCGGCCGGGTTCTTGCTGGCACACAAACATATATGCCAACAACAGTGCTTTTTTGTGAGCTCCAATCTCAATGGTGTATTGTGTTCTATTGCACCTGTCATTTATATAGTGACTTTTACCGTTAATATAGTCTCAATATAGTCTCAATGCAATGTTAGTGGGAACGCCCTCGGATGACCGAAGTCCAGAGCGTTGGAGTTCATGAAATGAAATTAGGATGTGTGTGTGGGGAGGAAGGATAGCTCAGGGGCAACGTGTTTGTCTTAGAAGAAAGGTAACGGAGTGCTACACAGGTTAGAATCCCGCACTATGAAACCACTCCTGGTATTAAGTGTTTTATAAATTAACAATTATAATTATTTGGCCAAAAAATGCATAGAGAGCAATCCATGTGGTCAGGCAATGTGGGTGGGTGTTGAGCGTTGTCAGAAGATGGCGTGAGTAATAAAGACTTGCTAGGTGTCCAACATGCCCAGATCTGTGAGCGGTCTGCGCTGCATTCTGATGTCAGAGGTGCTGAGACGTAGTCTGGTGTGAGTAGGTGGAGAGTTATGTGAACAGCACGACTGAATTGTGTCATAGTCCTTGCTGTATTCTGACGTGGGCGGGTAGCCATGCCTGTGGCCAGTGTCCACTGCAGTGGTGCGTTATACGTTCCTAGCAGAATTCTGTGGTGATGTGTTGTTTGTGTGCACGCTCGCTCAAGTAATTGGCTTCTTCTGTCGATTCTTGCGGCTGCGAAAAAACAGCTAGCGAGAGCGACAGTCTATGCTCAAACTATTTGCAGCAAGAGGAGCATGGGTTGTACTTCCAGGTTCTTGTAGGCCGATAACGTGGCGGGTGTACCCAGTTATTGAGCGCTTACTGAACCTTTTCAGTTGTTACCTTTACCATGGGCGGCCCATCCTATAGTCCATACATGCGCAATACCTTCCCATCCCCCCTACCTTCCAGAGTAATTCCGGGGATGGTTCTTGATTGCCCTCCTGGAGTATTGCACGGGGAACCCCCCAACTGGCCTACTGGTGTGTTCTCTTTCTCTTTTTTACGGTCTGGTAGTTGGTCAATGGGTTGAAGGGCTCCAAGTCACACAGGCCAATCAGTACGTCTGCACATATATGATGTGACTGAAAATACCATGGATGTAATACACGTCTCACACTGTAAACCAGCACACCAAGCACAGTGAGCACAGTGAGCTGAAGCAGGAAGTTAATCAGCTGTGCTCCATGTGAGCTCTGGCAACAGGAGGGAACCCTCAGCTGTAACACTCACTGAACCCATGAAGTGGAGATGGGGTACCTGCCCGGAAAGGTGACGCAGTGTATGAACAGGTTGTCTGCGTAGGAGCGGCTTTTTCAAGGCTAGACTTCCTCGAGCTGGGTGTGGTGGGGTGCGGTGACACACTGCTGGCCTGCGATTGCCTCTCGTCGGCGGCGTGGCTTCAGGGAGGACACCGCTCCTATCAGCGTATCTGCTCTGCCCACCTGAGCGCGGAAGAGGACGCAGTCTGCCTGACTCAGGAGAGGCGACCATATAGAATAAACCTAGACAAGCCGATGATATGAAAGGTTATTTATAACGCGCTTAATACCCAGAGGTTCTAAGCGCGGACCCGGGGATCGAACCTGCGTTTCTCTGTGTCGTTCTTGCTTCCCAGGCGAGCACGTTGCCCCTGAGCTATCCTCCCGAGAGCATAACACAGTGCCCCAAAGAACATACATGGCAACTGAAAATATCAGTGACCAAAGGGATAAAAAAGGGACGAGTTCCAAATATAGATGACTATAAATGTAACGGCAGCCTATTGGTCAAACAAACAAAGCCCCAAAATGGACAAAAGCTCCCATGACACTGCAGCGAAAGGTGAATAATAAACTGAATAATATACTCAATCTGTATGTAATGTGTGCTTGTATTTTATAAGACTCGTGAAGAGAACTGGTCCCTGAAGGAAGGAGTGAATGGAAGGCGAAGCTCTGCCAATGGAATCGCCTAAAGCCCTGTCCTTTCCTTAATCAGTCAGTGAAATAATAATGAAAAACTGAAACTCAAACTTCACTTCATGAAACTTGCAAAAACTTAATCTGCACCTCAGGAACAACTAAAAGAAAAGCCGTGCTGTATCACCCTCCTGTGGAAACGAGCGTTACTGCACCCATCGTTGTATAACTCACTGAGCGTAGTTGAAAATGCAATTGCATGCCATGTAACCAACGCAGAGCAACCAAGCACGTCCGACAAGCAACATGTACTGAGAATATTCATGTTACAAGTGCTAATTTGATTTAGTTGCTTTCCATTTTGCGCAGCTGTCGATTATTTGCTTGTTTGTCTTTGTCCGTAATGTTGTGATTATGTAACCAATGCGTGATGTTTCGTTGCCTTCTGCTAAAGGTCTATCCCAGCAGTTATATTGTATTGAACTTGCCATTTTCATACCCCAATCGTACTGTCATTGTAGTCTCAATGCGCTGTTAGTGGGAACGCCCTCCTCGGACCGAAGTCCAGAGTGTTGGAGGTCATGGAGCACGATTATGGGGCATCCATTGAGAAAGTATTGTCAGGCTGCAAGGGTGTTTTTTGCACAGCTACACATTTAGAACAATGGCACGAATGGGGGAGGGGGGCACGAGAAGTGTGGCTTGAACCAGGAGGAGCTGGTAATCCTACCAGCCACCAATGGTTATCTGGGGGAAGTTAAGTGCGCAGCGTGTTTTGGTGAGCCTGAGTCTGCCTAGGCTTTTTCCTTTTGGAGCTGCTGGACATTGTTGGAGTCTGCCTTCTATTGCCATTACTGCTTCCTGTAGGAAGCAGTACAAGACACCCAGCACACGCGGAGCGCCCGGTGTGCGCAGTGTGTTTTGGTGAGCTTTAGTCTGCCTAGGCTCTTTCCTTTTGCTGCTGCTGGACATTGTTGGAGTCTGCCTTCTATTGCCATTTCTGCTTCCTGGAGGAAGCAGTACAAGACACCCAGCACAGGCAGAGCGTGCAGTGTGTTTTGGTGTTTAGGTGTGAGGGGATGGGGGCTATGGAAGCGGAAAGAACTTTCCCTAAACAGGGCTCTAAATCCGGCACCCACTATGATTGCCCCCCCCCCTCCTCACACAAGGCTGCAACTGCAAAGCTGGAACTCTGTAACTGCAGCCAAATCTTTAGACTTGGCGAACCCACTAATTGTAAGTACAAAGCCTAACACAAACAATGGTAATGGAAGTGACATTGCTGAAACTGTCGATGAGCATGAAGATTTATGTATACATGCCTCCACTTGGCCAAAGTATGGAAGGCATGGGAAGGGCGCGGAGCTGAACGATGTAACAGATTTGCCATCATCATCCACCTTTCTCCAGCACCCGCTCTCCCATCAACTCCCACCCAGAAACTCTCCAACATCTCCAACATCTTCAACCCCCCATTTAACCCCGTCACCCCCTCCAGGCTCCTGAGCACGCCCTTACAGTTTGTGGTGTCGTTCCGAATGGGAGAGGCAGTGCGGGGGCACTGAGTTTGTGCGGGCCGCCTCCCGCCTGTTAGGGTGGGTGCGGACTCGGTCCCAGAGCCCTTGTGCTGTGGGCTGACACGGGTGGTCGGTCTGGGTGGCTCGGGGGCGCCCACGGATGGGCGGGGCTGGTTGGACGGAGCCGCGGCTGAGGATGCCTGTTGCGGGCGCCCAGCTTCAAGGAACCAGGAGGCTGTCTCTGTGCCGCCACTTGACTCGCTGACGAACAGAGGGAGAGAGGTAAGCTGCGGCATGGAATCCCACGATTCCTTGCCCTTGACTCCCACAGCTTCCTCTCCTGGGATCCCTGCTGTTCAGGAAAGAGACTGTGGCCCCGTACCATAGTCATGCTCGAGTCTCAATTAACTGACGGTCCTGGCAGACAAAATATCTACTGATTATTCATTAGCAAACGTGCCAAAACTAATGGTACTAGCATGGCGCTCGCACACGATGAGAGGGCTTAACACTGATGATAGACTCGAATCAAAACTCATTGAGACAACGTTGCTGGGAAAGAGCCTGTCAGACTGTCCGGGCAACAAAACAACAGACTGTGCCTTCGATCAAACTGATCTTGTGCCTGGCCCTGGCAAAGGCTGTACCGTAATGGAAGATGAGGTGTTTTGCCCCCCAAACACTCATTCACAAATGTTAAATGGAAGGTGCGCTTTAGCCCCAAACAACAACAATAAAAGAAATTCACTCGAAGTTGTAAATAAAATTCTGCAAGGTATCTCTCAAATAAACATAACATGCAATTTCTCTCCTAGAAGAGACCCCATAGCATCTGGTTCGGAAAGAAGTCAGACGTCCTCTGTGTACACCACTAAGGGTCAATCTGGCGCTTGTCACAACACTCCACACGGCAAATAATCTCACCTTTGGAAAAATGCTCTGATTAATAAGAACCAGACTGACTATTTTGTTTCCCCTCACCTAGCCTGCTCCCAAGTACAGCGAACCACCTTGCAGGACATTATAAAACTGTAATCTAAAAAGTCAAGAGGAGTAAAACAAGTGCTGTCATGTAACAGAGCGGATGGTGACACCTACGGTCCGAGCCTCACTTCATCGGAGACCTGCTCAACTGACTCCTCAATTATAGAGCGGGATTTTCCTAAAGTTAGACGAACAAAAGTGCTACTACACAAACAAGACCGCCAATCTGATTTTAGGCTGAATGAAAAACTTATTAAAGATCTCCAACCGGTTCTGATGTCATCTATGGCAATTACGATCGCCCACTTTTTAAAGCTATACGAGCAAATGAATGACAATGTCAAGGATTTGACAACCTTAGTGGCGCTAATGAATTCGAAGCTAGTCAAAATGGGAAAAGACCTCAACACAGTGACAAAGGAGAACGTGGAAACAAAAAAAAACGGACTGGTCACTGCAAACACTCATAGACCAAAAAGAGAACAATAGACTAGACAAAAAACTACTGGCAGAGATTTGCTAAAATACCGAACAGTGGTGACTCAGGACACTCTCCATCGTGCTGTGACAGAGCCTCAGGGTGTGCAAAAGAATGACGGTGCACGAGCGCACAACTGGAGCCCTGACACTATGTCTGTCAGTAACCAACATAAGGACGACTGCGTCACTGAGCCTCAAACCACCATGGGGACACTTGAGAAAGCCAAGAAGCACAGAACAAACTAAAACCTCTTCCATAAGCTCTAACTGCCTCGAGCATAGCTCAATGAACGGCCACAAGAACAATTTAGTTGCCCCTGGACTAGACAAACTGTGTGATCACGGCGTAAAATCTGTCAAACCAAGAAACCCGCAGGCTGGATCAGGCGATTGCCCGGAAAACGCCTCAAAAGAGTTATCCAAAAGTGCAAGTTTTGCCAGTTTCTTGGAAATCAGCAAGGATGCAAGCAACCTTGCGGCGCTGGACCCTCAAAATCCCTCCACATCGGCTGTGACAACAGATGTGGGTGCCCCCCAAGAGCCTCTGGAGATCCTAAATCTACAGACAGCCGAGATGAAAAACCAAACATTTGACATGTTTAAAGGAAATACCTCACAGAAATTAGTACCTAACGGCATAAAATCAGGACAAATAAAAAAAATAAATAAATAAAAAAAAAAGAGCGAAAAATCAAAGACGCGGTAACAACTCAAGGAAATTTCTCTGGAATCTTAAAACTGTCAACGTTACTGTTCACAACACTAACACAGAGGAACGACGTCCAGCAAAGATAAAAGATCTCTCCTCTGTCAATCCAACTGAAAGGACAGAAGGGCCTACAGCCCCACTGGAATACATGGATGAATCCTCTACCATCCTTATGGATCTCTCTGTGTACGAAGACCGGGAGATGAAAGATGAGGCCGTCGAGACCGAAGAAGGGGATGGGGCGGTCGATTATCAACCTCAAAAAACAACAAACGAAGAAAGTGACTAGGTGACTACCCAAATACCAGCTGGTGCCACTCGAATCTGCACCTTGATTGAAAAAACCACTAAGCAGGATGGCCCCCTGGATGCTCCTTCAAGCCCTACTTTCAAAACGTTGGAAGACAAGCGTAAAATCCTCACCAAAGCATGGAACTCATCAAAGTCACTGATAGAAAAGGATCTAAATCTGAAGGACGCCATTCGGACACACTGTAACCCAAATGAAAAAATCTTTGATGATCCGGAAAACAACAATGTTCATAAGAACAGACTAGGACTGGCCTACAATCAGGCATCCGGCCCATCTTCTAGTTTTGATCAAAAGGGATGGCGACCGGTGAACAAGAATGAAAGAAGCCTCAGAGACAAATCTCAAACATCTCACAGAGCCCGGTTAGAACGTATCAAAGTTGCGATAAACTAATTCTTAATCGCACTAACATTCTACACCTATTTCACCATGTGTTCTCTCTCAGAACGATTCAATATGATGACATCAAGACTGTTGAATTTATAAAAGAAGACCATAACGACAAAATCCTTCTACATTTTAGATCTAGAATTGTTCTGAACATTGTCTTAGATGCAGCCTCTGTACTCATGTCTATGGGCTTTGACACTTCGGAAGTGTTAGAGAAACCTGACACAGATTATGGGACTGAAGCCCCAAAAACAAATATGACATTCCTCTCAGGAAAGTGCCTTCAGCCAGAAGTCATGGAGTAAGAGCTAGAGAAAGCTCAGTAACAAGCGTGACTTTTCTCAACCTAATGGTAAAGAGAATATGATGACTGCCAGCTGTGCCATCGGCGTACCCTTGGGAAAACTACCCAAAGACGAAAACATCAAAATCACAATTAAAGGAGACAGTGCCCAGAAAATGAGATGTGTTGACTTGACAACTCCAAAGAAACAAAGTGGAGACTCAAACGATTGGCGCTGGTTGGCTGATACGCTTTTCAGACCTACAAGACAGTAACGCCAGGTGGAAGAGCAGCCTCCCGTGTTTAAGATTGGATCATGGAACACTAGGGGCTTCTCACATTTATTTCAAGAACCCTGGCCGGCTGAGCTCGATGTGGTCTGTCTCCAGGAAACTCGGATGGCCGCATGTCCAACTTCTGACGCGTACGAAGTGGCAATTAATCCTGCCTTTAAAAAACTCAGAGGAAGACCTATGGCAGGTTTGCTAACATTCTTCAAAAAGGGGCAGGATGTCACATTACCAAATCAACAAATCTGTCAGCTTTCATACAGGTGACAACGATTGAGACAGCCAGGACCCTAAATGTCAACGTGAGCCATTTCCATATTTTCAATTTATACTGGAACCACCTCCAAGCAGGGACAACTCTCTTTATAGACCAAGTCTCGACACTGATCGATGACTTACTACTAGCCAACAAGACAGCAAACATCATATTATGCAGGGATCTGAACATCAACTGTATGGCTATAAAGCTGAAAAACACTGAAGTCACCTACTTGTCTGACAATGTGGCCTCAAAGTGGATGTTGGAGATGGATGTTAGAAATCTTCCAATGCTAAACGGAAGCACCAGTGGTGATATACCGGCAAAACCAATTTGGAGGAGAAACAAACAAAAATCTATCTTAGACTATTTTTTTGTTTCTGAAAAAATCCAGCAGTCCACATTGTCCTTGCTGGTATTGCCGATGTCTCACAGTGACCATGAGATGGTGGTTTTGACCTTGATAGGTGCAAGGCCGGCTGAATATAGATCCTGGAACCATCAGATTCTAGTGGAGTCAAACATAGTGAGGATAACACTTCAGACGGAAGAAGTCTCCAAAATTAAAGACGTCTACATCGATGAATAACTTGGAGTGCAATATGCTGACTTATTACAACATTTTGTGGAAACAAAACAGGGGTCAAGAAAACCTGGCTTTGTCAATAAACACAAATTCGATGAGGAGATCATGAGAAGAAAGCGGGACTTACTTGCCACAATAAGACATATAAGAAATAAGGACACCACAAGCTACTTGCAAGCAAAGCGTGCTGCAAAACAAAAATACAAAAACTGGCTAAGATCCCACAAAGCCTCAATGTTCCAAAAAGACGCAGAATTAATGATACAAAAGATTAGAAATAAAAACTCAGCTGAGTTATGGAGATTATTGAATGACGAAGGTGCTCCACAATCTCCGCTGATAGCGAAGATGGTAACAGAAACAGGGTGGATCTCCCACTTCACGAACCTCTATTGTAAAAAAAGAGAAGTGGACACACCCTTCAACATCGACTCTAGAAAAATGGAACCTTGAATTCTGAAAGGAAGACATCCTCCAGATAATCAAGAATGCCAGTCCCTAAAGGGCCCCTGGACCAGATGGTCTGACTAACTTTAACCTAAAGCAAAATCCTGAAATACGGGCAGAGGTATGCAAAGAACTCTTCACCAGAATCTGCAACAGGTGCGCTAAGCCGAACTCATGGAAGAAAGCTATCATTGTCCCCATTTATAAGAAAGGAAACCGCCTGGAGCCAAAAAATTATCGTCCAATAGCGCTCGTGGACGTGTTGGGGAAAGTATATGCCACTATGTTGCAACAGAAATTATCACAATGGATCTCAGATAGTGATCATATAGATGTAAGACAGACTAGCTTCGTAAAGGGAGTCGGATGCGGCCTAAATTTCCTGCTGATAAACCTGCTAGAAATGGAAGCCATAAGATCTGGGAGAAAGGTCTACTTAGCTCTGATAAACTTTTCTCACGCCTTTGACTCTGTTGATCGAGAACTACTCTGGACCAAGATGCCTAATTGGGGTCGCCCCGAGAGTCTACTAGCAGCAATCAAAGAAATCCACTCTGCCACTAACATCAGGGTCAGATTAGATCATGGCGGGTCTTTAACGGATGAAATCAACACCTACTGCGGTGTAAAACAAGGGTGTCCACTGGCGGCAATAATTTTCAACTTGTTCCTATCAGACATTGGCAGTGCAATCGACGAGCCTCAATCCTTCTCTCCAAAAATACATGGCTCTGCGCTAAGCTGGATGCTGTACGCTGATGACTTGATCCTGTTAGACACCACGCCAATCGCCCGTCAGCACAAAATGAAAGCTGCAAAATGCTATGTGGAATCAAACGGCCTGCTCATTAACAACACAAAGAGCGAAATCCTGACGCTACAAAATTTGCAATCAGGCTGCCATCAGAAGAACAAAAAATGTAAATGGCACTTAGGAAGTGAGAAACTAAGCACGGTGGAGTCCACTAGACATCTCGGCATGCAGATCAGCACAAATCTAAATGATGGCCCTTGGATGGAGACTACCAAAATAAAATGTCGACAATTTGCCTGCCAAGCTTCGATACTAAATAAAAAATAAGGGAAGTTCTCATTAAAGCCGGTGATAACCTTCTACCAACAGAAGGTGGTCCCAGCTCTAATATACAGAGCTGAAAATGCCTTTGGATGCCCAGAAGAATTTTGGTCAACTCTAGAACATATATTTTGGGTGAAAATACTCCATCTACCCAACAGTGTCTCAACAGCTTGTGTACGATACGAGTTAGGCCTGATTTCTATCAAAGCCCACATCAGCTGGAACACCCTTGCTCTGTTCAGGAAAACTGTTTTGACAGAGGTTGCTCTGCAATTTAGAATCTTAAGTAACCCTGGCAGCGGTAACCCTGAGTGTCTACTATCCTTATGGAACGAAAGATGTGAGGGGTTAATGACCATGTATGAAACCAACATAAAAAAGCTTCAGGAAAATCCAGATCTGGTGAAGAAAAAAATCTGGGAACTAGATTGGATCTTGACTGGCGATGATAGAAGGGCGGCCAAAACAATGAAAGACACGCCGAGTGAAGCCAGAGCGTTTAACAGTTTACAAAACTACTACTATTCCCTGACAACAGGAAGATATCCAGGTATATGCGATTTCGTCTAAATCTGATCAAAACCAAATATCGAACAAAGAACTGGGCTGGAAGGGACCAGACAAATGTAGTCTGTAGGTTCTGTGACGCCTGCGAAGAAACGACTAAACATCTTGTACTATTTTGTCCTTTTTTCAGAACTCAAAGAACCAAACGCTTTGGTCACCTGTTGGAAGGACAGGCAATGACGAATGCAGAAGAATGGTGGCATTCGAAGTTCACGTGAGCAAATAAGAAACTGACAATTGCACTAACCTTGTTTTTGGATGAGATTGAAGAAAGTCTTGAGGCTACGGCCAGTGAAGTACAAGGATGGCTGCATAGTGCGCAGCCATGCACTAAGTCAGTCGCTGTAACTCACTGCTTACTAACAAGGTTACCCTAGTCACAGAGAAAAGAGACTTGTAAAGTAGACGAAACGTCTTTCTTGTGTATGTAATTGATGTGTTGATATTTTATTTGTTTAGATTGTGTTTTAAAGGCTTGTATAAGCGAATAAAAAAAAGTGTACCTGTCAAGACAAGTGAAAGTGAAAGGTGTAAAGTACAGTGAAATATTTAGTGACATGTAAAGTGAAAAACTACATTGTAAAGTAACTATTTAGAAAAGGCTGGACAGGGAGACTGGAGAAGGAGATCGGAGAGACCCCCCCCCAGACCCCCAATAAACTGCAGCCTCCTTCTTCTTCTTCCCATACACTCTAAGGTCTAGTCCGGTATAGTTTAAAGGATTGAGGGAGTGTGCATGCACGGGGGGAGTGGGTAGCATGTCTCTCGTGTAAGTCTGTGCTTATAGTATCTGGTAAATGGGATGCCGGATGGTCAGGAGTGGGCTGTCGCTGGCCATGAATAATGCATTTTAGAGCACTTAAAATAGGGTGATTTACTGATCTTTGAAAGAGTACAGTAATGTGTCACATTATAAGTGGCTGGCCTGTTTAACAATATTCAGCAAGGGCACGTATTGGCCTGTGGGAAACATCATAGAGGCTCTGCAAGAATCAAGAGACAGTAGGGATGGGCCAAAGTAAGTGCCAAGCTGTCTCTGAGGCCCTGCGGAAGCCAAGGCCAGTCAGGAATATCCCAAAATTCCATGCTGATAAATCTGCATCCAGCTGAAGCACCCATAGATGGAAGAAGATGTAGCAGGGATGGCAATCAGCTAATACACCTATAGATGGAAGATGTAGCAGGGATGGCAATCAGCTAATACACCTATAGATGGAAGAAGATGTAGAAGGGATGGCAATCAGCTAATACACCTATAGATGGAAGAAGATGTAGCAGGGATGGCAATCAGCTAATACACCTATAGATGGAAGAAGATGTAGCAGGGATGGCAATCAGCTGAAACACCTATAGATGGAAGAAGATGTAGCAGGGATGGCAATCAGCTGAAACACCTATAGATGGAAGAAGATGTAGCAGGGATGGCAATCAGCTGAAACACCTATAGATGGAAGAAGATGTAGCAGGGATGGCAATCAGCTAAAACACCTATAGATGGAAGAAGATGTAGCATGGATGGCAATCAGCTAATACACCTATAGATGGAAGAAGATGTAGCAGGGATGGCAATCAGCTGAAACACCTATAGATAGCTAATACATTTATATAGTATAGTAAGTGTTTTTTATTTTAAATTGAATGTGTATATATGTGTATTTAAATTAAATGAGTATGTATATGTGTATGAATGCATGAGTGCATGTTGATGTTTATGTTTGAGTCAGTGCTGTTTTGAGTTTTATGTATGCGTGCATGTAAGTTGTGTGACTGGTGGATGAATGCATGGCTGAAAGTGTTGAATGTGAATGTGTGTGCGAACCCACCCCAAATGCAGGCCTCTTAATTAAGGGGTGGGGTCATGGCATCAAAGGTGCACATAGGTTAAAATGTTGGGGGGCCAAAGGGGGATAGGGGGTGGGACTAAACTTCAAAGGTTGGGAGAGACGCTAACTTCAGGGGCTGTGAGGGCGGGGCAAACAAGTAGGGGTGGGACTAACACTTCAAAGGTTGGGAGAGACGCTAACTTCTGGGGCTTTGAGGGCGGGGTAAACATACTTGTTTGGGGACATCAAATATCTTTCCACATTCGAATGAGACTATTCTGGTGAAGCTTCAATGTTACAAGCAGCTAACTCTGGCCTTCATTTCTGAAACGTCACACTAAAGGACTGCTGTGAGAATGAGATTTCTTATGTCACCACTCTATTTCTATTACCTAAAAATGTATGCCCATGAACGCAGGTGCTAAACGTGAAATGTTTGATGTTAGTAAATTGCATGGCCTTTGTTAACAGCGAATCCCAGGCACTGTTTAATGACTTTGCCCTGTTCCATCTGGCCACAACTTTGTTGGTCCGCTCGGCAGGGGGTGGATAACTGTGAGGCCAATAAACCCATTGCGCTGTCAGTCTCCCGACTGAGGGATGGAGTCTACGTCTTCCACGGTTTGTAGTTGAAATGAGCCCCTAAGAAGCTGCCCCCATGCTGGCAGTCTTATGACACAGAAACTTACTGAAAATCTGAACTTTTAACCAATGGTCTATTTTTCCAATCTGTAAGGCTAGGGGAGCCCCCAAACATCACAACGGAATGGGCCCCCACCAGCCCTGACACATCTTTACCAGCCCTGCTCCCACTTCCCTCCCAATTCCCTAAGTCTTGCTGGGAAGCTGAATAGCTACTTCACCTTCCTTTTGGCCAGTAGTCGTACCTTTCACCCTAATTCAGAGGCTGTTTACTTTCATAATGCTATGCTAATCTCTGGAGAGGTGGGCCATCTAAAAGCTGAGACCAGAAGTTAAGGCTTTGGCTTTATCAAAGTTAGTCTGTTGATATCACATGCATAGGCTTTTGTGCTCTGCATGTTTGATGCTGCTGCCGCTCCTTAACAAGTGCTATGAGCTGGGGGCACACCGAAAGAGGCCTTCTGCCTCAAAGTGGGAGGGCGCCAGGGGCTGTTGCCGTCCATGCAGCCAGGTCGAGTCAACAAAGCCCAGCATTTCGTGAGGGAGCAAGAGCATGATTTCCTCAATGGTGTTGCACCCTGCATGTCTTTCACTGAAGTCCTGTTAAAAACAAACATTGGCAAATCCAACAGTTTTGGCTTGTGCTTAAGTATTAGGCATTTGCCAGGCAATGCTATTAGCTGCTCAGGTACTCAAACCAGTTTGCACCTGCTCCCATGAACGGCCAGTTAATACCAATACAGCAGTGCCTTTCCCATGCCTACATGAAAGCCCAAACTGTTAGCATTGCCAATGCTTGTTTTGCTTTACCCTTGATGCACAGGACTTTGCATCAAGGTTAAGGCAACCATACTACTTAGCTAAATTGGCCCACATTGCATTTAGGCCATTCTAGCCAGTAATAACACGTATGGTACTCAGTCAGCCTGGACATACTTTGTGTGGCACAGCATTTTTACTTGCTGGGAGTGTGTACATGGTAATAAAGCCATATATTGGTACAGCCTGCATGGACATACATGGGAACAACCAGCATGGATACATTTATATACTAGCATATGTTGTGTGCAACAGCGGCATGCCATGTATTGGAAAATGTTCCTGTGCATGGTTGGTGACTTGCAAGTATTGGGTTTTTCCATGTGCTTCCATACAAAACAAATTGCAAACTGTATGGATTTCTAAAATTTGTAAAATGCAAAATTATAACCCAGTTTTTCAGAAATGTTCATGGGATTGAGAAAACCCCTCAAGCAACCCTTGTTTGGTTTGGGATTCCTCACTGTGCTCTGTCGATCCTCCATAATTGACACAAACATTTAAGCCTCTTCAGTTCAGAAATTCACCAGCCTCCACTGTATGTCATCTGTCACTGTGTATGATGTGTGTTTTAATGTCTCCACAGGGGCAAGGTGCTCCTTAATGCTGGCATCACGCCACCCATGCTGTCATGCCATCCTATGTATATTAATGGATGTACAAAAGTTACTCTGGCATAAACCTTTCTTCAGTAGAGAAAATTAACTTTGCTATAGTTGATTGGCAGTTGTAGTAATAAACCATATTTGGGTTCCTCCACACAAGTTCAAGGGGAGATTTCTTGAGTCCTGTTAGTAGAGGTGCCGCCGCTGGCCCAGTGCAGAAAATCCTAAGGGGGCCTCACCAAATGTTTTGTCCCAAGCCTCACTACATCTTGTGACAGCCCTGACTACCGTACTAGGCCTGGCTACATTCAGATAGATTGGTGGTTGGTGATCACTAATGTGCCTAGCTAAAAGTATTTCAGGCACAACCAAGCTAGAGAGGGAGGACAGGACAGACAATCTTGCAAGTCCTAGTAGATTCAAGGTCATGCAAGTGCGCAGACAGGATGTGTGGGGGAGGGGGACAAGTGTGACCAGTCCAGCAGGGGTCTGGGTTAAGTGCAGGGCAGTTGCCCCTCTCATGGAACGTATTCAGAGTGCAGTAGTGCCACGCAGAGTGCAGAGGCCCGGAGGCAAGTGCAGGACTGGCGGGTGGGGCCTGGGAGCTTTGAGGCTCTCGAGGTGCACCAGGCAAGCAGTCAGCGAACTGAGAAAGTTGGGGAAGAGAAAGGAGGAGGGAGGCAGGAGAGAAGAGAAAGGAGGTTAGCTGGGGAGAGGGAGAGAGAAAGAGGAAGAGAACAGGAAAGGTCTTGAGGAGTTTCCAGAACATCAGGAGGTCCGGCTCAAGATGGAGAGAGACAGGGAGGCTGTTCCAGAAGGAGGCACGTGCAGAGGATACAGATCTAGCTCCAAATCTCTATTTGGAAAAGCTGCTCAGCTTCAGAGAGTTGGAAGAGGCCGAGCAGAGGGCTCTAGAAGGAGAGTATTTAGGAAGAGAGAGTTTTAGATAGTATGGGCCTCAGCCCCAGAAAGCCTTGTGGACTATGCAGAGGTACTTGAACTTGATACCTGGAGCCATGAGGAGCCAGTTGAGGGTTTTCAACACCGGAGAGATGCAGTGCCTGGCCTTGAGGCCAAGGATAAGTCTTGCGATTCCGTTCTGGATAAGTTGAAGAGGTCCAAGAGTAGAAGTAGGACGATTCAGAAAGAGACTATTGCAGTAGTCCAGTCTGGAGAAAACTGGAACCAGTGAGCCACTTGGGTAAGGTGAGAAAAGGTAGAATACCTCTGAGGAGGTGCAGCTGATATTGGGACTTTTTGTAGATGTCCAAGATGTGAGAACAGAAGGAGAGAATAGAGGCAAAGATGACCCCCACATTTTTTGCCTCACTGGTGGGCGAGGGCAAAGGAGGCCGGCCAGAGTGAAAGTGGGAAAGCGGGAGCAGGGGTCCCAATGAGGACAATCTCTGTCTTACTGGCATTAAGGAAGGAAGAGATCATTAGCAGCCCACCAGGAATGAATTACGGACAGACAGTCACACCTCTGACCTTAAAGAAGTTATGGACACTCCCACTGCCTTCCCACCAAGGATTAATGGTACATAGGTTGGCTGGATGCCGAATGCCGATGATTTGGTTATCATAGACCAAACACATATTGGCCTGCAGAGGAAGCTAGAGATACTGCAGACTTATGTAAATCATAATGGTCTAAAGATCAACGCGGCCAAATCGGAGGTCTTGGTTTTAGAAAATCTAACGGGGCGGGAGAAAAAACATGGTGCTTGGTTGGTGGGAGAGGTCCATGTTAGGCCCATTCCAGCCATCAAATATCTAGGAGTCATCATAGACGCTAGTGCCTGTGATATGAACCGGGGATTCTGTCTCTGTATGTAAGGGTGGTGTGGAGCACGATGTCTCTGTTTAGGAAAGTAATTCGAGCTAAGTGTCCTCTGCAATTTAGAGTAATTCAAAGGAAAGAGACAGGGATGCACGATTGCTCCTGAATTTGTGGCTGTAGTGGTGTGGTGGATCCTTGAGAAATGTTAAAGTATCAGCAGATACCTTTTGTAGAAACCCGAAAGTGGTAAAGATTATCCTATGGGCAAAAGACTGGACTGAAATGGAGCGGAGAAGATCAAAATCCAAAATACACACTCTTTCAGACAGGCCTTTCGGTGCAATTAATGTTGCACCAAAATACCTAAGGATGTTCCTAAGTCCATTCTACTGTGACATATTTGTAAGGTTTCATTTGAATGGTCTACATATGAAGGAGAATTTACTTAGGTATGGAGTGAATGTAACGGGCAATCAATGTAGGCTATGTAACAAATCTCCCTAAACCTTAAAACATATAACTCCATTTTACCCAGCCTTAAGATCTACGAGCACAATTTATTTGGGCAATCACATGACTAAGAAACTAGGTCGGGATGCAGAGGCATGGTGGTACGCCTTAATTTTCACTTATGAAATTTGTTGGAGAGATTATTTTAAAAATGTACCATCCACAGGGATTCATTGACCCTTGATGTATAAACTGCAAAGTGCAAGGTACAGCAGTTGGGGTGTAAATAGGATGATTTTTAATAATTGTGTTTTCTTTAATTGATGTTATTCTTCATGATTTGAAATGTAATGTGGGTGTAGATGAATTATGTGTACATTGATGTTGTAAGATGGTAAAAGTTTGAAATAAACTAAATACAGATAGAAAACATTAAAAAAGGGTGTGTTGTTCACTTTTTCATTCATTTTCCCATCTGGAAAATGTCCAATATTTTCTCATGCACACAACCGAAACCAATGGGCGTATTTGTACCAAATCAGAAACAAGTCGGGTGCAACGTGCTCAAAGGAAATCCTTTGTTGGTTTGGCACAAATCTGTGCAGCCATTTTTTATTTTTTTTATTTGGTGCAGACCGGGGTGGCCCGGTAGCCAAAAAGTTAGTTATATCTCCCATGACGTATTGCTGGTGGAAAGATTTTACAGTTCTGAAAGTCTGCCATTACGTGATTCGAGAATCAAGATCCGAATGAACATTGGAAAGTGCCCTAAAATAATATAAGCAGTGTAAATTTGGTAGTTTGGAGGTTAGAGAGCATGTGGGCACAGTAAGTAAATATGATTGGTGAAGATTTGGGGCTTGGGGATAGAGTAGTTCTTATTTTCCAAGCATTTTGCCGAGAGTGAAAACCTATGCCTGACTTTGGAGTGCCACGCTGTTGGTTATTCCCCTTGCACCCGTGAATCGGATCTGCCTCCCTACCGCTAAGGTTGGCGAACATCATTGGATTGTGGAGATGTTTGCAGCTGGGTCCCAGAGTCGCACTACTACCACTTCTCCTTTGTCTATACATACATTTATATATATTCACTGAAAAATGTGTCCACATTCAATATTGCACCATTCGGTTCCTTAAAGTAGCCCAGCAGCCATAGCCTTCGGCCATACCCATTACCACCTACCTCACTGCAGCTGTAAAATTCCCCTTTTTTTGCTGTTAACCTCTTTTTATAAACTCTCTCTTTTATAGACCTTTTTCCCATAACGATGCTTATCATACCCCAGATAATAGCAATGTACTACAATTAACCCCAGTTATCCATAAACGCCCGCAAATAACTGCGGTTATCTGTAAAAAGCATGCACAATCGAAGACTCATGGCACACACCACGTGCCCTCTCCCCCTGTCATTCTCCTCGCACTCCCCTCAAATTCTTTTCCCATCCCTAGCCATCTCCCAATCCCCCAACACAACCATTTAATTTCTGAAATGCCTTGCTGATGCATTGTGGGGCACATATATAGATGTAGTGTTGGGAAAAGGTGGAACTCTCTTCCCCATTAAATATTTTAAAAACTACTGGACAGAATAACCCCAGATCCCTCCTGAAAATTCAGCCAACCCTTCGTGCCCAAATTGTGTCATACCAGGTCCAATTCTGTCCAGCGGTTTTTGCTGTGTGCGGCACAGGAATGTTGACTTTTTCGCTATGGGGAAATAATTGTGAGTAGGCCAAAAACAGCATTTATATCCTTTCTTAATAACTTTTTCATTTGTTAACAAATCTTTATCAAATGTCCAGTCTTCGTTTGCAAAATATCAGCCAAATCAGTCATGCAAGTCAAAGGTTATTAGCAATTTAATTGCTGGGTTTCCCATGGAACTTGATACTCAACTATAGTGCGGTGACCACCCCACTATAATATACACATATATATGTTATAGGGCAGCCAGTTAAGGTGAGTGTGTGTTCCAAAGGAAATCCCAAAAATGAATTGCTAATAACATTTGACTCGTGCAATGGATTTGACTGAAAGTGTGCAGAAAGGTTGTACGAATGGGCAGTGGGTTGCAAGTGTTTTTAAAATACACAGTGGACACGGCTAGTGGTCTGGTAGCGTTCTAAAATATACAGTCGACACGGCCAAAGCCATTGCTAGTGGCCTATTAATGTAACCAGTTATGTCATCAGTTATGCCTCCTGTGATGCTGTCATTGTGGTCATAGGCTGCGCAACAGGCGCAAAGTTAAAAGGGCTTTAGCTGAATTGCAGGGGTTTTGTTGTGTTAAGTTCTCACCTTAAAGTCCCGGAAACATAACGTTCCTCAGAATATATATATATACAATATATATATACATATACATATATTGTTAGGTGGCGTTAGCCACCCTATAGTTAAGGTGAGTCGGACATGCATAGGAACCTCTAAAAATTCTATTCTTAATAACCTTTGATTCGAGTAATGGATTTGGCCGAAATTCCAAAAATGATTAAATGTCTGCGGGCCCCCCTAGACCGCAAAGTTTTGTAAAGATTTGTTAAAAAATGAAAAAGATATTAAGCGTCAAATTGTCTTTTTCTTCCAAAAGTGCGGCCTACTTCCCAAACATTTTCCCATAGGCAAAAAAGGTCAATTTATGCCAAAGCGCACAGCCTAAACTGCTGGATGGATTTGGACCAGGTCCAAAACAACCTGGACACTAAGCGTTGACTTGCGATCCTTTTGTGGTTTGGGGTTATTCCGTGCAGTGGTTATATTAAAATTTGACGGAGAAGGGGGTGTTCCTGTCCTCACAAAATGTATAGTTATATCTCCAATGGTGCATTGCAGGATCGTGGTTTTCAGAAATGAAACAAACGCCATCTTGTTTTTCTCTCGATGAGAGAGATATTCGTGGCTATAACCGAGGTTATGGGAAAATGAAATGCAGTAAAAAGCTATTTGTAGGTCAAAAAACATACAGATGTCATTGGGGTAGAGGTGGGGGGATGGTCAAAAGGCACAGAGTGTAATTTGTGAGTTGGAGGGGGTGTAGGGACTGAGTTTGCAGCACAAAGCTTTCCGTAGCGTCAGAGAAGCAGCGTGTATTCTGGGGAGAGAGCAGAGGAGGTGAGGAGGCTGCCTGGGGAGTGGGGGGAGCTGGCACAGATGAAGGGAGCAATTGGTGAGGGCCTGGGCGGGCAGTGAAGCATTTTTGTTTTGCGCGGCTATATAGTTTGGGGTGTCAGTGTTTTATATTTTCTTTGTTTCGGGATAGTCTCGTCGGGGGTGAAAAATCCCTGGCCATGGCCAAAGGCCCATGGTCAGAGACTTGGGAGTGTATTAGAGAGTCTTTTTTCATTTTGGATGTGTGTTTTCAGACTTTTGAGCATGTGAGACTTGGAGAAAGATAGAAGAAAATAGTTTAACAAAATTAATATGAAAAGGAGGAATTGTAGTGTAGTTTTAGATGTACAATAGAATGTATTTTAGGGTGTGTATTTTCAATTATGGTTTTATATTGTGTGGCTGTGGAATGTTAGCCTACCTAGTTTATTGTTACGGTTCCATGTCATTTCATCGCGGGATGTTTTTTCGATGGGTTTTTTACTGTGATTTTTCTAATGAAAAAACCCATCGAATTTTTTTAAATTATTTCTGGGGGGGTTCCACCAAACCCTCCATTCCCTTTAATGTTTTATGTATTCCTAAACACCCACACCCCATATATATAATTTTCTAACCCCCCAAAAAATTTGATAGGTTTTTTTGTAAAATGATTTGCGGTCAAAAACCCTGCGAAAAAACATCATGCGATGAAAGGACGTCTTACCATTGTTACATATTTGTATTATTTTTCAGTTATTTCATATAGGTACATGAGCATTGTTGTGTAGATGATGTCTTGAATGGGTAGTCAAGGAAGGTGCTACATTTGAGGAATGGTAGAAGTTAATCGCTAAATACCTGATTAACTGTAATTCTTATTTCTTGTTTTAAGTTGCAATTTCCCCCCCTTTTTTCTAAAAATAAATATATATGTATCTTGCTTTTTATTTTAACTCCCTTTGTTAGATGTTTCTTTCTTATGTGTTTTCCTCCCGTAATCCATCGCCTTCTTTCTGTCCCCCAAATGGCCCCCTTAAGGGTCGCCTTTCAAGTTACAAAAATAGATAAAATTGAACACAGACTCCAAAAATATATTACAATATCTATTGTAATTTATTTTATGCAGTTTCAGTTATTCAAATCTCCCAATTGTTTGTTTGTTTCCGTGGTTACACTGTCAACAGGGGCAGTAGTTTGGCTGCAAATAAAAGCACTCCAGTCATGCTCGTGTTAGCTTTGCACGTAAAATCCTGCAATTCATTGGCTGATGCTGTAGCTGCAGCTACAAATAATAATATTTAACAATATGCAACTTTGTGTATGGAAAAACAAAACCCTTGAAATTCAAGGAAAAAACTTTAGTTGCAGGGACGTTAAGGTGAGAACTTAATGCAACAAAACTCTGGAAATTCAGATAAAGCCACATTAACTTTGCGCCCCTTGTGCAGACTATGATAATGATTATAATGATTGTTATATAATGATTGTTTTGCTTTTCGTTAGCATCTAGAAGAATATCTGCTTGCTGTTATTGATAAGGAAACAGCTTTTGATTAAGTAGATTTTAACTCAGAGGTTTTTGCAGAGAGTTCTTTTCCTTTAAGTAACAATGTTGGAAATGCAGTATGTAGAAGTCAGTTCAAGGATATCAAATAATGGGGCGATTACATTTTGTTAAGGAACTTGATAAATTGACGAGGGGCCTCATATAGATGTCAAACAGTGCACCGGTAGTCTAAAGAAACTACAGCTGAGTCTGGAAAAGAGGTTGGTGACTGCGCAAATACACTAAAATACTCACAGCAGTCATTCCACATCAATGTGTAATGGTTTTAGTTACTCTTAGGATGATCGTCCACTGTGACTCAACCAAGAGGATTCACATTGCCACCTGGGGCAGATTATCAAAGATTTGCACTGGTGCAAAAAAAGTGGAGCAAATTAATTTAGCAGCAATTTTACTGCTTAGACAATTGGGAATAGAGCAAACAGATCTATCCCTAATTTGTATTATCTAAACATGTTTTCACAAGGGCAAAAAGGAAAAAGAATGGTTTTTTTTACGATGTTTGATGAGAATCATGAAAAGAAATATACCAAACAGATTTCTTTATATGTTATTCAGCAAACATAGTACAAAAAAACAGTATGAATACAGTGCAAACGTTTATCGATAATACGGATTGCAACAAAACTGTTTGCTTCATTCTATATTATCAAAGCATTTTTTAATTTTTAGGAACTTGTGCAAATGTTAGATAATCTAGACCCAAGTCTCGTTCTCATTGCGCCTGGACACTAGACATAACAAAAAAAACGGCACTGGAAAAGACAACCAGTCTTTTGTTGTAAACTTAGAGAATATAATTTTCCTGTAAAGCCGCCACAGGACAAAAATGGCTTAACATTTGAAAAGCAAGCCCTATTGGTTATGGTAATCCTTATTATTGTAGTTTGGTCCATGAGGATAATTCCAAAAGCTTCCAAAATAAATGCCTGCCAGATTGTGTATCTCCCTAATTGCTCTGCTAAATCTGCAAGCTGTTATTTGCATATCCATGAATCTCTGTTTTTTGGATTAGACAATGATGCTTTCTTCCTTTAAATCCCACTAACTTTGACTGACTTGTCATTTCTTTGAAAATGGTTCCATATACCGGTTTGTTCTACATTATACAAGCTTGTTCAGTACACTGGACAGATGTGGACTACACAGGCTGCCTTCATAAAAGTAATGCAATTCTCATGTCGAATCCCTCCAGCTGTTTCATAAAACCTCTTGTAAAGAATAAACCAAAGGTGTACCATTGTTTTTTTCTGGGGTTGTGGGCGAGTCTAATCTGTCATACTAGTCTTCTATGGTGGCCCGGGCCAGCCAGTGGTCTTTGTTCCTGGAAATCTTTTTTTAATGCTATTAAAAAGTGGCAAATTGTTATGTACTTACACATTTCTAACTTTAATATCTGTAATCTACTATAGCAAATGATTGTGGCATTTTGGGTAATGAGTTGGTGGATCGGGCGGCGGGTGAGGGTATGAGAAGGGGAGCGATTGATGTGAGGCTGCCTTTGAGTGTGGATGAGGTAAATGCTGTGGTGGTGAGACGGGTCATGGAAGAGTGGCAGGAGAGGTGGGAGAGTGGGGTGAAGGGCAGATGGATGTTCGGTGTTCGTGGGAAAGTGTCGGTGAAGGTGGATGTGGGGAGCCTGGAATGGAGGAGGGGGGAGGAGGTGATGCTGAATCGGTTGAGGATAGGACATGTGGGGCTGAATGACTGTTTCGAGTAGGGAAGCGTGAGTCGAGGGATTGTGCGGTGTGTGGGGTGCCTGAGACTGTGGGACATTTTCTGCTTAGGTGTGAGAGACATGTTGAAGAGAGATAATTGATGAGGGTTCGGTTGTCTGCGCTGGGTGTGGATGAGCTGAGTGGGAAAGCTTTACTGGGAGGTGACGGGGTGAGAGGCAGGAGAAGGAACAGTGTGATGTTGGATTTTGTGAGGCAGACTGGGAGGTGGGAGGAGTTGTGAGTTTATGTGAGCTAAGTACTGATTGGTGGGTCTGGTGCACATCATCCGTTAGGATGGGGAAGCGCCTGCGTGGGTCCACCCACGCATCTGATAATTAAGAAGAAGAAGAAGATTGCATAATGCAGCTGAAAGTTGTCACACACACCGAATAACACATTATCACCAAGATGATACACACAAGAATAATGTTGTCAGCTCTGACCAACCATTCCAAATTGGCATTCATTAAAATACTCATTAGTTGAGATGCAAAGACCCAATGGAAGCCTCTCTCAAAGAGCAGTTGGTTTTTATGGATTTGGAGCCTAATTATTGTATTCGTTAGCCACACTCTAATGTTCCACAAACGTGGAATAAATATCCATATATTAATGACAATGTAAAAAAACTCTACTTGTGTAGTTCGTCCAGGCTAGGTTTGAAGTATGTAAACCCAAATAAAAATGAAAAATACAAATAGCTAAATTTGACAATTATCTCCCCCAACGAATGCAGTGAAAAAGCTTAAGCCATCATACATCAGCTAATTGATACCAAGGTTTCTCTGCTGCAAGAACTTTGACATGTTACTAGACAAAACCATGAGCCCGACATAGTCTCTATTGAAAGGAAGTTTGGTGCTAATTGCTGAGACATTCAAGGTCAGTGGGATCTCTCTGTTTTTGGGAGCCCTCTTTATAGTGAAGTAACTTAATTAAAGTTGTTCAAAACAGAATGCCTCAGGAAGACTGGATTCTTATGGTGGAACAAGTTTGGAAGGGATCAAATGTCTCATTCTCCAAACAATACAAACTAAATATGTTATCTGGGTAGGTGAGCTGCCAAGATAAACACTTTCTTTACCATCAGTCCTTTAAACATAATGAATGTATTCTCAGAAGACCATACAGGTGAGGGTTTTGGCAAATTGTGGATCATGATTTTGTTGGAGGAAGAGGATGCCTGTACAGGAGTAACAGGCAGAACATGTAATTCAAGATCCGTCAAATTAGCTATAGGAAAAAGAAATACCCTTACGTGTATCAGAATGGAATCATTCGCCTTACAAGCTGCAATAAGTACAGAGCGGGATTGCAAACAGACCCATTACCTAGAAGTGGGACTATTAAATGACATCAGCAGGAAAAATAGCACCCATTCAGAGGAACCATAGGTGAATTAAAATCGGATTTGAACCCTTTCCATCTGATTTAACTGCAAAGAAAAAAACACTACTACTTGAACAATGACAGCACCCCATGAGAATCCCCTTTTATAATTATGTGGCACGCCATGTAGCACCTGATAAATGTCCGTTAAAGATGAGCTGTGGACAGAAACATGCTTGGATTACTTTGCAGCATACAACATGCTTAGTGGAATTTTGGATTGCAAACGTGTACAAATAATGAAACACCATACACATAACTGAAGACAGTATGTTTAATTTAGAATTAAGTGGAGCATAAGGAAGACAGGATAAGATTATATACAATATCAGCCATCCCTTTTATTGTGTTATGTTCTTTGTGAATGTTACAATTTGTTGGACCCTGGTTTCATGACTTAGCTAGTGAACAATGCCATGAAAAAAACATTTTAGGAGCAAAGATATGTATCTTTACCTGTGTCCTATTAGGTTGGCACCATTATTATTTGGCTCCCTTTACAACATCCCTGCAAATATAATTGCTCATTGAATCGTTTCATTTAGTTTTTATCTGGTTTTCCTTCTGTTCTACACTTGGTATAGAATAATCTATTTCTGTCTAATAAAAAAGTCAGGAACTCCCTTTGACCATCTTTTGTGCCACAATTTCCAAACGTGGACCGGGTGGGTATGTTTCTGTCACATATCCCCAGCTACCTGGAAGATTGCCCTCCTTCATAGAGTGTAAAGTAAAACATTTGCTTCAAGGCTCCCCCTTGTTCTTTATATATAGTAGAGAAAAAACAAAGCACAATTGTCGTGGTCATAGAACCAGTCAACAAAAGAAATTGATTGTATTCTCAACTATGCCTGCCCTGTTTTACCTTCACCTATTATTTCTGAAATCAATATGATGACCCCATTTCCAGAAAAAGTGAATCTCTGTTGACTATTACAATAAGAAAATTAGGGATGCACTTATGCAGTTTCTACATGGGCTCTAAACTAGTTTATCATCTATCTGTGACAAAGTAGTCTTATGTTTAAACAGATGACACTTAAAATAAGAAATGCACTTCGATCAATGCCTTGGGTTCGGGATCTATCACAGTAAACACAATATATTGTGTTTTCATTTAGCTACTTAAGTAACACATATGTATCTCTTCTTGCCTTCAATGAACCCCATTCGGTACACCTATCTGGCATCGTATATGCTGTGTCCTGTGTATTATCTATTCCATGTGCCCACTTTCCATCGATGGAGATGTCTGACTGATAATTTGCTGATATCGACCTCTTTGAACTACTGGTTTTCTTCTGTGCTCAAACTTTGGAAAATGCCAAGATCCCAAAAGAACAGAAAAGCCGAACATTATGTGCATGCAGAATTTCTCCGAGGAGTGATATTAATCTTCAGAGAAGTAATCATGGATGTGAATCTTTTCATGATGTAGGACTTGACATTCCCCCAGCCTCTTTGTGTACTGATGATATAAACTACTTGTTCAGTGCTGTCCTATTTTCAAGATTCACAGACATGTTTGGGAGTTTTTGCATATTCTCTGGGCCAGAAGGATGGCTCAGGGGCATCGCGGCTGTCCCCGGTCCTGCACTTAGAGACTGCTCTCTGGTATTAAGTGTGCTATAAAAGATCATTCATTATTATCTTTGTGTGTGACAGCGCATCATCGGCTTTACTCAAGTTGGGAGGTGCCATTTTTTTTTGCCTAGTGTTACATCTTCGATTTACACTAACTGACCTTTTGATCCATACTCGCAAAAATAGTCTCATGTATCGTTCAGATAGGGTTCAGGGGAGTCAACTTTCTCAGACATTAGTAAACACATTTTATTGAATAATTCTAAGATCTGCCTTTGTCTTATTATGCCACTGTTATCTGAAAATTGGAGATAACTACTTATTTAGTGCTTGAATTAGACATCTCAAGCATATAATAATGACTTAGTGGTTGAATGAAATATCTCAAGAACGTTTGCTTGTTCTTTTGACTTTTTCTTATTTGGTCTTACTGTAATGTCAACCGTGTCAATGAATCATGAACTACAGACACTTTTAAATAAAATGTGGCTCCTCTGGGAGAAAAGCCCTGGACCGGAATTCCTAGGAGTTCTTGAGGCCTGCTGGGAACTTCATGTGGGTGGTTATAGTTGTGTGGGAGGCAGGAGGCTCTCCCGGGAGTCAATGTGCCTAATCCAGCTCTGTCTAGCCTCCTTAATCTGGGGTACAGTTACCTTGTCCTGTCTAAGACAAACATAGATCTTGACCTTAGGTGCTTAATAATCAGGTTGTCCTAAAACAACAGATGTGTCGGTGATGAGGCAGATCTTGGAAAGAAGTGTGCATGTGAATGGGTAACCGATGAGGGAAATAAAAGAAGGAGCGGCGAGCTCCAACCTCATGACCCTGGAGTGGTTTCCCCAACTAACAGGGGAATAAAGGATTTGATCTGCTTTAATATACACTGCTGAAAAAAAGATCCTTTAAGATGAACAATGGGATGCATAAAATAAAGCTCAGACGTAAGAATAGAACCAACTGATATTGCAGAGGATTAAGGGTAGAAGAAATACACCAGGGGGAGGGAAGATCGTGAAAAGGGCAACCATGTAGAGATGAGAATACAATTAAAACCTGTTCTTATAGGGATAGGTTTTCAAATAAGTGTCAGCATCCAGTCCGTGATAACATAGTTTCCCAGGTGTAGGATCTCTGGCATGTATGAACTTTAAGATAGAGTTGCATGACGTCTGCATATACTGGCAAATTAAAAGACCAGCGATGGCAACCAGATTTCCCAGCGGCTCCACACAGATATTAAAAAGCAGAGGCAACAGGATTGAGCCCTGGGGGACACCACACCAAATAGGGAGGGGGCATGAACTGGATGAGCCCATCTGCACATATTGAGAGTGATCGTTCTTAAAACAGAATAACCAAGCACAGAGAAACCCATATGGGTGGATAAAATGTTACTCAAATCCTCATTCTTACCATGTCTGAATTTACTGAGAGATCAAGCAGCTCCAACAAAAACATGCCCTCTGCATCCAGAATGCATGTGCAGTTACTCACCACTAAAAACCTGAGTAACGTACAGTAATTCATGTTGTGATAGCTATCAAGAAATTATGCTGTGATCTCATTAGATGCAGAGACGGAGTCCACCTGTGGCCATGATTCAAACAATTGACTGTGTTTCTGACTCTTTAGATGTGGTATCAGGTAATTATGCTGTGACTTCATGAGATGCCGAGAAGGAGTTTGACTCTGTTGGGTGGCACTTCCTGTTTCGAGCATCAGGGGACATTAAGGTCGGGCAGTTCTTTAGGGGCATAGCGAGATGGTTGTGTTCTCCACCTGTGGCCACGATTCAAACCATTGACTGTGTTTCTGACTCTTTAGAGGTGGTATCAGGTAATTATGCTGTGACCTCATGAGATGCCGAGAAGGAGTTTGACTCTGTTGGGTGGCACTTCCTGTTTCGAGCATCAGGGGACATTAAGGTCGGGCAGTTCTTTAGGGGCATAGCGAGATGGTTGTGTTCTCCACCTGTGGCCACGATTCAAACCATTGACTGTGTTTCTGACTCTTTAGAGGTGGAAAGAGGTATGTGACTGTGGAGCCCTCTGTTGCATTTGTGGTGCATGTGGTGGAACCCTCAGCTAATTCTGAGACTGGGCATGTCTGGGAAAGGGCTTGAATGATCAGGAAGAGAACACATGCTTGCCCTTTATGCTGATGACGTGCATCTGTTTCCTAACGCATCGGGTACCGAAAATACAGGATGTGCTTGAGACTTTTGAGAGATATGCATTTTATGTCACGCTTTCCTCCCTCTCCATGATGGGTTATGTGGCCTTATCTACGATGCTAATGCTGCCCAGGCTCTCCCATGTGTTTGCAGGAGTTTTGGAATATTTATTCCAATCTCCAACTTTAAGAGGTTGGATTACTTGTTAATCTGAACCAATCAAAGAGCCATATTTCACTTACAACTCTGCAAAGAGTATACAGAGGTATAGGTGTTACCGTTCCTGATTTTGATACCCATTACTCAGTCCCACAGTAACAGTTCTTTTTGCCTGATGACCTGGGCCTGAATACTGGGAAGTGAATCCACCTAATCGAGTTGAGGGGGTGGGGGGACGGGGGGCAGTGGTGGGCACTAGAAGCTGTAGGCTGCTACAGGTCGGTGTCACTTTTTTCGAGTCAATGCACCTGGATGATTCTGCATTAACAAGACTATATAGGTAAAGGATTTCAATCTTTAAATCCATGGATCCTTTCAGGCTAGGGTGACCTTTATTTTTAATGGGACAGGCCATAGACATCGAAGTAGGACTAAAGTAAACCCAAATAAAACGCCAGTCCTATTTCTATGTTGCTGGCCTGTTGCGGGGGTGTGGGGGCAGGAAGAGGTGGTGCTCATAGGCAAACTCCTGTCATTGGAGGAGAGTAGCCGGGGAGGGGAAGGGGGAGGAAATGGGTAGTGAAAAGCATTCACGCCCCCATTTCACGCCCCACATTCACGCAGGAAGAGTCTCGCCAGGCACGATTTCATGATTTCGAAATCGGGTCCAGGCAAAAACCGGGACCGTAGCCACCCGCCTTGCAAACCCGTGACAGTGTTTGTAAAATTAAAAAACTCCTAGGACCCCAGGACAGAGGGCGGTTTCCGGGGAATGTCACAGGAAAACCAGGACGTCTGGTTACCCTATTTCAGGCTGTACCTTGCTCAGTGACGTATATGAGGCCGAAAGGTTGCTTACGTTTGAGGAAATGAGGAAACACTGGGAAATTCAATAGGAACGTCTTTTTTTTTTTTACAAGGGTTCCCAATAGACCCAGAAAAATGTACCGTATTCACTGTAATATTTGGTGTATTGCAATGTTGTAGGCACAATATGCCAATAAGATTCGGCAGCATAAAAAATGCAAAGGCTGCCGGGAAATAGGCAAATGAATCAGACCGGAAGAGGGCTTGCTTTCACATAACAGCTCTTCCGGGATTCTAGATTCAAGCAATGCACGATAGGGACATTATAGGGGCTGAATTACTCCATCTGCGAAACGTAAAATGGATGTTTCGTTCCCTATATCATGCCCATATCATGCCCTATAGCATGCCCAAGATGTGACATAGAGCCACATTGTAGCATCTCCTGGGGTTCTGTCCGTTGGTTTCTCCTTGTTGCACCAAAGTAGAGGAGAAAGATAGAGTCTGTTACAGGAAACCCTTCCAGGCACTTTCTTAAGCTATTTCTTCTGGGTCTGCGCCTTTTGACAAAAAGTAAGTAAACGATTATACAACTGTGTGCATCTTGGATATGTGCCAGCAGTGGGCTTAATTTCTGTGAAGTGGATGTCCACAGCGACGCCTTACAGGAGAGATGTTTTAAGAACATGGGTGTTGGGCCTCTATTGAACTTGAAATATTGATGTGGGGGTTGAGTGGGAGCAGAGCCAGGGTTCATCTCTTGAACGGGGAGAGATATTAAACCAATTGCTATACCTAAACGACACATACCCTCTGTGAATAATATGATCCAAGGCCTCCTGTCTGTGAATAGGATCTCCAAAGTGTGCCGAAACATGTTGAGATGCTTTTGAAACCTTCTTCCTACTGTATATGGATTTATTTGTGATCGGGCCACTACCATAACAGTGGCGTGATAATAATTTGGTTAGGAGTTTTGAGCTATATATAAAGGACTTCAAGGAAGCTAGTGGGAAGGAAAGTGGCCTCTCGTGGTTTCGCCAGAGTATTTATTCTACTGCTACTGTGAAGGAGATGTTTAATACCTGCATGACTTTTCTTTGCCTACATAATCTCCATTGTAGCGTGGAGTGCTGCGCGGGAAGCAAGTGGTAAGGAAAGTGGTCTATCGTGGTCTGTCGGAGGCGGGAGAGATGGAGCAAGAACACTGTGTTTGGACTCCTGGTAAGCGTTACTAAAAAAGATCTGCATTCTATGCTCCTGAACATCGACTTTTGAGTGTTTCTTTTATACTTTTCCGATCTAAGTGAAGGGTGAGGGCTGTGGGTAGTGGCCGTGCGGAGGGGGGGGCTCTTTAGCCTCTGTGCCGTGAGCTGTGTTGTTTCTCACTGCTCTATCCCACGTACCCTCTGCAACCATGCCGACGCTAACTAGAGCGGCTAAGCAGCTTGCAGTGGCATCGCAAGGACACATGGAGCCCACGTTGCACCTTCCGGACGATGAGGCAGTAATGCCGTCTGCGGACAATGAGATAGTTCTGAATTGTTCCACTCCGATAGCCCATACTGCTTGTGCTGAAAAGCCACCAGCAGCAGACTCAGAAAACTTGAGTTCATCAGAAGTCTGCCCCAATGCGCCACAAGACTTGGGGACGCAGTTGGGAGTGCCAAATTGGACACAAAAATAACGGACTTCTATGCGACGAGTAAAATCCTGTCTCAGGAAACTACCACTGCCATTGATCTCTGCTCTGACCCTGTGGATGAATTCACTGCTTCCGTCCCTTTGAGTCTGTTGTCAGAGCATTGATAACTCCCAGCCCTAACCACTGCTCAGACATCTCATTGGATCTCACTACCTTACACCTTCTGGAACAGTCTCCAGACCTACTTAATTCAGTTCTGTGGTAACTGACCGAGATACATTAGAGGAGGTTGTAGAGGATGTAGTGCCTCCAACGGGATCTCTCCACAGCTTAGCTGCGGTGGGTAACCAGTATCCCAGCGTGACAACATGCTCCAGCACCAGAGAAGAGGGGGGTCTAACTGCTGCATTGGAGAGTAGATCCATATTATTGTATTCACCGACGGAGAGTATGTCGACCACAAGGCCCGAGCATGCCTTTATTTCTCCTGAAACGCTGAATGATACTCCATCTGAGGGCAATGTTAGCAGCTCTTCAGCTGCAATGTTTTTTTTTTAATGATTTTATTAATTTTATTTCAACAAAGAATACAAACCAAACTTGCAGTGCATACAATAACATTATAAACATACATCCCTTCATCATGTCCACTGCTTCTCCCCTTCCCTCCCCCCTTACGAGCCTATTCCCTTCCATGTTCTGCTTCTGCATATTGTGATAAGGATTCATCCTCTATATTCTCTGTTGGGTCTCGTGGTGACCCAAATAACTGCGCTATTAATTGTTTCCAGGATGTCAGGGTCTCAGCCTCTTTCTCCCCCCCCCGACATTACTTGCATCCTGCCATACCGCAGTTTCCGTTTCGGCCCATTTCTGTAGGTCTTTCCACCATACTTCTATTTGTGGTCTCTGGCATGCCTTCCACCCCATAGAAATTCTCCTCTTTGCAAGTGCATACGCTAAGTCCTTTCATTTACTCACATGCTTGAGTTTACGCGTTCTGGGAAACCCTCCCATCAAACAGGCTCATACCGTATCCACCACAATTTTAATTCCTTTTTCAGACAACTAGTGCGCCACCACACCCCAAAAACGCTCAATGACTGGGCATGATCAAAAC
Source organism: Ambystoma mexicanum (assembly GCF_040938575.1). Classification (NCBI taxonomy): domain Eukaryota; kingdom Metazoa; phylum Chordata; class Amphibia; order Caudata; family Ambystomatidae; genus Ambystoma; species Ambystoma mexicanum. Next base: position 126,902,848 of record NC_090932.1, read on the forward strand.
ATGTGCATCATTCTGGCATTTTCCTCATCACATTTGGGGCATGCTTGTCGTCCTACATTTTTGAATTTAGCTATTCTCTGGGGCGTCATATACACCCTATGGGTTACGTACAGTTGTATTTGTTGCATTCTTGCATTTCTCGACACTTTGTTGTGGTACCCTTGGGCTCGTTCCCACATCCCATCACTCATTGGGGCCTCTACTTCCTCTTCCCAGTCCCATCTCAGTTGTGCCACTTCCTTCCCACCTTGGACATCATCAGCTCATATATTCTGGATATCTCGTGTCCCCCCTCAGCGGCGTTGTATAATGTGTCTATGGTAGTGTCCGGTTCTTCTGCTAGTGCTACTTCGGACCATGTCTCCTTGATTTTCTGCACCACCCTGTGGTATATAATATACTGGCCCGTATGTAACCCAGTTTCTTCCAATATTACCGCAAAGTCCTTTATGTCCCCCTCCTGCTATATATCGCCCATGGTTGCTATCCCAACCGGTTCCCAGTGTTTCCTAATCATCATCCTTAATTGCTTGTCTTTGCTGGTCAACGCCACTAGTGGTACCTGCGGGGAGCACGGGAATTAATTCACTATCAGCTGGCAGGCTCTGCGCCATATCTTCCACCCTAGTATCATCATCCTGGGCGCCCTTCCATGTCTGCCGTAGGCAGCCACATCATTTCCTTTAGGAAGTATGGGGCACACTCCTGTCGGAACAGCCTGGACTCTGAGGTTGACTCTTCAGAGAGCCATTTAGCTACGTATTGGAGCTGGCTTGCTATCTAGTAGTTTTCGTAGTTCGGTAGTTTTATGCCCCCTTTTTCGTATGAGTTTTGTAGCTTCCAAAGGGCTACTCTATTCCTCGTCCCATGCCATAGGAAATCCCTGCACATGCTTTTTAGCTTAGAAAAGGTCTGCCTTGTTATAAGATATGGAATGTTTCCAAAGTAATGCAAGAGTCTTGGTAGGACCACCATCTTCAACATTGCCCCTCGCCCCATCATCGCTAGAGGTAGTTTCACCCAAAACTTGATACTATTTCCAATTTTCCTGATCGCCTCCTCTGTGTTATACTGGTGTTCCTCGTCTACCGTATGGTATATGTCTATTCCAAGATATCGGAATGTGCGCACCTCCCATGGTATCTGTAGAACCGGTAGCTGTTCTAGCAGGGTCCCTTTATACCTCCCCAGTGGAAATATACTAGATTTTTGGGGATTCACAGCTATGCCAGATAGCTTTGCATATCTCTCCATCACTTCCAGAATGTACTGGAGGTTTTCTTCTGGGTGCCTTAAGTACAACAACATGTCATCCGCATCCAAAGAGATTAGATGCGGTTCCCCTCCTACAGCAATGCCTATCAGGTCATACTGCTGCCTCAGGTGTATAGCCAAAGGTTCCAGGGCAAGAATATACAACATAGGAGACCACGGGGATCCTTGCCTAATACCTCCACGAAGCTGCCACCTCTCGGATATCATCGACCCTGTTTTAACTCTAGCCAACGGCGCGCTATATAGCATTTTGGCCCACTGTAAGTACCCTGGCCCTATTCCATAGCCAGCTAGGACCGCCATCAGCCACGGCCATTTGACCGAATCAAAGGCCTTTATTGCATCTAGAAATACAATTGCCAGTTTGCCTTCGTCCTCATTGCGTGCTCAACGACTCGGCGGAGTCGCCTGAGATTGTTGGATATGTTCCTGTTCGGAACATACTAGGAAATGTTCGGTTGTAGAGGTGCACACCTAGGTAGTAATCAATATTAGTTAAAATTCAAAAAGCTTTTTTTTTAGAGATTGTGAGTAAACTTTATAGTGCTCCCTGTTGAGATCTGTGCTACTAGATCTAAATACTAAAAGGAGAAAGGTGGTATCCCAAGAGGAACTCGAGATACAAACAGGGGCACAGACTTAAGCAGCGTCAATAGCTGTAAAGAATTATTCCATAAACAATTCATATATACTGGAAAAAACTCAGAACAATATGATTTAACCAAAGATATTGTTATTGGTGGTGTCAATTATCAACATAAAGTATATATTTAGAGATAATCATAACAGTTGATTCTCAGTAACATAATTCTCATGATTCCAAATTTGCATATATTTTTAACAAACAAACAATATATTTTACAATTAAATATAGAAAATAAGCATCTCATTCGATTGTCATTGAATAAACCTGAATTCATACAATATAAATTCATACAATAGGTCCCAAAGAATTCCAAGAGGACTTAGGATTGATCTGGAACCCACATTATGCAAAGAGAACCCTGAATTTATTAAAAGGTAGAGACAAATTTTGAATAAGTGTTCGTTGGATTTGATTATCCTGAAGATAGAAGAACTATCTAAATCCCTAACCACACTGGAAACGGACATTGAACATACAAAGAAAGCACTCTCTACCTTCATCAATAAAGAGGAACTAACACAACTCTTAGAGGAGGTCAATAATGAATTGGAGGATTATAAAATTGGAATTGAGACTAAAAATGTTCGCAAATTCAGGAGAGATACGTTAGATTATAAATTAGACATTGTATATTCTTGAAAAGAATATTACCATCAACAGGACGTTATAAGGAACAAGAGACCGCCATTCAATAGGAATAAAGAAACAACAAACACCTCAACCACTACTTCAGAAGCATCAAGTGGAGAAGTTGAAATTCCCCAAGAATCTAGTGAACGAACCAAGCAGCCTCAAGTACCAGATAGAGAACAACGGGGCTTTAGCCAAACACCTAGTACTTCTAAAACATCTACAACAGATATACCCCCTACAACATACTCTTTTTTAGACCGGCTATGGTCCGACGAGGCAAAAAAAAGAAACCTGTCCAAGAAAATACCTCCCCAGCCCAAGAAGACCTAGTGGTAAATATTTCAAAATATAGACTAAGCAGATTTGAACATCAGATGCTTCAAAAAGGACTCTCATTTGTACCACACTATTCCAGCAATCTATTAAAAGAAAAGATTAACTTTTTTAAGTTAATGCGGAAGATGAAACTTAAAGTCTTTTTTGATTCTATAGAGTTACCAGAAAGGGAAAATTAATCAGAATTTCTCGAGATGAAATCCAAGTGTAAATTTGTGCCTCCAGTTCAAAAATGCATTCTAGAGTCTTTTCAAAAGTCAGTCCTGAGTGACTTCCAAAAAATCAACTTTAAAAGGAAACAACGCACCAACTTGACCGCAAGAGAAAAACAGGTTCTTGATAAGCTGTGGCAAAACCCCGATATCATCATCAAACCTGCTGACAAGGGCGGAGCATTGGTGATCTTAGATACAGTGAAGTATAAAGCAATGGTTGAAAGACAATTATCAGATACAGAAACCTACATGGAAGTTTACACAGATCCAACAGACCAGGTGAGAGGAATAATAAAGAAAGTCCTAGACGAAGCGGAAATAGAAGAAATAATTTCCTACAAGACCAAAGCATTCTTAACTAATTCACATCCGGTGATGCCAGTAATATATATATTACCGAAAATCCATAAAAACCTGCTAAATCCACCTGGATGCCCAATAATAGCTGCAAGTAATAGCCTTCTGGAGCCTCTTGCACAATATATTGATAAAGTAATTCAATCTTTAGCTCAACATGCCACCTCCTACATTAAAGACACCAACCACTTTCTGCCAAGATTAGCTACAATATCTTTCGATTCAACCACAGACATCATGTTTACAATGGATGTCACCAGCCTTTACACGAACATTACCCATCAGGCAGGTCTTGAAACAATAGAATGGGCACTCCTTAATTCTGCAGTCAACATCAAGAGTGATGGACTGTTTGTCATACAACTACTGACAATAGTCCTGAATAATAACTTCTTCATGTTTGAAGAAAAATACTAGATCCAGATTTCGGGAAACTTCATGGGAGCCACCATGGCCCTTAGCTATGCGAATATCTTTATGTCATATTTGGAAGAGACGAAAGTACTCAATAATCCTGTGTGGAAAGTCAAATTGAAATTCTTCATCAGATACATAGACGATTTGTTTGGTATATGGAGTGGAACGGAAGAAGAACTTGAAGACTTCTTCGTCTTCATGAACACATTGGCACAAAGGATCAAATTCACTTACAAAACTAGCAGAACATCCCCTGAATTTCTTGACGTTATGATATATTTAAACCAAGATAAATTGTCTACAACTGTATTCACGAAACAGACAGACAGGAACAGCCTTCTTTTGACCTCTAGCTTTCATCCACAAACCACAATTGAAAGCATTCCTTTAAGCCAACTACTTAGGTATAGAAGAATTGTATCTGAAGAAGATGAATTTGACAGGAAAGCGAATTAACTCACCAAAAGATTACTTTCAAGAGGCTACGACCCGATTAAATTACGACAAAACACGGAGAAAGTGAAGAATATCACCAGACAACAAGCCCTACAACCCAGTGTCAAAAAAGACACTGCGGACTTAGTTTATGTTACTACTTATTCACAGCAAAGTAAGCAGATCAAAAAAATAGTGAAAAAAATTGGGCTAAATTATCTTTGGATCCAAAATTGGAAACCTTTTTTCCCACACTGCCTCTCTTCACATACAATAAAAGTAAGTCAGTTCGAGATCTTCTGATCAAATCAGATTTTGGCACCAAGAAGATTCAAATTAACAAATTTAAGGGAACCTTCCTGTGTAACAATTGTAACTGCTGTCACAACGTGATAGTGATACAAGGTAATTACATCTATCACCCACACAAAGGAAATACAATTTTATTGAATCATACTTCCACCTGTGATACACGAAGTGTAATTTACAGCATCAAATGTCCCTGTGGGCTCTACTATGTGGGACTCACCGGAAGGAAAGCGAGACAACAATGGTGCGAACACAAATCCAATGTTAGGCTGAAATCAATCAAGTGCCCAGTTGCTCAACACTTTACTGAACAGAAACATACAGTGGCTCAAATGCAGTTTGTTATTTATGAACATGTTCAACTTTCAAGACGTGGAGGCAATTTACAAAAATTGCTTCAACAAAGGGAAACGTTTTGGATCGAAAAATTGGACTCAATGTCCCCACAAGGGATGAATCTTGAATGGGATTTATATTGCTATTTGTGACATTTGGGTAGTCAATCACATAATCTGCGAACCATTTTTACTACCTCAACTTTATATTAGTGTACGCCTATTTAACATTGTTAGATTTAATTTTGCCTTAGTGACACACCTATGAATTCTGTGCCCAGTATCAAAATTGACTATGGGCTTTAGTGAACTGATCTCTCATGAATGATGAATAGTGACATTGGTTAATTTTTAACAACAATATGTTTTTAATTATAATATGGGACCGCTATACACGTATCCCTTAGTCTACTCTTAGTTCATTTTGGTTTGCATTATGCACATTCAATTTAGTTCTACATTAGATCCCCTGCAATGATTTACTGGCGGCCATTTTTACCTTCAAGGTGGCTGATACCAGACTCTTCAGTGCAATTGATAGACTGACCAGTCTATATCACACACACCCAATCACGGGCGTTGCTCAGCAATGGGCAACGAAACAGGAAGCAATCCGCAACTTTCCAGGGAGACGCGAACACACACTAACGCTTTGATATTCAGGTAACTCTTCGTTTTACTGTCATAACGTAGATCGAGTTGATTTAACATTGCTCAAAACAGCTACAGTTTATTTGTACAACTGTAGGACTAAAGCGGAGTTATTTCTTGCCTCTAGTTAACCATGGGCGGTGCCGTCAGGTTACCGTAGTATACTGAGTTTTCAGACAACAAGCGCGTGAACTCACTTACCTCGAACATACGCGGTGCGTCTAATCCTCATTAAGCCAGACATCAAGTCTCTATTTCTAATACGGAGAAGTCCGAACAACTGACCTTAAGGTATTTACCTTTGAACAATTACACCATATATTTAAGAATGACTACTGATATTAATTTGTAGTTATAACAGAGCATTCTCTGTCTTTTACAATAGTTACCATTGCATCATTCAAGATGAAGTCAAGGGATCAGAGAAGCGTTTCATGAATCAGTGATTGACAAAACTGTGAATGACTTAATAGATTAGGTGAGTCACAAGTTATGCCACCTATAAACTACTAACTAGGCAGATAGGCAGTGATCTATGAGCGGGACCCAGCGCTTTCTTTTAAGCTACTGGTCCCATGATAGATCGTGATTCAACAATAGATAAAATGGAAGATGCAGATTTCTTATACATCAAATTGCAAATCTTGACTAGGAGTACTGAATGCAGTTACAGGTTAGTTATGTACAGGCTTCAGTCTTTTATCTCAGCTTTTTACTGTAGTTAACAATCTTTAGAACATCAATATTAATTCAGTAACACCATTTTATGTAATTTTTTTCAGAATTAATCATTTGATATCGATACCTGAAGAAGGGTTTTAATCAACCCGAAACGCGTAGTATAAGATAGGAGAAACAATAACAGCATTCCCCTGTCTGGATATCAGACTGTGTGTTTTGTTGAAACAAGTTTATATTGTATGAATTCAAGTTTATTCAATGTTTTATTCTTCTTATATCTGCTGTAGCTTAAGTATTATTTCGTTATCTTCCTTAGTGTTGCCTCCCTCCTTTAGTGCCCTTACTAGTTCCCTCTCCGTATGCTGCAGTTCAGCCTGGATCCCTCCTTGTAGCCCTTTGGATTTAGCTATAGCTACTCCTCTCATTACCACTTTAAAGGCCTCCCAAAGCATACCTGCTGTCTCTACACTGCCAGTGTTTATCTCAAAGTAGTTTATTATTGCCTCCCTCATGTCCTCCCAGTAGATGGTGTCTTTCAGCGCCTCTGCTCTGAGGTGCCATGTTGGGATCTTCACTCTCGGGGGTCGGTATTGCCATCTCAGGATGAGTGGCGAGTGGTCTGAGAGGAGCCTCGCTTTATATTCCGTTTCCGTTATCTCAGTCATTAACTCATGTGTGGCAAACATATAATCCAATCTAGTGTGCAAATTTTGTGGAGCTGAGTAGTGCGAATACTGCCTCTCCTGGAGGTGGTGTGACCTCCATACATCCACAAACCCGAAATCATCCAACAGCGTATGCAGTGCCCTAGCGGCTGGGGTGGGTCTGTCCATTTTTCGATCTGACCTATCTACCATAGGTTTTAACACACAGTTGAAATCTCCTCCCCAGATCACCGCCCCCCACCCCCAAATACGTACTAGGTTTGTTACATAAGGTTCTAAAATATGCCGCCGTGTTTTGGTTTGGGGCGTACATGTTTATAATACTTATCTCCCTGTTTTCCACCAGCCCTCTCATCATGACCATCCTCCTGTCTGCCTCCACCGTGGACTGTAACAGTTGAAACAGGACATGTGGCACCACCCAAATGATCACTCCCCTGGCATAGGTCGAATATGATGCTCCCACCACAGTCCCCCTCCACTTCTTCCGGATCATCTCCATCTTATCTTCTGTAAGATGGGGCTCCTGCAGCAGGGCTATGTCTACTTTCTGTCTGCGTAGATATAGCATGACCTTATTCCTCTTTAAATACTAGGTTTGTTACATAAGGTTCTAAAATATGCCGCCGTGTTTTGGTTCGGGGCGTACATGTTTATAATGCTTATCTCCCTGTTTTCCACCAGCCCTCTCATCATGACCATCCTCCTGTCTGCCTCCACCGTGGACTGTAACAGTTGGAACGGGACATGTGGTGCCACCCAAATGATCACTCCCCTGGCATAGGTCGAATATGATGCTCCCACCACAGTCCCCCTCCACTTCTTCCGGATCATCTCCATCGTATCTTCTGTAAAATGGGGCTCCTGCAGCAGGGCTATGTCTACTTTCTGTCTGCATAGATATAGCATGACCTTATTCCTCTTTAAATAAATATTAAGCCCTCTGACGTTCCATGTAATTATCTTAAGATCCCCCATGGCATATCAGCGTCCCTCTTCTCCCCCCACAAGTGCAGTCCATGACCAAATATATTCCCATTCTATGCGGGCTCGTCTCCCAACATGAACTTCCCGAAACAACAAACACTCCAAACTTCCCAACCTCCCTCCCTCCCACCTCCCTTCCCTGCCCCAACTCACTCCCCTCCATTTCCTCCCGCCCCAACACCCTACCCAACTGTTGCCCAGATCCATCCCTGGATCTCAGGCACCCCCGCATCTAGCCCTTTTCTGGCAATTGCCTTTACTCACGGCTCAGCAGGGTGAAGTCGCCCTAATGGCGGCTCTACTACTCTAAGTCCTGGTGGTAGGTCGTTTCCATCTTGCCACTCCCGTTTTCTTCCATATGAGCATGCTTAAAGCTACCCAATTTAAATTCACATTTTATATTCTAGTCCAACTAGTCCAAATGTCTCTTATTGCAATTTTCAATGTTATCTGTCCTCGCCCCACTCTTGTTACTCATGCAACAATCCTTTCATTTTTCACCAGGGCCCCCGCTTCCCCATCCTTGCATACTACATATTGTGTCCCCCTCACTTATCGTGATCCTTGTGGTCTTGCTTCTCGCCTAAATCTGGACAACCCTGCATATCCAACCATGCCGCCGCGTCTTCCGGGGTATCAAAAAAGTACACCTTATTTTTGTGCAGCACCTTGAGCTTTGCGGGATACAAAAGCATGTACTTGATTCCAGCCGTACGCATTCTCCTCTTGATCGCCACATAGTTATAACGCTGTCTCTGTACCAACATGGTGTAATCAGGGTATGCCGTAATGGTTGCAGATGCCCTTTCGATAGTTCCACCTTTGCAAAAGTACTCCAGGATCTTCTCTCTATCTTTATAGTTCAAGATCTTTGCTATTATCGCCCGAGGGTGGGCTCCAGGTCGTGGTTTCCTCATCAGGGACTTGTGCGCCCGTTCGACAGCAAATCCTTGTGAACGTGTGTCAGCTCCTATTTCTTGCAGTATCAAATTCTCCACGTAGTCCGTGGGGTCCTGACCTTCGTCTCCCTCCGGCAGGCCGACCACCCATATGTTGTTCCGTCTCGCTCTCCCTTCAGCCTCCTCCACGCGGTTCTCCAAGTTGGCGACCTGTTGCTTCAGGATGTGGACTTCCTTTGGGTTACTTGTGCTGGTTTCTGTGTTGGTTTTCACCGCACTCTCTAGGCCGCTTGTTCTTTCAGCCAGCGCCCTTACATCTTGTCGCAGCAAGTTCACCTCTAGCTAAACCGCATCTATTTTTGTTTCCAAAGCGGTTCTTGAGTCCGCCATCGCTGTACCCCACGAGGCTTTCAACTGCGTAATGGCTGTTAGGATCAAGTGATCCTCTTTTGTCGGGGATATTTCTGCAGGCGCGGCTGCCACACCCTGTACTGTAGTATAATTTAGTGTGTTTTGGAGTGCAGCGCCACTGCATGGGATCACATTATTGCTGTAAGGTGGTACAGCAAGCCATGTGTTGCCAGGGTAACATATGGACAGGTATATGAAGACAGGCTATCTATGTTAAAAGAACACCATATTTTTTTTTTCTCAATTGAAATGCCTCAATTACAGGAGAAACATTAGATACTTTATTAATTAACTTAATTAACAAATACTAACACAATTTTAACTCCTTAACATTATAATGTGTTCTCCATGTGCAAAATGAGACAGGCTGAGAGTCATTTTAAACGTGTGTTCAGATTTTTTTTTCTCTCTCTTTGCTCTGTTCATGGTCTTTGCAGGAAGCAAAATTCGAATAGTAGGAAATCAGTTAGATACAGTTGCTTACTGTAAAAGTGAGCCATTGTTGAGGAAGGAGGGTAGAATATTATGTATTTTGATTGGTGACACGTCACCTTAGGGGCTGTAACAGATGTTTGAAGCAGCTCGGGGAGAAGGAGAGGGAGAAGACATTTTGCGGAGTTGCATTGAGGTTGCCTTCGTTCTGCTGCTGTGAGGAGCTGGACCACTGACCTTCAGAGACTGGGGTTTCCTAGTCACTTGGCACCGGCTTGAGAACTGCATGTTCTCGCTGGGTGCTTTAAAGAAAGAAAAAAAAGAGCCCTGGGTCACTGCTCAAAGACGACAAGCCAGGAGACTTCGCGTGTTCAAAAGCTACAAATAGCTGGTAAACATACAAATGGAGTGAGATTGCTGTGACTGCCGGACGAATGATCTACTATTAGACAGGCAGTGTAGCGATAGGGAATTCTCCTGTGTTTAAATGCCACTTTATAATGTTGCCATCTAATTGACTGTTCTTTTTATTGTTGCAAAGAGAAAATGAAATGCCTTGTACTTTTGCACCTTTTTCGCTTCTGTTTGTTCTAGAAAAGACTGCCTCGCAAAGATGGTAATGTATTATTTTGAAATGAAACTGTTATGAATCACAGCCTGTGTAAAGGTTTTTGTTTTGCTTCTGTCTTTCTCTGGTGCATTTAGCCCATATCACATAATAAAAGGGGAGGTTGTTAGGTAATATATGTGCCAAACTTCCTATGCAGATGAAGTAATGTTATGAGCAATTATAAATAGCTAGGTGAGTGGTTCCACTCAGGGTATTTATGTGTGTGTGGCTTCTGAGTGGAATATAATGCAATAGTCTGCTGAGCGTATATGAATCAGCAGAGAGAGGCCTATGGAAACATAGTTTCACTAATGTAAATAAATTAGTGATAATACCACATGTTATTGTGAATACTCCATGGAAACATAGTGTCACTAATGTAAATAAATTAGTGATAACAGCCATAGGCGGCACTCTATGTGAAAATTGTGGTATCCATAAAATGTAGGCCCAAGGCCTCTCTAGTGATCACACGAACAGACCAAGCAAGAAGAAGGGGATTTTGTATATTTGGGATCACAAGTAGAACAGAAAATCATGCTCATCACTATACCACAACGAAAGGTATACCAACCAAATGTATCTGTGTACTGAAATAATGCATAGCCACTATACCATTATAATACCAAACCCAATCTAAATGCAAGTAGTGATTATTGCTAAATTATTTTTGTTTTTGGCGGTAAGAATATACTGCTGGGCCCTAAATCTACACAAAATACCCTACATATTTATGGTGTGTTGCAGGCCGGGAAAGTGATCATAGAGCACCTACCGGGCGTGGCAAGTGTGTCTCACACTGCCATCTGTATATTAAAGGGAACCCATTTCATAATAACAGTGTGTCACTAAAAACGAATTTCAGAATGTCTGAAATGGAAGCCACATTCCCAGAGTTAGTGCAATATTTAGAGGCAAAATTATTTGCACATGGGACCTGGTCATCGAATAGTACCTCAGAATAGCATGACCGCATTCATGGTGAGGTGCAGAAAGAAAAACTAAACAATATTTTTGCAGAAGGCAGCATAATTCAGGTCTGCCTTCTAAGGTTATTAAATGCAGCTGATAAACATGCAGAGAAAGATTGATTGATACGGCTATGTGCCAAGATCTGGTTTATTTTGAATAGGTCCCTGCGAATTCAGGAAAATAATACCCAGCTAATTAACAGGTTAAAGACTGACTTAGATGGGGCAAGTAAGAAAGAGGAAATGTTAAGAGCAGAATTAGAAGGATGTCAGAAAGATATGCAGTTAAAGTGCACAGATTTTGATATTCAATTGTCCAAAAGCAAGAAACAGTTTGAAGACAGTGAACAAGAATTGGTACACTTAAAAGCATTGGTGGACCACATTAGACAAGATAAAGATGAGATGGTTTTAGAAATGCAGATTTTACAAAAAGACATTTTGAAAAAGAAAGTGATCTCCAAAATGCAGAACAAGAAATTGTTAAAATGCTTCAAGAAAGAGACAAGAGAAATAAAGAATTTAATGAATGCCAAATGCAAATGTGCGACATGCAGGAGGTAATTAATAAAATGAGTGATGAAAACAACTATTTGCAAAACGAAGCAAACAGGCTCCTTAAAAGGTGTAAGGACTTGGAACAGCAAATGTGCATTCCCAGGTCCGAGGAGAGGCGGCAGGGCACCACATTCAATGGAGTTGAGGTGAATTCTATTTCTACCCAAAGTGCTAGTGCCCCAGTGACTGGGCCGGTGACTGAACTTGGTTACAGCGCCCTTGGGGGTATTTGATACTCCCATTGGGGGCCGCCACCAATCCCATACACCTGGAACCAGGGTTGAGTCACCAAGTAGTGCAATTCCTTGCATTGCAACAAGTAGCCCCATAAAGATAATGAAATCCATTAAAGCCCTGATCAAACCATTTGAAAAGGGAGGGGAATGTTGCATAGAGGATCACTTAGAAGCGGTTCATGACATTTTTAAAGCCCTCCAGATACCTAAGGAACAGTACAGGCAGTATTTTCATTTAACTTTAGATGCTCCGACGGCCAGTATCATAAAATGATTGAATGAACAGCAGAATATGACATGGGTAGAGTTTGAAAAAGAGATTAGGCGTAATTATTCTCCTTTCCAGTCATTGCAGGAGACAAAGAAAGTCGCTTACACAATCACTGCTGGGCCTAATACATCCCCTCGCCAGTTTTTACAAGACTTAAAAAGAGCATTTTCTCGCTTTGATATATCTTTTGACCCCAATTCCAATGAGTTTAAAACTGTCTACTTCTATGGGCTACAGAAAGACATCATATCCCAATTGGTCCGTGAATTTGACCGTGACAAGTCCCTTGAATGGATTGTGCACCAAAGCACAAAACTGTATGAGGTACTCTATTGTCAGGGTAGAGAAAGTGATAAAATGAAAGATACTAGACCTAAATCTAAAGAACCCTCAGCAACAGTGATGGAAATCAGGTCAGCCAAGATGTCCCTTGAGTCTGCTCAAAGTCCAAGTAAAAATAATTTGGCACTTGAACAAAGGGGTAATCAACAAAAGTCATCACACCCTGCACCAATGTTTTAATCACATGATCCTAGTAATAGGGAGAGCTACATCAGCCCCAGGTACTTAGGAGATAGGCCCCGGACAGGCTATCGACCTGATATGTCAGGTATGAACAATAACCAGAGACAAAATCAGGATCAAAGAAATGATGGTCCTTATCAGACATGGGGGACACAAAGCAGATTTGATCCCAATACCATGATATATGGTAATCAGGATAGACCCCGATATGTGGATCGATTTGCTGATAATGGGAATCAACATAGAGGCCAATACCCACAACATGAGAGACAGGACATGAGGCAGAACATAAACTACACTCCACGTCATTACAATGATTCCCCACCAGGGGACTACAACCGAAGGATGGGTGCACCCCGCTCCCCTCCACAAATGAATCAAGAGTTCAGGAACCATCCCAATAGAAACCATTCCCCTGAGAGGTATCAGAATAGATCCAATCAGGGAGAAAACAACCAATATCGATCTAGGTCTCAGAGAGAGGATTCTAGAGAAATGGAAAGATTCCAGTGTCTCGAAGCCCAAGTGAAAATGTTAGCTGAGCAAATAGGAAAGCTCTGTACAGCACAAAACAGTCATCAAAGGAGGGGGCAGAAGGCCATAGCAATGACCAGGGGGCTTCTGAAAAGTGACTAAGTACTTATGATACCTGCAGTGCCAAAAAGACAGATTGCTCTGAGATGCCTATTGATTTAAAAGTGAAAATACCAGTAAATGAACATGTAATGGAAAATGCAAATACTTCTAAAAGAGAGGTACGTTTTAACCTAGAACGAAATCAAACATTGGAGATTTGTACAAATGAAATAGGAAAACCTGAAGATCCAAAAGAACAAAGAGACAGATGTAAAAAAGATGTATTATTCATGGGGAATACCAGTGAACAGGGAGTAAGTGGTGATGCTATAACTCCTTCCCTGGGCAATCAAAACAATGACCAAACACAGGCAGAAAAAAGAAATGCTCAAAAGGAGGGTACAGGTCAATCACCTGAAGAATTCTTTGAGCCAAATATTTTTGAAGAGGTTAAAAGGGCTGGTACTACACTAAATGATCACAAATGCACAGAATTAGACAGTGACAAATTGCCAAGTGGTGTTGTTACACAAGTTCAGTTGGAGGGTTGTAATGTGGTCTCTGATGATACCTGGATGGATGGGTCAACAGTGGCCACACTCCAAAAAGCCTCTGAACATGGAGAAATGAATGAAGTCTTTCACACAAAAATGGGCAAAAAGGAGGGAAAAATGTCTTTCCATTTACCAATGTGCTTAGCCAAAAGTTAAAAAGGCCTGAGAAAGGTGAGCCCTGAAATCAGTAAGAATTCGCATTTCTTATGTGTGTTAGAGGAAGTTGAAGACAGGTATTATGATCCCATCACTGTAGAAGAAAAATGCAATACATTTGCAATGATTGACACTGGCGCACAGGCCACAATTATGTCTAAAGAATTACAATTTAATGGGGAGGAGGTGCCTATTATAGGCGTCACCGAGGTTGACATAAAGATAGGTAAACACAGAATGAAACAGGAGGTATTGGTCACATCCATTTGTGAAATTCCATTTTTGATGGGAACAGATTGCCTGAAAAGATTGTCTCCTCTCATAGATGGGGTGAATGGAGTACTGTGGTCCTTGACCAAAAAACCATTGAGACCTAAAAAACTAAAATCACAAAACAGCAATATAAATGAATGTCACACCGTTGCCAAAACAAATGATGTAGTGGAGGTATATCTCCAGAATAGTTGCATACCTAGCGTCACTGTTATATTAATGTGTCAAGATAAAATGCAGAGTGAAGATGAGAAACAATCTGTACAGATATACGTGGACCCAAGGAAAAGATGGCAAACTGCCATAGATGAGCACACATTACGCTTTTATTTAAAAGAGAAAACATGCAAACAGAATACTGCTTCTAAAGTAGATTCAGAAAAACACATTACCACCCTTGCTGAAATACACAGGGAAGACGAGCAACCATGGGTTCATTTTGGTATCAATGACTATTCTAAAACAATAAAAGCCACTTTAGCGCTTGAACAGGAAAGGAGCTTGATTAATGAGAAATTGTTGCAAAAAATAATGGAGAGGGAGGAGATCCCGAAATTTAGAATTAAAAACCAATATGTCTCTGGTTTGGACAGTCCAGACTTTGAAAACCGAATTGCAGGAAGATGCATGCTAAAAATTAGCATTAGGCAGAAACCAATTTACCATAATGTATGGATAGTGAGTGGAACACAGAATGATTTTTACATGGGCAATAATATAATGCACAGAATGTGTATGGTGTTAGATTTCCTTAATCAAAAGATATGGTTACGCCTAGGTGGGCCGGCACCTGAATTTGAAGACAAAAGAAGGGTTTATCATTCCGCACAGCTGGTCCCATATGCAATTGAATTACAGCTGAGGAATGATACTATTATCCCTGCATTCACCAAACAGGTTGCAATAACACTGAAATGCAAATATGGACAGCAGTTGAAAGATTCTGATGCATTTGTCTGCTTGAATGAATCTATAAAACAGCAAGGCCTGGATTATGAATACATTCCATTGGTAGATATTGGTGAAGGGTCTGTAAAAATGATGGTGAATAATAAAGGTTGTCAAGATATTCATTTAGAGGAAAACTCCCCATTAGGAATGGCCATACAAAAATCACATTACACAGCAGATCTAACTAACATGGTGATTGGAAATATCCCTGAAAAGTATGTAGATGCCAAGGGTGAATTGCCAGAATACCTGGATTCTCAGCCCAAAGGAATATTTCGAATTCATTCTGTGTACCCTTATGATTCAAGTGAGACAGTGTGCTGTCATCAAGAGGATTGCATAATATTTAACTTAAATGAAAATGAAATAGAAAATCAGCCCATTGAAGTGGAAGCTGATATACCAAAACATTTAAAAGTAGCGGCTTTACAGAGAGACACAGCCACACAGTTAGAGGAAAGCACCGAGATTCCCCTACCAGAACATTTTCCAGAATTCTCCAAAATGGTAGAGGAGCAGATTTTATCAGTGGATGCATGTGACAACGATGAGGATAGAAATGAACTGAGGAAGATATTTATGGAGTTTAAAGATGTATTTGCAAAAGATGCTTATGATTGCGGTCTAACTGATTTACATGTGGCCACGCTACCGGAAGGGTGTAGCAGAAGCCCAGTATTTGTGCGCCAGTATAGATTACCATTGGCATGTTTAGAGTCATTGGTAGAGATTATAAAAAATTTGAAGTCGCGGGGAATCATCAGGCCCATTCATAGCACATCCAACACACCTATTTTAGGGGTGTTAAAGCCAAATGGAAAAATGGCGGCTATGTGCAGATTTGAGGGAGCTAAATAAAAGAGTGCCAGTATCCAGATGGCAACTGCCATTCATTGATCAGGGCCTAGCTCAGGTACATGGTTCAAAACCACGTTAGATCTCACCTCTGGATATTGGTGCGTGCCATTGGCAGAGGAGATACAGAATTTATTTTCATTTTCATTTAATAAGACTCAATACGCATGGGTTGGAGTTCCATTTGGGTATGTCAATAGTGGGAGTGAATTTGGAATATTTTTGAGAAAGGCCATGCCTGATGCACCGGAAAGAGGTACCATAGTTTATGTGGATGATGTACTGATAAAAAATGAAAGCTTGAAAAACCATTTTATGAAATAAGACATGTTCTTGGTCAATTGCCGAAAGCAGGCACAAAGGTAGCTTTACAAAAGGCACAATGGTGCAAGAAAAAGGCGAATTTTCTAGGCCATGAAGTGACCGAACATGGATTAAACCCACAAAAGAAGAAAGTGGAGGCTATACAAAAACTAAAAGACCCTAAAAATTTGAAAGGGGTAAAATGTTTATTAGGAATGACGGGCTATAACAGGAAGTTCATTGAAAATTATGCTGAAATTACTCAACCATTAACTAAGCTGTTAAAGCTGAATACAGCCTGGAAATGGGAAACAGAGAAGTCTGAGGCAGTGGCTAAATTAAAGGAATGTCTTATAAAGGCACCATGTTTGGCATGCCCCATAAAGGATAGGGATTTCTTTATAGAAATAGATTTCTCT
This sequence comes from Ambystoma mexicanum, assembly GCF_040938575.1. Taxonomy (NCBI): domain Eukaryota; kingdom Metazoa; phylum Chordata; class Amphibia; order Caudata; family Ambystomatidae; genus Ambystoma; species Ambystoma mexicanum. The sequence continues at coordinate 126,919,790 of NC_090932.1, forward strand.
GAACAGTGTATGTCAGCAGTGCTATCACAAAAACATGATTTGAATCACAAAACCATTGCCTATGCAAGTAAGGCGTTTTCCGAAGTTGAAATCAAATTCAGTTAATGTGAAAAGGCCCTTTTCACCACTGTGCGGGCGCTACAGAATTTCCACCCCATTGTTCAGGGAGAAAAGGTAATTATTGAGACCAATCATCAACCATTGCAGTTTTTAGAGAGTAAAAGAATCAGGTCAGGTAACCTAGCACAGACCAGAATCACTTCATGTACGCTAGCATTACAAGGTTTTCCTGTAGAAGTGAGATATGGCCAAAATAAAAAAAAAGCCCAGTTGCTCAGGGTTTAGCAGATCTACATGACTGTGCAACTGAACATGTATCAAACGAAGTAGAAGTCGAATCTAGTTTACAGGATTTTGGGCAATCACCACACAAAGCTTTTGATGAAAAGACATGCAAGGATTTGCCAACTGTATATGTTGATGGTTGTGCTTTTCACATTGAAAATGACAGTAATAATAAACAATTAGTGTCAGGAATAGGAAATGTCTGGTTGAGATGTGAAGGTGTCCCCAGTATAGGGATGAGAATTGGAGCTAGGAGCAGTCAAGTAGTGGAATTGGCAGCCATTTATAAAGCAATTGCTACTGCAGTTGATAATAAATTTAGTGAAATTGTCCTGGTGACTGATTCTGACTATGCACGAAATAGCTTTGTGAAATTTTTACCTGGCTGGAAAGCGAGGGGCATGATTACATACAACAAAAAGCCACTTAAACATGGAAAAATGATACAAGCCATAGACAAATTGGTGTCAGAGAATGACTTAACAATATACTTGAGGAAAATTTGTGGGCATTTAAAAACACCAGGAGAGGATAAGGAGGGGAATGATAAGGCAGATCACCTGGCTAAAATTGGGGCTGTGATGGGAGAATTTCTACCTATTGAACATTTACTTGGTGAAATACAACTTGATGCAGTAACACGTTTTAAAGCACCAAAGTAGGTAGATCAAACAGTAGTACAATGGAGTTATGATGCACCAGATCAAGATCTGGTTGAGGCACAAAAGGATGATCGGATTTTGGGAATCTCTTATAATCATTTGATAGATCCTGAACAAAACCCTTTAACAGAAAATGATTGTATAGGAGAAGAAGAGTTGAGGGTGCTATTGAAGAATAAAAAATGAATTAGACTACAGGATGGGCTCATGATTAGAGATTCCATAACAGGACAGATACAGTGGGTGGTGCCCCTTTCATTCAGAGGGTTAATGCTACACCATGCACATGATGCAATAACTGCAGGCCACAGAGGTTCACAAAAAACATTAGAAATACTAAAAGATTATGCTTACTGGCCACATATGTCCCAAGATGTGGAATTATATACTATAGGATGTCTATTATGTGCCCAATTTAAACCTGCTTCACCAATGCATAGAGCTCCATTAATGAAAAGAGGCTTAACTCTTCCATGGTCAGATTTGCAAATAGACTATGTAGGGCCTGTAAAGAGGTCGAGCAGGGGGAACCGTTATATTTTGAGTGTGGTGTGTTTGATGTCGAAATGGATTGAGTGTATTCCTGCACCAGATTGTAGTGCGCAAACAGCAGCTACATTACTGGTGAATCATGTGTTTTCAAGGTTTGGATTGCCACAAAGAATAGAATCAGAGAGAGGAAGTCATTTCACAAGGGCTCTAATGAGTAAGGTATGGCAAATACTGGGTGTGAAAAGGAAATTACATATTGCATATCGGGCGGCTTCTTCAGGGGGAGTTCAATGCTGTAATAGGTCGGTTGTGGACATATTAAAGAAATTTGTAGCAGAAGCAGGTTCCAGCTGGGATTTACGTTTACCTTTGGTTTTAATGGCAATCAGATCAATTCCTGCCAAAGCAACAGGTGTTAGCCCCCATGAGGTTTTGACAGGTAGGAAAATGGTGTTACCACAACACCTGCTAGAAAGAACACACAAGCAGACACTTGTGAGCGCATCCACAGTTCATGAATGCATTGATGAACTGAGGAGGCATTTACAACATGCATTTGCTTTTGTACAGCAGAATGTAGAAAGAGCTGCTGACAGTGCAAAGTCATATTATGATAAAAAGACATCAGTGAAAGAGCATTGTGTGGGCGATCAGGTGTATAAATTTCATTTTGGAAAAGGTAAACATAAAAATTCCAAATTTCTAGCAGCCTGGCAGGGGCCATTTCGAATTATAGATAAGGTCTCTCCTGTGGTTTATAAAATTTTGAAAACTGAAGGTGAAACAGCAACAGAACAGTTTGTTCTTGTGAACCAAATTAAACCCTGGCACCCCAGACACGAAATTAAAAGACTTGAGCGTGTAGAAACAGATAACGCCCCTTAAATACATCAAAATAGATACATGGGTCTATTCATAGAACAATGACAGAAAGGTAAAAGTAGAAGTGATTATGATAATAGAATGTATATTTAAATATATATATGTATATATAAAAGAAAAAAAAAACTATATGTGGTGATCATTTAAAGAGGGTTGAAGCTGGTTTTATTCTACACAGTTAATATTGGAAATGATCAATGCTATTTTATGTATGTTTGTTTTCTCTTTAACATGTGCTTAATTTCAGAAAGCGAGAGGAAAAGGGCGAAATGTTTTGCAAAGCATGTTGTATTTTTGGCAAAACGGTGAAGCTAGTATTATGCTATGAACTTAATTTGTTTCTTTTCTATTTGATTTAGAATATTAATACATTTTGGCTTGGAGGTTACGGGACCGGAGGACACAGGAGATGATGGAGTCCTGGAGTCCCCTGGATGAAGATCAAATGATGCCTGGCTGCGGGTGGAGGTGAAGACAGATTAACCGGGATACCAAGAGAGATGCCTCCTATGAAAAAGCATCCAAGAGTGCCAGGATGAAAGAGTACCCGAATGAACCAAATGATGTGACATCGCTTGCGGGACATATCAGAGGCAGACAAATGTCCTGGAGTATGGAGTTCCACGTATTTATTATGTTAATTAATTATTTTAATCTGTTATGTTAATTCTTTATTTTGACTATTTGTTTTATTTTATTGTTTTGTGATTGACTTCAAGTATAAAAGTGAGACACTGGACTATGGACACTTCCATTGGGAAGAAATATGTAAAATATTTTATAAGAACTGATGGACTCAGAGATGAATTTTGATATTATGATGATTGAACATTGATTTTTCAATGTTCTTTTTCCACACGTGAATATTCATTTTGTTGGATTGATACATTTTAAAAGAAGAAAGGGAGCAAGTTGGGTTTCTTCCAATTGTGGCTTGGACCATGGCCAAATTCTCAGAAAAAGGAGGGTATATGTAGTATAATTTAGCGTGTTTTGGAGTGCAGCGCCACTGCATGGGATCACATTATTGCTGTAAGGTGGTACAGCAAGCCATGTGTTGCCAGGGTAACATATGGACAGGTATATGAAGACAGACTATCTATGTTAAAAGAACACCATATTTTTTTTCTCTCAATTGAAATGCCTCAATTACAGGAGAAACATTAGATACTTAATTAATTAACTTAATTAACAAATACTAACACAATTTTAACTCCTTAACATTGTAATGTGTTCTCCATGTGCAAAATGAGGCAGGCTGAGATTCATTTTAAACGTGTGTTCAGATTTATTTTTTCTCTCTCTTTGCTCTGTTCATGGTCTTTGCAGGAAGCGAAATTCGAATAGCAGGAAATCAGTTAGATACAGTTGCTTATTGTAAAAGTGAGCCATTGTTGAGGAAGGAGGGTAGAATATTATGTATTTTGATTGGTGACACGTCACCTTAGGGGCTGTAACAGATGTTTCTTGAAGCAGCTCAGGGAGAAGGAGAGAGAGAAGACATTTTGCGGAGTTTCAGTGAGGTTGCCTTCGTACTGCTGCTGTGAGGAGCTGGACCACTGACCTTCAGAGACTGGGGTTTCCTAGTCACTTGGCACCGGCTTGAGAACTGCATGTTCTCGCTGGGTGCTTTAAAGAAAGAAAAAAAAGAGCCCTGGGTCACTGCTCAAAGACGACAAGCCAGGAGACTTTGCGTGCTGAAAAGCTACAAATAGCTGGTAAATATACAAATGGAGTGAGATTGCTGTGACTGCCGGACGAATTATCTACTATTAGACAGGCAGTGTAGCGATAGGGAATTCTCCTGTGTTTAAATGCCACTTTATAATGTTGCCATCTAATTGGTTGTTCTTTTTATTGTTGCAAAGGGAAAATGAAATGTCTTGTACTTTTGCACTTGTTTCGCTTCTGTTTATTCTAGAAAAGACTGCCTAGCAAAGCTGGTAATGTATTATTTTGAAATGAAACTGTTATAAATCACAGCCTGTGTAAAGTTTTTTTTTGCTTCTTTCTCTGGTGCATTTAGCCCATATCACATAATAAAAGGGGATGTTATTAGGTAATATATGTGCCAAACTTCCTATGCAGATGAAGTAATGTTATGAGCAATTATAAATAGCTAAAAAAAAATTGTTTTGTTTTTGGCGGTAAGAAAATACCGCTGGGCCCTAAATCTACACAAAATACCCTACAGTACCGAGGTGGTTAGAGTCTGTTGCTGCTTGGCAAAAATGTCCATAGTGGGTGCTTACTCTTGGTCTTGCCTCCTCTCACCGACATTGTGCAGTCCTGCCTTTGTGCCGGGGCCCAGCTTTTCTGTAGTGTGCGGGCCCTGCTTACCCATTCTTCCTTCTCTGTAGTTATAGCATGCTGTGGCACCGCCAGGCCTGTGTGTCTCTTGTGCCTTATCTCAGTCCACTTTTTGAGGGCTATACCTCTCGCAGGCAGTCCGTTGCAGCTCACGCGCGTCATGAGCAGCTCGTGCATTGTGTTGTGGGCCGCTTCTAGCGAACCCTTTCTATATCACCAGTGCAGTTCTCTCAGCCGTAGTTGCTTCCCGCTTCACATTCCAACCACTGCGCTCTCCTTGCCAACCTCCGTCCGCCGTGGGGCTGCTAGGCCTACCTTGGCCTCCTTTGTTCTAGCGCGCCGGCTATTTTGTCTGGGGTGTCGCCCCACAACCACAAACTTTCAGTTGACCTTGCAAATCTTCCCGTATTCATCGAGGACTCAGCTCTCCATCAAACTTGCCCCTCGCCTTTACACATCCAATAGTGTAATTCTGAGAACTATCATGCCTTTTTTAGCTTGTTTTCACGCAGGATCATATCGGATCATCAGGAGCCGCTCGGAAGACGCATCCTACTCCATGGCCCTCTAGCCACGCCCCTCAGCTGCAATGTTCCTTGGATAAAGTAAACGAGAATATTATCACACTCATAAATCAGCCCATTTACCAACAAAACTTCGATCAACTCTCTTTGTGTGCCAAGTCTCAGGGGGTCGAACTTGACACTGCTGCTTGGTATAAAAGTAAAAAGAGGAGAGCTGTGAGACAAGCACTCATGTATGAGGAGCTCTCGACCAAAAACAAGAGAGAAAGCCAGATAGCCTCGAGGCTTGCGCAACAAGGTGAAGCCATCAAGCGTCCACGAAATATGGCTGATAAGGGGCCTCCTTTATCGAACTGTGCGACTATTGCTCAATTGGAGGTTGAAAATATGAGCCTGATTGATTTGGGGAACCCAAACTGCCATCAAAAAATCACTAGCTGTATTACCCGTGAAGGTAACCACAAGTCTCCTGGCAAACCTCAGCTGTGCCAAACCCAAGGCCTTAAAGCTCACTTCCCCTCTACCAAGCAGAATCCTATGGCATCCTCGCCCTGCAGACGGAGTGGCGCCATCCAACAACAGGTCCTAAGGGAAACCAAAACTCAAAGTTGGCCATCATCAATACTTTTCGGAACCCGCAAAGAACCACAAACAAGGACTTCTGTGAAGAAATGACCACGCTACTAGACAAGATCACGGCTGAATTGTCCATTGATTACATCATTATTTGTGGCGATCTGAACGCCAAGTGCGATCATTTTAGCCACTCGGTACTGGCGACAGCAGCAAAAGTAAGAGGAGATCTGTGGTTAGACCTGATGGAAGCCAGAAATGTTCATAACGTGGCTATGGTGAAGGGCCAACTTCCCGCTTTCCCGACGTGGGATGCTTGACTACATCTTCATATCTCTCGCTTTACTATCTCACGTCACTACGTTTGAGATTTACAAAACGAAAGAAAGCGACCATAACCTTCTAGCCATGACGGTGGAATCCATAACCACGCAGAGACTGAGCTACACACCAAGGGTGGAACTGGCAGCGAACCAAAAAGGCAGCTTCAGTTTACAGCACTCAACGTTAAAGAAATAATGCAAAGCTACGTTGATTATCCTAAAAATTCCATTAGCAGCATGGAAAGGCCAAACTACTTGCCTCTTCTACTACTCCATACGAAAAAGCAAAAGAGTCTCAAGCCCACAACAACAGCTGGTCAGCATGAATACGACGATTCATTAGTGCAAAAACGAAGAGAACTGAGAAAATTACAACGTGATTATAAAAGAAATACCAACGAAAACGTCAAACAACTGCTGACTGCGGCGACTAGATCTTACAGAACCTGGGTAAGACATCGGAGAGCGGCACGCTATCAGAAAGATGCAGAACAGATGTTAAAAACGCTATCTTCAAAAAGCGTAGGAGACTTCTGGGCGTTAATAAAGAACAAAGGCATCCGAAATGATGACAAACTCCTCAATTCGATACCGGAATCATCCTGGACATCTTTCTACTCAGCTCACTTTCAACCGTAACTGATGCAATAACCCAAAATGAAGTACCATGGACAAACCTAGCACTTCAAGACCCAATAAAGTCAGCAATCTCAAAATTAAAAACGTCTAGAGCACCGGGGCCTGATGGTCTAACTAATATAGATTTAAAGCAAAACCAAACTGAATGGTCCATCTTGATAACAAAAATTTTCTATCACTGCATAGCATCAAGACAAATCCCGAAAACATGGACTGAGGCGGTCATTGTACCCATCTTTAAAAAGGGAAGTAGAGATAACCCGGCGAACTATCGACCGATAGCCCTCCTGGACATCATGGGAAAAATATTCGCGACTCTACTCCTCTCAAAATTTCAAAACTGGGTAAGACCTTCGCCTGCAACCGACCACTTCCAAACGAGATTCTTGAAAACAGCCTCGACAAGTATAAACATCATGATCTTGAACATCATCAAAGACAATGTAAAAAACGGGGCTCAGAAGGTTTTCCTTGCCTTCATCGACCTATCTCAGGCCTTTGATAAAGTAACCCAGCAAAGACTATGGTCTAAATTGACCAACTGGAACTGTCCTGAGGAAATCCTCAACCCAATAATTGCATTACATACAGATACAACAATCCGAGTCCGTCTAAGCCGGCAAGGCATGCTATCGGAAGCAGTCAAGGTTGAAAGAGGAGTCAAACAAGGCTGTCCTTTAGCCCCTTCATTGTTCATTGCATTTCTAGGTGATTTTCAATATACGCAAACCCTCGTGAGAGCATTCCTGCCGAAAGTTGGAAACATCGCAGTCTCTAGGTTACTCTATGCCGACGACATGATCCTGATGGACCAAACCCAAGTCGGTCTCCAGCGCCAGTTGGCAAACCTGGCTAGATTCATCTCTGAAAATGACCTAGAAATAAACACAGAGAAATCGAAAGTCTTGGTTTTGGGGAAAAAGCTCTCAAAATCCAAACCGGTTGGCTCCTGGTTCTTAAACAACGCAAAGATTGAAATAGTTACACACATCAGGTACCTAGGTGCAATGATTGATGAACATAAAACTGAGAACTCGACCATCGTGGCTTTGTGGTCCAAAGTCAAAACACTCACCACTCAAACAAGGCTAATTGACAATAAATATGGAAAATTCTCTTTAATACCGGCGATCCAGTTCTACAGGCAAAAGGTGGTACCGTCATTAATCTATGGAATGGACGTGGCACTCAACATTCAGGAGTCAATTTGGCCAAAACTGGAGGGATATCTCTGGAAAGCTGTTCTGGGCTTACCAAAATCTGTTTCCATTGCAGCCATACGACGTGAGCTTGGTTTACTATCCCTGGCAGCATCCATTGAACAAAGCCAAATGAGAGCTTTGAGGAAAATCATCGACCCAGACTCACTACCTATCTACAAAACGATCATAGAAGAACTAAAGCTGGGGCGTTGCAAAGCATTGACCGCCTGGGAAAAAAAACTAACGGCAAAACTAAAAGACCTTGCATGCACCTTGCATGCACCCAAGAGGACTTGATCCACAACCCGGAAAAAATCAAAATCAAAGTCGCACAAGAAGACTGGATCACTACATGCAAATTAGCAACCGTAAACAAACTTCTTGGTCATCTTCCTCCTACTACTAACAAACTGAACCTCCCCCTGAACTATTGCATCAAATTCACAAACAAGAATCTCCGGAAATTGTTCATGAGAACAAGATTAAATCTGATGCCAACCCAAGAGATCCGGGCTATTTGCACTAAATCTGAAAACAAAATCTGCAGACTATGTGCAAATCCAGACTCTATAGAAACAGCAAGGCATCTGATTCTGAACTGTCCGAAAACCTATTACCTACGGACAGCATTCTTACTTCCACTACTTCATGACACCCCTCTCAGAGAAGAGCACACTTGGTGGTGTAGACTGATTGCGGGGGAAAAAACAAAATGGGTTACAGTAGCAGTTAAGATCTTCGACGCTGCCTTAAAAAACATTATCGTCGCTGACCCCGACACCAAAAGCACCTGAGACGGAAACCTGCGAAAGCAACCGAACAGACTTCACAAGCTGTGGGGGCAACGAAAGAAGCACCTATGCTACGTCTTTTGTTATACCTTGTAAAAATCATTTCTTTTGGTTAAAATCAAGTAAATAAAAAAAAATGTAAAAAAAAAAATGTGGCTTTAGCGCCAAAGCAACACGGCCCTTATAAGGGGCCTCCTTTATCGAACTGTGCGACTATTGCGCAATTGGAGGTTGAAAATATGAGCCTGATTGATTTGGGGAACCCAAACTGCCATCAAAAAATCACTAGCTGTATTACCCGTGAAGGTAACCACAAGTCTCCTGGCAAACCTCAGCTGTGCCAATCCAAAGGCCTTAAAGCTCACTTCCCCTCTACCAAGAAGGGGCATCAATGCAAAAACAACATTGGGGAGTTGGCTGAAGATCCAACCTATAACCTCGAGATATTGTTCAACCAGCAGGGGGACGTCAACTTGGAAGGGTCCGGCCGACCCACGAACAACGCCATTGTGCAGACTGACAGGGGTCTGGGTGTTGTCACAAGACTCCCTGGTTCGTTGAGGTCTACTAACGCAGCTACAATTAAGGCTTTGAAAATCCAGAGAATTTTTGGAGGGGGCAATAATTCCTTTTTAAACGGATCACATTTATTCGACTTAGTACACACTATTATTCCCCTCTGATTCATTAGACGGGATGACATTCGTATTGTTGGCATGTGTGAAAAGGCAGCTAAACCTACTTCTATACTCTACTTCTTTGCTGAGGACACACTTTCATACCTTCTGACCCACTGCACGCCTTTGCTTAAACTGTGTTACAAATGTGTTGTTATTGAGTTGGGTGTGTTAAAGGGGAAAATACATAACAGGCCCTCCTGTGGTGTTGAAAGTGCAAGAGGGAGAGATCTGGCACCCTCCACCTCTGCCAGAATCTGCCCTGTGGCTGCCTCTCGGTTGGGTGAATGTGCTAACATAGAGGGTTCAAATACCGGGAATGGGCCTGATGGGGAAGAATCCCATTGGGCATGGCTTGCCAAAATGGCGGAGCAGCATATCTCTTGCCAATCCTAACAGTAAAAATCAGTAACCTTTTTTGTTTTTAAACTGGAATACGTGGGGCCATTGCCACCTGTTCTAGCACGATGGCCCTTTGCAACATATAGACAGATTTAGTATCATAGCCCTTCAGGAGACCTGGCTTAATCACACATTAGTGATCGATGGATGGACTACACTTAACTCCCTTGCAATGGCCCGGGCCGCACTGGGGGTGAGAAATCCTCTTGGAATGATTGAGGTCCCATCTTTTTGTGAGAACGTGCTTGCTGGCAGGGTGGTCTTCCCTGAGGATCCCTTCGCCTGTGTGGGCGGGTTATTCTCCTTATAAATATTCATGATCCCCCATATAAAAGCAGCCATGCAGCGGGGATCAAGGCAGTGGAGGCTATTGTCAGCAACTCTCCGGGGGACATCAGAGTTTTGATTTGTGGGGACTTTAACGCAAAGATTCCCACGATTGATCTGCAAAGTGAGCAGGACATGGAACATCGGTCCTCCACTGTTAAAGGTGGTGGCCCATTTGGGAATTGCAAACGAGGAATCTCCTGGTCTACTATGTTGTGCTCGGCGGGGCTCACCCCTCATATGTTCCACCTCAGTTCACCTGTGTGGGGCCCAGGGGGAGTAGTATCTTGGATTATGTCTTTGTCGCCAATTCCACTTCCTTGATCGCTGACTCGTGTGTCTGTCAGCGCCATGAGAGTGACCATTATCCTCTTGTGGCGTGCCTCCATTTACAGATGGTTCAACCCAGTAACTCTACATTAAACCGGATAACATGGAGTAATGGAAATATTAACAAGGCTTTGCAGGTTGCACAATCTAAATTGAATGCATTTCCTGGGGTAACTCTTGCTATTGATAGTGGACTCTCTAATGGGGATGCCAAAAATGTTATGATTCAATTCGAGGACTGTATGGGTATTATTAAGTCATGCTCCACTGTTGAGCCCACTGTTGATAAAAGGACAGGGATTAGTCTAAGAAAAACACATCACCATGCATTTGACAAAGTTGTCCGAGACAAAAGGAGAGCACTACTAAGTTTGGCCAGATTGATGCTTAACCCGTCAGAGCATTCTCGTAGGGTGAAAGTGAGTAAAAACAACTACCAACACTGACTAATACGACATGCATTCCAAGTGGAGTGCTCTCAATGGCAGGCTTTAGTCCACTCGTCTTTAACTAATAATGTTGGTCTATTCTGGAAGATTGTCAATGGTAGAGTTATTAATGGAGTTTCGGAAACCTCCTGGATAGCCCACGTTAAGCAGGTCTTCGTAAATAAAGGAGTGTCAGATGTCACAGTGGGGGTGAATGTTGAAAACTGGTAATTCCTAAAAAGTCTGAATGACATCAGCCGTATCATCACTGCCAGTAAAGCCTCAACGGCTCCTGGCTCTGACGGATCTGTAATTTATTCATCAAGACGGACCCTGCAGTTTGGGCTAACACTTTACATTGGCTGTTCCGATGTATTGGTGTCACACAAACAATCCCATCTTCGCGGCGGGACAGCATAATTATCCCAGTATTAAAGAAAGGCAGCCACGATGACCCTTGTAACTACCACCTACTGGCTATGTTAGATGCCTCTGCAAAGACCTTTGCCCATGTCTTACTTACTGAGCTAGCGGAGTGGGCAGAGTTAAATAACATTATTCCTTTAAATCAAACAGGATTTAGCAGAGGCACTAGCGCTACTGATAACAGCTTAGCCCTGGTCACCATTACGCAAGGATAATACGGAAACTCCCAGTATACACGCCCTTTATCGACTTCAGTGCCGTGTTCAACATTGTGGATCGGCGCAGGCTTTGGACTAAACTATATAGCTGGAACATCCCCTATGGTCTATTAAAAATGATCATCTACCTGCATGAGGGCACTAGGGTTAAGGTCAAGTTAGACCAGCTTGGAGGGACTTCTAGATGGATTCCTACCCAGAACACCCTTAAACAAGGCTGTATTTAGCCTCAATATTGTTCAATTTATATCTTTCCGACCTTTGAGGAGCCAGCCTGAATTCAATTTCTATTCCTCCTAAGAAGGGTACCACCCTCTTGTGGTGGATGGGGTATGCAAGCGATCTTGTCCTGATGGATCTTACGCCGTGGGGGCCTGCTTATGATCGTCAGTCCTGCCCATACAAAGGATACATCTCTCCAGTGGGAGATGGTGGGGGTATCTGCTGAAGTTGTTACGGAGAACAAATACGTGGGTGTCCATCTGGACTGTAGGTTAAGTGGTGAACAGCATCTGGATCAGATTAAGCTAAAATCTTCCCTGATCACAGGGGGAATCAGGTAATTCGCCCACAGGGGTGGGGGATTTTCTATCAAGGCATTGCTGTGCCTGTACCAACGAAAGATCTTACCTAACATTTTATACGGGGCTGAAACTTGAGCCTTGCCCAGATCATTCGAAATGTCTTGATTGGAACGAGCGATACTCAAGAGATTGTTGAGACTCCAACTCTTGACTTGAATTAGCCCGGTCCCTATTTACACTGACCCTCACTTTGGCTATCTTTCCAATTATTGGAAGATAACTGACACTCCACCAAATACCCTAAAGGAGATGATGCGGGAATTGCTCGCAACACAAGCAAGCTTGATGCCCTCTAGTTGTTTAGTGAAACTCAGTACCATCTCTAAAAATGGCTGTCTTTAGAGCCAGAGCCTGGTATAGAAGCATCTCTCAATGTCTTAAAAAAAAACATGAAACCTATCCTGAATAGCACTAGCAAAAAACAGCTAATTAAAACTTAGCAACGAAAAATAACGCGACCGCGTTTTTGGAATATGCGCAGGAACGGGTAGTAAAGCCAGCCTACATATCTCACTTTGTGGGGAATAATCTGGTATGGGATTATTTTAAATTAAAGTTTAACACAGTGAAGATATTGGAGATAGTGGGTGCGTGTCTAAAGGTACCGAGTGATAATAGGCTTTGTCGGCTGTGTGGGGAACCCATACTGGAGACTGTTAATCATCTTCTGTTTGAAAGTGATTCTACCAGGAATCCAGGGGGGCACGCTATGTTAGCTGGTGGCCTCACGGGATCCCATTCTAACGTTGAATTGCAGGCTATTTTTATGAGTGTAAATCACAAGGTAGTATTATCTACTTCACTATTCTGTAGAGAAAAATAGTGGCCATACTAGAATTGCTGTCTTGAGCTATTGACGCTTGCCATTTATTTCAGTTATGGGCATTGTTTGGCGATTTTAATGCTTAATGAATTTGCTGCTCAATTTTATATTATTTGCTTGCTTCTGTGATTCTGTTTTTTATTGGAATTTAGGAATTTTGATTGTGTTTAGTATTAAAAGTTGATATTTGCCACTGTATGATACTATATTAGTAAATATGAATTACATCTTGGAAAAACAACGTGGGCTTGGTCAGTACCTTTGGAATGTGTTTAATGTTTACAAGCGAGGAAGACTAATTAGCATGTGCAGGGTTCTGAACGAAAATAGAATGCTACAGGAGAAGGCTTTGGAAAGAAAGCTGAAGCGATGCAGAAAAATAATTATGGGAAAATGGGCCTGGGTGAAGAGTTCCAGAAGCTGACCGCTGTGGTAAGTCAGTCATAGGAGACGGACAAGAGTACATGGTTCAAAGATGCTGTTTATTAAGAAATTAAAGAAAACTTCCTCTAACCCCACTTCTATGATGGCGTTCAAGCTCGGCAACGCAGCAAACGGGTGCTCGTCAGGATGTCTCACAAATACAAGTCTATTTGGTTTATCCTTTCATTCAGCCTCCCCGATAGGAGCTCTTCTCCTTCAGCTGTGGCGGTACCCGGCTCTCTGGGTACTCCGTCTTTCCACAAGCTGCAGCTTTCCTCAGGCTTCCTTGCGTCTCCACCCACCATGTTAACGGCATGCTTCTTGCTGTGAGGAAGGGGCTCCCCACGCCCCTCAGGCCAGCATTTCTTGCACTCTGACTGCTTTTCTTTTGTTGCTGGCATCCAGTGGTATTTGAGTTGCTCCCTTGAAGGCAAATGAGGATGCGATGAGTTCCTGGTCTTCACTAGAAGGCGGTAACCAGCACAGGTCAGAAACCAAGCCATCCACGTTGTTCACCCCTCATATAACCAATGGACATTGAGGACTAGACGTAATGGTAGGTGGTGCGGGATTGTTATTTGGGCATTCCTTGACCCCAAAGGGAGGGTCACCCCCAGTGGGATCCCGTTTGCCATGTCCCCCAAGGAGTCTACTGCATTGTGGGTTCGCCTCCGTAGTCCCAAAGGGGATGGCTCTCCCTTGGGGAGAAGAGACAAATTCCTTGGAATCATCAAACCACAAATGGGGATGAACCAAATGACCTCCGTACCAGAAAGTCGAGAGGACACTGAGTATGTTTTAAGAATGTTTTGGGGGAAAAGGAAAAGGCCGGCAAGCTTTTAGTGCATAGACTTAAGATAATAGAAACATGATTCTTGCATGTGTCTATTGAGGATGAACATATTCTAATTTTGACTGAGTCTCAAGTCCTTTCAAATTTATTTAAGGGATTTTACAGTGTCTGTACAGGGCGGTCAATCGCAAGAATTGGTGGAGCAGTATGTGGAAAATGCCGAACTGGCTAAATAAAAGTCCGGGAATCTGGAGAGGCTCAGGGCCTTATTCAGAGGCGCATGCACAATTGGAAAAGGGTTGTTCCTCTGTGGAAGGACACTTATGTAAACTGCACTAGATTCAATGTAAATCCAAAAGTGGTAGATTGGATTTCTGTCACTTTCATGCAACAAGAGAATGCCTTGCTTCACAGCTTGCCATCTCCCTTCTTGCCAAATGCGCCCAGCAGTGGCTGTGAGGGTATTCTCCCAGCTTTACACCTTCTTAGCGCTGACACAAAAAAAAGCGCTACTGACTGCCAATGTCACTGCAGAAGGTGTTGTCTAGTGAGAAGGTGGCTTCTTTCCGAAAGAGTTCAGGATCTGTTGAAACACTTTTCCATGTAACTGGTTTGAAAAGCAGTTCAGACATTGGCCACAAGATGGCTTAGTGATACTCCATGAAGCAGACATATATTCCAGCATATACTAACTGCGACTTTAATTACTGCAGATTAATAAACCAGTTAGCAAGCACAGCAGAACCGTGTGCAGGGCCAAAGAGCAGGTTTTCATTGGCACAGTAGGACCACTATACATCCTAAGTTAACACCTCCCTCAGTGAAAACAGGCAAAGCTATGCAAATTGGCATTGTCTCTATATATCCTAAGGCAACAGCTCCCTCTAGCAGTGACACCAGGTCACTGATGATTGCTCGGGCTTTGTCCTAAGAAGACCTTCTTTCTACTTTACCAAAAGTGCCTCCGAAGGCAACGCGTTTCATAATGTAGCAATATTGATTTCTTTATATTTTACATGTTTAAAGCGCCCAAGACCGGAGGCATCTTTGATGTGTGAATTTGACACTGCACGTGCTCTGCACATACCAAGTTTGCAGCGCTCCTTCTGCGAGCACCTTGCATGTTTTACGACACAGCTGCCATCACACGCACCCCACCCTACTCCACTCCTCACGCCAACCCTTAGATTAGCAGAGGACATTTTAGGTAGGGGCACGTTGGCCTCATACTGCACCTTCACTACTGGGCTTGAGAATGAGGCCATTTTAGGTAGGGGCACGTTGGCTTCATACTGCACCTTCACTACTGGCCTTGAGAATGAGGCCATTTTAGGTAGGGGCACGTTGGCTTCATGCTGCACCTTCACTACTGGGCTTGAAAATGAGGCCATTTTAGGTAGGGGCACGTTGGTTTAATACTGCACCTTCACTACTGGGTTTTAGAATGAGGCCCTGAGACTTCTGTATCCGTCTGGCAAAGTAGGCAGGCCTTGAGGGGACTGGGGAAGCATGTGCACTGATGATTTTTTTCCGGAAAATGTTAACATATGTTTACAGGAAGCATTGATTCCGATTATGGACTTGAACTTTAATGAGATTTGGAGTAAGGAGGAAAAAAGACAAATTCAAGGGAACTGGCGCTTATCACGTTGATCCCGAAACTTGAGAAGAATACGAAGAAACGTGGGAATGAAAGGCTGATAATTGTATTGACCACAGACCTAAATGTTCTTTTTTCATCAGAAAAGAGTTCTTTCGACAAATGCCACAGAAGTTACCTCTGGTACAATATATGTATCTGAACAGATATCATACATCAGTCTGAATATAAAATCGCTGAACATAACAATGTTAAAAGCTTGTGATGTTATTTGTTTTTAAAGCAGCAGTGCAGACAATCTTTTAAGAGTGAACAATCACTCAAGTTATGCCATTTTATATGTAAGAAACTTCATGCTGGTCCAGCAGGCGTTTTCTAAAAAGGTGTGTTTTGCATTTTAAACTTTTATATACTTTGATGGTAAAAGTAAACGTGTAGAATCCTCAATATTCCAAATTCTAAAAGAGTTAAGCTATCCCCTCAAGTACTGTCTTCAAAGGTTACCATATAGGCGACATAGAAATAAAACATCACTTATATCTTTGTCCCAAGCATCATAGTTTTTGCCGTTGCCTAGGATAGAATTAGCCCCTTTCCAACGAGCCTTAAAATTGAAATAGCGGTAAAATACCTAATCGTATTCTGGTCGTCATTGATTTCATTGAATTTGGACATGGAAAGTACAGTTAGCTTTGTTACCTTTTGTTGTCAAAGACGCAACCACTAGCCACGCCCCTGATGCCCTCGGGCTGATGCGCTTTACAAATGTGAAAAAATAAATAAATAAATAACCCTTCTTTTGGACTTAAAGAACCATTGTATCAAACCATTCTGTAATATTAGCCTGTGATGGCGACCAAATGAGCAGGGATTATTCGAGAGATTGAACACTTCCAGCTTCTGGGACACGTCTTGGACAAATGCGAGCCCCGGTACCTTCATTGCCTCTTGCTGACCAGCAGTCTGTTGCAGCCCTGCAAAGTACTGTGATAGTTGTGGTGCGGTGCATAGCTTTAGCGAATACTTCAAGGGTTTCATTCTTGCCTCATAGCGCACACTATTCAAACCCAGTTCCACCACAACACTTGCCATACATGCTATCTGCTTGTGGCTATCGGTACTACGGAGGACAACAACCCAGTGACCACCTTGCATGACATACACGCATGTGACAGTTCTTGTCAAAAACTATTGGGGAGGAGAAAATCCCGGAATTGGTTGGAAGCACAGCAACTGTAAATGAGTGTGACCTCTTTTTAGTGATGAAAGCTTATTAGCTCCTCCTCCTCCTTCCTGTAACATCCTTTTTATTTGCAACCTGCCATTCATGCTAACCTGCTTCCCCACATCTCCTCCTCGTGTTCCATGTCCTTCTTGTGTTCCTCTTACTGCCTGGCATCTGTCCCCTTGTGTTCCTCCTCCTCCTGCCTGGCATCCACCTCTTCAGGTTCATCTCCTGCTGCACAACCATCTTTGCCTCTTCATGCGCTACCGCCTACTGCACTTCCATCTCTGTTTGCTCGTGTTCCACCACTCGCTCTTTAATTTCCTCCTTTTCTTGTACTGCACCTACCACATTATCTTCTTTCTCCTGCGGCCCCCACCATCAGCCTATCACTGTAACAATTTGTCAATTACTGTTGCCACCTCATCCTGCCCCGCATACCACCACCACGGGCCAGGAGGATAGCCCAGGGGCAACGCGCTCACCTTGGAAGCAAGACGATGCGGGACATGTTCGATCCCCTGGGTCCGCGCTTAGAAACCTCTGGGCATTAAGCGTATTATAAATAACAGATTACAATTACAATAAACTGTATGAGAAATCAAAATGTTGTTGCCATCTCCTCCCATATCAACTGATGCCGATGTGCTGCTTACTCCATTGTACTGTTGTTTGCCTGCATCTTTTCATCTCCTCCTTTAGATGTGGCTGTCTATTGATTAGTGCAATCCAACCTTCATCATACCCTGAGGTTACCACAAAGTAACAGAAACAGATGTTGATGGTGGCATGTGTGGCTCCCGGGGGGACCCTAACATTCTAAATGATTTGAGGCAGTGGTCTTCAAACTTTTTCGACTGGGGCCCCCCCTGAGCAACATTTGGGCAGGCCGGGCCCCCCACAAATGCCAAATGGACAGTATGTTTTGCACGCCATCACCGCACCCTACTTCCAGTATAGTCCCTGGGCTCTCCCACCTGCTCCCATCACAGTCGTTGGGCTCCCTCATCCCACTCCTACCCAGTCCCTGGGCACTCCCCAACCCATCACACACCCTGGGCTCTCCCCACCCTGCTCCCACCACTATCCCATGGTTCCCGCTCATCCTGCTCCCACTACAGTCCCTGGGCTCCCCCCATCCTGTTCCCAACACAGTCCGAGGGCCAGTGACTGCTAGTGAATTTTTTAAGTGGAGGGGCATAACTATTTCCTCCAAAGACCATAGCGACCGAGCGCAGTGAGGGAGCCCAAACCAATCAAAGGGGTTTGGGGGGTTTTTCCCCAGTTAATTATTTTTAAAAATAAGGGGTTAAATTTGTTGCACCCTAGAGCAAATATGTAAATAGCCAAACAGTTTGCAATTGGTGCTGGGGGCACAGGGGGCAGGCATGGCATTTTTTACTGGACATCTATGATAGATGTCCAGTAAAAAGATACCATCCCTATCCCCTGGGCCCCACTGGGCCTAACACAATCAATATGATTATGTGTGCACGCAAGGTGCTAGGGTGCCAAAGGGGAGAGCATGGTATTTTTGGCTGGACATCTATGATAGAAATCCAGTAAAAAAAATACCAACCCTGTCCCCTGGGCTCCACAGCGCCTCAGAAGGAGAGCTGATTTTGACAGGTGGGTAGGGTGAGTGTGCAACAAAGGCATTTAGGCATTTTTAAAATGCCTTTGTTGTAAAACCCTCCTTCCCACTTCTATCCACCACTTGCCAAAATCAGCTCAACAGACCAAAACAAACTAACACACACACATTCATACAGCAATGACTCTATCATTTACACGAGCATTCATCACCATACACTCACTCATAACACAAGCATACACGCATCCATACACATGTTTAAATAAAAAAATAAAAATGAACATAAACGTAATTTCTGCATTGGCCTGAGTGTGGGTGATGAAACGCCCTGCTCCAGGCTGCTCTGTCCATATGTGTGAGGAGGCGCAGGAGCTCCCCCTGGACATACAGACATGCAGTGCCCAGCCAGCATTTCCAATGAGCTGCGCAATGCTGGTGAAGCAAAAGGCCCCAGCACTTGCATGGCTCAGTGAGCATGTGCAGCTGGGGCACTAAACTGAACTGTCAAAGGGAAATAGTGTTTCTCTTTGACAGTACAGCCAGCCCAGGAACACCCACTCAGCTGGAAAAAGCAGCCGAGGGAGTGCTCATTGTTTCACTGGGCTGGCTCCTTAGCTCCTCCATAATGGGTGAGGTGGCCACTGGGTGGGCACATCCTCGCCATTATGGATGAGCCACCAGGCTCAGACTGGC
Organism: Ambystoma mexicanum; assembly: GCF_040938575.1. Classification (NCBI taxonomy): domain Eukaryota; kingdom Metazoa; phylum Chordata; class Amphibia; order Caudata; family Ambystomatidae; genus Ambystoma; species Ambystoma mexicanum. Next base: position 126,939,076 of record NC_090932.1, read on the forward strand.
CTATAGGGCAATAGGGAAATGCCTGTAGCGAAAATGCTAAATTATATTGTGGGCCAGTCAAAATGGGCCACCTTTTTGGCCAATGTGGGCCAGTTTGAATAGTTACTTCACTATGCAGTTAGTAATTTTGACCATTGTTGCTGAATAAATACTCTTTAATATCACAATGTACTTACATTTTAACACAAAGCACCCCCTTGGGTACTATTCAAACAGTCTGTGACTAATGGAATGAATATCCATTTACAATTGCAGGCCACTTTGTCATTGCTGCCTGAGACAGTTTCATGCTTCAGCCTGACCATGTGAACCGCCCCTGCCCATTTCTTCCAATCTAAAAAAAATGTTTTTTGTTTTGTTACATTTCATGCTGGGCTCTCACGGCCCCCAGGGAGGCGGCCGTGGACCCCTGCGGGGCCGCACCCCACAGTTTGAATACCGCTGATTTAAGGTGAGTGGTGGTTGGTGAATATTTCTAGCAGCAGCGCATTTATATTTCCCCAGAATAGCTGGAAGCGCATGAGCATACTGAGGGATACCCAAGTAATGTAGGGGTGTTTCTGGGGCTTCTCCCTAAATGCCTATGTTCCCATTGCAAAGTAATTTCTTGATGACAGTAATCCTAATATATGCAAGTATTGCCACTGTGAAACATTGCAATGTTGCTGTGCCCTCAATTTTGATTTATTTTGCATTTTTTTTAAAGTGCTCACACAGCCTGTGGGCATCGAGGTGCTGTTACAGGAATTGTTTGGTTTTTTGTTGTGTAATTGTTTTTTGTCTTAGTTGCATATTTATAACGCGCTTAAATACCCAGAGGTTTCTAAGCACGGACCCGGGTATTGAAACTGTGTTGCTTCGTGTTGTTTTGCTTCCAAAGTGAGCACGTTGCCGCTGAGCTATCCTCCCAGGACGCCAGCCAGTATTGGGTCTCATCACAAGTTGGGCAGAGCGGGAAAATCCAGCAGTAATGCTATTACCACTTCATTACCGCTCCACCCAATCTCGAGTTCGGCGGAAAGTGGGAATTTTACCTCCAGCTCTTTGCTTGAGGTAAGAATCCGCTCTTTCGTTCCGTTTTCTGTTTTGAGCACTATTAGCATGGAGCTAATTGCACTAATAGCACCAAGAAACCCCATTGCATCCAATGGACCCAATGGGAATGGGGATTTAACTCCTCACCGCAACTCAGGATCTGGCACAAATTGCACCAAACTGAGTTGCGATAACGCTAATAACGTTGGGTGTTATCCTGGCGCAATTAGCGCCGGGATACCGCCAAACTCAGGATGTGGCCTTTTGATGATGCTGTGCTAAAAATATATGCCTACATTATCAATGTAAAACACCTCATGATACCTAGCCCACAATATATGTAACCTTTGTCAATGTTAAATATTTTCATAATTCTGCACCCAAAATATATGCCAGTAAAACATGTTGACAATGTGGTTCATCCATCTCCCACGCCACCAAACAAATACATACAAACTTGCAAACACACACACACATTACCCTGTTCTTCCCCTTTGCCACTAGTCTCCTCCAGTACCCCACTGCCCCCTCCTCCCTACTACACCTACCTACTACTACTACCCCCCCTTCCACCACTACTCTACTCCTCCCTTCTCCACACTACTCCTCTCTCCTACTCCTCCTGCTCCAACAACTGCTGCTCCGCCCTCCAAACTACTCATACAAATCTATTTCTCTCCGTACCATTTACTGCACATTCACTAACTACACTACATCAACTCCCTCACTGCACAAACACACACATTCAAACTGCAGAACCTCTTTCACTCCCAAGCCAATTCCTCACCTTCCCTGCAAATCTCCTCCACAAGCTGCTGTTTCCTGCTTCCTCCTGTTGGTCTCTTGGTAGGCCATAGCTCCGCTGCTGACTGCGATTGAATAATTCACACTTCCTACTTCCTGTCCTATGTTTAAACCCCCTCCCTTCCATATGATTGGGTGACTCTCCCTGACCTATGTCACCCTGAACTTCCCAGCAGGTATTTGCTGCCATAGTCTCGGGAGGATAGCTCAGGGGCAACATGCTCGCCTTGGAAACAAGACGACATGCAACACCACAGGTTCGATCCCCCGCGCTTAGAAACCTCTGGGTATTAATCACGTTATAAATAACCTATCATATCATATCATAGTGTTGTACCCACTTTCTCCACATGGGTCTACAGCCTGGATAAAATGGCCACGTAACGGGACCGGCACTAGGGCCTGTGTACCAGGTCCCTTCAACATGCAGTCTACGGGTAAGGTGGGCTTTCGTTTTGAGTCTCCCTATGTGTCTAGTTCCTTGGTAGTCTAGGGAATCTGGTGGGTACGGCGCAAACTGAGTCACATGATCCTGGGGCTCTGGCCGTTCCAAAATACGGATGTCACATGGCACGGAGTTGTCTTTTTCTTGCCATTGTGGAGAGTTGTGGTGCATCTTTCACGGCTGGCGCTCTTTAGCTGATGCTTATCCCTGGCTCCCTGTCTCTTCTTCACCAAACAGAATTCAGTGGGGATATGACAAAAGCTGTTCCTTCTTCGTCATGGCTCCAGGACCTTACTTCCGGAAGGGAAAAAGAGGACATGACGGGTATTTTGCTGGGGCATGGGAGTGTGGACGTCTGCACACAAACTTTTTAGAACATGGGAAAGAGTTGGGTAGGCCTGATCTGCTTTTCCTACCCAACTAGGAGATTGCTTCAATCATCCACTAGGTTGGGTCCAATCCCTTCCTGGCAAGCCCAGGACCCCTGCCTTGTCACACTATTTTCTTTTACTGTCTATATTTGTCAAATCTTCAGGCTCCTTCCAGGGTGTTGCCCTTATCCCTGCCACCCCTTATCTTTGCCTAGAGACATGTGGGCGATTGTAATTACCTATTTATAACTGCGCAGACCCGGGGATTGAATCTGTGTTGCTTTGGTCTCAAAGGCGAGCGCGTTGCCCCTGTGCTATCCTCCCGAGTCATACCGCATAAAGTCTCATGTAATGTTTGTCTCTTCTGTGACTGATTCTGCCCCAGCCAATTGAACTTCAAAGATATTGGAGGTCATTATATATTTGGCAATGCAGTGCATTTTTGGCAGTAATTGCAATCCGGCCACTTTTTACTGCACCACAAAATTCCGCATTTGTAGGTAAAATGGAAGAATTGCATCTTGTTGGAAGTAAATCCTCAACTTTTCTGCCACAAATGTTTGATTTACTGCAGGTGGAGTTACTGGCTGCTGTAGGCGTGCACAACCTTTCATGGAGTTCTATGGATTAACAAACATGGGATTTGCACCGCCACACTGCCACTCGTAAAAATACAGTGGTGATTCTGGCAGACAGTGGCAAACTGTAACCGATTTTAGCAGTAGTGCAAATATATTATCCTGATTTGCTTATAGGTAAGTCCTCAAAGCCGCTTCACCTTTGTGTGAATATGAAACCCTGGGCTTTGCAAAGGTGGTCTAATTTATTTCTGAAGCATTTTGGAGACTTCCGAACCAAGCTGCACTGAACTCTGAACGTGAGGTTATATCCTGGTAGGTTTTTGCGCGCTGTTTTTACACGTCCGGAGACAGTGACGTCTGTTGAGTATTTACCGAGCCACGGCCGCCTCCCCTGATCGTTGGTACTTGCATTCGTCACAGCGTCACACCAAGTGTCAAAGAACACGAAACACGAGCGCTGGGAAGGCTGGCAAGACCCCTGGGAGTGTTGGGAGTGGGACCACCCTTGCTTTAGATACACCAAACGGGCCTTTCGCGGGAAAGAGGGTTGATTGATGGCTCCTACCCCAGGAAAGAAGCAAGGGTTTGGAAAGCTCATTGAGACAAACGTGTCCTGAAGGCTCTCTGTCCCATCATCGAACACGTGCCATGCTTGTAGCATTGCAAAAGCCCCCGGCCCAGTGTAAACAAGGTTACAAGGAATTCTCCACCCTGGCTGCAATTTCCTTCTGGAAAAAAACCCGAACACATTGTAATATCATTATATGTGCGAACTCGGCTTTGTAAAAAGACACGCATGTGACTGGACATCAACAACCAGTTCACACGAAGAGCCAGGTTCTTGGAACTATCATGTAGTCTTGAAGGAGCTGGACCTCTTCTTGTGGGATTCAAGGACCATCTAGACGCAGTGCTCTTCAGAGTGAGTGTGGGGCCCAAAGGATGTCTGTTGGGAAGCTGCGGCGTGTGCCAGGCTCTTTAAGAAGGGATTATGCTGACTGCTTTTAATAGAAAGCATAAGAATGTATAGTTTATGGATTGCACAAACAATATTTTTACTCAAAGGGGGCTCTCACCATGAACAAATTTAATTCTATTTATTACGGTGTATAATAACATTTGGAGGGGGTAAAGAGATTGGGGAGGCCTAAGCAAATCGTGCTGATGTACTAAAATGTAACACGAAAAAACTTATTTCGATTCCTAAGGAGAATTCGCATAAGGATATTTCCTTTTAAATCTGCATTGTAGCAGAGGGAAGTGACCCGTGCGTAGTCTGACCAGCCACAGCGCTCCCAGAAGGCGCAGTTCAGTCCAAGGCGCTAGACTCGATGACATTACAGGACAAGGCTGGCTGCAGCCTTTGGGGCTTTTTTATAAACACGCCGGGCGTAGCTTATTGATGTGTCTGGGTCAGGCAAATGGTCGTGGAGCAGGAACCCGGCCGACCCAGGTAAGTGTCAAAGGACAGGCTGCTTTAATTCTTCTTGGTTACGGTATGAGAGCTTAGCAGTGGGAGAGTGGGGCGCATCCCCCCACCCTGGTTCCTATCTCTGCCCCAGGTTCCTTCACTGTCATTCATGGAACCCCATGGTTGCCTTAATTCCAGCATACCTCACCAAATTCCATGAGGCCTAACTCTGCAGTCATAACACACTCACTGATGCAACACTTTTGACATATTGAAGGAACCCCCACATTGGCTTGTGAGATGCCCAGCAGTTTCTGGGATGTTATCGTCTAGTCAAGGACAGACGCCAAGGTCTCACGCTGCAAACTTTAAAAAAAATCATAAAGCATGAATTGTTCTTATTTTAAATACGTAGTTATATTTCTAATAGTGGGATGGCCCTGCACTGAGGCCTGTCATGTGCCTGTCAGGACCGACACTTGCTTAGCTGCTCTCTTTGCCAGGCCATGCCAGGAGCACCCCCAGGCAAGCCCTCAACAGTGTGGGGCCTTAGCAATGGAGGAGAGTGGGTGTCTATAGAAATGCATACAATGCAGTGCAAGATAACATACCATATGCAGTTCAGTGTGTACCAATAGGCCATTTGCATCTTCGGCAGCAATTCAAACCAATCGGTAGTTCCTACCGCTAGATCTGTCCACTGGGGGGACAGAAGGGTTTCAGTGGCTGGTGCTCGTGCATGGAACGGTCTTCCACACCATCTTAGGAACATAGAATCCCTGACACCCTTCAGAAAACATCTAAAAGCATATCTGTTTGAATAATGCAATGCGAATGGTGACGGGTGGTTATCGAACCGTACATAAGATCTGCGCCTGGATGCGGCTTGCCGCTTGCCTTCCATTGGGGATATGTGCCATACAAATTCTAAATTAAATCAAATCAAATCCCCACTGGTGCATATTGGGGCACACAACCCCCAAACAGCGTGATTTGGTATTGTGAGGTTCAAACGGCATAGTGTGAGACGACGCGATAGTGTTAGGGACCACCTAAGAGTTAAGGAAAAAATGAAATAGAGAAAAGTGAACAGATGTAATTTGCAAGAGGGCATGTCAAAATAATCCATTAGGAACCTTCAGTGAGCCCTAATTGCAGGAGAGCGATAGCCGCAGGTGTTTCGAAGCGGACATGTGGAAAACCCAATGGAATGCCCCACTGTAAGAAGGCAAATGGCAGCTACCACCGCAGTGGCCTCCCAAAGCTGTGAGCGTATTTGGCCATCCCCAGGAGTATCCAGATTTCTGTCTGTGGAGGTGACAAATGAAAAGAGAGAGAACGAAGAGGGAAATAGGATGGGGGAGGATAGCACCAAGGAGAGCAGACAGAAAAAGAAGGAACGTGGAATGGTTTTTTTGTTTTGCTTAAATGTAATCGCCAAGTTACAGGTCCATGCGTGAAATGTTGAGGGAGCAGTAAAGTGTAAATGGGGGACTGATAGCACATTTTGGTTTTGGGTAGGTGTGTATGTGTGTTTGTTTGTGTGCGTGCATGTGTGTGTGCGCACGCGTGTGTGTTTGCCTTATAATTTGTATGATCCTGCGTATCATTTTTAAATGCATTAATGGGGGTGCACCAGTCTGTGTGATGGACAGTGTTGAACATTCGACACTGAATTGCAATTGATGGGTCCACGAACTCAGCGTCGCACAATTGGTGACCGAAGACTGTCGGCAGTAGGACTAGAACTCTGGAACCAACCCCTTTCACTCATTTGGTAAACATCTAATAGTAGCATTTTTATGGAACAGCTTTTCCAGAATTGCAAGCAATGAGAGCAGGAGTTTTAAAATCAGTGCTTACAAGGTACCTTGTGAGTACCCTGTGAGTGCACAACCTAAATCATTCACTTAATACCAAGATTTGTTAAGTGAATCATCATCAGGTCATGAAAACTCATTAGCACCCTGGCGGGGGAGCCAGCCAATCAGGTGGCTAAGGACGCAGGCTTGAACTGCTGGTGAAAGCCTGCGTTGCATGCCACCTTTCAGCCGGCTCCCGCCACCGCCTCCTTCCCTCCGCCCTCCGTCCCAGATTTTGTTGTTGTTTTTTCTCACCCTCATACCCCCACTTATTTTGTTTCTGTGGGGCAAGTGCAGCAGCTGCTTTTTCTCCCCAGGTCCTGTTGGCCCCATGAAAAGGAAAGAAGGGCTGAGTATGGAGCCCTGACTTCCCTTTCCATGGCGGCCATCTTGGAAAAGTGTTTTCCGTCATTGAAGGGGATGGGCGTGGCATGCCGTTGAACCAAGGAAAATACTTTTTTAGCACCTCAGGGTTATCGCTTTGGCATCTCGGGGTGTTAAAAGCCTTAATCACCCATTCCATCGGGCCTACAACTTGGGCTGCTGGTCCGTTACCCCTCCCCCCCCCCCGCCCCTTCCAGCCCTTGGAATCTGTCCTCAAGGTCCAGGAGAAAATGCCTGACAGGTTTTGTCTAGCACATGGCCAGTAGATGAGACCCCAACATGCCCTTTGACATTGCAAGGGAAGACATCTGATTTGTTTACGTATTTATATTACAGATAGTTATTGGATAGATTCTGCTTTAGATATCGACACAGTTTATCTCCAACGGTAAACCTTGTTTTTCCCACATATATTGGTATATGGTATAATGTACAGACATATGGAGCAAAAGAAAAGGCGTGCATAATGTGCCTAATTAAGGAAGAATGGGTTAGAGTCAAGTCATGAATGACCCTGAAATGAGACTGACTTTGCCTTAGACCTAATGACTTTTCAGAGGTACCAGACTTTTGCGAAGTCCCCGACTTGCCCTCAAGACTAATCTACCTAGAAGGGCAGGACGACTGACATACTGGTTCATTTTTCTATTTAAGTGCACGTGTTCAGCATTATGCAGAGCCTTCATGACCTCCTTAAGAGTCCTCTGGTTCATGGTCCTTCAACCGGCACCTTGTTTTGGTGCTGTGCACATTGCAAACATACTATACGCTGGTCGGTTTTGCGTGAACCCAACAAACACACTTCTAAATGGAGCAAGTGGAAGTGCGATCATGGAGGGGTAGCCGAGGGGAACAGCTGTAAAGAGGAAAAGAGACTATGGAGAGACTGGAGTAGAAGAACAGATGCTTTAAAAAGTCCGAGAAAAAGTAGATGGCCAGGATATGCAGAGAATTATATCCCTCTTTTGGAACAGGGCTAGCATGATCCCCAAAACCAGCCATGGAATTTTTTTTCCTATCGTCCATATTTCCGACTAGAAAGCCCACTGCTAACCAGGGGTGACTTTTACATTTTCCCCAGTGCTTTGGCTTAAAGGGTATACATTCCAGGGGCATTTATAAAATAATCGTCCGCTTCGAGTTCTGCACAATTAGGAGCTATCCTCCCAATTATCTTGGGAGGATAGCTCAGGGGCAACGCGCTCGACGCAGAGCAACAGACTTTCGAGCCCCAGGTCCGCGCTTAGAAACTCTGGGTATTAAGCGCAGTTATAAATAACCAATTACAATAGTTTGATCAGTGGGAACCCCGCGTGAACAGCAGACACAGTTTTGCGCCATAGGATAAACGGCGGCTCTCTGTTACATTGGGTCCTGGTGGAGCAGAAACTTTAGCTATTGCAGGGAATGCTCACGCCAAACAAGTTACTTTAAATGTGCGCTCACAATCTCAGGGACGTTGGGCAAACACAGGCGCATGAAAACGTTTCCAAATTTTGACAAACAAATTGAAAATATTTGTTTGCAAATAGTTCGCCATTTTAAAAATAATTGATCACTGTAAGTGCCTCCATCAATGTTTTAAAACTCAGTCAACAAGGATCTTTTCAGATTTTTTGGTTCACACCTGAAACCTCTCGCACCTGGTGTGTTTATTTGCAAAGATGCTGTTGTTGATAAGTTAAATTATAATTAATACAATGTGACCGATTGTCTCAATTTAAATTTGTAAACCTACTATTAGTGTTTGTTTTCTGAACAACCCAGTGCGACCCCAGCATTCTATCCAACTTTCGACCAACCTGTTGTTTAAAGTAAAAATCCTTGAAAAGGGGTTCACTAATGAATTAAAAGAACTTATATAGATTAAAAAAAAATCATGGCTGCCAGTTGGACTTCAGAATTACCAGAGAGACAGAAACTGCCCCAGAGAACATCGGAGAAAAATCATCTATGGCAAGTTCTGGCCGCACTGATGCTGCTGGACCTTGCAACAGCTTCTGCCATTGTGAACCACGTTATCCTCTTACGCCTGTAAGAGGGAATGTGTTTGCAGGATAAACAGGCTCTTCAAAGACAGGTGGTTGGGCCTGCTATTGGGTTAATATGCATTCAAAGCCAGACCAGCAGACCTCTGGGAACCCAGAAGTATGAGCATTGTCCCAATAGCCATTTAACATCTAGTCAATATCTTTCTTAGCACTCCAGTAATCCTTCAGGTCCCTGTTAAAACACCACGCAGATCCCATGTCACCCGGAAATACACAGAAAGACACCTCTGACTACCTGCTACAAATCCAGAAGTTGTTGACACATGGTGCTTGATGCACCAATAGGAGCAAGACTAAAATGTTGATCTTCTAACAATTTAGGGCCTGATTCACAGAAGCCTTTTATAATGGTGCAATCCCATAGGAAAACACCCTGTGAATCAGGGTCTTAATGTCACACACCTGCCCTTCAAGTGACCGCCCTCCATGGACACCTTCCTGGCACCAGCGTTAGACAGTGATGAAGCTGCAGCCATTCCTTACTCATCTCTTACTTTCAGTCCTCAGAAGAATGTGGGTACCAGGACCGTCCACGACCAACTATGCAGACTTTGCTCAATCCCCCTTTCCTTGAATTTTGCCACCAAGGGGACTTTGCACGTTTACTCGTCTGGTCCAGACTAGACTTCCGCATTTTACTATATGCAGGGTTGCCCAAACAACTGTAGGGTGTCCAAACGGGGTAGCACCACAGTTTTAAGCAACAAAAGCAGAAAGAGCATCGAACCAAACCTGATAGCACTCCACTGGCTACCACTCGAACAGAGAGTGGAGTTCATGTTTCTGTGCACAGTTCACTGGGCAGTCTGGAGCAGTGAACTGTGCTGTGGCCCTCACTATCTGATGGAAGAACTAAGTTGGTACCATAGCCTGTTGTTTTACCGACAGGAATTACTTTCAACTAATTTACTTTGCAGTAATTCCTTCGGGAAAACTCATCAAAATATATAGGGGGATGAGGGTAAGAGGTTAAAATGGGTGGGGATGGGCTTAGGGTAGTGGTGACAGTATAGGGAAAGGAGTGGCTTGGGGGGACCCCCCAATTAAAAAAAGAAATCAATGTGTTTTTTCGAAGAAATTACTTCAAAGTAAATTACTTGGACGTAATTCCTGTCGGTAAAATGACATGGATCCTTTGGTAGGAACCATGTAGAAACCTTAGATCAGCAAGCACTGTTCTTCTTTGCATACCCAGAGCTAAGCGGACCCACAGAGGAGGCTTCAGGGTATGGATGATCATGCCCAACACCTGGAACAAAATGCCCCTGTACCTCAGTACAGGTGAATCACTTACATTTCAGAAATAACTACAAACCCTTACAGTAGGCATTGCTTGAGTGATTATGACCTACTCGTAAAGCGATGACTGATCAACGAGGCTCTGAATCACCCAATGGAGAGATCCCATCCTAATGCTGGTTCACTTTCCAGGAAAGGGGATCCCATTATCACCTAAACTCTAAATGATGGCCTCTACTTGCTGAATCTTGGCCCTTTTGCCTAAAGCACAAAACCTGTCCTGACCTACAGTATCCAGAGCTGGTATCTCCACTAGCTCCTCTCTACCTATCCAAAACATTGAAATGCTGATGTATGATAATTTGTTTGTTGCGTCTGCATGAAAAAGTATTGCTGTGTCAGATTCATCAGTGGCATGGTTGGAGATGCTAGAATGTATGCCGCAGAACAGATTTTTGCATGTCGATTTCGATGTAATGTTGATGTAGTGTTGGGTATCCAGTTAATATTTCTAAAAAATAATTTCGAATGACAAAAATGTCGAAAAAATTATACCTAACAATTTTTTTTTAATGTCTTATTTTTTAATGTACATGTTTTTTTTTGTTTCGCGAGTAAAAAAAAAGGGTTAAAAAAAGGGGGTTTGGGGGAGAACCCCCCATTTAAATTTTTTTTAAAAAAAAAGACATTTGGATGTTTAGGCCAATCCTTGTTGTACAAAAGTGTGTTATTGCATCTGCATGTGCCAAAAACAGAAGGCCAACATGGTAGCTCACAGTTCAGAGTCACTGTCTGGAAACGTCATATAGTGACTCATTTGCAGATGCATGGGATCCAAAAATCGGATTTATATTGTCATGTAGACCAAGTATGTTTGAGATGTCCAAATGATAGAGTTTGTACAGCTAGCATATGTTCGGCATCTAACCCCTCTTTTTCCAGAAACACACTCCTTTCTACAGCAGTGTTGACTGCTCTTCACCCTGGCAAATGTGGAGGCTACTGGGCATTCCTGCTGCTTCATGCCAATATTTTCTGCTACTCCCATTTACATTCCATGCAGCAAAGCAAAGGCTGTCAGGGTTTTCTGCAGAAAGAATCAGTGCTAGCAGTGAAATGGAGTCAGTAATGATGAACTAAAATTCACCTGTATTGCTCTATACAACAGCTGTTAAACATGAAATAATTTCAGGGGGAACCAATCTTACACAAAGGTGCTGCATACCGACAACAACTAAGATCGTGTTCTTAGGACTCAATGCCACCCGAAACAGCCAATTATTTGTATACACGTACCATGTGCATGTGTGCCACATTAACAGCAATCATAAAGCAGGAGCAAGGAGTAAACTTAGCACCTCACAAAGCTACTCAAAGGAGCTCATTTTGCTCCAGGATGTAAATTGATGGCGGGCAGCCATTACGTTTACACTGTAATATGCAAGCGGCTCCCTGCCGCCACATTTTTATCATTTGCACAGCGGGTTGCAACTGTAATGGACAAAAGGCGGCATACAAGCATGTATGCTGGGTTTTTCCCTTCCCACAGCGCAAAGTGAGTAAACACTGCTTGGCATGCTCGCATGGATTCCTATCACGTCGGCCTGTTTTATACTGGTGCATGAATCAAGAGGGCCCAGGGGGATCTCCAGCATTTGCGCTGGCATGAAAATCAATGCCGGCGCAGATGCTGCAACATTTGATGGCAGAGAGGAAGTTGGAGCGGAAACGCAAGTTGCATTCCAACCCACCTCTCCTCCATAAAAATGCTTAAAAATGAGCAATGGTGTTATTGGAAGGCTTTGAAGCCTTACTCGAGGCATTTATGCCTTTCAATCACGTTACAGATCGGAGCATGCGACCCAAAGTAATCGCCTCCGTTTTAAATAACACTTTGTCATAATTCGCTACTTTGAGACCACTTCAACTTGGAAGGGATTTTTACGAATCTCCTCTCTTGAACGTTAGCGCCTCAGGCAGTTGGACTCAAGAATACAGCCTCCACGCTTGCTGCACAGACTGTTCATCGCCCACCAACTCACTCACTCATTCCCTTACCTGGTGCCAGCCTTGAACCACTCCCCAGCTGCCTTACTCTACTTCCCTCCTCTCCTATGGCACCCTTGGGTGGTTGTCTCTGCATTGGTGCTGTACAAAACACCAAACATAAATAAATGAATAAGACATTTCTGTAAATTAAACCTGAAAAAGATATCTATTTTTAACTAGTGCAATTATTTTGTTAAATGTACCAAGCCATTACTTTTTCTAAATTCAAATGCCATTGAAGCTGTACAATGTCGAACATATTCAAAGGCAAATAGTTATTTTTTTGGAGAGGCAATGTACAGCACTTTGCAGATATTCTGTTTTAAAGAAAACAAAACATGATTATTTCCTTTGAAGTACTCTTTATGCCAAATATTGGTATTATTCCCTACCACATAAAACATACAGCATAGCTTCAGCATGAGTCCTAACATGTGCTCATTTTCTGGGATAGGCTAATATGGTAGTGCCTTGTTTGTGCATAGTGTGATACAATGATAGGCAAATGCAATATTTTTTCTTGAGGGATTGGGTATTTGGATCTGTCGTGTACTTGTCTAGTAGTTCATAGTAATTGTTTGGTGCCACATGCTTGTCTGGTGAGGTAAGGCAATAGGGTAGTGCAAATTGTTTGTCTGGTAGAACAATGGGCTGTTTTATGAAACTACATATATAACAAAATATTACTTTCTGTGTACACCAGACTACCAAAATGATAATCCCAACTGTAAATTGCTTGTCCCTATATGTTTTTATCACCAAAAGGAAATTGTGCTGGTTTCATCAACTACCAGTAACCAACCCAGGAGGACACCCGCTCCTGGAATATACCGCAATGTACTGCAATCCAATTCTGATACCCAAAACAGTGACTACCACTTACAGCCACAGCGAGACAAATGCCACTGTATATTGCAGTCCATTGTCCTAATGTAGAAGGGTGCCGACCCCCTCCCCCTCAACTGAGTACAGATAACATGATAGGCAGATCAATGGTTCCAGTATTGCAGAAATCAGAATTATAGCGCCTTTATTTTTAGGTAAAATATTGCACGTGGTGCGGCGCATATTTGGGTTAGAATGACCCAGGAAGTGAAAGGTGCTTTAAGAATCACACATATATCATGAATATGTAAAAATATATTATGAAAAAAGATACAAAGTAAGAAATGCATTATTGACTCACCATTGGGTAGCACAGTAGGCAAACTGGGATATATTTTAAAATGGATGCTCAAACACAAAATGGTGTCTTACGGGCAGGTGTGGAAGTCCTGATTCATGCTGATACAGTGAAAGGTCTTTGGCGGCATCTTGCTGTGAGATAATTGGATTTGGCAGGAAAACCAGACACGATTCATAATGAGAAGGGCATGATGTACCTTTTTGAAGACCAATTTGACAGACCAGCTGCATCACTTGGCACCAAATAAATGAAGTTATTTGTTTTTCACGGTATGAGACACTGACTAAACTTTGCAGAACCTCGAAGACTAGATAAGAATTGACATGTGATGTGATTATAATTGTTCTTGGCAAAAGATGAAGAATGTGTAATCGTGTTAAGCTGAGGTTTCAGATAGCCTATCAGTCTACGTGTCAGACGGCGAGTGTTTGTCAACTATGAACTAATGTGTGCTTGTTGAGTAACAGATGAGCCACCCAATCAAAACATGGAGAGGGCTTTTCTCTGGCTAAAAGGACCTCTCAGATATGTGCTCTGACAATGTAGTAACTTGCATGAGGGTATTGCATCATTCAAATATGCCTATATAAGCAGGGAAGGCAGAATGACTGTGGGTCTCATTATGAGTCCGGCAGTAGCTGTGCCAGTAAAACTGGCAGGCTGCCACCATACTTGTGATTTTTTTCTGGCCTGGCTTCACGGAAATACTGGGTGATTATGACCCTGGTGTTCCTGGAAGTCAGGCGCTGGATAAATGTTAATCCCCATTCCCTTTGAGTCCCATAGGACTCAATGGGAAAGGGGATGATGGTAGCACCGGCACCGTTAATAATGGTGCCGGTGCTACCATGAAAGTCTGCAAGTGGGTGCTGTCCCGCCTGCCAGGTCAGACCTGGTGGGTGGGATGGCAGCCACTCGCAGAGTCGGTCATGTGCCGGTTTGGTAACAACAGTGCCAGTAGGCTTACCGGCACCATTGTTACTGGACCGGCACACTTGTAATGAGGCCCTGTGTGTGCTTTCCAAAGTGTTTTGTAACCTGTAAATAAAGATGGCTGTGAAACTCACCAGGGCGTCCGTTCCTTTGTTCCTGTCTCAGAGTCAGAGTTCACAGATGTCAGAAAGCTTGATGGGGTGGAAAAGGACCCTCCTCTACACTTGTTGTCCACTAAAAGGGACCCTAAAATCTTTCATAAGATTCAGGGAGAAGGGACCAGGCTTCATGTTGATGTGCTGACAGGGATGGGGAGCGGCTTGAAGAAGAAACCGGGGTAGTGGCAAAACTGCAGTGTGCTCTCATACTTTGTTGGGGCATTTCCCCATGACTGTCAGCATGGCACACTTGGCATCTGTGAATTATGGTATGCATTGTAGGGGACAGAGGCAAAGGAAAAATGAAAACTTGTGTTATGTATATATTAAGAGAATTGTGGCAGTTTAGAAAGTAACAGGGAAAGTAACGGGTAGTTTAGAAAGTAATGAGAAAAGTAACTAGAGTCTTTTTTGTGTGTAATGAGAGAGAGAGAGCCCAAGATTCCTAACCCAAGGGAGTTCTAGAAAGGTTGTCTTACACCCGATCGGGGTCACTAGGCTACGTATAGACAGTTCTATATGAGAAGACAATCTATATCCTGTGATCAGGGTATTATTAGGGGTGGAAATAAAGAGTGATCACTGAGGATTAATGTGAATAGTAGACTAGTTTGTCTTTGTGTATTTGTGTCTGTTTGTGTATTTGTGTTGAAGTCAAAGAGTCGAAGAGCGACATATGTGTAAGGAGAGTGAGAAAAAGTCAAGAGGCTATTATTATTAAAGTGACCTTTGAGTGGTAATACAAAAAGACAACATTTAAGCACATTAAAGACCGAATACAAAAGAAATGTTTGGAAATGAAATAAAATAAAGCCATACACATAATTAAAAAAGTCAGAATGTATACACAGAAACGTGTACATCCTGAAGGAATCCAGTATCACAACCTTATTAGTTCAGCTCTTTAGAGTTCTTCTTGATAATGTCAAGAATTTGACCAACGCCAGTGTTATGGCTACCTTTTTACCCTCCAACAGCACCTTCCACCATTAATCATTTGTTCTCCGACCACATTTGACAATTACTTTGTTCATTAGTGTCGCTCGGTGTATATCTAGGGTCGGGCAGCTCATGACAAGGTGCTTTAGTGTTTCCACCGAATCGAGTTCTTGACATAATCTGCATGTTACCAGTTTTTCTTTGCCTTTGTTCCGCCATTGCACTTCTCTGGTAGAGGTTATATTATTTATTTATGGACACTGTTGATACCAACCCAGGGGTAGACAGAGAGCAGTGAAAAAGGTAGGGGCTTGGGTGGCGATTGCTGGAGCATGCTCATATTTATTGTTTTGATATATGAAGTCAAATTGTGAACTCCACTTTGCACCTTCAAAACAAGTGAGTGAAGGTAGGCAAAGGGTTACATTTTATATACTCACAAGGATAAATTTTTTATAGACTAAAAAGTTTTCAATGATAGAAAACTGACAAGCTGATCAGCAAAACTAAGAGACAGATAAAAGACATGTAAGAGACTCTGCAGGCATTTTTTCATGGCTAGAGGAAGTGTGAAGTTAGAAATAAAAGTCATTAAATTGAGTTATGACTCAACATCCTACTGTAGGTTCCCTTTCTGGTTGAGCAAGTGAAGTTAATTTTGTACATGACATATTTTAATAATGCAACAAAACAGAGATATAGTCACTTCTATACGGTGTGCAGCTGATAAAGAGTTACGTAAAACCGCGCTGCTGGAATTAGTTAAAGCTCTTTTTCAAAGCTAAAAAGATAAGAGCGGACAAAGCCACAAAATGATTAATAAGTGTAGAAAAAACATAGCTATTCATAGGTGAAAACATTAGATAGTTTTGCTAATCAAAGCAGCTGTGAACTAAGTTTTACACACAGAAAGAGCAATATGGTGTTTTGTGTTGGCAGAAATGGCAAAATGCATATATGTGTATTAAATAATTAAACAGAAAAATGAATGAAAAATTTATGAAAATATGAGTGGGAATGAGCAGGGCCAGAGCTTATATATGTATGAGTGTGCAAAGAATACATTTAGAGATTCATTTGTGCAGTTTTGAAAAATTCATTTTTTTAAAATTATGCCTGTAAGTGAGCCTGGGCTGACCCTGACCCTTATGGAAAAATAATTTTGAACCAGAACTCAATTAATTAATTTTAGTTTTTTAAAGATTTCTATTATATAGATGTATAATGCTTGTGTTTTTGAGTAGGGATGCTCAGTTATGGGTCAGAATTACAAACACTAGCTGAAGAAATTGGCAATTGAACAGGTTTTGAGAAGCAGTATTGTTTCATGGCATTTGTGAATGTTTATTGAAAGCCAGGTGTTCGAGAAACACTGGATTGGTTTAATACATTGTGGGGGTAATTAAACCCCTGGATGTTTAGTCAAACAAAGGATATATATTTTGAAGAATTGTTGATTCTGCCAGCAGAGCTATATGTTGTTGAACATTATTTTGAATATATTGTTTTACAGTAGAAGCTGCTCACAGTCATTGCATATGTGTGAACTAGGGTGGTCCCATTGGGTCACTGGTTGGAAGTCACACAAGTTACTTCCCATTTTAGGGGGTTTGTTGGTTATTTTTGGGGTTAGTGTTGGATGCTTTCTAAGTTGGGCACACACTGCATCGCCCCTGATTTGTTGATTAGTATGTTGGGCAAGGTAGCCGTTTCTTGTTGGTGATTGATGGGATATTTTTGAAAGAGTATAGATCATAAGACATGCATGAAAATGTTTCGCTAAGAGGTTTTCAGTATGCTACAAAAAGAAAGACAGATCGTAAATGAAAGCACACAAGAGTGCTGTGGGTGACCAAATAGTGAGAATATTGGTAGTTGGGGACAAATGAGATATGAGATATGCACCATAATACAATGCAGAATCATGGGTATGTTGTACATGCAGACTCAGGCGTGAGCACCAGGGCCACAGCAGATTGGACAGGTTTGAAGAGGGGGGAACAGTGTTTCCCCCACTATATATTATAACTACACAATATAGAGGCATTTGAAGAAGAAATAGAAATATATGTCTAAGATCACACAAATTGTGAAAGGATGTCGCTGAGAATAAAAATATAATTATGAGTGTAAAATACATTACAAACTACATTAATGCAATAATGAATGACATTAAACTAAGCACAGTGAATGTTCATGGGGAATAGCAAGAATTAATAAGACAAAGATACTTAATTGGCAAGGATGTTAAAGGTGCATCTATTGATGCAAAAATGTGTATTTAAAAATAGGGAAGCAGTAAGTAATGAGGGGAAGTGCTTGCAAATGTCCCAAGACTAAAGTTACACACAATATAGATGAAAAGCATGATATATTTAACAGTTGTATTGGGGACAGACCTCAGTAAATAACTAGGAGATAATGTGCACTAGTTTAGGGATTAAGCTATGAAGAACACACAAGAAAATATACTAGTATTTTTAAAGGGCTGAGCATATAAAGGAATACTTTTTATAGAAGCACATACCCTGATTGGCATGCCTTCTAAGAATAAGGAGTGCCCTATTTAGGGGTTTTTGCAGGGTTTGTTTAAATTAAATATATTTATGAATAAGTGCAAGCAATCTGGACACTGACAAAGAGAAATAAGGAAGGCTTGGCACAATTATTAAGCACAATGTGGATTAATATTATGCGTGGTGAATTGATTTATTGGGAGAAAGTAGAATTTGGAGACATGAACAAAGAAGACATTTTTTATGAGATTGGGGAAAAATTGAGATGATTAAGGTACGAATCTCTGTCATGGTATGCTTATCAGGAAAGGGGGAGTGACACATGCACGCACATGCATGCACACACAAACACATGCACATGCACACACACACACAAACACACACACATACACAGATGCACACACAGATGCACACACATGCACACACACATACACACACACATACACACACACACACATATGCACACACACATACACACAGACACATACACACACACACAAACACATGCACACACACACATGCACATGCACCCACACACACACATGCATACACGCACACACAGATGCACACAGACATGTACACACACATGCGCAGGCACACACACACGTGCACACATGATCTTGTGGAAGTACAGGCAGTCAATGGATTGCAGACTCAATGCACACAAAAACACACATAGGTAGTCAAAGAAGGAATTCAATACTGCAATAAGAGCACACACACACATACAGGATGCTTTTGCTTTACATTAGGATACCAGTTAGGAACATTATGTTTTGCTAAAATATGATATAAAAAATAGCTAGATGTTGTTGGAGACTATATATGAAAGAGAAATAGGGATATTAGAGTTTGCTCAGGATCAGACATTGTATCAGATGCAAGCGCAGAGAGTGCAACAGGTACAATAGTCAGAACAAGTGCAAATGAATACATTACAAAGGGCGGTGGCAGCAGGCCCCTATGCAGGCTCAGTAGTACGCAAGCACAGGACAAGTATTGGCACCCAGAATAGGAGGTGTCACTGTGGTAGAAGGAAACCCTTTCAAAGGTACAGGGGTGTGCATGCACCCACAATAGGACACCTCACATGATGACTTGAGATGTTACACAGTATACAGTATGCGGTACACAGTAAAAGTGCCAGTAATATCATTTACCAGCACTTTTACTGTTACTGCAAAGTATGAGTTTGCCGGAACACAGTTGCCAGAATTACCAGCATGAATATCACCTCATTTGGAATTACTGGCACCGGAACCCTGCACCGGTAATACCGGCACAATGATATCACTGGCATATCAGTTGCCAGTAACACCAGCAGATTCTTGTCAGTAATACCGGCAAAACCAAGGCAGAAAAGACCACACCTCAGAGAAGTCGGTAAATGGACACAGGTGAAGGAGATAAGGCCACAGGTGCACCCAATCCACTCAGGTGCACCCTTTAGGCACACAGGAAGAGTACAAAAGGGCCACGCATACCCCAAAAACACTTCCCAACACAGCCATATTGCCACTCATTGCTGCAAACATGGAGCTGGAGGCACTATGTGCCAATCTACAGCTGCAGGGGCCGGAGTACATGCAGAGGCAACAGGAGGCCAGGGAGAGAAGGAGGATGATGGGGATGCAGGTGGAGAGGCGGATGCGTGCAGTGATCCCGCACACAATGGCCACACCCTGGGCCCTCAATGACAGGAAGACACTAGCCCTGTACCGCCTACACTGGGAGGCCATACTTGACCTCCTGACCCACATCCAGGAGAACATTGAGAGCAGGATCGGCATCAGGTCAGACATACCACTGCTGCTAAAGCTGGAGTTGGTCCTGTCATTCTGGCTAGTGCCACGTTCAAGCACTCAGTGAGCCAGCTGCATGGCATTTTGCAACCTACCTTCTCCAAAGTGCTGGTGCAGGTGCTGGAGGTCCTCCTGACCCATGTTGGCCAGCACTTTGCCCTCCCCACCACCCAAGCACAGTTCATTGCCACCAAAACCTGCTTGGATGCAATTGCGGGAATACCCAATATGATGGCAGCATTGGACTGCATGCATGTTGAGCTGGCGGCCCCCACTCCTCAGATGAAGTCTACAGGAACCAGAAGCAGTTCAATTCCCTGAATTTGCAGGTCACCTGTGATGATTCCCAGGATCAACTCACGACACAATGGTCCTTTGGAACAGCATGCTGACAGCCTACATGGAGTGTCACAGAGGACAAAGGACCTGGATGTTGGGTGAGTACATGTACAATACAATCTATCTAGCAGCATGAGTGATAGGCAATTGGGGGTGGCGTGCATCAATGTCACAAATGCATGTCTGAAGAGCACTCTGCTCATGCAGGACCCACCAGCGCACACCTCAATTCACAGGCCACAACACACAGAAGTATACCATTCATGGAGATGTAGCAGTCACTTTTTCAAACCCAACAGAACATCCACAAGCAATGCACTACAGGTACCAGAATGCTACGGCCCCTGGAGCAATGCAATATGCATGCAAGAACTGTAACGCGAAACAGTGTGGCACAATGAGACATGGGACATGCATGCACA
Organism: Ambystoma mexicanum; assembly: GCF_040938575.1. Lineage (NCBI taxonomy): Eukaryota > Metazoa > Chordata > Amphibia > Caudata > Ambystomatidae > Ambystoma > Ambystoma mexicanum. Next base: position 126,959,603 of record NC_090932.1, read on the forward strand.
AGTTTACCATTGAGATTCTGCCATCAAAGGCAACACCACTGCTGAGCATCATTACTCACACCTGTGTCCTTAACCCTTGTAGGTGACTCAGGATACCCACTGCTTCCATGGCTGATGACACATCTGAGGAATCCCCAGACGCCACAGGAAGTGGCATACAACAGGGCCCATCTGAGGACCAGGGTGACCATCGAGCAGGTCTTTGGGCTCTTGAAGGAACGTTTCAGATGCCTACACCGGTCTGGGGGTGTGCTCATGTACAGCCCAGAGAAGGTAGGGCAGACAGTACTGGCCTGTGCAATGTGATACAACATTTGCGTATGGCACAACATACCCCTGCCCACAGATCTGGGCATTCCTCCACCAGAGGATGATGATGATGCAGCTCCAGCCGGGCCGATTCATGTGCTCATAGAGGCCAGGGATGGGGTCATGGACCACCAAGAACTGATAGAGAATTATTTTTAAGTTTCCCCTACACTCTGTACACCCGATGCACATTTGTAGTCATCATGCACCATCATAGTACACACTTGTTTTGAAAAAAGGAATGTCCAGTCAGTGATGCAGGTGACAACTATTTATTAACTAACAACGTAAATGCACACAAGCCGTACACCCCCTCTCCAAACCCCCCCACCAAAAACCCCCCTCTGCCGCCCAAATACTCCCTCCCCCATCTAACATCCCCCTCCCCCAAAAACCCACTCCCCCAAAAACCCCTTCCCCAAACAGTCTGTGTACATTCACTTGCAGCCCCTCTTCAGCATGGGGTCCTTCACAGATTCCATTGGAGACCAGAGTCGCTGCGAGTGGTGCCTTCAGCTGCCATGCTGGGAGTCTTCAGTGGTTGTGACCCTAGCCCTGTATGTGTCCCAGGGTCAATTTCAGGGCATGGCTCATGGACTCGGCTGTGGCAGGGGCAATCTCATGGCCCTCAGGCACTCTTTGGGCAAGGGTGAGGAGACCAAGCATTCCTGCGGCTGGACGCATGCAGGCATTCATCCATTAGTCGCATTTCATCCAGCTGCTGGCATGCAAGCCTGGTGAGCTCCATGTGGCACTCTTTAATTGAGTGCAGACATGCATCAAGGGAATGGATGCTGGGCAGTGTCAGTGGAGGGGGGCAGTCTGGTGTTGTAGGGCTTAAACACGGTGTCGGGTAGGGGGTATCATCGTCCTCCTCCTCATCATCCCTTTTGTACCTGCCACGATGGCCTGGGGGCTGCTGTGCCACTTACAGCCATGGGTGGCAATGGTGGCAATGGTGGTGGTGGGGCTGCCACAGCTAGAGGTAGTGGGGCTGCCGCAGCTGTAGGTGGTCTGGCCTTCACAGGTCTGCCTGTACCTGCTGGTCCTGACCTTGATGATCCAGGCATGTTGCTGTCAGAGGACTTTGTGCCTATTGGGGAGAGATGATCATGCTGTTAGTTTTCTGGTAGTCATATCTGCTGGATTACACTCACGCTAAATTGTATGTCCTGCTCTTGTCATGCGGTTTCTTTGGTGTGTTTGCTCCGATATGTGCTTCTACATGTGGGCTGTGCGAGTGCACATTGACTGTTGGTCTGCCAAGGTGGCCTGTTGTTGTGTGTGCGATGGGCCTATGATTCCTGTCCTGTTCTCTCTTGGCACACATGGGCGCTCATCATGTGTCCATGTGTGGGGCTGTACATTTTGCCAACACTGCTTGTGCATGGCTGCGTCTTTCCGCATCTCTTGGCATGTGTGTGTGATTGGGCCACTTGCGATGGCTGATGCATGTTGGACCTGTCCCCTTGCCCATTTGATGTTGCTCTGCCTGGGGATGCATGTATATGGATTGAACATTTGCATTTACATGGGGTTTGTTGCACTTACCACCATCACCTTGTGTCTCGGTTCCTGCCTCTAGTGTTCCGACTCCTTCTATACCCTCCATGTGCATGATGGAGCTGCACCTCTCCTCCCAGGGCATGCGGTTTAGAGGTGCCACCATCCCTCCTCCTGTGGCAGCAGAATCAGATTCCCTCCTGTATGTAGCTAGGAGGTTGCAGACCTTCAGGCGCAAGTCGTCCCACCGCTTATGACAGTCCCTCAGAATGTGGGGGATAGTCCCCATGGCTGTGACCCTGTCTGCCACCTCCTGCCAGATGGCTGTCTTCCTCCTCTGGCTGATCGTCCTGTGGCCCGCCCCAAGGAGGGCCATGACATGCTGCATAACTGTGTCGGACAATGCAGCCAGCTCCACCTATGCAAACTTTGGCTTCCTTAGGCGGACGTCAAGGACTCTTGACCAGTGTTCCCTCTAATTTTTTTGGGCTGTGTGCGCCAAAGAATAGTTGTGTACGGGCTGTTTTTCAGTCATGTACGCAACTGAGTGATGCGCTGCCAGACCAGGGGTGGTCAGCGGCAGCGGCAAGGCTTAGTGATCAGATTCCACAGTGTGCAAGCGAGGAATGCAATTTGCGTCACAACTACTTCAAGGGACATTTGGTTGCTCTATTCTCCTCCCAAGACTTTAGCTCATCTGAAATTGTGTCCTTTTACATCTCTAAACATTAGCAAGATCTTTCGTTTTATGATGGGTTGGTACAAGAACAGAGGGGTTCTTGTAGTGGAAGACAGATTCTGCCTCACACATTAATATTAGCACAACATTGGCTTCTCCATTCCCAGTTCACTAAATGTATGGAATATAAAGAAATGCTTTCTTTTGGTTTAATGAAATAAACAGTACATGAACATGATTAATGACAAAGACGACTTAATAGAAGGGGGGGTATGAATGGACATTGGACTCTGACAGTTAAATAAAAAGCACTGAATCATGTAATCATGTAATCTCAGATGATTGTCCTGGAACTAGTTAAACCGACAGTCTCAGAAAGTCTGCCAAGAAAAGGGTGACTATAAGACTACTAGTACAGCATCATAAGAGGACTGCAACCAAATCAGAGGTCCAGCAAGAGGCAACACTCTAACAAGGAAGGGTTTAGGATATTATGTTTACTATTTTATTCAACATGAACAATACATATAAAGATGAAGGAACTGGGGGATCGGATTCATGGGGGACTCTGGGACTGGTACAGTTCACTAGCAGCCAGGTAGCACATAACAAAATAAATAGTTTTACAATCAATAAAGAAAATAAATTAAACTATTATATAAATAACACAGAAAACAAATGTCATCACACAACAGGACAGAGAGCACCACCGGTTTTGCAATATATTGTAAGCTGATGACATGTTAATACAAGAAAAAATACAAATCTAAAAATGTTCATTTAAATGAAGGGATATGTAGGATTCTGTGGCTAGTGGCCACATGATGACCCCAATGGAGCACATAGAAAACGATGTGCAATATGTGCTACTGCCCCAAGTCTTTCCCACACACTCATTTGCAAACCCCACCAGGTGGTTTCCTATAACAGGATCATTTTAGCCTTGTGACATTCACAGTAACTCCATACCTTTCTCACCTTCTGCGGGTTGTTGTCGAGCCTGCGAACATTCCAACTAATACTATTACACAATGCCATTAACCCCTGTCCGATCTGCATCGACCATGGCTAGGCTCCAGCTTTACTCTCTCATATCCCCTTTGCAGACTTGGGGCTGCACCTGTGTACCAACCCCTGCAGAGACGTGAACCATTTTCAGTGTTAATCCCACCCAATCTGTGCCCCCTACAACTCCTTCCCATACTGCCCAACCCCAAAACCCAGGGACGTCGAACTCAACGACACAATTGGCCCCACCTGCAGACATTCCGCAAGAGGAGGAGGCCAACCACTTCAAAGATCATACCCAGATAACTTACATTCACAGTAATAGGTGTACCAATTGCATGCATTGTAGCAGATCCAGAGCGCTCAGGTCTCCCAGAAACCAAAACCTTGTAATATTTAGCCAGAGAGCACTTAGAAAAAAACCACACCGGGGTCATTGAGCGCTCCCCTCTCTGCAATCCACAAAACTGAGGCACCCCCATTGGGGGCCCTCAGTTTTGTGGATTACAGACTTTTGATATCGCCTCGCATTCGGCAATGGGAAACATGGCAGGTGTTTCAGAAATATAACAGCTTCAAAAACGTTGGCATCAATAATTCTCAAAACTGAAGGCCCCCAATGGCATGTGACTGTGTACCTGGGCGAGCATACAATGGCTACACTTGCACATATGAAAGTAGTACCAGAGTGCTCTTTATATCAGTATGAGACAGCACCATCACTTGTGGGGGAGTATGTGGGCGTAAGATGCAGCCTGCCCCAACCTGATCATACAACACTCTACGAATGAAGTTGATGCTGGCTGTGGTAAGGAATGAATGTATTTATTGAAAATGACCGGCGGATATTTAAGTACAACTTTAACGTATTTTCCAAAAATGACAAAGTCATTATGGGACGATACGAGTTTGTTTTGAGAAAAATAACTAGGTTTCCAAGATTTTACGGCATGTTTTCCATCGATATGGCACCAGTTCATGATGTGTGTGGAGGCATTTCATGGTCTATATGAATTGCTTTCTAGGGTCATATGCACATTTAGCGACTCTGCGGTGTGTATGTGACCTCGGCCTATAAAACTGCTCCATCCCAAGTGACAGATTTGCTGTGTATACGAAAGGTTGCATTGGTTTATTACTATTCATTTTTTAAATATTGCCTTATTTTTGTCGGACTTAGTGCAATTAGCAAAATACATTTGCATATGGGTTTTCCCCTTTTGTAATGGCTTGGCAGCCTAAGAACGATGGAGGGTTGTCCAGAGCAATACCAAACCGCACCCCCATGAAGAGAGCTGGGAGTCTGGGACTGTGCACCGCACTAAGGTAGGTCAAAATAGTTTGGAAGTTCTGGGAGTGTGGGAGTATGGGCCAAAAGTCTGCAATGCTAACGTTTTTGAAGCTGTTATATTTCTGAAATGCCTATCATGTTTCCTATTGCTGAACGCGAGGCGATATCAAAAGTCTGTAATCTGTTTTGTGGATTACAGACTTTTGATATCGCCTCGTGTTCGGCAATGGGAAACATGACAGGCATTTTAGAAATATAACAGCTTCAAAAACGGTGCACAGTCCCAGACTCCCAGCTCTCTTCATGGGGGTGAGGTGACGGCCGGGGGGTCACACAAGCTCCAGCAGGTGGTGTGGCGTCATCCGTCACCAGCCAGTGTCTTCTGCATGCAGGCACGGGCTCTCTCTCACTTGCTACTGGCAGTGACTACTGCGCAAGTCAAGGAGAGACCCAGCAGCAGGGCACGTGCATTCATGTGACAGGGCGGTGGCTAGGCTCCCTGCGCAAGCGCAGAGTGAAGCCCTGAGCCAAGGCCAGTCACCAGCACGAGTAGCAGCCCAGGAGGCCGCAGCAAAGTTTGAGTCTGTGTTTTCTAGTAATCATGAACGTTGCTGCTGCCTCCTAGCCTGCATCTAGGCTGGCCGACAACCCGTCGTATTCACATTTGGTGGCCAGCCTTAAATGATGTTTTATTTTTTTTAAAAATGTTTAAAAATAAATAAATAAATAATTTCACAAAATGATGATTGGAGCAAGTGCGCAGCAAAATAAGCACTATGTGCGGCTCACAATCAAAAGGTGCGCGGCCGTACAGGCGCGCACCTTACAGGGAACATTGCTCTTGACTGCTTGCTCCCAAACATTTTGGCACCTCCTGTTGTAGCGGATGGCAGTTGGAAGTGAGTTTTCAAAATGCCCACCGACCAGCTTCCCGTTCCGGTGGTGATGCTAATTCCGGCAATGGTAATTCCAAAAGTTTGGGTGCCGGTATTGCTATTACCGGCACATTTCTGCCAGTAATACTGGGACACATTGCTGCAGACGCTGGTAATTCCAGTATGCCGGTATTACCCTTTCTGGCAGGGGGTGATGCGTGCACCTGAGGACCTGTAATGCACCAGTATATCTGGCACTCACCCTGCCAGAGCCGGTAATACTGGCACACCATAATTACAGGCGTTTTAGCTTCAAAGTTGTAATAAGGACCAATTGTTTAGGCACAGTCCTGCACACTTTTGCACTCTATTGTGGATATATGAATGTATGTATTTTATTGTTTTAAAAGTGTAATTCTTTTGCAAGAAGTGGTTGTTAGTAAACAAGAAATAAACATATATGTTATGTTGATTTATATCATGCACTGTTACCACCACAGAGGTGGTCTCCAGGTACTTGCATGGCTCTGCAAGAAAGTGGACAGGGTAGGTTAATGGGGATAGAGTGCTAGGGTAGGTCCAGAGCCAGGAGAAACTGGCATCTGTGTGTGTTGGGTTGCAGATGGGTTGATTGCGAGCACTGGCTTTTTGTATCCATAAGGGTGAAGCCCAATGCCTGGGTTGTTAGTTGTATGTGAATGTCTGTTATGTTGGACACATGTTTGTGTGTTTTATGTGTTGATTGGCTAGTATTTAAGGTTGTGGTTGTGCACACTGGCATGTTGTATCCGTAGGGGTAAGATCCAGTGCCTGGGATTGTTTGTTGTATACAAGTGTTACTTATGTTGAGTGTGTGTCTGTGTGTAGTTTGGCTCGCCCATAGGGCGTGTATAGTATTTGGCAGGTGTGTTGGAGGGGAGCAAGAGCAGGGTGGTTGGTACATTGGGTACACTCGAAGTTCTTCTAGGAGGCTAATCTTTACAATTCTATCTAATGTGACGCATAGCTAATCTTCACAATTCTCTCTACATGTGGCACATGGCAAATCTTCACAATTCTATCCAATGTGATGCATGGCTCATCTTCATAATTCTCTCTAAATGTGGCACATGGCTAATCTTCACAATTCTACCCAATGTGATGCGTGATATTTATAATTATATCTAAATGTGATGTATTTCTAACATACAACCCCTTCTTTTTTACAAAATCTGCATCAGGGCCGTTGATCTGTATTACAGCCTCTAATACCTCTTATCTGGTTGGTTAACATGACATTAAAACGGAAACGCATAAAATCATTGCATACACGTTTATTAGGTTATTGAATCAAGTAACCTTCCATCGCAGAAAGCCATTTCCAAGTGGTACAAGCAGATTTATATAGTTTTGATTCCGAAATTTTGAGCTTAGTTTTCTGCCAGTAGAAGCCCATAAGGCTGATTTAAATTTTTTCAGGTTTCTTACACATAGAAATGACTGACATACCTAGCTCCGCTAGACAAAACATGCTCTCCACATTGAGTATATGCATAAAAGGGTTAACTGTTTCAAGATAGGCGTAGGCATATAAAGTATTATGCAAAGCTGTTTTACATTTTTTCCATAGACAGAGTCTTTTTCATGTTGCATAGGTTGATAATGATTGCAAACCTAACTGATATTGTATTAGTTCCAAAGGAATGCATTTGGGCAAATGAAACAGAACAGACCTCCACATTTTTCCTTCTATGTATTTCAGATTCTCATGTAACCATTTGAGACCAGTTCCATGCCATACATTAAACGAGGTAGAATTTTTCTAATGTAGAATTCCCTTAAGGGAACCATGGTAAATTTCCCAAATTTATTATCAATGGCACGCATTTGTCTGATGGCGATTTCCGATTTTAATTTTAACTGGCTCTTTATCAATATGATGGAATCATTCCCAAAAAAGTGAAAACCTAAGTACTTGAGTGTGGATTGAGCTTTGATCGTCTTATCCCCACAGTGCCATAAAAAGGCATTCTCCCTTTTATTGGAAGTACCGAAACGGATGATTACCGTCTTTGATGGATTGATTTTGAGTTGCAAATTGTTGATAAATATTTCAAATTCTTTCAATAGTCTTTGTAGACCAACTTTGGTGTTATCCATCAAGAGGAAGTCGTCCGCGTAGGCCAACCAAGAGATACAAACATTATTCAATTTTGGACACAACAAACCTTTGCTACTTAGGGTGTTATTAGCACCACACACATATAAGTTGAACACTGTAGGGGCCAACATACACCCCTGCCGTAAGCCATTAGGTATGATGAGTTCCCTGGATAATAAACCATCAGAGTTTAGGAGAACCTTCAGTCTTGTGTCTGTATATAGTGCAATCAGGAGATAGAGCATATGAGCTGGAATTTCAGGATCTTTTAGCTTCTGCCACAAGAGTTTCCTATCCACCAAGTCGAAAGCGCAGCTCAAGTCCATGGAGGCCACAAAAAGAGGTCTTTTCCCGAGTTTCATAGACTTGGCTATCAAGGATTTTAGTATTAGTCCCCCACAATCTGGTTTAAACCTATTTGGTTAGGGTCTAGGATAGATTTTTCTGTAATCCATTCTTGCAATTCTAACAAAGCCAGGGAGCAGAATATTTTAGACTCCGGGTCCGCAATCGCAATTGGTCTATAACTAGTTGGACACATGCGAGACCCTTTCTTGAAAGCAGGTATTACAATGGAGACTTTCCAAGATTGAGGGATGCTCTTCTGAAGCAGAATGTTACCGTATAGTACAAACAGGATGTTAGCCCAGGTGACTGGGTCAAGTTTCAATAACTTATTAGAAAGATTGTTAGGGCCAGTGGCACCCGAGTTTTTAGATGTGTTAATGAGGGAAGTTATATCTTCCACAGTAACTTTCAATACCCATTTTCTACTATCTGAGATCTTAAGGATGTCAGAACCATTATTAACAGTATATAGTTTAGAAAAATGGCCCAGCCACAAGGCCTCATCGATTATGTTCATCACAGCATCCTTCTGAGGTCTTTCCAAATCATTTGTTAAATACCAGGAATTAGTACAACTGTGCCCTCGCAGAGCTTTCAACATTTCTTCCCCATCACGTTGTGACCTGTTAGCTCTATGATGTATAAGCCAATTTTTGTAGCTCTGTTTGAGTTTATCTCTCCTAGACAAAACCTCTAAGAGAGATAAGCCCAATTTCTTTAACTGTCTAAGATCTTTTCTGAGTTGCCTCTTACGGTCATGAACTGCTATGTCCATATGGTGACTGTGACAGTCGTTCAGATTTGAGTTCTTATACGAGTGTACAGTCAGATTGTCTATGGCAGATTTAATATAGTTGGTAAATTTAAAGGCCAAAGAACATTCATCACATTGGGACTTAGACATGATGTTATAGTCTTTGACCATCGTGCCAGTGAATTTCACATTCTGTCTATGGCACCACTTGATTCTATTCCCTTTGACATTCGCCCAGACACCATGTTTGTACATATTGACAGTTGGGCTCTGATAGCCGACTATCATTTCAAAGTTGAGGAAACAGTGATCACTAGTGTCAGAGTCTTTAACTTCAAACTTGCATAAAGTTTTTGAGAGATCAACAGAGAGAAAAACATAATCAATGGTCGATTCAAAACCTCTAGCCTTCCACGTATAATGATCGTTATATAGAAGGTCAAGTACCCATGATTCTGCAAAATGCATCCACATTCTGCCCCGTAAATTGCTACTGCCACCCAGAATAACCTTAGAGCCTACATTAGCAATAGCAGCATCACCAGATAGAATGTCACAATGGCAGTTAGCATTCATGTCCTTAGCCATTATAAATTGCCCTCCCGGGTTTGTCTCAAGCCATAATTCCATTATGGATCCCAACTTAATCAGTTCATTCTCAAGTTGGAGATCAGTTAGTTCACTGGGGTTCCAGTACACATTAATAATAAGGACCGAAATACAGTCATTGTTCTCCCCCAGCTTAAAGGAGACCACAAGGAAGTGATGGGCACAAGACCATTCCCCCGTTTTAATAAAACGAGTGGCTTGTTTGGCAGCTATTATCAGACTCCCCTTCAGGCGTCCTCTGTTTGTACCATAGGCACAAGCTGAAATAACAGTAAATCCTTCCCAACCTAGTTGTACTCTTGACCAGCTCTCCTGGATAAGATCGAACTGAGCAAGACAACTCATGAGTTTCTCGTTATACAAAAGATTGAGACAGCCTCTAGAATTCCAGCTTACACATTTAAGAATGTTGCAAAAGCTAGAGGGGCTTACCCAATTGCTTGAGCGTATCAATGGACTCCCTCAATGACAAAGCCAACCATCTCCATTCCTGTTTATTCAGATCAGAGTCGGCCTTAGAACTCTCATTATCAAAATTTCTAAATGCCCCATGTCATGTGTGACCAGCTTCTGTGATGTTGGTTGGGCAGGTGTTATAGAGAGTTTATGTTCATATATATCAAAGCCCCGTACCTGAAATTGTTCAGCCTCCTTTAAGAGCAATGACCTTACCAACGGGGAAGGAATGACGAGTCGGACGTAGTCATACCTAAATCTATGTATGAAGTCCACCAGCTTGATGTCCGAGGAGGAGATCAAGCTACGCTCTGGGATGGACGCCAATAAGGTCAGAATGTAAGGCCTATTTAGGGAAACCTGACCCATATCCCTGAATAGAACTTTAAGAATCAGTCCAGGTATTTCCGGAATAGCCGGTTTTCTCAAATCAGTATCCTGATTCACAGGGGCCTGACTAACATTCCACTCCTTTAACCCAACACCCGTGACCCCATAACTGGGCCCTTCAAGGGCGTTCTCTATGTTTGTATCAGGGACGGATTCTTGCATCGTCTTTGAGTGAGGTGTTAATGCAGGTGTTTGCTTGTGACCAGATAAGTGGTTTTCCCCAAGCACTTTGAGATGAGTCTACGTAACTCACTTTCCTGCATATCACCATCCAGAACCTCAAGACCCGTTGTTACCTCGCAATCAGTTTTGGAAGAGGAGAGCATTTGTGCCTGGGTAACAGTCTTAGGGGGTTCGCAGACTCTATGCTTATTTGACAGCATCATTCCTTGGTTGTTATTCCATTCAGAGCTGCCTAAGCCTGTGTTTACAGTGACCTTGTGAGCCCCTAAAGAACTCATTATGGCAGATTTTTCTCGTTGGGCCCCCAAAGGACCCAGATTGGCAGGGTCTGCCGGTTTATTAGTGGTCATAACTCCTGTGCCCATGCAATCAGTATGTTGATTGGTCCCCCACATAAAATTTTGATTAGGCGTCTCATTATTAGTGCCTAAATGAGGGGCAGTTTTGAAAATTTCAAACATGGCTTCACACTTCTTTTTCATGGCTTCACTCAAGGAGTGTTTACCCTCAGTGAACACACCTTGTGTAATTACATGAGTACTGGGATTTGGATTCAGCATATCCCCCAAAGTAGCCCCCGATTCTTTCTCCTCCAACATTGTTTGTTTTACATTGAGATTCCTCATACATTTTTTTGAGGATTTTCTAAGAGTCTCATTATTATTTTTTTGTTTCTTTAATTTAGCCATTTTTTTTACTTTGCCTTTTGGATAATTTTACCTCAAAAACATCATTGGCTTGAATTTCAGAGGAGACATTCCCTTCCACTTTATCCCTAAATCCCTCATCCTGCTGATCTTCATTCACAGCAGGGATTACGGGCCCCCCCACCTCATTTTCCTGAGAGGATGGTATTATAATTATCTCATCAGTTTGTGACAAATTGTCCGATATAATATTCAATTTGTCCATTTTATTCACTATGAGATTTGACAACAAAGTGTTGATTTCACTCCTCAGAGCAGGAACAAAAGCCTCTGTTAGATTTAGGGGTAATTTCCCAACCTCTGAGGCTAGACTCATTATCGCTGTTGTCTGTTTTCTCAATTCAAACAGCAGTAGTCTATTGAAGATACTCATCATGGCTACAAAGTCAGGTCCTATTACATCGTTCATATTCCCAACCGCACAGGCCTCTGATTGATTTTCCTCAGAAGGTAGGGTAAATGAGGCGTCTGAGAGGTTGTCATAACAAAAGCTATTCACTTTAGGTATGTCCGGCTCTGCAGGGGTGCCTTCCTTGTCTGGTATTATTTCTTTGATATTAGAAGACTCAGGTGAGTCCAGGTCTACAAAAAGGGGTGTTGAAGGATCTATTTGATCCTCAATGGTTTTACAATCCTGAGCACACTGCAGAAGAGCTTCCTCCTCGTCATTGATATTGGGAAGAGGAAGAGCTGCCGCCCGCGCCAGACTGGCACGTCTAGTACTAACGGCAGTAAAAAAGTCTGCCCTAACATCCTTCATCATAGCTGGAAGTTTGTTTCTCCTCATGGATACAGTGAGTTAAGTTCATGTATCCCACCAAGTATAAAGTGCAATTTCCAGCTAATACAGTATTGTGGGACACTTACTACAACAATTGAAGCAATCAGAAATAGGCCTACCCCGACCCTGACAGCCAAACAGCCACTTGGTTCGCCCACTTCGGCCTCGCGCGGGCGGTTGCGCGTGCACCTGGGTATTAGAAGGAAGTGGCGTAGGCGGAGACCGGCTGGGGGCTCTGCCGGGGGCGGGGCAGGCAAACTGGAAAACAAAAAAAGAAAAAAAAGAGAAGAACAGCTTCAGTGAAGGTAACAAGCTGAATAAGCTCCTTCAGGCCGCGGCAAAGCCGCGGCGAACAGTGAATAGGAAAAAAGAGAAAAAGTAACAATTCACAATTATTTGCAGCCAATGGTATTCAGTCCCAACAAAGTCCAAACAAAGCTGCGTTGTGGCAGGCACAGAGGATTCCTCTTGCCGACGGCGAATCCAAAGAAGAGGCAGAAGTAACACTCCCAATCCGTAAATCCTCAGAGATTAGTGACCCGGCAGCCAAACAGCCACTTGGTTCGCCCACTTCGGTTGCGCGTGCACCTGGGTATTAGAATGAAGTGGCGTAGGCAGAGACAGGCTGGGGGCTGTGCCGGGGGCGGAGCAGACAATTTGCAGCCAATGGTATTCAGTTCCAACAAAGTCCAAACAAAGTCGCGTTGCGGCAGGCACTGAGGATTCCTCTTGCCGACGGCGAATTCAAACAAGAGGCAGAAGTAACACTCCCAATACGTAAGTCCTCAGAGATTGGGGACCCGGCAGGCAAACAGCCAATTGGTTCGCCCACTTCGGTCGTGGATTTATCACAGGGTTAGGAATGTTGGCACTGCAGTGTAATTGCCCAATTTTGGAGTCCATAGGACTCAATGGGGATTTTAGTGGAAGTACCCTAAGCAGCATTTTTGCTGCAGTAATTCCAACGATTTTTGGAGTTAAACTGAGAGATTTACCTAAAGCATTTTGCTGGAGGTGCCGTTACTGCCAAAAAAGTGGCAGTAGCGGAATTACCAACACTTTTGTACCGCACCCCCAAACTTGTAATGAAGCACTATGTATTTCCAGTGGAATATATGGGGAAATAAATATACACCAATATCCTGTTCAAAATGCAACTTAAGCCAGTAGGAATGTGTTCCATAGAAGTTTAGCACATATATATATATATATACTAGCTGGGGAACCCAGCATTGCCCGTGTCCTGATTGAGTGGTATCTCATGTCCACTGAAGGATGTTGCGCTTGTCCTCTTGTCGGCAAGTCTTGCTTCAGTTTGCTCTGGTGTCTCATGTGACCTGGAGGATGGTGCTCTTGTCCTCATGTCAGCAAGTCTTGCTTCAGTTTGCTCTGGCATCTCGTTTGCACTGGAGAAAGTTGCTCTTGTCCTCTGGTCGGCAAGTCGTGCTGCCATTTGCTGTTGTGTTTTAGAAGCTCTTGATATTTGCTTTGCATCAGATGCAGCTTTTCCAAGTGATGTTTTTGTGCCGCATGTTTCCATCACTCAATGGCTTCAGCACTTTTCAGAAAATATCCAAGAAAGATTGATTGATTGTGCTCTTTTCTCGTGAATGAACTTAAGTAAACTGTAACCTTGCCATTTCCCATATTTGGAGTGGTGTGAATTTTAAAAAAAAAATTGTTTAAGTTCCATTTAAAAATGCTTTAATAAACACTTTCGAACTGTATACTGTAGTCATACATTTCAAAGGAATAACCAACACATCAAACTTTTTGCTTCAGACGCTTTTTCAAATTGTGCCTCCCAGTACCTACTGTAGTCAATCGGGGTGAACATCAGTAATGACGGTGTCTACGGAGTGAATATTTTGCATCCAAACATAGACTGTAATCTTGCCCCAGGAAAATGAGGAATCCGTGCAAAATGTGGTAGCAGTGGCTTCAACAGTGAGGATTTGTATAGCCCGACAATCATACACACATACATACATTCAGTTTTATATATTAGAAGAACATATATAAATACACATGCCAACAACTGGGTCCAAAAGAAAGCATGTGAACGTCAACTGGATTCTGCACCTTAGAGGGGCGCCCACCATGCCATTGAAGCTAAGCATACCTCGGCTCTTCTAGCCTTTCAGACTGGCAGCCTATTGGGAACGGTCCATATGTTATATAGGCCATCCCACCTCTAAAGTCAAACATTGCCATTTTTCTTGCCAAGACTAGATCGCCATCCTTTCTCCTTGTTCGCCAGCATTTGGGCAGGTTACAGGGCAAAATCCGCCAAAAGATACACTTTTCACACCACAGAGGTGGGTATCTCGCGCAGAGCTGTTTACAGCTTAAGTGCCTTTTATGTTGACGTAAGGACAGACACTTGGAATCAATAAAACGCCTGGGGGGGCCTTTAAGGACTCAAGATGCAATTAATTGCCACCAGGGGCAGATCAGTGTCCGCCCCATTGCGGTCCCTGTGGGAGTAATTATCATGACTGCAGCGTCCGCCGTGGCCTACGGTTACTTCACAAACACGCCGCGCAGCTCCCATGCTGTCCTGACCAGGAGGCGGCTCCAGCAGATGTCACTGGGAGCCAATGGCTTGCGATGGGAAAGTGATCGGCGCCGGGTAAACACACCCCAGCAACACGAGTGCAGGACAAGCAAACAGTGCGTGTTTTCTGAGGGAACATGGCTGCGGCCTTGCTATGTTTAGCTTTCTGGAAGAAAATGTGTGCATTCGATCTCGATTTACTGCCCGGGTTTGCTATGTTTGTCGCTAAACCGCGGTGCGTGTTTTAACGATTTCAGGAGGATAGCTCAGGGGCAACGTGCTCGCCTTGGAAACCAGACGACATGGAGCAACACAGGTTCGATCCCCGGGTCTGCGCTTAGAAACCTCTGGGTATTAAGCACGTTATAAATAGCCTGTCGCATCATAACGTTGCTGAGATAATACCCACCTCTATCAAACCTTGCATAGGCGCGTGAGTGGCTGACGCAGTTTGCACGCACTACTTGAGCGGGTTCCTGCACTGGTTCTAACTAGCACCAGAACCTGCCTTCTGGAATATGCTCACCAGCATTTGTTGGTGTGGCTGAAGACCGCTTGTGTTCTTTGGGTTCGGGATAGGGCGGCGTGTTTAAGCTGTACACACCTATTCATTCAGGCGTTCTGATTGGCGTTTGGTGCAAAAAGTGAATCTCTGGTCAGGAGGAAAGGGATATTGGATGCTGCGCAATGTTTCTATTGATGCGTCATTGAGTGGGGGTTTTTAAATGGTGGTTTCCTGTGTGCGATTGGGCAAAAATATAATGAACCCGGCCTTAAAAGAAATATATATATGTATTCAACCGCCCATGCACTCACCTGTCTACCAAGCTGTCCATGATTAAATCCATCCTTTCAAATTGAATGTCTCGATCAAGACATCCAGCATGAACCACACACAAACACGACTATCAATAAAACAAACTCTCCCTCATAAAAAGTCATACCTAGTCAGTTGTTGGCACTTGTAATGTGTTTAGCAGAAGCTGCTGGTAGAAAGGGACGTAGAGTGTGTGATTTGTGTATTTGTGTATTTGAAGATGAACAGGCAGCAAGGACTGGAAGTAATACACCTCCCATAGTAGCATTTTGCCATTCCTAGTGGCAACACCAAGTGACACCTGCTTTGTGCTCTATCTTCTCCCCTTCGAAGACCTTTGACCTCCATTAAACAATTCTACTAGTACCAATATTCCTTAACGGTGTAGAAATGACCGAATCCCCCAAAAACGAGGAAGGAATGACCGAATTTTGTGGGCCGTTTTTTTTTTTCTAGAAATGTTGGTGCATTTTTATTAAAATACGGTGTGGGGTGGGTTAAGGGTATTAGTTAAGGTAAGGGGGTGAGCGGGTCTGGTGTGGCGGGTTCTCCCTGCATTATTTTATTAAAACAATAAAAAGTGAAAAAGCAAGTAGGAATTTTGTTTTGTCGTCCCAAAAAATTCGGTCAATTCTCCATTCGTTTTTTAAAAATGTGGTTAATTCATAGACAACCTTCCTTAACTGCTCCATTCCCAGAAGTGAACTCTTATTGCATGTTCCGGAAAGGAACTTTTACTGGTGATATCACCGCTCACTATATAGATACAAACAATGGATAGATATAAAGCTTGGAATTCAATATAATAAATAATAATAATTTAGCATTTATATAGCGCTACAAATCCTCAGGTGTCTGAGCGCTGCTTATTATTACCCAAGGTGTGTGGTGCTCACCGGGAGTTTGGTCCGGCATCTTCCATTCCATGCTTTTTACCCATCTGTGCCAATTAAAAAAAGGGCACTAAGCATATGTATGTACGTCTTAGTTCTGCCCACAAGCGGCACAGCCCAGTCCTAAATGACACAGGCACTCTCCCCGGAAACACGCACAACCCCATGAAGGGAAAGCTGCTCAGAGTAATTATCAGCGGTTATGATTAATTCAATGCTTTCCACCCCTCATTTTTTGGTTGTTTCAAAGTCAGCCGACGTAGCGAGATTGTGTGCCCGCACTGCTCGCTTTGCCTGGGATCCCGAAATGATTTTTTGAGTTGTGGCTTTTGTGTAGCACACCATCCTGTGTGGGGTCTCTGGGCACTATGCACCCGACTCCCTATAAGAACAAGAAGGTTTTAAGCAAGGACTTAGAGAATGTCAGAGTTTACTGAACAGATGATGAATGGTAACACATTCTACGTTGTTACTGCCTGTACTGCAAAGTGTCTCCCCAACCCGGAAACCAGCCTAAATGAAGCAGGAGAAGTTGGTTGCTGCGTCTAAGAGTATCCCCCGGAACATACTGCGCCACTCTGCAGGAAAAGTAAGCTCGAGCCTGAGACTGGGAATACTTGTATGTTTAAGCAACTTTCAACTTTGCCCATTTAACAATGGTCAACCGGTGTATTTGTGCCTAGCCAGACTTGTCGCTAGGGGAGAATTGGGGGGCTATAGCCCTGGGTCTGTTGGTTGTAGCCCTGGATAGAAGCTCAGAGGGTACAACTAAAAGGCTAGCTAGTCCCGAGTCCCGACAGTCCCGACATTAGCGTAGCCCCAGATCTTTTCCAGGCCTAGAAACACCCCAGGCCCTAGCTGTGGATACTAGCTGCAATCTGCATGCAGCCCAAATTAAGTGAATTTGCCATAAGGGACAATGACGAACCACCATAGAGGACCGACCAAAAATGCAAACTGGAGTTAATGGCTGCTCCTGCCACCGAGGTTTGATGTTTTAGGGAAAGCAGTGACCCAGTCCTCCCTACATTTCTCAGTTGAAACAACAGCTGCTAACAACTGAGATTTCCTGTGGAGATAAGCTCAGATCCTCATGAAAAATGAAGCCTAGATTTTTCAGTTTGCTTCTCAAAGAGCGGAAAAGCCCTAAACACGGTGGAAATGTTATGAATTGCAGTGATCTCTCCCCTTTTCCTCCCACGAGTATGAGTTCTGTTTTTGCCCTGTTCCACTCTAGATGGTGTGATCTCATCCACTCCATAGGGGCATTGAGCCATTGACGGAGCACCATGAGTTCCCTCTACAGACCTGTAAACTCGAATTAGTGTCATCAGCATGGGCTTGGATGGCGACATCCCAGGTGTTAAGGAAATGGAAGTGAGGAACCACATACACATTAAAGAGGGCAGATGATGGGGGAATGCCTGCAGGACTCCACAGGTAACAGGAGCTGTAGCCAAAGCAACAGGGCCAAGTTGTACTTTCGGTGTTCTCCCCTTGAAGAAGCTGTACCTCACTGATGATGCCCAAAGAGGCCAAGACGTGTCTGTGTTTGTTTGGGGTCCTCAGCAGGGGGATGTGACTTAGCAGTTGAGGCTAGATTGCCTCAATTGAATGATCTGCATAGCAATTGTAGCCTACTGAAATGACACAGTGGGCTGCTGGGTAGCTGCTCAGAGCAATTGTCAGCCTTTAATATTAGTTCAAAGCTTTCCATCCATCACTCTTCAGTTGGTTTGTGTTATTAGCCGTGACATCACGAAGGACATTGGGAAAAATGTAATTGATCATAATCAGATTAGAAATATTTCTATAAGAGCAGGGCCTACATCAAAATGTTTGAAATGTCCCATTACCTAACCCATTACCTAACAAATGCCCAGAAGAAATACTCAACCTCTGACTTGACAATATTGTCCTGCTTGACAATGAATGCAGACTTCCAGACAGCTCTCTAGTGAGGTTGGCTCTTTCTTTCTTGTTCATCGAATGAGTTTGGATTCTTCCTTTAGGTAGTCTGGGCAGTGAGAGAAAATAACAGACCTAGTGAGTACCACAGACTTACCCGAGCATATTTGAAAGGTCTTTGGTAATGTGTATTGGAAAAAGGGCAAATGCAGTCTCTGGGGTTTCTCTGACAGTGTCACTCGGCCAAGCGCTTTTAGTAGGGGGCTCTCATCTATACTCATCAAGCTTATCTCAGGCCAGCAGTTTGAGTCTTGCTTTATTTGGAGCAAGGAAAGGGAGTATTGGACGACAGAAGCACTGTTCCCAAGGCCAAGAAAGGGCTGTGTCCTTGCTTCAGTGACCCACAATTCAGCAGACGGGGCACCACTCTAACCCCTCTAGAGAACAGAGGGTGCTGTGAGAAGACAACCACTGATGTCTAGATTTAAGAAGGGAAATTATTTTTGCATTTACTTACGTTATTTTAACAAAGATAATGCTCCAATACGTTAATCGAGGCATCATTCAGTCTCCATATGTTGCCTGTTAAGAAACTGTAAACATAACAAACATACTTTGAAAACATTTCAACAAACTATATAGCTTATTTTATTTTACATAGCATCTGAGAGAAAACATTTCAAGATTCTCGAAATCAACAAACAGAGCATATTAAATATGAAAGGAAGACTGCATGTTTTGAAGAACAAAATCCATGGATCACATTTATCAACATGACATAACATCGATATACAGGGAAAACACAAAACACATTTTTTAAAAGACTTAAAGGTTATACAATACATCTTAATTTATGAAAATAATAGAGAACACCATTCATTTTTGCTTGTTGTTACACTAATAACACATCACAATACATGGATCATAGTATGATTTTTGACAAGATCTATGTGCATCTAATCGCATGTTATAATAGTTTTCTTGGTGTTGTTTATAACTTTTTTAAATAAACCCATTTCTTTAGTTAGTGTGAACAACTGTTTAGCAACCCCCATTTTGTGATATATATATATATATATATGTATATATGTATGTACACACACACATGCACGTATATTACGATACATAAACGCAATACATTTAATCAGAAGAGCATGTGATTATTGACCAGTCGCAGGTTATCCATTGGGAATGCAAGGTCATGAGAAAATAAATCAAGACATCAGGTAGAAGTGGCTGCCACTCATGTTTTAATTCAGAGCATGCTTCCCTCCTCTTACCCATCTCCTTTAATCCCCACTTATTGCTGTGGGTGCAAAGGCATTGTAACCTGCCCGCCTTCCATTCACTTATGGAGATAAGTATTCCAGGCACAGATAAATACATCTTCTCAAAGCCCCAACCGTTGTCCCGCATTCATTCTTCAGTCTTAGCGAACAATATACGATATTTGTGTAGCCGTCATATTTGATATAGATGGAGACACACATCTAAGCATATGATTTGGTTGAGAATTCCTTAGAGATTAATATAAGATATTCATGTAGCCGTCATATTTGATGTAGATGGGAGACACACATCTAAGCATATGATTTGGTTGAGAATTCATTCTTCAGTCTTAGAGAACAATATAAGATATTCATGTAGCCATCATATTTGATGTAAATGGTAGACATACATCTAAGCATAGGATTTGGTTGGGAATTCATTCTTCAGTCTTAGAGAACAATATAAGATATTTGTGTAGCCGTCATATTTGTTATAGATGGGAGACACACATCTAAGCATAGGATTTGGTTGGGAATTCATTCTTCAGTCTTAGAGAACAATATAAGATATTCATGTAGCTGTCATATTTGATATAGATGGAGACACACATCTAAGCATAGTATTTGGTTGGGAATTCATTCTTCAGTCTTAGAGAACAATATAAGATATTTGTGTAGCCATCATATTTGTTATAGATGGGAGATACACATCTAAGCATATGATTTGGTTGAGAATTCATTCTTCAGTCTTAGAGAACAATATAAGATATTTGTGTAGCCGTCATATTTGTTATAGATGGGAGACACATCTAAGCATATGATTTGGTTGAGAATTCATTCTTCAGTCTTAGAGAACAATATAAGATATTTGTGTAGACGTCATATTTGTTATAGATGGGAGACACATCTAAGCATATGATTTGGTTGAGAATTAATTCTTCAGTCTTAGAGAACAATATAAGATATTCATGTAGCCGTCATATTTGATATAGATGGGAGATACATCTAAGCATATGATTTGGTTGAGAATTCATTCTTCAGTCTTAGAGAACAATATAAGATATTTGTGTAGCCGTCATATTTGATATAGATGGAGACACACATCTAAGCATATGATTTGGTTGAGAATTCATTCTTCAGTCTTAGAGAACAATATAAGATATTTGTGTAGCCGTCATATTTGATATAGATGGGAGACACACATCTAAGTATATGATTTGGTTGAGAATTCATTCTTCAGTCTTAGAGAACAATATGAGATATTCATGTAGCCGTCATATTTGATATAGATAGGAGACACATCTAAGCATATGATTTAGTTGAGAATTAATTCTTCAGTCTTAGAGAACAATATGAGATATTCATGTAGCCGTCATATTTGATATAGATAGGAGACACATCTAAGCATATGATTTGGTTGAGAATTCATTCTTCAGTCTTAGAGAACAATATAAGATATTCGTGTAGCCGTCAAATTTGATATAGATGGGAGACACACATCTAAGCATATGATTTGGTTGAGAATTCATTCTTCAGTCTTAGAGAACAATATTAGATATGTGTGTAGCCGTCATATTTGTCATAGATGGGAGACACACATCTAAGCATATGATTTGGTTGAGAATTCATTCTTCAGTCTTAGAGAACAATATGAGATATTCATGTAGCCGTCATATTTGATATAGATAGGAGACACATCTAAGCATATGATTTGGTTGAGAATTCATTCTTCAGTCTTAGAGAACAATATAAGATATTCATGTAGCCGTCATATTTGATATAGATAGGAGACACATCTAAGCATATGATTTGGTTGAGAATTCATTCTTCAGTCTTAGAGAACAATATAAGATTTTCATGTAGCCTTCATATTTGATATAGATAGGAGACACATCTAAGCATATGATTTGGTTGTGAATTAATTCTTCAGTCTTAGAGAACAATATAAAATATTCATGTAGCTGTCATATTTGATATAGATGGAGACACACATCTAAGCATATGATTTGGTTGTGAATTAATTCTTCAGTCTTAGAGAACAATATAAGATATTCATGTAGCTGTCATATTTGATATAATTG
This sequence comes from Ambystoma mexicanum, assembly GCF_040938575.1. Taxonomy (NCBI): domain Eukaryota; kingdom Metazoa; phylum Chordata; class Amphibia; order Caudata; family Ambystomatidae; genus Ambystoma; species Ambystoma mexicanum. The sequence continues at coordinate 126,981,160 of NC_090932.1, forward strand.
GAGACACACATCTAAGCATATGATTCGGTTGTGAATTAATTCTTCAGTCTTAGAGAACAATATAAGATATTCATGTAGCTGTCATATTTGATATAGACGGAGACACACATCTAAGCATATGATTTGGTTGTGAATTAATTCTTCAGTCTTAGAGAACAATATAAAATATTCATGTAGCTGTCATATTTGATATAGACGGAGACACACATCTAAGCATATGATTTGGTTGTGAATTAATTCTTCAGTCTTAGAGAACAATATAAGATATTCATGTAGCTGTCATATTTGATATAAATGGAGACACACATCTAAGCATATGATTCGGTTGTGAATTAATTCTTCAGTCTTAGAGAACAATATAAGATATTCGTGTAGCTGTCATATTTGATATAGATGGAGACACACATCTAAGCATAGGATTTGGTTGAGAATTCATTCTTCAGTCTTAGAGAACAATATACGATATTTGTGTAGCCGTCATATTTGATATCGATGGAGACACACATCTAAGCATATGATTTGGTTGAGAATTCCTTAGACAACAATATAAGATATTCATGTAGCTGTCATATTTGATATAGATGGAGACACATCTAAGCATATGATTTGGTTGAGAATTCATTCTTCAGTCTTAGAGAACAATATAAGATATTTGTGTAGCCGTCATATTTGTTATAGATGGGAGATACACATCTAAGCATATGATTTGGTTGAGAATTCATTCTTCAGTCTTAGAGAACAATATAAGATATTTGTATAGCCGTCATATTTGATATAGATGCTGACACACATCTAAAAATATGATTTGGTTGAGAATTCATTCTTCAGTCTTAGAGAACAATATACGATATTTGTGTAGCCGTCATATTTGATATAGATGGAGACACACATCTAAGCATATGATTTGGTTGAGAATTCCTTAGAGAACAATATAAGATATTCATGTAGCCGTCATATTTGATATAGATGGAGACACACATCTAAGCATATGATTTGATTGAGAATTAATTCTTCAGTCTTAGAGAACAATATACGATATTTGTGTAGCCGTCATATTTGATATAGATGGAGACACACATCTAAGCATATGATTTGGTTGAGAATTCATTCTTCAGTCTTGGAGAACAATATAAGATATTTGTGTAGCTGTCATATTTGTTATAGATGGAGACACACATCTAAGCATATGATTTGGTTGAGAATTCAGTCTTCAGTCTTAGAGAACAATATAAGATATTTGTGTAGCCGTCATATTTGATATAGATGCTGACACACATCTAAGCATATGATTTGGTTGAGAATTCATTCTTCAGTCTTAGAGAACAATATATGATATTTGTGTAGCCGTCATATTTGATATAGATGGAGACACACATCTAAGCATATGATTTGGTTGAGAATTCCTTAGAAAACTATATAAGATATTCATGTAGCCGTCATATTTGATATAGATGGAGACACATCTAAGCATATGATTTGGTTGAGAATTCATTCTTCAGTCTTAGAGAACAATATAAGATATTTGTGTAGCCGTCATATTTGTTATAGATGGGAGATACACATCTAAGCATATGATTTGGTTGAGAATTCATTCTTCAGTCTTAGAGAATAATAAAAGATATTTGTGTAGCCGTCATATTTGATATAGATGCTGACAAACATCTAAGCATATGATTTGGTTGAGAATTCATTCTTCAGTCTTAGAGAACAATATACGATATTTGTGTAGCCGTCATATTTGATATAGATGGAGACACACATCTAAGCATATGATTTGGTTGAGAATTCATTCTTCAGTCTTAGAGAACAATATAAGATATTTGTGTAGCCGTCATATTTGATATAGATGCTGACACACATCTAAGCATATGATTTGGTTGAGAATTCATTCTTCAGTCTTAGAGAACAATATACGATATTTGTGTAGCCGTCATATTTGATATAGATGGAGACACACATCTAAGCATATGATTTGGTTGAGAATTCCTTAGAGAACAATATAAGATATTCATGTAGCCGTCATATTTGATATAGATGGAGGCACACATCTAAGCATATGATTTGGTTGAGAATTCATTCTTCAGTCTTAGAGAACAATATAAGATATTTGTGTAGCCGTCATATTTGTTATAGATGGGAGATACACATCTAAGCATATGATTTGGTTGGTAATTCATTCCTATGTTTAGGAATATCTTCCACTCATATAGTTGATAATCCCCCGCTTATATCATGTTCTTCTTGTTTCTAGGGAAGATTCTTTTTTAATTTCTCTTTGTGTCTCGTAAATTTCCAATTTCCAATGGAATTTGAAAACACTAATTTTGATGCAAAATATATCTCATATTTCAATCCTGGCTCAATATGTAAATAGCATAGAGTAAAAATCCACAGTTTTTCTTTCAGATTGGTAATTCTCATGTCCTTTTCAATTTAACATCTTTCAGACATTATAATTATCTTAATAGTAAAAGCAGAAAATATTTGCCCATATGTCATATCAAAAGTATTGGCTATTTCTCAGTTGTGGTCCTTTGCTTCAGCGACCATCTTCTTCCTTCTCTTGTATTAGCTATACCCTGTCTTACCCCTGCTAGCACTGCTCATTGTCAGTGTTTTGCATCTTCCAGGCTCCTAGCACTTGGTTAGCTATTTCAGTGATTCTTCCCAATGTTGCTGCATTCATATTCTTGTTGCATTTCCCTATTAAAATTGAATTTATTATTTTTCGGAGTATTTAACAACTTCTGAGCAGAAGGATTAGTCCCGTCACAGATTTTGGGATTTCCTAATGAGCAGTGTTTATTCTGACGTAGCACTCCCAAACTCTTTCTTGTTCGTCAGCCAAGCATTCTTGTGGTATTACCTTCTAGAAATCTTTGGGGATCTGGTGTGTGACAGGGCCACTCACTGGGGCTGGAATTGATTAGCTGTGCATCTCTGTACCCTGTACCGATTTCTGGCCAAGATAAGTACCTTCATTGAATAAGGCAACATGGTCATCAGGATATGTAACTGGAGAGACCCTCATGGTCTGGGTTTCTACTCTTACTGGAGAAACATTGATTCATTTCAAGTATAAATCTGGTTCTTCCATTTACATCTGGGTTCTTTCACTCCAGATAATTATTTGAATTTCTGAGCATGGGCCAGGGGCATTATAGGGCTGAACCAAAAGTTTACTTTTGCATATTTACAGATACCTCAATGCTGTTGTCAGAATATCTTCCTCCTTAAGGCACGAGGGAAACCTTTCATCCACTTGCTTTAAATGGACAAGTGGCAGAATAGGATATGACACTCTCTTATTTTCCCACCAGGGTTTATCACTTTCCTTTGCATAGCTGTTATGATCTGAATGGCATTACACTTATGGTAGGCTTGATTTTGTTGTCTATAGTTTACTGCCTCTTCTTTGTGAAAGAAGGATATTCCCATTTACCTTTCTGTTGTTCTTCTGTATAGAACATCAACAGACTTTCTACCATATCAACTGTATTCTATTCTGAAGTGTAATTGCTTTGTGCTGTGGTCAATCAGGCTCTGATGTTCTTCGTCCCTTCTTTTGTTTTATAACAAGAGAGGCAATGTGAAGCTGTTGTATCACTCTAGTCTTACATTGACAATTGTGGAGGATATTTACAGGCTGCATGAGAGGTGGCTTTTCTTGAATTGCCTATATATGTAAGGGGATGGACCCAGTACAAACCAAGCAGTTGTATCTCGCCAAGCACTTCTGGTGTTGCTCTAGGATTCGTATGAGTGGTGTATATGTATGGTAACTTGTCCTATAGTTATTTCCTCCTCATGCAGAGTGCAATAGGGTCATCTGCTGCCTGTGAGCAGTGCACATATTCCGAGGAAGAGGAGTGAATATGCAGGGAAAGCATGAAGTGTAGAGACTTAATGAGCAGCTACTGCCAGATCTCTACAGTGCTGTGTGCATTTTGTAGCATAACATAAATAGACTGCACCGTCATGTAAGGGAATGCATGAATGAAGAGAATGTGTAGAGTGCTGCCGACCCATAACTAGGTATCCAAGCGCTAGACAACATATACTTCAACTACAGGGCAAGCAAGAAAATGAAGAGAATATAGTGAGATAACAACCAGAAGTCATTGGAGACTATTTAAACATAAGAAGGGACAACACTTGAAGAACTTAAAGATATACTGTAAGTTAAAAACAGGTGGGTTTTGAGTTTCCTTCTAAATGATAAAAGAGTGTTAGACATACAAAGCTCCAGGGATAAGAAGCTCCAGAGGGATGCTGCCAAAACCCAAAAAGGCAAACCCAAAGGCTCTTCATTTTTTGCATCCATAATATGGGACTTTAACAAGTAACTGATAGGACGAGCTCAGCGATCGCATTGGAGAATACTATGTAATCATCTTCTTTAGATTGGTTCATGCTAGTCCATGCAAAATTGTATCAACTAGCATTCAGAACTTTAAACTTAAGCATAGCCATCACAGGAAGTAAGTGTAGCTTTTTGAGAACTTGGCTTAAGTGAGTGAGCCCATCTGGGTGTGTTAGGCACTATATGTGCAGGGGTGTGGAGGATGGCCTGTAGTCTGTGCAGTCCTTTTTTGTCTAAGACATTATAGTAGTCTAGTTGTGCACCGATCATTGCTTGTTCAATAAAGGCATAGTTATTTTCTGATGCAGTTGTCTTATTTGCTTAAGCAACATCAAGCAGGATGATGAAGATTTCACCAATATATTTATCTTGGGTAGTAGCATGGATAGGGTGAAGTCAAATAGAATTCCCAGAGACTTAACCGTATCAGAGGTTTTGATTAATTCCTGGGCCAGCAGAATATGAGAATAGGGAGAAGTGCGGTCCACTCTTAAATGACCAGAGTGAAGTAGAAGAAACTCAGTTTTAGAATGATTTAATTTAGGAACATTTGACTTAATCTATTTCTAAAATGTAAGGAAAAGATTCCAGCATGTTCATAACATTTCCTTTAGAGTGCCAGTACATTTCAGAATAATCTGGGTGTTGTCAATGTAGTTCTAGAACTTCAGCCATAGACTGGTTAGCAACACATGAAGTGGCATTTTATGCACATGAAAAAGGATTAGGGAAAGACAGGAACCCAGGGGGTCACCACAGTCCAGAGGAGCAGAGCATGATTCATGAGCTGCTGTTCTCACTGTACATGACCGTCCATAAAGAAAAGACTGGAACCCATTATAAGTAGAAGGAGCTCGTCTTAGCTTCTGAGAAATTCTGTTCAGCAAGATTCATTGATCAATACTATTGAAAGCTGCAGATAAATCTAGCAGCATGAGGACACATACACCATCGGTATCTAGAGCCTAAGAAGATTTTCCTTAAAATCTAAAATCAATGTGAGCTGTTTCGGTACGTCCTCCTGGATAACATCCTGATTTGAAATCCCAGAGTATGTTGCAGACCTCTAGATGATCCGTTAGCTGAAGGGAGGCAATCCTTCCCATAATTGTTCAATACCTTCTTCTGTTCCATCATTATAGCCTCCAAAATAGGCATGCACCATTATTACCTTGAATGAAAGGAATGTCCACAAGGTGTTTAATAAATATAGGCTACTAATCTAAATTATGAAAGTCCAATGATTATCTTTAAGAGCAGGTTGTTATTGACCATTCCCATACCTTCATCTTGTGGGATTCCATTGTTGGCTTTTGATTAATTTTGCAGAGCCTTCTCGTCTGCCAAATGTAATCATCGTGCCCTTTTGTCGCATCTGGTGATACATTGTTGCTTTTCATCCCAGGAAAATAACAGTCCAAACGGAAAGGTCCATTTATATCTCACTTGCGCTTGTGCCAGAGCTCTGACTACTGGGCCCATCATCCTTCTCTTCACTAGTGTTGTTTATGTGAAATCTTGATACAGATGAATCTTTGTCCCGTTGATCCTTACTGGGCCTGATATCCTGGAAGCAATCAGAATCTGTTCTTTTTGTACATATGCCGTTATTGCCACCAGCATATCCTGTGGTCTAGATCCTGGATCCGATCTCTTAGGACCTACCCGATGAATACAGTCAATATTTATGTCTAACCTTTCCTCAACTCCCAGTAGATTTGCAAAGACGTGTTGGGCTGTGTCTCGTAAGCCCTTATCTACCACCCCTTCCGATAGATTATTTATACAGATACAGATGTTTGATCTTCTCTAGTAGTTTTCCAGGTCTTCACTCTGGATTCCAAAGTCTACGTGAGCCTCACAAGCACATCTGTCTTTCCTGTGTCTTCTGTTATTTCATGCAGGGAATTTTCTGTCATGTCTACCCGTTCCTCCAGACAAGCTATATCACTCTTCATTTCATGTATCGACTGTGTCAATACCGTCCATGTGATATACAGCTGCGTTTTAAGTGTTTCTATGATTTTCTTTCAAAATTCTTGAAAGCACAGTCTGAAGTCTTCCTTGGTGACAGCAGTCTCTGTAGATAGAAGTGGTTGTATAGTTGGGTCACACCCTTGCGGGGGCCTTTGTTCCATTGATGTGTCTAATTCCAACTCCTTCCTCCAAAGTTTCTGCAGGTTTCCCCCTTGAGTTTTTCTTGGAGGATTGGCCGTAACCGGCATCTCTTTCCCTTTGTCCCTGTACATCAAAGATAGTGCGGGTGGCGGGTACGCAACCACTGTCTCTGTCCCGGTCCTCAGTGTGGGACTGTGTTAGCCTAACCTTCTATGCACCCCACCAAGTCACTGGTCCCGAACTGCGTGTATTAGCAAGCTAATGGTCAGCGTTATCTCCCTGGGCCGTTCCCAGCTCCTTCGAGTTCCATGAAAATATTTTGGGGCATCCCCTCACCTGCCAATCACTCTAGTTTGGAGGTTTGACTCCCCTCACCAGATGATCATAGATCCCATGGTGGGGACAGCACCAGACTTGTCTCTGGGTCTTGAATTTAGCCACTGCCAATGGTTTTGTGATGTTATGGTTGTTCTTGCATCGACAGACATGTTGGCATGAATGGGTAAAACATCTCCGACATCACTCGGGTGGTTGCAAATCCATGGTGAGTCCTGAGTGGATCCCCTATGATGTTGTGGAAGCAGTCTGCTTCTTACCAGCCCACCAGTGTAGTGGTCGGGTTTGGCTTCTCCTGCTGTGTGCACTGTGTCCTTGCTCCGAAGGCCAAGCCTGCGCAGGCTTGAGACCCTACTTGGAGGGGGGACATCTAGGGGTGCACTTCTGGTGTCAGTTCTTATCCCCGGCATCTAACACCTCTACCAGGAGTCCTGGTCGTCACCCCAAGCTGTCTATGGATTGTTCTTTGCCTCCTCGGGCTGATTTTACAGACCTCCCTGCCCGTCGGCCCACCGGCCTGGCCGACATCTGGATGTGCTGTCCCTGCTGTGAGCAGGCCTCCCTGCACCTTCAATTACCGCAGCAGTGTTCCAGGCCATGAGTCTTGACAAGCCACTCCCGACCCACCCGGTCATCGGGCGTTGAAGTGTGCCTCTCACCTAGCCTCAGAGCCACTCCACGCCTTCTGCCACCCCACTCCGCGAATGGAGGCACAGGGCATCAGCGACCTGCTCTGCCGTTGGCTACTTGGCTCCCCCTCCAGCACGGGCTGCTTCGACGCCCATTCTCATCTTTTTCCTTTGTCCCACTGTGTAACCCCCCCCCCCGCCTCTGCAGCACCCTTTCAATGCAGCAGTCCATGGTAATCCTCATCCGCGGTGTTCCACTTTATTGCAGTTTCAGTATTGTTTGGGCACTGGGTGGAGAGAGCATGAGACTCACGGCTCTCCTAGTTCGGTGGCCATCTTGGAATCAACAAAGCTCTTTTTAAGCATCTCGACGCCAGGAACAAAACTCAAAAAAACTTCAAAGCCCTAGGGTGCACCTTTTCCGAGATATTTGCACTGCAACACACAAAATTGCCAAAACATCAATGTGGTCATAGAAAGAGCTAATTTTAAGCATCTCAACACCAGGAACAAAGCATTATGGCCTCGAAAACCACATTTCAAGGGCAAAGGATGCACCATTTCCAAGATATTTGCACCACAATACACTGCACCATGCAAGGGTGAGGCGACAGGCAGGAGAGCACACTGAAGTTCCCAGTATGCTGCAGCATGCCAACTCTTGCCTCCCTTCCACGTCTGCTCCTGGGTAAGCAAGCCAGCCACACAGCCCCATTCTCAGTGAAGTTTACTTCAGAGTGCAAAGCACATCAAATGATAAATGACTCAGTACAGGGACCTACAAGATCATAGATTTTCAAAAATTAATGACAGTGTTATCATGTCTACAGAACCTGTGCCGAGTACAGGTACTTTTTGCTAGTGCTATCTATTTGCAAGGGCATCTGTTGGCTGTTATGTGAAATGTAGCCTCCAATCTTCAATTAATCATTTTGTGCATGTTTTACCTTCTCTTCAGGAGTCATTTACAGAGATAACAGTTTTAAGGCATGTGCTACCATTCCAAGATGGCACCCATGATAAAACTGCTGCTATAGTTGGGTGTTATGGATTATGGGCCTAGATGTTATATCATTTAACCACATTGTGCAGAACGTAAGTGAATACAATCAGTGTACAAGGAGCATGCAATCAAACATCATTCAATAACCCTCTTTGCGATGTAGACAGCTCCACTCTCTCCTATATTAGGGCTGCCACTATAATAGAGCGTTTGAGTTTATCTCCCTTAGGAACGTGCATATGGAATGAATGGCATTACACAGGAATAATTCAGAGTCCAAATAACCGAACCAACTCAAGAAGATGGCAAAGTACTGTTTTATTAACAATTATCTAAAACAGGGAGGTTACAAAGAACATCAATGGACGTACGCTCAGTCCCTCAACGATCTCCACAAAAAATACAATTCTTATAATAATAATGCGTCAGAGTGACATCATACTATGTGGCAATAGTGAACAACCTATAAAGGGTCGGGATTGGATAAGGGAAACATCTAGATAAGCACATGTATAGGAGCTAGGAGTGTTACTGGCAGTCCGATATCAGGTGGACAACTTATGCCTATCTCTTAAAACATGTCATTTTAGAAACATTAGATACACAGTTTCTCATTGATCTTACAAGCTATAAAGTCCTTCGTTATATGGATAAATACAATTGGTTGGCGCTCTTGTGGCAAGTCTGGAAAATGTGGATCCTTTAGCATCATGCAGGCCCAGACCCAGGTGCAGGGAGATAGGACATGAAGCAACCTCACCACCCAATTGGCCTACGATCTCTCATCACCCATGGCTTCTGCCATGGAATTGTTCTTGTACTTGGCCTTGTAGAGTATTCTCGTCATTGGAAAGGCACGGGAGGGCACTCCCGTGCCTCCTGCAGGTTATCATCACTTTGAGGGTTCATCGATCGGGTTGTCTCAATGGGTATGTTCTTTCAAATACTTGCTACGGTATTGGTACAATAGCTGGTGTTAGGCAAGGCAAAACCTTGTGTCTTCAATGCAGGGGAGGTAGGGAGGTGGCAGGGGAGGTAGGGAGGTGGGGTCTCCTCCAGATGTACACAGCTGTTCCTCTACATTTCCCCCCTCTGGTGGAGTGCTCGACCACTTCCTCAAGATTTTCTGCTCCTTTGTATTTTCTCTTGAAGAAGTGTCTCTTTGGTATCTATATCTTCTTCACCCTCCTCAGGGTGACAGCATTTTAAACATGTTCATCCACACTCCAGGTCACATAGCTGCATTGTCCATTTGGGGTGCAATAGACCCATCGTCCCATGTATTATTTATGATCCTTTAGATACCAGAATTTCATTTCTTCAGGTGCCACAACACTTGCTTTTATGTACTCTCTGATGGCATCATCAGTCAGCATCTTGTCCTCTGGTTCATCCTTTGCGTCAATAATAATTTAATTCCTAATGCTTTCTTGGCAGTTTTCTTACATTGTCCAATTATTATACTTATCATACAGAATCCAAATATGATTATCACCAATATTGCTCCAAGGAACTTAAATAGGTTGGCCATCCTATAAGGAATCCATGAGAACAGGAGTGCAATTCAACTGTCATCTCCAATGGCCTATGTCTCGTCCACCATTTTTATGTGTAGATCTGTCAACATCGATATGGCCTCCATCAAGGGACTGTTCTCACCATCATGAGATGGAATGAATGTACAACATGATGGCCCGATCTTGGCACAAACACCTCCTTCCATTGCTGTAATCATATCGAGGGCATACCTATTTTGGAGGGTCATCAGCCTTATGGTCCCCAGCTCTTCTTCTATAGGATTAAATCCTTTTATAGTGGCATTGGTTGGTTGCAGCAGCTCCCATCTGGAGATCTGTAGCCATTTGGCATTTACCACTGTTTGGATTCCAGGCATGAACATGGATGTGAACATTACTGCAGCTCTCCTGAACAGTTTGTGTTTGTCAGGAATGACATCATATGCCATTAGTGATTTTTGTGAGAAATAATTTGGTCTCTTCCTCTGCTGGAGTTGTATTGAACTTTTCATTCTCAAGTAATCATCCACTTTTGGAAATCCTTCAATCTTCAGGTCACTCTGTGGAATCACCAATGCTGGAACATGGATATATACCAAGGAACACACTCCTCCCTAATTCCTGGTTATCTTCGTACATACTCTGGATCCGCAGGCCCCACATTGATCCATTAGGACAGCCATCCCTCTCCTCATTCCTGTAATGTCCATAGTGTTTTTACACCCTTTATTATGTCCAACATAATTTTCCTTTTGCTTCGAAAGCACATTGTTGCTTTAGCCAGTTGGACTACAGACACCAGGCCAGCCTCATCTTCCTCCCATGTCAGCAGTTTGAAGTCCTTAGACCAAGATTTCAACCACTCATAATTCACCTTTTGTACTCCTTTCATTGCTTCTTTCCTCAGAAGAAGAGCTGCACAGGACATCATTCCATCTTCCCATCTTTTGTTTGTATGCACTCATCCTTAGATCAGCAGCTGTGAACGTTCCCAGCATCCAGGTATTCCAGTCTTCTCTGCTTTGTCAGAACAGTTAATTATTTTCATTTCTTCAACCATCACCTTGTCTTGTCCTGCAGCAGGATACACAAGCATGCTGTTTGTCCATCCAGGTTCCTTCTCCATTTGTGTTGTCTTGATGTAATCATCTTGGTATGGGAACGACTTTTTCGATCTCCATCGCAAGGTTGCCCAGTTCCCTTGAAACTGGCCTCTAGTAGGGCATGCTGCTAGATGACTGAGACACCTCGCATCTTGCACTGACATCTCTTTTGAAATGAAGGTGATGAGAGAGAAGAGATAGAAATTCTCATCAGATGCTTTCTCCCCCACTTTTTCATGTACCACATGTTCTTCCCCAGGTGAGCTGCATTACCAAGATAGGTATTTACCCCCTGATTATCTTCTTCTGCATCTTATATCGCCTGACATACCCACAGATGTTAAAGAAGTTATCATCATTTGTACTCATACTTGGAAAAATCATAGGAGCTCTTGTTTTAATGGGATTATTAGGGTAATAGAGATTTTGAAATGTAAGGTATAGAAAGCTAAATAGAATACACATGTATATATATATATTAATATATATATATATCATGCATAGTATCCTGGAGAAATATTTGGTGTGCCTTCCCAATACTTGTTGAACGTGAGCTCTTTCTATAATCACATTATCCTCCTCTCAAATCCTTTTTAACACAGGTGTTCAGTTTCGCATTTGTAGCTGCACAATCTGTTCAATAATAAGTATTAAGAGTCTCCTTATCATAGGACCATTTTTGGGATCATGTAGAAAGTTGTGATATTAACACCTCTCTTAACAAGTCAGGGTAGGACTGAAGAATAAACACAAAAATAGCAACCATAACCCTTTGTGTGTCACTGTCAGCAGGTTTCATGTATTTATCACTGAAACAGATAGATCGTCTCCTGAAACTGGGTTTTGGTCTCTTTTCCAATTTCTAATCAGGAACTGACATTTTGGCATAATACTGATACAGTTTTTACTCTTTCAAGGAATTTCTAAAAAGCATGTGTTCAGCCTCTGGAATTTTCTGCAAATCTATGCACTTCCTGCTACAAGTTTAAGGAGTGTCCAATGAATTCCATTCAAAATGAAATATGTGCTAATCACACACTGTATTGTCCTTCTTCTTGGTCATTGATCAAGTCTGCCCACGCAGATATTCTTCTTATCTTGCTTCTTGATCAACAGGCACTGGAGGGAGAGTCTCACCTATGTAGATCGTTACATCTTCGTAATGCTGCCAAACTCGTCTTCCTGACACCTTAACTGCAGAAGGGGAGACTCCCTCAACACTAAAGGGACCATTAAACCTAGGCTCATGCCACTTGTGGTTAAAATTCTTCATACGAATTTGTTCACCAACATATAATTTTGGCGGTGGCAATAGTTCACTGGGATCGGTTACTGACTGTCCCCTTCTATATTCTTTGACCCCTCCTCTGATGCTTGATTTGATCTGCAATGAAAGAAACACTGGTAGTCATACATGCCACATAATCATACATTTCATCACCTTGACTTTGCGCTACACTCTGGGCATCACTTCTGACTCCAGGTGGGGGTGTAAGAGGCATTCTCATGCGACACCCTGTCACTAATTCATGGGGAGTAAGGTGGTCGTTAGAACCTGGCTGATTTAGAAGGGCATATAAGGCTAGGGGTAGGCAGAATAGCCATCCCTTCTTCAGAGTTAATTTGATCTTGGATGTCCTCTATTTGAGGAGACCGTTGAGTCTCTCGCAAATCCCATTTGCTTGTGGATGATAAGCAGAGGAAAGTGTGTGCTCTATGCTCAACAGAAGCATTGACTGACATAATTCAATCATCTCTTTGCTTATTGTAGTGAAGGAGGGTACTGTGATGGTCAGTCTTCTGTATGGGCCAAACGGCCACACCCAAGGAGAACAGGAATTTTGCTAGTCTTTGCTTCACAGTTTTCCATGGGTATGGCTTATAGTCTTGTTGAAAGCAACAAGATCAGGATATGGGTTATTTGACAGAAATAAATGACCCGCTGCCGAATTGATCTTTTTTTGGTTTAATTTCTATTGACCTACTGCAGGTGGAGACCCCCTAATGGTCCATAATGTGGGGGGAGACAACACTCCAGACCTCCCCCCACCTCAACCTATTCCCTTACCTCACCCCACATTTTTTTATTACAATGTACCAATTGATTTACCGAATTCAACTAATAAAATGCGGTCAATTTGGAGTAGGTCAATTTGGCATTAGATGAAATTGTGCAATACCACAAGATCACATTCTAAAGATACTGCTACCTCTATAGTCCTAGCTATTACAATACATATCTTCCCCACTATTATCTATTATCAATTATGTTTGTTTACTTAGCTTACCTTTTGTTGTTTCAAAAAAGTTTACTATAATGCCAGCACAATATGACCAACCCCAAGTGCAACAGGTGCATCCGTAACTTGAATTTGTGTTTTTCTGCTGGGCCCTTGGTCATGGATATACTTTTAAGTTATAGTTGTGTGTATGCAAATTATGTTTATATATTGTCAAGCAATGTTGTTTTGACGTTATTGTTCATGTATATTAAAGTGAAAGTTGATAACGTGATGGCAAGCATTGCTTCTGGGTTTAACTCTGGACTCTTGCAATCTCAGGTTTAAGCTGATCTCAGAAATGCATAAAAAATATTATTCCATCAATTTACATACAAAAATATAACTTATTTATTTTAAATTTGAAATTAGTCATACAAAATTAAAAGACTTGATAACTAGACATACACAAAATACTGCCATCAATCATTTAGTTCCATCAAGATATTAAGGAACTACTCAAATTCCTCAACACTCATTATGATCCATAGTGTACATAGGAAAAACACCCACTCATCCATGTGTGAACCCCACAGCAAGGTGACTGGATCACAATTCAAAATGTTACTACCACAGTGTACAACCACTACCAGAGAGGGACTGATATCCGTACCACCGAACCCTATGATAAAAATGAAAGGGCCAGCTATCGAAAATGTGGTGCAACTAACAGAAAAACGTGCATGCCTGACCTGTCAAATTCTTGAGTCCTTACATTATCAGATGGTCCCGCTTCAGATTTCTTAGTAGGCTGGAGGTGCCCAGAGTCAGCTCCCTGTTGAACAGCCCAGGGTTAAAACACACTGTGTAAGAACGTCTTTTATTCCAGGCTACGTAATGCTTCCCACCTTGAAGAAACATGCTGCTGAGAGGGTTCCTTGGTGGCCATCTTTGAATACCCAGTATCCACAAAAGCTGAATAGATAAAGCTAAAGGGGACAACCCTAAAAAAAAGGCAATGCCTCATTTCCTGCTATGGGAATTCATAAACAATTATCCCTGATATTGTAAAAATGAACAAGAAACCTTATGGTTCTCCCATATGGTACTGAAGTGTTCATGCACATCCAGATACATTTATGCTCAAGATTTAGATTTTTCTGCCATTCCACTTCCTCATTAAGCCCTTTATGTTAAAAAAATAAGTTCCTGCTCCCTCTTAAGATGTCTATCTTCCTTTTCTTTCTGAGTCTTGTCTATGATTTTCTATCCCACAGTCCACCTAAAATACTCACACCCATGCTGATTCTCCAAGAAATGTTTAAGAAGCGGTGCCTGCTCCACTTAGTTTTTTAAATCATTTGTGTGCTCTAAGATACAAGTCTTGATTTTTCGATTGGTTTTGGAACACAGGGACAGTTGATCATATAGACCACAGGATCGATATTAAAATTAGTAAAACATTTCTGGACCCTATTTCTGTCAAGTCCTATATCAAACTCGCTTGTATTTCTGGTCAATTTGCATACTCCACATGCACCACATGGATGATGTACTCTAACATTATCCCATTTTAAAACTACATTGCAATTGCTTTTAAATGTAGTAAAAACAATTTGTCATTTGCATCATTAATTGGGGTTGTTGATTTATCACTGTCTTTTTAAAGTATTGTTTATGTGTAAAGTGGTATGTGGAAAAGGTGGAAATCACATAGTAAAGCCACAGTACAAATAATCTATGGTCATGTATTGTTTTCAAATGTGTGTTGTTTGACTGTCAGGAATTTAAAACGTGTAAAAGGAAAGAGCACTAAAATGCCACTTGTTCAGCCTTGTGGTCTAAGAATTGTCAAGCTTGACCAAGTGGAATAGCGGTAGTGAACTCCTCTCCTGGAAACAAACGATGCTTCAATCCGCTCTCTCCCATCTCTTCCTCCATTCAGGTTGCAATGGGTAAAGTTTCCACTAAGACCTCTGCATCATGAAAAGCAATAAACCTTTCAAAAAGAATATGATTGCGACTATAATCTATTTTTACATACTGACATGGGTCAGTAGGGAATGAGCTACATAAAACTCCACATTATATTAATGTCAAGTAACATTTTAATGCTTACCTGTTGATGAGAATGTTATGGCTTTAGTCTTGCTCTAGTATTTAAGCAGCAGGTGCCTCGACGTACTGTAGGCCCTTTAAATCCCAGACAGATCACATATATTATGCATCTGAAATGTACAAGACTACATTGAAAAGGAATTATGAAGTTATAGTGTGAATTATTTGTTAATGTGGATGGTGCATGGAAAAACGTACCAGGACGAGGAAGAGGGGTGTGAGGGATTAATGATCACAATATGCTAATAATATCTTACAATGGATGACTTTTTTTAAACAGTAGGAGTCTAACAGCATCATTTGTGTACATTAATTAGCATATTAGGAAGGCATACAGAAAAAATAATAATTTGGATTTAGTTTATTACACGGGATTGTCAGGATAGGAATTGATATTCGTACAGTCTGATGCTATCTTCATGGACTAAAATATATATATATATATATATATATATATATATATATATATATATATATATATATATATATATATATATATATATATATATATATATATATATATATATATAATCATGCGAATGGACGCACGACAGAGAAGCTCAGAAAAGTAGCAACTAGAACCGCTAATTGTGAATGAGTGCTTGTAAAATGTTGACATGGCAGAAAAATATCTGAGTTCTTCTCTCCTCAGCATGTTTTTCTCCTCTGTCTGTCCAATGATTCTCCCTCTCCTACCACCACTCTCCAATGTTACAACCTTCTTTCTTACGACTCTCCACTCTACTACTACTCTACCTTCTCTGAACTACTACGCTCACTTATCTGCACTTATCTGCACTACTACTATGCCAGCACTACTACTACTCTCACTTCTACTACTCTCCATGCTCTCCATTTCCCTCGATTGACTAATACACTTCCAGTCCCCACCTCCAAACTTTGATGTTTGCCCCATTGGTCCAACTACTACTACTCCCTCTGCACTCCTGCTCTTCTATCCTATTCCTTGCACTAAAAATCCCTCCTTTTACCAATGTCAGGTATACTGTACCCTGCCACCATTCCTCTACACTCGCTCTCACCCTTCCCCACATCTCTCCTACACCCTCTCCTCGCACCCCATTTCTAAAAACCTCTCTACTAGCATGACCTCCTACTAACACTCCCTCCCTCTCACACAAACTGCTACTGCCCGACTCCCCAACTCCTATCTCGCCCTCTACTTCTGTCTCTCTCTCTCCATCACACCTTCTTTCCACCCTCCTCCCCACTTCCTGCGCTACACTACAAAACAACTGGTGTCACTCTCACAATTACCTCTCATTTACTAGGCTCTGCCATCAAGTCTTCAACACTCTGCTCTGCTGTCCATCCTGAACCTTGCCTCTTGGCCCACCTTTACAACCTCCTGCGACCTCACCCAAACAACTCACACTCTGCCTTTCCTTTCCTGCTGTCTGCTTTAATGTGGTGCTGCTGCTCGGTCTGTGCCTCCCTCCCCCTTCCATTGGTTGCAGTGCTCACCTGACTCTCTGCATTAATCAGTTCCTGTATTTCCCCCAGGGGTTGGATTACTAAGGCTAGAGACTTTAAAACCCATATATGACCTTCCCCCGTTACAAGCACGGTTTTGCTAACAGTCAGATGGTTCTCCAGTTATTTCTCTGTTGTGCTGTCGGCTGGAAATTCTTTTTCCTGCTTGGATGGTGAGTTTTCTGCTTTTCTGGGGTGCCGCTCAATGTTAAGTTGTGGTGCCGGGTCGCTGTCCAGATCAATTGTTCCATGTCTGGTTTTCCTGTTTGGTTCTGATCTGGGTTTTCTCGGCTGCTCGCTGATGCACTGTGGTAGATGCAGTACTGACATAGAGAAGAAAGAACGATGGCCAGCAATTGTATTAGGAGGCATTGGGAGATAAGGGGAATCATTACAAGTTTGATCGTTTAGGAACAAAATGATGGTAATGCCATTACCACTACTTTTACACCAGCAACGGAATTACTGTAATTTTTACTGCACTGCCAAACTACAAGTTTGACCTTGAGGTGGAAGCTTTTCCTCAATAAATCTGCCGTGCTAGGGCCACATTTGGGCAGAATTACTGTGGCGGAGTTAACACACACTGTAATTCCACCAGGATCCCCATGGAGTCTGATCTGCATTTATAATCCCATGATAAATCCACGGGACCAAGTGGCAGTAACGGTAAATGAGTTTGGTGGTAATTTGGGAGATTTACTGCTGAATTACAACCACACTTGTATTAAGGCTCAAAAGAGTGCAACCAGGGTCAGCACATAGGGAATGTTTAGGGACTGGGAGCGTCCCCCAACTACACCCACCTCACATATCTGGGACAGGGCTGGTTCTGGCTTTTGTATTAGTGAGCCTTCTGCCACAAACTGAGGAGGGCCTCTGTCTCTTCCCCTTAATAGGATCAGGACCCTGACCCTGTCACATATAACAACTGGAAAATCTGAATGGCTTTTGCAGCAAATCGGACATGAAAAGTATTGAGACCTGAAGAGGAAACGGACTAAGAATAGAAATAAAAACAATATAGTTATACATTGGAAATACAATAAAAGTGAAAAAGTGCTTTTTTTTGCAAAGAGAATGAAAAAAACAGATGTGGTTACACATTCAATGAGTGATTGTCTTTCGTGTTTGCGTGCATAAACGTCTTTTTGTAAATGTGTAGATGGTATATTTTGCTCAGTTGTGCATTAACGTGATGACATGGGTTGTTGCATCGCGGATGTGGCAGCTGATGTCACTTAAAGGGGCGTGAGCTGTGATTTGTTGCAGATAGGGCACTTGGCCTTTGGTCGTCTATGCTGAAGATCACATTATCACAAAATGGCAAATGGGAATAGGTGCAGTTCAGATATGAATCGTTCAAAATGTAAGTTTTGTGCCCCGAAAATAAAAAGTTTAATTTGATTTTGAGTAATTTTTAATGCGCACCAGACAGAATAAACCATATTTGGGCACAGATGACAACTAGGGCCAGATCCAGAAAACAAACAGGAAGAGCAGAGGGTAGAGTTCCGATTCTCTTACTTACCTCTTTTATTTAAACAAAAAAGTTTTCAATCTCTTCTTAAAGAGGTCCAGCGTCTCACACACTCTAATTTCCAATGGGAGTTGATTCCAGACTTTAGGGCCGAAGTTTAATACATTGATATATGGTGCAATACGGATGTCGTTAAGATTGGTAGCGTTAAACAAGCGAGTAAACGAGCCGGGTATGTCAGCGGTTGATCACATGTCTTTGTACTGAGGAATCTACTTTTTTGTGGGTGTCTTTGAAGTTATAGACACCTGCCAATGTAAAGCGTTCATTTTACTGTAGGCCCAGAAGAAGACAAGGCTTGTTAACATTTTAGGCGATTAATTGAAACTGATGTTAACTAACCAGCAGAAATCTTTTATAATAATCATGTTTCCAGAATGTGTTCATTTCCATCATCGACTACCTGGCAGACATTACTTCTCATTAACAATTTCTTGCACTTAAATGAGGACAGGATGAAAAGTGCACCAGGATGCAGTTGTGGATCTGTACCTTCAAAATCCAACTATTGCACTATTGCCATTGTTTACAGGATTGTCAGATTAACTATTTTTCTTCTTTCAGCCCTAAATTGCTGCAAGCTGTTTTTCTATGACTTGTTGTAACTACATTTGCACATTTGTGATTCTCAATATTACACTATTGTTATCTATATAAATAAACCATACTCAGCTGATGCAATTTCTCAGTGCTAGGTTGCCCTCTGCTGTCCAAATGGTAAAGAGCACCCACCTCAACCACAGTTATCATTTCAACATACGGATGCAATTTATTGCAAATATTCGGAATGTACTTCTTTCCACCCCCACGTCTCTTCTCATAGGGAACAGCAGTTCCTGTGTCAATGAACAGTAAATCACAGGCTCAATGTTTCAGTCTCGAAAGAGTGAAATGCTCTAGGACGAATGCCTCCTCACGAGCTAAAGCTGAAAGTAGATGCTGTAATTATGCTACCAGGCAATTTTATGCCATTGCGGGGACTCTGCAAATGAACAACGTTGGCAATTGCGCATCTACAAAGACACATCATAGAGGCCTGTGTGAACAATGAAACTTAGATACTGTTATGATACTGCACATACCTCTCATCCCATCTGATATGTTTAGCATTTTCAATGACCATTAATAAAAATATATGAATGAAAAATATATGAATGCTTAATTATTATTAATAAGTCACAGGGATCTAAGACCCCAACCTGGGAGTGATCAGTGCTAATTCTGATATTTAAGAAGGGGGACAGAAGTGACCCTAAGAATTACCAACCGATATTGACCTTAAAGATATGCTAGAACAGCATATGTTACACTGGGGACAGCTAGTGTATTATGAATGTGTAAATGAACTTAGAAGTATATGAATGCTTGTGATAGTTTTATGTGAAATGTATGATTGCACTTGCAATTTAGTTATTGCTTTGCACTGTATGGAAGAATTAACAAATTCATTGATTTAGAATATGTTATTACTTTTGGGAATACATTATCATAGTACTTTGCCCCATTGTTGATAACTTATGTATTTGATTAAATCCCTTTAAAAAAAAACATACTAATCTGTCTGATGTTATGAATTGATCCTTGTGTCATTATATGGCAATGCCAATATATGGCATTATCCCCATAGAGGAACATACTCATGTTGGCTTTATCCTCAACGCCTGTAACAAATGTCATGCGATAGTAAGAAAAACTGTCCAGACAGGTTACATCAATGTCGGCCAGTATGGCCATGTATGAATGTTGCTCAATATGTTGGCTTTGCCCTTTATGGCAGGATAAAAAGCCAAGCCACAGTAGGAAAACATGCATTTGCTGGCTGCTCAAATGCACCCCCTCCCCATTTAAGAATAACCATGAATGATGCCCCCCTATGCATAAGAACACCCATCTTGGCTGTGTCCTTAACCCCAGTATACATGACCAAGCCATAGTAATAACACATGTCACTGCTGGCAACACAAATGCCCTTCCACTCCCATATGTAAGAACTATCATCATGTTGACTTTGCCTTTAAAGCCAGTATTAAATGCCATGCCATAGTAAGAACGCATGCCTTTGCTGGCTGCACAGATGCCCACTATATGTAAAAACAATCATCAGGTTTAACCTTAACGCCAATATAAAAGGTCATGCCATAGTACGAAAACAGTATCCAGTAATGTAAGGAATAAAAAATAAAATGTTTAATGAAACTTAAATACCGAAAAATAACTGAATTTGTTATTAAATATATATATGGGTTGGGGTAAGGGAATTAAACAGGGTGGGGAGCGGGTTGGGCTGGGGTTATAATCATTTCAAAATAGGGGGCTTAGATTTGGACCCCCAATAAAAAAATAAAAGAAATCAGTATTTTGTGTTATAATATTTTTTGTTAATATCACATGAATCCTAAGAAAGCATGCCGTTACTGTGCTGGCATGACACATTCCCCTACCCCCAAAAATGTAAGAACACTCATGTTGGCTTTGCTCTTAATACCAGCATAAGAAATGCTATGCCACAGTAAGGAAGATGTCTTTGCTGATTACAGAAAGGCATCCCATATGTGAGAACACTAATGTTGACTTTGTTCCTTATCCCAGTATGAAAGAAAACATGCCATGCAGCAACACCCCCCTCCCCCCCCCAGCCTCGCATGCACACACATATTCATTCTAATTGATCACACAAGCAGTCATGCATCCATATAGCCCCTGGCATAGATGCATACCTACATACATACCTACATACATACATACATTGTGATACAAACAAATCATGAAAATTCACTTGCATACACTGCCCATTCATACACTCATGCAATCAGCAACATTCTTTCACGCTCATAGCCATCAGCATTCATTCACTTGCACTTTCAACAGTCACCTGCCTTCATTCACTTACATATTCAAAAGCATGAATTCACTTTCACTTCCTCCAGGCCCACCTCACCAGGCCGGCATACACCCTCACACATATACTGCACTCACAAACATGCACGCACATTCACAAACACACAATCACTCACATGCATGCACTCAGGCACGCACACATACACACTTTATTGTGTTTGAATAAATAAAATGCTTACCTACTCATTAGCTTGACTCCATTCTCCCTGCTCACTCCAGAGCTGCTCTGAACGTCCCGCCTGACACACTATCCAATCAGGAAGCAGGGAAAGCTGTCAATCAAGCAGAGCGGCCGGGAGGGACGGACTGTCCCAGGTCCTTCTAGCCCACAAGAGGTCCCTGTCATTTACAGATGGCAGAACTGCAGCGAGCATGGCCAGTGGACCATGAAAGGTTGGGGAAGCAAAATGCACCTGCCTTGCATGGTGCATTCCCTAGGCTCACCCGAGGGGAAACCTTGTTTCCGCTGAACCAGGAGCACTCCCTTAACTGCATACCGTAGCTGAGGGAGCGCTCAGATTTTAACTGGGCTTGCTTTGGCTCCCCCATAATGGGCGAGGAGGAGGTGCCTGGTCGCCCTTTTTGTGTGAGCTCCCCCTGAACGTTTGGTGGGTGGGGAGTTTCATTGGGGTGAGTCACCAAAAGATATGTTGCATCAGGTCCCCAGGTTAACTTAAAAGCCACAATATGTATTTAGTTGTTCGGCTTGTTAACTTTGCTTGATATGACAATATATATTTTGTTTCCAACTGGTTGAGACACAGGAGTATAATGTGGAAACATGAGAGCTGGATTTACCAAAATCGTTTGATCTTTGGCATATCACCCTGCTCTGTGCCTCAGTCCACATAAGTGTCAAAATTGGGAGTGCATAAAGCAGTGACTCCCTTAACAAGTGCTTTATTAAAAGTAAGCAAGCACTGGCAAAGCCACAAATTTTGGCTCTAGTATGGGCATTACAAAAAGTGTCTTGAAGGTTGCAGAAAAGAGGGCAGTGAGGAGTGAGAGGAACACTATTGCCTTTCAAGTAATACACGTGTACTCCTCGATTGATAATGCAGTGATTTTGAGCAGAAGCAAGCAAGTGGAATTTTTGAAAGTTGAGTGACCAATCCTACAGCAGAAAGCTGCAAAGCAAGCTGGTTGGTTGAGTGGCTGTTTCTAACATGTTTATGTTCAATGCTGACTTTAAATCCCGTGACATCTTTACTATAGCTTCTGAGAAATATTCTGTAATTATGGCATATTAAATAATAGTAATTAAATATTAAATGAGTAAATATACTGCAGCAGAGGAAGGGTCATATCTATATTCAGGCCATGGGTCAGGTATATCCCCCGCCCCCCATAGTGAAAACCAATAGATATTTGTTCTGTGCATGTAGGGTTTCTATTGGGCATAAAATGTTTCTGATAGTTAGGGCACCTGTGCGTTTGTTGGGACAGAGGTAGAATGCTTTTAGATACTGTGTAAAATCTTACAGTATTGGACGAATGCCCAATAGAACTCTCTCTCAACTTTTAGCCAATTTTCTTGGGAAAAAAATGCTTAACAATTCACAATTTCAACTCATTACTTCAAAAATGTTCTCGGAGGGTGGAACATCTCTCCCTAAACTCCGCTCTCAACAAGGTACGGTTTGGTTGCCTCCTTATGCTCGGTCACTGTGTGGCTGTTTTAAAAAATGTACATCAAGGGTTTTGAATACTTTTTCTCAAAAGATAGGAATTCTAGATTTCAGCCACCTCTTGAGTTCTCTTAACTCCAGCCCTCAAGCTCCAAAATGGAGTCCAGGTTGTCCAGATATGATCCCTGATCACTGGAGTCCTCACTTCAGCCCGCAGCCCAGATGTGAGCCCTGCCCTCCTTCGAAAAGTGTCCATCATGAGCTTGCATTCCAGCTGTCCCAACTTGCAGCCCTGATGCTACACTTGTCACTTTGACCCTTACATCCAGGAAGCCCTCATGCGAACTCGCACTCTGCTCTATGGATATGGTGCCTGTGCCATATCAAAATAAAATACACGGAAAAACATAATAGACCCTTTTACATTTATTTCGAAGGCATACCCTTTGTGCATGCAAAGTGCATGAGCATGCTGTGTGCATGCACGTCGCAGGCGCACTTCATGTCCCCCATGGTATAGCTGCACCTATTTGAACGGTTGAGAACCACCAGTGGCACAAACTAATTTGGTCAGAATTGCTCAAGAGGTTTAGGAGAGTTTTATGACCAGCAGAGTCCCATCCCCAATGAGCAGTTCAGGGTACACCGGGATCTACCCTTCCCCCGAGCCTGGTTACAACATGGGAGCATGATTGCAAACCTCCAAGGGATCATTGCCCAGGGAATATGATCAGATTCATGAACACCTGGGAACTTAATTTAGTAAGTAGGGGCAACCCTTACCTTCAAATTCAACAATTCTAAAGGATGATAGTGCATGCAATAAAACACAGCCAGATGTTTGGTCTATACTGTGTGCCACTTTGGACTATAGGCCTCATTCCGAGTTTGGAGGTAGCCATGCTGCCTCCAAAACCGGGTCCGGCACCGGTCTGGTTGAATGGGGACTTACCGGGTCATTCCGACCCTGCAGGACCCGGTAAGTCCCCATTCAACCAACCATTCCCCATTCCCATTTGAGCCTCCATAGGGCTCAATGGGAATGGGGAAGGTGCTAATAACGGGCCAGCGAATAGCAGGCCAGTTATTAGCGCCCTGGTCCCTTATCGGGACCCCTAAAGGACGTGTGGTCAGACCACACGTCCTTTGCGGTTCCCGTTAAGGGACCTCGGAATTGGGTGGTATGGGATTACCGGCACCGGTCTCCTTAATGGTGAGCGGTATCCCTTACCGGCCGACTCAGAATGACCACCTATGTCAACAATATTATTATCCTTCTGGGATCTGGCTTGTCACCTTTTGTTGTATATCACAAACAAACATTCAATAGAAAATGATATAATGTAGGTGGCTTGCCCCACTTGGGTAAGACCAAGCAGGCCTGCAAGCACCGCTCACATTCTGGAAATGTCTTCACCTGGCAAGTAACATTTTGCACCTACTTTGGTCTTGGACAGCAGTACAAGAATTCAGCTCATATGTACTCACAAAATGCAAGCCGCGTTGGGGTGTTTTCATGACTACCTCATCACAATTGTTGCACTTTGGGGTGTCATTACTTATCTGGTTTTGACCCATTTGCTGGTGCTGGAGCAGCTGATGTGAGAAAGCCTTGCTAATACAAAAGAGAGATGCTGGGGCACTCAGAAGCCGGACATGCGGTTGTCATGGTAACTGTCAATGCTGGGGCATGAATGGCTGCATCATAACATGTTATTTCCTGTCTCCTTACACTGTTTGAACAAATCAGTGGGAGTTTTACAATTATATCACCATGCAGGAGTCCCAGTGGAAAGCATGTGCTGTCATCCTCTACCGACGAGTAGTGATCCTTTGCTTTTTGATTTCTCAGCCCACCCGTCACTGTGTGAAAACCCCTTTCCATTCTCTATCATTGTGGGATTTAAAGCAAATCCTCCACTTCAACGTCCACCCCCACAACCCCTACTACCGAGCATCACTTCTTTGAGCCTTACTCGATACAATTGTCACCCTCATCCCTCCATCCATTCGTGGTCTGACAAATAGCACACATGCACCTCCCAATAGCACACATGCACTGCCCAATAGCACACATGCACTGCCCAATAGCACACATGCACTGCCCAATAGCACAGTGGCACTGCCCTCTCCCCTGCTGGTGAGTAGAGCCAGATCGAAACTCTGACTCTTCAGAGGCAGGAGCAGGTCGTCTGAATGCTGCATGGACACATTGCAGAAAAGAATTACACTTGCGTGTGTGTAAATGCATGCTGAGAGGGCTTCTTTGTGTGAATGGGTGGAGTGTGTCTTGTGCGGGTCTTATTGTATTTAGCAAAGAACTGCTGCTGCCCTCCAGCAAGTTCTCTCAGCTTTGGAAGCAGAAAGGAAACGAGTTACAATTGACCATCACTGAAAGTGCAACCATTTAGTAAAAAGGAATCACATTGTCTAGGCTGTGTCGCAACTCTAGTGGCTCAGTGGTTATGGGGATGGACTGGGTCACCCTTCTGGTGGCATCTCACACGGGTTCGAACGAAGCCGACGTCTGATTTATTTTTTTGTTCAAATAATTCTCAGTAGACAACTGGACCTGTATGTTTCTTTTTCAATTAAATCCATCCCTGAGAGTGGTGTTGTATGTGGGACACTGTCCCTTTTAGGCTGGGACCAGCCACACGTGGGGAGGGGCATATGGAGGGGGAGGAGAATGTAAAGTAAAGGGAGTACAAGATTGAGTGAGGAAGAGGTCAGAGAGAGTGTTAGAAGAAAGAGCTAACCATCCTTACCTTTGTGGCGGTCCGTTATTTCTGGTGTCCCCATTAAATGGTGATGAGATTCTGGACACTGCATTGCATTGTGGCTCCTCGTGTCGCTCGGACATGTCCTGGCACTACGGTTTCCAAGTCCTCATGGCTGACCAGTACTGTGCCGCGCTTTCCGATGTCAATCCGACATATCTTGACCTGCGCGCTGTAAGACTGCGACCCGAACCACAAGAAGTGCATATCACCTGAGGAGAGATCAACGCCTCATGGGGCCTCCACAGAAGCGCGCTGGCCACACCCATCAGTATGCAGACCTTTAACGATGCTGAGGCCTCCAGCGTTCTAGGGCTGCGCCGCGTGAAGGTGGACCTGACAGCTGACCCAGTAGAGGTCCAAGGTGAGAGGAGTGGTGTGCACCACCAAAAATACAACAAAAGAAAGACAATGGGCCTCATTACAAGTCTGGCGGTAACCCTGCCGGTATTACCAGCGGGTTGCCGCCGGACTTGTACATTTTACTGGCCCTGGCTTGACGGTAATACCGGGGATTACAACCCGTTATTAATGGTGCTTGTGCTTCGGTGACAGTGTGCCTACTGTGGCTGCTTTGTCCGGCAGAGTCCGACCTGTCGGGCACAGTGGCTCTGGCAGGCAGACTTGTAGTTTGCCGGTCCAGAAACAACAGTGCCGGTAAATTTACCAGCCCCGTTGTTTCTAGACTGGCAAACTTGTAATGTGTCGACAAATGATTTGCTTGTACTTCATAAATCCTTTTAATTCATCACAAAGATAACAATTTAATGTAAAATATGTTTCCAATAAAAAACATTACATTCTCAATTGAGTTCACATTCATCCTTACCATACATTCACTCTCATTTTTCCTCTTCATACACTAAATTACATATATATATATATATATAAATAACCTAATACACTTGGTCACAATCTACAATTTTCAACGTAAACAATATTGAATTCCCTCTGTTCAATCTCTGGTAATTTCATCTGCATATAGTTATTCAAGCAGATTCTGTGGTCGACACGTGTTTCGATTGTATCTCTGGACTTTAAATCTGTCCACTTTGTACATCAACCTTCGTCAGGACATAGACGGGAAACTCTTAAGTCCCGTTGCACATTGTAGGGTGAACCACACCTCGTAAAAAACAATGGTAAAGCCTATTGTATAGTATATCAAATAGTCATCCTCTCTTATTTAACATAAACACTCTTATTGTGACAAATTACGACTCAAACCAGTAGTCAAAAAAATCGTACACACCTCCGTCATGTAATAGTGGTGTGGGAACTGAGTTAATGGATCAATCCTGTCTGCAGTTGTACTTGTTTCCCAAATCAATAAGGACAAACCTACAAGGATGCAATACATAAAACCCCATTAGGTCAGGTCTTTTGATAATTAAGTTCCAAATGTAATAGGCCATTATAGGCCGCTTGTTTACGTTGAAAATTGTAGATTGTGACCAAGTGTATTAGGTAATTTAGTGTATGAAGAGGAAGAATGAGAGTGAATGTATGTTAGGGATGAATGTGAACTCAATTGAGAATGTAATGTTTTTATTGGAAAACATATTTTACATTAAATTGTTATCTTTGTGAATAATTAAAAAGATTTATGAAGTACGAGCAAATCATTTGTCGACATTTATAAAAAGATAAATGAATACTTTGCCATCCTCTATCCTATGGTTCACCACTGTTGTTGATAATATTTAGCCTGAAGGACCTAGGATCACCATCAGGCATTCCCCTTGTTTGTTTAACAAACTTGTAATGCGGCCCAATATATATATAAATAATTGAAAATAAGAAGAAAGGAGTGCCATATCAATAGAGACACCATAAAAAAATAAATCACATGGGCACACCCAAGTACAACCCATCTGCACGGACAGCATTTTCTCCATCAGCTACTCCCACCGAGCCTCTGTAAATGCGGCTCTCTGACCTTGAGAGACCCCGTACCGCATTTGTCTCAAGTCAACAGGCACCGGAAGCAGCCCTGAACACCAACCCTCCTGGGCACCCACCCCAGAGTCCCAGCGAATAGCCGGGAATACCACAATGGAAAACATCACAATCTCCCAATCACAAGCCACATTATCTGTACTGCTCTACTAAATAAGCTTGGGTAAGTATGGTAAGCACACGCTCCATTTCTCTCCATGCTCACAGGCTAATCTGCACTAGAGGACATTGACAGCGCCCTATTTATTAGTCATACATGATGCACTCATACATGCCTCCTGTCTTCTCTTCCACGCATAGGAATCCCTGCTATACAGAGCACTGTCCATCGAGCATAGATACCCCCAGAGGTGCATCGAATTCTCTCTCTTGAAACAGCTATGGCGATCAGTATGCTTTCCATCAGGACTGACCCCCCCCCCACTCCTTTTATCCCCTTGGCTTTATATTGATTTTTCCTTACCTTTTCAAAAATACCCATTTTAGTTTATGTTTGTATGCAGGGTCCCCCTCAAAGAAATTGAATTGGGTCCTGAAGAAGGCAACAGTCGAGCAAAGGACTGGTGCATGGTGTTAGTCGCATGTACTACATACCACCAAGCCTCAAATAATGGAACTTGTATAATCACAACTTATTGAAAATTCACATTAGTATTTAACATACAGTATGCCTATCATGTATTCTTTTGTTCACCTTTGTATTAGCAGGGGTTCTCCCCATTCCCATTGCACTAGTAAGGGTCCTCCCCATTTCCCATACACGCTATGCCACAGGGTGCACCTACAAGAGAGGGTCACCATGGCAGAGGCCAATACATTAAGCTTCAAAGAAGCAGAAATCTCAGAAATCATGAGGGGACCATCACTCTTCAACCCTACAGGTACTGATCAGCCTCTCATCCTCCAATCCACAGGGGGAAAATTACTTAAACTGAAGAAAAAATGCCTCGATACAGCAGGACATGGACACTTCCTGCGGGAATATTTAAAAGCCAATATCATACCGGCAGGTCTAGTGGTCAAGAATGAGCCCGCCCTTTTCCTAGATGACATGGAATACAGAAAAGGCTTTAGCCAAATAGCTACTAAATGCAGCAGAGACCTGATGGATCACACCATCACCACAGCATTAAGGATGGGCCACAAAATACAAGTTGAACTGGATAAACAAGAATGGGAATTTCTAGGCAACACAGCCATCACCAATGCTCGAGAGAAACTGAATGAAATTAATTCACAATATGACCAATTCAAGAACACTACGCTCAATAAGAAAATGAAGACACTCACGAAAGACACCAAGGACTTTAAACTAGAAGCTGTATATCCCTACCTAGTAGAGAACTACTATGATAAAAGGCAAGATGATAAAGAAGGGGGAAACCAGCAAAGGCCATATACAAGGTGCAGATGGGTCACTTTTAGTGACACCTCAAGTGTTGACTCAGGAGATGAAGACCCTAGACAATATTACACAGGACCTTTTGAACACCCGATAGGTAGAAGCCAGACTTTTTTAGGACGGGGGAACCCAGGGAGTTCTGGGGTCCAGAAAACTTTGGCAACAACAGATACTCTCAAGGCCCCAGATATCAGCAGCCACGGAGACGCCAACACCAGAGGAGATTGATCTACAACTAACCATTCCAGTGTTTAATCGTACATCTACAAAGCTGACCAACAAACGATATATCACTGCTTAGCAAGGGAATGTTCTTTATCCCTACAAATAACACTGATTGGTACACATTGGAAGTAGAAATGCAAAGATTTTTTAGAAGCCTTAGACTACAAATATTCTTTCAAGATCAAGATCCTAAAGAAGACACTGGTCTCAGATCGAAATCCACATTTACTCCACAGGAAAATAAAACACCTAAAGAAATCCTGGTCTTTGAAAAATGTGTGCTACAGGAAGTTCTTAAATTACAGAAACAAAAAACCATAACACTCAACAATCTGACCAATCAAGAAAGGGCAGCTCTTACATCCCTACGTGCGAAGGGGGGCGTGGCCTACACGCATGAAGTGAGGACGTGTCTCTCCCGAGCTCCAGCCTGATCCTCACATCGATCCTGCGAACATACGGCTTGATCCACGAAAATCCGACAAGAAGCTACTGCGGGCTGAAAGGAACCGATCCACCACAATTTGGCAGCAATTTTGCCAAGAAACGGAGCTGCTATCCCACGAAATGCAGCCCCGAACACAAGCCCCTGGGGACCAAGATGGCGGCTGCAAGGGCGCACTGACTCCGCAGAGGGGGAGGGTCTGAGCGCGGAGCCAGAGCTCCACCATGTACCATAAGGTGGTGGGCGGCGGTGACACATTCCTCACCCAAGACCGCCGTGCACTGCTGGGCACCCGCGGCCCGACCCGGCGTTAGCTGGCGCCGATTAAACAAGCAGCCTAAGCAAAGCCGGAGCGAAATCAGTGACTCCCCCGGCGGGCTGTACCAGAGTGGCGAAGCACACGTGGCAGCCTGAGGATCCCGGACCCTTGCCGGCCCACCCGCGCCAACCCTTCACATCACAGACGAGCTGAAATCCACCCTGCAGCTGAATACCGTCGCAGGCAACGGGACACAATCGCGGCCCCCCACTGGAGCAAAAAGACTGCAGCGCTCCATACCCCGACAAGAGAGCGTATTCCCAAGGAGCACTTACCCAGACCCCGTAAATCACAGCATTAGCAGTGGCCTGCGGTCCCCAGGTACAGGCTGCTGCCCGCACCCAGCTGATATCGGACAAAGCAAGGAAAGTCTGAGGAAAGCGCTGCAGTGGTGAATTACGACCCCAGGGGCAGCCCACACCGCACAGATGCGTAGTAGAGCACGCATCCGGCAGGCAGAGGGCGTACAACACACTGCTGGTGTCATCCAACACCCACCAAGGCACAAGTAAAGAGCGTGGAATAATCATAGCCTTGGGTCAGCTGGGGGTACTTGGCATATACCCCAAACCACAGTGTTGAACGCACAAAGATCCCTAAGCACTACAGCCTAGACAACTAACACGCGTGGTGACCCCAAGCCTGCACCAGAGTGGGCCCCGCTGAGGTCCACCCAAGCACAAAGCAGCTCTAGACCCTCCGGGCCAGCAGAAGCGACACTGCAGCAAGTACCTACAACAACGGAACAGTACTGCTCCTTGAAGCCGCAGTATACTAGCTAGAGCCAGCCCGGTTCCCCTGGACATCTCCCACCTCGGGCTCTACTGCACTACAACCTAGACAACCCATATGCAGTACCTGGATCCAACATATGAACAGGGCGGCAGTGGACTGCGCCACCCCTAGGCATCCAAGCCATCAAGCCCGTGAAGTGACCCCAAGTTCGCAACAGAGTGGGCCCCGCTGAGGTCCACCTAAGCATACAGCAGCCCTAGACCCTCTGGGCCAGCAGAGGCAACACCGCAACAAGCACCTATAACAACAGAACAGTACAGCTCCTTGAAGCTGCAGTATACAAACCCGAGCCAGCCCAGTTCCCCTAGATATCTCCCACCCTGGGCTTTACTAACCGCTTAAGCTAACCCTCCTACTTGCAAAAAGCCACCCCAGGCTTGGTCAGCGGAGAAACTTACCAGTAGACCGGGCCCCTGACCGGATACCACCTGCAACCTGACAAATTCACTGCGGCCAACCATGGCGAATTCCAAAAGTAAAGCCAAAACCACTATCATGGAGTCATTCAATGCAGGCAAGCCCAAAGAACTGAGCCAGAAGTCCAAAGGGTCCAGCACGGAGTCACCCACACCGGGAGAGAATGATAAAGACAATCAGATAATTGAGGCCATCAATGGGCTGTGTTCTTTCATAGACACTAAAATTGAAGAAGTTAAATCAGACGTGATGTTGATGCACCAAGATATACAGACCCATACAGACCGCGTGACTACCACAGAGTCAGCGCAACAGGAGACGACTGTGGCCCTTAAGGAAAGTAGAGTGCTGGAACTAGAGAAGCGCAATAAGTTCCTAGAGGAGAGGGCAGAAGATGCTGAAGGACACTCCAGACGAAACAACGTCCGCCTACTTGGAATACCTGAGGGAATGGAGGGATCCAACCCCACCGGCTTCATGAAACCCACATACAACAAGAAATAGGCGCCAACTGCCTCTCACAGGGCTTCGCTGTCGAACGTGCACACAGGTCCTTGAAGAAGAAACCATCACTGGGGTCCCATCCACGCCCTATGATAGCCCGAATTCTGAACTTTCAAGATAGGGAAATCCTTCTACACTTTTCACGTGAGGGAGGGGAAATTAAAAGAGACAGGGCCAAAATCGCCATTTACCCAGATTATACACCAGCTGTACAAAGGGCCAGGAACTCTTTCGTCCCAATCAAGGCCAGACTGCGACAATTGAATATCAAATACATGTTAATGTACCCCTCAAGGCTCAAAATAATTCACAAAGGCAGAGCGATATTCCTGGAATCCCTGGCGGCGGCTAACATGTGGCTGGAACACAACAATATGGCAGATGGCGAAGAGAAAGCAGCACCGTAACCCACACTACATTTCCGGATCATCCAAAGTCAAGCCGACAACATGGCTCGTGCCACAGACAGCATAAAGGGCGGGAGGTACTCAACTAACTTACCCGACCTAGGCACTCCCCGAGAACGGACTTGTGACAGCACATCGCTGATGCTCCATACCTGCTCAAGGTGACCTGGGAAGGCCATGACAGAGCGGGGGCACCCGAGCATTGCGGACACAACGCAACTGCTGGGAGCAGTTGGTCCACTTGGACAAAGTACATTTTTTTTGTAACTTTGTTCTGGTTTGAAATGTTCCACGGTCTTCAACGCAACCATCGCACAGAAACAAAGGGCACATCACAATCAGCCCGGGGAGCGGTCCAATGGCCATGGCAACTGATATAAGGATACTAACATGGAACATCAGAGGGATGCGCACCTACATGCACAGAAAGAGGATCAAACAATTCTTGAAAAGAAAACACATCTCCATTGCACTGCTTCAGGAAACGCACCTCACCGCGGATGTTGACTCACAGATCCCAAACTGGTGGGGAGGACAGGGTTTTGGAGCAACGTACTCCAAGTTTGCCTGGGGCGTCCACACATGGATAAACAGCTCAGTACCGTTCAAACTCTTGACCATGGAAGCCGACCCCGAGGGCAGATACCTCATACTCCGAGGAAGCATCAAGCAGCGTGAAATTTGCCTAGTCATCACGTATCTCCCTAATTGCGGAACCTCAGCATATCTTGCCAAATTGCAACTAAAACTGGCACCCTACAGAGACTGCTTCTTCATTTGGGGAGGTGACTTTAACAGTGTACGCGACTTCTCCCTCGATAGATCTGCTCCCCGGAGGCAGCCGGCCAGCCCATCCTCCTCCACCCTGCAGAAAGTCATACGAGACCTGGACCTCTCAGAGGTATGGAGAGACTTGCACCCCGAAGGTAGTGAATTCTCATACTACTCATCCCCACACAGGGTTTATACCTGTATCGATTACCTATTGATAAACAAAGCCCACTTGCCTCAAGTGGAATCCGTCTCGTACTCAGGCAGAACCATATCCGATCACTCCCCGCTCCTCATGGTATGGAAAGTAACGGGCCCCAGACCACCCATACCGATGTGGCGGATGCCAATGGAAGCACTAATGGACAGGGCATTTAAGGAAGAGCTCCTAATCAAAATAGTTGAATACATAGACAACAATGTGGGGATTGTAAGCAAATGGAGCAACATCTAGGAGACCCTGAAAGTAGTGGTGAGGGGGGAGATGATGGCAAGTGCCGGTGGGATTAGAAGACACTAAGAGAGGAGCTTGAAGCCAGCGAGGAGAAGATTAAACAATTGGAGGCCAGGCCCAACAAGACCAAGGAACTTGAATAAGAACTGTCAACAAACAGGAAAGATTGCCAGGAAGCCGGGGCCAGACTAACCAAAAATCAACTACATCGCTAAAACCACTAGGGCCCAATCAGAAGGGGATAAACCCGGCAGATTACTCTTGTGGCTATGTAAAAAAGAGAATTCAAAACAGCCAATTGTTGATGTCATAGATCACCAAGGCACGACACATATTACGCAAGCAAGGATCAATGAAACCTTCAAACACTTTTACTCCCACCTATATAGCCACAAGTCAATTATACCCCAGGACGATATAGAAAACACACTGGATGAGATAGGCCTCCCCACTCTCGAAGAAGCCCAAGAGATATGCTTAACGCGGAACTAACACAGGAAGACATACAAGAGGCGATCAAAACATTGTCCACCTGCAAAACCCCAGGGAGTGACGGGTTACCCCCGGAGTTCTATAAAGCATACACTACCGAGCTGGCCCCGACCCTGTATGAGGTCTACAAAAAAGCCTTTGAGACCGGCGCGCTGCCGAAAAGTATGAATCAGACACTAGTGGTCCCCATACTCAAACCCGGGAAACCAACAGTTGAGTATGGATCATATAGGCCGATAGCCATTCTCAACTATGACGTAAAAATCCTGACAACAATACTGGCCAGTAGACTATCGAGGGTTATTGGGGCCCTAGTACACAAAGACCAGAATGGGTCTGTCCCGGGCCGCAGCACAACGGCAAACCTACGCAGACTACAACACATCGTAGCTCACACCTCAGGCTCGCAGGAACCCTACGCAGTAGTCTCCCTTGACGCTATTAAAGCGTTTGACTTCATATACGGAGAGTGGCTCCTGGCTTCCCTGAAACAATTTGGACTGGGTGAATACTTCATCCGCTGGAATTAAAATCCTATATAGGTCTCCAGTGGCCAGGGTTAAAACTGGGAGAACGGTGTCCGCACTGTGGGACATACAGAGAGGCACCAGACAAGTATGCCCCCTATCCCCAATGCTATATATCCTGGGATTGGAGCCATTGGCAATATACATCCAGAAACAATTTTTCGAAGCAGGCATAGACATTGGGGGGTGATACCACGTGATCTTGCTATACGCAGATAACGTTTTGCTCTACCTAAGAGACCCACACCTTAACTTACCCACTATCCTGGAAGTACTAAAAAACTTTGCAAAGGTATCAGGGATCTCCTTCAACCCAGAGAAGTCATGTATATTCCCACTTGCGGGGCTGGCTGGGACCAGAGGGGCAGATCTTCCAGAGGTCGGAATAAAATGGGAACCACACACCTTTAGATACCTGGGTATTACTATTTGTCATAGTCCCGAACAGACACATGGGGGCAACACCCTATTGGCACTACAGGGGCTCAAGCGCTCTACCAAGTTCTGGTCCAGGCTCCCACAGTCGATGATGGGCCGAGTGGCCATCACCAAAATGATAGTGCTACAGCGCTTTCTGTACTTTTTCCAAAATGTCCATCACTATATACCGGCCTTCTTCTTCCAGCTACTAAATACATTACTAAGGGACCTGCTGTGGGGAAACACCAGACATAGGCTATCTGTAGACACGCTGACGCTACCACATAGGGCAGGGGGAGTCCAGCTCCCAGACCTAGAAAGATATTTCCTCGCCGCTCAGCTCAACTTCGTGGCTAAATGGCTCGCAGATGAATCCACTTCAGAGACTGACCTCCTTGGTCAGTTAATAGCCCTGATACACCTGAAAGAAATTCTCTGGGTCCATTGGAAACACTCAGAAAAGATTCCCCTGCTCATCCAACTAGGCCGCAGAGTGTGGGACAGGACTCCCAAGTTACTGAAGATCGTGAACCCATACTCTCCAGAAACACCAATGACTGCGGACGTCTGCTCCAATAGGGGGGAAATGGCGCTCACAAGATTATGGAAGGGACATGGCATCTACACCTGGGGAGATGTGTACAAGGAAAATACCTTCAGAGGGTTTGAATCCATGGTAATGAACAAAGGACTACCGAGGGGCCAATACCTAGGGTACCGAAAAATCAGTGAAGTGGCGAAACTGAAATGGAGCGAATGGCCGGAGGAACCTGAAGCAAACCCAACCCTAACCCTAATGCACAACCTGGGAGATGGTTTGAAACCAACCTCCAGGATATACGCCCAACTCACGGACAGACCCAAACCCAAAAGTGACGCCCTAAAAAGCTCATGGGAAATAGACCTAGGAGCAAGCATAACCGAAAAGGAATGGGAAAGAACCCTACAGTATCCCAGAGAAGTGTCAGGAAACGCGGGATTCCGACTAATACAAATAAATGTCCTACACAGAACATACCTGACCCCGAGCAGAATGGCCAAATTCAACAGGTCCACGACTCCACTTTGTCCCCGATGCAGCTCGGACGTGGCAGGAATAACACACATGTTCTGGAGTTGCTCCAAGATACAACACTTCTGGGCCAAAATCGAACAAGCCTGCAGAAGAGCAGGCTTGACCCAATATGAATGGACGCTGCAGGAATGCCTGCTAGGAGCCTACCCACGAATAAGCAAGATCAGACACATCATAAAATTCATGGACATGGCCTGTGTTTTGGCTAAGAGAGCTATTGCAAGGTCCCCCAATACGCCAAATGGCACAGAGAGATGGAACACTGGTAGGAGGCGGAAATGAGAATCTGGGGAGAGGGAGTAGCCAAGACTGGGGACGACCCGAGCATGACTTACGAAGCCTGGAAATCCCTGATATGGGACATGTTGCACCCGTCCGATGACAAACCCCCATGAGCAACAAAAACTGGCTGTCAGGACTTTGACATACGATTGGAACTAATCCTCAGCGACAAACTTGCCTACCTCCAATTAGCAGTCTCATCACCCCCTCGATAATGATCCCTACTCTTACCCCGCCCCCGGGACGATCCCAACACCCTAAAAAGAGCTGAAAGATGGCTAAAAGCGACAAAGACCACTGTTGTTTGTTTTAAGTTATGTTATTAGCTACATTGTTTCTTATTGGTAAATGCTAATTGTTAACTGTCACCGCATCAATGTATTTTGAAATGCCAATAAAAACATTTTAAAATAAATTACATCCCTACGTGCCAACAACAAGGTGGTAATAAAACCAGCTGACAAAGGAGGCGGCATAGTTGTCCTAGAGAATGATTGATACCGCACAATGGTGACCGACCTCTGGACGAAGACACCAACTACAAAAAGCTCACAAAAGCCACCATGGGAGAGATAAGACAGATTATGTCTGAAATTACAAGCACTGGACTAGATAACGAATGGATAATGAAACAGGAGCACACCTTCCTAAACTCCTGCGAAGAAAGAACACCTACCATGTATGCATTTCCTAAAAAACATAAGGACTCCACCGATCCACCAGGCGGACCAATAATCTCGGGATGCACCTCGATCCTGGAACCCATGGGCAAATTCCTTGACTATTTTTTCAAGCCACTTAGCCAACTGACGGCAACGTACCTGAGAGACACCATGGATGCCATCAAATGCTATGGAGGTACGACCATTGAACAGTCCTCCGACCTGCAGGTCACCATGGACATCCAAGTGCTATATACGAGCATACTGCAGCAGGATGCCATAAAGAACTGAACATCCAGAATCGAGTCCCCAGAGGTACAGCTATGGGTGCAGCTTTTGCACCTAGCCTGGCCATTATATTCATGGCCCATTTGTTTTGGTGAAAATCACAGTTTATTATCATTTTTGTAACACATCAAATCACCATTATTTCATTACACTTTCAACAAAAAACATTCGGTTCATCTTCAGTGTTCAAGGTATCTTCTCCCCTCTCCTTTCCCTGCCCCCATGCATAGTCCATAACCAAACTAGAACAAGTAAAATGAAACACAACCTCCTTCACAGTCTGCCTTGCACCTCCATAAACCCCCACTGGTTTCCTCGCCACTCAGCGTCCATACCTTTTGAAAAAAGGGAGCCATTCACCCTCTATGTCCGGGTGGGTTTCATCCAGCAAGTGTGTAAGGTACTCCATGTTGTAAATTGTTCGCGCCTTCTGCATCCACTCCCTCTCTGAATGGGTCCCTCCCCTTTTCCAGTGTTGGGCCACACAACTGTGTGCAGCCACCAGCAAGGTGCACACCATGTGACCCTCTTCTCCTGCATCTTCGTGTACCATCTCCACCCCAAACAGCAGCAGGTTTGGCGATAGTTCCCTCTGTACCCCATCCAGGTCCTTAAGCCACAGCAACACTTCTTTCAGTACCTCTGCATGTAGGAGCATCCCCACCACATATGAAAATAGTTGGCCTGCACCTGCTTGCATCGCCAGCATCTTGAGTCCGCCCTATGTACATTTTTGCTAACCACGCCGGAGGGTACTGACAGCGATGGATTATCATGTAGGCCTGCATTCTGTATTGCAGGGCCCGCATGGATTTTCTGACCCCCCTACAGATGGTCACCCCTGTCTGGTCGGAGATGTCTATTGCCAAGTCCCTAGTCCATTTATTCCTTACTGGTAAACATTCTGCGAGATCACCCAGCTTCAATTCCATGTATATCCCCGATATGCACCCTTTAGTCCCACTGCTTTGCAACAGGATCCCTTCAAAGGGGGTTAGCTCCCTGCAAACATTCTCTCCCCAACTAGAAGTGCTCATTGGCCCTATAAATTGTAGATAACAGAAGACCGAAAGCTTTCCTGTACCCAGATAATCCTCTAGCCTGGCCAGAGTTAGGAACTAACCGCCCTCCCATAACTAGCCTGCCCTTGATAGTCCCACCTTGTACCAGGCCTGATAGCACCCTGGCTCAGCAATCTCATTGCGCACAGGCGGCGCCCATATACAACTGAGAGGGGAAGGCTATGAACAGAGCCATCGGGTGCCTCCCCCTCCCTCCATACTGACCAAAATACTGCCAGAATCTGTTGTGTCAGCACCGTTTGGGGCATATCTCTTTGCGGGACCCAGAACTATTCTCCCAGCGTGACCGGCATCAGGTCCTGGTTGTCCATCAGCACCCATTGCTTCTCTGTGTTCGTGTCTGTATGGTCAACCATGATCTGCAATTGTGCCGCTTTATAATATGCCGCCAAATCGGGAAGACCCACTCCCCCCTCGTCCCCGCACTGAACTAGTGTTCTGTATGCCACCCTTGGTCTCGCACCAGCCCACAGGAAATGTATCAGCGCCCTCTGGATCTTGGCTAGGAAGGTGGATGGGGACCACTCTCTGGAGCATTTGGAATAAAAATAGAAACTTGGGGAGGATTGTCATCTTAATACAATTGAGACGGGCCACCCAGGAGAGTGTGAACCCTCCCCAACGATGCAGGTCTAGCTGAGTCTTGTCCCAAAGTGGTATGCAGTTTTTGTCAAAGAGGTCTGTCATTTCCCTAGTGACTTCCACTCCCAAGTATCTGAATCCCTCTTTTTGTAGCTTAAACCCCATGTCTTTCAGGAGGTCTCCATCTTCCCCGTCCCGTTCCCAACCCGGAACACTACCGTCTTCTCAAGTTTGACCTTGTACCCTGATAGCTCTCCATATACTCTGAGACCCTGGAGGAGCGCAGGGACCGATGACAAAGAGGAGTGCATCATCTGCAAAGAGGCTCACTTTATATTCTATTGGACTCCCCTCACTTCAGGGTTGTTCCTTACCTCTATTGGCCAGGGTTCCATCACTAGCGCGTATAGCAGGGGGGAAAGTGGGAATCGCTGTCTGGTTTATCACCCTCAAAATCCCTCCATTAACCACTACTCATGCCCATGGTGCCGAGTACAGGGCCTCAATCCACCCCATCCACCTAGCCCCCATACCAATCTTCCCCAGTACACCCCTCATGAATGCCCAGTTCACCCGATAGAAAGCTTTTCCAGCATCTAGTGAGAGGAGCACTGCTCCATCTCTCCTCACTTCTGGGGCCTGGAGTATGTGTAGAGTCTTGCACATGTTATCAAAGCCCTGCCTGTTCTGAATAAACTCTGACTGGTCAGCATGCACCAACCGTGGCATGAGTACCTCCAACCGTGACCCCAGTATCCTAGCGAATATCTTGGCATCAGTATTAAACAAAGAGATGGGGCTGTATGAACCACAATACATTGGATATTTACCTTGCTTGGGTATAACCGCGATGAGTGCTTCCAGAAAGGAGGGGGTATATCTGCCGCAGTTTGGATTAAGTTAAAGAGGTTGGCCATGGGTTTTGCTAGCAGTTTCTAGTACTGTTTATAGAAGACTCAGGTGTAGCCATCTTCCCCTGGTGCCTTCCCCAACTTTAGGTGGGTTATGGCTTCCGACACTTCCTTCCAAATTAATTTCTTCCTCTATGGTCACCTTTTCACCATCGGTCATTCTTGGCATTGGGAGCCTCCCCAGGTATTCCTGTATAGACCGCCCTTTTTCTCCCAGGGGCTGCTCATAGAGGCCTTCATAGGACTGAGCAAAGCATTCGGGGATGTCGCCCTGGCCTACCAGAAGATCGCTCTCCGGTGCCACACTTCTCTCCAGCCTTCGCTCTTTTATTCTGTTGGCTAGTAGGGTCCCTACTTGATCGCCTCTTTCGTAATATTACTGTTAGGCGTAACGCAGTTTTTTTAATACTTCCCCAATCAGGAGTGTATGCAGCCAGTAACCCCTCCCTGTCCACACCTTGTCGCATAAGCCCCACCCTCATCGCTCCGAGGTCCCTCCACAACCTCCCCTCTATCAGCCCTTTCTCTCTCTTCTTCTGGGCGCCTTCCTGTATGATGAGGCCCCTAAAGGAGGCCTTGGCCACATGCCATACCATTTTCCACTGCACCTCCCCTGTGGCGTTTGTCTCAAAGAAGTGCTCAAACTCTTTCCGTAGATAGTCTCTGAAAACTGTGTCCCTGAGAAGGCTGTCATTACAACTCCACCTCAGGGTTCCCCAGCCTCCCGTCTCCACTCACCATCCCACTACTACCATCTTGTGTTTCGACCAGGTCACTGACTCCACTCTCAGGGACTCGACCATTACCCCCTATTCCTTGGGGACCAGCAAAAAGTCGATTCTCATGTAGATTTGGTGTGGGGGCGAGAAAAAGGTGTAACCACCAGCCAGAAGCGGTCTTGAAGGAGATGTGCCAGCGCCTTGTGCTCCCTCACCTGTGGTTTTACCCGGTCAGCCTGTGCTGACCACCAATCCACAGCAGGATCTATTATGGCATTCAAATCGCCTCCCACCATTGTCTGCCCCTGCCCCCACTCTTCCAGCACTAAAAAAGATTTTCCTGAGAAAGGACAATTGATGTACATTGGGGGGCATAAACCCCTCCGCACCTGCACCTCCGTCAGCTGGGCTGAGCCCGCCAGGACTATGCCCATTCCCTCCTTAGCCCTGTCAGAGGCCCAGTACAGCTGACCAATTTCTGCCCCCTTCAGTGCCCTCTCCGCCCCTTATTTGTTGTGAGTTTCCTGTAGGAAAAGTACCTGCAGCTGTGTTTTGTGGAACAGAGCTGCCGATAATGACCGTTTGTTCGGGGAGCTAAGTCTTTTTACATTGAGTGTGGCCACCTTCCAATTAGCCCTTGTCAGGCTGCAATGAGGTCCTTCTTAACATCTCAGGGGTGATCCCTCCCTCCCTTGCCCGCTGTGACTGTTATGCATGGGTCCCTCCCTCCTTAAACCCTCCCTTCAACTTGTAAACCCCTCAAACATGTGTGGGCAAACGTGCCCAACCAGGGTCTCCAACCCTGTATCTCCAAGACACTTGGGCATCCCCAGGTCACTAGGGTGATAGGGAACCCGCCACCCCATTCAACTTGTACCTTGTCAACCGTTCAAACAATACCATCCCCCCACTTACCTCATTCAATCACTTCATCACAAGCCCCTTTCTTCAGCCGGTTGCCTTCGGCTGATTCGCCTGGGTTTTCATAGGTTTCCTTGAGGCTGATTCCTTCCTACGGCTCTTTGGTTGTGTGAAGGCGCTGTTCAATCGCGTTGGCAGCCTGCGCTGTCCATCCTTCTCTTGGAACGTCCCTTCCTTCCTTAACTCCGCCCACAACTAGGTCGCTTCCTTCCCTTGCTTTCGTTCGTAATGCTGTCCCCCATGCTCAAAAGAGAGGGCGAAGTGGAAGCGCCAGCGGTAGCACACCGCTTCCTCCGGCAGCCATTGTGTCAAGGGTTTACACTTTCTCCTCTGGTCCAGCATGTAGTTGGAGAGGTCCTGGTAGATCCTCACCATGGCCCCTTCCCACTCGAGGTCACCCACCTCTTGAGCCCTCTTTATAATATCCACCTTGTCCCTGTTGTTGTGGCACTTTGCCACAACTGAACGCGGTCCTTTTACTTCCCCGGCACAACGGTGGACCCGGCCAAAGCTTATCTCTTTGTCATAGGCCTCACCCATGAACTTCCTCAGCACCTCTGAAAGTTTGGGCTCCAGGTCCCTGGGGGACTCCCGGTCCCTTACCAGGAGTCCCCATATCCTCAAGTTGTTCCTTTTCTCCCAGTTTTCCACATCGTCCAGCTTGCTTCTGGCCTCGCTTTCCCTACTCTCTAGCTCCTTGACCAGGACCTCTAGACCGACATCAGCTATGGGTATGTTCCAGGACCTCCACTCTTTCCCTCTGGGTCTGTTCCAGGGCCTCCACCCTTTCCTCCACCTTGGTGACCCTGTCCGTAAAAGCACTCATCGAGGTTTGCTCCTCCTCCTTGAAGGCCTTTAGTTCTGTCAGGATCGCCTGCACATCGTTCTGCAGGGTGCCCAGTATTCGATCCGACATGATGCCTCTTCCTCCACTGGCACCCCTTCTAGGTGTTGAGGATCACCCCCACGGGCTGCGGGCTGGACGACTTGTCAGGGGGCCCCACCTCCCCTCCTCAGGGCCACCCGGCAGCAAGGGCTATCAATCTCCTCCTCACCTTCAACTGTTTTATGTTGATTCACTGGATGCCACCTCGGGTGTCGCCTCGCTCCGTGGCAGTTGCTTCACTGCTTCTCTGTCGCCCCAAGTCAATGCAGAGCATGGTGGTGTGCTGTCCTTCCACCCATATTGGCTTGGGATTGCCTCTGTGCCCCGTCACCCAAAACGTTCTTTTGCTGTGCTTCTGCACTATCCGTCGTGCATCTGTATTTACCACCTCAGGGCCCGGGGTCTTCCCTGTCTGTTGGTGCGTGTTGCACTCTCACAGTCTGCTGGCCCAGGTACCCTGTTTCCTGGACTCCTGCCCTGCACCTGTGATCACCACCTCAGGGCCTGGGGTCATCTCTGTCTGCTAGTGCTTATTACACATTCACTGCTCGCTGGCCCGGGCACCCTGCTTCTTTGGCTGCAGCTACAGCCTCCACTGTGCCGTCCCCCAGCTCCTCCTCTTCCAAGCTAGGGGATTAATTGCTTATTGTGCCCAAGTTGAGGTGAGGCACCGGGTCTTCCCTCCCGTTTGGATGCTCCACTCCACGGCCTGTGATTACGGCCTCCGCGGCAGCATCCTCAGCTCCTCCTCTTCCGAACCAGGGCATTAGCTGCTTACTGTGCCTCCGTTGAGGTGAGGCACCAGGTCTTCCCTCTGGTTGGGCCACTCCACTCCGCGGCCTGTGATGTCATTGGTGGCCGCGTGCCTTTGCTGCAGCGGGGCACTGGGTCCTCCTTCTGGTCCAGCCCTTTCTCGCCCTCGCACCGGGTTCTCCCTCTGGTCTGGCCAGGGATGCCGTTTAGGGACCTCCCACCTCAGCTTCAGCGGGGTGCCGGGTCCTCCCTCTGGTCCGGTCCTTTCTCTGCCACATAGCCTGCTACAAGTTGGCGGTCTGGTAACTGTCCCTAACTCTGGCTCTGCCGCTTTTCTAAGTTTAATTTGTTGTTTTACATCTGCAGTTGAGGTGAACTGATCCGCCTGATTTTGCCTCTCTTCCGCTTGCATGGGGGGGCTCAGCTCAAGCCCGTTGGAAAGGTCAGGCAGTGCCGTAAGTGCTGGTGGGGTGCGGAGCTCCGGTATCACATGGCCATCTTGCTCCGTGCCCCCTAGTGGTCTCCATGGCCCATTTTGAAAGACAACACTCAAACAAGCCCGTTCCATGACAAAATATACAATTGGAAACGGTATATTGACAATGTGTTCTTTATGTGGCATGGCATTCCTGAACATCTTAAGTTATTTCTCCAATGGCTCATCACCAGAAACCCCAGCATCCAATTTACCATGTCCTGGAGCCATGAAAAAAATCAATTTTCTGGACCCCACAGTACTTTACTACTCCAGCCACCATCCAACCACTCTGAGGAACAACCTACCCCATGGTCAGTACCAACGTATATGATGCAATTGCTCTACAACAGCAGATATCAAGAACAAGTGCTGAAATTGGATGAGAGGCTGTGAGCAAGAGGCTAACACAAACATGTCATTAGGAATGCACATAAGCAAGCCAGATGCACCCCTAGAGGGGCCCTGCTGACACCAAAAACCAGGAAACCAGCCGGGCACAGACTAGTGAGTGTACACACCTACAACCATCAAACTACCAAGATCAAGGCTACGATCAGAACATTCTGGCCACTGGTCCAGACTGCCCTTCCTAATAAACC
Source organism: Ambystoma mexicanum (assembly GCF_040938575.1). NCBI lineage: Eukaryota > Metazoa > Chordata > Amphibia > Caudata > Ambystomatidae > Ambystoma > Ambystoma mexicanum. The sequence goes on from NC_090932.1 coordinate 127,025,281, forward strand.
GATTCCTCTGATGGCACTGAAAAGATCTAAGAATCTTAAAGACTACCTGACCAAATCATGATTCTGCAGCACAAACAGCAGGAGCAACTTGTGGAATATGAGACCAATAAAAGGACATTTTCCATGTGGCACATGCAGTGTGTGCAGATTTACCAGCAAGAGTCAAAGCTTTGACATCAAAGGGAAAAAGTGGTTTTTCAAACACTTCTCGAACTGCAAAATGGCCAATGTTATCTACTGTGTGCAAGGTCCTTGTGGACTGAGATACACAAAAGGATTGTGTAACACCGGTCTAAGATCAGGTGTAAGACACTGACAGCCCCATTGGTCCTGCACTTCATAAGGAAGCAACACTCACACAAGGACATACGATGGTGGGTGATAGAAGTGGTTGCCAACACACTGAATATACATGCATCACTGGACCACAAAGAGGGTTGGTGGATCCACACATTGTACACACAAAGGGAAGGCCTCAATGAGGCACATCTAGTATTGTAATCACCCTTGTAGGGATGATGCCACCATATACCCTCATACATGATACACTCATACATGCCTCCTGTGTTCTCTTCCACACATAGGAATCCCTGCTATACAGAGCACTGTCCACTGAACACAGATACCGCCAGAGGTGCATTGAATTGCCTCTCTTGAAACAGCTATGGAGGTCAGTATGCGTTCCATCAGGACTGAGCCCCACTCCTTTTACCCCCCTGGCTTTATATTGATTTTTCCTTACCTTTGCAAACATACCCATTTTAGTTTATGTTTGTGTGCAGGGTAACCCCTCAAAGAAATTGAATTGGGTCCTGAAGAAGGCAACAGTCGAGCAAGGGACAGTTGCATACCGCACAGACCGACTGGCAGGCCACCACCGTCGCACAGTGTTAGTGGCGTGTACTATATACCACCACACCTATAATAATAATGGAACTTGTTTAATCTTTTTAACTTTGAAGTAGACCTGCAATATGATTTAATCTGTAGTTGGGCTAGACAGATAGTGGTCCAAAGTTGGAACCATTTCCTGCATGGTCACAACTTATTGAAAATGCACATTATTATTTAATATACAGTGTGCCTATCAAAATTCAATATTTGTTTATTTTTTGTGTATTCTTTTGTTCTCACTGTATTCATGTTACTGTTCTGTTATGTTTTACTGCACACATGCGTGTGGTACCATCATGTTTGTCATGTACCGATGTGTAAAAATATAATAAATAAATCTATATTTCTGAGGCTTGTGTAATCTGCTTAGATCACATGCTATGCTTAGGTCGACAGCTAGCGGAAGCTGCAGAGTATTACAGTTGTTTTCAGACTTCACTGACCCTTTCAGCCTTTGAAGGCCACACCGGGCCTAGGCTCTAACACAAGGGAGAGTGGGGGTTGGTCATTGTACAATGCATTTTCCCCTTCATCCTCTCCTTTCTCGCCCAGCTGCCATTTCACATAAACATGGAGAACACTCCGTTTAAGTTTTGCCCTACGTGTAATAAAAATTCCCCCGGCTAGACAAGCACCGGGCGTGCAATTTGTGTCTAGCATGGGATCACGACGAGGGGCATTGTCGAGCCTGCAAGCTCTTCAAGCCAAAACCACTTCGGGACCGAAGAACTAAACGCTGGGCTCATCACGTTATAAAGGCTGAGGCTGCCACGGACGTGGAGGTAGCCTCCAGCAATGGCAGCGTTGCGGTCTTTACAGACAGCAAAGGCGACGGGGAACCAAGTTCTCAAGTGCAAGCCCCCGACCCAAAGAGACAGGCTGACAGCTCTGTTACGGGGACGACACCCAGTGGCAAAAGCACTCTCAAGATGCCCAGCACTAAACACATACCCCGGAGCAAGGAATCAACACCATCGTCGACCAAACGCCTACACACTGCGTTGAGGGGAAGATCCACAGAATCGCTGTCCTCAGGGCACTCGAGGTCCCAGTCGTCTCATGACAGGCCCTGTAAGTCTAAAGACAAACCCAAATGCTGTGCCAAAAACTGCAACCGAACGTCAGATGACGAGGTTGAGGTTCGCCCCACCGCTGAAAGACGACACCCTGCGTCAAAAATGGGGGTAAGCTCCAAAATAACTAGTTTATCCCACCTTGTGAAAAAGCATGTCCCTGGGAGCTTGCTTAAGTCTAAGCATTCAATGAAACACTCCTTCAAGAGCCCCAAACATAAGGAGAAGTCTAACAAGGACAAGTCTACCACTACTCACAGGGAGAAACACACTGTTCCCCAGGAGGAAGGGTCCTTGGCAGTAGCCTTAAAGAATAAAGGCCTGCCTCTAACTCAGGGCCAGTCTACACCCCAGGGCCAACCTACACCTCTAGGACAGGCCACTACTACTCAGTATCCTGGTGTCATTCAAAGTTCAACCACATGTACTGCCGAAGACATAGACAGGGTCATGAATAGGATAACCTTCTTCGTGAAAAAAACACATGCTTACCAGAACTTCCAGACCACACCCCCAACAGCCGAGGCTTAGACTTTGCAGCCCCCAGCTAAGAAAACACGACCTAATACTCTTCCTCTTCCATCCCCAGTCGAACCAGTCCAGAGTGATCTGTATGAGGTTCACTCAGACACTGACGATGATGAAACTTTCCACGAGACAGATGAGGTGTATAGCCTAGCTTCACCAATTCAGCAGGACTCGCCAGTGGCAGATTGGCCCATTGACAATCAGCCACTCCATAATGATATGCTTATAAAGAGACTCAGCTCGATAAGGATTTCATAGAAGATATATTGGGGGACAAGAAAGCCGCCACCCAATGAATTCCTATTCTACAATCCATCCAGAGAAGGATTCAACCTTCTCTGGAAACACCAAACCAGACATGGGTGGTCAACCCGAGGGTTAAAAATCTTTTCCGTCCAGCGCCATCTGACCCACTTTATATCAGAGGCCAGCTTAAGCCAGATTCGCTTGTGGTGACTAGGCCTCATCACGAGTTGGGCTGTATTCCCGGCTGTAATACCGCCGACTGTAATAGCCCTAGCACCGACCGGTCCGGCTGTATTACCGCTGGATCACGAGTTGGGTGTTAACGGTAAATCCCCATTCCCAATTGGGTCCATTGGATTCAATGGGGTATTTTCAGCGCTAATTATGCAGGCTAATACACCCGGCGGTAATACAGCCGAAAACAGGGGATTTTCACCTCCAGAGAAAGGCTGGAGGTAAAACAGTCCATTTAGCGCCCAACTCGTGATAGGGCCAGCCCTTAAATGCAGCTGTAATACCGTTACCACCGCATTTAAGGGCTACAGCCCAAATCGTGATGAGGCCCTATGACTCGTAAAAGCACCTGAACACCGTTAGCCTCGTCATAGGCACCCCCCAATAAGGAGAGCAAAAAACTCTACTCTATGCCGTTCAGATAGCACAGCGAGTAGAGCGCTCGCTTTGACATCGATGCAGAGCCTGCCGACGCAGGTTTGAATCACGGCAGGGCCAAAGTCAGCCTTTCATCCTTCCGAGATCGATAAATGAGCATCACACACCCTGGGTAATAAAAAGCAGCGCTCAGATGCCTGAAGGTTTGTAGCGCTATATAAATGCAAAATTATTATTATATTATTATTATGAAGAGCAAAGTAGCCACTTCGGCAGCCTTCCAGACAAGGATCGCCAGTAACTCGACACTTCTGACAAGCTATAACTGCCACAAATGGGACGAAATAACTACATTGATAGCTTCCGCTCCCGAACCACTGAAGTCACAACTGGCCATGGTAGCAGCAGAGGGCAAGGCAACATCCAGCTGCATCTTGAAAAACAATCTAACTGCCGCAGACAATCTGGGTAGGATTATTGCTGAAGGAACAATCATCAAACGCCACGCATGGCTGCGCCAGACTGGCTTCAAACACGAGACCCAAGCTCCTCTCTGCAATATGCCGGTGGAACCCAATGTCCTATTCGGGAAAGCCATAGAAGACGTGTTGAAATAGGCCGAGGAGGAATAAGATACCCTGAAGTCTCTAGGACAGCTGACAAACAAACCACCAGGCCAAAGAGACAGAGGCAATTTTCATAGTTTTCGTGGCCAAAACTCCAGAGAGGATCAGGTTATGGACAAAATCAGGGCTCTTCCTGGGGTAACAACCGGTCCAGCCCCCCAGGGTTTCCAGAGAGGCCAATGCCGATCTCATAGCCGGGGGAGGTCCTCTACATCCAGAGGTGGAGGAACACCTGTGAAACAATGACAACCCGCTCCAGGTCCCCTCCCATGCCTCTCCAGTAGGAGGGCATATCTCACACTTCACCCACGCATGGGAGGGAATCACCACAGACAAGTGGGTGCTATCAACCATGGCAGGAGGTTATTGCGTGGCGATCATCCGAAAACCATCGAACCATCCCCCGCAACAAAGAAAATCCACGAAGGAAGAGCAACTCATCCTTCTCAAGGAGGTCACTGCACTGCTACGCAAGGACACCATAGAGGTCGTACCAGGGTATTTATTCAACTTACTTCCTTGTTCCAAAGAAAGATCTATCTATGCCCTGCAAACACTTATATAAAGCCACAGAAATTCTGCACGACAACGCTACAAGAAGTAATCCCTCAGCTAAAGCGGGGAGACTACATGGCAACACTGGATATGAAAGATGCCTATTTTCATATTTCAATGTTCCCAGCGCACAGAAAACGCTTGCATTTCAAGATAGCAAACCAGCACTACCAATTCAAGGTGCTACCCTCCGGAATAGCTTCTGCTCCAAGGGTATTCACCAAGGGTATTCACCAAGGTACTGGCGGTGGTGGCAGGACACCTGCGCAGGGAGGCAATCCCAGTGTATCCCTACCTGGATGACTGGCTGATCACAGGGGGAACACCCCATCTTTGCAGACTAAACACGCAAAAAACCATAAACCTTCTCTTCCAATTGGGCTTCTCAATAAACAAGAAAAAGTCATCCTTGTGCCAAACACAACAAAACAGTTCCTAGGAGCTGTCTTGGACACAGAGGCAGGCTTAGCATTTCCATCTATGGAAAGGGTGCAAAACATGCTACGGCAAATACCTCTGTATCAAGCCGGTCACCAGATAACAGTACGCAAAGCAATGCTTTTATTAGGCATGATGGCATAGTGCATATACCTAGTCCCACATGCACGTCTTCACATGCGCCCCATGCAGAAGTGGTTGATGAAACAATGGTCTCAAGCAAGCGGTCAGTGGGACGATCTAGATGTCGTTTCATCAACCCTAGTTCAAAACCTACACTGGTGGACAAAAATAAAATCTGTTAAAGGGAAAACCCTTCCACGCCCGAAAGTACAAGCAATCGTCACTACAGATGTGTCACAAGTACTACTTCCAGAATATTCGGATGAATACAGCTCTGAGAGTCACAATGGATATGAGCGACATAGGACACTGCTTCTTAACAGACAAGGGAGTGACAGTCAACATCATGGGAGAACAGAGCACAGACGCATCCTATCAAGATCAATGGCAAGAATATTCCAATGGGGTGCTAGGACACCACTGCCACCCGTAGGACAGTTCCAATGAAATGAATGATGCACAATGGGAGATCGACCACTGCCACTGTTCACGTGTGAAGGAGCCCCACGAGAGGACATTGCCTCCTCAGTTACAAGACTGCAAAAGACCTGGAGATCATTGATGGACACTATCAAGACCTGGATGTGGTGCAATAAATCGCAGGTATGAGACAGGAAGCCCAGTCCACATGCAGAATGACACCTACTCACCTGTCAAAGGAGGTTATCCATGAGAACTTTCCAAACTTCAATCGCAGACTGGGGAAGCTTAAAGGAATGATTGTAAAACTACACATCAATGAGTCGGTACACCCAGTACCCCAGCAACCCAGGTGAGTAGGTTACCACCTACAACAGGCCATATCACAAGAACTATGCCAACTAGTGAAGAATTACCTTATTAAGAGGGCGGACGGGCCCACTTGTGGTGGTACCCAAGCAGAGTGAGTGCATTAGAATATACATTGATATGAGAGGCCAACACTGCAATCCAACGGGAACGACATCCAGGTCCTAATATTGAGGACATGATTGTTCAGCTGAACAGGGCCACAAGGTTTTTGAAACTCGACTGATAAAGACGGCGTTCAACTACAATGACATCCTGATTTACGGCACGTCCCAGGAAGAGCATGACCAGGCATTGAGGGCTGTCTATATAGCACTGCAGGAAGCCAGATCGACTCTCAATTTTGACAAATGTGACGTCAATAAACAGGATCTCTGGTTCTTCAGTCACTTCTTCTCAGATGTAGGGATGAGACCAGAACTTGAGAAGTTCCACACCATCAAAGACTTAGCAGCACCAGCCCAGGTTTCGGATGTCCAGTCATCCCTTGGCATGGCGGGCTATTGTGCCAGATATTTTCCCAACTATGCCACAAGGACGGAACCACTTCAATGACTGCTCAAGAAAGACACAGCATTTCAGTGGTCAAAGGAGTGCCAGCAGGCATTTAAGGACATAAAAGGAGCACTTACTACCTCCAAGCAGTTGGAATACTTCAACCCGGCCTGGGACACTGAGATTATTGTAATTACCAGCCAGGTCGGTCTGAGAGCTATTCGAGTTCAAAGCAAAGGTGGGAACTCCAAGCTGAGCACAGTGTTGTATGCAACAGAGCGTTGTCGCCAACGGAAAGGGCATACGCTCATGCAAAGCTGCTTGGGCATGTGAACATTTTCACCATTTCATCATTGGCAAGAAATTCACATTGGTGACAGAACACCAGGCGTTGCTGTTGCTCTATGGTAATCCATGAACAAAGAGGCTACTGCGTATTGAGAGCCGGGGCATCAGATTGCAAGAATAGGACTAAGAGATTGTACATAGACCGGGGGTATCGAAACCCAGCTGATTATTTATCATGCCACCTGGAGCAGGGCCCACAGGCACCAAGGAAAGGGGACACAGAGTACATTCATTAAGTCACGGCTAACGCCCTCCCACCATCACTCACGCTGGATGCATTCGCAAAAGCATCGGAAGATGATCCATCAATTGTCATGGCAGTGGAACTAACAAGCAACAACTAATGGAGATACTGTCGAACGCACTTCCAGCATCACCAAAGGGCAAACTAAAATTAAATTAGAGTGCCAAGCCAAAATCCACACGGAGCTAGCAGTATCAAACCAACAAGTGCTACTAAGAGGGTGTCAGCTGATCGTTCCGACCACTCTGCGTAGGTCAGTAGTACATACAGCTCATGAATGAGGGAGACAGAGGAATCGCGAACATAAAACAACTTCAATAGCATGTGTGGTTCCCATTCATGTATGCGCTAGTTGAAGAGACAATATGACTCTGTCTTCCATGCCAATGCACCTCCAGGTTGGATCCGCTGGTACCCCTCTAAGACACAGTGATACCAGAGAGACCGTGGCATAGAGTAGTCCTAGACTTTTATGGGTCTATGGAGACAGGGGGTATCTACTAGTAATGATGGACACATTCTCAAAATTCCCCATAGTCAAGCAGACTTGCAAAACAGCAATCGCTCACGTAGCGGGAGTCATTGAAGATGTGTTTAGTGGGTGGGGCATTCCGCACACAGTAAAGGATAATGGGCCTACCTTTAATGGCAGCAAGTTTGACAGACTCAAACAACAAATGGGGTTCACGCACCTGAAGATCACGCTGTTGTGGCCACAGGTCAACAGGACGGCAGAGAAGTTCATGTCCTCAATTAAGAGAACAGTCCAAAGGACGATAATGAAAGGAGTATGCGCAGGATGTTAGGGAACTACAGGAACACAACACACGATGCAAAAGGAAAGACACCGGCTGAGCTCATGGTAGTGTATCAAGTAGGGACACTACTCAGACAGCTGGCAGACATCGGAGATAAAGATGTCGGTTGACGGCTCAAAGTGAGCATCAGGAGGTAACAAGAAATGCCTCGTACTTCAAACATCTATTCAGAAGGGATGAAGAAGACAACAGACAAGAAGATGAAGGTGACAGGGAATCCTGGCACAGTTCGGAGCGGGTTTGAGTGCCCCATGAAGCTAGAAGAGTCAGAGAGGAGATGCACTGGACACCCAAGCGAAGTATGACAAAGGAAGACCCCAGAGGTTAGTCAAGAGACGGCACTGCCTTATAGAAGAGATATTAGGTGGACCAATGGACACCTGTGAGGGGGTGGTATGTTGTGTGGGGCACTGTCCCATTTTAGGCTGCGACTCGACACACATGGGAAGGGGCATGTGGAGGGGGAGGAGAAAGTAAAGTAAAGAGAGTACGAGATTGCGGGAGGAACAGGACGGAGGTCAGAGAAGAGCTAACCATCCTTACATGTGTTGCATTCCGTTATTTCAGATGTCCCCAACACTCCTTATAACTCAATGTCAGGGCACTTTGTCTGCAGTGAGGAGTCAGTACTGAAAGCCATAGTGCAGAAGTGGCACAAGCTGTTTGGGCATACCAGGCTAAAGGGGAGGCAGAGATGAGTGGCAGGATACTACCCTACCTCATCCCTCTAGTCACTCTACCCCCACTATTCAACTTCACCCACTACATCACCTCGCTATTATACCTCACTTCTCTCACTCACTACACTACTCGGTACCCCACCCGCTACCTTACCACATCCTGCTACTCTACACACAACCCTATCCCACCCCACTACTCTGTCTGAACTGCCCACACACACTCTACCCTACCTCATCCCACTCTAGAACTACCCCAACCCATTGTACTACACCCGCATTGTACACCTCTGTACCCTACCACACCCCACTCAAACCCACAACTCTTCATCCCTCACTCCATTCTACCCATGTCCAACTCTACTTCACCCTTCTCTACCACCACCCATCCCACTCTACCCATGCCCATCCTATTATAACCCTATCCCTCTGTAGCCTCACCCACTACTCTACCCCAAGCCGCTACTGTACTATGCGCTACCACCACTATACTGCAATCAAAGCCACTACTCTACTCCAACCTTACACACTCTGCCCTATCCACTCTACCCACATTACTCTGGCCCACACCACTCTACCCTGTCCCACTCTGCACCTACCGAACTATAATTCTAACCGCTCTACTCTACTCTACACACCATACTCAACCGCACTATGCCATTGTGCCACTCTGCTTCACCCCACTGTAAGATCACCCACTCCACTCTTAACACCACCCACCCCATTCAACTCTTACCGCACTATACCTGCACCCAACTCTATCCTCACCACACAACACCTCACCCTACTACTTTACTCTACCCCACTTCTCAACACCACGCTACCCCACACTACTAAACTACCCACTCTACCCTCACTCTTCCCCGTCAGACTCTAAACCACCTGCCATACCTCATAACCCCGTTTCCCCTCCCTATCTCACTGCCCTCTACCCACCCTCCTTATCTCACCCATCTATAACGTATCCCTCCCTAACCACCAACTCCCGTCTAACCTCTCCCACAACCCAATTCTATCACCACCCACCTCAAACTCACAACATCCACACAACTAAACGCCACTCTCCCTACCTCACCACTGCTCGCCAACCCTACTGCACCCATCCTACACCCAGCCTCCCTACTGCATCTCTGCTTTCTAGCCTCACAGACCCAAGCTCACCCCGCCCATCCGCATCAACCCACACACCATAGCTCACCCCTACCTACTCACCCTAGTGCACCCATGCTCACCAATGCCTGTTGCTTCCCACCTTATCTTACCTCTTCTGCCTTCCACCCTAAATCACCCTACTCATGTCGGCCTAGCTCACCCCTATAATGGCCATGTCTACTTTAAAAGTTCTAACATGTCTGCAAGTTAATGTTTGCCGACACGCAACATTAGTAGTACACATAGCACAGCAGAGTGAGGAGACATCTTTCTACTATAGCTTTTGCTAATGTTATGTGCCAGCAAGCACAAGGTTGCAAAGATGTTTGGAGTTACTTCGTAAGTAGAGCCCAACTATTTACCACATTCTTACCTGTAAATATAACATCCATTCAACAACTGCAAAGGCCCAACACTATTGTCTTTGCCAATGGTTGTTGTAGATAGGGGTGGTCGAAAGATGCCATTTGAACCCTGTATTTTTACCCCTCTTAAAGTTGTTGGGTAACATTACTATGAGATGTTGGGAAATCTATTTCCAAAACTCTACGTGAGGGAAAGGATTGGTTTCTGTAGGAGATACCAACCACACATGTAAGAGACTCTATGGAATGTATCTGAACCTTCTAGCCCGGCGCTGCATGACAGCACTCTTTAAATAACACAAACTATATCACAGTCCGCTATGTACGGCTAATATACTGCACCGGTCACTGTGCAAGGCCTCAACTCCTAGCGACCGGAAGCCTGAAATTGAAAACTTGAATTGTCATTTACCCCCACCCAATACTCCATTACCATTACCATTACCATTGATTAAATGCCGACTAGTTTTAAAGTTTGTTTGGCGTGTTTTACTTTTTTCCCTGCCAATACCAATCACACCATAGATCAAAGTGTTTAAGGTTTTGCCAGATTGACCACCCATTGTTATAATATTGTTAATAATGTATATTTTTTTTATTTTTTTATTTGACTTAGTTTGAAGTAAAAAACAAACTTTTTATCAATCATCAATGCTATGTCAATTCTTTGTCCATGTAACTTTGTTCATAGTTATTACACTTGAGGCAACTGCGTGTACTTTCTTGATATCAACAACAACGTGGAGCAGACAATGGTTAGAGCAAGATTAGGTAGCTGAATAGGAGTTATAGTTTCATGGTTGATTAGGCAGGATTTTATCCATGAAGTTTATAACTCCACACGTCAGTTGCTCGTTCGTTCCAGAGATCAGGTAACTCCACCATTCTTCTATGTTGTCGTTCTTTGGCGCATATTTCCCTATATGTAATGTCCGTTCTGCAGAAATTTCAGGACAGGTGGTTATCAAGTGTTTTATCGATTCAACATCTTTGTTGCAGAATCGGCATTGATTGTCTGATGTTTTCAGATCTCGTTTCAATGTCAATATCTCTTTAGATTTGTATAAATTCAGTCGCAATCTGATGAATTGATCTCTGTGATATCGAGATGGAAATTTGAGTAGGTATTTTGGAAGCACGCCAATTTCATGTGTCATAGGCCAAAGTTACAGGTTGTCTTCATGCTTGCACGTTTTTCCTCATTGATAATCCAGTTCCATCGACATATCCGCTTTTTTACGATTTGTGGCATCTGATGTCTACTAGACAATAACAGGTGATGTCGTCTCCTGTGCTTGGCCATGTTTTTCTAAAAGTGCCCTGGCATAACACTCAATGCCCTTAATAGCATAAGAGACACATTACCCGAATACACCGAGTGTGTGTCGACTACTGTTGCATTATTGTTAACAACTTAATCCATTCTTGGGCAAAAAGTGTTTGCCATATTTCCAATTAAAATCACGTGTTTCAACAGAAGGTAAAGAGGCATGGCTGTCTGGTAAAACAGCTTTAATATCACTTACCATATCGTGTTATGCTTTAATGGAGTACAGTTGAAAATCCGTTTTTTTTTAAACTGTGCTGCTCACTGTCAAAGAATTGACTAACCAAACAAATTACCAATAACACATACAGATAAAACAACAAAGAGACTTTAACTACCTGATCTTTTTCAACACTTAGACCTGAAGTACTAGCCAAAAACCCATCAGGGGCTACAGCTGTACTGATGTGACAATGCATCAGTGAACAACAAGTTTCAAACTAAGTTGTCTGGTCTCGTGGCTTTCAATGTAAACTAGAGACATGTGAGGTGCATGATCAATTGTCCACTCGAAGCTCAGATTACCTTCCAACACCTTTAAATGTGCTGCCAAGAAGGGGTTAGATAAAGACCTATAGGGTCAGGTTAACTGTAGAGGGACACCTGGATATATAGTGTTAGGATGGGGGAGTAACAGAAAGCAAGTATCCGCGGTTAGTTCAGCATAGGACCTACTGGCTAAGTCTCAGGTCTTTAAAATTCAAGTGCAAGGTTGCCTAACCTCAAGTAGGAGTACATTATTAAGAGCACTCTAGGGCAATATATTCCTGATGACTAATGGGCGCAGCATCACTGGGAGGAGGAGGGTGTGTTATTAGCACTAGTAGTCTCTGATGATCCCAGAGCTTGCACAAGGACCATACTGGGCAAAACATCTTCCGGACTGAGAGGGTAGTTCGCAGGACACTACACTCCTGAGGTGAAGGGTATTTCCCCGGGGCAAGTAGTATCACTACTCCCTAATACTGCACGATCAGAGAACTGTATCAAGTAACGTTTATGTTGAGATAGGGGGCACCCCCATACTCTGCTCATTCCCATTCATCCAGATAAATTAATAAGGAAATGTAACATTTGAGGCATTGCATGTTTTGTTTTTCGAATGCCACATAATTGTATACACATAGGCAGCCCGTTCCAGGCAATCAACTTGAGCAGTTTGCTTCAGGCTGTGCATGCAGCCACGTCTCTTTTCACATGACAACACATCCACTGTCATCGTCGCTGGAATCACTGCTGCTGACAGCCAAACGCCGGAGTCTTTCTAACTCTGCCATCTGCTGTTGCTGCTGTCTCAGAGCTTCTGCTTGGAGCCGGGCCTCCTGCTCCTGTGGAGGAAAGGAGAGCTATGTGAGACTGCTGCCATGTCTGGAAACAAATAAAACATGCAGGGAATATTCTCCACAGTTGGACATGTCATACTTGGGCTGATGCCATGATGTGTTCGAGAAGAAACATAGGTACATGCAGTCAATCAAATTGTCACATCCAAACAAAAGCCACGCAATATACAAATAATAAATAAATATATATAGTCCTTCAAAACAGATTCATTTATTTTTATTTTATATATCTTTTTACACACCTTAGAAATGGAACATCCTTCCAAGACTCATTGATATTAATGTTCAATTCTACAGCATAATGGCCCCCTGCCTAGGGCTGTATGACATGTTATATATAAGCCCTCTTCCTGTGAAGTAGAGCCGATTTACAGATGAGGCTCTACACCAAGTGTGAGGTCCTATAACAACCTTTAGTGACCTCAGTGTTGGCTATTATGGCTCGAGGTTATTAACCAACTAAAGGCAGAATATTCTGTTTGTTCCAACAGGAAAAGACAAAGGAGAAACATTGCAATGTTGAGACACAGAGAACGTATCAGCTATTATAAGCAGTCTGCAACGCCTTTGCCTTCAGTGTTTCTTCCAACATTGCAGCGCTCTAACTCGCATTGCTGTTCCATTGACAACAATGGGGCAAGAGCAGGCCTTGATGGCTACTTTCTGTGACATTGGAGCCAGGGATCACCAGGCAAAGAGGCTTGCACGTTTTCTGCAACAAACTCCTTTGGCTGCTGAGTGCCCCGGTGGCCAGACGGTTGGAGTGAGGCTGGAAGCTTGCTGGCCGGTGCTTGAAAAGAGAGTGGTGGTCATTCCAAGTTGGGCGGTAAGGGTTTACGGGCACCGGTAAGGATGCGGTGCCGGTAAACCCTTACCGCCCTATTCCGAGGTCCCTTAGCGGGTCCCAGCAGGAACGGGTAGTCTGAGCACCCGTTCTCTACGGTTCCCGTTAAGGGACCTTGGAGCGAAAAACGGGCCCGCAATGGGAATGGGGAATGGTTTTCTGAATGGGGACTTACCGGGTCCTCCAGGGTCGGAATGACCCGGTAAATCCCCATTCAGCCAGACCAGACCCGGACCCTGATTTGGAGGCAGCCATGGCTGCCTCCAAGCTCGGAATGACTCCCCAGTGTGATTACAGCATGGGCAAGGCTTCTGAAGGAGCTGCTTCAGATGAAGGACCTAGTCTGAGCAAGGCTTGCAGCGAGCTGGTGAATATGGGAGGATTTCTTTGGACTCTGCTGGACCCATCATTGTTTCCACCCCACAGCCCATGACATCCCGCCCCCTCTCCTCGAATCACCTTGCCTCCCCTTTTATTCTATGCCCCCACCATTGATTAAGCCTCCCAGCTTACGTCACAATCGTTGCCTCCCTTCATCCAACGCAGATGAGTTGTGCTATTGTTAATTGCCAACACCTACTTGTTTTCATCCTACATGATTTGCTTTTATGTTTCATTGACAGCATTATAATGGCATTACAGCCCACGCTTGCTGGGCTGTAATACGTGTTGTTAACTATCCTCCTTTGTTAGGTCCTTTTGGCTTTGCCCCAGGCTCCCAAATCTGCAGCAGGTCAATAACACCCATAATAGTCCTCCAACTCAGGATGGAGCGCCTAATTATTGAGCTGCTCCAAAGTCAATAATACAATTAGAAAATTAGCTTTCAAGCACTATCAACCTCCTCCTTTCCCTATCTCACTACCTTTCTCACCTATTTCTACTCTGCTCAGTCTAAGACCTTTGATGTAGCTGTGTTCTGAGAGAGATTCCAAAGAAATCCTAACCAGTAGTTAAAGTCTGCATTCTGTGAAATCTGATTGACTCTCATCCCTTCAACATTCCAAAGAATGTTCTACTCTAGTATTGTAGTGCACAACCATGAGCTAGACAGTAAATTGCCTATTCTGGATTCATGAAGCTAGCAACTAAACTATTACTGTGTTTCTAACATATACAGGACCTGGCACCTTAAACATTCATGAGACTTGGATCAAATATCTCCAACTTTGGCTGCATTACAATGCCTCTATGTCTTTAACATTATCATTTTTATGTATCTACGTTCAGTTAGCAGGGCTACTTTCAACAAAAAGCAAATATTTCTATCAACCAAATCAATCCAGCATCAACCACATAGGTTTATATGCTTGCTGGGTTGGGGCAACTAGTGGTCCCTCACTATTAAAAAAGAGATGTAGCTGCATTTGACACAGTCGAATATCGCATCCTCTTCTCTCTCCTCTCCGACAGGATGGGATTCTCTGGCATGGACCCAAAGTGGTTTAGATCCTACCTCCCGGGTAGACACAATGTCATACAGATGAACACGTTGCATTCTAACCAACTTCCAGTATCCTGTAGGGTCCCCCAAAGCTCCATCCTGTTGAGTCTTGGCATTGACTCAGTGAAGCATGAATCCGTATGGCACAAAACTGTAAATAAAGGAGCAGAAACAGGAGCTAGGAAAACATGTGTTCATTCCTAAAGCTCCATTCAGGTGACACCATTTGCTATATGTGGACTGAACAATGTCCCTACCAAAGCATAAGAACGTGGACTAACCTTCTAGCATAAACAGTGCAATTAACATTATACATCCTCTCACCAATCCTTTTTAACCTTTACATGGAGCACCTGGGCACACTCCTCAAAGATCCCAACATAGCCATCCACCAACATGCGGACGATACTCAGTAGTACATGAGAGTAAAAAGCCCACAGAACATCAGTCATCTCTGTGATTACCTAACCACCATCCAGTCCTGGATGTCAACCGCCTACCTCAAACTTAACCCATCCAAGATAGATCGAATTAGTCCTCATCGGTCTGCCACTAAACAACTTGTCCAACAATGGCTGAACGATATGTACTTCAAAGGATTTGATCATTGACACTTGAACTCTGGAAAATTCTTAGGTTTCACCATTGACAGCAGTCTGTCCTTCAAGAAACACATAGCCCAGAAGGTTGAAACGGCATGGCTCCAAATCTTTCTCTTGTCAAGCACCCACGCTCTGGATCTCAACCCCGGTATTGGCTCGGTATGATTCTCCAATTTCGTAAAGTTCCCAAACATAGCCTTTTCAACAACACCTGATCAAGGACTTATCCCAATGGATACACATACCGCAACTCACAGAACTGTGCTACTGTTAAAAGATGCTATCCCAAACACTGGCTACCCACACCCTGTACGCGTTCTGCTGCTCTTAAGCTAGGTCCACACTCTAAACAATACAATTCGTCAAAATAAAGATTTATCGGTGGAAAAGGATTCTCAGGTACGGCAGCCAAAAAGTGGAATTCACTACCACCTCGCCTGCAAAAGAAAGATAATTATCTTGCCTTCAAGATAAAATTAAAGGCCTGCCCTTTTGCTAATGCCAACTCAGTAACATGCACTGGATTATAACCCACTTGGTTGTAGTAGGAGAATTATGAGCACCAAGATACTGGTTGTGCCCATCAAACAGTTCTTTTATATATTTATTTCTTTTTATAGCATCGTAACATCCTGAAATCATTGGGTTCTTAATATCCCCATTCCCCTCCATGGTAACCTTGCCCATTCATTTCCAGGTTTGCCGTTATCCTGCCGGTAGTGCCGGCGCGATACTGACAAATTGGCCTAATGTTTCCACCACCTGATATCCCTAAAGTTCAAGAATATTACAGGTTACCGAAAGGTCGGTCTTTCCCCATTCTATGGAGTTGTATAGGACTCCATGAAGGGGAATGGCGGTATTAGCGGCACTGGTATTACCGTTGTTGGTAATACCAGCAGTTTTTTGCAGGGTGGGGGGCCTGATGTACATCCAGATCTTGGCTGGAGGTAAATCAGGTAATGCCCACCGACAAAGGTGTAGGTTGGCGGTGCCGTAAAAGTGCCGGTAACGGATTTACCAGCATTTCTACTGGTACCTTTACAGCACTGCCAAACTTGTAATGACCCCGATGACCTCAGTTCAAGTACAGTAGGGCGGGAAAAAACAGCAGTAATGCAGTTGTAACTCCATTACCACTGCATCACGGCCGCATTACAGCACTGTTGACCTACAACTTTTGTGGTGAGGTGGAGGAAAAATCTCCAGCAAAGTGTTAGAGGTAATTCTGCCATTTTACCGCCAAATATCGGTAGAATTACCACCTGTGGTAATTCTGTCAAAATCCCCATGGAGTCCTATGGACTCTATAAATGGGGACAAACATCTCTATACCACTTCTTGTAATCCGGCGGTAATTCTGCAGGACCAAGTGGCAGTAACAGCAATTCCGTTTGGCGATATTCCGGTGGATTTACCACAGGAATACTGCCAAACATGTATTGCAGCCCTAAGAATGAGCATTAGATAATCATAACCTGGGGTGCGTGCTGAGCAGCCGTCAAGATGGCTGCCTAATACGAGCACTCCTGCGACCCATTATACATTCTTGGAAAATCCTTCTCCTCCAGGCCCCCTTTGGGCATGCATGGGGGATATGTGGCCTCAAGAAACCCTCCAAAGCTTCTGGATGGAGCTCAATTGAAATTTGACTCCTCCTTGTGTGCATAATAAATACTGGTGCACCAGCAAGATCCTGGGCCGATTGCTCCCTGTGCTGGACGACCTTCGGCAGAGGCCCTGCCACAGTCGGAGCTATCCTAGGCAGAATCCTGCCGGAGCGAAGGACTCTGCCTAGACAGACTCCTTCGCTCCGGCAGGAATCTGCTCCACCTGCCTCCTGGCTTGCACAGTCTACATTTGCCTTTGTACCATTCTTTGACAGTGACCGGGGAGGAGGCACCCGAGACTGTGGTTGGCTACCCCACGTATGCACGCCGGGCCCCAATGGATCTCCGACTGGCATTGCTGGGAGGCCCCTTAAGGGATGGGCTGTGGCCCAGTTCCACGGCAACACCTTGAGCCCCGCTGGCCCAGTGGAATTAAAAAGCAGGGGGGTGAGGCTGCAGACATGGCCGACACCCATCCAGGGTGCATAAGGACAGGGACACACAGAAGTATGCTGGGTGGAGGTGGATGGGGCTGGCTCGCTGGGACTGACTGACTAGGCCACCCCTTTGACTCCAGTCGCTGGCTGGTGGTGTGGTTGGTCTGTGTGACTTGGTGGGGGCCAAGGACTGTCCTTCACTTTGTGAACTGCTCCATTAGAAATCTGGAGACTTGAGACAGCCTGATGACAAGGCGGTTGGGTATGAAGCAGGGCCTAATTGATTCTTTTACCAGCAACTCGGCCTGGGTTGGGCTGCGTAGTACACAAACAGGAGGCGGAACGGCAGCAGTGGCCCCTCTTCAGGGCCTGCAGCAACAGGATCTAGAACCTATCATGGACGGAATGCAAAATGGCTTTGTCTCCATCAAGGTCAAACTTGATGACCTCTCAGCCAACATTAATTCGATAAGAAAAGGAGAGTGGCCGTATAAAAGTAGAGAAGAGAATCGGCAAGGAAGAAGATAAAATAAGTTGAATTGACGATTCAATTAAAAACATCACCAAAGACCTACTAGTTGCCAAAGTGAAGTGTGAAGACTTGGAATCTAGGCCCAGGCACACCAATATTCGTATTATTGGGATACCTGAGAATCCACCGAAAGGGGCAATTGAGCACTTTGTTGAAGGCATATTGCACAACATCCTAGGGGACCCGCAGTTCTCGCCATAATTTCTAATTGAGAGAGCACACAGGTAACCACAGCCCAAAATCAAACCAGGGTTACCACCATGCCCAATCCTATCGAGACTCCTCAACTATAGAGACAGCAATCTAATTCTTAAAGTGGAAGAGAGTGTGGCAAGCTGAGCTACGAATTGAACAGAGTGTTTATATACCATGACTTCTCTCCTATGGTACAATCAACTTGTAAGTCATTAGTTACTATGTGAGCAACTGCCTACATTTTTGTTTCACCGGTGGAGGCAGTCTAATTCATAGAATCGACGATCCCACAGAGGCTACCAGGACCCACTGGAGAATTGGCAGAGCACAGACCAAGAGCTCCTGATAATGCAGATGCCATGGTGCGCATGCATGCTCGCCAACCTGTAATGTTCTGCACGTATCTATTAGGGCCAGAGGATTGGAATTGTATGTTGCCGGGCCGCGTGTTGACTGGCTATGATGTACTGTTCATATCCTCTCCCAATGCTTTTTCTACTTCTCATGTTTTATTTGGGTGAGACTGTCAAGTTGGGGTGGATAGCGCGGGTGGGACGGGGTTTCAGGGGTTTAGTTTGTTAGTTCTGAAAAACAGCGGACATAAAGGTACAATGCACTGTGCACCTGGCCACACTCTGTCCTCCGGGCCCAGGTACCTGCTCACCCTGCCACCCTCCAGCACTGCCTCCAGGCCACCCCTTGCACTGGGGTCTATATCTGTACCCATACAGTCCACCCCTTTTTATTCTAGTACTTATCAGACCTACCCTGTCTGCTGGCTTAAACCCAGCACTTGCCACTTGCTGGCTGCACTACCACTGTTTGTTGCCTTTATTATTTATTTATTTTTTATTATTTACCGGTTTCTTCTTTGCTCTGCACTTTCCACTTCTCCCCCCCTCAAAGCACTTTTCCCCTCTCCCTCTCCCATGCACTTGCACATTCCCTAGTAAGATCGCTGTTTTGTTCTCCCCTGTTCACTTCCCTTGTCTTGTCGCGCTCTGAAACACTTGTGTAAGAGCGTGATAGAAATGAAATATCAATTCAATTCAATTCAATTCAATTCAATGTTATTACTATCTGATACAGGGGGGTCATTATGAGTTGGGTGGTAAGGGATACCGGGCACTGGTAAGGAGACCGGTGCCGGTAATCCCTTACCACCCAATTCCGAGGTCCCTTAGCGGGAACCGTAAAGGACATGTGGTATGACCACACGTCCTTTTCGTGTCCCGCTAAGGGACCAGAGCGCTAATAATGGGCCTGCTATTCGCAGGCCCGTTATTAGCACCTTCCCCATTCCTATTGAGCCCTATGGGGGCTCAAATGGAAATGGGGAATGGTTGGTTGAATGGGGACTTAAGGGGTCCGCACTGGTCGGAATGTCCCGGTAAGTCCCAATTCAACCAGACCGGTGCCGGACCCGGTATTGGAGGCGCCCTGGCGCAAATAGCACCATTGCTACCTCCAATCTCAGAATGAGGGCCAGGGCCTCATTACGAGTATGGAGGCAGCCATGCCCTTAATAAGGGCATGGCTGCCTCCATACCGGGTCAAGTACCAGGTTCCTTCAATGAGGAATAACCGGGTCATTCCGACTTTGGAGGACCGGGTAATTCCTCCTTGAAGGAACACATCCCCATTCCCATCTGAGCCCCCATAGGGCTCAATGGGAATGGGGAGGGAGCTAATAACGGGCCCGTAAATAGCGGCCCGTTATTAGCTCCCTGTTCCCCTCGCGGGACCCGCTAAGGATGCCTGGTTTTACCAGGCGTCCTTACCAGGTCCCGCAAAGGGAACCTCCTAATAGGGCATCCCATAATGAAGGGTGCCGGTCCCGTACCGGCACCCTTCATTACGGGAGCGCTTATGTCATAATGAGGCCCACAGTGTTGTTGTTCGGGATTAGCCCAACGATGTGGATTAACAGTGACCATGGTTAGAACAACTGGGCCACTCTTATTCCTTAGTTGGAATGTCAGGGCATCAACAACACTATCAAAGCCAGGAAACTAGTTGCTTACATGGAACATCATAACCCTAAAGTCATAATGCTACAAGAAATCCATGCACTCGAGGCAGTTAATGAATTATTTGCTAAATGCCATGATATAACATTTCTAACGCACCTATACACAAGTGTTTCAAGTGGGGTAAAATAGGTTCTAAACCACATGCTCCTCCCACTCCTGGGGTGCCTGGTCTGTTATCCATCATACTATTCACTTGAGGCACATCAAGACCTTAGCTAACCCCATGGGCAGATATGTCCTTATCTGGGGGGTTCTGTCTGGAGTGAAAATCCTATTGGTCAGTGTATATGGCCCTAATGTGGATGACCCCTCCTTCTGTTTAGAACTAGCACATAAAGTTGACTCTATGGATGGCTTTGTAGTAATATGGCAGGGCGGTGATTTTAATATGATTCGTGATACAAAGACTGTTCAATGACAGGCCCAGAGCGCACACAGTGGCTGCGAAATCCCTCACCCAGACCATGACCATGCTCCAACTCACTATCCCTGGAGTTATACACACCCAACAACTAAGGCATTCTCTTAATACTACTCCGTCCAGGACTCTATGTCACACATTGACTATTGGCTGATATCGACGTCCTGATTCAGAGCCCTTGATGGCAGCAGCATCCTCCCCACCTACCATTGTCTGATCTTACTGTCTCGCAGAATGGATACTGAACATATCCCCCGCCCACAGTGGAGATTACCAGCTTCGTCATTACTCAATCCCATTTGTGTATAAACTCTGACCGTTAGCATTACTTTACATTCTGACATAAACACTTGTGCTTAGTCTTAAGACATTCAACTTAGTGGGAATTCTTTAAGGTGTATATGAGGTGCATTGGGCTATCGTCGTTGGGAGGGATTCCTAAGCAGCATATGAGGGAGCTATCGGACGCTGATAACAGAAAACATGATCTAGAAAATCGCCACAGCACTTCAACCAATGAGCTATTGGGTATGATCAAATCTGAGCTATTGGATTTCTATTGCCTGGCTGAATGTGAACTCTTTCACATTAGTAGGCTTGCATTGGCTTGCAGGTATGGGAAGTGTGAGAAACCTGAGGGTGTTCTCTTACTCCCCATAGGAGGAAAAGCGAGGGAGGATCACCTGGGTGGAGGGTCTGTGGGGAGTCGGATGCCTTTGGGAAAGACCTGGTATCCCCCTTTTCATACTAATGACCAAACCAACCCTTCCCCTGTTTTCATGGGGTATTATAAATCAACTCCCCTGACTTCCTCATATATAACTACTATAAGTACTGAGTTGAGGAAGAGGCAACAGGAGTAATGAAGACTAGTTGCTTTTACCACTCTGTTACTGGGGCGAGTAAGAGGCCTGCTGAGATTAGTAGAGGTCAGGCATGTCCCCTTAATGATGGTCAGGCAGGGCTAATTGTAAACTTGCACCTGCAGCCTGTTAAAGGGCTGCAGGTGTATAAAAGGCCCCATCAAATGAGAGTGAGAGAGGAAGCAGTGACAGTGGCGGTGAAATTGCAGAAGCAGCAGAGGTCAAGGGAAACAGGGGGGAGCTGCCCGTGTGGAGGACACTAATGGTTCAGGAAAGAGCGGCCCAGGAGCTGGGGCGCTGTGGAATCCAGTGACCGTTGAAAGGGGAGCCATGCCGGAAGGCTGCCCCTTATGCAACTGCTCCAAGTGCTCGTTCTCCTGGGGACAGAAGCCGACCCAGGAGTGCCTATGGGGCAGGAGGTGGAGCTCTGAGGCAAAGACCAGAAGGCAGAGAAATCTGCGCTGCAGGAACTTGCATTAAAGCAACCAGTGAGTTTCTAAACAAGCAGAAACCCGGTATGCAAGTGTTGATATTACGCGCAAGGTTATCAGAGTCGTCACGTGAATGATGAGACATGTTTTTGTAGGTCTCTGATCCGAATCCTTGCAAACCAGTGAACAATAGAACTTGTTAATCCTTGATCAAGTGAGAATACTTTGTTACGGAATGGTTGCATGTACATCAAAGCACGTTTTCGAAAGTCTGAGTCCTGGGTGCAATTAAAGGCAAACTACAAAGGCATATTACAACGATGTGAATTGAAAATAACAACAGAGTGACTTATATGAAAACCTTTCATCATTTTTTAATGCTAAACCTAAATCAAAGTCTAACAAATACATATTCATATTCTGAATTCCGCACTGAAAGAAAATTGTTACTTATGAAGAGTCTAAAGAAACAAAGCTTTCCAATTTAAATAAATACACTGTGTACCAAGACCAAAAGGGAAAGAACTTTTAAATTGCAAGCAAAGCTTATATACATCGAATCTACCAATCAATCCAAGTGTTGAATCTAAGAAACCAATGTATATTGAACTCTACAGTGAATAGAACTTTAACAAAGCCACTGAACCCAATGTATATTATAGTGAATGGGACTTTGGAGATAAACTTTAAAAAGTGCGTCAAAACGAACTGCAATTTTCAGCCAAGACATTGGGCCTCATTACGAGGTTGGAGGTAGGCTTGCCGGTTTTACCGGCAAGGCTACCTTCAAATTCGCATCCGCGTCCGGCACCCACAAATGGGCAATTACCAGGCCATTTCGGCCCAGCCGGACCCGGTAATTGCCCTTTCGCGGGTGCCGGGCCCAGTACATCCCTATTCCCATTTGAGCCCCATATGGCTCAATGGGATTGGGAAGGGTGGTAGCACCGGGACCGTTAATAACGGTACCGGTGCTACCATCATGTTCTGCTTGCGTGTGCCGGTTCAGCCACCAGGTCAGACCTGGTGGCTGCAAACGCACCCGAGAGCAGAACTCCTAGTATGGCGGTACGGTAGCAACGGTGCCAGTAGCGATACCAGCGCCGTTGTTGCCTTACCGCCATACTTGTAATGAGGCCCATTATGTTGTGCAAAGACTAGCAATAGGCAGAGGGTGCAAGTGTGGCGCAGAATCGTAAGAAAATTGGGAAACACCATCATATCAATACATCATTGAAAGTACATCTTGGGGAAGGGAGCCCTAAGGTTTGAACCACTTATGACTTGAGGACGGAGTCTCAGGGTATTTTGGGCCTCATTACGACCCGGGCGGTAAGGGATTACCGGTACTGGTAATCCCTTACTGCCTTACTACGAGTTCCCTTTGCGGGCCCTCCCTTAACGCCTGTGTTAAGGACAGGACCCGCAAAGGGACCTTAGAGCTAATAACAGTCCCGCAATTTGCGGTACCATTATTAGCGCCTTCCCCATTCCCATTGAACCCTATGGGGGCTGAAATGGGAATGGGGAAGGGCCCTGGTGAATGGAGAATTACCGCCCCCGCCAACCTTGGAATGGGGCGGTTATAGCTCCATTCACCAGGGAGGAGTCAGTGAGGTTTTGGAGGCAGCCATGGCGCTAATAGCACCATGGTTACCTCCAACCTCGTAATGACCCCCTTTGTGTTTTGAACTTGGGGAACGGAACCCAGAGTACTGGTTAATCCTATATTATTTTGGAATTTAAGGCAATTCGGAAACTTTCGTTAAAACTGCGTTATACTTGGGGAAGGGAGCCTAAAGAAAGCTGCGATATGGACAAAGCTTTGACCTTTATGCTGAACACTATTTTGTTGGTTGCTGACATCCCTACACGTTGTTTAAGATTAGTTGTGAGGGCAAGTATATGTTTTGAACACAGACAGATTCCTAAGTGGAACTTGTGGACTTTGACTTTCCTTAGTTTTGGTTTGGTAGGGAAATCCCAACATAGTATAGGGCAAGAAAGGCGTTTTTCCATTCTGACATTTAAGTTAATAAAAGTGTTTACTTTGAACTTTGAATCTGTTGTCTGTGTCTTACTCCAAGATGCCTTCACTGGGCCTCATCACGAGTTGGGCGGTAGCCCATAAAAGCAGCAGTAACGAGCTTGGGTAAATGTGCCGGCGGAATGGGACTTTTCAGCCCCATTTGATCCAACGGACCCAATGGGGAATTACAGTTATCACGCTACCCGTGATCTGGCGCTAATAGCGCCGGGCCAGGTAGCAGTAACGCAAATAGCATTGAACAGTATCCCTGTGGTATTATCGCCTGCATACCGCCCAACCTGTGAGGAGGCCCACAGAAGGCAGACAGGCCGGGTCATACGCTAGCCCGGGAGAGTAAATCTGAGGGCAGTAGTACTTGACTTGACAATAACATAGGACTAAATAGTGTCTTTACTCAGTCTATAGTTCCTTTTATGCTAACATGGATGTGCACTCTGGTCATGTGGTAGCTCAATACCTGTATGGGGTTGTTCACTGAACCCTGACAACAGAATGCCTTATCCTTGGATGTAGAGTTTACGGTGGAAGAGATAGTGCAAGCTTTTGACAACCTGTCATCAGGGAAAGGCCCGGGCTCAGATGGCTTCGTTGAAGAATTCTAGAGAATTTAAGCTACTGGCCCATCACCTTCTCTGGGTAAGGAAAGAGCCAATAAATGGTGGTTTGCTGCCCCCAATGCTCAGGGAAGCAATCATATCTGTGGTCCTACAACCTAATATATCACTGAAAGAACTTGGCTCCTATAGGCCGCTTTTGCTAATCAATGTTGGTGCAAAAATATTTGTGAAGATTCTGATTCTGGCAGTCCGGCTACTTCCATTTATGACTATGTTGGTTCACCCAGACAACCGGGCTTCGCAACTTCCCGATCTGTAGCACTTAACGTACAAAGGCTTTTCTGTATAATGTCACAAATTAACCCACAGGCAAGGGCTGTCGCTGCAATGCTAGATGCAGAGTAGGCATTCAACTCTGTCTCCTGGAACTATCTATTTGCCGTTCTGAAAGCCTTCCACCTATAGGCCCTTATTTGTTCAGGGGCAACAAATTACTGTGTGCACATCCTGGAGCCAAAGTCTGTACCAACAGCTGTCTCTCACGCCCTATAAAACTGAACAGGGGCACTAGACAGGTCTGTCTCCTATCTGCGATTCTATTTGCTTAATGTAGTGGGCCCTGGCTTCCCATGTATTCCCATGAACACCGGGGCTTGCAAATTGTTATACAGATGCCTTATAGACATTTCAAGGTAAGTTATATGCAAGTCCTTCATTCGTATTACTCTTAAGTCATTGAGTTGCATAGCCACCCAGGCTACATCTTCCAACTGCATGGGCTGGAATACCAGCACCTCAGCACTCCCTGACTCTTATGTCACCATTCTCACCTAACACCATTCTCTCTGACTTTGTGCATTCCCATAGCTCTCAACCATTTATGTTGCAAAAGCGGGTGAAAACACCCGATTTTACTTTTGGCGGGTGAGCGGCCCATTGAAATGAATGGGCGTGCATGAGGTTTGGCGGGTGAGTCCGCTGTTTACAAGGCGGGTGACACCCGCCAAAAGCGTGTGAGTTGGGAGCTATGCATTCCAGACAAGCTTGCATTCATCCATCCAATAAAGCACATCAATACAAAACTCTGTTTTGCATTAATATACCCAACTCCAAGCCTCACCTTAATAGAGCTATGAAATTCATGAAATAGAGATGAGGCAACACCAATGCCACCGCAGCAATCAAGAAGAAGTGGAAGCCATATGTTCTCACCCACATACACCAGACTGAAATCCCCCTCAAACAACTAATCACTCCTGCCACACACACACACATTTAAAACCTGATACACTACATTAAACTCCACACACCTCCCTTCCTTACCAGACACACACAATATCATTCACACTCATGCATCCAACTCAAAGCCTCACAATGACATAACTGTGATATCGGTGAAATAGAGATAAGGGAACCCAAACGCAACTGCAGCGACCCAAAACAAGTGGAGGCCATATGTCCTAAATCACTTACACGGATATGATTGTACCTCCCAAACAACTATCACTTGTCCCGCATACACATCACATAAAATCAGAAAATACTCACACATCATACACCTACTCACCCGCTCTTACTTTTCAAAGAGAATTAGAGCTTGCTCTGTAAATGCCAAGAATATAGAGATGCCTCTGGACCCACCTCCATGTGTAGTTTCATTACTAACATTTTCTGAGAGCACTACCTAGGCTTCTATGCCATTTGATGCACCCCCACGTGTAGTCATCATCATTTCCCCTACTCTGCCCTGCTCCATGGCAGTACGCTACACATCCAAATTTCCGGTACCACTTAGTACATTTCTCCATGCAGTCCAATAAAATTTCCAGTACCACTTATTCGACACATACATTTCCGATACCACTCACATGGCACATACATTTCCGGCACCACTCACATGGCACACAATTTCAGCTCTTCCACTCCAAACAGTACAATGGCATTCACCATAAAAATGCTAACTATAACAATATAGGATACACTACTCACCGTAATCGTATTTCTGATGCTTGTATCGGCTTAGATTCACATGCTATGGCTAGGCCGACATCTAGTGGTAGCTGCAGAGTATTACATTTTTGGTTTTCGAAACTCGAAAAGGGACGTCGACAGGGCATGCAGTAATACTATCCCTAGTGTGACGTCCACTGTACCCATGGTCCTTCACGCATCGAGGTCCCTCAGATTGTTTTGTTTCTGATATGAGGTAGCATGAAGTGTAGAGTGAGTACAGATGAAATAAAGCAGATAAGAGTAGATAAAGCCAGAAAACATCTATGCACCTTCTACTCCGCTGGGGCGGAAGGGTGGAGGCATGTGAATCTAAGCAGATACAAGCATCAGAAATACAATTACGGAGAGTAATGTATCCCTTCTGAGGCTTGTGGATCTGCTTCGATCACATACTATGCATAGAATAGCAAGCAGTGTCTGGAGAAGGTGGTGGGTTGTGAGAAGGTACAGCAGCAAATAGATGTTTTAGCACCGCTTTTCCCACCTGTGAATCTGAGTGTGTGTCAATGCAGTAGTGCTGAGTAAAAGTATGAATAAAGCTTCATGTAACTGCCTTGCAAATGGCGTCCAGTGGTAGAGTGAGCTCTTGGTGTGAAAGGCAGAGGTTTGTTTGATAGGGTATAGCAGAGCTGCATGCATGTCACTATCCATCTGGAGATGGTGTTTTTTGAAAAGTGATCCTCTTCCTTGCCGGTGCTATGGAGGCAAACAGTTGGTCTGTTTTTCAAAGCGGTCTTGTTTTGTTTACATAGTAAAGAACCACCCTCCTTACATCTAATGTATGGAGGTTTTTCTGAGCTGAGCTTGAAGGGTTTTGAAAGAAAGCGGGTAGTTCAATGGACTGTTTGACATCGAATTTGGATAGGAACTTAGGTGAAAACCTAGGGTGTGTTCTTAATACCAAAGAAAGGGTTTTGCACTGACAAAGCTTGTAGTTCACTGACTCTTCTTATGGCGGTGATAGCCACCATAAAAGCTGTTTTGTATTTTAGGTGTTTAAGGCAGAATTTGTGCATAGGTTCAAAGGGGGGACCTATGAGCTTTGCGAGTACCACATTTAGATCCCACCTCGGAGGCGGGTTTGAAATGGGGGGTAACGCCTTTTTACTCCTTCCATGTATGTCTTAATGACAGGGACTTTCCACCAGGACACCTTGTTTTGAGAAGTGGTGTACGCAGATAGAGCCGCTAGGTGTACCTTGATGGAGTTGAACACTAGTACGGAGTCTAGTAAGTGGAGCATGTAACAAATAATGTGTGATGGAGTACATTCGATCAGATTTACATTTTGTGACTGGCACCATATTACAAATCTTTTCCATTTGTTAAAATAACAGTGTCTGGTGCTTGTTTTGCGTGCCTCCTTTAGGTTTTCCTTATACCTTTGAGGGAGTTTTAAATGGCCAAACTCTATGGGCCTCATTACACGGATGGCGGTAAGGATTTACTGGTACCGGTAAAATACCGGTACCGGTAAATACTTACCGCCTTACTACGAGGTCCCTTTGCGGGTTGGGGGATTTAACGCCTGCTTTTTGCAGGCGTTAAAAACCAACCCGCAAAGGGACCCAGGGATCTAATTACGGTAGCGCAATTTGCGGTACCGTAATTAGCGCCTTCCCCATTCCCATTGAACCCTATGGGGCAAAAATGGGAATGGGGAAGAGCAATGGTGGAAGGGGGAATTACCACCCCGCCAATCTTGGAATGGGGCGGTAATTCCCCTTTCCACCAAGGCGGTGCCGGTATTTTACCGGCATGAACCATGGCGCTAATAGCGCCATGGTTCTCCGCCATCCGTGTAATGAGGCCCTATGACTTCAGGAGCCAAGCTGCCAAGTTCATGGATTGAGGATGTGGGTGTAACGATGTCCCCCAGTGCTGGAAGAGCATGTTGTAGGGGCACAGGAGTTTGATTAGATCGCACATCGCCAGTTTGCGCAGATGCAGAAACCAAGGTAGTCTCGCCCACATAGGAGCAACTAGGATTAGTGTCACTTGTTCCTGGTGCATCCTGTTCACTAACCTGCTCAGTAGCGGTGTTAGGGGAAAAACATAGCCAAATTTCCCTGACCAGTTCATCCACAGGGCGTTCCCCTTGGATCCGTGTTGGGGAAACCTGGATGCGAAGTCTGGGCATTGTTTGTTTTGCCTTGTGGCGAACAACTCTAAGGGGGAATAGCCGCAGAGGGAGAACATATCATCTAAGATGTTTCTGTTGAGCTGCCACTCATGCTCTTCGGGTAGGGGATCTCTGTTTAGTGAGTCTGCCAGAGAATTGAGTTCCCCTGGAACATGTTGCAACATTAGTAACATGTTCCGCTTGGGTGCCCACTTCCAAATTTGTTCTGCTAGCCTGGACAGACTTGGAGAATGTGTGCCCCCCTGCTTGTTTATGTAAAACATGGCAGTGGTGCTGTCCATGAGGATCTGAACCGTCTGACCTGACAGATGCACTTGGAAAGCTTGTAGGGCCTTGAGCATTGTTAGTAGCTCTAAGAGGTTTATGTGATTTTGGGCTGTGATGTTGGTCCACAGGCCATGTGCTGTGTGGTAAAGGTAATGGGCTCCCCACCCGGTGAGTGATGAGTCTGTTCTGACAAACGCTTGCACTGTAGGGTTGTCAAAATGCTTTACCTTCAACAATTGTCCTTCTTCCACCAGTGTAGTGCTTGAACTAGGGTACGCAAAACTACCACTAGATCGTCCCACTGACAGTTTGCCAGAGACCACTGTTTCACTAACCACTCTTGCATTGGACGCATGCGTGCACGCGGTACCAGGCAAATGCATGAAGCCATCATCCCGAGCAAACACATCTCTTTGTGTATGGTTATTTGGCGCCTGGCTAGAAGGTGAGAAATTTGCAGCAATATATTTTGCACTCTTTCGTTTGAGGGAAAAACGAGTCCCTCTTCTGTCTTTATGACACCTCCTAAAAACTGTTTTGTTTTGCTTGGAACAAGACTTGATTTTTTCCTCGTTGATTGACAATCCCAAATTGAACAGGAGATTGATTGTTCTTTGGGTATTTTGCTAGCAAATTTGGGGGGACTGGTTATCAGCCAGTCGTCCAGATAATGCTACACGGATTGCGTCTCTTCGTAGGTGCGCTGCAACTACTGCTAGTACCTTGGTGAATACCCTTGGAGCGGAGGCTATGCCAAAGGGTAGCACCTTGAATTGGTAGTGTTGGTTCGCTATTTTGAAGCGCAAGAATATTTGTGTACTGGGAACATGGAAATATGAAAGTATGCATCTTTCATATCCAAGGTTGCCATGTAGTCCCCCAGCTTAGCAGAGTGCTTACTTCCTGTAGCGTTGTCATGCAGAATTATTGTGGCTTGACATAGATGTTTGCAGGGCGCAGGTCTAGGACAGGGCGCATTGTTAGGTCGTTTTTTGGCACAAGGAAGTACAATTAATAAATACCCTTGTTTACCTGGTTCGGCGGGACGATTTCTATGGCGTCCTTTAGCAGCAGTGCTTTAACTTCTTCTAACAAGATGCGTTATTCTTCCTGTGTAGTTTGTCTTTGTCTTGGCCGGTGGTTGGCTGGTGTTTGTATTAGCTCTATGCAATAGCCTCCCGCCACGGTGGAAAGTACCCACTTGTCCGACATGATCCACTGCCATGCGTGGGTAGTGAGAAATGCAACCTCCTACTGGAGATGCATGGAGGGTAACCTGTAGCGGGTGGTCATTGTTTATGCAGGGTTGAGCCCCCCCCCTTGAGGAGGAGGATCTGCCCCTACTTCTGGACCTTCTCTGGCCCCTTTGAATACCCTGTTGGGAGGACTGCCCTTGTGAAGAACCCCAGGATGAACTCTGCCCACCCTGGTTGTAATTGGAGGACCGCTGGGAGTTCTGTCCTCTAAACCTGAGTATATTTGAGCTCCCTCACTGCCCAAAGGGCTTGTTAGTGAGTTGTTCCAGGGTATTGAGGATGTCGTATTCCTCCTTCGTGCGATTTAGTGCATCTTCAACCACTTTGCCAAATAAAGCTTTGGGCTTGATGGGCATGTTTAAAAGGGTAGCCTGGGTCTCCAATTTGAAACCTGATTGACGGAGCCATGCATGGCGTTTGATTAGTGTACCTTCTGCCACAATTTGCCCCGCGTTGTCTGCTGAGTCTCAGTTATTTTTAAGGAAGCAGCTTGCTACCTGTCTCCCTTCAGTGATAGTGTGTATGAGCAGTGTTTTTAGGGGCTCTGGAACCAAGTCTATTTGTTGTGCAACCTCGTCCCACTTGTGGCAATTGTAGTTGGATAATAGCATAGTATTATTAGCTATTCTTATTTGATAGGCAGTTGAGGAAGCTACTTTCCTGCCCAGGGTGTAGATCTTCTTACTCTCCTTGTCAGGAGGGGCTTTGGCCGAGGCAATAGGTGTTCACACTCTCTTTCTTGTGGTGGTGACTACTAGAGTCAGGCTTTAGCTGCCCCCTAATGTGTAAAGGGTCCGAAGGGGATGGCCAAAACATCTTTGCGATGCATGGTTTGACTGCCCTTGTCAGTTTGGGGATAAGTAGCGAGGGCTGAATACACATCTGGACTGATTGAAGCAGATGGATAAACTGTGTTGCAGATTTCTTATCCCCAAGGATGTCCTCTGCAAAGTCTTTATCGACTTGAGCTTCCTGGATATCTATCTTAAAAGTGTTCTGCAGCCTTTAAGAGCAGGTCATTGTACTGCAGCTGGTTTTCTACTGGGGAGTCAGCCACCAGTTGGTCGTTGTGGTCTGGGGATTGGATGATGTATATGTCATCACCGTCATCATCATAGTATTGTTCTAAATCCCCTGTGTCCTCTTGGTCCTCTGGGTCTGAGTATGAACAAGGGTCATGTGAGTCTTGAGTGTCATAATAATATGTGTCTTGACCTACGTCTTGATATGACGAGCTCATTTTACGCTGAAGTTCCCAGTCTGTACCGTGCTTTAGCAGTTATAATATTCTGAAAATGCCACACAATGTTATTGTCTACTTAAACATTTAATTTTCAAACACATTAACTCTTCCGAACCTAATTGGCATTCATCAAACAAATGTCAAACACCGTAACTCTCCATAATCCACCACCAAGACACTTCCAAATATTGCACATTTTTGAATTAGCATCCCTTTATTAAAAGTCCATTTACTGCATGTGCAGCATTAGCCTGCAAATGCTCCAAAACAATCTATTCTTAACATCAACACATTTAGCTCCTTAACTTGTAAAGCTGCGTGTGTAGTTAGCAAATCCCCCTCTTTCGCACCTCCCATTAGGATACCTCAAATCAGGGTCGCCTTAAATATTTTTACTGTATGCAGACGATATTCTTTTGTATATGAGACCCGATGTGAATATGAGGCTATCCTATCAGGAAATCCAAGATTGTGTGCAATATTCCAGCTACGAATTTAACTAGATACAATCGGAACTATTCCAATTGACAGGTATTACTCATGCCCCTCAAGATCTCATGGGTTTTAAGTGGTCTCCCACGACCATCTTATATCGGGGAATCAGGGTCACCAAAACCATTGCTTCCTTACACACAGATAACCTATCCACATATTTGACTGAGTTGATGGTCAAGCTGAAGGGTTGGTTCAGGCTGCTTTTATCTATTTACAGCCAACTGTCTCTCCTCAAGATGTCATATTAGCCAAGCTTCGATTTATTTTTACAAACATGCCAGTCTGGCAGGTAGAAATGATTCTTTTTCGAGACTTCGATCAGCGGCTTCAGGTTTTCTCTGGGGCTCAGTTGTTGCGAGACCAAAATGGGAACATATGACGAGGCCCTTTGACCTTTGTAATTGAAGTAATTCCCTGGTTACATAACCAAGCAGAGTTCTGCTACTGGTGCAAAACGACTCAACAAAAAGGGGAAAGGGACGCTGCTATCTAATTTCCCACCTTTAGGTGGTCCATTGAAAATGACAAACATACACTTTTACACATAAATACCACTGAAATGAGTCTAGCAAACAGAGGTTAACATGCATATTTCTTTTTTGCAAGCAATTTACATACAGGAATATCAAGTAGCCAGTCTTTAAATTGAGTTTACCAGAATGCTGTTTGATTTGCTCGCATGTCAACTGAGTAAGGTGGAGGTGTTTATTTTCCATAAATAAAAAGATAGAGAGATTTAGATATGCATGGATCTTTGGATTGAACTTTGTTTAAAAAAAAAATTAATTAAACTTTCATCCTGAAACCTCATGCACTGTTCAGCGCATGGTGGATGCAAGCTCAGGGTAAACCAAATGTTCATAGGGTGTTGTGTGTCTTTTATTTTTATTTTTTAAAGGCTACATTCATGATAAACGCAGCAGTAATAATTTAATTGACCAGTGTATTGATCATTCTTCATTGTATTCACTAATGACATTGGAAATTCATACATGCATAATTTGTTTATATTTAAATTAATGTAATGATTTCTGTTTTATTAATAAATAGATCTTCTGTGCAAACCTGTGTGTTGATTGTCCTGAAAGGGGAGGGAGTCTGTAACGTATAAAACTATGTACATTGAATTGTATTACTCCTATATTTTGACACATGACTAGATCTACTCACTCACATATACCACATTTATCGAAAATCGTTCAGCCTAAGTACTCAATAAGATAACAAGGGTTGTGACATTCCCTTCTGGGTCTGTCTCTTACTTTCTCATCATCCCTACTACCCCCTTGCATGTTCATCCTCTCCAAATGGCAACCGCTCCTCGAACCAGAACTGTAACTCACTCATTCATATTCCATACATTTCCATCAGACATCTTAACCGCTCCATGTAAAATGTTATTAACTCTGATTGGTTTGGACCAGTTCTGTTCTGCTTCCTTTTTCTCTTCCTCTCTATTAGAAGTTTAACCCGCACCAAATCCACTTCCTCGAATCTGTTTTATTTTGTCACTTTGCATAAATCAAACATGACTTTGGCACTTTCTTGTTTCCCTTTGATTCTCTCAGGTACTACATCCCAATCAATTTTGCTCATATTAGCCCTTCCTACCAAGGAGGACATAAACTGGTATTGGGTTTTCTCCCCCTGTGCATCTCAAAGGGAGACACTCCTGTAGTGGAATTATGCATAAACCTATAAGCCACCACTGTGTCCACACCTGACCTTTTTCCACTCACTCCCTTCTGATAATGCTACACATATGCTGTCTTTGATGACACAGTTAAACCTCTCAACTATACCATTTGTTTCTGGGTGGTATATGGAACCGTTGCAGTGTTATATACCATTTCTCTTTAGAAAACACCCAATTTCATCCATTACTATTATAGAGGGATATCCTTCCCTTTTAAAGATAGTCTCCAAAAATTGAATGATGTCTTTGGTACATATATTCTGAACCGAGGAAGTTTCCCCCCCATCTGGATAACATGTCTTCTAATACAATGCAGTATTTCAAAGTCCCTTGACTTTTCACCAGGCATACAATATCTAACCTGCAATTTGCTGTACTCGCTGAGTTACACCAAAATAAATACTGCCTTTTTTAATCTATTGGTTCAATGCATTAGTCACCAAATCTTAAATGTATACTACTACACATCACTCATGGAAACCAATTAATTGATTTTCCACAATACTTTAATTGTACAAAACAGTTTCATAAAAGACGCACTTCTTATAAAATTATTCAAAACACAAATTTAAAATCCATCAGTCCAATTATATTGGTCAAGCAGTTATACGATAAGACCGTGTGTATACACTATTGAGTAAACAATGCAGCCGTCCAAACAAATTAATATGAAAAAATGAAAAATCTATGTTAACAAGCAATTTAAACAAAATTAAACCCACCAGCAAGTGGCTGTAAGTGACAAAAATAATTATCTATCAACAACTAAAACTAGCTAACTTACAAATCCATCAACTGTGTGCACCTTGACTTCAAATAGTCATATGCATTCCGGACATGTTTCAGTTCCAATGTTCATGTGGAACTTTCTTCAGGGGAATATTTCTTGTTTATGTCACCATCAATTTTTATTTAAATGTAATGGACAATCTTTCAAATAGTTCTGGACGTCAAGGCGATCCTTTCTTCCTTTCAAAGTGAAAGGTCAATCTAGACGAGGGAGACGTGGTGCATCGATGTGAGACCCTGCTTATCTCTGGTGTTCTGTATTAGTGAAGATCTCAATTTCTTGCAGACTTTCTAATAAGCTCTGGACCAGACTGATCTGGAATGAGTGTGAGGGATAAAAACCAGTAGCATTCCAGTCACATGCTACGGCTTTTAATCCCTCACACTCACTTCAGATCAGTTTGGGGGTGGTATACAGACATGGAAGCTTCATTCAGTCCTTAGCTTCATTCAAAAGTAGTGAAGGGCACGCAGAGGCATGGTTATTTAACAACTAGCCCACCAGTTGTTCATCCATAGAGTTCACTCAGAAGAAGCTCAGTCTGGCCCAGAGTTCATTAGAAACTCAGCAACTTAGGGAAACATTGTAAATGTCATACTTTCACCCTACTTTAGTCAGACCAATTGGGTGGTGGTAACATTTGTGAGTCGAAAGGTGGAGGAGAAACTAATCCTATCTGCAAAGGAGCTTTATTTGATCTTGATCCCAGTTCACAAGTGTGGGTCATTTACAGACCCTGGCAGTTTTAGATTGCCAGCAATGCTAGATTCGGGTAGCAACATTTTTGCTGCACTACTGTTACGTTTATTGGGAAGGTGGGTTAGGGATGAGAAGTTACTATGGTTACAACAACTGGGCTTCAGGAAAGGGCACTCGACAGTACAGGCCACATGGGCTCTACGTTTACTTGCTGCAGATGTCTTGAATGGGGCAGACGGAGGACTTTATTGGTGCTTTGTCGACTACTCAGCCGCTTTCAACTGTGTTGACTGCTCTATCTTGAGGGCTAAATTGGAGAGGTGGGGCATTGTTAGGCAACTGTTATATTTCATCAAGGCCCTATACACCGATACAAACGTTATAGTTCGATTCTCGCAGGAGGGTGATATCCCTGCTCCCATGGCTACCAATAGGTGTTTGAAGCAGGGGTGCGTTCTTGCGCCCCTGCTTTTTAATCTCTACGTGGTTGACAAGGGGGCGAAGTTGGGGGCAGGGGTCACCGCCCCTCCCTGTAAAGGTGGGGAGGTCATACCATGGGAGGATAGCTCAGGGGCAACGTGCTGGTCTTGGAAGCAAGACGACACAGAGCAACACAGGTTCGATCCCCGGATCCACACTTTGAAACCTCTGGGTATTAAGCACGTTATAAATAACCAATCATATCATATCAAAACGGTGCAAGAGGAGTCTTCTACCATCCCCCACGTGGTCAAGGGCCCCAGCAACCCATCCAGGACTGTTCGAAAATAGTATCACCCAAAGAACATGCTGCTTCTCACTGCAGGGCACCCAAGAGACCACCCTCCATAACTGCCACTCGGAAATCTGGAACTAAGCCCCATAAGTGCAGTAGTGCCCTACCTCAAAAGCTCAGGTATTTGCAGAGGTGATTCGCTACAGATTGTACTGGGCTGTCAAAGAAGTTGCTTGCTCTACTGACAGTAATTCTTGCTGCTACCAGTACATTAGGGAGGTATGCCGTAGGCCACGGAGATCTGCACCAATCCAACTGATGAAAAGTGGTTGTTAAGAATGGGTATTTCTTGGCCCCTTTCTTCTTTCATCTCTACTCTAAGTAACTCAACTTAATATACACTGAAAGAGGTGACCCTAGATGTACCACGGGTAGGCCTGTAATGTGTTCTGGTCCTACCTCATGCTGTAGATCTATGACGAGGAACAGCCCCAAAGGCACTGTGAGTATTTCTTGAGGCTTATGCAAGGTTCATGAAACAAAGCGACACATCAATAGCTTAAGTCAAGTATATTAACCCAACGTTTTTACAAATACTTTTCATTTACATTTCATTCAAAGGGAAGGTTTGTCACACAATTTGATTACAGAGATTACCGACTTTGATTATCTGATGATCCACTTCAGTAGAAAGCCAATGGGAACAACCCCTGTTCAACATCAAGGGACATTAATGGCCCATGTGATAAAGTGGATATTTGGTTTAGCAAAGCCATTTACATCACAGCTTATAGAAATTATGACCTGAGTTTATGTCTAAAGTCAACCAAAACATTGCCCATTTATGAGGGCACGTGTATGGGGCTCTTTAAAAACATTGAATCAAAGAAGAATACAGAGAACATATTTATAAAGCTCCTGCTGGGACTGCCAACCTGGTCTCCAACAGTTGTGATTCCCAAGGAGACGAATCCTAGTCATATTGAGGATTTGCTTAAGAAAAGCAAAGCACAGTTGTGGTCGAGACACTAGGCGGACAAACTTGCTGCCCTATGAAACAGTATCTTAAAATTAGAAGTGTACTGAATAACATAAGTAGTATTGGGCCGAACACCGATTCGTTTGTCAAGTATTCGGCCGGAGCAGAATATGAAGCTGAATAGTTGGCCTATTTAATGAATCATGTTACAAACTCGAAAAGTACATATTTTAAAAAGAAAAATGTATTAATTTAAGCGTCTTCCCATGTTTCATGTATTCATCTTCATATTAATCAGCATGTCATTCTTATTTAAAGCACAAGCAGAGGCCAGATGTACGGAGGGGTGTTGCATATGGAAAACCAGTGCTACTCAAAACAGCAGACAGCATGAATGCCAAGTGCTAGGTTACAATAAACAAAATGGATATTATAATTTGCAATTGCTACTGTTAATCAGAAACACATTGCAATCTCCTGTGAGTTGTATGGTAACTTGGGTAGAAAGCTGGTTTTGAACCTTCTTTGCTGTTCACGTAGAAATGTATAATTTCGGCTCACTCATGTAGGACACACGTTGAAGGCACAAGTGAGGTCAGTGGACTCTTATCTCCCAACTTTAAGCCAAACGAGGGAGGGGACTCTCCGACAGAACCTGCTATGGTTGGAGCAGGGTTAATCACATGTAGGAAATGAATGAATCTGCCCAAACATTACAAGTTCTAAGAAAGCACTCGCATGTTGAATAGTACCTCAATTCCACCAAAACTCAATCCACATCCGTTTAACCCCAACTCCATCCCATCGCATTATAGGATGCAATGGTCTGTTTTTTTTCTCCATGTCTCTCACTTTTCAATTCTGCACCCACCAAGACCAGCATATACATGTCTCTCTCTTGCTCTGTCAACAAACAAAAGTGCTTTCACCTCTCGCACCATTCCTGCATGGGCAGACTGGCCTGGTTGGTATTCAAGAGATTTCCCAACAAGCAGGTTCTACCAAGAGTCCAACATGGGTTGGGTTATGTTGGCAACATCTTGCACTGGGTTATGTCGGCAACATCTTGCACTGCCGGACATGTCACAGACTCCTCCCCTGCCCTATTGACCTAGCAGCCTATGTGTTGAGAAGTATTGCGATTTCCTTAAATCCTCCATTACTATCAATTTCCCTAACAGAGTATAGCTCTCTGGTTGTGTCCCATACACACAGAGTCCTCAACCTAGAGCTCTATACTCCCTCTGGCAGACTGGCCCATAAGTGAACTAGAAAAATGTCCCAACAAGAGGTTCCTCTGAGAGGCCTCTTAGGTTGGTAGCATGTCACCCTGCCTGACATATCAATGACTACCTCAGCCCTACTGGTCTCCACTACCTATTGGACATTTTTAAAATGTCTCAATAGGCATTTCCCATAGGAACAACCCATGTCTACATCAGCTTTAATGGTTTCTAGTACCTGTTGCAAAATCTTAAAGTTTCTCTGTAGCCTTTTCCCATTGAAACAAGCAATTCTCACCTCTCATTTGTCATCACTACTCGTTCTGTCCAATTCACACGTAAATGCTCTTTAGTGTAATATCTGATCAGGAATGCTGTCAGACAATGTTTAGTCCATTCGTTTTCTTCCAATCTGCACTCCATATTTGCCACTCTTAGATGTTACATTGCATTCAAATAAAAAGGCAAAGTATTCCGCAAGAGATGAATACCAAGAAACTATTCAGACAAAACTAAATTGCTATTTTTCAGCTGGAATCAAGCCGAATACGTGCTCCAAACCAAAGGTTCGTTACACGTTTAAATAAATATGTCCTGTCCTGTGATAGTGCTCACAAAATGGCTAGCAAAAGTTAAAAGTGATCTGTCAGAAATCAAAGGTCGATCGTGGTTTGACCACCCAATGCAGATGCCTTGAGATGTAAGTGGTTTTAACCTGCTAAAAGGATGCATGATAAAATGTCCAAATGGGAGTGTATAGAAAGCTACTTAACCTTGCCCACATCATTCTCACAGAGTGCGGCCATCTATCGACTGAGACTGAATTTATTGCAGTTAGACACCGTGACTGGCATCAAGTCAGAAGAAGAGATATCTGAGTGTTGTTGCCTATTTTTCTCTGGGGAAATTGAAACTCAGAAACATGTTCTATGAGTGTGTTGTGTTTATAATAATATGAGTAAAATAACATCAATACTAATCCTAATATTTGGAATTTTACTCAATGTAGACCAGCATATTTGCATCTACTCTTAGTACCGGATGAGATTGTTTCATGGGCTCTACATATGATTCTGATTAATGCTGAGAAAGCAACAAAGACGTAGGTTAACTCTTGAGCTGGTGTCGGAGTTAAATCCATTTAACAATGTGTTCATACCTCAAAGCTGAAAGGAATCTGTTGCGCTGCATGATAGGGAATTATCTAGAAGTGAGAGTCCTGTGGTTCTCTTAACTTACAAAGTGCAGTGGTTTACTATTGTAGCTATCCAATAACATTGTGAGTTACAATTCAGCTTATGGACTACTGGTACCACTGCCGATTTGAGTGTGAGTACAAGTCCTTGTAGAATCCCCAACTTGCACAAAAAGCACCTTTTAGCACATCATCATTATTCCTTCGATGAGCAGCTCAACCACCATTCTTCAATGACAGCCTCAACCACCGTTCTTCCTCCGACGACCGCCTCGACCACCATGCTGTCCCCCGTCAGAGACAATACACAATCCAGTGCTCCTGACCCCCTGAACGATTTGGAGCACCCGCTCCATCACAAGATGGCCGCCGCCATGTCGATGCCTCTTGATCCGTGCCGCACCTGCTGCAAATCCCGGACACCAAGCTCCCAGATTGGTTGCACTCTGAGGTAAACATTACCTCAGACCCTAGCCAGCAGGCGAAGCCGGCAGGCGAAGCCGGCCCCCAACATAGGCCCACATCAAAGACCTTTGACGCCTGTTTTGGCCACTCCTCCTTCGACGACCGCCTCGACCACGGTTCTTCCTTCGACAGCCGCCTCGATCACCGTTCTTCCTTCGATGACCGCCTCGACCACCGTTCTTCCTTCGACCACCGTCTCGACCACTGTTCTTTCTTCGATGACCACCTCGACCACCGTTCTTCCTTCGATGACTGCCTCGACCACCAAGCAGTCCCCCGTCAGGGACAGTACACAATCCAGTGTCCCTGATCCTCTGGATAATTCAGAGCACCCCCTCCATCAGAAGATGGCCACCGCCATCTCAATGCATCTCAAACCGAGCCGCACTGGACCAGCACTGCTGCAAGCCCCGGACACTGAGCTCCCTGATTGGCTGCACTATCAGGTAAACATGACCTCAGACCCTAGCTGGCAGGCGAAGCTGGCCTTCAACAAAGGCCCACATAAAAGGCCTTTGACAACTGTCTTGGCCATTCGTCGACCGCCTCGACCACCGTTCTTCCTTCAACGACTGCCTCGATCACTGCTCTTATTTCGACAACCATCTCGACCACCATTATTCCTTCGATGACCGCCGCGACCACCGTTCTTCCTTTGACGACTACCTCAACCACCATGCTGACCCCCGTCGGAGACACTACACAATCTAGTGTCCCTGAACCTCTCGACGATTCGGAGCACCCACTCAATCACAAGATGGCCGCCGCCATCTTGATGCCTCTTGAACTGAGCCGCACCAGACCAGCACTGCCACAGTACCCCGCGCTGAGCTCCCAGATTGGTTGCACTCTGAGGTAAACATTACCTCAGACCCTAGCAAGCAGGCGAAGCCGGCCCCCAACATAGGCCCACATCAAAGACCTTGGACGCCTGTTTTGGCCACTCCTCCTTCGAACAACCGCCTCGACCACGGTTCTTCCTTCGACAGCCGCCTCGATCACCGTTCTTCCTTCGATGACCGCCTCGACCACCGTTCTTCCTTCGACCACCGTCTCGACCACTGTTCTTCCTTCGATGACCACCTCGACCACCGTTCTTCCTTCGATGACTGCCTCGACCACCAAGCAGTCCCCCGTCAGAGACAGTACACAATCCAGTGTCCCTGATCCTCTGGATAATTCAGAGCACCCCCTCCATCAGAAGATGGCCACCGCCGTCTCAATGCATCTCAAACCTAGCCGCACTGGACCAGCACTGCTGCAAGCCCCGGACACTGAGCTCCCTGATTGGCTGCACTATCAGGTAAACATGACCTCAGACCCTAGCTGGCAGGCGAAGCTGGCCTTCAACAAAGGCCCACATAAAAGGCCTTTGACAACTGTCTTGGCCATTCAACGACCGCCTCGACCACCGTTCTTCCTTCAACGACTGCCTCGATCACTGCTCTTGTTTCGACAACCATCTCGACCACCATTCTTCCTTCGATGACCGCCGCGACCACCGTTCTTCCTTTGACGACTACCTCGACCACCATGCTGACCCCCGTCGGAGACACTACACAATCTAGTGTCCCTGATCCTCTCGACGATTCGGAGCACCCACTCAATCACAAGATTGCCGCCGCCATCATGATGCCTCTTGAACTGAGCCGCACCAGACCAGCACTGCCACAGTACCCCGCGCTGAGCTCCTGGATTGGCTGCACCAGGAGGTAAACATGACCTCAGACCATAGCAAAGCCGGCTCCCAACAAAGGCCCACATAAAAGGCCTTCAACACCTGTCTTGGCATGTCTGGTTATGGAGGGGCCTAACACTCCTCTATCAGTCGTCCCGGTAAGGCGAGTCTCCCCTGGAACCTCTCTGCTTTCTGTGCTTCTGTTTCCAGGTCTGCCCTCCAAAATTAGCTGCTCATCCATCGCCAGACTTACCAGACCACTCCCATTTGCTCGCCACCCTTCACCTTATTCCTCCCCCTTCTCTCACCATCTCTCCCACTCATCCTTCCATTGCTTCTCCTGCCCCCAACAAACAACCATGCACTGTTGCCTCTCCTCAAGACTCAACAACCTAGCCTCCTGTACTATAACACCAGATACCCCCTACTCCTTCCCACCTTCTCCTCATACCAGAAACTCCCACCTACGTGCCTGCACCGAAATGTTCACACCTACCCACACAAGCACAATTCCTCCCACTCTCATATCAACACAAGCCATTTCCCACTACAGCAGCAATGCCAGCAACTCCACCTCACTCAACTGTGCTCTAATCAAGGCTCACTCTCTCCCTGCGCATACACATGACAGCCACAACCTCATTGCTAGCAAAAACCTAGAGCCAATTGCCATCACTAAAAGCTGGCTTCATGCACCCGCTGGTCCAGCCCTATCCATCGCCTTACCTGCTGGTTACGCCATACACTGCAATGCCAGACAAATAGGTAAAAGCGGCAGAGTAGAAATCTTCTACCGAGACTCCATCCCCATCAGAAACACTACATCTTACACCCTATCTAACTGCGATATACTCTCCACCAAACTGTCCCTATCACTCACCTCCACCATATCCCTCCA
Source organism: Ambystoma mexicanum (assembly GCF_040938575.1). Taxonomy (NCBI): domain Eukaryota; kingdom Metazoa; phylum Chordata; class Amphibia; order Caudata; family Ambystomatidae; genus Ambystoma; species Ambystoma mexicanum. The sequence goes on from NC_090932.1 coordinate 127,067,708, forward strand.
TCACCTCTACTGCCCGCTGGCCCAATCGCCACTTTTGAGGAAGATCATACACAACGTATTACATCTACTTTTAAACCTACATCCAAACCTCTACTGCTTGGTGATATGAATTTGGGATTCAACGACACAACTGACTCCAATATCACTTGTCAGTCCACCATCGCCTTCTCCGGAGCAGGAGCTCCCAGCCCTGCCTCGTGCTGCAGGAGCGTACCCAGCAGCATCCAGCATAGGGAGTAGAGGTAAGCTCAGGCACATTAACTGTAGCCAAGCAGCCCCTCCAAGGCCCACTGCCTACCCTCCTACCAGCTTCCAGATTTGTTCGTTTTTGTGCCCTACCTTTGTCACCAACTTGGCAAGCCACGCTGAGAATCCACGATCGAAATCCCGAGATGTGTCCCGTTTCCAAGATGGCCGCCGCCGTGGTCTATCGACTTGCCTGACCCTGTCCTCCAGGAACCAGGCATCCAGGAGCCAGCCAATTGGGGCAGCCTTCCTCTTTGCTGCAGTCCAACCACCGGCAGGTGGAAGCCAGACTGCGGAAGAAGGCCTAGGAAAAAGGCCAGCTGACTGAGCTGACCGAGCGTGCCGCGCTGCTGTCTGCTCCAGGTCCAAGCTCTCCGTCGTGCCTCTACCTTATCTTCCCCCCCAGGACGGCTGCCAATACGGTGAGACACCCCACTAACAATGTTAAAGTCAAACTTGTAACAGCCAACCAGAAGACCCTCCCATCCTTACCAGCAGATCGTTTCATAAACAATGCAGCCTAGTGCTATACTCGCACCGCCTTACCTACTTCCAGCAACCCTTTTGTGTCTGGCGTTATGTACGGATGGATCACACTGACTAAGCAACTCTGTATACTGCCGCTCCAAATGCCATATCGCACGGTTTTGCCTTACACACCTCTGCATGGCATTGCTTTACTTATTCAATACTACTGTTAAACCTCATTTAATATCTAGATGCACATTAGCATTTAGTCTGCCTGTAAGGTTCCGAACAAGCCATGCCCTTGCTGCCATTTCCAGTACATAGGTGCTCAGTCGTATTTAGACTATTGTGTCGCTAGTCAGCCCTGTAGCATATAACTGCACTGTGCCTCACTGCTGCTCTGTTACCCTATGCAATTCTAGTTGCCATTTTTAACTGCATTGTGACCATCTGCTTTGTTCTGCTAATCTGCTCACCAATTGCCTCTAGATCTGTTGACCTGCAGCCCATATTTTTATAGCCGCTAAACTCAATGTTGTGCTTAATCTGCAAACTCATGTCACGTTTAATCTAAGTGCTATTCTGAATTTAGGGGTTATTCTGAATCTAGGTGTTATCTTGAACTAAGTGTTACTCTGAACCTAGGTGCTATTCCCAATCCAGACGCTATTCTGAATATATGCGCCACTCTGAACTCATGCGCTACTCTGATCCAAGATGTTAATTGGTACACTGGCGCCATTCTAAACCTAATGCTGTGCTAATTGACAAACGCTTGCTATGGCCACTTTGCATACCTGTATCTGAGTCAGATGCCAATCTGCAACCTTGCGCTACTTGGATTAGGTAGTACTCGGCTACTCCAAGCAGGCCGCACTGACTACACTTACGCGCCTACTGCTAGATTTCGACCCTAGACAGGACACACACTGCACCCTACCCTCCTCACACAATGTTCCTCCCGGGCCTTTACTCTATACTACTGAGAATCATTCTCCACATCACCAATTCCGCATGCCTGTCCAGCTCACCCCTTAACTTGACCAGCCTAGGCACCACATCACCCACCCCAGCACCACAATCATGCTTACCCTACTCGCTCCCCCATGCCTTTCGGACAGGCTGACCAGATTACGATCCAGACTTCCCAAAATACACGAGCCTAGAGCCAGGGACTCCACACAATCCATACTCACATAGCGAACATCCATTAGCACCTGCGCTAACCTTACGCTAAAAAAACCCGAACCTAAACCCGTCAACTCCACTACAACCAACAATAGAGCGCTCATCACAGCTACCACCCCCACCCCTGCCAAAGCCAACACCCTACCTATAAAAGGTGCCCTCATCAACGCACGCTCCATGATTGCCCATGCCACGGACATCGCTGATCTCATTTTAGCTGAAGATCTAGACCTCCTAGCCATAACAGAGTCCTGGCTTCATGCAGCCGCAGGCCCAGCCCTTTCGCTAGCCATGCCCACTGACTACACCATCATCCGAGCGGACAGAACTGAAGCTAAAGTCGGTGGTTTGGCCATCATTGCCAAGACCCACCTTAACATCAGACTTAACTCCGCCACACACCTCCCAGCATGTGAATCACTTACAGCCAAGCTACCCACCGCTAACTCCCAAACAATATCCATTCACTTACTATACAGACCGCCTGGACCCCTGGGATCTTTCGAGGAAGACCTTAATGCCATCCTTACCGACAACCTAAAAAACTCCTCACAATGCCTCCTCTTAGGAGACTTCAATTTAGGCTACAAAGACCCCAAAGACAATCAAGCCACTCTCATCAGTAACACCCTGTCTGAACTAGGCTTCACACAAAAAGTAACCAGCCCCACCCATAACAAAGGGAGAACCCTTGATTGGATAGCAGACTACAACTGTGCCGTATCGATCACTACCAACACTCCCCAATCCTGGACCGACCACCATCTCCTCTCCTTCTCACTTGAGGCCTCAAGCCCTACAACCAACATGGCACTAGCCCCAGCCATCCACACGATAAGCAAAACAAATATTACAGTAGAAAAACTGATCCCGCTCATTCTTCCTACACTTAGCCAACTCCAAGACTCTAATCCCTATGACCTCGTAGAAGGCTATAACAACACCATGCGCATAGCCTTAGACGCCATTGCACCATTGAAACTTAGAAAATCCAAACCAAAAAAACACCTCAACCAATGGTTCTCCAGCCATCTTAAAACCCTTAGATTGGAAAAGAGTAAACTGGAACAAGTCTGGAGACAATCTCCGACTGACCACAACAAACTATTGCTTAACAAAATAACGGCCAACTATAAAAAAGAAATCATAGCGGCCAAACAAGAATCCTATAACCTGAGAATCTCCCAATCCAACTCCAGCTCCAGAGAATTATTTACTATCCTGAAAGAATTGGAAACCCCGGTAACAATCCCAGATACTTGCGTTAAAAACAAACAATGGTGCACCAGTGTCCAAAATGCACTAAACAACAAAGTCACTGGCCTTCAAACAAAAATTAAAAATAAGAAAGACTCCCTCACCAATCTTACCAACCCCATCAATGCCCACTCGAGCCCTCCACCCTCACACCACACACCCAACACTGCTCGCTTCAGCTTTTCCAAAGTCTCTTCTCTTGAAGTAGAAAAAATCATTCTTGGTCTTAAACCCTCCAACTGCAAAGGCGACCTCTGCCCCCTACAAATCATTAAAGACGCGGCAAGAGACCTCTCGCCATTCATCACCAGACTCATCAATGCCTCTTTTTCCTCAGGAACAGTCCCCAGTAACCTTAAAGAGTCCTGGGTCCTCCCTCTCTTCAAAAAACCCTCCCTCGACCCGTCCATCCCAACCAATTACAGACCGATTACCACCGTCCCATTCCTGCTCAAGATACTAGACAAGACAGCCTACCAACAAATCCAAAAGTATCTTGAAACAAACCACCTTCTAGGAATAAGACAATCCGGCTTTAGACCCCAACATGGAACTGAAACCGCCCTGATAGATCTGAAAGCCCAAATAGACGTCCTTAGAGATAACGGGAAAACTGCACTACTACTCCTGTTAGACCTCTCTGCTGCGTTTGACCTAGTTGACCATAAAATCCTATGTAATCATTTAGACTCAGCTGCCCACTTTTCACAAGAAGCTATCAGTTGGATTGAGTCATTCCTCAACAACAGATCCATGCGAGTCTTCTCCTCCTCTGCCGCCGCCGAACCCATCCCCATTACGTGTGGAGTCCCACAGGGCTCGTGTGTCTCCCCCACTCTGTACAACGTGTTCACGAAGCCCCTGTTTGATGATCTAGATGGCCTGGGTATCACCTACACTAACTACGCCGATGATACACAGATCCTCATCCCATTGACGGGAGATTACAACCAGGATTTGGCCTTGGTGAACAAGGTGTATCTCATCATCCAGGCATGGATGACTTCGCACAGTCTATGCCTGAATGATGACAAAACTGAACTCATCATCCTTGGTTCCACTTCCAACCTAACCAAACTCGACCACAACTATGCCAACTTCATCATAGATGGGAACCTAATCAAGGTTTCCAAAGAAGTAAAAACCCTAGGAATATACCTCGACTCCTCCCTAACCTTCCACAAACAGGTTAGCTCGATGGCATCCTCTACGGCCTACACATGTAAGCTCATAAGAGCAGCCAAACCCTTCCTCTCCACCCACAGCTGCACTACACTAGCCAGAGCATTGGTATTATCCAAACTGGACTCTTGTAACGCCCTCTACATAGGAGCCACCAAGCAAATCACCAACAAAATTCAGACGCTACAAAACAACGCTCTTAGGGCAGCGCTCAATATTCCCAGGAGGGAACACATTTCCAATATCAGGAAATCCCATAACTGGCTCAGCACAACAGACAAAATCCTGCTTAAAGTAGCATCGCTCACCCACAAATGCCTGAATAATGCTGCCCCACGCTATCTGGCAGACAGAATATGCAAACACACCCCCATCAGACCCACCAGAACCTCCAATGCTAATCTGCTCACTGTCCCCAGGTTTAAACGCACCAAAATGGGTGGCAACAGCTTCCAGGTGAAAGCACCTCAACACTGGAACTCCTTACCACCATCGCTCAGAACTACCCAACCTTACTCACTTTTTAGACGCAACTACATCCATTGGTTAAAGAACACGAACCACTAACACCTCTAACACCACACGGCTGCTCTCCGCGTTGCATGCTTTAAGTGAATCTGTAAATTTGTAATACTAAATTTGTAAATATTTGTAATTCTTTAAATATATTTACTGCATTCTCTCCTGCCAAACTGTACACATGTTCCTTCATTGTCACACTGTAATTATATAATGTAAAGTATAAGCAACCTTTAACCAAGCTTTGAATCACCTTGCTGCTCATGCGCCCTCATACCCTCGGGTCTGGTGCGCAATACAAATGAATAAACTAAACTAAACTAAACTTCACTTGCCAACACCATTCACAGTATTGGAGGCACACAACACGCCCTGGCCCCCTCCCATATCCTAGGCTGCACATTGGATAGGCTTGTTGACTTCAACTGTAACATGCATCCCCATTCAAATACGCCCTGTGCCTGGTCTGACCACCACATCATCACATTCTCTCGCCCCACCTCACACGAAATGCTCGCGCCACACATTACTTATGCCTACACTGTTACGGTACACACAGAACCTCACTAAACAATGTCTCCTGCCCTTACTAGCAAGCACCACCTCACCATCCACTACCACAAATGACCCTACTTCCCTTGTCAACAACCTAATTTCCCACGCAATTGACACCCTTGCCCCTCACAAATTAAGCAAACCTACATCCACCACACATAAGAACTCCTGGTTCACCCCTCACCTTGCAGCCATCCGTTCAAGGAAACGTGCTAGTGAAGCGGAATGGCGATGCAACCCATCGACCGTCACCAAATCACAATTTTCCACCATACTTAAGGAATACAAACTCGCAATACATACAGCTTTAACACTAGAATCACCAATGCCAACTCCAACTCACGCAAGCTCTTCACCATCCTGCGTGAAACCCCTTCCATTCCACCCTCCACGATCACCATCAATGATACTTGGTGCAGTGAAATACAAAATGCTCTATGCAGGAAAATTGTTTCTCTTCAAGAGAAGATCTTGGCCAAACAACTGTCTATCCTTGCCAGATCCCAACAATCCCCCCAACACCCCCCACCAGTGTTCCCACCATTTAACGTCCACCTTGTCACTAAAACTGATGTTGCCAAAATCATCAAGGGGTAAAAACCATCCCACTGTAAAGGTGACTCCTGTCCAACCCCCCTGATCAGAGTCTACGTAATGAGGTGTTAATGATCCTCCCCCTCATTACTGCCATCATTAACACCTTCGAATCCTGAACATTCCCACTTACACTTAAAGAAGCATGGGTCTCCCCCATCTGAAAAAACCCTCAAACCACCCATCGATCTCCACCAACTACCACGTTCTTACTAAAAATCCTTGATAGAGCAGCTTATCTCCAGATCCAAACCTATTTTGAACAACACCATATTCTTAGCTTCGGCCAATCTGACTTCGGACCACGCCATTGAACTGAATCGGTCCTTCTCGACCTTACTGACCAGATCAATGATCTCTGCAACTCTGGCAAACTTGCCTTCCTCCTCTTGCTGGACCTCTCTGCTGCCTTCGACCTGGTCAACCACCAAACCCTCTCTCACCACCTCACCTCGACAGCCACCTTCCCACACCCCTTCTCACACCAGGCTGCCAAATCGATTGCATCTTGTATAGCTGACAGGTCCTCCTGTGTCTACATTGGCAATTCCACTGCCCCTCCCACCTCTATCTCATTCAGAGTCCCTCAAGGATCATGTGTATCACCTACCTTATATAATATCTACACCAAACCCCTCTTTGATCACCTTGACTCTCTGGGCATCTCCTACACCAAGTGCATGGATGACACCCAGATCCTTATCCCTCTTTTAGGCAACTACCCGGAGGATACCTCAAATCTCAATGCCATTTATAAAACTATCCAAACTCGGATGGCATACCACATTCTCTGCCTGAATTACGACAAAACCGAGATCCTAATCGTTAGCACTCAAACAACCCTCTCCAATCTCGACCCTGCTTACAAGTCCTTCAGCTCGACAGCAACACTATCCCAGTGTGCCCTGTCATCAAAACACTGAGCATGTACCTTGACGCCACCCTCAGCATGTCACGACATGTAAATGCTATTGCATCCACTGCTGCATACACCACTTAACTCCTCCATGCCAGCAAACCTTTCCTCTCCACCAACAACCACCTTACCATTGTGCGCACCATCATCAGCGCAAAACTGGACTACTGCAATGTCCTCTTTGCGAGCACCATCGAAGGAAGCCTGAACAAACTACAAGTGATCCAGAATAATGCCCTATGAGCTGACCTTGGCCTTCGCAAATGGGAGCATATTACTGCTGCAAGGAAAGAAGTTCACTGGCTTCCAATCCGCGACCGTATTAAATTCAAAACCGTGGCTATTACCCATTAATGCCTTTCTGACTCCCAACTGCCTTACCTTTCACAAAGACTCTCCCATACCAAACATAACTGACTTACTCATGCCAGCAACAGTCTCAAGCTCTTTGTTCCCTCTTTAAATGTACCAGAACAGGTGGCTCTAGCTTCCCTGTTACAGCCCCCCACACCTGGAACTCCTTGCTGCTGGTCCTGTGTGCTGATCCCTCCTATAAATCCTTCAGAAAAACCTCAACACTTGGCTATTTAATCAACTTGTCTTTTCACCTCAAACTCTAGACACCTTCTGCTTATCTTCTTGTACTTCACAATACCAGCCACCAGTTGCGTGTGGGTTGGTGCACGCTTTAGAAATGTAAAAATAAATAAATAAGTCATTACAATTTTATTCCAGGAAAATGGAATCCGTAAAAGTACAATAACATAATTTCAAAAATAAACAAATTGTTAGCAATTGCTTTTTTAAAGTGCTATTTACTAATATCAAGCTAGAAAATTCCCCTGGACCTCATAATATAGCATAATGTAACTAAAATGAAATCCTTAAATTTAAGACAGGATTAAAAAATCTGATCTTACAAAAACAATCTCTAAAAAATCAAATTATACCCTACATAGGCTGTAAGAGAGCTTTGATGCAAAATTGGGAAAATTTACATCTGTGGCATTTATGAGTTAAAATTGAGTTCAGCATGGTTAGCACCCGTCAGTTCAGTGAACAATTATGTCAGGTGCAATAAGTGTTTGCGTGCTGATAGATTTTCATGGCCCAATATAAATAAGGTGTTAGATTCATTGAAGGATGTGCCTTTCTTTGCTGTGATCAAATTCTCTTAAATTTCTATCAAATCCAGTTATGTAAGGAGTCTAAACATGAGGGGTCCTTTATCACATCCATCAGTAGTTATCGTGTTTGTTGTATGCTGTTTGGGTGACTTTCTCCAGCTGGGCAAAGAAGCATGTCTTCAAGGGGCTTGACATGTTTGCGCCCTCCCGGATGATACCTTGATTCATGGAAAGATCCCTAAACAGCATGATAAATTGTCCAATGTTTTGGCGGGACTCTTCAAGCTGCAATGACCATACAAAACGAGAATCATTGGTGTCAGGTTCTGTGGCAAAGGCATTAACCCTATACTAAGTAGGTGGTTGTAACCTTGGAGGCACCAAGCTGTATATAACTATTTGTTGATGTCCTTCCTTTGTGTACAGAATGATATAAAAAAAATCTGTGGATAAATGGGCAGATAAGGTTGAATCTGTGAGGGCATTTCTACAGAAACGAGCACACCTGTGAGTTCTTTGGCATGTTAACAATCCCATATTTTGACAAAGGATGACATTTGTGCTCATCAATTATGGGATGTTGACACTCATGATGAAAGAGTCATGACTATTGAGGCAAGTGGAGTTACGTTATGAGTTACCCTGGCCCAAGAAGGAAATGGCAAAGTCGTTGTTGCTTTTGCTGCATGGTCATTCTCTAGTACAGAGAAGACTTGCTCCGCATTGAGAGGGAAGCCCTAACAGCAATGTGGGCAATCACAAAAAAGGTTTATGTGTGCGGCATTCATTTCATCATGGGATCTGACCATAAAACTCCCAACCATGTACTTACCAATAAAGGGAGGCATGGGACCTCTTGAAGGATTTTAAGATGAATCCTATGCTTGCAACAATATTACTTTGAGCTGCTACATTTGCCTGAAAACAATAATGTTGTTTCTTCCTCTCAGTTACCAATGGACGAAAGGGTTGGTGAAGAAAGTTACTGATGCAGGATTAGAATTGAAGGGGGTGTACATGGCGATGTTTATGAGAAGCAGTTGGTGAACACAGGACACCCAGTAGTGGGCAAAGTAATGGATTCATACAATAAGGAGTGGATGGTCCACCATAGAAGAGTAGGATAAGAAGTGGTCATTGTGGTGAGGCATGAAAGATGAACTTAGTAAATTGAATGGTAAGCCGGTCAAGTGGCACAGCGAGTAGAGCACTCGCTTTGACATCAGTGCAGAGCCTGCTAACGCAGGTTCGAATCCCGGTAGGGTCAAACTCAGCCTTTCATCCTTCCGAGGTCGATAAATGAGCACCACACACCGTGGGTAACAATAAGCAGCGCTCAGATACCTGAGGGTTCGTAGCGCTATATAAATGCTGAATTATTATTATTATTAAGGTATCGACAGGTGTACATTCATAAGCAGGTGTGAAATGATAGATCTGAGATTAATACCAGTACAGGGGAGACAGTCCCAACTTTAACAAAAGTAATGCCCATGTCAATCAAGCTCTTCCCAGAAATATCTGGGGGATGTTAGGGTTGAATCAGTATATTCAGTCGCAATTGTGAACCTAACTATGTGTCCCCCTGTTTAAAATGCAATGGTGGGCAATGTATTCCGTATAATATGCTACTCAAGCTTAATGTGAATATATATGCATGCAGGTAAGAATTAAAGCATGTTTTAAGGCTTGCTTTAAATGATGCATGCTGCCCAGGACTCTGCAAGGTGCTGCTCTTCATCTAGGGGACCGATAATGTTTCCTGAGAAAAGAGAAGGCTGGTGATTCAAGCAAGAAAAACGGTGTTGGAAATCAAGCTGATGGGGAGAGCTGGCTAGGACAGGGTGCATTGGCTCAATTCCCTGAGATTTATTAGAGTGTGAACTTTATAGATTTGTTTCCCAAAGAAACTAATACATCACCATAGACTTACCACTCTGTGTTTAAGCTCAGCTCTCCCAGCTCTCCAGTGCTTTACAGCAGTATGGTTATCACTCCTTGCAGGTGCCCTTAACTACAAGGTTCCACAAACGGCCTCTGCACTGGCCTTCAAATAATGGCGGAGGTAGTAATCCATTCAGGGAACGTGACGTTGATCTATTTTGGGGTATTCATAGGCATTTAAGTTCATGCGCTATGCACAGGGGGAAACTAATTCTCTCTGAGACCCCAGTGTCAGCCCCTCCAGTGACAGTGGTGGAGTTTTGCATCCATAGCCAGCCTCTTCCTGGGATGGGGTGGGTTTGATGGGTGGTGCAATTTAAAGACATTTTCAATTCGTTTGAAAACAGCGGTAAGCTGAACAACTTTCATCTGGGTATTCCAACAATTTTTTTGGCAGACTTTAGCTGCCAGGCTTATTTATTTTCACCAACAGGAACATTTGTCAAGCACTTTCTTCATACCCTCTTTAACCTCACAATAGTTATTTTTACCACAGGCCCCTCATTCATGGTATGTGAGTGATAATGTTTAATGTGCATATCTGCCACAGATATCCTCAAGAACACACAAACTCTCAGAGACAGTTCAAGGGTTTTTAATGAAATGATGACAAGAGGCTCACAATGGGCCGCCCCTCTTATTCTAGTGGTTCCCTGCTTTGCCCATGCATCCCTAGACCCCAGGATGGTAACTAAAGATCAGTAACCCCTACTGTATAATAGCTGACTGACATGTTGTGATAGTCTAAGGGCAAACACAATTTCTCTCTATCTCACTCTGGGAACAATACAGGTGAATCCTAACCAAGGTCCCACAATACAATATTTCCAGAAGAGGTGCTTTGCAATCACCCAAGTTCCAACATGTCCTTTTCTTGCACACTCTTGTACCCTGGTGTTCTATCCTTTCTTTCCCTGTCTTCTACGTTCTCCCTTCTCTTCCCCCCTCTCTCATTGTCTCTCCTTCTCTCACTCTAGTTGGCCCACACTTCAATTCTCTGCTCTCCACACTTCAATTCTCTGCTCTCCACACTGCTATTCTCTCCTCCCACACTGCCACTCTCCCTTGTCCACACTACTACCCTCCCCCACACTACTATTCTCCTCTCTCCACACTTCTACCCTCCCCTCTCCACACAAATACTCTCTCCCCCACACACTACTACACTACGCTTCACCCACAGCATCTCCCCCAAGCACCGTCCTTTAACTCTCTCACTCAGATTGTCAATCCATCTCATACTCTCCCCTTGTTAGTCTCACTCACTCACCTGGCACAGGCACTCTCCCAAGTGCCACTTTCACCCACCAACCAATACCTCACCTTACACATATTTTCAGCAATCCTCCCCCACGCTCCTCTGCATCGTTCTTTCCCTGATTGGTCTTTTGGTATTCCTTCTCCTTCATTGACCTCATCCGAACACCTCACACTGCCCCTTTTTAGCCTCCCCTTTCCCTTCTATTTGTTCTCTCCCTCAGCTGGTTCCCCGGGCCAATTGCTGTCTTTCCTTTCCCCAGGAGACGTGTTAAAGGTAATGAAACACATAAAAAGGGTTCTCAAGCCCTGCCACGTTCTCGTATGCGGGTCCAATGGCTCAAGTGGGAGCCTGCTGCATTCACAGTCATTGTCTCAGTACTTTCTCAGGTTTCCCGATGTGTTTGTTATCCAGTTTGACACGGGGACCACTTCATGGCTCACTTGTCAGTAAGAATATGGCCATTGTAGGCGTTGTTGAGAGTGCTGTGATTGCTGATATATTGAAGGAAGCGATCCAAATTCTCGCTGATGCTAAAGCCATTTTGCCTCACTTTGACCTACGTCACTTGATATGATATATGATATGATATGCCATTTATAACGTGCCTATACACAAGTGTTTCAAGGCGGGACGAGGCAAGGGAGGGTGAACAGAGGGAAGACAGACAACGATCCTACTAGGCCAGGTGTCATTCAGATTGCGCAAGTACATGGGAAGGGGGAAGTGGGAAAGTGCAGGGGCTAAGGGGAGGGGAACAGTGCAGTACGTGGGATAATAGAATAATAAACAATAAGGAAAAGTACGGCCAGCAGTTGGCAAGTGCAAGGGTAAGTGCAAACATCAGGTGTCAAGTGCTGGTAGTGGGACTGTAGGGATACCGAAACAGTCACCAAGAGCGGGGGTTGCCAGGGAGGCATTTCAGGTGTGCGACTGGCGGAGGAGGGAACCTGGGCCCGAGATCAGAAGGTGGCCAGGTAACCAGTGCAGTTTCAGTTTCAGCCAGGAAGTCAGCAGGGGAGAGGAAGAGAAAAAGCAGAAGCAAAGAGAAATGTTTTGAGGTGCTTCCGGAACCAGAGATGATTCTCCTCAAGTTTCAGGGAGGCAGGGAGGCTGTTCCAGAGGGAGGCCCCAGCCGAAGAAAGATATCTACCACCAACTCGTTGCTTGGAGAAGCGACTCACCCTGAGGGAGTTGGAGGAGGATGAGCAAAGAGCTCGAGAAGGAAGATATTTAGGAAGAGAGAGTTGAAGGTATTGAGACCCCAGGCCCCAGAAGGCCTATGGACAATGCAGAGGGTTTTGAACTTAATCCTCGCAGCCACTGGGAGCCAATGGAGAGATTTCAGTCCTGGAGAGATACGATCCCTGGGCTTGAGGCCAAGGACAAGTCTCACAGTCCTGATCTGGTTGAGTTGCAGAGGGCGGAGAGTAGAAGCAGGCAGATTTAGAAAGAGGCTGTTGCAGTAGTCCAGCCTAGAGAGAACCAGAGCTCTGGAGACAGTGAGAGAGGAAAGGAAGAATACCTCTGAGGAGGTGCAGCTGGTAGTGTGACTTCTTAGAGACGTCAGAGAAGTGAGGAGAGAAGGAGAGTGTGGAGTCGAAGATGACCCTGAGGTTTTTAGCCTCAAAGTTGGGAGCAGCAAGAGGGCCAAGAGATGCCGGCCAGAGAGTGACAGGAAAGTAGTGCATCTGGCTATCTGGTCTGCAGTGCAGATTGCTCTGTGGTTCGGTGGCTCTCCACAGTCTCTCTCCAATGCAGGCTGCTCACTCGGTCTTCCAGTACAGAGAATGCTGAATATTGAAGTCCTACCAGACAAGAAAGAACCTGTCCATAATTGCGTTGTACAGGCATGGGACAAGAAGAAGTGGTACTCATTCCAAACATGCATGCACAAGTACAAGGGAAAGGGAGTAGGGTCTCCCAACTCTTACACCCTGCCTCAGGGATAGCACTGTCTCTGCTGAAAACCCTGGTAGGCATCCAACCCCAGACTGAGAGGGGTCCCCACGCCCTTTCGACAGAGCCAGGTCCCTAACCTGCTGCTGCATCAAGGTTAAAGCAAGCTTGTGTAAGTATTATTACATTGCTAAACTGGCCTACCTTTGCTGCAGCCTCTCTGGTCACATTTTCATAGTCTGGCATGGCATGTTTTACTCGGCTATATAGAGCACAAATGACTGTTTAGGGATTGTCAACTGTGGGTTGCCCAATACAGTAATCACACTTAGTTAACACACAGCTTCTTTAATGGGGAGGATTTAAAAGAGAGAGCATGCGTCTCTGGCTTGGCTTTCAAGCTCGTGTTGATGCACTGTGTCGTGCTAAAAGGCACATGTTAGTCCATTGCGGGTAAGACACTTGTCTGCTGCTCTTCAGATGAAAAAACTAGAGTCTTTAATGGGTTTTCTCCGTTGAGCAGGTGCAGGTTTTTGTAAAAACAAGGAAGATAGAGTTCTTCGGTGGATTCCTCTCTTCAGGTTTCTAAATAATACTGGACCCCCTGGGTTTATTTGAGAAGGGATCCTTATAAGGAACAAACTGACACTGTGCGAGTTGTTTTTGGCACCTGATCAGGTTGTTCTAAAGCCGACCGGTTTCTGTGGTGCTATGTCGATAGGCCACATTCCTCAGGGCTATGGTTAGGGCACCGATCTGTGTGCCTTCTTAATTTACCTTGCAGCGTAGTCTGCATAAATTGGAATCCTCTACCTGTAGGGGTGACAGAAGGGGGGGGAGATAGAAAACAAGGGATACAGTTCCCATTTTTAAACCTCTTTAGTAGTCCCTGGCTGAAAAACACTGTGTGAGTAGTTCAAAGGAGGGAGGAGAAAGCTTACCCTCTCCAAGTAGCGTGGTTGCTCTCAGCACGGGGGTTAGGCGGCCTGAGACCTAGGGGCCAAATACAATATTTACTAGATTGTTGAGTGCATAGTCACAACGAACAAGGAAAACACTGTTTCGTGTATTATAGTATTTTTAAACTATTTTTAAACCAAAATTGCGCTTATATCACTGTTAAGTTGACCGCACGTGGGGGCTTCAGCTTCTGCTGCAAATATATACGAGTCTGCCTTGCAGACGGGATCCGATCATGCGATCCCATCTGTGTACTCGCTCGCCTGCTAAGTGCGAGTCTCTCGACTCCGCTAGAATGGCGAGGCGCATGTCAGGTGAACTGATGAGGAGCAGGGGCTTACCTGCTGGCAGTGTCCGTGAGGTCTGGTGGGCCGCACGCGAGGATTCTCGACGCTGCGGCTCGCCAGCCCCTTGTATATGTGGTTACCATGGCGCCGATGGGCGTTACGTGATCCCATCCCAAGATGGCCGCGCCAATGTGGATAGCTGACGGCCATCTTGGAGTCAGGCTGGCCAACTCGGGTCTATAGGAGTTATTCTCATTATAGCCTGGTAGCAGAAAAAAACCCAAATCATATTGCAAGAAACCTATTGCAAAGAAAAACATCACATTGCAAGAATTGCATTACAACCACCCCTGGTGTGTCTTATGACAGTTTGTGGGTTATGGCCTGGTCGTGGAAATGGAACAAGCGTGAGTCATAATGCAAGTAACATATCAATGCAGGAACGCGGGTGGCACCATAAAGGGCAGGCAACAGTGCTATGCAATCACATCAAGAGGTCACTCCACATCCTCTCCATCTGTCGTGCAGTCACACCAGGAGAGCCCTCCTGCATAGTTTGACTCAGAGACTCAGATTCAATTGCCTACTGTCTTCGAGCTGGCTCACAATGTGGCCAGAGTCTGCCAGCTGGTTGGTTCATTGAGGCCAGTCTTATCTGTCTTCAAGCGGAAGATCCACAGTTGTTCTCTCTTGAATAGGAGGTCATGGATATTTCCGCCCCTTTTTGGTATTACCATTTTCTCAATGATTGACCATGTGAAATCCGATGGATTATGTTGCTGTGCAAGAAAATGTTCCACCATTGGTGCAGTTGTTTTTTTTGTGCGCATGCATGATCTTTGTTCCGCAAGCCGTGTCCTAATAGGCCGTGTCGTCATACCCACGTAGCATTTGTTGCATGGGCACGTGATGATGTAAATTACATTGCAGCTATTGCAATTAGTCTGACTCTTTTGGGTCCATGGAAAGTGCCAGCCTATGTCAATGCTGGTGGATCTCTTGGTGCTGGGGCATGCGCTGCATGCCCCGCAAGGTGTGTGGCCCGTTGCTTGGCTCTGTCCCCAGAGGGTGTTGAGTTTAGGCTCTATGTCTTTATATGAATGCACCAGGGAGTCTCTTAGATTCTTCCTTCTTTTGATGTCAAATCTGGGAGTGTCTAAGCAAAGAGTGCCAGCAATAGGAATAGGCCAAAGTTTGAGGACCTCCTTCTTGATTTTGTTGGTCAGTGGCGAAAAGCTAAAGACGGGTGTGATTTGATCAATGGATTCATTCTGCTTGTTGTGATGTTCCAGTGTGACTTCTCTCGGAATGTTCATAGCTCTTTTTCGTGCTTGTTTCACTATGCGTTTTGGGTACACCCTGTTTATCAGTTTAGTGGCCAGACAAGAAGATTGTCGATTGTAGTCTGTCAGTTTTGTGCAATTTCTGCGGTATCTAAGGAACTGGCCAAAGGGTAAATTCTTTCTCAGGCTGGCCGGGTGGTAACTCTTGTAGGTTAGCAGTGAGTTCCTGTCCGTCGGTTTGTTAAAGACTGTACTTATGATGGTTTCATTTCTTATCTCGAGTGTCAGGTCTAGAAAATGCACTGCGCTCTTGGTGTGCATTTCTGAGAAGCTTAGGAAGGGGTTTTGGTTGTTAAGCCACTCCATAAAAGATGCCAGATCTGATTCATCACCTTTGAATATCAGTAGAACATCGTCGATGTACCTCGACCAGAGTTCCATTTTGATGCACCATGGATTGTTGGGATTATAGATTTTCTCTTCTTTGAAATTTGCAACATACAGATTTGCGAGACTTGGAGATTTTTTCTGCTACCAGGCTATAATGAGCATAACTCCTATAGACCCGAGTTGGCCAGCCTGACTCCAAGAGGACCGCCGGCTGTCCACCTCGGCGTGGCCATCTTGGGATGGGATCACGTGACGCCCAGCGGCACCATGGTAACCACATATACAAGGGGCCGGCGAGCCGCAGCGTCGAGAATCCTCGCGCGTGGCCCACCAGACCTCACGGACACTGGCAGAAGGTAAGCCCCTGCTCCTCATCAGTTCACCTGACACGCGCCTCGCCATTCTAGCGGAGTCGAGAGACTCGCGCTTGGCAGGCGAGCGAGTACACAGACGGGATCGCATGATCGGATCCCGTCTGCAAGGCAGACTCGTATATATTTGCAGCAGAAGCTGAAGCGCCCACGCGCGGTCAGCTTAACAGTGATATAAGCGCAATTTTGGTTTAAAAATAGTTTTAAAATACTATAATACACGAAACAGTGTTTTCCTTGTTCGTTGTTACTATGCACTCAACAATCTAGTAAATATTGTATTTGGCCCCTAGGTCTCAGGCCGCCTAACCACCGTGCGGAGAGCAACCACGCTACATGAAGAGGGCAAGCTTTCTCCTCCCTCCTTTGAACTACTCATGCAGTGTTTTTAAGCCAGGGACTACTAAAGAGGTTTAAAAATGGGAACTGTATCCCTCGTGTTCTATCTCCTTCCCCACCCCTTCTGTCACCCCTACAGGTAGAGGATTGCAATTTATGCAGACTACGCTGCAAGGTAAATTAAGAAGGCACACAGATCGGTGCCCTAACCATAGCCCTGAGGAATGTGGCCTTTCGACATAGCACCACAGAAACCGGTCGGCTTTAGAACAACCTCATCAAGTGCCAAAAACAACTCGCACAGTGTCAGCTTGTTCCTTATAAGGATCCCTTCTCAAATAAACCCAGGGGGTCCAGTATTATTTAGAAACCTGAAGAGAGGAATCCACCGAAGAACTCTATCTTCCTTGTTTTTACAAAAACCTGCACCTGCTCAATGGAGAAAACCCATTAAAGACTCTAGTTTTTTCATCTGAAGATCAGCAGACACGTGTTTTACCAGCAATGGACTAACATGTTTTACTCTGCATCAAGGGTAACGTTAACACAATAAATTGGTTAAATTGCTGCAGCTAGTCTGGTTACGTTTTCTTACTGTGACATGACATTTTTTTACAAGGTTAAAGCAAACACGGTAAGTGTTGTTATGTGGCTAGACTGACCTACCAGTCTGGTTACATTTTCTTACTGTGCCATGGAATTTTCTACTGGGCACCAAGGGTACGTTAGACAGGATAAGCGGTATTATGAGGATAGACTGGCCTACCTTGCTTCAACCAATCTGTTTACATTTACTTACTGTGGTATGGCATTTTTGACTGGGCATCAAGGATACATCAAATATGATAAGTAGTATTACGTGCCTAGACTGGCATACATTTCTGAATCCAGTTTGGTTACCTTTCCCTACTGTGGCATGGCATTTTTTACAGGGTATCAAGGGTAAAGCAACCATAATGATTGATAGTATTTGGCTAGTCTGGCCTACATTTCTGTAGCCAGTCTGGTTACATTTTTCATAAGTGAGGCAAAGCATTTTCTTACTGGGCATCAAGAGTAAAGCAAACCCGATGAGATAAATTATGTAGCTATACTGGCCCATATTGGTGCAGCTAGTCTGAATATATACATATATGGGAAACCTTACTCACCGTAATAGTATGTCTGATGCTTGTATCTGCTTAGATCCACATGCTGTGCATAGGCCGACATCTAGTGGAAGCCGCAGAGTATTACATTTGTTATTTTCGAAACTCGAAAAGGGACGTCGACAGGGCGTGCCAGTAATACTATCCCTAGTGTGACGCCCACTGTACCCATGATCCCTCACGCATGTAGGTCCCTCAGATTGTATTTTTCTGACATGAGGTAACATGAGGTGTAGCGTGAGTACAGTTGTATCCAAGCAGATACATAACAGACAAGCTCATAAGCATCTATGCGCCATCTCTCCGAGGAGAGGAAGGGTGGGTCGCATGTGAATCTAAGCAGATACAAGCATCATAAATACGATTACAGTGAGTAATGTATTGTCATGATCTCTGCTTCCAAAAGGTCAGGGTTTTCCCAACTCCCTTGGAAGCAGATCCATAACCCAGGTTCCGAGTGCCAACCAGTCCCAATTGGGACCTTTTGGACCCAGTCCTGGCGCCAGTGGCACCAGGCTCATAAATATGCCCAGTCCCAGCGCTGGAAGCGCCGGGCTCATAATGCTTGGGTGGACTTACCTGCAGCAGACCATGCTGCTTACTTGCCTGCCAGTTAAGCCTCTGATCCTCTTCTGTTTGGAACTACTTTTCCTGTTGGGTGGGGCAGGAGCCACTCCCTAGGTTCAGAACACTGGAACTCTTCTGGAAAGCAGGAACTCTTTTCTTACCTAGGCGTGGCTGTGGAAGGAGACACCTAAGCACTACAGGAGGCTATTTAAACCACACCCGATGGATGAATCTTGCTTTGCGTTATTCTGCATCCTCTGCAGCAGAACGCTCATCGTGTCTTCTGCATCTGATCCTGGGCCTAAGGAAAAAGGCTTACCATCCTGAATCCAGTCTTCAGCAACACCTATAAAGACAAGAAAGAACAGGTTAGCATTACGGTCTTCAGTGACAGCGCTTCACTTACCTGGTCCATCGGCTGTCACCAACGCCTCGCGCTGCATTCCGGCATCTGAAAGACAAAGGCTTACCTACTCTTCGTGCGCTCCGGAGGTCTTCGCACTGCATTCCGGCATCTGAAAGACAAAAGCTTACCAACTCTTTGCACGCTCCGGAGGCCTTTGGCGCTGCATCCCGCATCTGAAAGACAAAACAAGGTGCGTTTAAAGACATTGGGGAACTTTAATACTCACGTGCCATTACTCCTTTCCACATCTAACCCAGTGGGTATTCCGGCACCCTGCAGCCGCTCCGAACTTGTACCTGCAAAATAAAAAGACAGTTAGAGCGCATCGTGAAGCAGGCAACAAGCGCTTAC
Source organism: Ambystoma mexicanum (assembly GCF_040938575.1). NCBI lineage: Eukaryota > Metazoa > Chordata > Amphibia > Caudata > Ambystomatidae > Ambystoma > Ambystoma mexicanum. Next base: position 127,086,963 of record NC_090932.1, read on the forward strand.
TTACGTGCTTCCAGGCGCTTCTATTCATCACACGGGCTCCATCTTCAACTCACTTCAGCCCGTCATCCGCCATCGCCGGAACCCTGCAAAACAAGAGACATCATTACTAAAGACTTTTAAAGACATTAGAATTACTCGAAACTTACCGTTCGTGCAGTAAACGACGGACAGCAGTCCTCTGAAGTCAAGAGGCCTGCTCCCCTTATCCAGTGAAGAAACTGGTTACAGCACCCTGCCCCGAGGCAGATGGAGAGCACGGCGTTCACTTACCTAAGGTGAGAGCGTTAACCTTTGGGGTTCTACAGGAGAAGAGAAAGGGAAGAAGAGAGAGACATTCAATAACCCAGTTCATTAATCCCATATTTTCTATCTGCAGACATCTTACCCTTCGAGTCAGACATACAGTGCACAGAGGTCCAGCCCAAAGAGCCAGCCGGGTGTTACACATCACCTTTGAAGATACGGTATACGCCCAGTCAAGACCGGCGCCTCTACGGGAATCAGGTGAGCATTACAGAACGCAAAGCCTACCGCAAAACTCCCGTCCAGGCGCTATGGAAACCTCGGATACCGACCAGCTAGCCCAGTTACTTGGGGAACTAAGGGCAGAAGTGCATGCAGCCCATCAGGAAACGAACGCTCTAAGAAGGGAACTGATTATTTCCAAGGAGCGAACAGATGATCTCGCTAGACAATTGCTACAGTCACAAGCCGGACAGAGCCCGTTACCCGCATCTGGGGGAAATCTTCCTTCTACATCCTCTATGAATCCAGTGCAGATCAACCTACCTGGGAATGTACCTCTGGCTCCGCCCGAACGATTTTCTGGTGACCCAAAGAGGTTTGCAGTATTTATCAATCAGTGCCGGTTGCATTTCTTATGCCGGCCAGCAGCCTTTCCAACTGATCAAGCTAAAGTAGCTTTCGTGCTTTCGTACCTTAGTGGCAATGCGGCAGACTGGTCGATCCCTCTAGTAAATCAAGATGATCCGGTCCTCCATGATTTTCAAGCTTTTCAGCTCAGTATGGAAAAACTGTTCGCAAGACATTCACAGGGGCAGGCCTTGGACAATGAGCTTCTTTCGTTGCAACAAGGTAATCAAGACCTTTTGGCTTATATTGCGTCTTTCAACAGACTGATAGTGGAAACTCAATGGCCTGAGGACAAAAGGATTACGCTGTTTTATAGAGGTCTACGTGGAGAGCTCAAAGATGTGTTAGCCCAAGTAGTGAATCCCCCACAAGATTGTTCGGACTATATAGACTTAGTCGTTCAAATAGATCACAGACTGCAGAACAGGAAGGCCGATCGTTCCAAGTTTGATGCTCGAGTATTTTCCAAACCGCCAACTCCTTCCAAAGGAGTAGACTCCGGGGAACCCATGCAAATAGGGGGCCTGAAAGGTCCTCTAACACAAAAGGAGCGGGAAAGGAGAAAACAGTTGCAATTATGCCTCTATTGCGGAAACTCAGGGCACTTTCTTCGAGACTGTCCGGTGAAACCTGCCAAGAAGGCAGTAGGAGCTGCAGTTACCAAAGTTACAAACTCTGAGCAGGGAAACGACCTCGCCCGACAAGAATAGAGGTCCTCTTGCCGAGCGTGAAAACCAGTTCCGTGACCTCGCATTTCGTGATACCTATGGTCCTCATTAGCCCTGATAATCCGGATCGATTACATGCAATTGAAGCTTACGTCGACAGCGGTGCCATCGGCAATTATGTGGATCATGAAATGGTTTTGAGGATGAATCTAACTCTTTGTCCCAAGGCTGTAAAGGACGTCATTACTACGGTGGATGGAACGGAGATAGCCTCCGGACCAGTAACGCATACCACTCAAGAAGTGACGCTAGTAAGTCAAGATGGACACCATGAGAAGATCGTGTTCGATGTGATCAAGGCTCCTCAGTTTCAGATTATTCTAGGAATACCTTGGTTAGAGAAACACAATCCTCTGATCGATTGGCGAGCAAGAACGGTCCAGTTTCCAGAATGTGTCTCTACTTGTCACCCTCCACCTGGTGTTGCACTGGCAGCAATTTCTTCAGAGACTCCCCAGTTACCTCCCGAATACCTAGAATACCAAGATGTTTTCCGGAAGGATCAGGCTAACTCTCTACCTCCTCATAGGTCTTATGACTGCCAGATAGACCTGATACCTGGATCTACTCCTCCTTGTAGTAGAATTTATGCCCTCACCGAGCCTGAGAACCTTCACCTTCGACAATACCTGGATCAATACCTGGCAAATGGGTTTATTCGTCCTTCCAAGTCCCCTGCTTCTTCAGCTTTGTTCTTCGTTCCCAAAAAGGAAGGAGACCTTAGAACTTGTATGGTTTATCGCTCCCTGAACCAGATCACCGGCAAGAATAGATATCCGTTACCTTTGATCCCTGAACTCCTGGACCAAGTCAGAAAAGCATGCATATATACAAAGCTGGATCTTAGAGGAGCCTACCACTTGGTACGAGTAAAAGAGGGCGATGAATGGAAGACGGCCTTCCGCACCAAATATGGGCTATTTGAATATCAGGTCATGCCCTTCGGACTTAGCAATGCCCCGGCCGCCTTTCAATATTTTATGAACGATGTCCTCAGAGAGCTCATAGATGTGTGTGTTGTTGTTTACATTGACGACATCCTCGTTTATTCTTCATCGGAATCTGAAAATCGGAAACACGTGAAAATGGTCCTCGAAAGATTGCGTCAACACAAACTTTTCGCTAAGTTGGAAAAATGTGTTTTCAACGTGACTGAAGTTGAATTCTTGGGATTCATATTATCACCTAGCGGAGTGCGTATGGATTCAAAGAAGGTCGATGCAGTTCTCAAATGGCCATCACCATCCTCCGTAAAAGGTGTGCAAAGCATGTTAGGCTTCGCTAACTTTTACCGCAGGTTTATCCCCGAATTTTCTCGAATAGTCCAGCCCATCACTGCCTTGTTAAAGAAAAACAAATGTTTTGAATGGTCTACCGAGGCGGAACAAGCTTTCCAGGATTTGAAGACTAAATTTATCTCTGCACCAATCTTAAAACACCCTCGCCCTGAACTCCCCTACATCGTGGAAACTGATGCTTCAAGCCTTGCCATGGGGGCAGTTCTATCACAAAAGGACCCGGTAACCAATCAGTTGCATCCCGTGGCATTTTGGTCCCGCAAATTCTCGCCTCCTGAAATCAATTACACGATTACTGACAAGGAACTTCTGGCTATCAAGTCTGCCTTTAAGGCTTGGCGGCATTATCTGCTGGGGGCCCGACACACCGTTACTGTGATTACGGATCACCGAAACCTGCAATATTTGAAAACCGCAAAAGCCCAATCCTCTAGACAACTCCGTTGGGCATTATTCTTTGCCGAGTTTGACTTCATAATTACCTATCGACCTGGTACAAAAAACGGTAAAGCTGATGCCCTTTCTCGGATGGGAGTGGAAGAACACTTGATCAACCCTAAACCTGTACCAATCATTCCCGAACAAAGAATTCTGGGTGTAATCGCCACACAATCCATAGAGGAAGTTAAGGATAAAGCCAGGCAACTTGTAACTCCAGCAGACATACAGAATTGGCATCTGCAGGGAAAGGACTTTGCAGTAAAGGACAACTTATTGTATTTCCAAGAACGATTATACCTGCCCAGCACAGATTTACAGAAAAAAGTAATCTCTTGTTATCACGATTCTTTAATGGAAGGACATCCCGGTATGGCCAAGACCTCAGAAAAGATCAAGCGCTACTTCTGGTGGCCGTCTTGGAAAAAAGATATCAGAGACTTTATAATGTCCTGTGGAGTATGCGCCCAAAACAAGAGTCAAAAGGAAAGACCAGCAGGCCTCTTACGCCCTATTGACATCCCACCTCGCCCTTGGCATACGCTTTCTATGGACTTCATCACCGATCTACCTCCATGCTCTGGATACAATACGATTCTAGTAATCGTGGACTTATTCTCCAAGATGGCGCATTTCATTCCGCTCAAAGGCTTGCCAACAGCAGCAACTCTGGCCCGAGAATTTCTCGAAAACATCGTCCGACTGCACGGTTTTCCTTCGGTTCTAATTTCGGATCGAGGTAGTCAATTTATTTCTCATTTTTGGCGAAGTTGCTGTCGGTCGGCTCAAATTGATGTGAGACTATCGACCAGTCACCACCCTCAGACCGACGGACAAACCGAGAGGACCAATCAAACTCTGGAACAGTATTTACGCTGCATGCTGCAACAAACTGAAAAAACTTGGAAAGACATCCTTTGGATAGCCGAATATGCCTACAATAACTCTGTCCATTCGGGAACTGGGAAAACCCCGTTTTTTCTTTTATACGGCAGTCACCCTCGAACCTCGGAGTTGGATCCCCTCCAAGATCTTGAAACACCAGCAGTAGACTACCTGCATTCTACAATCACCCAAGCCTTTAAGGAAGCTGTTTCTCACCTTCAAAGGGCTAAAGAACAATACAAGAAAGGAGCAGATCAACATCAGAAGGAAGCCCCTCAATATCAAGTAGGGGATCAAGTCTGGTTATCCACCAAATATCTACCTCTAAAAGGGCCACGCACATTCAACCCAAGATACCTTGGTCCCTATTCCATCACTACCATAGTAAACCCAGTAGCGGTCAAGTTGGACTTGCCCCCGCACATGAAGATACATCCGGTCTTCCACGTCTCTCTATTAAAACCCGTGCAACCTCAAACCCGACTAACTAAATCTCCAAAACCCATCCTAGTTGATGGAGAACTCGAGTTTGAAGTTAAAAGCATTCTGGACTCCAAGATCTCCAAATCTAAACTATTTTACCTAATTGACTGGAAAGGCTACGGCCCCCAAGAGAGATCCTGGGAACCTGCTGAATATGTCCACGCTCCTCGCCTAATCAAAAGATTTCACCGAACATTTCCTGACAAGCCAAAACCCCCGGAGAAGCCCGGTTTGGGAGGGGCCTTGAGGGGGGGTACTGTCATGATCTCTGCTTCCAAAAGGTCACGGTTTTCCCAACTCCCTTGGAAGCAGATCCATAACCCAGGTTCCGAGTGCCAACCAGTCCCAATTGGGACCTTTTGGACCCAGTCCTGGCGCCAGTGGCACCAGGCTCATAAATATGCCCAGTCCCAGCGCTGGAAGCGCCGGGCTCATAATGCTTGGGTGGACTTACCTGCAGCAGACCATGCTGCTTACTTGCCTGCCAGTTGAGCCTCTGATCCTCTTCTGTTTGGAACTACTTTTCCTGTTGGGTGGGGCAGGAGCCACTCCCTAGGTTCAGAACACTGGAACTCTTCTGGAAAGCAGGAACTCTTTTCTTACCTAGGCGTGGCTGTGGAAGGAGACACCTAAGCACTACAGGAGGCTATTTAAACCACACCCGATGGATGAATCTTGCTTTGCGTTATTCTGCATCCTCTGCAGCAGAACACTCATCGTGTCTTCTGCATCTGATCCTGGGCCTAAGGAAAAAGGCTTACCATCCTGAATCCAGTCTTCAGCAACACCTATAAAGACAAGAAAGAAAAGGTTAGCATTACGGTCTTCAGTGACAGCGCTTCACTTACCTGGTCCATCGGCTGTCACCAACGCCTCGCGCTGCATTCCGGCATCTGAAAGACAAAGGCTTACCTACTCTTCGTGCGCTCCGGAGGTCTTCGCACTGCATTCCGGCATCTGAAAGACAAAAGCTTACCAACTCTTCGCACGCTCCGGAGGCCTTCGGCGCTGCATCCCGCATCTGAAAGACAAAACAAGGTGCGTTTAAAGACATTGGGGAACTTTAATACTCACGTGCCATTACTCATTTCCACATCTAACCCAGTGGGTATTCCGGCACCCTGCAGCCGCTCCGAACTTGTACCTGCAAAATAAAAAGACAGTTAGAGCGCATCGTGAAGCAGGCAACATGCGCTTACTTACGTGCTTCCAGGCGCTTCTATTCATCACACGGGCTCCATCTTCAACTCACTTCAGCCCGTCATCCGCCATCGCCGGAACCCTGCAAAACAAGAGACATCATTACTAAAGACTTTTAAAGACATTAGAATTACTCGAAACTTACCGTTCGTGCAGTAAACGACGGACAGCAGTCCTCTGAAGTCAAGAGGCCTGCTCCCCTTATCCAGTGAAGAAACTGGTTACAGCACCCTGCCCCGAGGCAGATGGAGAGCACGGCGTTCACTTACCTAAGGTGAGAGCGTTAACCTTTGGGGTTCTACAGGAGAAGAGAAAGGGAAGAAGAGAGAGACATTCAATAACCCAGTTCATTAATCCCATATTTTCTATCTGCAGACATCTTACCCTTCGAGTCAGACATACAGTGCACAGAGGTCCAGTCCAAAGAGCCAGCCGGGTGTTACACATCACCTTTGAAGATACGGTATACGCTCAGTCAAGACCGGCGCCTCTACGGGAATCAGGTGAGCGTTACATGTATCCCTTCTGAGGCTTGTGGAATCTGCTTAGATCACATGTTGTGTGTAGATCATCAGGCAGTGGAAGAAGAAGGAGGAGGGATGTGAGAAGGTTCCTGAGCGAATAAATGTCTTAGAACCGCCTGTCCCACTTGTGTATCTGTCTTGGAATGGGTGTCAATGCAATAGTGCAGAGTGAAAGTATGTACAGAGCTCCATGTAGCTGCCTTGCAAATACTGTCTAAGGGGACATTTGCAATGAAAGCCAGAGTGGTTCCAGTACCTCTTGTGGAGTGAGCCCTGGGCATAAAAGGCAGTGTTTTATCTGATAGGGAATAGCACAGTTTGATACATCTGACTATCCACCTAGAGATGGCATTCTAAGAAATGCAGTCACCTTCTCTGCCTGGCGCTATGGTGACAAACAATTGATCTGTTTTCCTTAGCGGTTTGGTCTTGTCTACATAGTAGAGGACCGCTCTCCTCAAATCTAGTGTGTGGAGTTTTAGCTCAGCTGAGTTTTTGGGTTCCTGGAAGAAAGCCGGTAGCTCAATTGACACGTTTACATGACATTTGGAGATGAATTTAGGTGAGAACCTAGGGTGAGTGTGTAAAACCAGTTTGTCTTTGTGTACAACAAAGAAAGGATCCTGCACTGACAATGCTTGGATTTCACTGACCCTTCTTATTGAAGTAATAGCCACTATGAAGGCAGTCTTATAAGTCAGGTGTTTGAGATTAGACTTGTGCATAGGCTCAAAAGGGGGTCCCATGAGCTTACCGAGTACCACATTGAGGTCCCACCCTGGTGGCGGATTAGAAATTGGAGGGTGGAGTCTCTTTACTCCATCCATAAATGCCTAGATGACGGTACTTTCCACCATGAGACCTTATTTTGAGAGGTCGTGTAGGCTGACAAAGCCGCCAGGTGCAACTTTAGGGAGTTAAATACTAACCCTGCATCCAGCAAATGGAGCATATAAGATAGAATGTGGGATGCAGTACATTCTATAGGGTTGATTAGTTTAGTCTGGCACCAAATTACAAATCTTCTCCATTTGTCAAAGTAATAGTGCCTAGTGTTTGGTTTTCTTGATTCTTTCAAGATATCCATGCATCTCTGTGGCAGGTTGAGATGTCCGAACTCTATGACCTCAGGAGCCATGCTGCCAAGTTCATTGAGTGCGGCTGCGGGTGCACTGTTAGTCCCTTGTGCTGGGTGAGTTGGTTGCACTGGCACGAGAGTTTGATGGGTTCGCACATCGCCAGTCTGCGCAGATGTGGATACCATGGTTGTCATGCCCACATAGGATAAGCGTCATCGGTTCCTTGTGTATCTTGTTCACCACTTTCCTCATGAGAGGGGTTGGTGGAAAAGCGTAGGCAAATATCCCTGACCAGTTCATCCATAAGGCGTTCCCCTTGGAGCCTGGCTGGGGGAACCTGGACGCAAAGTCTGGGCATTGACTGTCTTCGCTTGTGGCGAATAGGTCTATTGTGGGGAAACCCCCCTGAGAGAAGAGGTGTTCTACGACATCTTCGTGTAGTCTCCATTCGTGTTCCTCTGGAAGGGGATCTCTGCTCAAAGAGTCTGCTAACGAGTTGAATTCCCCCGGAACATGTTGGGATGACAGGTAAATCTTCCGTTTGAGTGCCCATTTCCAAATTTGTTGGGCAAGCCTGGACAGATTTTGAGAACGTGTGCCCCTCTGTTTGTTTATGTAAAACATTGCAGTTGTGCTGTCTGGAAGGACCTGCACTGACTGGTTCGATAAGAGGAGTTTGAATGCCCGAAGCGCTCTGAATACGCTTAGAAGTTCTAGCAGATTGAAGTGGTTCTGAGCAACCTTGCGAGACCATAGACCCTGAGCTGTGTAGTGAAGGTAGTGAGCTGCCCACCCTGTTAAGGAGGCGTCTGTTGTGACGACGGCCTGAATCTCTGGGTCATAGAAGGGTTTCACCTTCGTTAGATTCTCTCTCGTCCCCCAGCAAATATTCTGTACTAGTGATGGCGAAACAACCACGAGATCGTCCCACTGAACACTTGCCTGAGACCACTGTTTCGCCAACCACTCCTGCATGGGTCACATGCGCAGGCGCGCGTGGGGAACCAGGTAAATGCAAGACGCCATCATGCCTAGCAAATGCATTGCTTTGCGCACCCTTATTTGGCGACCGGCCTGATATTGAGGAATTTGCAGCAACACATTTTTAATTCTTTCCTCTGATGGAAAGGCCAACCCCTCTTGAGTATTTAGGACAGCTCCTAGGAACTGTTTCGAGGTGCTTGGCACCAGGCTTGACTTTTTCTCATTGATGGAGAAGGTCAATTGAAAGAGGAGGTTGATGGTTCTTTGGATGTTTTGTCTGCAAATTAGGGGGGGCTCCCCTGTAATGAGCCAGTCGTCCAGGTAAGGGTACACTGGGATTGCCTTCCTGCGCAGGTGCGCTGCCACCACCGCCAATACCTTGGTGAATACCCTTGGAGCCAAGGCTATTCCAAAGGGCAGCACCTTGAATTGGTAGTGCTGGTTTGCTACCTTGAAACGCAAGAATCTTCTGTGCGCTGGGAACATTGAAATATGAACACAGGCATCTTTGATATCCAGTGTTGCCATGTAATCCCCCCTTTTTAGTAGGGGGATAAACTCCTGTAGAGTAGTCATGCAGAATTTGTGTGTCTTGACATACTTGTTTGCAGGGCGCAAATCTAATACTGGGCACATTGTGAGATCGTTCTTTGGCACAAGGAAGTAGGTTGAATAAATACCCCTATTTATCTGGTTGGCCGGGACGACCTCTATGGCGTCCTTTAACAGCAGAGTGGCAATCTCCTCGAGGAGGATCCGCTGGTGTTCCTAAGAGTGTACTTTTTGCCATGGAGGGTTGTCATGGGAGCGCTGGAGTAATTTGATGCAGTAGCCGCCGGATACTGTGGACAGCACCCATCTGTCCGAGGTGATTCCCTCCCATGCGTCAGTGAAGTTGGTAATGCGCCCCCCTCTACTGGGGAAGCATGGGAGGGGTCCTGAAGTGCAACATCACTGTTTGGAAGGTGGCGTACCACATCTAGAGGGGCTGCCCCTTCCCCGCCCACGACCCCTGCGCTGCCCTCTCGGGTAGCCCTGGGAAGACTGTGATTGGTTATTCCCCACGATGAACTCTGATTGTGGCTATAGTTAGACCCTCTTTGGGAATTTTGGCCTCTAAAGCGGCAACAATTACCACTTCCCCTCTGCCCTCTGTCCAGGGGGTTTGTTAGTGAGTTGACCAAGTGATTTTAAAGTGTCATACTCATCCTTCGCCCGTTTGGAGGGCATCTTCGACAGCTTTGCCGAATAATACGTTAGGCTCGACTGGCATGTCTATCAGTGTTGGCTGAGTTTCAGGCTTAAATCCTGATTGTCTCAGCCATGCATGCCTTTTAATGATTGTACCCTCGAATATTCTACCGGCATTATCAGCCGCGTCGAAGTTAGTCTTAAGGAGGCAGCCAGACACTGCCCTCCCCTCGGCTGCCATCCTGGGTCTTTAAAGGTTCTGGTGCAGAGGAGAGTAAAGCAGAAACTTCCTCCCACTTGTGGCAATTATAGGTCGCCAAGAGGGTGGCACTGTTGGCTATCCTAACCTGATAAGCCGCAGAGGAGGCAGCTTTCCTACCTAGGCCATAAATCCTCTTGCTTTCTTTATCCGGGAGAGCCTGTGAGGAAACAAGTGGGGTGCCCGTTCTTTTCCTCGTGGTGGTAACAACTAGGAAATCTGGTTTGAGTTGTCCCATAATATATAAAGGGTCAGAGGGAGTGGCACAAAATAATTTCTTGACACGCGGATTTACTGCACGTGTGAGGTTGGGGGTTTGTAGAGATGGCTGAATCCTGCACTGAATTGATTTTTATAGCGGGATGGACTGAGTAACTGCCCTCTTGTCCCCCAGGATTTGCTCTGCAAAATCCTTGTCTTCTTCAACTTCCTGAGTATCGATTTGGAAGTGTTCAGCAGCGTTGGCCAATACCTCGTTAAGGAGGGGTTGGTTTTCGACTGGAGAATCATTTGCAGGAGGGTCCTTAGGAATTGGGGAGTCTAAGGTATAAGCGTCAGCCTCATCTTCAGCCTCCTGTTCCTCATCATCCCCGTAATAAGGGTCTGCCTCCTGGTCATCATCGAATTGAGGGTCAGGGTCTTCATGGTAAGAAGTGGGGTCATAAGGCTCCACAACAAAGGGGTCTATGACTAAGCCCTGAAAGGGGGTCTCAGTGCGAGACCTCTTAGGGGGGGGTTGAGGAGGCACAGGGTAAGCTCTGGAACCAGATGGAGCTGAGGTGGGAGGGGTGCTCATATAACTTTGAAAAAAATTTGAATCTTTTTCATAAAATTTAGCTATGAAGGTCATCCTTTTCATCACTCTGTCTATATCTGCAGAGCTCCATTCCTTGGAGCTTGGTATAGCAACAGTTTGAGGGGTGAGGCCCATGTCCACCTCTGTTGGAGGTATAACCTTCGTTTTAGGGGCAGGCTGAGGTTCCTTAGATCTTTTTGCAACCTTGTCATCCCCATGTTTCTCTTTAGGAGTGTGGGGATCTTCGGAGGATTTTTTATGGTGTTTACCCCATTCCCAATGGCTAGAAGTGGTCTTTCCAGACTTTTTGGGGACATCCACCTGTTCCGACGCAGCGCGTCGATGCTCGGAGGCGCGATCCAATGCGGACCGTCGAATTTTGGATGTGGGATTCGATGCAAAGAATCTAGTCTCAGAAGTGTGTTGAGACATGGCATCATCGTCACACGACCGGGTCTCGACGGTAGTTTAATGGGCGACACCTTTTCTGTCCGAGGACAGCTGGGCCCTGTGGTGATGCAACCGCGAGTGGGAACGCCCAGAGGACAGGGATTTGGTGGACCGCTCCCAAGGTGTCGACCGTTGCCGATCACTCGACACGCGTGCCGAGTCCCAGCCGGGGCTAATGTGTTTGGTGGTGAGTGTACGTGTTGTGCTCTTGCCGCCGGGTGTGTTCCCCACAACATGGCCGCCGGCCTGTCCTACGGGGTCAGAGGCCTGCGCATGTGTAGCCGAAGCTGCCCCGTCGCCCTCGCCGCCCGATTCGGATAGGGTTTTAGGTTTGAAGAGCCTACAGGCCCGACAAGATGTCTAGTAGGAAACACAGATTACAAGTTAAATGTTTATCTACCCAAGGTAACTTTCGGTTACATTTGGGGCAAAATTTCAATGGAGTACTCTCCATATGGTCAAGATATGGCAGAGGGGTGAATAATATGTAGGAAAAGGGGAAAATAATGTAATGACCTGCCCCCACTCTCCCTACTGACTGGGCTGAGGCCCGGCGTGGCCTTCCAAGGCCAAGAGTCCATCGCAGCAGTCTCCGACGGAAGTCTCTCCGATCCTCACCGGTGTCATTCTTCGGTGTTCGGTGGACAGAGGATAGGAAGAAATCTAACGTAACTGAAAGTAGATAAAGGCTTTACGGCGAAAGGAACTCCGTACACATGCGTCCAACTAGTAGGGCAGAAAAAAACGATCTGAGGGACCTACACGCGTGAGGGTAATGGGTACAGTGGACGTCACACTAGGGATAGTATTACTGGCACCCCCTGTCGACGTCCATTTTTGAGTTTCGAAAACAACAACTGTAATACTCCGCAGCTTCCACTAGATGTCGGCCAATGCACAGCATGTGATCTAAGCAGATTCCACAAGCCTCAGAAATATATATATATGTATATATATATATTCAATGAAAAAACTTTGTTAAAGGGACGTTATGGTTACAAGTAAAACCGAAAAACCTCAGAAATTCACCAGTTATGGTAAACTAAGCAACCATAACTTGTGCCACCATCGTGCACTGCTAAGACTAACACACAGGACATCAAAGATAACATCACAAATGTCATTGATGACATCACTGATGAAATCACATATCTGGCCCATTTGTTTTTGTTCACTGACATACCTAGGCCAGGTGTAGTCATGCATAATTTTTGTTCACTGACAGTCAGAATAATAAAATTCAAAAGGTGCTGTATATCTAGACGTTAACCTTGTCATATGTTCTTAAAGTACTTTACTTAGGGTTTGGTCTCAGCTCATGGTGCATGTACATGGGACAATAGGCAGGCCTCAAACACACAATTCATTTGTATACATGAAGATAAACGTTAATGCTATTAACATTTTCTGATGATGCTGTTTCTTTCTTCCTTACTTTAGTTTCCCTGTATGTGCCTCTGATTTGTATGCATTGTGGGTCTTCATATGTATTGTTTGTACTAGCACAAGTGTGTAGTTAGTCTTCAATTGTTAGCTAGTTATTACATGTTTAACTTTACACAATCACACCTGACATCTTGTTACCAACATTATAAACACAACCCCTTGTGGGGGCTTTTCATCAAAATTAATTTCACATGTGATGTCATCAGTGATGTCATCAATTACATGAATGATGTCCTCTTTTATGTCCTGGGTGTTAGTCTTAGCAGTGCACAATGGTGGCGCGAGTTATGGTTGCTTAGCTTACCATAAATGGCGAATTTCTGATGTTTTTCAGTTTAACCATAATGTCCCTTTAACAAAGATTTTTCATTTAATTTCATCAGTTTTTATTAGTGCAACTTAAACATAATGTCCCTTTAACAATGTTTTTTCATTGAATTTCATAGGTTTTTATTAGTGCACCTTAACCATAACGTCCCTTCAACAAAGTGTTTTCATTGAATTTCATAGGTTTTTATTAGTGCAACTTAACCATAATGTCCCTTTAACAAAGTTTTTTCAGTGAATTTTATATGTTTTTATTGGTGCAACTTAACCATAATGTTTTTCATTGAATTTAATAGGTTTATATTAGTGCATCTTGACCATAACGTCTCTTTAACAAAGTTTTTTCATTGAATTTCATAGGTTTTTATTAGTGCAATTTAACCATAACGTCCCTTTAACAATGTTTTTTCATTGAATTTCATAGGTTTTTATTGGTGCAAGTTAATCATAACGTCTCTGCAACAAAGTGTTTTCAGAGAATTTCATGGGTTTTTACCAGTGCATGCTATTTTCCTACAACTTACTAATATCATACGTACCCCAATATAGCAACATTTTTGTCCAATTTACAAACGTTCACCTTAAAACTCCAGTTCCCTTCTAGCATAATTTTTAACACTTCTATACTTTTTCCACTGTTTTTGCTTCGGTCGACGTCCGCGAACATCTGACGTCATCGCAGACATTCCGGACAGTGCCACGTGACCATGCGTTTGCACGCGGCATGATGACGTGTCCATGAATGCGTTTGCACTTCGCGTTCGGGTCCTTGCTTCGAGGACAGTTCGTAACTGCATTTTCTACTGATCTAGGAACTTTCAAGCTCAAAATGTACCCTTGCACAGCTCCTACACCTATTCTTACTCATTATTCATTAACAATCTAGTACAAAGCACGTACTTGGAAGAATAGTAGCAAAACTGCTATTTATCTTAAAAATGGCATCATCTATTGCCATCCCTCCTCCCCAAGAGCCACCACCAGCACCAGCTGGAGGACCCACACAACAAAAAAGCGCAGTATTTTCAAAGACAGTGAAGAGGACCAAGAAGATGAGGTAGAGGAAGTGCCTACTTATCACAATTATTTGTGCAATACTGGATGTATTGAAGTTCATCTATGTCCTACAAAGAAATTGTAAAAATAATGAATCGCTTGTCATTATCTTTTCTGGTTTGAATATTAGGAATTAATTGTCTCATGATGAGAGTAATTCCCTACCAAATCCAATACTGTTAGCCACTCTTATCCTAGGATTTATGCTTAGTTATGGTGTGGCTGGACATGGATATGAATATTATCTCCATTTCTTGTTTGCATATTCAAAATGACAATGACCATTTGTTTGTATATATTATGTCTACTTGACTTTTACTTACAATACATGTAAATAAACACATGTCCCCTGAACTATGGGGCATATAACAGATTTGTGATTTTTTCCAAAACCAATCCTGTTATCCCTCTGCATGTGAGCATAATTTGAAATACTTGCATACTGGGTTTATGGTGATTAGTATTAACACCAACACAGTTTCTCGCAAATAATACAACATTCTACACTTTAGAAATGTTCTAATTTCTTCGGCAGCTACCACCACCCCAGTTATACATACTTGTACTTAGCCTAAGGTTCCGGCTGTAGGGCTCCCCCTCTTGTTACAACATCAATACGTTTTCCAACATTTCCATTAGCATTTTGTGTTATGCTAATGGGAATAATGTGGCGTTCGTGAAAGGGGGATAACGGAACGGCAGCCCAAGTAATCAGCCCAAGCGACGTGTGTCTGTGTGCGCCCTGATGCCTGCAGGCTTCAGTGCATTATAAATAAATAAATAATAAAATAATAAAATAACGAGGGCTCCGGACCATTATCCTCCATTGCAGCACCTCCAATGGGGGATAAAGGCCATTAGCACCCCTGGTTCCCAAAGCGGGAACCCCGGGTGCTAAAACATTGATTTTTCTTCCCGTCCCGCTATATGAAAGAAAATCCTTTTCCAAGATGGCCACATTGAAAGGTACAGAGCCCCTCTCCCCTTGCCATGGCAGCCTGCGGAAGGCAAAGACAGAACCCGATGACCATATTACCACAAGCACATGTCTTTCCCCTTTCAAACCTATCCCAATTTAGAATAACTTTACCACATAGCCGGGCCCAGGTGGACATGGCCACTTTAACCCCATTTTTCATCCATCGCGGTCATGACCAGTAGCCAGATTGTCCTGGTCATGACCTTACACCAAGACCCGGACAATCTTGCCACTGCTCATGGCCACAGGCTATACCTCAGTCACCAAAGGTATATGTATCACTATTTTTTGTACTTACACTATGACACGGGCACATTTGCAAAACCATGCTGTAAGGTCCTTCCAATGATCCTTACACGAGTTTGCTTGAAATCCGCCCATGTTTTATTTTTTCAAATGTGTCAAAATGTATGTACATACAATAGTCATATAACTTAGCCCCCACTTGAAAAAATCCATTCAGTCTTTCCACAAACATTGAAGGTTGGGTCTATAATCGTTCTGAAAATGTTTGTCCACATTCGTCAAACGGCAACAAAGTTATAAGCCATCTAAAAATATTGAAACTCCCACTCTATTTTAGTCCCCTCTTGAGAAAATCCCACCAAACCTTTTACAAAAACATTTATATCTAGATTTAAAATCGCACCACATTTATAAGCATTTACAATATTTTGGGACCCACCCTCTAAATGGGCTCCCTCTTGACAAAACAGCTCCACACTTTCCAAAACCATTCTGAAACAGGTCTAGAATAAAATTCCAAAATGTCATGCAGTTTTATTGAGTGGCGCCAAAGTTATAAGCCAGCCAAGAACTGCTTTCACCAACCCTGCAGAAATAGGCACAGATGTCCCTGAACTTGTGGAATGTCTGCCAACTTCACAGTAATGCCCCCCCCCCCCCCCTCCGAACATCCATACTGTTCGCGGACTTCGGGGATGAAAAAAAAACATTTTTTTGCTTCGTTTGGACACATGGCAGGCGTTTCCAAAAATCTGACGCACTTCGCGCTTTTCACATCCAATCAGGGGGTGCGTCTGATGTCCGCAGACATCATGTCACCCTCTAGGCCAATCAGATGCATGTCCGCCGACTGAACAGGGAAATGGGTCTGCAGACCGGACCCAGATATGACTTATTTTTTTGATCTACATTTTGGTCGTTTCAAATAAAACTACTGCACGGATTTACACCAAATTTACAAAAGCAAGCTTTTCGGGCCAAGCTGCCATTGCTGCCGCAAATTTGGGGAAAATCCGTCCAGCAGTTTGGGCTGTAGGCCTGAGCAAAATGTATTTCCATTGTTTCTATGGAAAAAAGAAATGTGGAGACCGCCCCCCATAACTTTGCCTCCACAGTTTTCACAGCGGGTAATATAATTTTTTTGCAAGGTATGGTAAGCCGCCCAAAAAGTGCTCTTCCAATGAGTTGAGCAACTTAACCATAACTATATGGCTGCTACCTATATTACTATATTGCTATTACTATATTATGTATTTATTGTGCAATGTAGTTTCTAAACAAAACTTTTCACACATATAGGAAATCAAAAACCATAGTAAATAGATCATCATAATGCAATTATTCATAAAATCACATTATAATATAATCAACATCAGTATAAAATTCATCACAATATCACAAAACAATTTTCGAATTGTACAATTACACTTGTAAAATCACATTAAGAAAATCAAATACAGCAATTATTAATGATATCTTATTAGTGTTCAAAATAGGTATCCACAACCAAGTAGGCAGAGCCCCATCCGTGTTATGCACAAATCTTTCAAATGTTTCATAGCAGACTTCATTTAACCTAGTTCCTAGTACATTCAGTTGACAGATGTTTTAAAGTCTCAATATTCACAGCACAATAGCGACAGGGTCTTCTATCTTTTGGAATTTTAAATCTAGCTCCTAAGACATCACTTGTTGGATATAAATTCAATCTTATTCTAAGAAGAGAGTTCCTAAATATTGTTGCCTTCATTCAACCAATTAAAAGGGTCATCAAAACAGCTATAAGTTAATAAAACCTCCCTGTTTAAAATCCAATCCCTTCTGAACAATTTTTGTTTTGTTTTTCTTGTATTGGAGACCAGTTCAACAACAGAGGAATTTATCCTCCCAAGAGTTTGTCACAATTCTCCTTCCAAATACTCAAGACAGAACCTGTTTCCATTATCATCACTTCATACAACTTAATATATAGGGAAGCCTGTGGATGAGACAAAATGCGCTCGTAGATCTGTAAGACCCTCCAATTTACATGCACTTGGAGAGAAATTGCACATTTCGTGTCTGAGCCCAGCCCAAGGGGACCGAATTGGGCAAAGAGAGGACTTTCCTGCAAACCATGGCTTCCAGTTTGGACCAAGCCATAACTTGTGTTGATGCCCCAAAAATGTTATTTAAAATCAAATTGCCATAACTGGATGGCAGCTGCTAAAAACGATGTTCTAATAGTCTTAAACAGAACAGATTTTCCACTTCTTTCATAAATGTAGTTCCCCAGATGCTTAAAATGCTCAACCACATCTAAAATCTGGCCGTCTACCTACCAAGTAAAATGTTTCCTTTTAGATTTTTCTACATTAAGAAAAAAAATGTTCAATTTTACAATGTTGAAATTCAGGTCCAGATTCAGCATATATAAATGTAAACATTCCCGTGACCTCTGCAGGCCTATTGGTGTCAGGTCACAGATGATAATGTCCTCTACGTAGTTTAAATAATGTAACTTAATTTGACCAATAGATGGGGGATTTGTCCGCACCATCTCCCAGCAGAGGCCCATATCACAAATAGAAAGGCTAAAAAGGAAAGGAGCAAGCCTACAGTCCTGACGAAGTCCACAATTGGTACTGATCCACTTTGTACAGCCCCCTGTCTATTTAACTTGATCTTGATTGTAGTATCTTGATGTAAAGATATTACTATACTAACCAGTGCAGGGGGGCACCGTATAACAAAATGTTATTGCACTGTTTCGCCCGATTAACACAGTCAAAAGCTTTAGATGTATCAAGGAACGCCAGGTAGGTTGATCTTTCCTGTACCTTTGCATGCTTATCTAACAGAATAACAGCGAAACAATTCAGGGCTGTCCCCACAACTCTCTTGAATCTGGACTGGTTTAAATCCAGGCAGTCAGAATTAGCTGCCCAACAATGCAATTCCATCATGGCGTAAATTAGCAAAATTCGTATTTGTGGAATCCAAAAGTGAAATCGGTCTGTAATTAGTTGGCAAAAATCCCCCCCCCCCCCCCAGAAATCAGGATCAACACTGTCACAATCCAGGAATTTGGAATCACTTCAGTTATTAAGATGTTTTCAAATAGAAACAACAAAACCTTACTTAGACCAGAGATTCACATCTGATTTAAAGGTCAGGTTATATATTTTTTCATTATTTGTGATTTATATAGCGTCTTATGCCAAGACGCTGTACATACACCAACTTACAGTATAATAATTATGGGTACAAGAAAAACAATTCATATGAATG
The DNA here is from genome assembly GCF_040938575.1 of Ambystoma mexicanum. Lineage (NCBI taxonomy): Eukaryota > Metazoa > Chordata > Amphibia > Caudata > Ambystomatidae > Ambystoma > Ambystoma mexicanum. Next base: position 127,105,475 of record NC_090932.1, read on the forward strand.
ATAGTCAATACAATACCTACACAATTTTACTATTGAAGAAGATAGCTCTTTAACGAGAAGCGGAATAGAGGTTAAGACACAATAGATTGAAGAGGAAGAGCATTCTAGTGAAGTGCAGCAAGCAAAGAAAAAGAACGAAAGCGTGACTGAGGTTAGAGAGCCCATCTGGACCCAGAGCATTGGATTTCTTGCTACAGCTTATTAGGGTGGAAATTTGATGTATATCCAGATGGACTGCCTCCAACCAGCTAGGGCCGTCATCTACGACTATATCATGCACATTCTCCTTTACATACAGATTCATAAAATGATGTATCCAAACGTCTTCACTCAAAGCCTGAATCTGGAAAAAAGGCTGTGTCCCCCGATTTAATCAGGTGCCAAAAGGAGTTGACATCTCTACTAGAGACACAATCCAGGATCTATTCCGCGTCACTAATAGTCATCAAGAATGTATGGCCCCTTAACCAGTTATTAAAATCAGTTTTCAGCTTGTGTATAGCCATAACCGGGCGTGGCTTTACGTTATCTTTAGCAACTTTAAATTTGTACGCAGGTCTCACCTGCGTACCTAGATACAGCAATCAAATGCATGTCTATGAGAGTGACCACCAGCCCCGTTAATCGAACCCTTTTTGGTTATTGGACCTCCCAGAAGATGTTGAATGGTAGGCTCAAAACCGGTAGGGATACACAATTGTTAATTATTACTCTCTAACTGAGATTGTACCAAACCATTAAATGCTGGAACTATCCTGGGGCGCCATATCAGTGTGTGATCTGTTGGCTTGACCACCACGTTTAAGTTGTCCAAGATTCGTAGCGCAATCATGGATAGTGAAATAATGTACTCAAGCCTACAGTGGTCCCTTAAACTCATAGGGCAGGCAACAACCCCCCACTCTCTATATTTTCCAACAGCGGTATGGCATTTTTTACTGGCAAAGCCAACATGATAATACTGGCACGAACTGGTGCGGCCAGCATGGAAATGTATGGACACAGCCAACATGAGGATCTTTTTTATACTGGAATATATTGTGGGCCAAAGCATCATGAAACTGAGTTGTAATAATGCTTCTGTGCACTGTTGATGGCTTGCATCTATTGGACCTTTTCATGTGTTGTCCCACAAAACCAAATGCAAACTGTGTAGCTTTTAAATTAACTTTTCTAAAATAATATGCACCATTTTAACCCATGATTTCTAAACTTGTCTTGCGGGAGAACCCCCTGGAAACCATCCTGGTTTGGTTCAGGCTCCCTTGAAATGATCACACATTTTTGTGGGAAAAATGTACGTGACTCTAATTATAAAATTCACTAGTTGCCATTGCTTAGAGATAAGATTTCAAAAGCATGCATTTTCTTTTTAACAAGCATGGATGCTTGCCAAGACCCACACTTACAAATGTATTTATTGGACTACAGCTGTGGGCAACTATGTTACAGCCTTCTACCTAATTGAATTTGTGTACAATACGAATGATGCCTTAACTCTGAATGCATGATATACTAAAGGCATTTTAGGAAGTGGCACAACTTGTCAGACAGGCTAAAATTCATTTAAGGCTATCACAATGTTACTGGTGAGTATTTCCATTGGTTAATATACAGATTGACAATACATAATTGAGTGTTTTATGTGTCATGACTATTTCTTTTACACCTTCATGAAAGAAAATTAATTGATGTGTAGCTTAAAATATGTTTTCTTGACCTCATCCACCTTTATTTCTTGACATAGTTTGGCCGCTGCAATCATTTGATGGCCTGTGCAGTTGTGAGTATTGTGAGAAGAATGTTATTACTTCAATTTAAAAAAAAAAGATTTATCTTTGAGTTGCTGTTGATTTTGGTAATTATATTGTGCTTGACCTGTCCCTAATGAAGGTCCCATATGATTGCAAGGAGGCAGAAACATGTCATTTCTTTAGAAGTGTTATGGCTGTTTAGAATCCGGTTACTGACTAATACAATGTTAACAGACAGATTTTTAAATGATTGGCAGCACATGATTTACAATTACATTAAAGTATTACCCTTGTGGCCAACTGAATTTTCCCCAACCCCTTGCGCTAACCTGTTACATAGGCTCCTATATATAAGGGGTTCATCCATCCTTTGACTAAGTGGTCTGAATGAATCGTGATATGCTGATAGGAAAACTTGATGATGACAATCCCAGATAGGGCTTAAGCCTAATAGCTCCCTCTCATAGGATGTGTGAAAGATCCACTCAGCCTCAACCTTATTCAGTTAAATATGGCTCCATTCTAGGTATGGAAATATGTGCTGCATATTTTCCATTAAGTAATGACAGGAGTTTGACATACAACAGGCGAAGGCTCATGATTTATCAGTGAGAGGACCAAGTCTTAAAATGTTTGCGAGACATACACTGACCAATGTGATTGTGCGGCAACTGCTTCTTGATGTCCCCTAGATCCTGATGATAGGCTTTAATAAAAACCAAGTTGATACCATCCTTTGTGCATTCTTGTTGTTCTAATCATGCAGTAAGGAAATCAAACTGATGTATCAGTTCCGTCAAATTTGCCCCCCTCCCTTTAATGGATTTTGTTGTACCGGTTTACTCATGAAGACCCCTTTCTCGCAATGCCGAACCAATACTATCAAACCCTTATTTGTTCTGTAAGTTCTCTCTCAAGTATTACTGTATTCTTTTGAGCACTTAACCAGACTCCATATAATTGAATTGAATTGAATTGATATTTTATTTCTATTGCACTCGTACACAAGTGATTCAGAGCGCGACAAGGCAAGGGAGGGGAACAGGGGAGAACAAAACAACGATATTACTAGGCCCAGTGACATTGAGAACGTGCAAGTGCATGGGAGAGGGGGAGGGGAAAAGTGCATGGAAGGGGTTAGAGGTGGAAAGTGCGGAGCAAAGGAGAAACAGATCAATAATAATAAATAAATAAATAATAAAGGCAACAAACTGTGGTAGTGCAGCCAGTAAGTGCTGTGTTTAAGGCAGCAGACAGGGTAGGTCTGATAAGTGCAGGAAGAAAAAGGGGAGGGGGCTGTATGGGTACAGATACAGACCCCAGTGCAAGGGGTGGCCCGGAGGAAGTGCGGGAGGGTGGCAGGGTGAGCAGTTACCTGAGCCCGGAGGACAAAGGGTGGCCAGGTGCACAGTGCCAAGAGAGAATAGATCAGCCAGGGAGAGGGGAGGCGAAGGCAGAAGCAAAGAGAAAGGTCTTGAGGTGCTTCCAGAACCAGAGATGGTTCTCCTCATGTTTTAGAGTAGCAGGGGGGCTGTTCTAGAGGTAGGCCCCAGCCGAAGACAGAGATCTACCCCCAGCTCGTTTCTTTGAAAAATGACTGACCCTGAGGGAGTTAGAGGTAGAGGAGCGATGAGCTCGAGAGGGGAGGTGTTTGTGGAGGGATAGCTGAAGGTATTTTGGACCCAGGCCCCAGAAAGCCTTGTGGACAATGCAGAGGGTTTTGCATTTAATCCTTGCATCCACTGGGAGCCAATGGAGAGATTTCAGAGCTGGAGAGATATGATCCCAGGGCTTGAGGCCAAGGCAAGTCTCGCAGTCCTGCTCTGGATTAGTTGCAGAGGACAAAGAGTAGAGGCAGGTAGATTACCTACATTCTATTGCTTCTTCACATACACACTTATAAGTGTTCAATCTCACACACATGTAAATTAGTTTTAGGTGTAAATGAGGTGCATCATGGGCTGAGAGACCTACCTCGAGCTGCTGACGCATACGCCTCTCATTTTCTCTTTGCTGATTCAGTAGATCCTCCTCCATCCTCTGCCTAATGCGTCTCATGTCTTCTTCATGAGCTCTCTGTTGATTCTGACGCGCTATCAGGTCCATCTTTTCTTTTCTTTTTATCTCAGCCTCAATGGCTTGAGCACGTTGCCGCTCAGCTGGTCAGAAGAAAACAAATAAAACATGAGATATGGTGCTGTTCATAGCCCACATGCAACCTTAATGCTACCCTAACAAAGACATACACGTGAATGAGAAAGGTTGCATAGAGCGCCATGTTCAAGAGATCAAAAGACAACTCAGTACTCAGAAAGTGCAGTCCAAAGGTGTTTACTTTACTAAACAAATCACAAGTGTTTAGGGTGGACTGAACTTAAGGATGGGGGATAGCCAAAGAATCCAAGGAAACCAAAGGGAAGCAATTCCAGCTTGGTTGAGGACCGTGGTCCATTACTCTATTCCTCTCTTCCCTTGGACTGCAGTTCCTGGTGGTCAAATGAAAAATCACTCACAGTCTTTGGAGTTTCAAGTATCCCCTGCAATGTTTTCTTGGCTTGGCTGAGTAGTCACTCTGGTGTTGCCTGATAAGGCTTTTGTTCACCCAAGTTCTCCATTCCACCTGTCAGGGCTCGATGGGCACTGATGTCACTTATCATTCCAAGCTTGGATGTTGTGGCCTCCAGCCTCCCCAGGCATAGAACGGGAAGGGCACAGGTACCACAGTGCCAGTGACTGACTCTGACACAGATGCTAAAAGCACTGAGCTGATAGTCATCCTATCCGTTGGCTGTCCTTGTGGCTGGCCCCCTCCTCCATCTCCTGGCCTCCTTTGCTCTGTCCACTTCACTTCCTTCAGCTGCTGTGTTTTCACCTAACCTCCTTGACACCCTGCAATTATCAATCTTTCTTCACCTCAACTCCTGGCTCCTAGCCCTGGTCTACAAATATTTCTGCTGCACTGACTTTCTTACAACCTTCTCCGGTCTCACTACTTCTTCCTATCCTCCTTCCCAGAGGTTACTCCTGTTCACCCTGATGTGCTCTTTCTATCTCTTTTTTCTCCTTTATCGAGCCACACTGCTTCTACCTGTCTTCAACCTACTTCTCAGATATTAGTCCTCATTTGCCATCCACTCATTCTCCCAGCTCACCTTTCTCTCTCTCTCTCTCATTCATCCGCTTCAACACATGTTAATTCTTCCTCTCTTTTTTACTTCTCGTTTATCTGTTCTTTCTCTCATGCCCCCTTCGGCTTGTGTACTTTTCTCCTAACCTCCTTGTGTTCCTCTTTAATCACCTTCATCCTCTCTTATCCCTCCTTTGTCTTCCACCTCCTCCACTCTTAGTTACACTTTCTCTCATCATGCTTGCTCTGTGTCTCTCTCCAAGTTCTTAAATGGTCCATCTCCCAATCTCTCCCCTCCTCCTTCCCTCCCTTCTTCCATCTCTGGCATCCCTCCCCGTACACTCTTTTTTTCTCTCTCTCCACCGTAACCTACTTGCTGACCCAAATTACCTCCTCCCTCCTGCTCTTCCTCCATCCAGTGACATCATCAAGCAGGGTACAACTATATGCCTCTTTATGGCAGTGCCGGTTCATCTCTATTGCCGACTGACACCGAACTGTGCTCAACTGGGTAGCTCGATATGCTGACCATAGGTATGTTTTCTTCAGATTAAGATTTTTTACATCAGGTTCACCTAGTTGCTCTGCGTGGCTATATTCAAAGCCACATGCCAGACAAGAGCCGTCTACCATCTTGCTTGTCGAATCTGCATTGGCCCTGCAAACACCAATACTCCTTGCACCACCTGCTATCCCATGGTCAAACATTCCCTCAATAGCTGCCACCCCCCAGCACCCCTCCACAGGTCCCGGGACTGGACTGTACATATGGTAATTGCCTTTTTGGTCATAACTTGCATCGAGCCATTCTTAAATGTTCATCTGTCTTGGGCTGGGGGACCCTGCATTCTCTTCCTCCCATGTGTGTCCTTATGCCAGTGTCTGTCAAATTGTGCCTTTTAGGAGATTTGTTGTTGGGATGGTGCATTGGTAACTGCCATTGTCTAGCGACAGTAGAATCATGTCTCTGTGTCAGATGTATAAGTGCAGGATGGTTGGAAAATGACACAGAACTGGGAACACTTCCGGTCAAGCACAGTAAATGGAAAGGAGGGCTATTGGTTAGATTGGTTTCACTGTAGAGGTCATTGGCTTTAGAGGTTATTGTGGGGATGAGAGGGTTATCAGGTGCTTTCTCAGGCTCCACCGTCCTGTGGTTACCTTCAGCCGAACCCCAGAGTCCTTCACCCTGGCCTAGGGGGTTCCTTCATAGGTGTCCCTATCCCTTGTAGGATTTTCCCTATCTCTGGGCTGCCTGGGGCTTAGTGATGGAGTAAACTCTCTAAGATTGATGATGATCTGGGGAGCCTTCTACATCATTGGGGTAGGAAAGATAGCTCAGGGGCAACATGTTTGCTTCGAATCCCTATTCCGCGCTTAGAAACCACTCGCTGGTATTAAGCATGTTATAAAAGAACAATTATAACATTATAACAAATCCCAACACAATGGAAAGGGTGTTGGCACCCAGCCCCCATTGTCACCCCAGTCCCGTCCCATCTTAAATATAAGACTTTGTCACAAGTGCAAATGTCTGCAAAGGCTGCTAAAGTATGATTGAATAGTGAACTGGACATGGTCTGAAGGTTTCCAGGGTTTGGTTTCTCAACCCAAATGATAATCACATTTTTTCAACATACCGACAATGAATACATATGAAAAGGTTACTAAGAAAGTATTTCTGAGGGGATCACTTGCATTTGTGTTATTATTTCCAAATACTTGACTGTTGTTTATCAAATGATTGTTTTAAAAAACACAGCCCAACCAGAGTTTGGTCTCTGCCACTCAAATACTTGTTTGAGTGGTAGGGAACAGCTATTTATGGAGAAGTTAGTGGAAAAGCCTGTTTTGCATTGAAACGTCTACTGATGGTGACAGGACTGGGTCTTAAGGGAGAACTGTGAGATAGGACTGTCATAGAGAGACCTGCGTAATGGAAGGGGGCAAACAACATGACTGATGACACAAAACGTTGAAGGTTTTCTAGTAATTAGGTTATTTATCAAAATAATTGTCCATATGTGATTGACTGCATCATGAATATGACGTGAGGGGCAGTAAGAAGTTTATTACTGGTGCATAAAACAAGTTTCAAGTATCCAGTAAGCACGGGGGCGCTCGAGAGGTGGAGGGCGACGGGGGAAGGAGGGTGGGGGGGTTTGGATTTCATGGTACAACTGAATCACAAGGCAACTATTCCAGGTCATAGAAAGGGAAAAGCGGTTACAGCCTGCTGGGTAACCACGATTACTGGAAATTCTGAGGTGCCAAGCATGCTAAATGGTAGTGCCACTTAATTGCATCTCTTGGAATGTAAGAGGGTTGAATTGCCCATCCAAATGCTGCAGGGTCATGCTATATCTGCAGCAGCACCACGTGATGGTGGCTTTCTTACAAGAGACCCACTTGGTAAAGGAGACAGAATCTAGATTTGGGAAGAGCTGGGGATGTCACAGATATTTTTCCTCCTACCCCTCCTGCGCCAGGTGGGTGTGTATCCTTGTTCATACCTCAGTGGGGTTTCGCTTGATCAATGTGGCCAGTGATGTGGAGGGGAGGGGGCTTGTGGTGCAGGTGACCATACAAGGTAAACTATATACTCTGGTCAATTACTACGGCCCGAATGAAGATAACGTGGAGGCACTAAATTGGATCAAGCTTCAATTAGGGAAACTTGCACCTGGGGGGATCATCTGGGTTGGGGATTTCAATACCATTATGAACCCGGTATTGGACCGCACAGGAGATGGCCCTTTCCCGATAACAAAGAGAACAAACAAGATACAGGGTATGTGTCACATGTGAGGGGTGGAGGAGTGGAGAGTTAAGAATCTAAAGACCCGACAATACACACACCATTCATCAGTTCACAAATAGATTTCTTCCTGGTCTCTCAGGCGCTGCTGAGCGGGGTCACGGGAATGACAATACTTGCTCGCGCACTCTCAGGCCATGCCCCGGTGCTGATGTCGGTGGAACTGGTGAACCGGGAGAGAGAGAGACCCCCCTGTATGTTTAAGAGTGAGGGTCTTATGGACACACTGTTCCGGGATGCCCTAACGGAAGCAATAGATGCATTCTTTGAGACCAATGTGGGGTCGATTGAGTCAGACAGAACTTTATGGTAAAGCTTTAAATGTGTAATGAGAGGGGAATGCACATCTAAAGAACGTGGGATTATACGACAGATCAGGAAGGAGCTGACTGACAAAGTGGTCCGTATCTGGCCGTTACAGTCAGCAGCAGCCACGCCGTCCTATGCAGAACAGGCATAGATCTTGAAACATCTGCAGGACTTTAATGAACTGGCGCAGAGGGAGGCCAAATTTGTATGGGGGAAGATATTGTTACAGCAATACGGGGAGGGTCAGAAGCCCGGGAGGTTGCTAGCCAGGGTGTCCAAAATTGATAACTTCAAGGGCCACGTCCTGTCAATAGCGGATGAACAGGGGGTGGACACATTCTCAGACAAGGAGATAGTGCAATAGTTTCTTGAATTGTATAGCTGGTTGTACTCCTCCCATTCCCTGGCTTCCCAGCAGGACATAGAGACTTCTTTGGACAGCATGGCCCTGTATTGGTGCACGGAGGAACAAAGGGAATGGCTGGGGCATCTGCTAACGCTGGAAGAGGTGCTAGGTGCCATTGAGTCCCTCCCATCCAGGAAGTCCCCTGGACCAACGGGTTTACAGCTGACTTTTATAAGCACTATGCAGACAAATTGGGTCCCTATCTCTTGAAGATGTACCAACGGAGCCTGAGAGATGGGCACTTACCTGAGCCCATGAGAGAGGTGGAAGTGGTAGTGTTGCTCAAATCGGAAAAACCACTGAATGACTGCTCCTCCTACCGGCCGATCTCTCTCATTAATTTAGACAACAAAATCTTGGCCAAAATACTGGCTTCCCAGCTAGCACCTCTAATGAGAATAATGCTGAGGGCAGACCAGTCGGGCTTTATCCCGGGGCGCTCCACTTCTTATGGGTTAAGAAGAATGTTCGGACTGATCTCGGCAGTGCGGTCAGAGACCCCGGTGGTGGCGGCCCTGTTAGACGCCACTAAATCGTTTGATTCTGAGGCGTGCCCATTTCTGTTTACCGTACTGCGACGGTTGGGGGAAAACTTTATAAGCATGGTGTCGCTGCTATATACACGCCCAGTCACTAGGGTGGGGGTAAATGGCCAGCATACTTCAAACATATTATTGGAGAGGGGCACACAACAGGGTTGTCCCCTATCTCCTCTATTGTTTGCTCTAGCAATTGAGTCCTTGGTGGAAAGGATAAGACATGCTCACCTGCACCGAGGGGTTCAGTTGTACAACCACAAGGTGGTGGTTTCTCTATACGCAACGACATGGTGCAGTTCGTTAACGTTCTCAAAAACAATTTGGATCCGATCATGCGGGACGTCCGACAATTCAGGGATCTCTCTGGGTTGAGAGTGAACGCTTCGAAATCAGTACTATTCCTGCTGACTGACAACGTGGATCAGTATCTGGACGGGTGGGCGTTCCAGTGGCACATGACCGAGACCCGTTATCTTGGGATTCATGTAGCAAGGGATACAACTATGGTATATGATAGTAACCAATCGGAGAGTAGTTACACAGGCCAAAACAGCGATGGATAGATGAGTGAATCTGCCCATTAATCTATACGGCAGGATCTCTTTGATTAAGATGACCCTGCTACACAAGTTTCTATATGTTTTTCTCTATGCGCCAATCGAGGTACCTGGGGACTACTTCTGGGAATTAAAAACCGCCATACTGCAATTCATATGGGCGGGGAAAAAGGCCAGGATCTCTTGGGACAAACTAGTGGTGCCTGTACATGAGGGGGGCCTCGCTCTGCCGGAATTTGAAACATATTATAACGTGGCACAAGCAGGGTTTCTCCTCTATTGGTTCCAGGTACAGGGAGACAGAAGACATGTGGAAGTAGAGAGGGCCATTGCGGCGCCTTCACTGCTGCAGTCAGTTGGTCTCACGGCACCCAGCAGGGCAAACCAGGCACGCAACATGGTAGAAGTCACATGTAGGGCGTGGACTCACTTAGAGCAGAAGACCAGAAGGGAGGTCTTATACTAACTCGGATTGCCGATAGTGCACACTCCAGGGATACCCATTCCCAGCGAGGCTAGTTTTGTCAAACTAATGAAGAGACTGGGGGTAACATGTTTGGGGGATCTCTTTCCGAGTGGTTCACTTGTCACGCTAGAAGAATTGAAGATCAAAGGGGCTCTGTCCGCATTGGACATATTTCAATACTACAGATTGCAAGGGGTCATGAAACAGCTACTCCAGACGTTCCCCCAGCAGCCACAGGTGGCCCCCATACTTGACAAGATAATACAAAGGGCGCATGGCGATAGTGACCTTGGCACTGTACACTGCGGGCCTTAAAGTTGGGGAGGAGACAAGAGCCTCTCCACAGAAGAAGTGGGAGCTATCCTTGGGACATGAGCTTCCTGAGGAAACATGGAAGAGGTTCTGTTGCGAGGGGACAGGGAAAGGGGCTAACAATGCGAGATTTAAACTAGTTCACTTCAAATACCTACATCAGTTTTGTAACACACCAGGCCAAATTAAGGGCTACTTCCCTGATGCCACAGGTAGATGCGTCAAATGCAATACTGCCTTGGCTGATTTCATGCATGTGGCATGGAGATGCCCTCCTACGCAGCAGTTCTTTATCCAAGTATTCACAACAATCAGTGGGATAGTGCGCATAGAACCAAATACGATTTTTTTGGGGTTATATCAAACTGATCCCTCAGAGCACACGGAAATTGATTGGACTTCTTCTGATCCTAGCCAAGCGGAGGGTGGCAATGGCATGGGGATGCCGGCATGGTCCCAAGATGTCACAATGGAGAGCGGATATGGTGTATTACAATGACATGGAAATGGGGTATGGGACCATGACCCACAATCAAAGTGTGGCCAGAGACATGTGGGGCCCCTACACACAGTTCCTGATCAAACAGGCCCAAGATGCAAACACTGATGTAATTTCATCCCCATAGAACTGACAATGCAGTTGGGAATACAATGTTACAGAACCAACCTTTACAGAACCTACTTGGACTGGACATGGGTTGAGCCTCCAGACGGGCATGAAAATCTGAACACCATATTGTTTGCATATCACCTGGGTACTGTGACCGTGTAAGAGATTCACTGCAGGAAATGTTGTACCTGTGGAGGGGTGTTTTTGGGGAATGGGGTTTCAGGTTGATGGTGGCACTGTGGTGCTAGTTGTATTGAAAATGTTAATAAAAAGAAAGTAAAAAAAAAAGTATCTAGTAAGCACAACCAGAGAATTTCTAGTATCCCACTATCACTCCAATAATTGTTCAATCGAAATCTCATAGAAGTAAAGTTTTGATTTTTACTTCATCAAAGAAATACTGATCACAAATTTTAGTTGGAGCGAGAGGTGAGTGGACCAAAAGGCAAGTTTGAAAATGAACTTCCATCTCAGTATGCACCTCTTTGTTTACTTGTATTTCTGAGTCTGGCAATTACCTTTCAAGAGGGAAACATCCCCCTATTCTATTTATCTACCAAATACTGTCATATTTGACAAGGAGGGTGGTGGAAGGGGTAACAAGAATGAACAAACTATAGATCAGCCTTTGGGGTCATAGTTAAGATTCCAGATGTTCTTCTGTCATCCCAAATTTCTGCAGATCGAGATGAATGGTATGCCCGAATCTTTTGTCACAATTCAAAGGTGTACTGTACATTTGACATTGACCGGGCTGCGAGGCTTAATCTTTGTAGTTTGCACATACCAGCAATCTGGTTCTCCTTCGCTGTTAGTGTCTGGTCCGTCTGCAGTATAGTTCGTCGCACAGATTCCTTTGATTGTAGGAACTCCTGGAGGATTTCATCAGCCTAGGAAAGCAATGGTAGTTAATGTTAGGCTGGATATTTTAGAATACATACAGTTCAGGGAATGAAGCAAGTATCTGCCATTTAAACACTTCCTTGCTCAGGACTACATCATGGCAACCGCTCTAATTATGGGTGTTACATTTAACCTGGAAAAACAGCCCCTTTAAAGTCATTACATTTCATAAGATTTTTGCTTTGATTCGCTTTTGTGTTTGTTTTATCACATCAAATTAAGACTGCATTTTATTATGCTATGTTACTGTCACCACAGATGGCACAAGAATCCCCCCAAATCTCAGAGGTTGGCTCAAAGATGTTTATCGAACTCTTTGTGGGCCCTATAGTCTTCCCCCTCTCTTGTCTTATCAGGAGTATTGAGTGCTTTCTGTCCAGAGAGGGAAACGTCGTCTTGTGGTGTGGTATTGCACTGGCTGGAGGCTCTGTCTGTCAGTTGGTGTTAGAAGTATCCAGAGTCTTGGGAGGATGTCATTCAGGCCATGCGAGGGTGGCTAGTTTGCGTGTGGTGAGTAAGGTGTAGAGCTTGACGGCTAGTAAGTAGGGTAGTGGTTAAACATGCAGGATTTCTGCATCAGGTACAAACCTACGGAGAAGCATGTCAAATGCATTGTGGTATAAGCTGTTGGCCTTTTTTTGGTTGTAGCCAGCTGATGCCTGTGCTGCATTTTTAATGTTGGAGTAAAAGGGAGAGGTATTCTCTTAGAGTTGAAATGGTGCTCAGAGGTGTTGTCATGTTCTAATCGCTGGTTTGCAACAGAATCGTCGACAGCCACGATGGCGTTTCCTTACGGTGTGTCTGTGTGGGTCGGAGTGGGTCAGTTGAGGTGTGCTGTGTTTGCTATTTGTTGAGCATTCACTGGTTTCCATTTGCTACGGTAGTATAAGGGAATTTTGTAATGTTAAACTAGGTGCCCATTGGAAATGTGGAATTGTGTAAGAGTAAAATGGGAGTGTGGAAACTGGGATTTTTTTTTATCAGAACAGACCACATGACTTGCACAGAAGGTTGGTTTGAGTTATGTTTGAGATATCAGGATGGGAATGAGATAAACACCTACAGGTACTAGGGGTTTATCTGTAAAAGAAATTGACATTTCTGTACTGGAAAACCCTATCTAATCGGGGTGTTGGTCTGTAAGAACACTGCCTTATTCTCTTTGTTCTTGAGCCAGTGAATATCTTTATATTCAAAGAGGTTGTGGCAGTGAGAATGGGATAGCATAAAAACTTATAGGCATTATGGGTTTTATCTAAAAAGGAAAAGTGTTTTTGTCCTGGGATAATATAAGCAAAGGTTGACAGAGGGGAACAGACTATAGTGCATTTGATTTCTGGTCTAAAAGGTTACTCTTCTCCCCCTGAATCTCAAATCTAATTTCAGTCATGGGGATATAGAGCTTGGCATGCTTGCTGACACTGTTTTGGGGATATAACACAGAGCGTGCTCCTTTCTATGAACCAGAGTCTCATGGATATAGCACCCAGCATGCTTCTTGACACAGTCTCAAGATTATAACACCTAGCACACCTCTTGTATCTCAAAGCACAGTCACAGGTGTTTAGGACTCAGATACACTTTGTGAACCTTCCAGGGATGTAGTTCTTGGCACATTTCTCTCCACTCCTAGGGATAAAGGGCCTCATCAGGAGTGGGCAGTATCCCTGCAGTAAATCCGCCGGGATACTGCCCAACGCAAATAGCATAACCGCAACTCGGTCCGGTGCTATTAGCGCCAGATCCCGAGTTGTGTTGGGGCGATATGTCCCCATTTATATTGAGTCCATTGGACCCAATGGGGGCATTTTTGGTGCAATATCCGCGGTGTTAATAGTGCCATGGTAATTGCGCCAAAAAAGGGCAGAAAGTCAGCAGATTTACCTCCAGCACTGAGCTACGGGTAAATCTGGCGACTTTCCGCTAAACTTATAGTTGGGCGTTACTGCCACATCTTTACGGCTTCGCCCAACTTGTGATGACCGCCATAGTGCCAAACTCACTTCCTTGGTTCTCACTCAGTCTGAGGAATGTAGCGCCCCCAACTTGCATATTTAGGTATTATGATGTCCATTGCAATCCTCTATGCATAAATGGGCCACATCGTGGCCACAGTGATTAGCCCCGTGGGTTCACATACCAGTAGGGGGCAAAGTATATGATCTCAACAAGAAAGAAAGGATACTGGTATGTGTTGGGTTGGCTACTGTGAAGTCTAAATAAATTGGAAAGGTTCACCTGGTCTCAACCCATATAGTCTTGATAATTTATCAAAATTTACATGCACAGAAGGTGTGCTGGAAACTTCCACAATAATGGAACAAAAAAAGGTTTTTTAGAAAAGAAACTTTTATATCACAACTTAGTGCATATAATAAAAACCAACTTGGAGGTACATATATAATTGAAGACATAAATACAAATCTTCCATTTGTGGAAATAAAGAATGACAATTTTAACACAAAGAGAAAAAAGGAGAAGGATTAGTGCATCAAAAAGAAGGCATACATAAAAATACATACGACAATTTTCCTATTAGCAAAACAACAGTTATTTATCACTAGAATATTGGAATAGATCAAATAGCAAAACATTAGAGTAAATATAGTGATAAGTACCATACTGTCTCTATTTGAAATTATAGAAACTCAAAAATGAATATTCTTCAGTGTTTTGAATCAATCCCCAAGGACTCAGGGATGAGAATGGGGTCTGCCAAAGTGTTTTTCATATCCAAGGATTGTCCTCCGCCTTCATCAGGGCAGTGTTTGGCAAGACCTTGAAAAGGGCTGCTGTCTAAGTGAGCCAATGGACGTGGGGTACTGATGGCTGGTGTCGCAGAGTCCGACCGTCTGATGAAGTGTATGAGGGTCCAAAAGGTGATTCGCGTACAACAAAGGCAGAAAAGAGGGACCTGGTTCGCATATGTGTCCTTGGTCCGGAGGTAGTAAAAGAGAGACCGGAAACCATCAAGTGGAAAAAGGCTGAAAAAACATCTCGGTCGACTTCCCAATGTTAATGAGTACCACCGCAGGGATTTTGTTTCAAGATCACTTGTGTAGAGATATAGTGCCTGTTAGGGAGAATTCTCTGTTTAGGCTGAATTTCCCTACCTAGTGAGTCCCCCAGCAGCTTTGCTGGATTTCTGGGGTTTCTTTTTTTCTCCTGCCAAGAGTGGGACTCTTTTACCCTCACTCTTGGACATGTTGAAGTGTGTTTTCTTGGTTAAACCTTGTGTTGAATGGGCTATGGGGTCTTTTACTCCATAGGGCCTCATGTATTTTTGTGATGTGGGTTACACAGCACCCTCTGTGCCGTGACCCAGGGGTGTCCTAGGGACTCCCCAACATAGACTCCATACCCTGGGACTGACTACTGTCTCCCAGGGCATGTAAAGTCACCAAAGACTTTGCTAGTCTTGAATCCTGAACAGAACCAGTACAAACCATCATATTGTGGACGTACTGGCTGGGGCAATTCGATTGCCCCAGGGTCTGTTAGTCGAGGGGGCACGTCTCCGTCCCCCCTGATCGAGTTTTGGCTGGTGGCAGTGGAAACTACTTTTTATATTCGACCGCGAATATTTTCCTATGGGATTTCCCATTGTTTTAGGCTAACACATTTAATTATTTATTTACGGTAGCCTTAAACATACCGCCGGTTTATATATTTATTTTTATAACTCCGGTTGGGACTTTTTGCCAAAACTTGATTCTAAAATGGCGTTGGTGTTCGCCTCTGTAACTCTGACCCAAAGTGGAGCCCTTTGTTCCACTTTTGGCGGGCTTCTCCACAGAAGCCCTCCAAAGTGGTGCCACTCTGTCTGGGGTACTTAGGAGGGGTGGAGGGGGATTTAGGCACCCTGGACTGAGTTACCTTGGTAACTCAAGTCGCACTCCGTCCTGATTGGCCCAAGTGGTGAGCCGCCCGGCTCACCACTTAGCATGTTTGAGTGACAGCTAGGCTGGGTGAATGGGGGTTTGCTGCATAAAAGCAGGGCTTTGGGGACTGGGACTTCAGAAGTCGCCACAGGACCAAGAATCCGACGAGGGAAGAGCTGAGCCGACCTGCTTCGACGACACCACCCGGTGGAGCCCTGCTGAACCGTCTCACCACTTTTTCCCGACGACCGAGGAGAACTCTTAACGGAGTGGCTCCTTCCCTTGACTGGTGGGGACAACCAGTTTTCGCCTTCTTTCCGTCCTTTTGAGGTATCTCGTGGCCGCCTTGCCTGTGCCAAGCACCCCGGCATCCGGAATACCACACTTTACCCCCATACCGCGAAAGTCGGTACCAACCCTTTAACCGGAGGACCCCGCGGCTGGTTTCTTCCCGGGCAGTGCTACGACCTTTCTCTTCTGCTCTTCAGCGAGATATTCTTCTCCCCTGACCGACGTCGAGCCTTGCTGTCGCTGCCTGGAACAACTGCCCCCGCTGGAGGATCCTTTCCGCTTAAGGTACTGTGTTCCGCCTGGCTTCCCTTGCTACCGACTGTACGGGGTAGATTTAGTCCCCGGCTTTCGAACCTGGGAGTGCCTGGGACACTTTGGCTAAACTTTCTGAGCCACTCTAAACTCTTTTTGACTCTTTGCAAGACTTTGAATCTCTAACTAACAGTGTGATCTTGGGCACATTTTCGCTCCGGCTACTCTAAGAGTGGGCCCTGCCTAGTGACTTTTGCTCACCTGTGACTTTATTCTTCTTTAAGCCTATTGCAAGTGTTCTGGACCTTAGAGTGGTGTGTCTAACCTATTTCTGCTTTTTCTCTCCCTTTCTTGGAAACTACTAGAGTGTCATCTAACGTTAAGCACTCACCTCTGTTTTAATTAAGTGGTGTTAACCTAGAGTTGTCTAGATAGGAGAAAGGATTGAATTTACTTTCAGTATAACTGTGTTGAAGTGCTTTTACTATATTTTTGCTAGAGTGTTTTTAACTTATGTGTATTTTAAATAAATAACTATATACTTTTGAAACCAAGCTCTGGTCAGTGTTTGCTTGTGCTATTGTGTTTTGGTACATATTGTGTATACTTTACATACTGCCTAACTCTTCTTGAGAGAAGTCTGACTGCTCAGCCACAGCTACCAGGTAAATCTGGGTGGTACAGACTGCTACCAAAGGGGTTTACTGCTCTACCTGTAGTCTTAAATCTTTTGCAGTGTTCCCCAAGGGAACTGCACAGGTTTCTGCCTAACACTGGTGTACAGCGGTGGGATTTGTATTGAGTATACATTTTATTGTGCTTTAGATACCTTAGTGCAACTAACCACAAAGCTTAGCACTGAAAAAGTAAAACCTCTAACATGTCAGTTATAGAAAGCTATAGTCAAGAGTCCCTTGCAGCCAAAACTGCTGATTGTTTAAGAGTGCTCTGTAAACATAAGGATCTCCTGACTAAGGGCAAGAAAATGGAGCTGATTGAAAGATTGTTAGCTAACCAAAGTCTGGGTGATGGTTCAGAGGAGCCTACCACTCCAGCAACTGTAGATGACAGTATTGAAGTTAACATGGAGCAAAATGTTGATGTTTCTGAGGAAGAGTCAGAAGAGGAGGGTGAGGCTGTTGTAACTGTCCCCCCTAGGCCTCTGCCTGCTCTACCTGCTGTGCCTACTGGACCTTTACCAGGTCCCACATTTAGTCCTCAGTACTTTGAACTGGAGAAAATGAAGCTAGAATTGGAGTATAAGAAACTTAATGCTCAAACTGACAAAGAACTAAGGCTAAGGGAAATGGAGCTCAAGTATGACTTAGAAATGAAGAAATTATCTGTTGAGAATGTTTCTCTCTCTGGCTCCTCTAGAAGTTCCAGTCCTAAAAGACCCCGGATGCCTAAAGAATTGATTGGTATGTATGAGCCTAAGTTGGATGTGTTGGATTGGTTGTCTCTGTTTGAATATAATCATGGGCTCCAGAACATCACAGGAAATGACTTACTCACCTGGTTGTTCTCTAGGCTTCCCCCTGTTGCAACTGATGTGGTAATGGAGATGGGGGAGGAGGATAGGAAGGACTATGAATGTGTGAAACTAGCTTTGATAGCTAGGTTTGGGAAGACCCCTTCCCAGTATCTTAAGAGGTTTAGGAGCCTCAAAAAGCATGATGGTACCCCTTGGGCTACCTGGGTGAGTGAATGTTTGAAAAACTTAGAGGGATGGATTAAGGGTTACAAGGTGAACACTTATGAAGGTATGAAGAATTTGTTTATGTTGGAGACTATTTATGATGCCTGCTCTCCTGAGCTCAGACAACACTTGGCTGATTCCAAGGAATTAGATTCCCGGAAACTAGCTAAGGCTGCTGACTTGTGGGTTGCCAACAGGGCCACTCACAAGGATTCTGGGGTAACTCAGAAGAAGGATGGGGAGAAACAGCCAAAAACAGACTCCAAAGAGAATTCTAATAATTCCTATCCCAAAGAGGGCCCCAAACCACAAAATAACCAGGGTAAGCCACATGGGAAACCTAGTCAGGCTACTGTACCTTCTGGCCACAAGCCAGAAGGAGGTCAGAACAAGCCACCCTTCCAGAGAGCATTTGGACAATGCTATGTCTGTCAGGGTACTGACCATATCAAAGGAGATCCCAAGTGCAAGGGTAAACCTGCAGGGATCAGCACAGTCTCCTTAGCCTTCACTCCTGAGGATGAAGTACAGATGGCTAGTGCCCACTTTGAACTCTTTGCTGAAGAACCCTTGGGTCTTCAAGCAACTGTAAACTTAGAGCCTATGGGTCTGGTTAGTCCCCAGAATAGGGTTGTGTATAACTCCCTACCTGTTAACTCTAAGGTGTATTATGTGGACAGTGTTCTTGTCAATGGCCAGGATACTCCTGCCAGGAGAGACACTGGGGCCAGCAGAACAGTAGTGGATGAAAGCTTCTTTCAACCTGAGGATGTGGCCAAAGCACCCAAAGGTCCCACTAAGATGTCTGGAGGCCCTGTCCAAATGGTTCCTATTCTACCAGCCCTCATTCAGTGTAACAACATGACAGTGAGGATCCCTGTCAGTGTTCAGACTGAGGTACCTGGGAAGGTCCTGTTGGGGAATGACCTAAGAACTCTAGGAGTAGTGTCACATACCCCCAGGCCTCCCAGTATGGAGAAGCAGAACTTAACCAAATTGGCTAGAAAGGCTACCTTGAAGGACCCTTCTAAGCCTGTGGGACCCTCTACTGAGAACCCCACTACAAGCCTTGGGTTTAGTAAGTTGACCTCTGACCCAGGCACCTTTCAGGATAGTATGCTAGGAACATGGGAGCCCCAACCAAGCTCCATCATTGTTCCCCTAGTCTCAGAGTCTCTGACTCCCCCTGCTTCTGAGGAAGAGGTGGATAGACCAACTAGGCCCCTATCTGGACCTGAGAGAACTGGTAATTCTCAGTGCTGGTGGAAAACCAGAAAAGAAAAGTCTAAGGCCAAAAACCTTCAGACTGTTGGACCTTCTACTGAAGACCCCAACTCAAATCCTAATATTAGGGGGGAAACTCCTAAAATAGGTAAGGGTAGATCTAAGAGGAAGGGGAAGCAGGTACATTGCCTAACCCCAACCCCGCCAACCAAGAGGCCTAAGACCCAACCTGCTCCCACAAGAGAGGTGGTGAGGAACCTTGGAGGCCCCTCTAGATCTAAGGGAATCCTTTATAAGGACCCCTTGAAAAAGCTTAACATAGGTTCAGAAGTTGTACCAACTTCTGAGGGACTGGTCAACCAGACCCCCTATAGCAAAAAGACTGATGCTCCTCAAAGGGTCTGTAGGTCCGTTAGCTTGCAAAAGAAAACCTTTGAGTTCTCCATTGAACCTAGGTCAAGGTGTCACCATCAAAATGCTGATGGACTCTCTAGGATGTATATCATCGACTAGAGGTATGAGGTTCATCCAGGAGTGGATTAAATCCTCCTGTCCCTTAGTCTGGGGGGGGCGAGTGTTAGGGAGAATTCTCTGTTTAGGCTGAATTTCCCTACCTAGTGAGTCCCCCAGCAGCTTTGCTGGATTTCTGGGGTTTCTTTTTTTCTCCTGCCAAGAGTGGGACTCTTTTACCCTCACTCTTGGACATGTTGAAGTGTGTTTTCTTGGTTAAACCTTGTGTTGAATGGGCTATGGGGTCTTTTACTCCATAGGGCCTCATGTATTTTTGTGATGTGGGTTACACAGCACCCTCTGTGCCGTGACCCAGGGGTGTCCTAGGGACTCCCCAACATAGACTCCATACCCTGGGACTGACTACTGTCTCCCAGGGCATGTAAAGTCACCAAAGACTTTGCTAGTCTTGAATCCTGAACAGAACCAGTACAAACCATCATATTGTGGACGTACTGGCTGGGGCAATTCGATTGCCCCAGGGTCTGTTAGTCGAGGGGGCACGTCTCCGTCCCCCCTGATCGAGTTTTGGCTGGTGGCAGTGGAAACTACTTTTTATATTCGACCGCGAATATTTTCCTATGGGATTTCCCATTGTTTTAGGCTAACACATTTAATTATTTATTTACGGTAGCCTTAAACATACCGCCGGTTTATATATTTATTTTTATAACTCCGGTTGGGACTTTTTGCCAAAACTTGATTCTAAAATGGCGTTGGTGTTCGCCTCTGTAACTCTGACCCAAAGTGGAGCCCTTTGTTCCACTTTTGGCGGGCTTCTCCACAGAAGCCCTCCAAAGTGGTGCCACTCTGTCTGGGGTACTTAGGAGGGGTGGAGGGGGATTTAGGCACCCTGGACTGAGTTACCTTGGTAACTCAAGTCGCACTCCGTCCTGATTGGCCCAAGTGGTGAGCCGCCCGGCTCACCACTTAGCATGTTTGAGTGACAGCTAGGCTGGGTGAATGGGGGTTTGCTGCATAAAAGCAGGGCTTTGGGGACTGGGACTTCAGAAGTCGCCACAGGACCAAGAATCCGACGAGGGAAGAGCTGAGCCGACCTGCTTCGACGACACCACCCGGTGGAGCCCTGCTGAACCGTCTCACCACTTTTTCCCGACGACCGAGGAGAACTCTTAACGGAGTGGCTCCTTCCCTTGACTGGTGGGGACAACCAGTTTTCGCCTTCTTTCCGTCCTTTTGAGGTATCTCGTGGCCGCCTTGCCTGTGCCAAGCACCCCGGCATCCGGAATACCACACTTTACCCCCATACCGCGAAAGTCGGTACCAACCCTTTAACCGGAGGACCCCGCGGCTGGTTTCTTCCCGGGCAGTGCTACGACCTTTCTCTTCTGCTCTTCAGCGAGATATTCTTCTCCCCTGACCGACGTCGAGCCTTGCTGTCGCTGCCTGGAACAACTGCCCCCGCTGGAGGATCCTTTCCGCTTAAGGTACTGTGTTCCGCCTGGCTTCCCTTGCTACCGACTGTACGGGGTAGATTTAGTCCCCGGCTTTCGAACCTGGGAGTGCCTGGGACACTTTGGCTAAACTTTCTGAGCCACTCTAAACTCTTTTTGACTCTTTGCAAGACTTTGAATCTCTAACTAACAGTGTGATCTTGGGCACATTTTCGCTCCGGCTACTCTAAGAGTGGGCCCTGCCTAGTGACTTTTGCTCACCTGTGACTTTATTCTTCTTTAAGCCTATTGCAAGTGTTCTGGACCTTAGAGTGGTGTGTCTAACCTATTTCTGCTTTTTCTCTCCCTTTCTTGGAAACTACTAGAGTGTCATCTAACGTTAAGCACTCACCTCTGTTTTAATTAAGTGGTGTTAACCTAGAGTTGTCTAGATAGGAGAAAGGATTGAATTTACTTTCAGTATAACTGTGTTGAAGTGCTTTTACTATATTTTTGCTAGAGTGTTTTTAACTTATGTGTATTTTAAATAAATAACTATATACTTTTGAAACCAAGCTCTGGTCAGTGTTTGCTTGTGCTATTGTGTTTTGGTACATATTGTGTATACTTTACATACTGCCTAACTCTTCTTGAGAGAAGTCTGACTGCTCAGCCACAGCTACCAGGTAAATCTGGGTGGTACAGACTGCTACCAAAGGGGTTTACTGCTCTACCTGTAGTCTTAAATCTTTTGCAGTGTTCCCCAAGGGAACTGCACAGGTTTCTGCCTAACAGTGCCCAAATAGAGGGGCATAGCGATTAGATCATTTCTGTCGATATATTGTACTTAGCACACTCCTTAAGGTATATAGGGCCTCATTACGAGTTTGGGGGTAGCCATGTCCTTAATAAGGGCATGGCTGCCTCCAAACTCGGGTCCGGGTTCCCTGAATGGGGAAATACCGGGCCATTCCGACCTTAGAGGGCCCGGTATTTCCCCATTCAGGGAACCCGGACACGGTACATCCCCATTCCCATTCGAGCCCCCATTGGGCTCAATGGGAATGGGGAGCATGCTAACCACGGGCCCGTTAACGACGGGCCCGTGGTTAGCATGCTGGGCCGCTCGCGGGACCCGCTAAGGACCTCTGCTAAAACCAGGCGTTCAGAGCGGGTCCCGCGAGCGGACCTCATAATGAGGCGGTACGGGGTTAACGGCGCCGGCAGCTCTACCGGCGCCATTAACCCCATACCGCCAGGGTCGTAATGAGGCCCATAGTGCCCATCTAACTTCTGTTGGGATATAGTTCTCAGCTCACTTGGTAGCATTTTCATGACCTCTGGTCACTCAGTTTTCTTCAGTCTTGACATTCTTCTCAAGACCATGAGCTTCCTCAGATGGTCAGCTGGTGTAGATGCCACTTGTTTCCTTACCACTTCAATGTTAGTGTCATCTATCATACACCCTGGTCCTCTTCAACGCTGCGGAAAGTACAACTGCTACCCTTTGCCTCCCTTCCCAGGGCTTATACAGTCCTCCCTTTCAATGGGAATATGGAAGTAGTTACTTACCTGTAACTCCTGTTCTCCAGCATGGATTCACAGGTTCATGAATATTCCCCATCGTCAAACTGGGAATCCTCTGTAAAATTAAAGCAGTTTAGCTTTAAGCTAAAAACTGCTTGTTGCTTCTATAGCCTATCAGTGTCACTTTGGGTCATACAGCGCCAGTCAATGACACTAATCCTCCTAGCATCCACCCTTGGTGGCCATCTTCAGATTTGGCCATGCATGTAAAGTGGCAGTATGAACCAAGAAGAGCCATCGAGGGGAAGCAGGGAGGGTTTGCATGTGAATCCATGCAAGACCCATGCTGGAGAAACAGAGTTACAGGTAAGTAACTCATTCCTTTTCCAGCATGGTACCTTGCATGTATTCACATGCTCATGAATACATTTACACATCAGTGAATATACACAACCACGTGTGGCGGCAAGGCTCACAGAAGCAATAAACGTACCCCTGGAACAGACTCACCTCAAGCAAACAGGTTGCACAGCACTGCTTGGCTGACCCGGACTCCTCCCTGGAATCCCTGTCGACACAGCAGAACCTTGTGAACCTTCAGCCCTGCAGATGTCGAGCAGGGGAACACCAAAGAGAAATGCTGTATTCACCACGATGGCTCTGGTGGAATGAGCTCTCGGCCGGCTTGGAAGTGGTCTGTTGGCTAGACGATGGCAATGCATGATGCAGCCGGAGGGCCACCTGGATATGGAAGCCTTAGACAGAGCCTTCTCATGTCCCACAGGTCCAAAGTTTATGAAAAGTTGAGAAGTCTTTCGAAAGTCCTTTGTACGTGCAAAACATAGAACTTCAGGGCACGCGCAATGTCCAGCGAATGCAATGACCTTTCAGCAGGTGAAGGATTCGCTAAGAAAACTGGCAGAACCAAAGGCTTGTTTAGACGAAAGTCTGACGGCACCTTTATAGAGGTTTACAGGAGAGAGCCTGCAGTTCCATGACCCGTCTGGCCGAGGTGATCGCCACCAAGAAGGTGTTCATCCATGACAGAAACTTCAAAGAGGCTCGATGCATAGGTTCAAATAGAGGCCCCATCAATTTAGACAGTACCACATTTAACTCTCAAGCCGGGGCAGGAGCCTTCACTGGAGGGAATGTTCTGAAGAGGCCCTTGAGGAATTCCTTAACAAGCCTGTGCGACTACAGGGAGAGCTTGTCTGGAGCCCGGGTGTAACGGAATATGGCAGCCAGGTGGACCTTGATAGATGCATGGGCTTGGGCAGGGAGAGCAGGTACGGGAGAAGCTGCAGAGCTGTTACGCGCAGCAAAGAAATCTTACATTGCCGGCACCACGTCGTAAAGTGCTTCCACTTGTGTTCGGAGCAAACAAGCGTAGAGGGGGCTGTGAGGGGTCAGCAATGAGGGGAGGACACAAGTTTGTAGTATTCTCAACATTAGCCATGTTTATTAAAATAAACGGGGTTGGAAAAAGGTCCATTTTGCCCTAACCAAAAGATGTGCCTGCCTATGAAACAAAAACTAAAACAAATTGACCTTGTGTCTAACATACGTTTGACCGTCACACTAACATACAAAACAATAAAAGGATACAATAGAATTTCTGTTTTCACTTCATTCAATTTAGGTAACATAAATATATAATGTTTCAACAAATCAATTCTTGTCTCGCAAGTTAAGTCCCCTTCCACTGAACTATTTCAGAAATAGGTGTTTTTAAAGATTCTGTTTCACCAAAGTTCCAACAAAGGCCATGACAATGTTTCTTTCATGGTTATTCGTTCCAAAATATCAAAGTAAATGTTCCTTCTGTCACATAGGTTAAAATCCTATAAGGAGCCCTATGAGTGGCTTCGTGGGTGATCCGGGCTGTGAAATTGATGGTGGATCACCAACAATTGAAAAACAGGACAAAGACTTAAAATCTAAGTCTAAGGTATTAACTGCAGAAGATGATCAATCCCCTTTTGCTATGCCAACACTTTGGTTTAAAAGCTCAAAGAAGACCATCAACTATAAACCCTTGAATCAGGGTGCTATTTTGTCCTTCTCTGAGCAAATACTAACAGGCCGATTCATGTAATTCCTCACAAAAGTGTCGCACGCGGCTGGCGCACAGCGTGCCCGTGCGAATGTCTGCGCCAGCCGCGTGCGATAAAATCCATTTCCGCGCACAGCGTATTCATGGATTCTCGCATCCAAAAGCAGACGTGGCGCAGAAACGCCCTCAAGAACGCCCTCGCGCAAGGAAAAGCCATCAAGATCGCCAAACCATTGCAAAGAACTGCGCCAACCCTGTACCAGTTTACCGGACTGGCAAACAGCAAACGCAAAGCGGGGAACGCGTATTACGGGTTCCGGGAACACACGTGCGCGAGAAGTTTCACACGCAATCTGTCCTGGGGGAGCGTGTGCGTGTATATCAGGGTTGCGCGAGAAGTCCAATACGCGAATGGCCTGGTGCGTGTATTTCAGGGGTGCGCGAGAAGTTCCACACGCGAATGGCCTGGGCGCGTGTATTTCAGGGGTGCGCGAGAAGTCCCACACGCGAATGGCCTGGGCGCGTGCATTTCAGGGGTGTGCGAGAAGTTCCACACGTGATTGGCCTGGGGGAGCGTGTGCGTGTATTTCAGGGGTGCGCTAGAAGTCCAATACGCGAATGTCCTGGGTGCGTGTATTTCAGGGGTGCGCGAGAAGTTCCACACGCGAATGGCCTGGGCGCGTGTATTTCAGGGGCTCGTGGGTGGTTTCACATGCGATCGGGCGTGGGGGAGCGGGCTACGTGTATTTCAGGGGTGCGTGAGAAGTCCCACACGCGATTGGGCTGGGTGCGTGTATCTCAGGGGTGCGCGAGAAGTTCCACACGCGATCGTGCCTGGGGGAGCGGGGTACGTGTATTTCAGGGGCTCGCGGGTGGTTTCAAACGCGATCGGGCGTGGGGGAGCGGGGTACGTGTATTTCAGTGGTGCGTGAGAAATTCCACACGCGATTGGGCTGGGTGCGTGTATCTCAGGGGTGCTCGAGAAGTTCCACACGTGAATGGCCTGTGCGCGTGTATTTCAGGGGCTCGCGGGTGGTTTCACACGTGATCGGGCGTGGGGGAGCGGGGTACGTGTATTTCAGGGGTGCGTGAGAAGTTCCACACGCGAATGGCCTGGGCGCATGTATCTCAGGGGTGCGCGAGAAGTTCCACACGCGAATGGCCTGTGCGCGTGTATTTCAGGGGTGCGCGAGAAATTCCACACGCGATTGGCCTGGGCGCGTGTAGTTCAGAGGTGCGCGAGAAGTTCCACACACGATCGTGCCTGGGGGAGCGGGGTAAGTGTATTTCAGGGGCTCGCGGGTGTTTTTCACATGCGATCGGGCGTGGGGGAGCGGGGTATGTGTATTTCAGGGGTGCGTGAGAAGTTCCACATGCGATTGGGCTGGGTGCGGGTATTCCAGGGGTGCGCGGGAAGTTTTACACGCTCGCCTACAACACGTATTCATGGAATCGAATGTGGCCAATCCGGAAACACGTACGCCAGCAGGAAGGAGGCGTACGTCCACCCGCACAGCATAAAAGTGCACGCAAACAACAAACAAGCTCAGACGCCAGGATGAACATACCGTTCCTAGCAGCAGTGGCCGTGGGATACCGCAGGAGGAGGAGGAGGATAGTCTGGGCCAGAATTTTTACACCCAGAACCATCCTTTTTGGGATGCCTGATGACCATGTGTATGGGAGGTACAGGTTTCCACCATACATAATACTCAACCTGGTCAGTGAGTGGGAGGATGACCTCACATCAACCACCCTGTGCTCCCAAGCACTCAGCCCCCTGGAGAAGGTCCTCAATGTACTGCACTTCCTGGCCACTGGATCATTTCAGTGGACAAGTGCCATAGTGGGGGGGGTGTCACAGGCCATGCAGTCACGCTGCCTACACCAGGTCTTGGCCATCATCACTGCACGCCCATCAGTCCGCAGGCACATATACCTGCCCAGAACACCTGCAGAAAGGCAGGCTGTCGCCCAGGATTTCTACAGGGTGGCACAATTCCCCAAAGTGCTAGGTGCCATTGATTGCACCTATGTGGCTCTACGTCCCCCCAGGGCAACTGAGCACATCTATAGAAACTGCAAGCACTGGCATTCCATCAACGCCCAGGTAGTATGTGATGCCAAGGGAATCATCACCTCAATATACGCCAACTATCCAGGCTCCACCCACGACAGTTTCATCTACAGAATGTCTACCCTAAACCGGGACATAGAAGCTGGGCGGCATGGCGATACATGGCTGCTCGGTGAGTATAAATGCCACTGCGCATACATGCATGTCAGATACTGAGTAATGTCACAACCCCACTAATGATACCCATCACCACCTCCCCAGGGGACAGTGCCTACCCTCTCAGCACCCACATGATGACGCCAATTCGGAACCCCACCACGCCACCCCAGGTAAGATACAACACAGCCCACATTGCAACCCGGGGCATAGTGGAGCGCACATTCGGAGTGCTCAAGTCACGCTTCCGCTCCCTTGACCGTTCTGGCGGGCAGCTGTTATACGCTCCCCCAGTAGTGTGCAGGATCATAGTGGCAGCATGTGTCCTGCACAACGTTGCAACACGCCGGGGCCTGGCCGTGGACATGGTGGTGCCCCCACATCCCCAACCACATGCATGCCCACTGCGCATGGGAGGGGAAAGGGCATGGGGTGAGGCAGCCCGTACGCAGCTTGTGGCTAATTACTTCACATAAAATCACACCCCTGTGGAGTGCACACAGCCCTGGCACATACCAGCTGACAATCAATGATGATTGTAACTGACAATTATGATGTGTCAATGGACAGTCAACTGTCACAACCATAACAGCCTGAGATTGTACATCTGGAAGTGTTCCATTGTGTGCTTCCCTACCTAAACAAACACCACCAATGCTGTGTTCAAAAGACACACTTCTATGCTGCTAAAATCATTACCCCCTTGCAAGACACAACATGACAACAGTGCCATGTCACCCAACCCCTCCCCAGCACCGCCACCCAACACACCATGGCATGACATGCCATGTGAGAGCAAACAAAGTCATCCCCCAAACATGACACATGTCACAAAGTACAGTGTCCCCAATGGAAACTGGCCACACACACTATGCCCACATAAATGCAGAAACAACAACACACATGACCAAATACTTACCACAGTACAATCGACATAGCATAAACATGACAGTACTAAGGCAAAGGATACGTAGTCTTACAACATGAGAATGCCAGCACATCCACCACCTCCAACTGTACAGTGTTGTTGCCATGCACATCTGGAAGTCCACTGCTCACAACATGAGCCCCATCTCCAAAGTGGACAGCCTTGTGAAGACATGAGGAATGAACCTGCAAATTAGGAGGGAGACATGGATGCACAAGCACACATCAATACACCATGCAGTGCACAATACAACAACAATATGCACTAGGAATGTATACACAGCATTGACTACAGACTGCCCACACATGTCGTGGGAGTCCAACGTCACAGTGTAAGTCACTGTCACTTGGGCACACACTTTGCAAGCCCATGGAAACGGGAAGCAGGAGGGGTGTGTGTCTCACGAACCCAAGCATCTAACCCAAACTCAGGACAAGCCTGCATGTGCCCAGCCGGAATACAGTGGATGCCCACGGGAGCCACACAAGGCAACACACTGCAACAAAAAATCAAAAATGAAAAATCAAAAATGGCCTTGTGTGGGCCAGTGGGTGTGGGGGAGGCCACCCAGGAGGTCCGAGGACAGGGTGCCCACCAACAGCCACCTGCGTGAATGTTGGGAAAAGAAAACACCTCCATGGGCTCATGGCCTGCACGGCTACTAAATTGTGGGAGATTCACTGCTGGATTCGCTCTCCTCAACCTCTGCTGCTGCTGCCACAGGAGGTGGTGGTGCTATGGGAGGCAGCCCACGCAAAGCCCTAGTTTGGTCCTCCATGGCAGCAAGCATGCGGGCGTGGAAGGCCTCGTTCTGGAGGGATATGGTGCGGAGATCCCCATGCAACACCCGATGTGTTGCCCAGACCTCCGCCCGAGTTGCCCGGGCCTCCGCCCGAGTTGCCTGCATCTCTGCTGACGCGCTCCAGCAGCTGTTCCGTCCTGGTGACAGTGGAAGCCTCAAGGTCCACAAGAGTCTGCCTGAGGTGCCGGACCTCTCCCCTCAGGGCTTCCCTCTGTCCCTGGGCATCTATAGAAATTGATTCCCTCAGATTGTCCAGGGCCGCCTGTCTGTCCCTGTTGGACGCCAACATGTCCTCCCTGACTGATTGGCAAATGGAGTCTGTTGCCTGCTGTAGTAGCTCCATCTGCCTTTCTGGGGGGACAATGGAAGTGGCCAACCTCTCCATGGCTTGAGCAATCATTTCTGATGATGCTGCCTGTTGGTTGGCCATACCGTAAATGGATTGCTCCCATGCGGTATTGCCCGGTGGCGGACGGCCACCGCGTTGGCGGGCACCACACCTGTCTGGGGCAAGGCAAACTGCGCCTTGCTGTGTCGGCACTGCCTGAGGCTGCAGGACTGCATTTCCCCTCTGAACTGCTGGCCCAGGAACAGGATCAGATGTTGCGGAGTGTGGCCCTGCATACGTAACCACCACAGGCGCACCTACCAACACTGACATCCCCATAGTGGGCTCTACCCCTGGTGCAGGTGGGTCGGACAGAACAGTATCCCTTCCATGAACACATACCTGTGAATCCACATAGGTCTCATCCAAATCAACACCTGAAAAGAGTTCTAGGGAGGTGCAGCCAGGGACAACCCTGGACAGTATGGCCTGCAGCAAGAGAGGGTTCTCCCCCACCACCAAACCACGTCCCCCACTGGTGCCTGGTAGTGCTTCAGATCCCTCCTGGGCCTGCACCATCTCCTCTCCCTCAACAGCATCAGGTGCGTCATCCTCTGCAAAAACATGAAAGACAAAAAATGGAAACGGGCATTAGCACCATGGCACGCTATTAGGCCAGACAAGCTACAGCACCAGTACTTGATTTACACATGTCCCACATGACTATAACCCTCCCATGCATGCACTATCCATGAGTTGGAAGGGGAGGAAAATGTCAGACACTGATGACACCAAGATGGGAGAGCAACACATCAGCTGCATGCTGGCTAGCAGTGCCATCACACATTGGCCTTTGAGTGGCATGTCCAATACACATACATGACACATGCCATCACACAGATGGCATGTACCATAGGCATGTCATATATGTGACAATAGGGCATAGTGATGCGCAGTAGAACCAGGTGAATTTCTACAATCAGCCTGAATGAACACAGCTAAATACGGAACAATGTTGTAGCAAGATGCCACTTCAAGGGCAACTGGCGCGATGTAGTGCAAAACGCCTACTGTGGGCAGAAGGGATACTGTAATACCCAAATTCCGGGGCGCCGAATGCATTGGATGAAGCACATGGGTAGCCCAAAACACTCAGGCACACACACTCTGACCTGGCACTCAACCAGAACCCCTCCCACAAACAACATACACATGGATCACACACACATGCATGTGCACTCACCGGACAATGCCTCGTAATCTGCCAGTTCTCCCACACCTTGGATCTGCTCCTCCGTGACGTAGGTCCCAGCAACATGCTCATGTAGAGTGAGTTCAATGTCCTCTTGTGGAGACCCACCTCCAATCACCAGAGTTGCGGCATGACTTGAGGCCAGCTTTTTCTTTGCCCTACGCTTAAGGAAGTGACCAACATTTCAGCGTCATGTTCGGACACATACTGCACAAGTGCATCCAATTCGGCATCATTGAAGCTAGGCTTCCTTGGCCTGCCGGACCGTGTAGCCGTGTCGGGGTCATCAGCCTATACTGGACGAGCACTCTTCCTCTTTCTTTTTGTGGTTGGTGGGGATCCGGAGTGCCCTACGCCGCCCTGGACACTAGAGGCAGGAGCACCGGTGGACTGTGTAGTAGTAGTGTGCGATGGCACACTGACCACATGACTTTCTGCAGGCATTAGCTGAAGTGTGATGATGGCAGGGGGAACCTCAGTCTGATGTACCGGGACCAACACTGTCCTGGCTGGGAGAGTCAGAGCTGGGGTGGATGGAGCTGCAGCTGCCCCTGCAGCCTCCCCACCCGCCTACTCGGGGCAGCAGATGACATGGCTGCCCCTGTACCACGTGGCCTGGTGACACTGGCTTGCGCTGCCAGCCGTGGCCTAGACTTGGCGACCTGGAAGTCAGCCTGGGAGTCACCCTGTGCTAGGTCAGGTGCCACAATGGGCCGGTCCAACAAGGGCTGAGCAGGGATGGTGTCAGCCACGTCTCCCTCAACCATGGGGGGTGGGGGTTATCTGTGTCCCTGACTGGTCCTCCACACGTGGGGGGCTAGGGGGAGTCTGCAAATCCTGGCCACGTCCCCTACCACGCCCACCACGCCCACCTCTTGAGGCTCGGCCACCTTTGCCACCCTTACCACTTGCTCACCTCCCAGCCATGGCACTGATGGAGTTGTGCGTATGGGAGTTGCAGTGGACAATTGTCCTGGGCAATTGGGGGTCAAAGGGGTAGGGTACTAGATGGAATTCGTACCCAAGTGCTCTAGCAAGGCTGTATGGAACCCCTGGGGAAAGATGACGGGTCACGCAACGCACAGGCACCCCTAAAACAGAAAATGACGTGCACGCGACCCATCGTAGACCACGTGCGTGGGAAAAGGAACCTGCACTATGCTGTGGCACCCAGAAACACAAAAATGAACGTATGCGTGTCACACGCAGCCTACAATGAACTCTGAAGGAGTACGCTACACACGGGGCTAGCACAGTTGGTAAATACATGCGCGACTCACCGTCTGCCTGGGAAAAGAGCGTGAAAAATACGTGCGTGTTGGCAACACCCCCGCCAAAAGAAGATTTGTACACTGTCTGAGGAGACAGGACAAAAGGAGAAGTCAACGCTGTTTGAGGAAACAGGTCGAAGAGAAAATCAGAAAAATACTGACAGAGGTAACAGGGAGTACGAACTAGAAACGCTGTGAAGTAAATTGCGTGTGAACCGACAAGAAGTACAGATTTCACCCACTCGCTCTCCACGGGAAGCACGTACAAGGAAATGACGTACTACACGTACCTTTTAAACCGCACCACACGTCCCACGTCACTTCCGCGTATACGCACTGAGGCACTATCCTCCAATTACGTGGGCTGACACTCGGACGGGCAGTTTTTGGTCTTGTAACATTCCCCCGGGTACAGGGACACGCCCGCGCGTGTCACGTCACAGACGCGCCTGCGCTGTCAGGGCCTTTGGTCCAATGGAATCGCGTACACTGGCCAATGCGTGTGGAACTTCTCGCACACCCCTGAAATACACACGCCCAGGCAAATCGCGTGTGGAACTTCTCGCGCACCCCCGAGATACACACGCCCAGGCCAATCGCGTGTGGAACTTCTCGCGCACCCCCGAAATACACGCGCCCAGGCCAATCGCGTGTGGAACTTCTCGCGCACCCCTGAAATACACGCACCCAGGCCAATCGCGTGTGGAACTTCTCGCGCACCCCTGGAATACACGCGCCCAGGCCAATCGCGTGTGGAACTTCTCGCGCACCCCTGAAATACACGCGCCCAGGCCAATCGCGTGTGGAACTTCTTGCGCACCCCTGGAATACACGCGCCCAGGCCAATCGCGTGTGGAACTTCTCGCGCACCCCTGAAATACACTCGCCCAGGCCAATCGCGTGTGGAACTTCTCGCGCACCCCTGAAATACATGCGCCCAGGCCAATCGCGTGTGGAACTTCTCGCGCACCGCTGAAATACACACGCCCAGGCCAATCGCGTGTGGAACTTCTCGCGCACCTCTGAAATACACGCACATGCTCCCCCAGGCCCGATCGCGTGTGTAACTTCTCGCGCACCTCTGAAATACACGCACACGCTCTCCCAGGCCAATCGCGTGTGGAACTTCTCGCGCACCCCTGGAATACACGCACCCAGGCCAATCGCGTGTGGAACTTCTCGCGCACCCCTGGAATACACGCGCCCAGGCCAATCGCGTGTGGAACTTCTCGCGCACCCCTGAAATACACGCGCCCAGGCCAATCGCGTGTGGAACATCTCGCGCACCCCTGAAATACACGCGCCCAGGCCAATCGCGTGTGGAACTTCTCGCGCACCCCTGGAATGCACGCGCCCAGGCCAATCGCGTGTGGAACTTCTCGCTCACCCCTGAAATACACGCGCCCAGGCCAATCGCGTGTGGAACTTCTCGCGCACCCCTGGAATACACGCGCCCAGGCCAATCGCGTGTGGAACTTCTCGCGCACCCCTGAAATACACGCGCCCAGGCCAATCGCGTGTGGAACTTCTCGCGCACCCCTGAAATACACGCGCCCAGGCCAATCGCGTGTGGAACTTCTCGCGCACCCCTGAAATACACGCGCCCAGGCCAATCGCGTGTGGAACTTCACGCGCACCGCTAAAATACACGCACACGCTCCCCCAGGCCCGATCGCGTGTGGGACTTCTCGCATACCTCTGAGATACACGCACACACTCCCGCAGGCCCGATCGCGTGTGGGACTTCTCGCACACCTCTAAGATACACGCACACGCTCCCCCAGGCCCGATCGCGTGTAGAACTTCTCGCGCGTGTAGAACTTTGGCGCACATTTTTTTCCTGCGCAGGGACACTACCGCCTGGTTTCGTGTGGCGGACATGTATGGGCCTGTGCGCGTCTTTGGCCGTGCGCTGTTTTTCCCTATTCGATTCCATGAATACGTGTTGTAGGCGAGCGTGTGGGCGTTCTGCGCACTTGCCTCCTGTACTTCCCCCGTGACGCCCACATTTTCACGAGTTGTTCCCCATTCTGCGTGTAACGTCCCGTGTTACGCCTACTTTTGTTATGTGCGCCGCGCTATGTGCGAATTCGCTGTGGCCTTATCGCACGGCGTTCAGTGACCTGTGCGCCAGCGTGCGCCAGCGTGCTCCACGCACTTTTTCAGCGCACATCCCACATTTTGCGCGTGCACAGACTTCCGTGAATAGATGTGCAATGTTTTCTGTGCGATAATCGCACTTGCACTGCGATTTTCGCTATTTCACTGCGAATCGCACGTTTTTTCGGCGCACATTGATTCCATGAATCGGCCTGTAAATGTGTACCTATTCTCCACTGATGACATGGGGTTTGTTTGTTTTCCAGTAGAACAAATGTCTTAATTGCAGAAGTGGTATTAAAAACAAAAGGTGAAAAGGCAATTTTGGCAGCAGCAAATGACCTACAGAAAAAGGGCCTTGAGGTCTATACAACTATGCCAATAAAGCCAAAAGTTGGAGATGCATTACAAGGGGAGGGTTGTAACTCATCAAAAGCATCTAATGTTGTGAGATTAATGGATATTGGAAATGCTAAAGGAAAAGTTGAGTGGCAGGGGGTCCAACAAAAGAATGTATTGTCTATTCTCCCAGAAATCCTGACCCAGGTCTTCCAGAAGCTAGGTGTAGGAACAGAAGCCCTTTAGTCAGAGTGAGTGTCGTTTCGTGAGTTGGAATATGCGGCGTTCTTGCTCCTTCAAAACTACAACTATGAAGGAAAAAATATTTGGTCACAATGACATAATATTATTTCTGGAAACTTGGCTGGTTAACTCACTGCAAATAGAGGGTTTTACAATATTTCATCGACCAGCAGTGCAAAAATTAAAAGGGAGGCCTTCAGGTGAATTAATGACGGCCACCCGTAACACTAAAGTAATTGAATCCCAAGTAATATTTAGTAGCAATGTGGGAATACTGGCGTGTAAACTAAAACTAAGAACTAGCTACCCACAAGTGAAAATAGTATTGATCAATATTTATTGGAACCCCGCTTGTATCGATCTCACAGCTTTTTTGGGATATTTTGGTAGGACTTTTAGTTAGAGTGCACTTAGAACATCCAGATAACCTAGTGATAATTGCGGGAGATTTCAACGCACAATGTATTCCAACCATGAAAAGAAGAGATGATACCAACCAGAAAATAATTTCATCTCTAGGAAGGAGATGGGGGGACTTTCTAACTAGCTGGAATGTAAAAATGATAAATGGGACAGTGGAGGTAGATATTTCCCCGGCAACAACATGGCGTCGGGGAAAAGCATCCTCCACAATTCGCTACTTCTTTCTCTCTCCTTTGCTTTTTTCAATGTGCAAGTGCCCTAGGTGACCATGCTCGATTGGAGGTAGTCTTTTCTGGGTTATCCATAAAGTCTATGGATAGGCAGTCCCAATTCGTAATAGTTAATAAAGTTGAAAACAAGTTGGACAAATGCAAAAGGGATGGTAAACACCTTAATGACAGACTAAAAGAATTCCCGCAAGCAGTACTGGTGGATAGATGCCAGCCACTCAGCGTTTGGGATTTTCTATGGTCTGTAGAAGCCCCTCCAGAAACAAACACTTTTAAGCAGAAAATTCACCAAAATGTGTTTAATGAAAAAAGCACCCGCCCACAGAGCCATAGTGTGCCGGCACACTCGTAATGAGGCCCATATATTTTAGAGAGAAGACTATGCTATTAACAGCTCAACAACGCTTAAAGAGAGTTGCTTATTTTTGGCACTCAGTACTCAGCAATGACTCAAGATACTTGAAGCAAGTTATGAGAAATATATGACCGGCCAACATACTATCCCAGTCTCTAAGACTGTCAAGACCATGGGCGTTTATTTTGACCCTCAACTGTCGTTTAAGCGGCAGGTCAGCTATCTAAAATCATCTTACTGCTATTTTATACAGCTACTCTGGCAGATCTGGCCTTTTCTGTCCAGAGAAAATCTTGCCTTGATTACAGTAGCCATTGTAAATTGCAAATTGGACTTTTGTAACAGTCTTTTAATTGGCACTTCACGGAAAATATAAAGACTCTGAAGGTTATTCAGAATGGTGCCGTGCGTGCTGTGAGTGGGCTTAAATACAATGGGCACCTCTCTGAAGACAGATGGAGTCTACACTGGCTCCATATTCAACAAAGGCTACAGCACAAAGGCTTAGCTACTGTGTTTACATGCCTTAACGGTGAAGCCCCATCCTATCTGATTTCCAGGCTAATAAAGAGATCAACTGGACACTCTTTGCGTTCCAATGACACCATCTGTTTGGTACAACCTCTTTCTTCACTGAAGAAAATTGGCGTTCTTAGTTGTAAGCTTTGGGCCCCCTCTCTGTGGAATTCAATGCCTAAACATCTTGCTGAAAGTGGCTAAACGGCTAAAAACGTTCATGTTTGATGTGGGACATGGTTAACCGATAATTATGTCTTTGGTATCCAACCTTTGTACATGCCTGTTCGTAAATAGCATCTACTGCTACTTCTGGCTTGCTCAAGGGTGGTCTCCGTCTTTCTCCACTTATTTTTCTGCTGGCTCGTTTCATTGTGTTTGTATGTTTTTCTTTTGTGAGCGCCCTGAGGCCTGCGGGTTAGTGGCGCAATACAAAAGACACAGGTAGAGAGATAGATTATCTAGGGGTTAGGTTCTCTGAGGTGGTGACAGGAACAGCTAATTTGAAAAAAACAGTTGTTGAAAATGAGTCTGTACATGTCTGGCATATCCCGCTTCATATCATGGTGTAAGGGCCAGCCCATGCAACCAGTTCTTAAGGTCTATACCACACAAACGAAGGCTGCTACCTTGTATAGAGCCCCTTTGTAGGGCCTTACTAAGGCCAGTGAACTCCAGGGAAAAGAAAATAGGTTTCTTAAACATCTTCCGGGACTTCCTGGCTCATACCCCTGTGCATTGGTTCAGAGGGAACTGGGAATGGAGTACTGGGAGGATGAATGAGCAGCTGCCCCATGTAATCTTTGGCTAAGAATATGGACAAACAAGCACACAACAGTATGCCACATCATTATCAGAAGCACGTTGGGTAAAGAAACTTGGTGTAACATTCCTTGGTTGAGGTGTGTACTAGCAATACTCAGGCTCAGTTTCCTCCTGCTGTAGTGTTACCTTCTTTGCAATTCAGAGTTCACAAGCAGGCTGTGCGTCGGGGGATTTCTGATAGGCGGGCCATTACAGCACGGGTTACCTATCTTGAAGGCCAACATATGTTGATTAGCAGGGTACCCGAGATACAGCCTT
This sequence comes from Ambystoma mexicanum, assembly GCF_040938575.1. NCBI lineage: Eukaryota > Metazoa > Chordata > Amphibia > Caudata > Ambystomatidae > Ambystoma > Ambystoma mexicanum. The sequence goes on from NC_090932.1 coordinate 127,142,213, forward strand.
ATCTTGTGTGGGCCACGAAAAAGAATCACAGATGTCTCATAACGAAGGCTAGGTTCAACTGCCTTTTGTTATGGGGAAACACTGAAAAGTGGACAGGCTACCCAAATGATTCTAGTTGTCCAGTGTGCAGGGCGGCAAGAGAGGATATGAAACATTTCATACTATTCTGCCCTGCATACGGGGACATCAGAAGACGTACTATCCAGCAGATCATCAAGCCTACCAATATTTGCCTTTATAGGCCCGCTTTGTTGTTTCTTTTTGATGGCAGAATCAGAACTGACTGCTTGGGCCCTTTTGTCTTATTTGAAAAGTGCCATGTATCGAAGAAGAACAAGTTACTTACCAACTGTAACGTTCTTTCGTCGGGATGTTCCTCCCACGTATTCCTCATCTATGTTAATTCGTATATCCAGCTTTGCTGCTTCGGAATTTTTTTTTTCAGCAGAGCGCGCTGTGTATGAGTTTGAGGTTTCGATGTCCGCCGGAGGTCGCCATAGGATGTCGACGTCACTCGTTGGCTTCAGTTCTGTTTTTTAGTTCGTTACATAGAGGAACCAGATTGGCGTGCTCCAGACGGAAAGCTCCTTGCAAAAACGCAAGTGTAAACCCATAAATAGTACTGTGGGGTAGGTTGGGTGGGGCGATGAGGAATACGTGGGAGGAAAATCCAGTCGAAAGAATGTTACCGTTGGTAAGTAACTTGTTTTTTCGAATGGATTGTGTCCTCCCACGTATATATGATAGACTCCCAAAGCAGTAAGAGAATTGGAGGTGGGAGTACTATTTATCGCCTTTCATGAACAGAATGGAGTACCGCCTTTGCAAATAAACCCTGCTGGGAGGATGAAGAGTCTAAGCAGTAATGCTTAACAAATGTGTGGATTGAGGTCCAGGTTGCAGCTGAACAGATGTCAGTCACTGGTACTACCCTCCGAAGAGCTGCGAAAGTAGACATGCCCCTCATGGAATGAGCTCAAAGCCCTTCCGGCAGATCTTTCCCCGCCAGTCTGTAACGCTCCATGATGGCTAAAGTAATCCAATGGGATATAGTTTGCTTTGTGACTGCTAATCCCAATTTGGGACCTGTATAACCACCAGAAAGCTGGTCATCTTGATGCAATTTTGACGGTAGCCAGTTATAACATATTTTTAAAAAAAGGCAAATGCAAAAATGTCGAAAAAAAAAAAGTTGAAAAAAATTAGAATGTGTTTTTTAAAAAATGTGTATGGTTTTTGGGTTTAGGTAGTAAAAATAAATGGGGGGCTGGGGGAACCCCCCATTAAAAAAATTTTTTTAAAAAAACATTCAACTTTTTTTTCCACATTTATTTTTCCACATTTTTGCAGTCGACTTTTTCACTATAAACCAATTTTGACATTTTCATTACATAAAAACTCAAAGCCCTTTTTGGATCAAGTCTGTGTAGTCTCTCCTCTTCTTTACCCAAATGAGGAGGAGGGTAGAAATTTGGGAGTATAATTTTCTGCGACAGGTGAAAGTCAGAAACTACTTTCGACAAGAAAGATGGTTTAACTTTAAGTATGACATTGTCTTTATGAAAAATAGTATGGGGCGGTTTACATGAAAGAGCCTGCACCTCGCTTACCCTGCGGGCTTATATTGATGCCACAAAAAGGGCAGTTTTAAATGTTAAGAGCCTTGTAGGACAGGAATGTAAAGGCCCAAAAGGTATGCCTGTCAAACTTCTTAAAACAAGGTTTAAATCCCAAGCCGGGACATGAAATGGTACTGGGGGTACACGTTAGTGAGCCCCTTGAGAAACTAAATGACCAATGGCATTTTGAAATATGAAACCTCCTCAGCGGTGCGACTAAAAATTGAAAGCGCAGCTAAATACCCCTTTTTTGTACCAACCTGGAGCCCCAGATTGGCCAGATGTAAAAGGAAAGAGAGCACCACAGGAAAAGCGTCCACATTCTTATCCTTGCACCAGTTACTGAACTTGTTCCAATGACACCGGTAAAAAGATTTGGTTGCTGGCCTTCTGGCCGAAAGCAAAATCTCCATTACGTCATCCGGAAGATCCCAATCCTTACCTCTCAGCCTTTCAGAAACCATGTGTGAAGGTGGAGTGTTTTGACTTCTGGATGGAGAACGTGACCTCCTCTCGGGGGAAATTCCCTTGAGAAGTACTGATTGCCCTTCCGATTCACCTCGGTCGCGAACAGATCCACTTGAGGGGTTCCCCAAAGGGCGAAGATCTCTTGAAAGACTTCCTGGGCTAGCTCCCACTCGTGAGAGACTGTGCTCTGCCTGCTCAGAACGTCCATCGCTGTGTTCTGCTCTCCGGCTAAGTGAACTGCCGACAGAGAGATTGCTTCTTGTATTGCCCAGAACCAGAGCTGCATTGCCTCTCCGCACAGTGGTAGTGACCCTACGCCTCCTCTTTTGTTGAGGTAGTACATGGCCACCATGCTGTCCGTCATTATCAGGACATTCTTTCCTCGTACAGAGGGCAGGAAGGCCTTCAGCGCTAGCCTGATTCCCTCAGCTCCAACGGTTGATGTGTAGTTTGGACTCTGATGGAGACCAAAGCCCGCTGATTGTCAGACTGTTGGTGTGGACTCCCCACCCTGTGAGTGAGGCGTCCGTCACTACTTTTATCTCTGGCCATGGTTGCCAAAAAGATTCTCCTTTGAGGATATTGTCGTTGCAAGCCCACAATAGAAGGTCCTGAGCAACTGTGCTTGGAACTTGCAGAAGATCCGACATATTCCCTGAGAATTGGGACCACTGTGTCCTGAGGGCCCATTGAAGGGATCTCATTCTCAGTCGGGCTTCTGGCACCAGAAAAATGCAGGATGCCATGAGACCGAGCAACCTCAGAAAATCGTAGGCTGGCAGATGCTGGGCATTTTGGAATTTTGTTACAATCTGCATTATGTGAAGAGCTCTCACTTCGGGAGGCGAGGCTTTCCCAGAGAAAGTATCCAGGCCTGCTCCGATAAATTGGAGTCTTTGGGATGGTATTATGTGGGAATCTTGAAATTGAGAGAGAAGCCCAGTCTGTGTAGGGAGTGGCAGGTGATTGTGAGATGTTCCTGGGCCTGCTCCGGGGAACGAGCCCTGATCAACCAATCCTCCAGGTAGGGGTAGATGTGAATCCCCCCTCTCCTGAGACTCGCTGCCACCACCGCCATCAACTTGGTGAAGGTTAGCCCGAATTGCAGAACTCGAAACTGATTGTGAGAACCGCCAACCACAAACCTCAGGTACTTTCTGTGCTTGAGATGGATTGGCACATGAAAATAAAATAAGCATTCTGAAGGTCCAATGATACCAACCAGTCTTGGAGTTGGAGAGCCTGAAGGATCTGAGAAAGGGTTACCATCTTGAACTTGTCCTTCCTGAGGAACTTGTTCAAGTTTCTTAAGTCCAAGATGGGTCTCAATCCCCCGTCCTTCTTTGGAATGAGAAAATAAGGGGAGTACCAGCCCGTGTTCCTCTCCGCTAGAGGTACATGTTCTATTGCACCTTTCTCTAGCAGGGTTAAAATCCCCTGCACAAGGAGCAGATCTGGAATTTTGGCAGAGCTGGCTCCCGGTGGATGATCCAGAGGCCTTTTCAGAAAAGGAAGGCAGTAATCTTTGTCCACTGTTTCCAGTGCCCAAGCATCTGAGGTATTGCCCCGCCATTCCTTCAGATGCTGTGAGATTCTGTCTCCCACCAGGGTTTTGTGGGATAAGGCCTCAGAGCATTCTAAGGGTGGCTGCAGCAGTGGCTGAATGCAAAGATGCCACTGCTGAGGCTGATTTTGCACCTTTTCCTCGTCCACCTCGAGGAACCTTTCTTTGTCCTTTCTGAACGGCCTGTCCTCTTCCTCTACCAGACGAGGGGTAGTATCGAAAAGAATGACCTCTCCAGGAAGATGACCCTGAGTAGAAGTACTGAGGTTGCCGAATGGAGGTGCTAAGAGACTGGAGGTCTGCAGCTTCTCCAAACTTTCGTCCGCCTTGCTGCCGAAAAAACATTGAGACGTAGAAAGGCATGTTAAGAAGTTTGGCCTGCACGGCTGGTGCAAAGCCTGGCTTTCTTAGCCACGCAAATCTGCGTAGAACTGTGCTCGCAGCCCAGGATATGCTGACACTGTCAGCTGTATCCAACCCTGATCGGAGGCACTCCCCCATCGCCACCTTGCGGTCCTTCACCATATTCAGAAAGCCTTACCTTTCCTCGGCTTCTGGAATATGTTCAGCCGCCCCTTTAATGCAGTCCCACAGGGTATGCGTAAACCTTGCAGGGTACAAGTGACATTTGTGGACTTTAAGGCCATACTGCCCGAGGTAAAAACCTTCTGGGCCCAAGCGTCCACTCTCTTATCCTACCTATCAGGGGGGATAGAGGGATATGCCGACTGCTTAGATGCAGTTGCAACTTGGATCACCAAACTTTCAGGTGTGGGGTGTTTCCTGGTAATCAGGATCTGAAGACGATGCTCTGTATTTTCTGGTGAAATTTCTACCTCTGGCAGAACTAGTTTCAGGCGTTTCCCAGTTTGCCTCTACCTTTCTCTGCAGAGCCCTGTAGAAAGGCAGAACTGTATCTTTTTGCTGTCCCTGATCCAGAATATCAGTTATATCGTCTTGTTCAAAAGTAGGTGACGACCTACTCCACCCCATAAAACTCAGCACTCTATTCATGAGGTTTCTGTACCCAGAATCAGCGTGATCCGTAGGGTCCGTTTTAGAGAACTCCAATTCTGGAGATGTGTCAATACCACTGGAAGAGTGGAGGGAGTCGCAGAGATCCCTCAATTTTGATTCTGTATCAAGTAATTCCTCAGGTACATCCCTAGAGCCATACCTGACCCCTAAAGGGGAAATATCTTCTTCTGAGGCACTCTCCTCCTCAAAAATGGAGGACATGGAAAAGTCAGATCTCGGGATAGGTCTATATACCTTTTCTTTCTCTGCTTAAGTAGTCGAAGAACTAGACAGAGTCATCAAGGTCTTCGGTGTTGAGGTTATCGCCGCTGATGGCGTCGATGGAACCTTTGAGGTCTTCGGCATCGAAGTAATCGACGACGATGGTGTCGACGAAATCGTAGAGGCCTTCGACGTCTTCGATTTCTTCGGTGGAATCAGAGATGTACTCAATTCCCGGGCCGAAATCTTCGCCGCCTTTGTTGTCGGGTCGATGATGTCGAGTCTCCGACTTACTACTTGCCGAAGTAGTTTTCGACCTGTCTGCGTCCATCGGAGCAACCGGGGTCTTGCTCTTGCGAGGCTGCTTAGAGCGGGTCGAGGTCGCGTTCTCAAAGATTTGCATAATTTGTGATCGAAATTCATCCCATTTTCTGGGAGAATCCGATGTGGTCGAACAACGAACCAGCTCCGTGGAGGAGTCTGAAGAAGAAGAACGAGACCTATGATGTCTCATTTTTGATCTCTTCAAGAAGTTCAAAGAATGTTCAAAGAATGTTCTGAACGACTCCTCGATCTGGACCTCTTCCCATGTTTATGTCGAGTGGAATGCTTTGATTCCTCCTATCTTTTCACCTTCTTCAAAGAGCCCTTCGAAGCATCCCGGCCCACCGCAAGCTTACCCTTACGTTTGCGAAGAGCTTTCTCCGTCATCGACTGGCAGGAGCCGCAGTCGCCGGTCCAGTGGTCGGGACCTAGGCACCAAAGACAAACTTGGTGGGGATCTGTGATGGACATCTCTCCCCCACAGTCCTTACACATCTTAAACCCCGACTTAGGGGTCGAATGAGTGGATGAAGACGACATTTTCTCTCATGAAGAAAAGACGAATCGCGCCGTCCTTTCGAAGCAAAGCTCGGAAAAACGGAACTAAAGCCAACAGGCGCGGCACAAGCTATTTATGCCGAGAGTGACGTCGACATCCTACGGCGACCTCCGAGGGACATCGACGCCTCGACCTCGTGCACAGCGCCCTCTGCCAAAATATATTTTTACGAAGCAGTGAAGCTGGAGATACAAATTATCATAGATGAGGAATATGTGGGAGGACACAATCCATTTGAAAGTTGATTTTAAAGGGATAGAATTTGTTTTCACTATTCTGAGATTTATGGTTTTAATGTTTTTGTTTAAAGGTTTTGAATCTGTTATGGTAACTTCTTTATCCTCATGCTGTATTATAATGATTTTTATACATTGTAATGTTTGTGTTTGATGGATGTTTCTTATCTCAATAAACATAATGAAACTGAAATACCTGATGCTATTCTTGCTTTTTGTATTTTACAGGATCCCTGTGTCTTCCATTTTCTTACCCTTTTCTTGCCCTGTTCTTCAAGGCGTTACACCTGTGGATCAAGTTCTTAGTCTTGGGATTTGAGAGGAACTTAACAGGGTTTCTTCAGAGCTCCACAGTTAATCGACAGTTCATGAAACCTGTGAAAATAGCAAATCAAAGGGCTCCCAGACATTTCTCATCTAAACAAATCTATGCAAATATAACATGAATGGCTTCAGTTATTTTGCTTTCGATGAAATAAACTGATACAGATCAAAAGTGGTCCTGTTTAAGACTGTCAATAAGAAGGACTTTTCAAAATGGGGCTTTGCTTGGTGGGATGCCTGTTTAAAGATCATGGAGTTGTACAGAACATGGCTAATGCTAATTAATAGCAAACCTCTCTAAAAGTACAACTAAGGTTTCACAAGATACAACAATCTGGGGAAAGTGTTAGTATCCAAACGGCAGTAAAACCTAAATGTATTTATGTCTTACCAAAATCTCACAATTTATTGTCAAAACACACCCTGATCACCTAAACAAAGTTTTACTATGGGGAAAGATAAGAAAAATACAATATGCCATTTTTGTTTTATGTATTGTGATTTACTTGAACAATCAACCTTTCACAGATAGTATCCAACATGAAAATAATATAAGAACCAGTATGCAAAAATCCCATATGAAACACTCACATAATCATAGTTCAGCAGACAGAATTGGGCCTCTCTACATAAAAATGTAATTATTACCCACATTATTCCTAAGAATTGAATTAAATACTCATCACAACTAAACCTATTAAAATCTTAAGTGGCTGTTAAAACCCCAAATTACATCTAAATCAGACCCTTTAAAATGTCTTAATGACATATCTGCATTTCATAAAATTACCATATAAAAAACAGTCCTTCATCATTAGTTCACTAGCTTTGTAATTTTAAGGATCCTAAAAATCCAGTGACAGCAATTGGAATAACTGCCCAGACACCTTAACCAGAGTGATTCACAGTGAATATAGGAAGGCTCTGCAATACGTTTCTTCAAATACATGATTCGTAGAGGTAAAAGTGCTTTACAATATATCAGCAAATGCTTCAGAGTTTCAACTATCATTTTATCCTTACATAATCTGCAGTAGGACTCCTCAACTGGTATCAATTGACGTTTCAATAAAATGTCCTTTGTATAAAATAAGTTCCATCTGAATATAAGCATTGCCTCTCTATAGTATCAATTTGGGAACAAATTCAAATATTGTGAAACCACTCCACAGGGTTTATGTTCCATAGAATTGTGAGATTAAGAAAAGTATCTATGGCACGTAGTAGTGGTTAAGCACCAATCTGCCTGACATAGGGCATACTTAACTGCTCCGGAAGGCACTTGGATGTCAAACTTTTCCCAATTTCCAGGAGATAACTACGGCACATATCTCTCTATTTGCTTAACAAATGTACATTGATTAAACATGACTGGCATTCAGCTCTTGATACAAAGATTTCTACAACGGAGAACATATTCTTCGATAAAGGTTAAGAAGACTCCATTTTAAAATATTAATTCCATGCAGTTGACCACCAACTTTAGCAGTTATGGGCGGTGTGGTGTGCGGCATGCAATTTTAAACATTTGCATGGTGGAGGTGAGGTGAGGCAAACTCTCTTTTACTCTTTCATTTTCTTCTCCATCTTTTGAAAATATAAAGACTGTCTGCAAATTACGCTTTGTAGATGTCATTTATTTAATGCATGCCTATGGAATTCATCTGTTTTTTAGCAGGTGCAAAAAAGGGCGGATTCCAAAGGAATTGCTTTCTGCATGCATTAAAATGCCAGGCAGGCATGACACGAAAAAACAGTGACAAGATGGAGGCAGAATGCACAGCAGACATTGTATCTACGCTCTGTGCCGCTCCTCCATCTCATCAAAGTTTCAAAATAAGGCAAAGCATAAAATGAAGGGGTAAAAGCATGATACCTCACTGTTATGCCTCCAATTAACGTGACACCCCTTTAAAATTAGGCCCAAATAACATTAGTGAACAGAGGAGGCTTTAGCGACCCGTTCATTAGAGAAGAGCATGATGCTGTAGTCCTCAATCAATCAACCTAGTGGAAGCCTTCAGGCGCCCCACATACTCCAAATTAGTTGAAAATTAACCAAAATGAGGCAAGAGACTTCAAGAGAGACCATAGTGTTTTTGCCCGTTGTCGAAAAGGCCAGAAATAGTGCATAAAAGGCCAAAAAAGAAGTGACAAAGAGAAGTTGCTTGGACCTATATGAAATATTTAATGTAAGTGTGGAAAACATCATATAACCAGGCCTAGAGTAAGGCATTTCAATGGAATATGTAGAGTTAAAAGGGGTTAATTGGAGTATAGCAAGCGTGGGCTACTCCTAGGTTGCTCTTATGTAACTATTTGGAGGAAATTGTTCTCACTTCAATTCTCTGGATTTTGGGATAACATTATCTTTGACCAAAGCAAACCACGCCTTCACGGCCACTCTGTCTGCTCAAACCCATCAACCAAAACATGTTTGGCCGTGGGGCCTCCTGCAGACGCTTAAATCCCACAAAGACCCAAATAGAATAAGGAAGATGCCTAATGCCAAGCCTAGAATTGGGGCTACAATTGATACTACTCAAAGTCTTTGAACATATCTATTAGGGACATTAATGAAATGTTTCACCTCAGAATAAATGACATACATAAATACTGAAGGTGCAATGATGCACATGTTCTGGTCTTGTCCCCAACTGCCTTGTGTCATAAAACGCTAGAAGGAATGAACTTAGTCAGTGGATGTGTGCTTCAACTTAACTCAGGCCTTGGGCTCCGAAATGATATTTCACTAATTTAAAAGCTTGGCAAATGAGGAGGTGCTTGGATTTCTAGAGGTTTACTTACTGCCAAAAGTATTATCCTCCATTTGCACCCAGGGAAGGATGCTCAACCAGTCAGGTGCCTGGAAACATGGACGAGAACTGCCAGTGTCCTGCCCGTTTTCCATTAGCCAACTGAGCCTCTTTCCCAGGTGCCCCCATGTTTTTTTAGCACCCTCCGCAGCAGGCTGGTGGGCCGTTACTGCTAGCTACGCCCCCCAATGCCGAATGATTGCTACAACATTAGAAGACAAAATCCAATCGGAATATTGAAGTTTGGTCAACTGACATTACTAACCAAACCCAACTTGGGAAAGTGACTTGCGAACTGAGCCAGGATCAAGAAACATTAAGGGCGACATGGCCAATAATCTGGGCACGTTAAAAGGCAGTCCCCCCACCATGTAATTCTAGGGAACTGTTTGCCTCTCCTCCCCCTTTCAAATTCACTGATGTGGCTGTTAGCCAAAGTTTGTATGCAGTACCCTCTGGGAACACTACAAACAACTTTGACTACAGGTGTAAGCAAACCAACCTTTGGTATAAGTCTGTACTACACAGTTTTGGTAGAGTGTTGAGCAGCCAGGCTTATCTCTAGAGGGGAATGTGAACAGTAGTGATGTTACACAGAGGTTTACAATTACAGGTATTCAAATAAACTCTTACACACAAGGTTTCTTGGATAAACACTTATTAATTTATTTATCAGTCAGTTATAAAACAGTCATTAGAAGGGAGCAATAGTATAGTAACACACACATATACTTCAATACTGTACTCTTGGTTTCTGAATCAGACAAGATCCTTCTGAGATGGCCCACAGACACAACCTACACACCTACACCCACAGGTGACGTTAGTAACAAGGGTGCTGGGGAAATTAATATCTTACTGTTGGCATTCAGAATAATTTTCAAGAGGAGTAAAAGGCATAGGTATTAGAACATAAAAGACCACAATTATTCTTAGGCAGTGCAGATACTTTCAGAGTTCACCAGAAGAGTCATTCAATTCAATAGGCTAGGCCAAAGTCAATGGGCTAAAGTCTTGGATAGGATAAAGCGGTTCTGTCAAGTAAAGGAAAAAGTCTCTGCACAAGTTCTTAGAAGGAGTTTGTGAAAAGAAGAATCGAATGATGGGTCACAAGCTGATTAGACTTGTGAGTTGCAGAAGTTTCAAGCACTTTTATCGTGAGAGGTAAGTTCTCTCAGTCTTGTTTTACAGTACCTTACAATGAAGAAAAGGATGCAGTGGTCCTGGGCCTCAGTCATGGGGACAAGAGGGAGGACGTCGGGGGACTCCTGCACTGCACTGGGAAGGTCAAAGCTCACAACTGGCAAACTTTAATTTCAGTGGCTGTTTCTCTTTTCAGCTACCGCACCGGTAACAACGCTGGTTCTGGCTGTCAAAGTGAACTGTCCTTGCTTATGGGGTCCCACAGTCGGCTGAGGGGGGTCAGGCTCGATCAGTCCGACATCGTGGGAGTCCAGAGGATCTTCCAAACGCTTTAGGCCAATTTAAAAGAAACACACACAAATTGGTGTCTCTCTCCCTGGCTCTACGGTTTCCTGCAGCAACTCTAAGGAAATTCAACCAGCTCTGAGATGAGTGTCCAGGTGGCTTACTTTGGAGTTGATTGGTCCCACCAACTCAAAGGGAAAAGTCGTCCTTGCAGGGGCTTCTCTGTCGATTCGAACTTGTCATCTGGTCACTCCAGCAGGGCTTCACCGGGCAAACCAACGGTCAAGGAGTTGCAGCAGGTGTCCTCTTCAAGCTCTTCTTGGGTTCCTTCATCCAGGAGTCGACTCTGCCTTCCAAGCCAACAACGCTCACCTTTTATTCAGTCCTCTCCCATTCATTCCAGCCTAGCTGCCACTCACCCAGCAGGGAGACTGTCCTTGCCGGACAGTCAGCCAGCCAATCATCACAGAGTACATTTGGGTCTCCCAGGAGACTAACACAGCGAGTTTCGGGCAGCTCCCAAACTTCCTGCCTACCCCAGGCACTCTGGAGCCAGAGGCGGGTTTCACTCCAGATGCCCGCCAAAGGTGAAATGAACAAAGATTCCAAACCTGGTTTGGCGCGCAGAGAAAAATTCGAGATGGACCTTTCCACAAAGAAAAGGTGAAAAAAGAAGACTGGGGACCCTTTTGACAAAGGAGGCTTCAGCGCCATCTTGAAAAACATGACACTCGTGATTTAACGTTACCGGAGCAGCGAGCAGTTCGCGGTCGGGAAAAATAATGGTAGTTTGTTATAAAACCACCGCCACCAGTCATTCTGAGAGGAAAGGGTAGCATGTGAATGCTACATGAGTATCTAGTCACAGGGGATACTAAGTAACGCCTCCAGCACTCTATTGTAAGATAGGGTGTGCTGGGTCTAGGAATTTAAAAAGACTAGTAAAGTCAATTTCACTTTACTTACCGTGGGAAACAGTAGTTTATCCCAGAGAAGGTAGTTATACTTTGGGAAAGCCTGAAAGGCTTCCCTGTGTCACTGCACTGAGGGTGCTGTGTGATACAAATGAAAAATATGATGCCTATGGAGTTCGTTAGACTCCATAACCAAAAGAAACACAGCTGTAAAACACACATCAAAATACATGACAGAGTGGGAAAAAGGGTCAGGTCCTCAAAATCCTCAAAATCCAGCAAAGTTTTTGGGGGTTTCTAAGGTGGAGGGCATTGGCGCATTTCTGAGAATTCTCCCTAACAGTGGCAGAAGCCGATGTCTTTGACACCTCAATTACGATCAAGTCGACTAATTGTAGAGGTGATATATGCCCGGCTGCCATTGTGAAATCCTGTGCAACTTCACTCACACTGCTTATCACCAAGGTTGTTAATTCTTTATTCAGAGAGAACTCTGTTCCAGCAGTTATCAAACATGGGTGGGTTTCTCCTCTTCTGAAAAAAAATGTTGGTGGACCCCAGTCTGGCATGTAACTAATGTTCAATTACAAACTCTCCCTTCCTCCTGAAGAGTTTGGACAAGACCACTCAATGCAAGATTTTTTAACGTCTGCATAACATCCTTGGGCCTAAGCAAGCAGGCTTTAGAAGCATAGCACGGAGTCCACTCTTCTAGACTCAAAAACAAACATCTTGCAGCACTTTGATGAAGGTACAACGGCTCTGTTGATGCTTCTACACCTCACTGCGCATTCGATCTTGTGCATCATACCATCTTAGCTGGTATTCACGCATATACTCATTATAGACAGGTGCCAAATCACTTCAAAATGTTCACATTTAATCATCATGAGAATGTGCCCTTTTGATTTGTCACCATTTTAAAATGTTGTACGTGTGCCCTTTTGATTACACGTGTTTCGGCTAAGTGCCTTTTTCAAATCTGGGCATAATCAGTTGTCTTGGTTAATCTGAGGATAATTCAGCAGCAAACATAAAATAAAAACATTGTGACAGAGAAAGTGGGTTGGGAAAGGGGAGGAAGTTTGGTCTTTCAAAAAAACTGAAAAAAGTATACAAAAATGATAATACATTGTTTAAAAAGTGACTACAATATATTAAAATAAAATAAGTTGCAATGTTAAGTGAAGCCATGTTAGTTGCCCAATGTGTCTGAACATATACATTCTTAGTCTCTTGCTTTTGCACAAATATTGGGTCAAGTTAGACTCGGCAGGATAGGTGTATTCTGTGCTCCAGATAAGATTTTGAGGTGGGAGTATTTTACTCCTAATTTTTAAACTTTGAGAGTAAATATGATTTTAAGAGAGTAAAATGACTTTTCTCCTTTGCAAGAGAGTAAATTGCATCTGTCATCCAGCCGACGTGTGAAAAAACGGTAAGGAAATCATTACTGTGCAGTAGCTTTCGAGTAGAGCGCTTGCTTTGACATACTTGCTCCTTGCTTTGATGGCCAAACTCAGCCTTTCATCCTTCCGAGGTCGATAAATGAGAACCACACACCGTAGGTAATAAGCAGCGCTCAGATGCCTGAGGGATCGTGGCGCTATATAAATGCAAATTATTATTATTGTGACAGAATAGACCTTTCATTATTTCTCTAAGGTCTGGCCATTTGATCTGTTTAAATGTTGAAAAACACAAAAACCTAGGCAATTACATAGGGCCTCATTACGACCCTGGCGGTAAGGGGTTTACGCCAGCGTTAGCTGCGCCGATCCCTTACCGCCAATTACGAGGTCCCTTAGCGCCATGGCGCTTTTAACACCTGCTTTTAGCAGGTGTTAAAATCCATGGCGCTAAGGGACCATGGAGTTAATTACGCCACCGTAATTTACGATGGCGTAATTAACGCCTTCCCCACTCCCATTATGCCCTATGGGGCAAAAATGGGAATGGGGAAGGGTAAATGGGGATTGGGGACTTACCGCCCCCGCCAACCTCGGAATGGGGCGGTAAGTCCGCCAACCACCATGGCGTAAACATAGTTTACGCCATGGTGGTAAAGTCACGGCCCAGGCGGTAACTTACCGCCTGGGTCGTAATGAGGCCCATAGTAAAGCCAAGATAAATTGTATTGTGTGTTTTGAGGTTCGATAGCAGAATTGTCTTTTGATGTTTAACTAAAGTCCTCATTTCCTAGAGCTATTACTACCCAATGGTATGCCAATGTTATGATAACACAGTGAAGAGAGGCAAAGAGTCCATGCTAATTTCTATATCTAATCTATATCTAATCTCATGGTCAAATGGTTATTTATATAGCGCTTTTGGCAAAGCGCTGTACATAGAACATATTTATCACAATTATCACCAAACCGAAGTCGGTACTCCTTTATCGACCTTGAAAGGATAGAAGGCTGAGTTGGCATTGCCAGGATATAACTTACAGATCACGCACAGATTGCAGCAACGAGTGCTCAACCGGCCGAGCTATTGAAGGGAAGCGCCCCCAATTCAGCACGATCCTCCCCGCAATGAGAGACAATAAGGGACTCTCCCGTAGTGGGAATAAGGCCAAGACAGAGTGCGGGTGAGCGTAAGTGGGAGTTTATCCAAAAATAAGGCATGCAAAGAACTCTGCAACCTACGAGAGCGCTCTGCCTGACAATAGCAAAGACAGGCGTATTTCTAATACAAAAAACGTCATCAACACCTAAACACTATAGGGGGCACAAGTCAATTGGGATTGGGTGGCGTCGACTAACTATAGGTGTTGCTGCAGCGGGGTTGGTCTTGGCGTGACGACGTCACTGGTCAGCCTCGTGGGTTGGGTTGGGCCTGGCAGGCCGGCTTGAGGTCATCCGTGCGGTGTTGATGTGCTGGGGCAGCCTGTGACAATGACGAATACCTTTCCTATCTCATTTGCCCTAGGCCATGCACACTGCAGTTATTCAGAAAATGACATTTACGTTCATTAATAAATCGCTTCAACAGCTTATCTTATAAAATAAACACAACACATGAGGAATGCACCTCGTGAGAGGTCTGGTGGTTGTCGGTTGGGGTGAGATTTACCTGTGTCCTGTTGACCGGTATTTTAGGTCGCGGGACGGGGCTCTGGGGCCTGGGCCGAATGATACATGTCTGTCTGCTGCGTTAGAAGTTATTATATAGATGGGTCTCTGTGTCTTGTCCCAATGATGGGGGTCGTCCTTACACGGGGTCAGGATTCTTGGGGGGTTCGTGGGATTTATGAGAGGGTGCTGGTAGATCAGTGGGTTCATCCGTGGGTTTATTACCGTGCTGTAAATAACACAGGTGGCGGGCTGTGGCCTTGGTTGCGGCGCCGGGGCCTCTGACTCTCTGAAGTAACGCCAGCTTGGTTGGGGGAGGTGAGGGAGCGCGGCACAAGTCTTAGCTTTTTTATCTGGCAGGCTTGGTGGGGTAGGAGAGGGAATGACCTTGCATATATCCACAAAGGTATTTTCCTCGTGCGTTGCTGATCAGTGAATGCAGAAGTTCTATACTGTTCTGCCTTATTTTGACGTTATTTAGACACATATATATATACTTCAATTTCGTTACACATTTCTTTAATACAGTCGGTTCTAGTACCTTTTCATTACCTAACATTATATTTACTACATTGTGTGCGTATTGTATGTACATTAGACGTTATACGAGGGATATCTAGGTTATGGCCTACAGAGATTGATGCTCGCCGCTTTGGGTGATTCAAAAAACATATATGAGTTCAAGTTTCTACATACTATTGAAAAACACTTTTACAGATGGAGGTTACACGTTTGATCAACATCTTTCTCCGTGGTTATAGCAGCATTAGTCCAGACCTGGAGGGATATCATATAACGTTACATTTTTATAGCTTATTCACATTTTAAACAGAGGTAGTTCATTAATACCCATACTTGAATTGTTTTCTACCTTCTTCAGATAGTGATGCTTCAGCTTTTTTCCTCGCTACCCCGGCCTTGCGGTCCGGGTCATACGGGGTGCAATATCACATTGTTACTAATATAATGTTGCCGTGTTGGCATCTCGGGTTTAGCTCATCTCCGACTTTCTCATGGGAACGCACTCGCAGCGGATCTGTCAGGGCTGCTGAGGCGACAGAGATGCATGAAAGGCCCTCCAAAGGTGGGGGCCTCGTTACAGTGTGCTGAACTCACACCATGTTTGCTAGGCAAGATGGCGTCTAGGCCTAACTTAATTTTTGGTAAATGCAAAGACAGGGTGCGTGTGGGCAATGTCGTCGGCGGGTGAATCCTCCTCCACCTGGGCCCGGGTGGCATGAGGGGGCGCCCACCGAGTCATGGTCCTCGCCTGGGGAGGAAGCTGTAGGTGAGGAGGGCCTCGTGGCCATTGCTCCCCTACATTTCCCCCCTTTCGTTACTTAAAGTAACGAATTCTTTAGCTCTTCCAATCTTCTACATTCTTGTTCCTCTATCACTGCGTCATCCCATGCAGGGGTTCCTTTTATAGGCATCCATGCTCTGCACACCCCCCTTAAACTCTCACCTCTCCTAGCATACTCGTCTGGTGTACATGTTAAATATATACAGTCGCCAGTTTCTTCCAGATCTACCCAGACCTCCTCATACCATTCCAGTTCTACGTCTCGTGGTTCTTTGATAGTGGTGTGCCATAGTTTATCTACTATGTACTTATCACGGCACATAGGCACTAACTGGTACCTGGGGGTGTTATCTGCTCCTGTCTGCACATGTACTTCTTGTGTTGCTTTAATTGTACCACCGGAGTTGCCCATTGTCACCATCATCATTGCACCGTTAGGAACTGCGTTAGCACAACATCGGAGGCCCACCTGGCACAGGCAGAACATCACAAGGATGATCACCACTATTGGTATCAGGAACTTCATTGTCACTCCAAGCCATGAGGGAACCCAAGAGAAGATATTGTCGAACCACGAGCTATCCTCAGCTCCGCCTTCCATTTTCATCTTCTCGCCCAGGTTATGTACTGCTTCAATAACGTGGGACAGGGACCCATTTTCTGCGTCTTCGGAAGGTACGAACGTGCAGCACGCACTTCCTATTTTTCGGCAAACACCTCCATCTATTGCTGTTAACAGGTCTAGAACATACCTGTTCTGCATGGTCATTAATCGCAGAGCTCGTAGTTCCACCTTTATTATGTTAAACCCTTCTTCAGTGTCATTGGCCAACTGGATCAGTTCCCACCGTGTGATCTGGAGCCATTTTGCATTTGCTCTTGCTTGGACACTTGATACTAGCGAAGCAAAGAATGTTTCCACGGAGCTGAACAGGCGATACCTGTCTGGGATCTGTGCCAATAAATCAGATGATGCTTGTGATATGTAGTTCGAGGCTCGCTTGTTCCTTGAGAGCTCTTCTCCTTTCCCTCCGGAGGACAGGACATAAAGGTGCGCTTGTGTAGTTGGAGAAGCTGCATTCTGGTTCAAGCCTCCTTTCATCATGTTACTTCTGTCAATATGGCTTTCTGGAATCACCATTAGTGTTGAATGCAAAGTGGCCATTGAGCAGCTACCACTCCATGATTGGGGAAGGTGCAGGTACGCCTTGTTTCCGCATACCCAGTAGGTGTCCATTAGTGCTGCTGTTCCTTTTTTCATATCTGGGATGGTGAGAGTTTTGTTACAGTTCTTGTTTGTTCCCATTGCCATTTTTCCTTCTCCCTTGAAACATAGTTCGTTTTGTATTTCACTTTGTAGCTTGAAGGGTTTCTCCATCGCTGTTACCCATGTTAGTTTAGGGATGTGTTCTTTCCATATTGGCAAGCACGTTCTTTCCATCCACCGCAACTTGTCCGGTTGGACACTTTTCAGTGCTTCTGCCTTGCACAGCACTTCTTCGTCTTTCCATTTGTTTTCGGAAAACAGTGTCCCTTGTATTGCAAAGAAAGGTTCTTTAAGACAGATCACTCCAGACGCTTGCGAATAGCACGTTTTGTTGTTCTGTAGCATTCTGAAAGAGACATCGTGTGCTTGGAAAGTGTTCTTTATTCTACACAGCGTGAGATGAAGGAGACATTGGGCATCCACAATGGGCAATTCTCGTGGCAACAATACTTTAGGTGTGCCTGATGCATGGGGAATAAGTGAGCAGACATAACAGCTCTCATTGGTTGTCTGTTTGGCTGTTGTGCTCATATCTGCATACCATTTATTTGCTTGGTGAGGGTGTCGTGGGTCTTCCATTTTGTCTAACCCTAGCCCATAATACTCATCATACCCTTTTCCACCAGTCTCTCTTCTCCGCCTACTTTTCTCCCTTCTTATGTACCTTCTCGTTATAGTAGGTGAAGAACCAGGCCCCCCTTCCTCCCTCCCACCCCCCTTTTCTAATTCTTCATATAGGGACTTGTGTTCTGTCATCATAATCACTTTTCCATCCTCCTTAATAAACAAGAGATCGTTGTTTGAAATTGGGGCGGGAGGGATCGTGCGGTTGTTGTATGTTCCAGGTTGGGACATTGTGTCATTATTTACATTTTTGGTTCTCGATTGTGACAGGACAGCAGTGGGTGGTGTAGTATAGTATCCCCACACAAAGTGTGATCCATCCCAGATCAAGAAATCACCTTCTTTGATACCTACAGTCGGAATTGTTTTCGTTCCAGGGGCAAGGGTGGTGTTGTTCCCCCCTCCCCCCTCGTTCATCTCGGTAGAGATGAACGCTATAACCCAGTGTAATACTAGACAAAACATTGAGATGAAAAACACAATAGCACACATTGATAAACCACATTCAAATTAATATGTCAATCTAGCCACTAACATTTCTCTAAATCTAACATATCTATTAGTTGCAGGCTGCCCATTCGATGCCATGATAAATCCTGTTTGAGACACAAGAGTTCATTAAGTACAAACATGTAAACATTTCCACTTTGTAACGTTTCGTTGATAAAATACATCATTGGGTGAGGGAGGGGGTGTGTTGACAGACAAGGTGGCCTTTCAATCATCAGTATTCGTACCTTACTTAATATATATATATATATAGATAAATAAAAACATGACAGTTAGATAACAACAACAACACCAAAAAAAAACATCTTAAAGAGCACAGTAGAGGAAAAAAGAACCCCACGCAAAACTTTCAAAAATTGTAATAAAAAGAAAATTTGCATACACATATGTACATGTTTTAGTCCAGGACATTTGTTGCGCGCTAATTGTGTTCACTGTTCATCTTATAATGCACACAAAATTCCAATCATTCATTCTGCACAACTTCATCGTCCGCTGTTGCCTGTGCCTCGTCCTGCACCTCACTCTCCGCAGCGCTGTAAGCTTTACGTACGTCTGTCAAATGCACCCAATATCGCAGGCCCTTCACCTTTACTGCTGTAGGCGTGCAAAACACTACCTCATAGGGGCCATGGAAACGTGGTGCGTTCCACCTCCGCACAAAACTTCTAACATATATAAGGTCACCAGGCATTAGCTGTAGTGGTTTTTCAGGCAACCTGTTTGGTTCAGTCGCGTTCCCCTCCTCTCTTATCGAGGGGGGGGCTAGTTGCTTTGCAATTACGCGCGCTGCCCGTGTTAGTTTTCGCAGATATTCTGTGAACTCCTCCCCCAATATAGCTGCGCTTCTGTGTGCATCAGAACGCTCACGGAGAGGCGAATGCGCTGTATGCATTCTTCTTCCCGTGACGATCTCGTGCGGGGACAAATGGTGATCCTTACTTGGCTGGTTTCGTAGTTCAAACAAGGCCAAAGGCAGGCAGTACATCCAAGTCTTTTTAAGGGAAAAACAAAGTTTTGATAATCTGCTTTTTAACAGGCCATTTATCTTTTCCACGACGCCATTACTTTGAGGATGATAAATCGAACATAATTTGTGCTTTATTCCCAATAATGTAGTCACTTCTTTAAATAATTCATTAACGAAATGCGTCCCGTTATCTGAGCCAATAACGTCGCAAATTCCCCAGCGCGGAAACACTTCCCGCACTAGGAACTTCGCGGCGCCCCTCGCGTCAGGGCGGGCACATGGACCTGCCTCCACCCACCTCGAAAATGGACATACAACCACAATCATGTATCGAGCCCCGTTACACCTTTCTCCCATGTCTACATAATCAATGTGGAGCTCTCTGAATGGGCCACTTGGTTTTGGTATCGTACCCCTTAGTGTACGCAATGTCATACCTGAGTTGTAAATTTGACATGTCGTGCATTCTAGGGCTAACCTTGTGACGTGTTCCTGGAGGCAAGGTGCAAACCAATCTTCTTGTATCTCTGCCATTATGTGTTTCTTTGTGTTGTGTGCGGGAAAGTGTAGTTGTTGAAATGCTATTTCTAACAGCGTAATTGGCATTACCACTTTTCCTGAACTCTCTTGTCGCCACAATAAATCAGTCGGTGATTTGCTGCATCCTCTCTTAGTCCACAGCAATTTTTCCTCTGCACTAGCTCCCTCTTGCAGCTCTATTATCTCCTGTGTGGACATCATGTTGTATCCTGTGGGGACCTCTTGGCTTGCTGTGTGGTGCAACATGTACTCTCCTATTTCACCTTTTTGTAGATATGAAGCTGCTTTGGCAGCGGCGTCTGCTGCCGCGTTCCCCAAAGATACAAAATCTGTATTGGTGGTATGAGCTTGACATTTTACGATGGCCACTGCCGTGGGGTCTTGCAGGGCCTCAATCAGTTCTTTCAATAATTCTGCATGCTGGACTGGCGTTCCGTCTGCTCGTCGGAACCCTCTCCGCCCCCACCGGGCCAACCCACCGTGAACTGTTGTTGTCATGTATGCTGAGTCTGTATATATGGTCACTGCGCACCCCTTGGCGGCATGCAATGCTTCTATTAGCGCTATTAGTTCTGCTGCTTGCGCTGAATAGTGTGATGGGAGGCGGTGTTGTACTAGTATCTCATATTCATCTTCCTCTAATCGTACCACTGCCATACCCACATGCTTTTCTCCTGTCTCCATGTCGATTGATGCTGACCCGTCCACAAAATACACCTCACCCTCGGTCAGGGCATTTTCAAAAATCACTGGATCCTTACTTTCGTCACCTGTGTACGTGGCGCAGTTGTGGTTTTGCATGTCCTCTACGGTGCATGCCTCTGTGATGAATGTGGCTGGGTTCACTGTTTTACATCTTACTATATGGATGTTAGCGCTGGACAGTATTATCTCATATGCTGTGGCGCGTTGTGTTGTCAATGTGCTCTTTGTTCGCTCTAATATTGCAAAGAGTGAGTGTTCCACAAACAGTGTCACCGGGCAGCCCATCACTATCGTGGCACTTTTTTCAATTGCGAACGCGGCTGCAGCTAGGGATTGCTCGCACGCGAAATGACCTTGCATTACTGCGTCTAGGGTGCCGCTATAATAAGCGAGTGGTTTGTGCCCTAAAGATGTTTTCTGTGTCAGTACTGCTGTCATCAGTGTTCCTTTGCAGTGTGAAAATAAGAAGAATTCGCGCCCATAATCTGGGTTTGCTAGTACTGGAGCGCTTGATATCAGCTCTTTTAGTGAGTTAAATGCTGTGTTCATCACCTCTGTCCATTCTATGTGTTTGTGTTCTTGTTGTGCTTCTTTCAGTGCCTGTAGCAAGGGCCTTGTGTACGCCGCATAGTCCAATATCCATGCTCGGCAATAGTTACACATACCCAGAAATTTCTTCATCTCTTTTACTGTTTTGGGCTCCCCAATTGTTCTAATCGCCTGTGCCCTGTCTGGTATAATTCGCTTGCCATCCTTTGATATCAACTGACCCAAGTATAGGACCTCTGTCAGACAGTATTGTAACTTCCCCTTGTCCACCTTGTACCCCTTATTGGCCAATAATGTCAAGAGTGTTATCGAGTCCTGTCTGCACTCTTCCTCAGCCTGTGCACAAACCAATAAATCATCAACGTACTGAATCACTGTGCTTTCTACAGACAAATTCCCCAGATCTTCATGTAGTACCCTGTTAAATATGCTTGGGCTCTCGCAATATCCTTGTGGTAGTCTGCAGTGTTCGAACCTCCTTCCTCCCAATGTAAATGCTGTCAAGTACCTGCTCTCTTCTGCTAAGGGAATCGAAAAAAATGCATTTTTTAAGTCAATTACTGTGAAGTGTGATGCTACTTTTGGAATGTTGCACAGTATTGTCGCCGGGTTCGGGACTAAAGGGAACTCCTTCATTACCACATCGTTCAGTGGGCGTAAATCTTGTATCATCCTCCATGAACCCCCCTTCGCTTTTTTGATTGGGTAAATGCATGTGTTGCATGGGGAGTTTGAGGGCACGATTATACCCTGTGCTAGCAGTGCTTCTATTGTCTCTCTGATCCCTTCTTCTGCTTCTCGCGACAGTGGATATTGTTTCACCCGGGGTAGTATTGCTCCCTGTTTTACTTTTATCACCACAGGCTGAACTTCATGCAGCAACCCTACATCGTGGGGGCCATTAGTCCATAAGTTAGTGGGTACTGAACTCATGTCTTCATCAAAAAATGTGTGCGGTGCTCCTACTACCGCCATTAGTTCAACCTTAGTTTGTCTGGCTGTAACTACAATGTCGCAGGGCATTGCCAGTTCCATCACTACTTCACCATCTCCCTCAGTGTCAGAAAATAGCTCCTCGTCCGAGAGCTCTCTCAGCGGGATATTTGCATTTGTACACAATACTGTCCGCCACTCACACCCTTCCATGTCAATACCAATCACACATATTCTGTTTGTTGATACATGTATTGCATGCAAATCCAACGATAGTACTGCCCCAAGAGCAGTGTCAGGGCTTGCTATGGGGCGAAAAAGGAATTCTGCTGGGATCCTCCACTCCACCCTTTTTAGTTCTGGTACTATGAGAGCCAATGTTCTCATACCTTCAACAAACATCTCCTCATTTCTTGGTACCCCTCTGATCTCTTTCATGATTGTGTGGCCGTGTATTACTGCTAATATACGGAGGGGGCATATGCCTGGCGTTGAACATACGATGCCGCTCCCTGTGAATGATATTGTCATGTTTAGTTTGCTCAAGAGATCTCTCCCCAGTAAGTTGATGGGAGAGTTTTCATAGTACAGTAAGGGTGCTTTCACTGTTTTACCCCCCACTGTCACATCCAATACCTCTGTGTAAGGAACTTCAATTACAGCCCCAGAGAACCCCTGCGTCTCTAACGTTCTATTAGATAACGGGAACCGGCCCTCTCTAATGCATGATTTCTCCGCTCCCGAATCCACCATGAAAATGAATTGCTTGTCTCCTATCTGCGCTCCTATCAATGGTTCCTCTGATGCATTGTGGGTCGTAGACAGTACTGGACACGCAAGTGCTCTCTGTGGGCTGTCCTATGCGGGGTGTCTCATTGCCCCCCCTTGATCGAAAATGTTCCCCGAAACTACTGACACTCCACTGTAAGGTGCGGGGGCGGGTGCCCCATTAGCTACTGTGGCGAAAGTGTTACCAGGCGTGTAGTGCACATTGTCATTATTCTGTGGGCTGGTTTGTGTTCGGTACTGATGTCCGTGTAGTTGTGCGTTACTCCTTTGTACTACATTGTCTGGTTGCTGGTATTGTCCCATGGGGAGGCCGTAGGGGCTTCCTGGATGGGGGTGTCCGTACTGTTCTATCTCTTGGAAACCGTTGTTTTGTCTGCTCCTACATTCTCTTGAGTAATGCCCCCATCTCCCACAATTCCAACAGCTCCCCTGTGGACCTCTGGGACCCTGCCACCCATTTCCTCCCATTCCTCCATACCCTTGTCCTCCTCTTCGACCCCTGTACCCACCTCTTCCTCCTCTTGGGGCCCACTCTTGCCACGTTGGACCTCCGTTCTGCTCCTGCTCTGTCCACTGTCGTTGCCCTTGTCCTGCCCAATTCGCTGCTATTCTTCCTTGTATTGCTATTTGCCCCTCCTCTCCTTCCTCTCCCTCCCGTATGAGTGGGAGTCCCGCTACCGCTGCTGCGACCTTCACCAATTTTGATTGCACCAACTTCGCCTCATCCGCCAACCTTTTCTGTGCTACTTCCCTCTCTCTTTCTTTGATCCGTTTACAATGGTGTACTATTATGCTTTGGATCTCCGGCCAGCCTTTTGCCTCAACACCTGCTATTTTATCTAGTGCCTTTTGCACTTCCTTTGGGAGCCCTCTCTTAATGATGAAGTAAAATAGAGACGTGGATTGGTGCCAGGGCGTACCCGTTTCCGCTCTCCACATCTCCTGCACCCGGAGAATGTAATCCATAGCGTCCTCCCCGTCATTCATGGTACATTGCATTACTGACTGCAAATCAGGGGTATCTGGGAAGGTTTCCCGCAGTGCGTCCCACACCCTTGCTCGCACGGTGTTAAAAGAAGCCCCATCATGGCGATCACACTCTAAAGTTACAGCTGGAAAACCCTCTTTAGCCCATACTCTGTCTGCCTGATCCCCTACTGCGGACACTAGTAGGCTTTTCACATCCCCTACTGCCAGCGGTATACCAGCGGTATGTTTCTCAAATGCATATATCCACTTACTTGCCCCTCCTGACAGCTGTGGTAGTAATTTCATTAAATTAGCCTTGTCCATCTGAGCCCACGGTATATAGTTTGGCCTCCCGCCCCCCCTGTGGAGTAATGGGAGTTGTAATTTCCCTTTTGCCGTTGCAGCTTCCTTTTCCTTAGTCACTGCTTACTCTAATGACGCCATCTTCCCCACCCTATTTCTTAGTCGTCCCATCCATTCATCTTCTATAGTCCCCAGTGAACATGCACCATCTAGCTCCTCGCCTTCTCCTCCTACTGCCATGCTCAATCTATCACTCTCATCCCCCCCTCCTCTGACATCACATAACAAATCCTCTCTGATCCCTCTCTCTCGCGAGACGTCACCAATGCTTCCTTCTGCTGTCCCTACTTCTATTATCCTGGTAGGTTCTTCCTCAATTCTGAACAGTATTTCCCCCTTTTTCCATCCCTCCTCAATTTGTCTACTTTCGCTCGACGCTCTAGACGTGCGTCCAGATTGTGTGGGGGCGCATGCTGTGCGTTCACATATGTCTTTTATTCTTGAGAGTTCATCTCTTGCCACTGTAAGCCTCGACTCTAAGTCACTCGTTAACTTCTCTATGTCCACCCTCTGTGTGCCTCCCTGGGCGCGCTCTCTGGTGTTTTCGTATGGTGGGGGTGCAGTTGGTCTCTGTGGCGTGCTGGTCGAAGGGGGAGGCACATAAATAGGGTCGCTATATCCTGCTGCAGGGGCTGGTTTAGGTAATATTGGGTACAACATAACCACTTCCGCAGGTTGTTCTGTACTTAACTGTTCCTTTTCCTCTCGCGGGATCATTAGTGGATTGTCTGTGGTGGAAGGTAAATCAATATTTGGAGCTGGAGCTTTGGGTGGGGGTACTTCCTCAAACAATCTCCAAAGATCTAATATCTCCTTCCTATTCTGCCATTGTTTTCCCTTATACTTGAGGCGAATACATGTACATACCATATCAAGAACGCTTTTGTCAAAAGACCCTCCTTCTGGCCAAATCTGGGGCAACCCCTCCCCTTTCAATTCTGTTAACCATTGATCATGATATTTATTTATGCGTTCAGCATATCCCGGCAAGCTCTTACAAATGTGTGACAAGGGAGTTTCAGCCCCCATCCTCTAAATCGCTAGCGCTACCGCGTTCGCCTTCGTTACTTTTGATTAGGTGTAGATATGCGTATGTATACCTTTATGGCACAGACAAGAGCGGACCTCTCAAAATTATCACCCACTGTTATTCACTGCACAAATCTCTTCTCACTCACCATATCTCATCTCCTTCCCATTCCCAGGCACTCTTATGTGATCTCACTTGTAATTGATCAAGTACTGGTTATGGCCACACTCTCTGACACCACCTCGCGGCCACCCGTTCGTCTCTAACACTCGTACGGTGCGCGCACCCTTCACAATGCTTTCCACTCACACTTTTGTCTTTTTCCTCCCTTTCCTCCCTAGCCAGCTGTCCCTGTATTCCTGCTAAGGTTACTGTGTTCACGTCTGTACGTGTCACTACTGAGTCCCCACTTTTTAAGATGTTCTAACTTCTTTATACCCTTCTCATTTTCGCCCCCTACCCTGTGGAAATGGAAAAAGAAGAAATAGAGAGAGAGAGCACAATCACTAAAAAATATTCCCGGTGTCTCCTTTTGCTAGACACCAATAACTTATTTCTCACTTCTTCATATATTCCCAGTACTAGTCTAGATAGCACTATGCGGCGCCGCCTTCCACCCCCTCTCGGAGCTAGGTTTCCGTCACTTCTACCACGTCACTTATTTCTTACTCCTAATGGCCATATGCAAAAGAAAGAATAAAGAAAGTTTCAAGACCCGTCTGTAGTAGACCCCCGATATTCTTCTCCTCTACCTGTCCCCGTTCTTTTATTCCCAATTCCCCTTCTTTTCCCCTTGACGATCACTCGCACTCGGTACTCACGTGCCCGTCTTGAACCGATACTCTCCGAAACTGGGTCCGTCCAGGCGGCGTCACCGGTAACTCAACGGTCAGCCCCTGGCTCCGGCGAGCGGCACTC
Organism: Ambystoma mexicanum; assembly: GCF_040938575.1. Taxonomy (NCBI): domain Eukaryota; kingdom Metazoa; phylum Chordata; class Amphibia; order Caudata; family Ambystomatidae; genus Ambystoma; species Ambystoma mexicanum. The sequence continues at coordinate 127,168,251 of NC_090932.1, forward strand.
AAAGGGGATTTTTTTCCAATCGGGATCCCGTACCCTTTCTCATTGAGTGCGCACTTCTTATTGTGCCGGTCGCCGTTGGCGGGCGGCCTCCCGGAGACGGCTCACCGTGCGTATCCCTTCTCGACCGGAGATTCTCGTGCCACAAGGGGGTCGTTAAGAAGGAGTTAGGAAAAATAGTTTGGAGATATCACGCTATCGGGGTCACCACTGAAGGGAAGCGCCCCCAATTCAGCACGATCCTCCCCGCAATGAGAGACAATAAGGGACTCTCCCGTAGTGGGAATAAGGCCAAGACAGAGTGCGGGTGAGCGTAAGTGGGAGTTTATCCAAAAATAAGGCATGCAAAGAACTCTGCAACCTACGAGAGCGCTCTGCCTGACAATAGCAAAGACAGGCGTATTTCTAATACAAAAAACGTCATCAACACCTAAACACTATAGGGGGCACAAGTCAATTGGGATTGGGTGGCGTCGACTAACTATAGGTGTTGCTGCAGCGGGGTTGGTCTTGGCGTGACGACGTCACTGGTCAGCCTCGTGGGTTGGGTTGGGCCTGGCAGGCCGGCTTGAGGTCATCCGTGCGGTGTTGATGTGCTGGGGCAGCCTGTGACAATGACGAATACCTTTCCTATCTCATTTGCCCTAGGCCATGCACACTGCAGTTATTCAGAAAATGACATTTACGTTCATTAATAAATCGCTTCAACAGCTTATCTTATAAAATAAACACAACACATGAGGAATGCACCTCGTGAGAGGTCTGGTGGTTGTCGGTTGGGGTGAGATTTACCTGTGTCCTGTTGACCGGTATTTTAGGTCGCGGGACGGGGCTCTGGGGCCTGGGCCGAATGATACATGTCTGTCTGCTGCGTTAGAAGTTATTATATAGATGGGTCTCTGTGTCTTGTCCCAATGATGGGGGTCGTCCTTACACGGGGTCAGGATTCTTGGGGGGTTCGTGGGATTTATGAGAGGGTGCTGGTAGATCAGTGGGTTCATCCGTGGGTTTATTACCGTGCTGTAAATAACACAGGTGGCGGGCTGTGGCCTTGGTTGCGGCGCCGGGGCCTCTGACTCTCTGAAGTAACGCCAGCTTGGTTGGGGGAGGTGAGGGAGCGCGGCACAAGTCTTAGCTTTTTTATCTGGCAGGCTTGGTGGGGTAGGAGAGGGAATGACCTTGCATATATCCACAAAGGTATTTTCCTCGTGCGTTGCTGATCAGTGAATGCAGAAGTTCTATACTGTTCTGCCTTATTTTGACGTTATTTAGACACATATATATATACTTCAATTTCGTTACACATTTCTTTAATACAGTCGGTTCTAGTACCTTTTCATTACCTAACATTATATTTACTACATTGTGTGCGTATTGTATGTACATTAGACGTTATACGAGGGATATCTAGGTTATGGCCTACAGAGATTGATGCTCGCCGCTTTGGGTGATTCAAAAAACATATATGAGTTCAAGTTTCTACATACTATTGAAAAACACTTTTACAGATGGAGGTTACACGTTTGATCAACATCTTTCTCCGTGGTTATAGCAGCATTAGTCCAGACCTGGAGGGATATCATATAACGTTACATTTTTATAGCTTATTCACATTTTAAACAGAGGTAGTTCATTAATACCCATACTTGAATTGTTTTCTACCTTCTTCAGATAGTGATGCTTCAGCTTTTTTCCTCGCTACCCCGGCCTTGCGGTCCGGGTCATACGGGGTGCAATATCACATTGTTACTAATATAATGTTGCCGTGTTGGCATCTCGGGTTTAGCTCATCTCCGACTTTCTCATGGGAACGCACTCGCAGCGGATCTGTCAGGGCTGCTGAGGCGACAGAGATGCATGAAAGGCCCTCCAAAGGTGGGGGCCTCGTTACAGTGTGCTGAACTCACACCATGTTTGCTAGGCAAGATGGCGTCTAGGCCTAACTTAATTTTTGGTAAATGCAAAGACAGGGTGCGTGTGGGCAATGTCGTCGGCGGGTGAATCCTCCTCCACCTGGGCCCGGGTGGCATGAGGGGGCGCCCACCGAGTCATGGTCCTCGCCTGGGGAGGAAGCTGTAGGTGAGGAGGGCCTCGTGGCCATTGCTCCCCTACACTATCTTATTGGGTAACATCCTTCAGAGGTCGGTTAACTGAGTATCGAATGAGATATAATAATCACAGTACCTAGATGTTGGAGGTAAGCGCCTCACTTACTGCCAATATGTGGGGAGTGTGAAACTGATTTTAAAACTGAAACGTAGACAAAGGAGTGATGAGCTAATGTATGTAATATGATCGGGATGTTACAGATGGAAAAAAGGGAAAAAACATGCGCAGCGCTCTATCGCGTGCTTTAACAAAGGGCTCATGCGCATAGAGATACCGTGTAATACAGAAGAAACGGGGCCTCATTACAGGTCGGCGGTCCGGAATTAACAGTGGCGGTAAACCCGCCGCCACTGTTAATTCCGGACCGCCCGATCCCAAGTCCTGCAGGCAGAAGGTGATCTTCCCGCCAGTTCTGATCTGGCGGGTTGAACACCTCCCGCCTGCAGGTGGATGTGGAAACACCAGCACCATCACACCATTCCGCCTCCGTGACTCCTGGAACACCGGGGCTGTAATGCCCTGGTAATTCCAGGAGTCATGGAGGCGGAATGGTAATACGAGTCCGGCGATAACCAGGTGGTTTTACCACCGCGGTTACCGCCGGACTCGTAATGAGGCCCCTTGTGTGTTTTTAACCAAAGACATCAGGAGTGATTGCAAAAGGAATGGTTTCCATGCATACACTGGAGACTTGTATAGCAGATCTACTGCTATTCACAGCATACATATCAAAACGCCATGAAACGAGGGAGACAAATCCTAATGTAATAGGCAATTAAGAGTATACATTGAGCTAACATGTAGGAGTATTATTATAGGATTACAGGAATTGATATGAGCTCAAGGACGATTACACCAATACACAGACTAAACGTTCTGTTACAGGGTAATTATCCCATTATCTCAGGATGGAACACACGCTAATATACAAGATTGAGGTTAAGGCGCTAATCTGTGTTAATATGAAGCAAGGAATGTGTGCATTATGGTAATTATGCTCCGTGTTGGGAAATACATGTACCCTTCCGGGCTTTATTTTATTGTATTGTGAGGACGAGGCTCTAACCTGTGCTAATTTAAAGCAAAGAATATGGCCCTCATTACGACCTTCAAACGATGCCGATAAAGGATTACCGGCATCGCTTACCACTAGGGCCGATTATGACTCGAGATAGCGCTATTAGCGGCACTGTAATCAACGGTGCCGTTAAAAGCGCCAAGGGCGCGGGCACGCGACCCCCATGCCGTAAATACCGCCATGGCGCTAAATTGGGAACATTACAAGTCACGCGGACATGGAAATAACGCCTTTGTGAAGGCCATAAAGTACCATACCGCCATGGTGCTAATACCGCCATCGCGGACCAACCGTAAATGGCCATGTGCAGTGTACCCAGCTGCTACAGGTGCACACAATCACCACAGGTGGAGGCAATACAGACAGGGCAAGCACAAAAGGAGCACACCCCACCCCTTCCCACACCCACTCACACTTCACAATGATCCCAATAGGACTTGCAATGTTGGGGCTGGAGGACCTGATTGCAATGGAAGTGCTTCAACAACAACAACAACACGCACAACAGGCAGCACAGAGGAGACACAGGAGGAGAAGGAGGGCAAGGCAGGGCCAGCAAGCCCCACCAGAACAGCAGGTGCCACCACACAGGCAGCCCCCAATCCCATGCATCAGAGCCAGTCCATTCAACCTCACTACTGAGCAAATCCACACCCTGTACCGTTTGGACCGGGACACCATCACCACCATCGTGGACATGATACACGACGACATTGTCAGCATGATTGAAACACACACCACCATCCCCCCTTACTGAAGGTAGTGTCTGTGCTCCACTTCCTGGCCACAGGCACCTATCAGCACACAGTGGGGCACTTGCGTGGCATTTCACAACCATTATTCTCACGTACGCTGAACCAAGTGCTTGATGCCCTCCTCAAGCACACAGATGACCATATTACTTTACCACGGTCTGCCCAGGAGATCTCAAACACCAAAGTTGGTTTCCATGCACTGGCCGGCATACCTGGTTGCATTGGTGCCATCGACTGCACCCATGTGGAATTGGTGGTCCCACATGCCATTGAGGTAGCGTACCGCAACCGTAAGCTATACCACTCAAGCAACAGGCAAATGGTATGTGACTCAAACAGGATCATCACACATTGCTGTGCCCGATTCCCCGGATCAACCCATGATTCAATTGTCCTGCGGAATACAGGGCAGAGATCCTGGCTACTCGGTGAGTCGCATGTCATGGCCATGGTAATGTGAAGTGCGTAGGTGATTGAGGTATAGATGCATACTCTACCTGGCTGATATGGGGGGGGTGATGCATACTATACCTGGCTGATATGGGGGGGATGCATACTCTACCTGACTGATATGGGGGGGAGATGCATACTCTACCTGGCTGATATCGGGGGGGGAGATGCATACTCTACCTGGCTGATATGGGGGGGGGAGATGCATACTCTACCTGGCTGATATGGGGGGGGAGAGATGCATACTCTACCTGGCTGATATGGGGGGGGAGATGCATACTCTACCTGGCTGATATGGGGGCGGAGATGCATACTCTACCTGGCTGATATGGGGAGGGGAATGCATACTCTACCTGGCTGCGAGTACCAGAGGGAATGGTGCAAGCTCATATCCCAGAGCAGGCTAGACTGGAGATCACACCTGACCACATAATGCGAGATGTAAGCAGCCCTACCATGTGAATGAAGCTGTGTCTCAACCATTCCACAGCCATCTGCATGTCCACTATTCAAATACAGGCCGCAGCCACCCTCACTGAAATGCACCTACATGCAATGAGTTTAGCCAGTGGTCGAAGTGAGCGGGAGCGGTGGGGAGCGGTGCTCCTCTGCTTTTTAAAATTACCTTTTATAGCTCCTATACTTTTATTTTAAAAATAAACAGTTCTGGAATGGTTTCGTTTTAAAATATAAGTGTAGCAAGAAGTTGAAACTTGCACTTTCAGTGCACTGCACTGAACATTCCCTTAAACGGCCGGTGAAAGTGTTTGGGGAGGTGTATTGTGTGTGGGAGGAGCGTGGTTATGGGGTTTGTGGGGAGTGGGTGCAGGCCAGCAGGGAACATAGTTCCACTACTTCTTTTCGTACACTTCGACCCCTGAGTTTAGCCAATACACAGCACCAAACACCATCTACTGAAAGGCCTGTCCTCCATCACTGCGTAAAAAGGAGTCACATGACGGTCAAAAACATCAATACACCACTACACTGACACAGAGGCCCACCTAAATAGCATAACACCTACTGAATTGCTCAGAGAGATCAACATGAGGCTGACAGCAATGATGCCAGGTTGAAAGCTTTGATATCACTGGACATCTGCCAGATCACCCAAAAAACCATTGTGGACTAACACAGTGCATGGCCACTCACAAGGTACTTGACCCCTCTGCGCACACTATTTTATGGCATGCAAAACAGTCTAGAAGAGGAATACACATATAGCAGTCACATCGTGTGACTCCATCCAGGCATTGAAATGGGGTTCAAAGTAAGAGAGGAATGCATGCCATGGTGTCACTTGATGAGGTAAAATCTGATGTTATGACTAACACGTACATTGTTGCCCACATAGGCTATCCCTTGAAGAGGTGGCTCCTTACCCCAGTCCGGAACCCGCAAAACCGGCACAAGGAGGACTATAATCGTGCACATACACAAACCCGTGTGGTCATTGAGCAGACATTTGGCCTCTTGAAGGCCCGGTTTCGGTGCCTCAGCAGGTCTGGTGGGGCACATCTGTACCGTCATGAGAAGGTTGAAAAGATCGTCATGGCATGTGTACTGCTACACAATATGTTCATCAGACTGAATGTGCCCCTGCCCCCTGGCGCTGAACTGCAACCACCTGAGGAAGAGGATGAGGAGGGTGGGGATGGTGCAGTACCTCAGGGAGGAAGCGATGCACAGGAGGGACGTGCCATGCGTCAGACTCTGATTAACCAATGCTTCTAGCACACATGGACAGGGCGTGTCACATGGTGATGGCACTTGGGGCACTGGGTTTGTCTGGGACATGCACACTGTGGAATGTTCAACAATAAAGCGCACGTACGCAATGAACAATGATTTGTGCATAACCAAAAAGTGTATTGAAATAGAAAATGTAAGTGAACACACCCACTCCCCCCTCAACTCCCCAACACACCCACTCCCCCCTCCCCCCTCAACTCCCCAACACACCCACTCCCCCCTTCCCCCTCAACTCCCCAACACACCCACAACCCCCTCCCCCCTCAACTCCCCAACACACCCACTCCCCCCCCTCCTCAAATCCACAGAACATGGTGTGGATGCCTGTGCTCAAGTGCATCATGTGGTATTGTTCCACAGGGCGGCCTCTATTGGCACCCCCCTCTCCTGGCACCTGGTGCACCCCTGTCTGTACGCCGCAGGTTCCTGCCCGATCTGCGGACGGGGCTGGTTCGGGTAGAACTGGCAGCCGAGGAGGAACTGGGCTGCTCACAAGGACGCATGTCCCTCATAGTTTGAACAAGCTCCGAGAGTACGTGCCGCACTGTGGCTAGTTCAGCACATATATCCTTGGAGGTGGATTCTATGGCTGCCTTTACAGTTTCTGCACAATCGCGCATTTCCCCCCTTGCGCTGGCGCATTCTGCCACATGCTGTGTCAAGAGGGAGGCCAGTTGTTCTTGACGCGTGATGATTTCATGCATCGGGTTCTGTGTTCTTTGGTCTGTGGATGCTGCTACTGGCATGTCCATTGAGCTGCTCCCCTCCTGGACATCTGCCACTGGGCATGGAGTGGCCGGCCATGAGTTATCAGGAGATTGCTCCTGTGTGCCATTGTCATGCTGGCTGCATGGGGACAGGTAGGGGGAATGAAGGGGGAAATGGGAGGATCCACAACAACATCAACATCCCCTTCTTCATTGTCTGAACTGGCAGCGGTGGCAGCAGTCTCCCCAATCGTGCTGCTTCCTGCAGACCCAGTGCCTTCAGTAGACACCACTGGGCAGATGGTTGTCGTTGGTGGTGCCGTAGTGCCTGACTTGCTGCACATCAGTGCCGTGGACTGTGATGTGCTTGTGGATTTAGGCTGCTGTGGGGGTTTGATGTTAGCACCAGAGGTGGAGGGATGGTGTTTTGGGTCTTCGGACCTGGCCTTTTTGGCAGGTGTAGTGCCAGTGTCTTTATCAGCACTGTCCGAATGAGAGCCTGTGGTAGACCAAAGGAGGGAAAGGGTTAGTGATGGGTCTGCGGACATTGAGCAGGCATTGAGATGGCTGCATTTTGATTACTAGATGGTGCACATTGAAGGCAGTTACATACAGGTTGTCTCCCTCTTAGGTGGTAGAGGCATGGAGGCATGTGGGTGGCTACAGAAAGGGTGTGCATAATGCATGTGTACAAGGTGGAGGTCAGCACTGCCTGTAGGCAGTCTTCTGCTAATGTGTCGTGTTGACCCTGTTAGGCATCATTGCACTCCCCAAAAATCTGGTCTTGAGTGAGTTTTGCATGGCTGGATTTAAGGCACCTACCTGCGTCGCCTGATGTCGGGGCTCCTCTCTCCATAACTCCGACCCCCTCTATGCTCTCTGTGCCTATGGTTGCGGCACATATCTCCTCCCACGGCTGTATTTTGAAGGGCGAATCAGCTCCTCCGCCAGTCGCCATGCCCAGATTTCTATTCGCTGCCAGTATACTCCTGACGCGGAGACGTAGATCGTCCCACCTTTTTCTGCACTGTCTTGCATTTCGGGGCGTTGTGCCAACTGCACTGACCCTCTGGGCTACCATGGCCCATATGGCCTTCTTCCTCATGATCGCCGGTCTGTTCATCTCTGTTGAGAATACTACATCGGCATGCTCTTGTAAGGTTTCAGCCAACATATTTAGCTCCTCCCTAGAAAAGCGCTCCTGCCGCAGCCGATCTCCGTTTTCTTTCAGAACTTTAGGCATTCTGATGATAGAGGGGTGTAGGAGAAGGTTTGTAGAGGTTGTGGGGGTCAGGTTTCCAGTGGTTGAAGAGGATGGCAATAGATTGTGTTTTTAAAGATGGCTGCCATGCTCTTTCCCGTTCCTGTGCGGTGACACAACTTCCGGATCCGCTTATTTGCGGTCACCGCTAATTGCGGTTCCCGCTATTTGCAGTCACCGCTATTAGCGGTAACAGCTAATATTGATATCTAGGGTGGCGGACGTGCTATTTGCACGGCATACAATGCCAGTAAGAGCCGTTTTTAGGACTTTACCAGCATGGCAGTGATTACATTACCGGCATGGCGCAATGCTCGTGCCCGAGATGTCGTAATGTGCCGCTTTTAGCGGTATCTGGCCAGCACGGACACGTTAATTGCGCCATGCCGGTAATGACTGTAATTTACCGCCAGGGTCGTAATGAGTGTTTAGTGTTTAGTAGCAACAATAATCCACTATCGTTAATACACCTATCCTGCTGAGTCTAACCTGACCCAATATTTGTGCAAAACCAAGAGACTAAGAATATATATGTTCAGACATAATGGGTAACTAACATGGCTTGACTTACCATTGCAACTTATTTAATTTTATTGTGGGCACTTTTTAAACAATGGGCCTCATTACGAGTGCGCGTGTCCGGTAATAGTGGTGCCTGCCGGTAAACCTACCGGCACCTTTGTTACTGGACCGGCACACTCCGAGTTGGCGGGTGGCTGCCGTCCAGCCCACCAGGACAGACCTGGTGCGGGGAACGGCAGCCGCTAGCAAACTTTCACGGAAGCACCAGCACCGTTATTAACGGTGCCATGCTTTTGGGGATTAACGATTTTATGGCGCCTGACTGCCAGGAAAACCAGGGTTGTAATCCCCCGGTGTTTCCGTGAAGCTAAGCACCGGAAAAAATCACAACTCCGGCAGCAGCCTGCCCGTTTTACCAGAACGGCTACCGCCAGAGTTGTAATGAGGCCCAATGTATTATAATTTTTGTATACTTTTTCTCGGTTCTTTGAAACCCCAAACATCCTCCTTTTTCCCAACCCACTTTCTCTGTCACAATGTTTTTATTTTATGTTTACTGCTGAATTATCCTCACATTAACCAAGACAACTGATTATGCCCAGATTTAAAAAAGGCAATTAGCCGAAACACGTGTAATCAAAAGGGCACTGGCACAAAATGTTAAAATGGTGACAAATAAAAAGGGCCCATGCTCATGATGATTAAATGGTGAAAATTTAGAAGCGATTTGGCGCATGTCTTTAATGAGTATATGCATGAAGATTTGAATTATCGGTATTTGGTTTTTCACTGATATATTCTAACAAGACGTGACAAAACCTAGCATAAACAAACATTGAAGTCGCCTGGCAAGTTGGTTCTAAGAAAGAGCCTTTCAACAGACTGAAACATCTTTGTTGGTAGACTACAAGATTATGCTTTCTTCTCTTAGGATGTCTCTAGCTGGGTCCTCTCCTTCCTGTCGAACCGAACGGCCAAAGTGTTTTATTAGGATGCCATGATGGAGGGTTATGAGTTACCATGCAGCGTGCCACAGGGATGATGTCTGTCCCGGACTTTATTCAATATCTTTAAGCTCCCTTTGTTTGAACTGTTGGACTCAGCGGGCATAATGTACGCACACTACACGGATAACACACAGTGTCTCATCCCTCTTACTGGCAATCACTCCTTGAACACTGAGACAATTAACGCGGTCGACCTCTCAACTTCTCCTCCTCAGTGACCTTAACATCCACCTGGATGCTTCTTGTCCTTCTGCAGGACTCTTTTGCAACCTCTGCAACTCCCTCTGTCTCTCTATTCTTTCCTCTGGCCCGACCCACTCTGCAAGGCATACCCTGATTGGTCTGATCTCCTCAGACCTCCCCCTCTCCAGCCCTCTCACCACATCTCTCCCCTGGAGTGACCACTTTCTCTTTTCCTCCCATCTCTCTCTCTCTACCCTCCCAGGCCAAGCCAATCCCAGCACTGCCACCTACCTTCTTGGTCATTTGACCCATGAAATATTTGTCAGTTGAGGCTTTCACTGCTGCTTTCTCTCCTCCTTCTGCACCTTTGGCTGACTCACATCCTGAAAAAAGCTCTCTTTAACCTCCATCTTTCTATTTCTGACACTCGTGGTGTAATTGCCCCTGTCATGAGGATCTGCTTGAAGCCTAAATCCAAGTGCAGCTCTTGGTACGACTCAGACCTTGTCACCATGAAATGCAAGTGCAGGGTGGCTGAGAGGACGTGGAAGGCTACTAGCACACTCTGACAAAATGGCGTGCCGCCTGCTCCAAAGGCAGTACGGACTGTCTGTCCTCACCAATGAGAGAGCACACAACCAAAGCCCGCGTTTCTGCGTCATCTAACAACTCGGCCGAACTCTTCAAAATCTGCAAGGAGCTGGTCAACCCTGCTGCAGCCTCTACCTCTCCTGTCCCTTCGCAGGTCCCTTGTGCACCCCCTCCTCAAGAAGCACTCAGCCGATCCTTCCTCTCCGGCTAATTATCGCCCAATCTCTATCACTGCTTTCCTGGGCAAACACTTGGAAAAGCTGGCCATCTCCCAGCTTAACCTTCACACCCAATCTGTTGGTTGTCTCCATGACCATTAGTCTGGCTTCAGAGCAGCCAGAAGCATGGAAACTTCTCTCCAGAACATCCGTGAAGACCTGCTCGCCAACCTTGACTCGAAACTTCCTTCTGTCCTCATTCTCCTTGATCTTTCTTCTGCTTTTGACACGGTCAACAATGCCATCCTGCTCAGGCATCTCCGTGTTAACCTGGGTATCACTGATCGGGCCCTGGCCTGGCTGACCTCCTTTCTCACAGACCGACCCTCTCAGGTCCAACTGGGGGCCTTCCTCTCTTCTATCTCCCTCTCTGCCTGTGGTATTCCCTAGGGGTCTAACTGTCACAGTAAGCCACAAAACACAAGGCAAGGAATAAGAAATTACTCACCAAGAAAAAGGACAAGACCTCTAGCCAACCACTGGTCACCTCCCTGTCCCTGAAGAGGGATGGCTGGGCTCTGGAATCTAGTTAATCAATTAAGTCCTTCCCAATGATGCACCTCACTAGCTACTAGCAATAAGAAAAGCTAGAGGAGTTAATCATTTGAAAGGGTGAGGAATCGGCAAGAAACTGGAAACACACCAGGCTGGAATTTAAGAGGCACACTTTAATGTTTAAGGAGATTTACACAGACCCAGAGATATACTGGACTAACCTGAGTGTAAGTAATTCCAACCTTCCTGGAGGGTAGTTTACATTCTCCTTAACTCCTCCTAGGAAGACAAGTTAATTCTGGAGTGAATACAAGGATATGACAGTCCAACGCCCACCACCCTTCCCCTTTCCCTTGGTTTATATTCTTCCAGGCAATTCTCTTACCATAAGGGATACTTGATAGTGGTCCAGGAGAGTAATACAGAGGATGGTAACAAAGTTGCAAACGAGGAAGGAACCTGGGCGGCATGAGGGACACACTAGTGTCGGGTTGGTGCACTTGTATGCAGCAGAGCGTCCAGAAAGTTCTGTGCACGTGTTCACCGTGATGCAGGTATGATGGTAATGACAGGAGGAAGGAGGGATAGTTGGAAGTGGATCCTCGAGATGGAAACAGGAATGGCTGATAATAAGGGAATCAAGAGTCTCAGATGCTGAAATGCAAAGGCAGCCTGGAACAGCATTTTAATGAGCGGAAGGAGTCTGCGCAATGAATAGCATGCAGGGGCAGCCTGGAATGGCACCTGGTTGAGAGGAAGGAGTCTGCACAATGAATAGCACTATAAAGCCTCGATAAGTGAAGCTAGGTAAGGAATCTGTGAGAAAAGCCAGTTGTCAATGTGCGGTCAAGACGCAATGAATTCGTATTAAGCAAGGAAGTCCTTTAAGTAGGCTGAGGTCGAAGGAGAGCAAGCAATCACAATAACAGTGGGCAGAGACAAGCAAGTCCGTAATACGATTCTGAGTCGTCAACAGAGAAACAAGTAGAACGCTAGATGGCGAGGATCTCACGTGCAGAGCTTCAGGAAGAATTCACAATCAGAATGTCATGGTCCACACTGAAAGCCCCTTGGATCTGGTGGGCCCCCCCAGTCATCGACTCCCATGAGGGCCTTTCAAGCCCCCAGAGCCTCTTGGACTCAGTCCTGGCGCCATTGGCGCCAGGCTCATGATATGGGATGATTCATGTAGAACTACTTGCCCAGTCTAGGCAGGACTGGACCTTTCTGTTTCCTCAGGGAGTGGCTGTGGGACTATTTTGTTCAAGGACAGGGAGTGGTAGAGGGACTACTTTACCTGGGACTACTTGCGAGGCTATTTAAGCCACGCCCTGCATACAGAACACGCTTCGTGTTATTCTGCACTCCTGCAGCGTAACGCTCACCGTGTCTGTTCCTGAACTTCTACAGCCACGCCTGTCCTGGACTCCACCATCGGCATCTGGAAGGGAAAAAGACAGAGAGAATACAAGTCAGCGCAGCGGCGAAACCTTACCTGCAGCATCCTTCAACCGGCAGCATCTTCAGCTTCTTCGGCCGCTCCCGGGCCCTCTCAGCAGCTAACTCACTTTGTTCTGGCTGAAGAGCCCTCTCGGGCTCAGCATCCTTCCGGAGCATCTTCGGAGTGTTCCTCCATTCTTCATTCCAGCGCCGCACCACCTCTGCAAAAGAAGAATAGTGACAGGTTAGTCGCGCACAGAAGGGAAAAGACTACACTTCAGATAACAGCGCTTCATTCTTGGGCTACCACTTACCTCTAATACATCTGCTCGGCGTGCCAAGTCCATCTGACTCCCCATGCATAATCCATTCGAAGCCGCGCCTGAAAAGAGAGAAAGACACTGATTAACGGAGTTGGAGCAAATAAAGACTTAAAGACTTTATAACAAGCAGTCATTGGCATAGAGACCTACCTGTTCGTCCAAGCTCTCCGCAACTCAGCATTCGCTCTTCGGATCAGTGAAGTAACTCGATCCTGAAAGACAGTTTCGCGCCCCTGCCAGATTGCAGGACGGAGGGCCTGCCTTACAAAACTACAAGGTCAGAGCAAGCGGAGAAGGGCATCAGATGGTAGCAGAGAGGGGGTCCAGCTCAACTCTCTCCCAGCCGCTAATACCTTATTTTAACCTTGCAGACAACGCCTCAGGAGGGTGGTAACCAGGGAAAAGCCGCAGCAACATCACCTATCACGCATTACCACACCAGCACAGACATCATTCGTACAGCCACGTGCTACGCCCCCGTGGAGATCAGGTGAGCGTGACACAGAAGCAGTGGAGAGCTGTACGCCAACAGTTTAAATAGCATCTATTAGGATTCAGCCCTGATGCAAGACATAACGCTCCATGTCACATGGTCTTGTATAGTCGTGCATCTCATGATTGCTGCGCGGCATGCCAGGAAGCCACAATGTCACCATGGCAACCTCTCCCAAGTCTCCACCACGTGAAAAACGGTCTAGCAGCCGTTCTTAATGCAGATGAGATATGTATTGATTGAACAGCAGGGGAGAGCTTGGTGAGGGAGTCTAGTATTGGTGAGGGCAGGAGAGCCAGCGGAAGAACCAGCAGGCATGACACTAACCTCTCTTCCTGGCTGTTCAACCAATTCCTGGCTCTTCTCACCCACCGCCTATCTGCACTTTGCTCCAACTTTCAATGTTACGTGGATGACAACCAGCTCTCATTCAGGCTCCCCTCAGCCGCCTCTACTCTTTCTCTCATTCCTGACTGACTGTCTGTAATTCAGGAGTGGTGTGCCGCTCATGATCAGTGCCAGTAAAATGGAGATCCTCCTCATCAGAAAACCAGCTCCCTCCTTTCCGCTCTCTCTCTGCCCGCCCACTCTGGGTCCTCTCCTTCTCCTACCTGTGAGTCTAAGAACCGAGGGGTCATCTTTGACTCCACCGTCTCCTTCTCTCCTCACATTTCTGACATCTCTAAGAAGTCAAACTATCAGCTGCCCCTCCTCAGAGGTATTCTTCCCTTTCTCACTTTCCCCCAGAAGTTCACTGTCTCCAGAGCTCTGGTCCTCTCAAGGCTGGACTACTGCAACAGCCTCTTTCTAAATCTTCCGGCCTCTACTCTACGTCCTCTACAACCTATCCAGAACAGGACTGCGAGACTTGTCCTTGGCCTCAAGCCCAGGGATCATATCTCTGCAGCTCTGAAATCTCTTAATTGGCTCCAAGTTGCGGCAAGGATCATGTTCAAAACCCTCTGCATTGTCCACTAGGCTTTCTGGGGCCTGGGTCTGCACTATCTCCCACTCTTTCTTCCTAGGTATCTCCTTTCTCGAGCTCTCCGCTCATCCACCTCCAACTCTCTGAGGGTCAGTCACTTTTCCAAGCAGAGAGTTGGGGGCAGATCTCTTTCTTCGGTTGGGACCTCCCTCTGGAACAGCCTCCCTGCCTCTCTCAATCTTGAGCAGAACCGTCTTCGGTTACAGAAGCAACTCAAGACCTTCTTATTTGTTTCTGCTTTCTCTCTTCCTCTCCCCTGCTGATGACCTGTCTGTTCCACGCACCTGGTTACCTGGCCACCCTCTGATATTGGGACCAGGTCCCTGCCTGTCCAGTTGCACCTCGCACTGCCTCTTGACCCCCCTAGCACTTGTGGTTTGTATCTGTAACCCTACAGTCCACCCACTCTCTGCACTTATTAGCCACCCGCTGGTTGCACCCTCTGATTACTGGCACTTACACACCCATTGACTGCAATCTGTTATCTGCGCTTCTCCCTGTTCCGTCCCTTTTGCACTTCCTCATCCCCCACCTATTTTTGCACTTCTCCCCTCCCCACTCCCTGCACTTGTGCGATCTGAATGACACAAGGACTAGTAAGAATGTTATTTTGTCCTCCTTTATTTGCCCCTCCTTGTCTTATCGTGCCTAGAAACACTTGTGTACAGGCGCGTTATAAATGCCATATCATATACAACCACAACCATATTTGGATGTTGCATAATGGTCTGGCATTAAATAATGCCAAAACAGAGATCATGTCTGTTGGCACGGCGCCCAGGTTACGTAAACTTGATCAGGATTACTGCTCCTTCCAAGTTGCAGATTGTATGCTGGCGACCCTAACGAAAGTTAAGATCCTTGGAATGGTTATCGAACAGGAGCTTACATTGAAGGCATATATCAGCAGCCTAGTCTCAAGTTCATCCTATTACATTAAACTCCTGGATCAAATCAGACCGTTCCTTGATTCATCCGGCTGTGCTACTCTGGCCCGAGCTATCATCGGTGCCCGCCTTGATTATTGCTCTAGTCTCCTGCAGGGCGTGGGCAAAGGTGAACTTAACCGTCTGCAGGTCGTTCAAAACAATGCGGTTCGAGTGGACCTGGGTTTGCAGAGGGTCGATCATATGTCAGTGGCAAGGAGATCCCCACACTGGCTTCCTATTAGGAAAAGGATCACGTTTCGGACATTACCCATGCTTGCCTTTATGGAAAAAGTCATGCCTCCCTCTCTAATCAGTTGTCCTGGCTCCCTGATAGGCGTACTTTGTGGTCTAAAGACTCTGTCCTGTTACAAATGTCAAAGACCAAGCTATCTTTGGTGGCAGAAGGGTGCTTCCCTGTGGCAGCCCCACATCTCTGGAATGCGCTTCCCCCTGACTTGAGGTCCAACCCCTCCTTGACAACCTTCAAGCATAGGCTGAAAACTACTCTGTTCGAATTACTTTCCGCAACCTGGCTGCTGATCTCTAGTTCTCCAAATATTTGTTTATGTTTCTTGTGAGTTAGTCCTGTCCCAACGCTTCCGTGCCTGCGGGCCACGTTCCAGTGCTTTAGAAATAAATTAAATAAATAAATAAAACATTCAAGCACACTAGACTAGCTTTTTAGGCTTATAATTCCGTATTTTAAATATTGTTATGGCTAATAAAATGTAACCAGTTGAATACCTACAAAAATGTCATCTACAAAGTATTGCCTCGTAAGTGGGTGGTGTAAAACACAATTTGTTGTCTTTTAATGCAACTTTTTAATGCATTAATTGTAACATATTTCTGCAATCTTTTATTTTCCGTATTTTTCAACAATTCTTTTTGTGATAGCTACTGTGCAATTATTATATAACTGTGGTGAAGGAACCACATTGACTTTGCCACATCGACCTCATTATTGCATCCCCAGGTCCACAACAGAAAATATGTGTAGAGACAACATATCCTGAGGCACAGAGAAAACTATTGGGGAAAACAAACCAGCAAAAACTACATCACCCATAATTCCCCTCTTGAGAAAAGAAAAACCTGGACTTGGCCCAGGGGTGGAATCCTGGACCAGGGAAGGGTTAAAACATATATTCATGTCATTCATGTTATTGTGCATACCTGAAGTAGCCCCCCATACCATGAGGTGTGGCTCTCGAATTCACTCTGTAACCAATATGTTCTTGCACTTTGCTATATGTACTATGCACTTTCGGAAACTAGCGCCTAGATACCTGAAGGGCTAGTGCGCTGAACTAAATGCAAAATAAAAATCAAAAAAAGACCCAGCCAGGTCACCTAAGCAACGAAGAAGGCTGGAAAACATGTCCCTGGGCCAGATGGCCCAAACCATATTAAAACACCAACAAGAAAAGAACTACATCTCCAATAATACCTCTTTCCCAACAGAAAAAACTTGACAGGACTAGCAAAATTTGCTCACAGATTTGGACTGGGGTAACCCATGGAAGAGTTTTATACCTCCTCTCCCCCACCCCCCAAAGTCTTCGGGAACATGCGCCCCTTCCCCATTTGATATCCAAAGTGGCAGCATGAAGCCACATTCTCACTTCTACAGGCAATGAAGACACAGACAGAACCCCACTTCCTCCCCACACTACCAGGAACACTGAGTAGCACATAACTAATTTCTCCTTTGCAACTGCCAGCACAAGGGAGACAGAATCACCTGCAGCTACAGCCTCCATTAAAAGCAGCAAAAGGATACGGGAAGTGCACCAAACAAAGGACAAAACGTGTTTCCCAAACTCCCAACCCACATGAGTATTGCTTAGTACATTCCCTAGACTGTTTGACACAGGTGGATACCAACACGAAATTCAGAGAAGGAAACCTCCCCAGCCTGAGACAAGGGAACAGGCAGGCAACTCCTTCCCAGCAAGCCACACACACAGGCCGAAGTGGGATCCCTTATTTAAAAACGTCCCCCATGAACTCCGGACTACAAAGCATCCCTGTCATGGAGCATACCCAGGGCAGGCATGTGATCCCTCTGGCCAATCAGCAGGAAGCTAGTTAGTCCAACCACTATAAAAGGGCCAGCTCCCAGGACATGAGTGGAATTAAGTTATGTGGTAAAGAGAAGATGAGTTGTGGTGGCAAAGAGGAAGCTGATTGCAGGAGCACAGAGGAAGGTTGCTGAGCTGGCTGCATGACCTGGAGACGATGACCACATTGTAAGACCGAGAGAGGAGAGGAATATTGCTGGGCTGGCTGTAGACCTGGAAAAGAAGACTAGATTGTAAGACCCTGAGAGGCGAGGGAGATTGCTAGGCTGGCTTTAAGACTTTGATTGGAAGACCAGATTGCAAGCCCCAGAGAGGAAAGGAAGACTGCTGGACTGGCTGAAAGACCTGGAGTGGTAGAATGGATTGCAAGACCCAGAGAGAAGTTGAAGATTGAGGCTCTATCCAAGGGGAAGACGAAGCAGAGGAACAGAGAAAGTGAAGGAGGAGGCTCTGGCCAAGGGATAGACAAAGCAGAAAAGGGCACAGGCCCTTACAAGAGAAAGAAAGGGTGGAGGCCCAGGAGAATGAGCAGGCCACTATATCCCTATATGTAGACTAGTGATCAAGGCACTATACCCCTAGGTGGGGCCTATTGAGCAGAGCACTGTATCCCTGATTGTGGATAAGTGAGTTGGGCACTTTATCCGTAGGAGAGTGAGCAGGGCACTATATCCCTAGGTGCAGACTAGTGAGGAGGGCAATATATCCCTGGGTGCGGACTAGTGAACAGTACACTGTATCCACGAAATATTGTATACAAATTCAAAACATTCTCTTAAAAAAAAATCTCTGTGTGCCACTGTACTTTGACAACATTCATTGGTGTGCCAAGCCCAAAGGATTGGGATCTCTGAACTTCTTTCTTCTAAAAACCCACGCTTTCTACATGCTCAGAGGCGAAAGCAATGGCAGATTTCATCTCAGGGCTGCAAGGCCAGCATACAATGACACAGTAAACTACGAGCTACAAAACTAAATTACTAACAAGGCTGCTAAACTTGGAAAATGTTGCTGCAATTTCTGCCCCGGCCAGGTCAGTTCACACATTCCATAACTATGCAATGTTACAAATTTCACAGACATTGGGAATTTTGGGTACTAAAGTTGCCATTATAAAATAAAATGATTTAAATGGAAATGACTTCCACAAAAGTATGTCTATGCTCTGATATTGCAGAGATTACCGGATGGGCAATCCCCTACTGCTGAATGCCACAAAAAATACTGTTGAATTAAACAAGAGCCAAAAACACAATGTGGCTAGAGCACAGAAGTGTGCACCAAAGCAATAGCACCGGAAGCCTCATAAAAGATCCACAATTTAGTTGTGTTTGCAAACCACAAGATATGTGCTGTTAGTCCTGAGAACTAATGCACAACAGTCATTTTTAGAGGTTTTGTTACTAACACCCCAGTGAGGGATCAGTTTACTGAGGTGTAAATGAAACCATTGAATGCAGATGTCTACATGATATGGGTTATGTAACTGGGTACTTGCTGTTTAATTGGCTTCTTTTATGCTCACGGTCCCACACTTCAGTTCCCAATAAACTGATAACATCCTCCATATTGCTTCTAGGAAAGATACAGGTTGATAGTAGTGCAGGCAGCTTCATTAAGTTGCCTAATACTGTGAAAAGCTATGTAAGGTGTTTCCCTGAGGAGCCTCTCCTCATGGAATCTTAATTTGGATTCATTTATTTAGCGCATAATTGTTCTGGCGATGAGACAACAAAGCAGCCTGACCTGCATCTGGGCGCAGCGGATACTTTAATAAAATGACATGCTGAGACATTATGAACCAAAGCAATGTGACTGTATTCCAGAAGAACGATAGGTTTCTTTAGTCCTGTGCACATGGAAAGGGCCCAGAGATAGCGGTACCTATGCGGGTAGATGGAATGACATCTGGAAACTGGCGCCGACTACAATTGATACAAACAATCATTGTATGACAACTAAGCCTATGCTCACACAAGCATTACAATATTTCCTCCAGTGCTTAGGTATATTTGCCTTGGCTCAACATATCTACGTGTCATGCACATGTTTTACAACTTAAAAACCATTTACATAGAAACAACAATGACTAGACATACGATGTACTAATTGACAAAATCATAAATACACCACAAACTGTACAATGCATACATTTTATTTGTTATTGTCCATATGCAGTCTCTGCTGTTCAAATTGGAGACTGCTAGCCCCCACATGTTTTACCCGTATGTATCAACTGGGTCTTCTTCAGGGGGGAAATCATATTTTCTGGGGGTGATTAAATCTATTGCAATGTGAGAAAATAGTCTACATTATCTTGATTTCATTTATTTATTTATTTGTGAATTTGTTAGGTGCAAATACATCAAGAAATTGTGTTTCAAAGCGCCTACAGGGCAAAGGGGAGGGAACAAAACAAGACAATGATGAGCAAAAGGCAGAGGCGGTCCTACTAGGCCTTGTGAACATTCGGAACGGGCAAGTGCAGAGAGAGAAGGGTTGGGGAGATGGGTAAGTGCTAGAGGTTTCACAGAGGGGGAAGTGCCATGGAGCCAGTTGCAGGGCAACTGGTTAGTGCCAGGCAGTGACCACTTGGTTGAGAGTGGTCACCTGCAGGTACAATAAGTGCAGGCCTGTGAGACAACCCAGGCCAGTGGGTGCCCAAAGGCAAGTGCAGGGGGAGGGCGTAGGCTGCAGGTGATTGCACAGAAGGCCATGACCTAGAAGGACACATAAGGGCCCAGGCTACCAATCTCAACAACCGCGGGCATTAGCACGGGAGGGAGAGGGGGAAAAAGTAGGAGAAGAACAAAGTCTTAAGGAGCTTATGGTATTTGAGGAGATCCAGCTCAAGACGGAGAGGAAGGTGGCGGCTGTTCCAGAGGAGGAAGCCAGCAGAGGAAAGTGCTCAGCCACCTGCTCACTGCTTGGAGAATCCCTTGACAAGTTGGAGCCAGAAGATTGGAGAGATCTGGGGGGAGAGTGTTTGGTGAGAGCAAGCTGTAGATAGCATTGCCCCAGGCCACAGACAGCCTTATGGATGATGCAGAGGGATTTGAATTTGATCCTTGCACCAACCCGGGAGCCAGTGGAGTGTTTTGGGCTAGAGAGATGTGGCTGCCGGAGAGAAGAGGAGGGTAGATTAAGGAAGAGGTTGTTGCAATAGTCCAGCGTAGAGAGTACCAAAGCTCTAGAGACACTGAGTTTCTGGGGAAAAGTGAGGAAAGGGAGGGTACCTCTGAGGAGGTGGAGTTGGAAATGAGCCTTCTTGGCGAGGTCCAGGATGTGAGGAAGGAAGGAGAGAGAGAGAGAAAGAGAGAGAGAGAGGAGTCCAAGATGACTCAAGCTTTCTGGCTTCAGAGAAAGGAGAGGGGGAGAGCCCATAAAGGGTGGCCGGAGGGAAGAGAGGAAAGAAGGAACCACAGTCCCAATAGGAAGGATCTCTGTCTTGCTGGTGTTGAGGCAGCGTTCATTAGAGGCGCACCAAGACTGAATAGCAGACAGGCAGTTAGGAATGGCAGAGGAAGTGGGAAGATGCTCAGAGGGAGTTTTGAAACATTGCCGGGGGCTCATTTTTCCAGAGCCCCCTATACCAGGAGACGGTCATCACGGACGCTTCCTTGGAGGGCTGGGGAGCACATACCGGACATCTCCACGCCAGAGGCCTGTGGCTGCCGGGGAAGAGGGATCCCCACATCGATGTCCAGGAGCTGTGGGCAGTGTTCTGGGCCCTCAAGTCCTTCCTTCCGTCCCTCAAGGGCAAGGTGGTGAGGGTCTTCACGGACAGTACCACCACAATGTTCTACATCAGGAAGCAAGGGGGTACCAGATCCCTCACGCTCTACAGAGAGGCGCAGGACTTGTGGCACTGGGCCGTTGCCCAAGAGATGTTCCTCATTCCTTTTCACCTGGTGGGTGTCAGGAACACCATTGCTGACGCTCTCAGACCCCAGATCGATCTGTTTGCGACTGCGACTAATTCCAAATACCAGAGATTCGCCAGCAGGTTCCACCAGCCGAGGAGCATGGGAGATGCATTTTTCTTCCGGTGGGAAGGCCTGTTCCTTGACGCATTCCACCTGTTGCCTCTCCTGCTGCAAGTGATCAATCAACTCAAACGGTGCTGATGCAGGATTATCCTCGTTGCCCCAGCGTGGCCGAGGCAGATTTGGTACCCGGATATTCTCAGCCTGTCAGTGTCACCCCGGTCAAGCTGCCAGTGGTCACGGATCTGCTCACCAGAGAAGTAGGCGCAATCCTACATTACGACCCAGGATCTCTGGACCTGAAGGCTTGGCTCCTGCAGCCCTAGAGTTCAGAGGGTGCGAGATGCCGGCGGACTGCATGGAGGTCTTTGCCAGGGCCAGATCATCGTCGACTCTTCAGTGCTACGGTCACAAGTGGAAGCGTTTTGCAACATGGTGCCTTGCGCAGAAGACCCTCTAAGCTCTGCAGATTCTTCCGTACTTGCTGTCCTTGGTCAAGGCAGGGCTGGCCCACACCTCTATCAAGGTGCCTCTGGCGGCTATCTCCCGCTACACCAGGTCTCCAGGACGGTCTTTTTGGTCCCACCGTCTAGTCAAGGAGTTCCTCAAAGGACTGTTTCGATTGTTACCGCCGATGAAGGCCCCAGCCCTGGCGTGGGAACTCAATGTGCTGCTGACGAGGCACATGGGGGCTCCCTTCAAGCATATGTATCAGGCCCCTCTCAAGTTCCTTTCGTGGCAGCGGGCTTTTCTCGTGGCCATCACCTCAGCCAGGAGGGTAGGTGAGATCCAGGCTCTTTCCTGCAACCAGCCTTATCTGACTTTTTACGACATGAGGGTGGTGCTGCCAACGCACCCCTCCTTCATGCCAAAGGTTCCATTGGAATTCCATCTCAACAAGCCTTTGGTGTTGCCTGTTTTTTCCAAAACCTTTGTCGGCGGGTGAAAGGACTTCGCAGTCGCTGGATGTGGCTTGTGCGCTGAAGTTCTATGTGGCACGCATGAAGAGTTTCTGGAAGACATCTCAACTATTCGTGAACTTTGGTCCTGTGAACCATGGGAAGGCCTTGTCCAAGGCTTCCATCTCCAGGTAGCTCTCTGGCTGCATCACACACTGTCACTGGTTGGCAAACAAGCCGCTGCCTGGCCGTCCGAGAGCCCATTCCACCAGAGCGATCGCTGCAACGATGGCATTCCTGTCTGGTGTGCCTCTGTTGGAAATCTGCAGGACTGCTACATGGAGGTCTGTGCACACCTTCACAAGATTCTACTGCGTCAACAGGGATTCCAGAGAGGAGTCCAGGCTCAGCCAAGCAGTGCTACACAACTTGTTCGCTTGAAGGTGTGCCTGTTCCGGAGGTAAGAGTATTTGCTTCTGTTGAGCCTTGCCGCCTCCCGGATTGTGTAATGTTGTACTGCTATGTATTCTTTATTCATGAGCATGTGAATCCATGCCAGACGCCATGCTGGAGAAGGAACAAGTTACTTACCTGTAACTATTGGTCTCCAGCATGGGTCTGGCATGGATGCACATGCAAACCCTCCCTCCTGCCTCTCTGCAGCTCTTCTTGGTCATACTGCCACTTTACGTGTTACCAAATCTGAAGATGGCTGCCAGAGGAGGGGCTTAGGGAGAGGGCAGTCATTGGCAGGAGGCAGCATGACCCAGAGCTCAGTGATCTGCTTATAGGAGAAAGACAGTTTGTAAGTGAAAGTGAAAGTGTTTTTTCTTTTACCGAGGATTCCTCGCCTGACGACAGGAAATATTCATTAGCATGTGAATCCATGCCAGACCCATGCTGGAGAACAATGAGGCCCGGGAGTCCGTGAGTACGAACTTTTGGGAAATATCGAGAGAGTAGAGTGTGGGAGTCAGGAGTAGGTGGCGGTGCGAGACTAGGTACCAAAGGAGAGGTATTAAAATTGTATAACCCTGTTGCAAAGGTAAAGGTCAACCTCACTGGAACAACCCTTAAGGTGGAAGAGGGATGCCAAGTAAGACCAAGGGAAGGGAAAAGATAAAGAGCAGGAAACCCAGTTGTAAGGATAATGAACCATTTAAATTAAAAAAAAACCTGGAGGAGTGGGGTGGTCAGGAGAAAGTCTACTGTTGCAAGTTGCATGTTCCATGTTACATTGGTTAATCCCTGCAGAGGAATCGGGTTACAATTGTACTGGTTAAGAAATAGGAGATTGCAGTAAGGCTTGATAGAACGAAGGGATATGGAGAGAAAAGCTTGTAAATACCAAAGTAAGTGTCCTGGTAAACCCAGGGGAAAACCTACAGAATGAAAGGGGCAGTTGACAATCAAAGTTCTGAATAAATAAGACAGATGTCAGAATATCGGTAACTCTAGTTTATTAACTAAAAAAAGAGTAACACAACCTAAAGAAATAAGATAAGGGCATTATGGGAATTGTAGTCCTGAGAAAACATTGAAAGAACTGCCAGCCTGAGTACCTCCTACAGGACTGTGTGGTGGAGAATAAGTGCAAGCTGTGAATAGTAGTATGGAATATAGGCACAAAAGACTCTGAACTGAACAACTGCATCCTGAGCATTGAAGTCTCAATAAAGATACTGGAAGTTAAAAAAGAACTGTAGATTGATTTAACCAGTTATTTGTCTTTATTTTAGGAGTACCCCAAGAAGGCTAAAGACTGAGAACCAAGAGTGTAACATATTACGAGTTGCAGTGGGAATTAACTGGAGACTTTGAAAACCTGTTATCAAGAATCACCAATACCCCTTCCTGAGAACGAGGAGCCACAGGATATTGAAACTGCGTGATGAATAACCACAAAAATGCTATGAAGCATATCACATCCAGATCACAACCTGACAACTTGAGATAAAATAACAAAAGAATCTTGAAATATTAAGAAAAAGATTGTTTATGACATGCATGTTCCCCGCAGAGTACCCCTTCTTTCATAGTTTTCTTAACTGGGATCCTGTGATGGACTTCAAGGGGGCACTTATCGTTGCTTAATAAGAATGTGGTGCAGTGGAGTTCCTCAGAAATAGAACACTGGAGCAGGTGTATCCAAGTAGGCAGTAGGAATATACAAGGGCATATATCTGGTGGCAACTGCAAGTGCATCCAAGCATTGTGGAAAGATTTTTCAAAGAATGATTGCTGGTGTCTCATACTATACCAGCTCAATTGTTAAGAGCGCCTGTACAAGTGCCACTATATGGCACAAAACACATGTAGACTGACTTAGCACTTCATGATCACTATCAAATTCTAACACAATTAGTAAAAACATACACAAAGCTACATCAAGTTAAGGAAGAAACTGTGGAATTTTTTGTGTAGCCTCTGAGTTCTATCTCTAATATCTCACACCAGCAGAGGGGGAAAGTATCAATATTCACACCGTGCATGCATTATTTAATTTCTGTGCACCATGACAATATGCACAGAGGGTTCCAACTCTGCAACTAACATATCCATGGTATAGAGAAGTGACAATGTGTTTGGAAAGTGGAGCATTGAGTTATACATCTTATCACTTCGATTCTGAATCCAAATAGAATGAACGCAAAAGTCTTGGGTCAATCCCAGGTTACTTTGAAAAAACACTCTATTTATAATGCATCTGATTCTAGCCTAGTAGACAGTTTTAAAAGTACATAGTGAGACAGCAATTTATTGTCATAAACATGTACCCCTATGTAAAGGTAGGATCAGCTGAGTGCCAGTGAGTATGAGCAAGGTCATGAATGAAAATGCTTGTGTAGGTCTTATGCACTCATGTGTTGAAGTGTGCAAGCAGAGGACGCGGAACTCCGGAAACCTAGGTGAGGTCAAATACAATGGATATTGCATGATATCAGCTTCTCCCCCCCAGCGTTTGCTAGTGTTCACATAGTGATCAACCATGTTTTAAGGTACCTTTAACCCTTTCCTAGGGATCATTGTGTATCTTCTTATGGTTTCTGTTTGATCCATTTCGAAAATCGAGCATCCGCCCGGTTTGGAGTAAAACCCTTGTGAAATCTTCCGTTCAATTGGCGTGAAAAGCTGTTGGAGCAGAGTTCTGCAATTTTGCACTGAAAGCTTCTCGTTCTCTGTACACATGTGGCCAGTCTTCACTTTCAAGAGTCTCTATAGAGTAAATACAGGCGTTTAGTGAATACTTATATCGGCGTGTGCCATAAATGCAAAACAAGTTCAGATAGCCATGAAATTATGAGTAAGAATGCATTATAAAAGAGTAAGCATTCAAATAAACATCACATTTACAAAGGAATCCCTAGTAAAACTACGTCAAACTAGGTAGAAATAAAAAGATAAATATATTTGTTCTTAAACCAGTATTTTGTCTTATAGACTGTGTTGTTGCATTTATTAAGTTTTGATAATGTTTACTGCTTTGGTTAAACACATTGATCAAGCCCATGAAATGGACACATTGGTAATAGGAAGGAGATATAAGGAAGCCAGTCTGCATTGGACAAAACCTCTTGCTTTTAGAATTGGTATAAAAGCTAGTTTTCCTGTGCTTTTGTACCTTGGATAAAAAGGGTAAAATGCATTAGAGTCTCTATTGATCGGAGCATCACCATTTCCGCACCATTTAACAACGTGGGAACCACTTTCTGTTTATATTAATTGAAAATCAGGACCATCGATGGTCCTGATTTTCAATTATTATAAACAGAAAGTGGTTCCTATTGATGGTCTTGATTTTCAATGATTAAAAACAAAAAGTGGTTCTCACGTTGTTATATGATGCGGAAATTATTAACTTAGAGAAGGATAAAGATTGGTGGCACAAGATGGAAGGAGCATTATGGCGATGCTTTTTGGGGTTACCCCATTCGTTACTGGACACCTTAATCCGATTCAAACTGGGATTTGTTTTTTCAACAGCGATGACCAATTGGAAAGCTGTGATGCTGTATTTAAAAGTACTTGAAACCCCACCAGACACACTCTGTATGAGGATATTAATTGGGCAATGTGCAATACATCCTTCGTGCCCACAGAGCCAGCCATTGTTGGTGCACACTTTCATAGGTAGAAATAGGAGTTGGAGTTACCGGAAAGAAGGAATCCTAATTGCAATTTGTTATAAGTCAGTCTCCCAAATGGTTTCTTCTGACTCTTTCTTCTCGTATTGGCAATTTGCATAATTTTAGATTTGCTCACGTTCATCTCCATGTCATTCAATTCCATATACTGGTTAACGGCTGCTAATGATCTAGTTAGGCCAATAGGTGTGAAATCAAATAAGACAAAACCATCAGTGTACAACATGCAATGGACCTGGGTTTCGCCTAGTTTGGCTGGCTGGAAAGGCTATTTAGTTGTTAAGCATGTCTCCTATATCATAAATGTATAAACTAAATAGAAACAGGGCTAGGACACACAACTTTTGTTGCTATCCATTGAAGTAGGAATTTTGGAGGATAAATGTCCTTATTTAGCCGTACATGAAGTGATGTGCCTGTGTGGAGGTCCATAATGGGCCCTAAAATTGATGATGGGAGTCTGCGGGTCTTACGTTTATACCACAACCTATCTCTATTTACCTTATCAAAGGTGGGCGTTAAATCGATAAAGGCTGCGTAGAGGCAGCCTTTCCTTGTCCACTTATGCTGGGATAATGTTTTAATAACAAGCCCATTCAGTGAGGTTCCAAGCTTTTCTGCGGAAACAAAATTGCATTTTGTCAATTCTTTTCTCACTGAAGGCCCAATTTTCTAGATTTCCCAGGATTAGTGGGGAAAACATTTTCCCCACAATGTCAAAAAGGGCAATGGACATGTAGGTCGATTTCTATTGCACTTTTTAAAGATGGGTATGATGTACAAGCCTTTCCAGGAAGTTGGAATCCTTCTGTGTGCTAAAATTTCAAGGAATGATCTATAGATGATATTGGCTCATAACAAAGGTGCCGACTTGATGGTTAAATTCGACAGGCCGTCTGGACCAGGGGCTCTGGAGGTATTTAATTTCATAATTCGCTGCAGTACTATATCTCTTGATATATCAAGGGCCCTGTCTACCATCCATATTTTCACAGGCTCGTCATTCTGGGTATTGGTGATATTATACAACTTGTTGAAGTGAGATACCCAAGTTTCTTCTTGTAGCTGTAATGTGGCCCGAGTTTGGCATTCTCAATTAATCCCCAGAATTCTTTAGACTTCCTGTTGTTCAAGAGATTTAACATCATCTCGCTATCTCTCAGATTTTGTGTGGCTCTGCGTCTTTAACCAGTCTTTAGAATGCTGAAGGAGTCTCTTTTTGTTATCTATATAGTCAATACCATTGTCCCAGGGAATCCCGCGGAGCGATTGACTACGTTTTTTCGCTTGCACTTTTTTATCATAAATGTGAAAAAGGTTTTGGTATTCTTTTTAATGCAAGTTATGGGAAAGATCTGCCCCTTATTGAGTGTTTTCATAAAGAAAGTTGGAGAGGGTCTTTAGGGCTGGGACAGTGTGTTTTTGATGTTCCAACAAATTCAAATAAAACTACATCATATTTTCATTAAAGACCCTTGCCGTAAATGGGGCCCATCTTATACAAACACCGGACAGATTGACCTAAATGTTAGATTGTTTCATTTATTTAGTCTCTGGTTTAGCAAGGCAGCTCAGAGAACAAACGTGGATCGAATGATCACTCAACTCATTGGAAATTACAGTGAGGTTTGAGCACAAAGAAACAGGGATCCTGACACAAACATGTAGTCTTGAACAGCCGAAGCAGAACCTCTATGCCAGGTATCCCTTGGGGAAATTGACTCTTCAAATTTAAATGTAATCTGTGGAGACCCCAAGTATCCAATGTATTTAATATTAAATGGCTCCTCTACTGAGGGACAGATCTGTTAGTTTTCTCTTTTATTATTATTATTATTATTATTATTATTATTATTATTATTATTATTATTACTATTAGTATTATTATTATTGTATTTATTGAGCATGGACCTAGCTTTGAAAAGCAACAGAGCGCTTAACAGATGTATAAACCAATACTGATGCATAATGGAGCGCTTCACATAGGTGTACAACATTACAGATGCATACCCGAGTGCTTTTCAGTGGTAAAAACAGAACAGATATACAGCGGGGCGTAGGATACAGAGGGGGGCAGAGGAGGGGTACAGCTGTAAGGGGTGACGGTGAGGAGAAGGGGGGGTGGCTTCTAGCGAGCCGGGTGGCGTAAGGGGCGATGTGATGGCCTAGGTGTTGAGGGGGAGAGACTCCTTGAAGAGGTGGGTCTTGAGTTCTTTTCTGAATTGTAGGAGCGTGGGGGCAGCGGCAGATTTCAAGTCTGCACGTGTCCTCGCTTCTGGTGGTGCGCTGTCTGCCAGAGATGCAGGGTTTCTCCGCAAGGTAGCTGGGCGACTTGAGGGTGACTGCCTTATAGAAGATGCAGCAAGACTTGAAGCTGATTTGTGCGTGTAGTGGGAACAAGTGAAGGGCTATGAGGGCCGGGGCAATGTCGTTGTATCTGCGTAGACCCTTGATGTGGCGTGCGACCACGTATAGGACAATTCTCAGGGGCACAAGGGAGGATGACGGGAGACCTTTGAGGAGTGCATTGCCCCCATCCAGATAGGATAGGACAAGTGCTTGAACACTAAAGTGATCTAAAGCTGTCTCTTGTAAAGGTGTTCTGTTGGACAATTGGCAAAAGGCATGACCTGGTTCACTAAGCCACTTTACAATAAGGAATTTATCATATCCAGAAACAATCCACATTTGCCTTTATACACACATTCAATAGGAGCGTTTCTTCAGAAAACGAATTCTTACATTTCTGTAATCCTTCTATCACTGCAGCAAAAATCCCAAAGAAATTAGATGCCCAGTATTTCACCATCAGCCCCAAGTCATGTTTTACAGCGACAAGAAGCCCCTTGTATGGGTGTCCGTGGGGACCTTTTAATGAGTTTTGAATTGGAACAATGTAGCCATCAATTAACGTGGTTTCACAGAGCCAGATTTACTGGAAAATTATAATATCGGACTTGCCTGGGGCTAAGTTCCAGAATTGATTCCCCAATAGGTGGGAGAAGCCCCTGGAACTCCATGAGAGAATGGTTATTTAGATTTCCTCTAAAGATGTGCTTAATGTTTCCTAGGGTCGGCTAATTTACTCTCACCATCCCATGTTTAGGGTTTAATGTTCCTGAAAACCATGACCAATCCTCGGCCTGGTTACCCTTTTCTCAAGTACTGTGATACTTCTCTATGGCCCAATTTCGTTATCAAGCAGGAGATGGGGCCCTTCAGAACCGCAATCTCAGTGGATCGAATGTCCCCTCCCTGATGTGGTAGAATTCCTTTATGATTGTTGTTACATAATAAGCCATAATGTCAGGCCGTTGTTATTTAATATCCTAAGAGCAGAAATTTCTCCACCTCCAATAAGACTAGATCGCGTATTATAATCGAATGAAAGTGAAGAAGCACCAAATCAGTTCTCTGATTGTGAAGGACCTATACCAGATCAAAGTCATGTGAATCTACCAATCTCAGTGCAGGTATGTTATAAAAGAGATTTTGTACATTGGTGCAATTTAGGAACATTTTTGGATTGGATTTTCCAAAAATGGATTGCATCACTAAACATTTTGAGTAGATGGAGGGTCCTTGAGCGATTCGGGACTTCAAAGTAGTCTCCTTATAGGAGGTGGTATGTTATTTTTCTGTTTCCTTGTCGAGAAACAGAGGACTTTCTTCTCCTACATCGGATATCAGTTCCAGATCCTCTGGGTCCGGCACCTCCATTAGAGTTGGTATAATGTCTACTAATTCTGCTTCTTAAATCAAATTTGGAGGTGAAGCATTTCTTGATTGAGGGTTAGGGTCCACCTTAATAGATTTGAATTTGGATGGTACGTTTGAAGTTTGAATGTCTTTTGCCTCCCACGTTTTTTGTGGGGATGTTCTCTTTCTTCGATTTATTTATTTATCACACTACTCTCCATTGCCCTATCTATATCATGAATTATTTGCACAGATTAAATTGAGCTAGTGCCAGGCCAAGTATTTTCCTCCTCGATTGCTTCATTAGGAAAAGAAATAGTCACTAGGAACTTCCTGGATCCGTTCCCACGTAGACCCGAATGATTGCCTTTTTGTTTTGTGCTTTTTCCCTTTGTTTTTATTTTGTTTTGATCAATTCCTGTCATAAAGGGATTCAGAGGCAGCCTTCCCGATTACCATTTGGGATTGCATTAAGGCTACAGGCCCCACAGTCGCCTTGCTCATGTATTGTGTTGTCTTAGCCCTCCACCCCAGGGGTTGCACTGCACACCTGTTCTCCCCCCTCACAAATCTTTCAAAGGGAGTCACCAGCTTCATTTAGCTACCCTCAACTCTCGCTCTGCTATTAAACACCCCTCTGACATCTGTTGCCTCCTTAAAGACCTTGCCGTCCTCGCCCTTACTGAGACTTGGTTCAAGGCCAGCTCCGTCACTGCCTTTGACATTCTTCTTCCTGATGGCTACAAGATCATATCCATCCCCAGACCGTCTCGATCTGGTGTTGGAGTGGGTCTGATCTTACCTGAGTGGGTTCCTGCCGCCATCATCCCCACTCAATCCTACTCTTCCTTTGAAAGCGTAGTCTGCAGGTTGTCTGTCTCCCCTTCTTTCTCTGTTACTCTCGCTACCATTTACAGACCCCCAGGTCCTTCCCCCCTTTTCCTCTTGGAATGGGCAGACCTCTCTTCCTCTCTTCTTTCCTCCTCCCCCAAACGTATCTTCCTTGGGGACTTCAACATTCATCTCGACTGTCCTGATGCGGCCACCTCTCTCTTCTGAGACCAGCCCACTGCACTTTGCCCCCCTTCCCCCTCACTCCCCTGGCACTTGCTGCTTTTTCCTGTACAGCCCTCCCCCCCACTTTTGCTCTTCTCCCTTTAACCCCCTCACCCCATCCCCCTTGGCACTTTTCCTCGAGCACTTGCACGATAGGATTGTCACAAGGCCAATATAAATGGTTTATTTTGTTGTTGTTGCTTTTTTTCATATGATATCACATGTTCCTGCTCCCCCACCGTTGTCTTGTGGCGCCTGGAAACACTTGTGTATAGGCACCATACAAATGTCCAATAAATAAATAAAATAAATAAAGGCGGTTCATCAGAAGCCATGTTTAGCATGATAAAGTAATCAGTTATTCACCTTGATTTCTTTAAGTTTATATCAAATTACTCATAATCATTCCTGTTTGTATCAGCTGTGTCATTGCAATTTATGGATTTTTGTGGGGGGATGGCTTCCTGAATGAACCCTAGTAAATTCGTTTTTTTTTCCTTTTTGTGAGGATTTGATCTCCCTTTTTTTTTTACATTGCAAGTCGCTGACCTGTGATCGGTCGTTCCCCATTTTTAAGAGATAATCTAAATGGTCCTCCACATTGTTATTTGTTATTACGCATAACCCGCTAGTGGAATCCAGGTCTGGCATTTCCAGGTCCTCCGTACCAACTTCTGCTGCTATAATCACATCTGGTCTTTCAGGCAAGTTGACTGGGCTGGTTACAAGACCAATCACTTGTATTTTGTTTACATGGTACCGGATTTCTCCCAGAATTTCAGCTTGAGCTTTTTGTTCTGCGTGAATGGTGTTACATAATTTCTTTACAGCGTTTAGAACAAAGTGTGAGGCTGAAAAAGACATGGGCCGCAAATTAATTTGACTTTTTAAGAGACTCCAACATTTCACAAAGCGAGTCATCAGGGTCGATGGGGGCCTCCGTTGAAGTTACTGAGGCTTCCTGAAATATTAGTGGAGAGGTTGACAAACTGTTTCCTGATACACAGTGCATCGGCGAGTGAACGGCTTAAGTTTCCCTAATTGGCAGATTCTGTTTCAGCCCAGGTGAACAGATGAGACTTGATGAATGTCTTCTGTAATCATAATGGCTCCCTCTGTATCAAAAGATAGACGTCTCGCCATAGGCGCCCTGGCTGCATTTTCCGCATATGAGGGCTTTTGAGGGAAGAAGTTGGTGATCTTCAGTTTCACAACAGGATCAGTGGCAACCGGACTCCCTACTGGGGCTGAATGGTCCATAGCGGTAAGTTTTACAAAATGTACTTCCATGGAGGCTGTCTCAGTGAAAGTTTGACACTGTTTCTCTATTCCTGATGGGGAAAGACTGCAACGAAGTGCCGGTTTGCTACATAAGTTGTTGCACACCAACAGGAGTGTGGGAGAGAAAACAACAGGGAGCAATGGTGATTCGCCAGTACATTTTGTTTAATTTTTTTGATGAAGAAAAGAAATGTTGGGAGGATATTTGGGGCCCACCAAGCACCCTTGTTAGGTAGAATTATCATTTTCTGTGCTAATTCCCTTTAACCTGAGAGACCCCCAGCACTTCTGCTGGACTCTGGACTTTATTGATTTTGATCTCCTGAGTGAGTGGAATTTTTATCACTCACCCATTCTTTTTCTCTGACTGGGATTTTTGATTCCTACTGTTTAATTTAGTTTGGTAAACTCCATAGGCATCTGCATTTTGCATAGTGACACACAGCACACTCTGTGCATTGCCACTGAGAGGCCATTTGACTCCTCCTAATGTTTAAATACATTTTCTTGTGTGAACTACAGTTCCCAAGAATAGTGAGATAGCCTTTATCTTACTTACCTTTTCCTTTGTGTGTCCAGCACACACCACTCTATGTGAAGTGCTGGGGGGTTACATGGTTACTCCTTATCCCACTTCTCATGTAACTTTTTGTTATACTAACTAACTTGAATGGCTGGTGGCAGTGGTTACATTTTACTACCTTTTGTGCAGGGTACTTGCAGGCTGATTTCTCAGCTGCAGTACTGCACCCATGGTTGGCAATTTTTTCCAAAATTGCTGTGTCTTCTTTTCTCACCATATCTTGTTTGTTAATTCCTTCTGTGCTTTTACTCTATTGTTTAAACTAGGTTTGAGTCCTTTGTGTGTTTTGCCTTTGGTGGGATTCAGCCCTGAAGCCCGACAAGGCTCCATCCTGTCTGGGAAGGCAGGAAGTGAGGGAGGAGCCTGAAGCTTCACTGGCCTTTGTTTATAGGCATGGCTGGCCGAAACCAGTTCCAAATGGGCTTGTGGCTGTCCTAGAGGACGACCCTCCACTCCTGTGTGATTGACAGCTGCAAGGCTGTGAATGAATGGGATTTCAAATAAAAGGTGAGGCTTTTGGGAATACAGACAGAGTCGACCACTTGAACATCATATCCGATGGAGAGGATGAGCAGAGATGCCAGCAGCACCTTCCAGGACTGCTGAAACTCCGGTGAAGCCTGACAACTGTGCTGACCCCATATTTGTTTTGACAGGGAAGATCCGTGCAAGATGACTTCCTCCCTTGGGCTGGTGGGACCAACTAGACTCAAGGCCTGCTTCATTTTGGCTCATCCCCCGACTTGCTGCCACTTTCCTAGGCTGCAGACCCCAGACGATTATCGAGTGCATCGTCTTCCAGAGAAGAATCGAGCTAAAACTTTGTTGGCACCTTCAAAAACTCCCAAAAGCAGATAATCTTCATCTAGAGTCCCCTCACTAGAGTCCAGGAGCGAGGGACCAAGGAAACTCCAACCAGAACTATTTGTTTCTCTTTGGTGCTGAGAAAAAGGT
This sequence comes from Ambystoma mexicanum, assembly GCF_040938575.1. NCBI lineage: Eukaryota > Metazoa > Chordata > Amphibia > Caudata > Ambystomatidae > Ambystoma > Ambystoma mexicanum. The sequence continues at coordinate 127,202,233 of NC_090932.1, forward strand.
GCCAAAACCACAAGGATGCGGTGAATTGTGTGGAATCCATTGCTGCCGAGTCCCTCTCCAGAGTGCTGCTGCAGAAGCCCTCCAGACGTCCTCCCTTTAGGCACCATGACCAAGGACCATGTCATGATGCCCGCTCCCGGGAAGCCGGTTCAAGCCCTGCGTCCCCGAAAGCGGACATCCAGTCCCCAAGGAAGGACCCAGCAACCCCATATAGGGGCCCTTTGGACAGTGTCCTGGCGCCTATGGCGCCAGGCTCATAAAAGACATCAGTCCTGGCGCCATAGGCGCCAGGCTCATTATGGAAGTGCTTGGGTGCACTTACCTGATGCAGACCATGCTGCAGGATCCCGGCCTCCTTGAGGCCTGAAAGGAACTACTTTACCTGTGGGACTAATTTACCATCCGGGCGTGGTCGGGGATAAATACATACCTGATTGGAGGAAGGATACATACCTGGAACTTCTTCCAAGGCTATTTAAACCCCACCCGAACAGCCACACGTGCTTCGCGTTGTTCTGCATCTAGCAGCTGGACGCTCACCGTGTCTGCTCCTGCATCCTGACTTCTGCCACGCCTGCCAGCATCCTGGATCACCTGCAAAGGAAGAGAAGAAGAGAACAGAAGAAGGAAAAGTCCTTACCTGCTAAATCCGCATCCCGGAGACATCTCGCCGACAATCCTGAAAAGGAAGACTTTTATTTAAAAGCTCATCGCGTCGATCGCTGCAGCGCCGCATTCCACTCACCTTTACAGGGCGCCTCCATGTTCAGCAGCGATCATCCGGATTCGCAGTCACGCCCCAGCGCCTAGGGAGAAAAAGACCAGAACAAAAGGTGAGAGAGAGAAGGGAATAAGGAAAGCTAAATCTCCATGTTAAGACTTACCTGTTGATTCATTCCCTCTTCATTTCCGGTCCGCGCCGCATCCTGTCATTTCCAGACCCCGGCCCCTAAGGGGAAAAAGAGACATCAGCGTTAATGAGCGAATGAAAAGACATTACCAAAAAACGCTCATTAAAGACTTACCTGATTTCTACAAGGATTTCACCTCTCATCTCGGGTCGGTGCCTGTTCCCCGGCATTCCGTACCCCGGCCCATATGGGGAAAAAGACACTAGCATTAGTACATTAATGCATGGACACAAGGGGAACCTCTTATCAAAAAACTTACCTGGAAGCCAAGCAAGTTTGGTTCTCACCAATCCGAAAATCCAGTGAAGTAACTGGATACCAACGTGCCCCTGCATCAGAAGCAGGATGGAGAGCTCGTCCTTCCAGACCCTAAGGTGAGATGCTACGAGGAATCAGAGGAGGGTGAGAGGGGAAAGTGGGAGGCTGATTGCATTACCCCGCAGACAGTTAATCCCCTATTTTCACCTACAGAAGGATACTTCTGCGAGCCAAACAAACCAGATTTGGGGGCCCGGTCCAGTCCGTCTTCCGAACCCTGCGCATCACCTTAGGAGAGGTCACAGCAGCGCGAACCAGGTCAGCGCCTCCGTGGGAGTCAGGTGAGCGTTACAGAACGCGAAGCCTTCCTACAAATTCCCACCCAGGCGCTATAATAAGTTCTGAGACTGATCAGTTGGCCCAATTACTGGGGGAATTACGGGCCGAAGTAAATGCCGCTCGTCAAGAGACTAATGCCCTCAGGAGGGAATTAATAATATCAAAGGAAAGAACTGATGACCTGGCCAGACAGCTTTTGCAAGGTCAAGCTGGGTAAACTCCTCTACCCGGTTCCGGAGGGAACCCCGCTCCTGTGGTTTCCAGTAACCCTGTGCAGATTAATCTACCTGGAAACATGCCGCTGGCCCCACCCGAACGCTTTGCTGGGGACCCCAAACGATTCGCCGTATTCATGAATCAGTGTCGTTTGCACTTCCTATGCAGACCTGGGGCCTTCCCTAATGATCAGACCAAGGTAGCCTTTGTATTGTCATATCTCAGCGGCTGCGCTGCCGATTGGTCAATTCCACTGGTTACTCAAGATGACCCGATTCTCCGTGATTTTCAAAGGTTTCAAGCAAGCATGGAAAGGTTATTTGCTCGACACTCTCAGGGGCAGGCTCTGGATGACGAACTTCTATCCCTGCGACAGGGCAATCAGGACCTCCTATCCTATATTGCAACCTTTAATAGACTAATTGTGGAAACGGGATGGCCAGAGGATAAAAGAGTCACGTTGTTTTATCGAGGCCTACGCAGAGAACTTAAAGATGTCTTGGCCCAAGTTGTAAATCCGCCCCAAGAATGCACAGAGTATATAGACTTAGTGGTCCAATTGGATCACAGACTTCAAAACAGAAAAGCAGATCGGTCCAGGTTTGAGACCCAGGTGTTGGTCAAGACCCATGCTAATCCCAAGGAAGTTGATGTCTCTGAGCCTATGCAAATTGGAGGCGTTAAAGGACCCTTAACTCAAAAGGAATGTGAAAGGAGGCGGCAGTTAAAATTATGTCTTTATTGTGGGAATTTTGGACACTTTCTACGAGATTGCCCGGCAAAACCGCCCCGAAAGGCAGTAGGAGCCGCTGATAAAAACCATGAAGACTCTGTTTCGGGAAACGACTCCGCCCGACAAGTGTAGGGGTCCGCTTGCCGAGCTTGAAAACTAACTCTCAGACCTCGCATTTCATTGTGCCAATGGTTCTCGTAGATCCAGAACAGCCTAAGCGTTTGCATGCAATAAAGGCATACATCGATAGTGGGGCTATTGGAAACTATGTGGATCGTGAATTGGTCTCTAGGATTAACCTCCCTCTCCGTCCTAAAACCAGCAAAGATGTCATCACCACAGTCGATGGAACTGAAATTGCCTCTGGACCGGTAACACATTCCACTACTGAGGTGACTCTTATTGGTCCCGACGGCCATCGGGAGGGTGTTGTGTTTGATGTAATCAAGGCTCCACAGTTTCAAGTTATTCTTGGAATCCCTTGGTTAGAGACACATAATCCTCGAATTGATTGGCGAGCTAAGAGAATAACCTTCCCGGATTGTACACAAACCTGCTACCCAGAAAACCTGAAGATTAATCTAGCATCTGTAACCTCTGCCTCCATGCAACTACCTCCGGAATACCAAGACTTTCAGGACGTCTTCCAAAAGGAACAGGCCAACACGTTACCTCCTCACAGATCGTACGATTGCCAAATCGATCTGGTGCCCGGTGCACAACCCCCTTGTAGCAGGATTTATGCCCTTACCGAACCTGAGAATCTGCATTTGAGACAATATTTGGATCAATACCTAGCTTATGGTTTTATTCGCCCGTCAAAGTCCCCGGCATCCTCGGCTTTGTTCTTCGTGCCCAAAAAAGAAGGCGACCTTAGAACTTGTATCGGTTACCGCGCATTGAACCAGATAACGGTTAAAAACCGTTATCCTCTGCCTCTGATCCCTGAACTCCTTGACCAGGTGAAGGACGCCTGCATATACACCAAGTTAGATCTCCAGGGGGCTTATCATCTGGTACGAGTTAAAGAAGGCGACGAATGGAAAACTGCCTTCCGTACTAAATACGGATTATTCGAGTACCAGATGATGCCTTTCGGATTGTGTAACGCGCCGGCTGCCTTCCAATACTTCATGAATGATGTCCTTCGGGAACTCATCGATGTTTGTGTTGTCGTATATATATCAATGATATTCTGGTGTACTCCTCTTCGGAATCTGATCACAGAAAACACGTCAGGGCAGTACTTGAAAAACTGCGCCAACACAAACTATTTGCTAAATTGGAGAAATGTGTTTTCCATACCACAGAAGTCGAGTTTCTAGGTTTCATCCTGACACCCAAAGGAGTCCGAATGGACTCAAGAAAAGTGGATGCCATCCTCAAATGGCCATCACCTAGCTCTGTAAAAGGTGTTCAAAGCATGCTCGGCTTTGCCAATTTCTATCGCAGGTTTATCCCGGAATTTTCACGCGTGGTACAACCCATTACTGCACTCTTGAGGAAAAATAAACGTTTTGAATGGTCTGAAGAAGCCGAGCAGGCCTTTCAGGATTTAAAAGCTAAGTTTACCTCTGCACCTATATTGAAACATCCGCGTCCAGATCTCCCTTATGTCGTCGAGACTGACGCATCCAGCCTAGCCATGGGAGCTGTCCTGTCCCAAAGAGATCCCGAAACCAACCAACTGCATCCCGTAGCATTTTGGTCCAGAAAATTCTTGGCACCCGAGGTTAATTATGCAATCACGGACAAAGAACTGTTAGCCATTAAGTCCGCTTTTAAAGCCTGACGGCATTATCTGCTTGGCGTTCGACATACCATCACAGTGATCACTGATCACCGGAATTTACAGTATTTGAAAACCGCCAAGGCTCAGTCATCACGGCAGCTCCGATGGGCTTTGTTTTTCACTGAATTTGATTTTGTGATTACCTATCGACCTTGCTGCAAGAATGGCAAAGCAGACTCCTTATCCCGAATTGGAATGGGAGAATCTGATACAAACTCAGACCAGTACCAATAATTCCCGAACAGAGGATTCTAGGCATGACTTTGTTACAGACGCTTGAAGACATTCAAGCCAGAGTGAAACAACTCCTGGACCCTACAACCTTACAGGATTGGATACAAAGGGATCAGACTTTACCATAGATAATGGTTTACCTTATTTCCAAGGACGCTTATTCCTGCCACATAAGGAATTACACGAACTAGTTATTTCCGGTTATCATGATGCATTAATAGAGGGACACCCCAGTATTGCTAAGACAGAGGAAAAGGTGAAACGACAATTTTGGTGGCCCTCTTGGCGAAAAGATGTTAAATCTTTTGTGATGTCCTGTGGTGTTTGCGCTCAAAATAAAAGTCAAAAGAAAAGACCAGCCGGTCTCCTTCAACCTCTAGACATACCGCCAGCACCCTGGCACACCCTATCAATGGATTTTATTACGGACCTGCCTCCTTGTTCGGGGTACAATACTATTCTGGTAATTGTGGATTTGTTTTCCAAAATGGCCCACTTTATTCCTTTGAAAGGTTTATCTTCAGCTTCTGTCCTAGCCAAAGAATTCCTCGAAAATATTGTTCGGCTACATGGATTCCCATCTATACTAATCTCTGACCGGGGAAGCCAATTCATTTCCCACTTCTGGCGCAAATGTTGTCAAATGGCGCAGATCGACGTAAGATTATCGACCAGTCACCACCCTCAGACCGATGGTCAGACCGAGAGGACAAATCAGACCCTTGAGCAATACTTACGGTGTATGTTACAGCAATCTGAAAGCAACTGGAAAGACATTCTTTGGATAGCCGAATACGCATATAATAATTCGGTACACTCTGGAACTGGCCACAGTCCTTTTTATACTTTGTTTGGGCATCACCCTCGAACCTCAAACCTTGACTCACCTCAGAACCTCAGAATGCCTGCAGTAGAACATCTGCATTCTACAATTACCCAAGCCTTCAAAGAGGCAACTACGCATTTACAACAAGCCAAGAGAAAATACAAGGAGAATGCTGATCTACATCGGAGTGAAGCACCTCCGTATCAGATTGGGGATCAAGTGTGGTTAGCTACCAGACATTTACCACTCAAAGGGCCTCGAACTTTTAACCCAAAATATCTGGGACCTTATTCTATTACGGCAATAATTAACCCAATGGCTGTTAAACTTGATTTACCAGCTAGTATGCGAATTCACCCTGTTTTTCATGTGTCACTTCTGAAACCAGTGGTACCCGGAACCCGACTACTCAAACCTCCAGAACCTATTCTAATAGATGGGGAGCCCGAATTCGAAGTGAAGAATATTTTAGACTCAAAAATGTTTAGGTCAAAACTGTTCTACCTAATTGATTGGAAGGGGTACGGACCTCAGGAGAGGTCGTGGGAACCCAGCGACCATGTGCATGCACCTCGATTAGTCAGGAAATTCCACCGACTCTTCCCAGACAAACCAAAACCCCCAGAGGGAACAACCTTGGGAGGGGCCTTGGGGGGGAGTGCTGTCATGATGCCCGCTCTAGGGAAGCCGGTTCAAGCCCTGCATCCCCGAAAGCGGACATCCAGTCCCCGAGGAAGGACCCAGCAACCCCATATAGGGGCCCTTTGGACAGTGTCCTGGCGCCTATGGCGCCAGGCTCATAAAAGACATCAGTCCTGGCGCCATAGGCGCCAGGCTCATTATGGAAGTGCTTGGGTGCACTTACCTGATGCAGACCATGCTGCAGGATCCCGGCCTCCTTGAGGCCTGAAAGGAACTACTTTACCTGTGGGACTAATTTACCATCCAGGCTTGGTCGGGGAAGGATACATACCTGATTGGAGGAAGGATACATACCTGGAACTTCTTCCAAGGCTATTTAAACCCCACCCGAACAGCCACACGTGCTTCGCGTTGTTCTGCATCTAGCAGCTGGACGCTCACCGTGTCTGCTCCTGCATCCTGACTTCTGCCACGCCTGCCAGCATCCTGGATCACCTGCAAAGGAAGAGAAGAAGAGAACAGAAGAAGGAAAAGTCCTTACCTGCTAAATCCGAATCCCGGAGACATCTCGCCGACAATCCTGAAAAGGAAGACTTTTATTTAAAAGCTCATCGCGTCGATCGCTGCAGCGCCGCATTCCACTCACCTTTACAGGGCGCCTCCATGTTCAGCAGCGATCATCCGGATTCGCAGTCACGCCCCAGCGCCTAGGGAGAAAAAGACTAGAACAAAAGGTGAGAGAGAGAAGGGAATAAGGAAAGCTAAATCTCCATGTTAAGACTGACCTGTTGATTCATTCCCTCTTCATTTCGGGTCCGCGCCGCATCCTGGCATTTCCGGACCCCGGCCCCTAAGGGGAAAAAGAGACATCAGCGTTAATGAGCGAATGAAAAGACATTACCAAAAAACGCTCATTAAAGACTTACCTGATTTCTACAAGGATTTCACCTCTCATCTCGGGTCGGTGCCTGTTCCCCGGCATTCCGTACCCCGGCCCCTATGTGAAAAAGACACTAGCATTAGTACATTAATGCATGGACACAAGGGGAACCTCTTATCAAAAAACTTACCTGGAAGCCAAGCAAGTTTGGTTCTCGCCAATCCGAAAATCCAGTGAAGTAACTGGATACCAACGCGCTCCTGCATCAGAAGCAGGATGGAGAGCTCGTCCTTCCAGACCCTAGGGTGAGACGCTACGAGGAATCACAGAAGGGTTTCGAGGAGGGTGAGAGGGGAAAGTGGGAGGCTGATTGCATTACCCCGCAGACAGTTAATCCCCTATTTTCGCCTACAGAAGGATACTTCTGCGAGCCAGACAAACCAGATCTGGGGCCCCGGTCCAGTCCGTCTTCCGAACCCTGCGCATCACCTTAGAAGAGGTCACAGCAGCGCGAACCAGGCCAGCGCCTCCGTGGGAGTCAGGTGAGCGTTACAGACCAGTAACAATGGTCTGCATTGCTGCATCAGGAAGGCATCCAGCTGGAACCTCTTCTTCAATACTAAGGTACTGTGGGGCTCTGGGTATAACTACCTTTTGCCATTTGTAGTGCTCCCTGGCTAGGGAAGTACTATTTTAACCCCTTTGGAGTTAACCTCAACTCATCTGTGCAGGCCTTCCAGCTTGTGCTCAATCAAATGGGCTCCCCTTGAGCTCCAGTAATTTTTCAAAGAACTCCTGACTGTTTGATAACATTTTTCTAAGAAAAGCTGCATCAGAACTGGAACTGTCCCATTGGCTTTGGCTGTCCTTGTTTAATAAAGGTCCCTCTTCCGCACCCTATTGTCTTTGACAGTGCTAGTTCCCTTACAGGTTTTAATTGTTGACACTTTTATTGCTGGGATAAAAGACTGTCTACATCCATCTGTGAGAAACTCACTATTGAACCAGTTGACAGTGTGTTCTTCTTTAACTCTAAACATTTTCCCTCCTCAACCCGATTTTGTAATGGTTAACAAAATTAAGTGCTAATACTAACCTTGATTGCTGTCACTCTATGTGCTGGAACATGTTTAGCATGGAAAATAATAACTCACCTGCATTATTGGTTCTTGTTTAAATGAATTCTATCTTCCATTGAATGTTTCTATTAGTTACTGCTTGTTTTAAAGAATACTTAATTTGCCTTTTGTATGTACATAAATAATTGAATATAACTTTAAGTGTGCAAGTGTTTACTTGCTTCCTTGTGTTTACTGATTTCATTGTGCTACTCTACAGCTTACACTACCCCTCTTAAGATAGACTGGTGTGTAGGGGGTGCCAACCCGTCCCCCCTCAACTGAGTATAGATAACATAATAGGCAGATTAAATGGTTCTATTATTTCAGAAATCAGGATTATAGTGCCTTAATTTAAGGTGAAAAGTGCACCTGGCACTTTGCATATTTGGGTTAGGATGAATCAGGAAATGAAGGGTGCTTTAAAAATCACACACATACCTTATGAATAAGGGATACAAAGTGAGAGATGCTTAAATAAATAAATAATAGCTCCATGAAGAAAATAATAGTGTTGGACAAAAATATATTATAACTCGAGCACAAAATGGTGTCCAGTTCTAAGCCAGGTGTGAAAAACTATGACTCATGCCAAGAGTTTTCAGACAAGCAACAGAGGCTGACACATTGGAGATAGTCCTTGGCAGTATCTCGCAGTGAGATAATTGGGTTTGTTAGGTTAAAAATGGAACTTGGCAGGAAAAGTAGACAAGATTAATGATGACTTGGATACATTTATCTATGTTCTTAATGAGAAGGGCACAATGTGCTTCATGCCGACTATTTTGAGAGACCGACTGTATTATTTTGCACCATATTATAGAGTTTATCTATTTTTCCACAGTATAAGGCACTAACTAACTTGGTAGGACCTCGAAAATCAGATAAAGAGTAGACACTGATGTGATGAAGGTGTTGTTGGCAGAAGTTGAGAATTGTCATAAATGTGTCCAGCTAAGTCTAAAATAAGCTTATCAGTTTTGTGCGTCTGAGAAAATTGTGGATTCCAGCTATGCTAAAGAGGGCTTGGTGTACACCAGATAAGCCATCCAATGATATTGAAGGGATATTTGTTATCTGACTAAGAGGACCTATCAGAAGCATACTCTGACCAAGGTAGTCATTTGCATAAGGATGTTGCATCATCCAAACAGCCTATATAAGCAGGTTGAAGGCAAAATGTTTTTGAGTGTGTCCAGAGCGTGTCTTGTAACTACAGCTAATAAAAACTGCCTAGACCCTTCCATGCGCCTGATTTTCTCTGGTCTCTCTCTCAGAGGAATCTTCATGGCTACCTGGTGTTTGATGGAGGATGGGGACCAGGGCCCTCTAGTCACTGGCTGCTCAGTAACTCTACCAACTTATGCAGTACATGCCTATATTAAGAGTTGGGGCTGCCTAATACCAAGAGATAGGTCATGTGAAGTCCCACACCAGTTGGACTTTACAAAATCTTACCTAACATGCTGCTATGTTCTTTTTCAATTTTAGAATTTTTTTGTTCAGGTTGAACTCTTTGAATTCTTTAATGGTGGCATTTAGTTCGGGTAGTTTCTTTGTGTATGCTTCGAGGACTATTTTGGATTTTAGTAGATCTCTTTTTTGTTCAATCTTGTTAGGGAGAATTTTCATTTCTGTGCCAAATCCCTTTAACCTTAGAGACCCCCAGCTCTTTTGCTGGACTCAGGGCTTTCGAATGTTTACTCCTGAGTGAGTGAGACCTTTTTCTCACTCACTCATGTGTTTTCCTGACTAAGATTTTCTATGTTCTTTACTGTTATATAGAGGCTGGTAAACTCCATAGGCATCTTCCTTTCCATTGTGACACACAGCACCATTTGTTCAGTACCAGTACCACTGAGAACTCCTTTGGACTTCTCTTCTACTGTTCCCAAGTACAGTAAGATGGCCCTGTCTTACTTACCTTTACTTTATGGGTCCAGCACACAGCACCCTATGTGGAGTGCTGGGGGGTTACATAGTAACTCCTTTACCCCTTTCCTCATGTAACATTTTATTACATTAACTCACTTGAATGGCTGGTGGGATTGGTTTATGTTTTACTAACTTGTGACATGTATCTGTGCAGTGCTGCACCAAAGGCTGGCCATTTTCTCAAAATGTCTCCTATCTTCTTTTTCGCCATTTGTTGTTAGATAGTTTCTCCTGGGCTTTTACTCTGTTGTTTGCATCAGGTTTGAGTCCATTGTGTGATTTGTCTTTGGCGAGCTTCAGACCTGAAACCCGCCCAGCCTCCAGTGATTATGGAAAGGCAGGAAATGAGGGAGGGTCCCACAACCTCTCTGTCCTTTGTCTCTACGTGTACCTGAATGAACCCAGTTACAATTGGCCAGCTGGCTGTCATAGAGGGCAGCCACCCTGCTGTGTGACTGCCAGCCTAGGGCTGTGAATGAATGGGAACTTGCATAAAAAGCGAGGTTTTTTGGACTAAGAGCTGAGTCGACCACTGGAGGACAACATCCAAAACAGAAAATGAGAGCGAAGTGCCCGGTGGAGCCCTGCAGCTGTGCAGACCCTGTTTTCGAATCGACAGGAAAGACCCGTAAAAGACGATTTCTTCCCTTAGGCTGGTGGGATCAACTAGCCTTGAGACAAACTCTATTTTGGCACAATCCTCGACCTGCTGCGACTTTCCAAGGCTGCAGAAGCCCAATACCGGGGGTACCTTGACAACCTGTGTATGCATTGTCTTCTGAAGTCTGAATCCAGCCAGATCTTCGTGGGCATCCAGAGGACCCTACAAAAGCAGGAACTCCACATCCAGAGTCACCTCACCAGAGTCCAGGACCGAGGGATCAAGGAAATTCTAACCTCACATTTTCGTTCTTCTTTGGCACTGAGAAAAAGGCGCCAAAACCACAAAGAGCCACTGAATTGATGGAAATCCATTGCTGCCGAGTCGCTCTCTCGAGTGCTGCTGCAGGAGCCTGCCAGACATCCTCCTTTTCGTCACCACAACCAAGGACCAGGTACAAGGGTCTACTGCATTGCATCCAGAAGACAACCAGCTGGAACAACTTCTTCATGTCAAAGGTATTGTGGGGCTTGGGTAAATGATCCTTTTGCCATTTGGGGTGCTTCCTATCTTGGGGAGTGCAATTTAACCCTACACTAAGTTGACCTAAACTTACCTGCAGTGGCCTTACAGCTTGTGCTTTCTAAAGGCGGCTCTTCTTGAGTTGCTGTGATTTCTCTTTTGAACACTGACTATTTAAGAACATATTTATAAGAAGAAGAGCATCAGAACTTTGACTTTGCCCATTTACTTTGGCTGTCTTGGCTCCCTAAATGCCTCCATCGGAACCTATTGGCTTTAGCAGTGCTTGTTGCCTCACAGGTTTTAAATGTTGGATACTTTATAATGGACTGCCTGCATCCCTTTGGGAGAATCTAACTGTTCTTATGACCTATCAGTTTGTTCTGATCTAACCCTAACCTTTCCTTCCTTAAATAACTCAATACTGCAAAGGTGATACCATATACATGCTATACTGACCTCAAATGACGTCACCTCTGGGTGCTGGAACATGTGTAACATATGAATGAATTACTCACCTGCTTTATTGTTCACTTTTTGAATTAAATCTGAACTTGGTCTTAATGTTACAGGTAATTATTGCCTTTTAAAGAATGTTTTAAATATCCTTGTGTATAAATAAACAATGTATTATAAGTGTGTAAGTGTTTAATTGAATACTTGTATTTACTGATTTCATTGTACAACTCTACAGCTCGCATTATCCCTCTTAGGATAAGCCTGGCTGCTCAGTCACACTACCAACCTGTGTACTACAGGTCTATATTAAAAGGTGGGTTACCTAATACCAAGAGAAAAGTCGTGTGTAGTCCCACACCAGTTGGACTGCACTAATTCTTACCTAACAAATCTCTGTCATAGGTTTTATTGACACCGTTTTTGCTGTATTTATAATCATGATGAGCGCCAGTCCTTTGTGCACTTGCGAGCTTTTAACTCCAGTCCTTATGGAACAGGAGCCCCTCCAGGAAGACTCGGGGCTCAATCTTGTTTATCAAACCATTAGATGCTGTGTGAAATCTAAGGTACTCTGTCATAAGAGGACCATGCAATTTTGTTTGAATCCATTTTTTAGTAAGTGCCGCTATTTCATTCCATTCGTCATCCGTTGAGGCAGTCTCCACTACTGTAATGTTGTTAATGATAGAAGGTGTTGATGGAATCCCTTCTTGCAATTCCTACGCAAATTCCCGAAAGTTGAGTTCAGCCATGATGAATGCAGTGAAATAATTAGTTATTGAAAGTCATCTGTAGCTTACTATGGTGCAGATATGATGGAATGCCACAGGAGTACTATGACACTGAGCATCTCTGTATATGTATATCTACTAAGCTTCTACCACGTAGATACTTGCTGGTGGAGGAACGGAAAATAGTTTTCAGGGGCTACCACATTGTGGGTGCGTCAGAAGGACTAAGGAGACCAAAGGGAGTGGGGGGATTTAAGCTTGACAGTGGTTAGAGGGGGTTATGCCCAAGCACTATTTTATAACACGAAAGAAAGGGGAAAAAAAAGAAGAAAAATAAAAGGTTTAGAATATCTTAAGGAATACTGTCAAACACTGGGGAGTGAGGAAGATTCACTAAACAAGAATTGAAACAGGTCTGTAACTGTTGGGAAGTTGATTTGAGATATGAGGTTTTCACGGGGGTCGGGGTTGCTGAAACACGCAGAGATAACTGAGGAGCAGAGTGGAATACAGTTTGGGAACTGCTATGAGTTAGATGATTGAGAAATGGAATTCATGACTTGTACTTTATAGTCTGTATAGAAAATACTGGAGATGTGAATGTCTGCAGTATGAACGGAATCTGCATAGCATTATAACTACCAGGTAATACCATGACAGACAGGTTTTCTACTGCCCCTCCGTTTATGGTCCAACTGGGGACATGTTTTTAAGTGCTACGGGATAATAGACAAAACACTTTTCATGGCTCGGTTTCCTTTGTGTTCTCCATCCCCTTTTTTCCTTTTTTCTTTTACACATGCCGTGCTACAGTCCTGAATTTGCACCAAATATCGTGATCAGTCTGGGTTCACTATTCTGAAGGAACACAAGGATTGATATATAGTAAGAGGGACTACCTTTGATCCTTTACACCCGGTGCACCTGGCCACTGGTTAAGAGCCACCTGTCTTTTTTCGAGACCCAGCTTTCTCTTTATTTCATACTTTTACTGCAGCAACGGCAGGTTAAATGAGAAGTAATTCTGACATACAGCAATTGTGTTGTGTGTCTTTTCTCTGTCCCCTCATGTGTGTGTCTTTCTCCCCCTCCCCCTGTTTCCCTCCTTCTGCCCCTTATCCGCCCCTTCGTCCCTGATTTTTGTACCCATTAGAAAGATGAGTTTTCCATGTCCACTAACTGATAACGCACCGTCCCCGTTTTGAAAGCCGCGACTACCCGAAGGACACTGTTCCTGAGTTCGTCAGCCTAGGTTCTGCCTCTGCAGAGGGGACCAGCATTGAAGTCAAGGGTTCCCTTACCCCTCACAGTAAGATGTGTCCGCCGTGAGCTGTTTTTTTTTATTGCCAAGCTAACTAAATTTAAAAAAATGTCAGTTCCTTTCTTGACTTAACCGTATATTTGCAACCATTCACACACATCCCACTAATTTGCTTCCATTTGTCACACATATCTCCTACAAGATCTTCAAACCACGCCCCGAAGAAGAAGAAACCTTTTACATTTGTCCCCGAAATGCGTTAACACAAGGGGATACCGGTGGTCCTTCTGTCATGACCACCTTACCAACTAGTGGAATTTTTCCTGTCCATTCTTTGTTTCCTCTGCCCGCGTCGGCAGACCCAATGGGGGTTCACTTCCAAGAATTGCTGCATTGACATTTTGAACATAAAATAACAGGAAGTGCACTGCTCTCTATTTGTTCATATGGAAATGTACTGTTCTCTAGTTGTTTCTAACTGATGACATTGTCAGAACAGTAGGACGAAGATATGGAATCATAACTGTATACAGCACAATTTAGTTTTAAAACTGCTGGATCAATTTGTTTCATTAGTAAATAGATGCTCTGGGCCTCATTGCGAGGTAGGTGGTAAGGGATTACCGGCACCGGTAAGGACACCGGGTCCCTTCCTTAACGCTTGGTTTTACCAGGAGTTATGGATGGGACCCGTTAAGGGACTTCAGAGCTAATAACGGTACCGCAAAATGCGGTACCGTTATTAGCTCCATCGCCATTCCCATTGAGCCCTATGGGGGCTCGAATGGGAATGGGGAATGGTTCCCGGAATGGGGATTTACGGGTCCCCCAAGGTTGAAATGACCAGGTAAGTCCCTATTTCGGCAACCCGGACCCGGAATGCAGTAAGGGGGTAGCCATGGTGCTAGTAGCACCATGGCTACCTCCTACCTCGTAATGACGCCCTCTGGTTCTGCTTTATACTTTCTCACTCTCTTCACTTTCTTATGACCAACTTCGTGGTCACCCACTATTCCCCAACACTAGCTTGTGTCTATTCACTAATATGCACTGCTACTTTTCTTTTCTTTTATGATTCTAGTGTGGTCTTTCCACACTCAAGATACATACCTACATTACAAGGTATGGCAAATGTATTCAGAGCTGCTATCATTTCAAATTGTATAGCATATAATGAAATACTTTCTATTGTGTGTTGAATTTTTGGAAAAATAATAATTCTAAGCTTCATGAATCCACAGCTGTGCTTTTATGTTCTTTGGCATATATTTACTTTATTGGGATTTGTTTATCTTCCCAATTTATTGCTTGATACTATAAGGTTCGTACACATCAATTACACTGGTATCAACACGTGGCAGTAGTTTCTTATCTTATGATGAATGTTTGCAGTACATACTTTATTAGGTGAAAGAGACAATCGTCTTACAAAGAAAATTTTCTGTATAATAGAATACTTTTGTTCTGATTTGAAAAGCAAAAACTGTGAATTATATGTACACATTTTGTGTTTATGAATAATCTTGGTTAAATAAATATATTAAAAAAATACAAACATTTTATAAAGAAAAGCAACTGTATGATTTATGTTACATATTAGTTTCAATGACTTTCTGAATTTGTGAATATTAGGAATGGTCGTATTGACCTGATTGTATGTAGTGCGCCTGGGATTCTATGTCAAGACCGGAGGCTCACATTATGCTTCTCTTCCTTTATTATCGCATGTAAGGAAAAGCTCAGCAGCAAGATGTTTTGTGTGCACCTTGTATATTAGCATACTTATAAAGAAGGTGCATCAAACATATAATAAAACATATAACAAAACTCCATAGAAATGTATCTCAAGTCCATAACAGCTCCACAATGGCAAAAAACTACATTTCCCATGATGCTCCCCAAGTTCATTCAGTGTCCATAGCTATGTGACGCCCTCCCTCCAATGGGGGCGTGCAGGTAATGACTGAAGCATATCAATAGATTAATTATATATATTTGCTATCTATATTATATGTACTATTGATTATCACGTATCGTGTTGTTTTTTTGACTGCTTTTCTTGTCAGGCGTATTTTTCCTTGTTTTCTTCCGACGCCAGCTACTTCCTGCTGGCGTCGGAGTCTATATTTATTACAAACTTTTCGTTCGTGTATTCCACTTGCAGCGTCTTTACTGACCGCTTCAGCGGGTACCGCCATGACTGCGCTGACTTCCCCGGCCTGGAGGACGTTCTCGCGGGCCCCGGGGGAAGACAGCGCAGCCTTTGACAGTGCGCTGTGCCACCCGCGAACCACCAGGGGGAGCTCCTGCTCTCCCTGGTCCTTTTCTTCAGGCTCCGGCGCTCGCGTAACATTTCCATTCGGAATATGCGAACGAGAGTCTTCCGCTTGCCACATTATTTTTGGAAGAATATAAAAAAAAAGAAAAAGTCACACGACTAAGAATTAAGGAATTCTCTGATCTGCTGCTCCAGCTTGATTAGGGAGCACACATAGAAGGCAAGAATTCAGAACAGGAGTGAATTAAGTACTCCAACAGAAACGAAAAATATATAATATATTTGATGGATTGACAACCACTGGGCTTTGAGAGAAGGTGATCGGTGAGTCCAGAGAAAAAATAAAAAATAAAAATAAAAGGAAGGTGCTTATTATAATTATCATGGCAGCGCAGTATTCCCCTCAATCAAATCAGGTCTGGTCTGAAGGTGAGGAGGAATCATGTTATACTGATGAGGTGGCTATGGAAAAAAAGCCTTCAAAAGGTATTGGGATCCACTGTTGAGAACAGCATTAAAAAGGCTGTGTCAGGCATGCTCCTGCCAATACAACAGCGTCTAGACAATATGGAGGAGCGCATGCCAGAGGCATCTCCGACAGGGAGAAAAAAGACCCAGAAGAGGAAGCACCTTACACAAGGGGGATGTAGTCCGGCTCGCAAGGACCTTCTAACCTGAGGAGGAAAACAGGGGTACGAGACCCTCAAGCCCGGAGGGAGATGGACAGGGCATGGAAGATGATCAAAGTGCAAGAATATATGATGAAGATCTAACGCACACTTCCTCAGATGAGGATACCCAGATATGGGGTTCAAAACCCTCAACCTCAGGGATTGAGGCAGCCCCCACCCCCAGGAGAAGCATCGGGGAACAGCCACCTGAAAAGGGGATGTTCGCTCCCGAAGATTTAGTACATCCCAGATCCTCTGACTGGGAGCCATCAGCCAGAAGAACTGAGTACATTTTTAGCAGGCTGCGCAAGCCTCTCAACAAAGAGATCAGAGCGAGACTTCGGACAGAATGCCCACGTCCAGAGATACCAGACAGAGTGGCTCTGACTCTGGAACTTGATTCAAAGATGATCATGTTCTTGGGCAAGCATGTGAAAGATCCTAGGAAAGGCATTGACCGAGCCTGGAAGTCTTGCCAGGATAAACTTCTGGATGTCACCAGTCCCCTTGCAAAGATCCTAGACCTGGCGGAAGAAGCCTCCATCTCTTCAGACCCTATTGACCCAGTGATCCTCTCCTGTTGGGCTCAGAGAGCAATCTGTCTACTGTGCAATACAAGCTGCGCTATTTCTACTGAGTGTCGAAAGGGCATCCTCTTTAAAATTGACTCGAAGCTAACTGAACTGGCTAACACTGAGTCCGGTGCTGCCGCGCAAGGCTTACTCTTTCGGGATCCTTTCATGAAGGAAATGTCTAAGTTTGTCGGTACCTTTACTGCTTTGCACAAAGCTCAGGCCTCCATCAAGAGGGTCTTTGCATCAAAAATCTTCTCCAGTGTCGGTTGAGGTCGCTCGTCCGGCCGCTATTCCTTCGTCAGAACACCTCAATACCAGAGGGAGCAACACAATGTCTGGCAAGAGCGCACCAATACCTATTTTCCGTCTAGAGGACGAGGCAGAGGGCGTTTCTGGAGGAGAGCCGCTAAGAACACAGCCCAGCACCAACCCGCAGGTCAGTCTGCTCATACCAGCGCCATTGCCACATATACCCATTGGTGGGAGGATAACACTCTTTACAAATGCGTGGGATGTCTTATCAGGGGACGCCTGGCTCAGGGACGCAGAGCGCGGCCTGCGTCTAGAGTTTTTCACACAGCCCTTCCAGCTCATTCACTCCGCTCCTATAGTGATGTCCGAAATAGATCAGAGTGCACTAGACGGTGAGATTCACAGCCTATATCAGAAGCATGAGATTCTCCCCTGCTCGAGTCCGGGCGGTTTCTTCAGCCCAATTTTTCTAGTGCGCAGGAAGGAGAAGATAAGGCCCATAATAAATCTGAGAGCGCTTAATGATTTTATGATCTACCGTCATTTCAAGATGGAAAGCATTCACATGCTCAGAGACATCTTGAGGCCAAACGATTGGCCAATGCGCCCGGACCTAGAGGATGCCCATCTCGCAGTGCCCATTCATCAGGCACATGTGAGTTACCTAAGGTTTTCTTGGGGTCTTAAAGACTGGGAATTCACAAGTCTGCCCTTCAGGCTCTCTTCAGCACCCTGGGCCTTTACCAAACTCTTGAGACCAGTGGTAGCTCATCTCAGAGAACAGGGCGTCCGACTAATAGTGTACTTGGACGACATTATTCTTATGGCTCAATCTCAAGAGCTAATACAAGAACAGGCCAAGCGGGCTATAGATTTGCTGCACAGTCTCGGCTTTCTCATCAATTGGGAAAAGTCAATTCTTTGTCCTTCCAGTAATCTAGAATTTCTGGGGTTCGTAGTGGACACTCAAAATGCACAACTTCGTCTCCCAGCTGCAAAGATACGTTCCACCAAGCGGGAGATTCGCAGGCTTCTACAGAGGGATTTAATCTCTCTACGGGAGCTAGCGAGGGTGATAGGACTTCTATCCTCGTCTATCCAAGCAATATTTCCCGGTCCCCTTCATTACCGAGAACTGCAAAGATTGAAAGGTCAACACCTAAGGCGCAGTCTTTCTTACTCTCAACACCTGACACTGTCCCCCAGGCGAGAACAGAACTCAATTGGTGGCTCACGCACATGGAGGCCTGGAACGGCAGAGCCATCTTCGGGTTCCAGCCCGGATATCATCATCGAATCAGACACCAGTCGTTCCGGTTGGGGAGCGAGATATGGCTCAGTAGTTCCGGGAGGGAATTGATCCCCACAGGAGTTGGAGATGCACATAAACTGTCTGGAGCTTCTGGTGGACTCTTTTGCAGTTCACTCCTTTGCCAGGAACAAAGTGAGCTGTATCTTGCTGAAAATGGACAACATATCCGCAGTAAGATACATAAATCATCTGGGTGGTACCAAATCACATCCACTAGCAGAACTAGCCAAAGACTTTTGGCATTTCTGCCTGGATCACCAATTTTCCATCACGGCAGAATATATTCCGGGTCTCAGGAATGTGATAGCGGACTGGCATTCTCGCCATTACGCCGATTCCAGCGGCTGGAGACTCAACAGAGACATTTTTCTCTGCCTGCAACAGATCCGGGGGTCCAATGTCCAAAGATCTTTTTGACTCCCGTCTCAACACTCAACTTCCAGTGTTCTACAGCTGGAGACCCGACCCAACAGCCTCTGCGACAGATGCATTCTTGCAGCCATGGACAGAGTGGGTTCACTACGCATTTCCCCCCTTTTCCATGATAGCGAGGACCCTGGCGAAGGCACGTCAGGACCAAACAGAGCTAGTTCTCATAGCCCCAGTCTGGACTTCTCAGACCTGGTATCCAGTTCTTCTGGAACTTTCTATGGTTTCTTCAATCCTTCTACCCCATTCTCCGGATTTTCTATTTAATTTGTGGAGCCAAGCTGACCCCCTGCTCCTTTCTGGGTCCCTGACTCTGGCGGCTTGGAGGATTTCAGGGCGAGATGGAGGACTCTGGGCATGTCCCTCAAAGCAGTCCATAACATTGAGGAGAGCTGGGCTCCCGCAACCCTCAAGAGGTATTCCAATTCCTGGAGCGCCTGGAGGGCCTGGTGTCAGGACCAGGGTTTTCACCCAGTTTCAGCACCTTTAGAGGAAATTCTCAATTTCTTAGCCTCTCTGGTGGAAAGAGGACTTGCGTACAGAACAGTGAACGCTTATCGCTCTGCAATTTCCGCAGGCCACAATCTCATACAAGGGGCTCCAGCTGGAGAGCATCATCTTGTTTGCAGACTGCTTAAAGGCGTCTGACTTACAGTGCCGCCTGCGTCCCGTTATGACAAATTGTGGGACGTTAACAAAGTGCTCAATCTTTTTCTCTCATGGCCGCCTAACGAGGAGCTATCACGTACGGCTTTCTCTGGCAAGCTTACTACCTTGCTTTGTCTATGTTCTTGTAGAAGAGATTTGTCAGAGCTCTAGACCTAGCGGACAGGTCCTTTTCTCCTGACAGTATTGTTTTTCACATATGGAGAAGGACTAAGTGCGACTCGAAAGTAATTTCTTACCCAGATTTCAGGGAACAACGCAAGCTTTGCTTAGTACAATGTTTGAAAACCTACGAAGAAGTGACAACTTCCCTTAGGATCTCGCCTAACGGTCAGCTTCTCATAGCTATTCGCAAACCCCACAAAGCAGTCTCAGTCCATACTTTAGCACGCTGGGAACGCTGCACCCTAGCACAAGCAGGGATAGATACTCTTCAATTTGGTGCCCATTCTGTTAGGGAAGCCATGGCCTCCAAAGTCTTTCAGGTTGGTGTTCGTTTAGAGGACATCACCAGGATGGCGGATTGGGCAGGAGAGTCGGTATTCAAAGAGTTCTACCTGAAACCAGTAGAACAGCCTGCCTCGATTGTGATAAGTAAGCTTTGAACGAGAATAATGTGAGCCTCCGGTCTTGACATAGAATAAAGACTTTCCATAATAACTTACTAGAAAGTCTTAATTCTATTAAAGACACGGAAGCGAGCATTATCCCACCCAGCGAGGGAAAAGAGTGACGCATATCACTTTAGAGTAATTTTAAGCTTTGTAATAAACTGTTGTTAATTGAAAATACATGAATAGTTGTACACTAATACAATGCTCTTTTCTCTCCCACCCCACAAGGGAACTAGGGTTACCATACGCATGAAGTAATTATAGTTCTGTATCTTTTTCTTGACAATGTCTGCAGACAAGCCCGGCTAATCCACAGATCGATGCATCTTCTTCTGGTTGACCGCTGTTGTGTTTCTACTTATTCACGGAGAGCTATGTTCGCAGCCTCGAAAGAGGAAGTTACTTCTTGTTCAAGACTGTTTATGGGAATACCTGCACGCCCATTGGATCATTCAAATATATTATATATTTTTCTTTTCTGTGGGAGTACTTAATTAACTCCTGTTCTGAATTCTTGCCTTCTATGTGTGCTCCCTAATCAACCATGGAGCAGCAGATCAGAAGAATTCCTTGCTTCTTAGTCGTGTGACTTTTTTTATTTTTTATATTCTTCTAAAAATAATGAGGCAAGTGGAAGACTCCGGCGCCTGCGTTCGCAGTAACCGTTATTCCGAACGGAAATGCTTATGCGAGTGCTGGAGCCTGAAGAAAAGGACCAGGGAGAGCAGGAGCTCCCCCTGGTGGTTCACGGGCGGTGCCGCGCACTGTCAAAGGCTGTGCTGTCTTCCCTGCCGCCCGTGAGAAACTCCTCCAGGCTAGGGAAGTCAGCGCAGTCACGGCGATACCCCCTGCAGCGGTCAGTAAAGACGCTGCAAGCGGTACACAAACGAAATGTTCGCAATAAATATAGACTCTGACGCCAGCAGGAAGTAGCTGGCATCGGAAGAAAACAAGGAAAAATACGCCTGACAAGAAAGGCAGTCAAAACAACAACACACTATGTGATAATCAATAGTACATATAATATAGATAGCAAATATATACAATTAAGCTATTGGTATGCTTAAGTCATTACATAAACAGAATTGAACAAGAAGTGACCTTATCTCTTGCTGTGAGCAGCAAAGAAAGAGGAAGTTACTTCTTGTTCAACACTGTTTATGGGGAAACCTGCACGCCCATTGAAGGGAGGGCGTCACATAGCTATGGACACTGAATGAACTCGGGGAGCATCATGGGAAATGGAGTTTTTTGCCATTGTGGAGCTGTTATGGACTTGAGATACATTTCTATGGAGTTTTGTTATATGTTTTATTATATGTTTGAGGCACCTTCTTTATAAGTATGTTAATATACAAGGTGCACACAAAATATCTTGCTGCTGAGCTTTTCCTTATATGCGATAATAAAGGAAGAGAAGCATAATGCTCGTCTCCGTGTCTGCAACAGAATTAAGACTTTGTAGTAAATTATTATGGAAAATCTTTATTCTCTTCTGATAGGGGGAGGTTTTGTATGTTACATTTATAGACACACCAACCTTGAGCCTGGTTGGTTTTTCCATGCACCCCTGAAGAGTAGAAATGAATGCAATACACAAAGGACTACAACTTGAGTTGTGGAAATATAGAGTTTACCCCCCACATATACTTTTTCCAACATTGTAAACCTGTTTTTCAAAGTACTTTGTGACATGGGTCAAAGGTCATGTGAGATCCATAAACACCCTACGAAGTGACCCTTCTTGATGAAATCATATTTTGTTGGAAGCAGGTTAAGATTACAAGTCTGATTGATATAACAACTCACTCTGTGAAGCCGAGCTAGGTTCCTGTTAAGATGGAATTTTGTTCTACTTATAGTAATACCGGTCCGCTCGCTTTGACATCCGTGCAAAACCTGCTGACTCAAGTTCCAGCAGGGCCAAATTCAGCCTTTCACCCTTCCGAGGTCGATAAATGAGCACCACACACTATGGGTAATAATATGCAGCGCTCAGATACCCGAGGGTTCATAGCGCTATATAAATGCTAAATTATTATTATTAAACATTAGTCATCTGAAACTGAGTCAACAGGAAAATCGAACGATATGAGACTGGCATGATTTGTGTTCCCTTTTTATAAAATGGCCCTATTACTGCCACTAACCATCTGGAGCAATCATGCCAGTCACCAAAACATAGTTAAAGACATTGGTCATTGAGGAAGGGAGGGAAAATCCATATTTGCCCTAAATAGGTCGACTAGAACAGGACCAACACCTGGGATTTCATTTGCAATCCGAACTTTGAATGTTGTGTTCACTCCACTCAATCTGATTTGTCCTTCGTGTTATGCTGCAATGGTGGTTTCCTCACTGTTGGGGTTTCTCTTACTTTGGTTTGACCTCCTTTCCCATAAATCTTTACAAAATGTTAAAATGTCGTTTAGTAACATGGAAGCAATATACTGGATATTGGGCTGTGACTGAGGGTAATGGAAGTGAATAATTAATTCCAACTTTCTAATTTCCTTTCTTTTTCGCAAAACTGGTAATGAAGAGTTAGGTGATACATTTCAGGGACGTCATTTCACCAAAATGCCTGGGGTACGAAAGTGACATCACACGACCCTTGACTTCTGATGACATCACAGGTAGTGATGTCATTTGACCCCACTCCGAAGTGATATTGCGGGAAGCAATGGAAAACGACCATTCACCCCTTGAATAAACAGGAAGTGACATCAGATAGCATTGTTCCTAAGTACTCTATGAAAAATATGGTTATGATATCACTATAACGTGATATACATTTCATACAAGAATGGATCGCCATATGTATCATTAAGATCAGTGTGTATAGGCCCATATTACCAAATTACTGTGAATGCAAGCAGACGTCCATGGCCAAATGATAATGATGTGTTATTATATAGCACTTACACTTAAGCGCTTTATATAAAAAGATATACATGCAATATCACCCAACCTGTGTTGGTACTCATTTATGGACCTCAGAAAGATGAAAGGCTGAGTTTAGGTGTTTAAGAACAGACTAAATCAGTGACTCACCCCCTGAAGTATGCCGAAAATAAACTTTTAATGAGTCTAGCAATTATTGTACAAAATTCCAGAAAAACAAATCATTTGCTATTTCTATTCTTTCTTATTTAGAGTCACTGCTGAAAGTGTTAGACTTGTGGCACCCCTTTTTTGTTTTGAGAGACTTGAACAAGAAAGCCAGCCACTCCAGAAGCCACTTGGGTCTGGTCACAGCCCAGGAGCTTCCACACAAAACTTTTTTTTTTTTACTTTTTTTTAGGTGTAGCAAGTGAGACCTTAGGGGTCGCCGTTGCAACCCTTGACAACCCCTAAATGACGTTCCTGGTATATTTTGAGGATTTGTAAATATTCCGTCTTGAAGTGCTATTTTATCTGATGCGACAAATCCATTCAAACCTCCAAATAGACAATAATAGGCAATAATAGTGTCATAAACATACCTTTAACTCCTTCTGGTGCTCCTGATCATCATCCATAAAGGCGTGCGTCATGAACATTTGTATGGCTTGTCTCTCACAGTCCTTTTGAAGGTCCAAGAAACACTTCAGTGTTGCCGTTGGGAATTTTCCTTGCTCCCTCATTTGCTTCTCATAGTGAGTGACTGCCTTTTGGACTGCTTCAGAATTCTCTATCCGAGCAAGAGCACAGACTGTGCTCATTATGCAAGGAACAGTTCCACTGCGAATGGTGTCCACAAGGGACAAGACCAGCTTTGCCAAAACTGAAATGGAATCACAGACCATTAGCTTCCAGTGGCAGACATTTTAAGATTTTGAGTTGAGGGATGATGTCAACAGTACAAAGTTAAAACCCTACATTAAGCTGTGTAATTAATCAAATAACTACTGTAGCAGAAATAAGGCTATGTTAGTTACCAATCATACTTTAACAATAGTGCTCCATTAAATGTGTATTTGTTTTTAATTAATGTAAGGATATTTTCCAACACCAATGATGTACAGAGTACATTACAGAAGACAGACGCAGGCCATGGGTAGGGTGCCCTTTGAATGGTGGAATAGACAAAGAAGACCTGCTGATGAAAGGATAATATGAAGGATCATAGGAGAGGGACTTCGGGACAAACATAAATAAAATGACATTTAGGGCCTAGGCCAGAATTTACATAACAACAATTTGCAATTGTGTATTCCAGTGAGATGTTAGCAAGATAGGTGAGCTTGGTGGTCAGTTGAGAGAGAATGGAGTGAGTCTTAGAAGACTCCCTTCTTCGTCGGCAAGTGGAGCTTGAGCCTGGTTTTGAAATGTTCCACTAACAGAGTAGCCTTAAGGCGGGGTGGGCTATTCCAATGGAATGGGGCAAGCAGAGAGAATGAGCAAAAGCGGGAGAAGGTACGTAGGGCGGGGTTTAGGCAGGTTGATGAGACAAGAGGAGCGCATATTTCAAGAGGGAGAGTAGAGTGAAATACAGTCCGAGTGGAAGAGGGGGAAAGGCTGTGGATGGCTGTTAGGTAAGCATTTGTAGAGTCCAATTGGTGTGGGACTTGAGAAGACTATCTATTGGTATTAGGTAACCCACCTTTTGAAATATTCCTGCACTACAAAAGTTGGTAGTGTGACTGAGCAGCCAGGCTTATCTTAAGAGGGGTCATGTGAGATATAGAGCTGTACAACAAAATCAGTACATACTGGTATCCAAGTAAACAATTACACACTTAAAAGTCATAGCATAAATATTTATTTATAATTACACAAGGATAATTAGACAATCTTTAAAAAGCAGCACCTAATAGTAACATTAATCCCAAAGTTAGGATTCAATTCAACAATTGCAATAAAGCAGGTAAGTAACTTTTCATATTTTATACATATTCCAGCACATTACGTCATTTGAGGTCAGTAATAACACATGTTTGTGATCACCATTGCAATATTGAGTTATAAGGAGGGAAAAGTTATGGTTAGATCAGAACATACTTTGTACTTTTTAAAAACAGTTAACACTCTCCCACAGGGATGCAGGCAGTCTTTTATCCCAGCAATAATAGTCACTGCCAAAGCCAATATGTTCACAAGGGGGCCTTTAGGGAGCCAGGACAACCAAAGTCAATGGGCTAGTTCAACATTCTGCTGCTCGCTTCTTAGAAAATGCTTTAGAAAAGTCAGTAGTTCAAATAGAAAATCACAGAAGCTCAAGAGGCGCCACCTTGAAGAAGCACAAGCTGAAAGACCAGTGCAAGTGGGTTGAGGTCACTCACAAGAGGTAAAATAGTACTCCCCAAGCAAGGATGCACTACAATTGGCAAAAGGTAGATGTGCTTTCAGCCCCACAGTACCTGTGAATTGAAGAATTTGCTCCAGCTGGATGCCTACCTGCTGCAGTGATGCAGACCCTTATTCCTGGTCCTTGGTCGTGGTGACGAAAGGGAGGACGGCTGGTGGGCTTCTGGGCAGCACTCGAGAGAGGGGATCTGCAGCAATGGATTCTCCTTGATTCAGCTGACTTTTACGGTTTTGGCGCTTTTCTCTCAGTGCCAAATTCGAATGAACAGCTCCGGTTAGAAGTTACTTGATCCCCTGGTCCTGGACTCCAGTGAGGGGACACTGGGTGAAGATTATCTGCTCCTGTAGGTTCCTCTAGATGCCACAAAGGTTTGGCCAGATTCGCAATTCCGAAGACAATGCACTCAACGATGGTCAGCGGTCCCCGGGTATTGGAATTCTGCAGCCCTGGAAAGTCACAGCAAGTCGGGTTTGCACCAAAATGAAGCTTGACTCAAGGCTAGTTGGTACCACTAGCCCAAGCGAGGAAGTCGTCCCATACGGGTCTTCCCAGACAAAATGAAAACGGGATCAGCACAGCTGCAAGGCTTCACCAGTCACTTTGCAGTCCAGGAGGGTGCTGCTGGCATCTCTTCACGTCTTCTTCATCAGATGTTGTCCTCCAGGGGTCGACTCTGCCTCTAGTCCCAAAAACCTCACCTTTTAAGCAAGTTCCCATTCATTTACAGCCCCAGGCTGTCAATCAACCAGCAGGGTGGCTGTCCTCCTGGACAGCCAGCCGGCCAATCAGAAGTGGTTTCACTCATGCACACGCAGAGACAAAGGACAGGGACGTTTTGGGACCCTCCCTCACATCCTGCCTTTCCAGACACACTGGAGCCTGAACGGGCTTCAGGGATGAAGCCTGCCAAAGGCAATATGCACAAAGGACTCAAACCCAATTCAAACAACAGAGTAAAAGCCCAGAAGGAACTACCTGACAAGGAAATGGCAAAAAAAGAAGACAGGGACCATTTTGAGAAAATGGTCAACCTTGGGTGCTGTATTGTAGCTGAGGAATCGGCCTGCAGATACATGGCACAAGGTAGTAAAAAAGCAAACCACTGTCACCAGCCACTAACCACTGTCACCAGCCACTAACCAGTGACCACTGTCACTGTCCAGCACTAACCACCAGGTGGTTAGTGCTGGACCCACAAAAGAAAGGGTAAGATAGGAGTCATTTTACTATTCTTGGGAACAGTAGAACCCAAGAAAATGTAGGTAAACATTAAGAGAAGTCCATAGGACATCTCAGTGGAACTGCACAAAATATGCTGTTTCACAATGCAAAAAGCAGATGCCTATGTAGTTTACCAGACGCCGTTAAACAGTAAGAAACACAAAGATCATACTCATAGGAGTTCAAATTAAAAAGCCATGAGTCCAGCAAAAGAGCTGGGGGTCTCTAAGGTTAAAGGGAATTGGCAGAGAAATGAACATTCTCCCTTACAATAGTTTTAAAGATGATGAGCAGGAAATTACAAGTACCTGAATTAGGGAGGATCTGGGAAGGTTACAATAGGTTCATGTGTGAGACTCTAACCCTCCCGAAGTCCCAAGGGGGCTTTGGTCTCCCAGATTTTTACCAGTATTATAAGGCGGCTCAGTTAAGGGTCATGTTAGAGCATATGAAAGATGAAATGCGTACCTATTGGACGTATATCGAAGATACCCACACCCACCCCAGGAAAGTAGGAGACCTTTTGTGTGCCCCGACCACTTTGTCAGTTTTGTGGTCCCTGTGGAAACAGGATAAGCCCAACGCTCCTCTCCTCCTGGCCTTCTCCCCAGTCATCTCTGTGGGCCCCCCCCCCAGATTTAGGGAAGAGAGGTTTCAGAGATACCCAACTG
Organism: Ambystoma mexicanum; assembly: GCF_040938575.1. Lineage (NCBI taxonomy): Eukaryota > Metazoa > Chordata > Amphibia > Caudata > Ambystomatidae > Ambystoma > Ambystoma mexicanum. The sequence continues at coordinate 127,229,670 of NC_090932.1, forward strand.
TGGTCCGACATGGGATTGGAAAGGGCCGCTCAGCTCTTTCAAAATTGCGCTTTCATTGATTATAGCCCCCTAACGGAGACCATGGGGGACCACCCATTATCTATCTTTGACTACCTCAGAATAAAAGGCCTCCTGACTAGCCCCAAATGGGGCGCGTCCTTATCCTGTTCTCTCAAGCCCCTGGAGAAAATGATCGTGGAGGCTTCCACGAGAAAAGGATCTCTCTCCAAGATATATAACATTTTAATCACAGCTCAACTCGAAGGTAGGTACGGGTTTAAAAGGTTTTGGGAGGAGAAATGGGGAGAGGCATTGGAAGAGTCAACTTGGTCTAGGCTCTTTGGGGTGCTTTTCTCAGGTTCTCTTTACACGGCGGCCATGGAGCATAATTTTAAGATCCTGCATGCGTGGCATCTCTCCCCTGAGCGATTGGCTAAAATGTTTCGGGGTGCTTCCCCCCTCTGTCCACGGGAGGCGGACAGAGGGGGTCCTGCTACCACTTGTGGTGGGAATGACCATTAATCCAGATTTATTGGTCGGAGCTCCTAAACTAGATTAAAGACATAGTAGGGATCCAGCTTCCTTTGCACTCTATTGACCTCCTATTTAGTTTCCCTTCACCGGCTTCAGATTCAGATTTTTTTCCTAAGGTGGTCCAGGCCATGTTGAGAGCGCGGAGGCAGGCGCTCGCCCAGAAGTGAGGAGCAAGTCAGCCCCTTCTAGAGCTGAATGGTTGGCAAGACATGCATTACTTACCATAAACGCATTTCTGATGGTTGTATCTGCTTAGATTCACATGCTGTGCATAGTCCGACATCCAGTGGTAACCGCAGAGTATTGCCTCTTGTCTTTCGAGAATCAAAAGGGGACGTCGACGTGGGTGTGCCAGTAACACTATCCCTATGTGACGTGTAGCGTACCCAAGATCCCTCACGCGTCGAGGTCCCTCCGATTGTATTTTTTCTGCCAAGAGGGAGCCTTATGACTATCGTGAGTGAGTACAGAAAAGAGAGAGAAAGTAGTAAGACGTCTATGTTCCTTCCATCCGAGCGGGGAGGAAGGGTGGGCGCATGTGAATCTAAGCAGATACAACCATCAGAAATGCGTTTACGGTAAGTAATGCATGTCTTCTGATGTTTGTTAATCTGCTTAGAATCACATGCTGTGCATAGACTAGCGAGCAGTACCCGTAGTTGGAGGTGAGTTGTGAGAAGGAACAGTAGAGAAAAGATGTCTTAGTATTGCCTGTCCCACCTGAGAATCAGACCTAGAATGAGTGACTAGGCAATAGTGTTTTGTAAAGGTGTGTACAGAACTCCAGGTTGCCGCTTTGCAAATAGATTTGAGGAGAATATTTGCAATTAATGCTATAGACGCCCCAGTGCCTCGAGTGGAATGTGCTCTAGGCTTGAAGGGCAGCTCTCTCTTAGCAAGAGTGTAGCAGAGTGTAATGCATTTGACAATCCATCTAGAGTCTCCTCTTCCTTCCGCCACCGAAACAAAAAACTAATTAGTTTTCCTAAGTGGGCGAGTTCTTGTCATGTAGAACATGACAGCTCTGCGTACATCCAGTGTGTGCTGGGTTCTTTCTCCCACGCTTGAAGGATTTTGAAAGAACGTTGGTAGTTCTATTGACTGGTTCACATGGAACTTGGAGATGAATTTGGGTGAAAATGAGTGCGCAGAACCACCTTGTCTTTGTGAACTGTTACAAAGGGATCTAGGATTGAGAGCGCTTGTAGTTCACTTACCCTCCTGATGGAGGTAATAGCTATTAAAAAAGCAGTTTTAAGGGTGAGGTCTTTAAGACTTGCTTTGTGCATGGGCTCGAAGGGAGCCCCCATAAGCCTAGTCAACACCACGTTTAGGTCCCATCCGGGTTAGAAATGGGAGGGTGAATTCTTTTCACTCCCTCCATGAAAGCTTTAATAACTGGTACCTTCTACCATGAGACTTTCTGTTGTGATGTAGTGTAGGCTGAAAGTGCAGCTAAGTGCACCTTTAAGGAGTTGAAGACCAGTCCTGAGTAAAGTAAATGAGTTACGTATAACACAATGTGTGTGGGAGAGCAGTTAATCGGGTTAATGCTCTTTGAGTTGCACCAGATGACAAACCGTTTCCATTTGCTGGAATAGCAGGATCTGGTGTTCGGCTTCCTTGCTTCCCTGAGAATGTCCATACATCTCTGAGGGAGTTGCAGGTGTCCAAACTCTATGACCTCAGGAGCCAGGCCGCTAAATTCAATGTCTGCGGGCATGGGTGAAACGTCTTCCGTCTGTCTTGCGACAACATGTTGTACGGGCAAGGCAGTTTTATTGGAGGAGATAGGGACATCTCCATTAGATGAGCGAACCAGGGTTGGCGGGCCCAAATGGGGGCCACCAGTATCATTGTGACTGGTTCCTGGTGCCTCTTGTGCACGATCTTGTTGAGAAGGGAAGTCAGGGGAAAAGCGTAGACAAATTTACCTGACCATGTTATCCAGAGTCCGTTCCCCGTGGAGCGGTTCTCGGGGTACCTGGAGGCATAATCTTGGCAGTGAGCGTTTTCCAGAGTTGGGAATAAATCGATCTCTGCAAAGCCCCATTGTGCGAAAACGTTGGCGACAATGTCTCTGTGTAATCACCATTCGCACTCCCTGGGCAACGGAAAGTCTCTGCTGAGTACGTCTGCCAGAAGATTGAGTTCCCCTGGAACATGTTGTGATAACAGGAACATGTTGCGTTTGAGAGCCCACTTCCAAATGTTCTGAGACAGTTTGGACAGCCCTGGAGAATGAGTGCCCCTTGTTTGTTCAGATAGTACATGACCGCGATGCTGTCTGTGAGGATTAGAATCGTCTTTCCCTGCAGTTGTGTTTCGAAAGCTTTCAGTGCTTTGAACACTGCCAGCAGATTTATGTGGTTGGACACTATGTCTGACGACCAAACTCTGCGTGCTGTTTGCTGAAGCAGGCGGGCTCCCCACCCTGTAAGGGAGGCGTCTATAGTTAGAGTGGCTTCCACTGCAGGGGTGGTGAAGGATTTCCCTTTCAAGAGGTTTTCCCTCGACCACCACCGCAGCGAGAGAACTAGGGCCGGCGAGACCACTACTAAATCCTCCCACTGTCCGTTGGCCTGACACCACTGGCTGCTTAGCCACTCTTGCATTGGGCGCAGGCGCGCGTGAGGAACTAAGCAGATACATGATGCCATCATTCCTAGCAGATGCATAGCCGTGCGTACTGTTACCTCTCGACTGGCTACATATTGAGGGATTTGAAATAACATGTTTTGAATCCTCTCGTTGGAGGGTAAGACGAGGCCGTCCTTTGTTCGAATTAGAGACCCTCGGAATTGTTTGACTTGACTGGGGTCTAAGCTGGATTTTTTCTCGTTGATAGAGAAACCCAGACTGAATAACAGATCTATCATCTTTTGGGTATTTGACAGACATGTCTCGTAAAAGTCCCCTAATATGAGCCAGTAGTCGAGGTAAGGATATACTGGAATAGACTGCCTGCACAGGTGTGCTGCGGCTACTGCTAGTACCTTTGTAAATACCCTTGGTGCAGATGCTATGCCGAAGGGTAGTACCTTGAACTGATATTGTTAGTTCTGTATCATAAATCTGAGGTATTTTCTGTGCGCTGGCAACATCGAAATATGCCACTATGCATCTTTCATGTCCAGAGTTGCCATGTAATCCCCCTGTGTGAGCAAGGGAATTACTTTCTGCAGGGTGAGCATGCGGAACTTTTGTGGTTTTACAAATTTGTTCGCTGGGGGCCGATCTAGAACAGGGCGCATGGTTAGATCCTTTTTGGGTACAAGGAAGTACACTGAATAAATACCTTCTTTTACCTGTGATAGGGGTACGATCTCTATGGCTCCTTTTTGTTGCAGTATCTCGACTTCTTGAAGAAGTATGCAAAGATGTTCTGGTGTTAGTCTTCATTGTCGTGGAGGTCTGAATTTTGGGGACCGGTTGAACTCTACACAGTACGCGTGGGCTATGGTTTTTAGCACCCACTGGTCCTTTGTTATTCCCTCCCATGCCTGAAGGAACGATGTAAGCCGGCCCCCGACCGGGGAGGCATGGGAGGGGACCCGAATTCTTGGGTCATTTGGAACCTGAGGCTGGGGAACCTCTAGGGGTAGGGTTCCTGTCCCTTCCTTTACCACGGTGGTGTCCCCTTTGGGGGCACGGGGTGATGTAAGTGTTGGTTACCTGTGGAGAGTTCCAGTTGTTTCCTAAAGTGCATTGTTGGTGACTGAAGCGTTGGTCATGAAAAAACCTTCTGTTTCCAAAACCTTGTTTTATGGAGGGTCTCTGAGTAATTTGGTGCAGACACTTTAGGCCATCATGTTCCTTTTTTGCGGTCTCTAGGGCCTCGTTGATCGCCTTCTCAAACAAGTTGGACTCCCCCACAGGTTTGTTTGTAAGCGACGCCTACGTCTCAGGTTTAAATCCTGAGATACAAAGCCATGAGTGCCTTTTGAGGAGTATGCCCTGAACCAGAGCTCTACTGGCCGTCTCGGCAGAATCCAAAGTGTTCTTTAAAATGCTCTGGTTAATTTGTCTACCCTCAGAGACTGTGGTGAGGAGACTGGTTTGTAGAGGTTCTGGAGCCTCTTGTAGGCCTTCTTGCATTAAAGGAATGGTGCGGTCAGAAATATTATTGTCCCTATGGTTCGGCCATGTGTTTTTAACCATAAGTCGATCGATCGTACAAACATTTCCTATGCACCTTACCCAAGTTTTCGTCTCTTTAACACAAGTGAAATCAGGCAGCAGGGCGCGGCCATCTTGTGATAATCTGATCACTTGCCGCATCGCCCTGCGTGACCTGCCTTTGCGGCACTAAATCATATCCCCGCCCCTGAGCCTGACATCACTAGACGCGTACCGCCCATTTCACAATGCCAAAGCATGTCCTGTGTCAACATTCTCTGCGCTTCAGCTAATGATGTGTCGCCATGGAAATGACAGGAAGCCTCTTTCCTCAATAAGTATAAACAGACCTTTTCACAACACACAACAGCAGATTTTCTTTTCCATTCCTCTTACTGTATTTCTTTGAGTAATCTGTGACTCATTTCTGCTATGGTCAGCTACCTTCGTTGCTTGTAGCCCGTGTGAACAGATACCAATACCACCGCTATAAATTATTTTCATTTGTTTACCACACAATGGCAACAATAATGCCTTACCTTTACAAGCCCGAGTATTCCGAGGAGGAATTACTGGAAAGAGAAAGATGCGGAAACGATGGGGCTTTGGACGACAGTTGGGCGGACGCTTCAACAGATGAAGAGCCTGGGCCTAGTCGCATGGACAGTGTTTCCACCTGGTGTACCTGCAATCTGTGCGCGCTAATGCCAACCGTGGAGGAGAACTGCTGCTGCCGAGAAAACTCTGGATGCTTGTCCTACATATCGCAAAGTGGTACACAGCCGCAATGCGCTACCGAGCTGCCAGGCTTCAGGGCAGCCTGCCTCACACGGTCCGTGTTGAGGATTTTGATGGTGCTTATGCACGAACTTCGCGCAACAGTTCGCCCTCATAATCCAAGTAACGAGTAAGTATAGTCTGGTTGTGATGTCATTTAGGCCACTACTATTTCATGGTTGTCTCCTATATTCTCGTAACTTCAATATATCATTGTCATATCAGTTTAGTCTTGCAATTCTCTAGTAATAGTCGCATAAAAGTCGTTCAATGTTGTGCAGTGTCTAGTTAGCATTTGTCCTGGCAAAAATGTCATTGGATACAAGAATTGTCATTGACAACTAAGGTTTAATACACTTATATTGGTCTTTTAAAAACTGTTTTTATCTTTCTTTTTCACAGGTGGTACAGGCTGGTGGCCTATCATTTGTTTACATGGTGGCTTCATGGGAGGCTTGGACACCGCGTTCGACGTGTAATACCCGCCTGTGTCGTTGGTGCCATTAGAGAAACTTTCCCCAGTGACAGTGGCCAGTACAGGGGATTTTCCCTCGCTGTGCTGCAACCAGACCTTTACAATGTGTAGTATTTTTGTGCCATCAAAATAAGACACCAAATAAAACACAACATATTTTTTATCAATGGTTGTTTCAAATTTAAGTGAATCAAGTGTGTTTCCATTCCGCAGTGTTCCGGTGCCTTGTATGCACGCCCCCGGCCCATCCATCCACCCCTCCAGAATCAATGACTGTTAGCACCTGTGGCCGTGCCCTCGCAAGGGGGGCTGGCAGGGGTGGGAATGGCCAAGGTGCCAAACACCATGTACACTTCAAAACGTATCTTACGCCCAAGGGCCATTGTTCATATGGCCTCCTCAGACCCCGTGTCTCCAGGCAGGCTCCCCTTGAAGCAGGCCGCTCCCCTGCAATACACATAAGTGTGTCTCCATTCAGCAGTGTTCCAGTGCCTTGTCTGCACGCCCCCGGCCCATCCATCCCCCCTCCACTATCAAATCCAGTTCGCACCAGTGGATGTGCGCTGGCAAGGGGTGCTGTCAGGGGCGCGAACGGCCAAGGTGCCAAACACCATGTACACTTCAAAGCTATCTTTCACGCAGGGGTTATTGTTCACAAGGCCTCCTCAGACCCTGTGTCTTCTGTCAGGCTCCCCTTGAAGCAGCCCACTCCCCTGCAATACACATAAGTGTGTCTCCATTCAGCAGTGCCCCGGCCCATCCATCCCCCCTGCACTATCAAAGGCAGTTCGCACTAGTGGATGTGCGCTGGCAAGGGGTGCTGGCAGGGGCGCGAACGGCCAAGGTGCCAAACACCATGTACACTTCAAAAGGTATCTTACGCCCAGGGGCCATTGTTCACATGGCCCCCTTAGACCGTGTGTCTCCAGGCAGACTCCCCTTGAAGCAGGCCGCTCCCCTGCAATACACATAAGTGTGTCTCCATTCAGCAGTGTTCCGGTGCCTTGTCTGCACACCCCTGGCCCATCCATCCCCCCTCCACTATCAAAGGCAGTTCGCACCAGTGGATGTGCGCTGGCAAGGGGTGCTGTCAGGGGCGCGAACGGCCAAGGTGCCAAACACCATGTACACTTCAAAAGGTATCTTATGCCCAGGGGCCATTGTTCACATGGCCTCCTCAGAACCCGTGTCTCCAGGCAGGCTCCCCTTCAAGCAGGCCGCGCCCCTGCAATACATATAATACTACGACATACAGACGTCATTCATTCACAAACACACCCCTTTTTGTAATTCTTTATAAACCACTTGATATTTATCATGAGAACATCTTTGAGCACTGCAAGTCAACTCGTGAACGTGCTACTCGAGAAGCCCGGTGACCGATGCTAATCTGCTCTTCGTCGTGTTATCTGTGAACTTCTGTGACTGCTTCGAGTGAACATGTCAGTGTGCTACTTGTGAACATCTCCCTGTTCTCCTGCCACTAACTACTCTGCTTGCTGAATCTAACTGTTTGTTGGTCAAGGTAAGGGCATGTATCCTAATCATATCTCCTTCATTTGTAAATGTATATCTATTTCGAATTAACGTACTCAGTAGTGCTATGCTAATTTGTCTCATTGCTATTGACTTGAGTTTCTTTTGTTATGTTATCGATATATCAATTTTTATCAGTGTCAATTGGCATCGAATCGCATCCTTCGCGGACCGTGTTTATAGTATAAGCATGTTTCATGCACGATAGAACATTCAAGGGACGAGTAACATATTCTGATTTTCAACATATCAATGAATTGTTTGTGAAAGTTATCCTATAATACAGCCGCCCACACTGCACTGGTTTTGCTGTGGTGGCCAAAAGAAAGCGTGCAATGAACAATGTATGGTCCAATTCCTTCTTTCTCACATTTTGAAGCAAAAAAAAATTCAAATAATGTTGACCTTTATTTTGTAGAAATTCCAACAATGCCTGCATGTTCTATTTTCGGTTGCCCTTCGAAGAACCATGACAAATCTGAAGGCATTACAATGCATGTATTCCGTAAGACTGTTGATCGAATAAGAGAATGGGTCAGATATTGCGGATATCCACAAGAAGAGTTCGAAAGTAGAGTCAAACAAGTCTTGGAGAACAAGAGGGGTCATCGATACCGCATCTGCAGCCTGCACTTCACCCCGAATATGTACGACACATCCTTGTACACAAAGAAGAATCAACTGAAAACAACTCGAAAATTGCTCCCAAACGCTATTCCGACTTTATTCGTGAAAATGCCGGCACAGGTGAGTCACGCTTCCGGATTTAGCTTTACGCCTGTATTTTCGGTGTAAATGTCACTTATAATACTTTCGATATTTATATTATTGAATAGCTGTTTAAATAATGACTATTTTGCTAAACATCAGTGCTTGTTTTTGAGAACCCTCATAGAAAATTGATTTATGGGCACAGATAACTATGCTATATTATGTATTTACATAAGCATAATTTTCTCGTATTCAGTCTCCTTACATGCCACTTTTTAATGTTGGCATTTCTAAATCGAATAATACGTTCCCTTTACAACTCCATGAATATCCATCGAATATGAAGCAACAAGATTCAACATCCATGTCTTGCCTGGAGTCATCAACCACTTCGAGCGTGTATCAGGTAATCTTACCTAGCTATTCCGTTCCAGACTGGTATTATGCACAGAATTTTCGATAATGTGATCATATTTTCTCAACGTATCATTGCTTTACACAATGTTTATCGTGTTTTGATATTGATATGTACCTTTGTCCGCGTCCCAATGTGTGTGTTCAATTTCCAATATTTTCATCCTTACTAATGCAAGTACTGTGTTTCAGGGAGAGGATGAAGCGTCCACTACAATTACAACATCCCTCGTAGTAGATCTGGAGCCAGAGGTATGGGTCTTGATGGTTCAATTGAACGAGATAATCTGATCATATTTACATATCATGGAATTGTTTTACACAATGTTTAATTCGTACTTTGCTATTGATATGTACCTTTGTTGTCTTTCCAAATTGTGTGTCCAGTTCCAATATTTTAATCCATACTATTGCAAGTACTGTGTTTCAGGGAGATGCTGAAGCGTCCACTATAATTACATTATCCCTTGTAGTTGATCCAGAACCAGACCTTGTAGCTGATCCGGAGCCAGAAGTATGTGTTCTGACAGTACCCTCTAATGAAAGAAAGTCGGTCTAATTATATGTGTAATGCAAATGACTTATTTTAAATGGATACTCTTTTTTTGTAGGGATGTATACAAGATCCGTATATTGAACGGGAGGCTCGTGGATCTGAGTCGGTGCACCAGCTTGCTGATGGTGATGTTTGAGTAAAGAAGGTTTCAAAGGAAAGAATGAAAAATAAGGTTAGTTATAAACAGTTTATATTTTTGGCAATTGTTTTGTGTCGAGGCCTTCATTATATGCTTTTTTTAATGTAAATTGTACAGCACTGTATGTTGGATTTACACTGAACATCCCTTTTCCCTTTTCCTATCTGTCCTGTAGTTGCCCGATGGAGTACGGACTATGCAGACACACACTGCGATACAAATGACAGATGCTGCTTGCCAAACTGTTTTCACCATGGAGGAACTATTCATTGAGGCACATCGTGTTCATACTCGAGATGCCTATGTCCAATGGCCAGAAAATGAATTTAATGTGACCAGCGAATCCAGCAAAGTGGTTTTGGACCATTGCTACAATGCGCCTGCTCTGCCAGATGAAGATTAAATTGAACTTATAGAAGATAGTTTTACATTACTCGCTGAGCACTTGACACAATCGACACCCGCCAATAAAATGCCCCCCAAAAAACAGTCGACATTGATGTTTTCTCCTATCCATGGTCAAGTAACAGATGTTGAAATGACAGAGACTGAAGCATCAACACCATTGAACGACGAACTAGACAAAGATATCAACTATAGTATGTCCAGTTTGGCTGATATGTCCACAATGGTTCAGTCAGAAACAACAGTGTTCCCGGATGACAGTCTAATAAAAGGGGCCAAATACATAGTATTTGACAGCAGCTTGATAGAGATTATAAAGATGCTAAAATGTGTGCATTCAGTGGGAGGGGAAGTATGTGGGAAGCCATTGGTGAATGTGACTCGTCTAACACAAGGCAGTAACCAAATACATGCCACCCGTGAAAAGTTACATGAAACATTTTCAAGGTCCGCTCAACCGATGCTGGGGAAACTGCCAGCTGGAAATCTAATGTGTGCAGCAGCTTTACTTTTCAGTGGCTCTAGTTTCACGAAGTTATCCAGTTTCTTTCAGTTTGTGGGACTCCATTTCATTTCTAAAACGCAATACTACAAATACCAACGTGATTATCTATTCCCTTCCATTAGTGAAGCTTGGAAAATTGAACAATTGGCTATTCAAAGTACATTCTCCGACAAACGGTTCAGGCTAGCCGACGATGGACAGTGTGACAGCACCGGATTTTCTGCTAAGTACTGCACATACTATTTTCAGGACATGGAAAGTAAGAAAATTGTGAGTTCCGTGGTCGTGCAGGTGTCCCAATGTAAATCCTCAGTGGGCATGGAGAAACTTGGTTTTATAAAATCACTGGAAGATCTACAATCGAGGGGAATTCAAATCGACCTCATAGCCACGGACAGACACGTTTCAATAGCCAAGACAATGAGAGAGCAGTATCCAAATATTAAACATCAATTTGATGTATGGCATGTTGCCAAATCAATCAATAAAAAAATCTCGGCTGCAGGGAAAAAAAAAGGTTTGGAAAGTATTTCCCAGTCTTTCAGCAACTGTCTTTGGTGGAGTTCCAAAACATGTGATGGGTCTGTGGAAATTCTACTGGAAAAATGTTGTTCACTAATGCACCACTGTTCCAACGTTCACCACTGGCAGGAAACCAACATTTCCACCAATGTGAACATGACCCTTTGTCCCCAGAGCAAGCACGGAAGAAGAAGTGGTTGATCCCATCTTCACCTCCACACAAAGCCCTTGAGAAGACTGTGTTTGATAAAACTCTATCAAGAGATCTGAAGGGACTCCCAGAATTTTGTCACACAGGAGATTTGGAGGTGTTCCACAATATGTGCCTAAAGTACAGGCCAAAGAGATTGCATTTTCGGCATTCAAGGGATGAAATCTAGGACTTTACTAGCGGTATTAGCGCATTACGAGAATGTAGGCCGGGAACAATCGAGGACTGCAGGAAACTTAGGGATGCTTCGCTACACTTTGGCCTTTACGAAAAGAAGCAAAAAATGGGTTGTCAAACCAGTATATGAGAAAATGGAATTCGATTTTGTGAAAGATCTTATTATTAATGTCGTAGAGATACATACTCATGGAATTGAGCACAAATCTGTTCAGAGCACACATACATTGCCACAAAACATTGCCAAAGTGCCATGTCAACCCAAAGCAGAGCTCGTTGAACTGTTCAAATCCCGGTACAAATGATTACCATCTGTTTTTATTTTTGCCAAAAATGTTTTTATAAAGTGTCCAAATAAAGTATGCAATTTGTCTTGTGAAATCTATCCTCTTTAAAAAAATAGTACAATTATTACGATTGCTTTCACATTTCACAGTTTAGTCGAGCTACTGTGGGACCTTCATTTCTCGTGTTAATGACCAATGGATAACATTGTGTAAGAATCTTTGGGTTTTGGCAGTTGCCTTGCCATAAAGTCCCCCAAACAGCTGAATATCTGCTCCTCACTCAAAAGGGATTAGACCTAGGCTACATAACATTCTAGGCATGCAAGAATTAATGACTGTGAAAACATGCCATGGGGTAGGAGGCCATGAGATAAGCAGAGGTGGGCCTATTACTAGACACATTTTTACTCCATTTTTGTGTTACATCGACTATAATTTTGGAGTAGGGGGCATTCTGTCTTTTGCAAGTTTCCCCTACCCCTCAGCAGCGCCACGAACAACGAGCAGTGACAGCCCCCAATTTTTTCGTCCAGGGCCCGTGCTTCAAAATTCAAGTTCTCATGGAGGCGTTGACACGGGATGTTGCAAAGTAAGAAAGTATGTTCATTGTGAGTGAAGGTCACCAGCTTTGAATTTTTGCTGGGGAGCTGCGAGGCCCAAGCGTCCCGCTGTTACGCTCACCTGGCTCCCACAGGGGCGTCGATCTGAACTGGACAGCTGCGGTCTCCACCAATGTGACGCATAGTGCCGAGATGACGGACTGGACTGGCCCACCTAGCTTCGTTTGCTTGGCCCGTAGAAATATACTTCTGCAAATGGAGAAAGGGAATTAACCACCTGTGGAGTTAAGTGTTAACCCCCCCCACTCCCGCTGATCTCCCCACTGATCACATTTGATGTCCCCTCTTATAGTCTCACCTGATGGTTTGAAAAGATGAGCTCTCCAACCTGCATTGAGCACAGGGGCGCGTAGATAACCAGTTGCTTCACTGGCTCGAAGGAATTGGTGAGTTCCAGAACAATATTGACTCTGAGATTCCCGGCAAGACGCCGTAAGTATGTAGTTCGTAAGAGTTCAAATGTCTGACTTTCACTCTGTCCGATTCCTTGCAGGTTGCAGCTTGACTGAAGCGAAGAGTTCCTCGTGGCAACCGGTAATATTCAGGTAAGGATTTGTATTATCCAACACAGTTCGATAAAATAATGTCAATATGTAACCTGTTGCTTTCTCCCTTATTCAGGCGCTGAGAGAAAGTATGAAGTCTCTGGGAATAAGGCCTCCGGCGGTAAAATCAGGTAAGTCTATTGTGGTGATGAGGTTTCCCCTTATTTGTCCCTTTGTTTCACCTTGCTGTTGTTTTGTTCCCCTTGGGTGCCGGGGTTCGGCGAGAATGCAGTGGAAGCTGCGCCGACCCATGAAGAGGAATAGTACCCCCAGTGGTAAAATCAGGTAAGTCTATGGGGGGTAACTAATATTGCCTCTGTGTATTCCCTTGGCTCACCTTGCTGTTCTTGTCTTCCCCTTAGGTGCCGGAGTGCGGCGGGAGCATGTAGAAGGATGCGGTGGAATGTGAAGATGCTGCGAAGGCCGGTGAGTTCAGCGCGGCACTGCAGCAGGCGAGGCGATGCACATAAAATAACTTCTTTCTTCCAGCTCGAAGGTGCGATGGATCGGGAATTCAGGTAAGGATCAAAGGTATTGCTCTTGCTCTAGCCTTTTCTCCTTCTTTCTCCCTTTTTCTGGGAGCTCCGGACTCGAGGCAGGCGTGGCAGAAGACTGGATGCAGACTTGCAGGCATGGTGAGCGTTACGCTGCTGGATGCAGAATAACGCGAAGCGTGTGCTGCTCTTCGGGCGTGGTTTAAATAGCCTCCAAAGTAGTCCCAGGTAAGTATTCCTCCCCAGCCCCGCCCGAGTAAAAAAATAGTCCCTAAGTAAAGTAGTCCCTTCCAAGCCTCTTTTGGCTTGGAGCTCTTGCAGCATGGTCTGCATCAGGTAAGTTTTAATCTATGAGCCTGGCGCCTGTGGCGCCAGGACTGACTCTCCATATGAGCCTGGCGCCATAGACGCCAGGACTGCACCCAAATAGCCCCTAGCAGGGGTTGTTGGGCTTGCTTGGAATTACTTGATGCCTGCTTCCAGGGTTGCTGGACTTGGTCTGGGTCCCAGGGGGTAGGCATCATGACACCCGCGCACAGTATAAAGTTCTATTGTTTTTTGACCTTGAGAGACAGGGAGCATTCCGAAAGGGATTGAATTGAAGGGGGGGTGTAATAACGTATGATATGATAAGGTTGTCCATTATGAAACTGGACCTAGTTACATATAAATTCAGTTTATGAAAAATTATTGACACGAACGGAGGAGTCTGCATTACGGTCTGCATAACGTCAAGAGAATGGAAATGCCGAATATAATGTAAGTTTCTCTTTAGACGATTTTATACCAGAACTAGTCGAAATACGAATAGCTGACCGTTATTGCTGGGTTACATTGTACTTGTTCGTTCTGTGTGGCATATTGAAGTGCTAGTACAACCTTTATGTGCTGGGCTATCTACCGGGCACATGGGCAGGTCAGCATCGAGACACATGTAGACCACCACTGGTTTCCTCCTGGTTCTACGCTAATAAATTATTACATTGTGTGTGCACCTCGAATTGTTGCCCCAGTTTACGCATTACGTTTAGAGCTCAACATACTCCATTGTACTATCCTCGGAAGCAAATAGTGGAGTACTTTGATATTCCACGTTGTATTCTCTCGGTTCACATTGTGTCACCTCTGCGCTAATAAAGAAAATGATTAATTGTAATAAAGATCGGCTACTGAGACACATTTCTATTTTTATGTTTTTCAAACATGTACATCGTGCCATTCTGAGATTGTCATCTATTTCAGACCCCGACCGATGGATTCTTCAATCGCCAGCTGCATCTACATGTCAATAGTTTGATCTACTTGACCATTTTTTGGGACTACAGACAAAGTCCAATATGCCCATATGCGGTACCAGTGATTAGGACAACATAACAACTTTTATGGTGGTCTAGTGCCAAGTTGATGCACCAGCCTTGCAATTCACTGTGCAACCGAAGTGCTTCATTTAGCCAAAACGAACACCCTGTGTACCAAAAGGGAACAGCGCATGACTCACGATAAACATTTGCGGATTGGCGGATCGAGAGCAAAGAAAAAAAGTCCCATTTTGATTGACTATGTCAGACGCCGAATGTTATGGAAACATTTAATGTGAAATAAATGTACTTTACCAATTGTACAGTCTTGCTGTTTCTTTTTAAAGTACGCTTTCATGTTCCTAATAGTGACGCACTGTGCTGTGAGACGATGTGTGTTGTTTTTCGGGTTCCATATCTAGTCGCGTAGGTGACAACTGGGCGCGTTTGGCTACGCTGCCCAGTAACGTCACGGAGAGAGGCGGAGAATATCAATGATTTGGTGATGTCAGGCTCAGGGGCAGGGGATATGATTTAGTGCCGCAAAGGCAGGTCACCCAGGGCGATGCGGCAAGTGATAAGATTATGACAAGATGGCCGTGCCCTGCTGCCTGATTTTGCTTGTGTTCAAGAGACGAAAACTCGGGTAAGGTGCATAGGAAATGTTTGTACGATCGATCGACTTATGGTTAAAAACACATGGCCGAACCATAGGGACAATAATATTTCTGACCAAACCATTCCTTTAAAGCCCATTGCGCATCGGCGTAACTGGGCAATAAAGTGGTGTTATTAGCAATACGCGTAGAGTACGCTGCTGCTGTGGTAACCCTCTTCCCAAGGGCGTCAAGTATTTTCCCTTCTTTGTCAGGGGGTGCATCGCCGGTTGACAAAGGGGCCCCTGCTCTTTTTCTTGTGGTAGTGACTACCAACGAATCTGGGGTGGAATGACCTCTAATATATAGAGGATCTGAGGGAGAAGGGGCGAAAGAGTTTTTCAATTATTGGGTTTACACCTCTTGTGAGAGCAGGTGTTGCCAAGGAGGGTGCCAGGCATTTTTTTATCGAATTGAAGAGAGTGATAGCCAGGCTGGCTGGCGGCTTCTCTTTGTATATCCTCACCAAAGTCGGCTTCATGGGCTGCCTCTTCAGCGGCAATTTTAAAGTGTTCAGCTGCCTTAAGTAACATTACATTAAACGTCAACTGATCATCAATTGGAGAGGGGTTTCTTGTAGGGGTGGTTTGAGGGGAGTCCAAAGCCAGAACATCTGTATCTGGATCTTGCGGATCTGGGGACTGCCATGGTTGAGGGTCACCCATATCGGGTCCTCCCCCCAGCCCTCAATGGGCTCATGTTCAATGGGCTCATGTTCTTTTTCGTTAGAAAAAGGATTTTCCTCTACAGTAACTGCTGGAATGTCCTCTTCAGTAAGATCATAATTATATATGACCTCTTCTAAAGAGGGGTCAAAAGGCCTTTGGAATTTACCTTTAGGGTTAAAAGGCCTTTCATCCCTTGGACTTCTTGGTGTAGGGTGTTCTGAAAGTGACACAAACCTGTTCAGCCTTTCCATGCAGTCTTCAAACTTTTCTCTAGTCCAGACTGATGACCTATAGGTGGAAAGGTGTCTCTAGCACTGACTTCCATCGAAAAAGTGCATCTAGCACTCTCTTCTTTCGAAAACTGTAGAGATCTTTGCCTTAACGTCAAAGAAAGTCCTTCTCTTTCAGAGAATTCCTCTGGCGGGACCGATATAGGTGGGGTATCCCTATGTCTTTCTGTCAGTTTATGAACGCTCTCCTTAGATCTCGGCGGATCCTTGGGCCTCTCAGAAACATTCGAAGAGTCCCTAAACTGCTGCCTTTGAGAATCCGCGGACACGATTCTTGCCAGGCTGTCTTCAACGTCTTCTGCAGACGAGAGGAGCGTAGCAGCCGATGAGTGTAAGGGAGTCTTTTTTAGCAGAGCCGAAGCTTTGCCTTTATCGGCCACCCTTTGCGGTAGCACCGTAATTTTCGTAGTCGAAGTAAGGCTGGGGGTTGTGTGTTTAGTGCTGTGCACGTGTCCGTTGTTTGTCACCGGGGTGTGACTTCCCCATAGCAGAGCTTACGCCGAGCTTATCAGGGCCAGGGACAGACGATGCGGAACGCTAGCGTTCTGTCGAAAGGTCAACAACCTCCGGTTCGGAGCTCTGATAGTCACTCTCGCCGTCGTCACATTCGGTGGTAGCAGCAGTGGGAGAATCCCCGGCCTTTGACATACGGTAGGTCACCCACAGTTTACCCTACGCTCCTTTAAGGTCTTGGGGAGGAGGAGCTTACAAGCCGCACACCCTTCCTCTTTGTGATCGAGGGGCAAGCACCAGTTACACCATCTGTGCTTATCCTTTCATGAGAATTTGCTCTTACAAAAAGGGAAAAATCTAAATGGAGTCTTCGTCATAGCTCAGGGCACACAGAGTGACTAAGGCCAAACGGGAAAAAGGAAGGAAAGGGAAAGGCATTTTCAGTTTGAAAAGAAATGCCCACCCCTACCCCACTCTCCCTACAGTATAGGCTGGCGCACGGCCCGGCCACGTGGTTGGCAACGCCGACAGGATCACCGTCCGTCAAAGTTTTCGCAGGTCTTCGGCGGAGACTGGAAGAGCCGTCGAGATAAGGGACAGAAGGGGTGATCTTATCTATTTATAGAATTATCCGACAAAAGGTTGGTTGGACAATAGCAATGTTCTTTACGAACTCCGCATAAGGGTGACCAGCTATCTGGGTGGAAAAAAACAATCTGAGGGACCTCGACGCGTGAGGGATCTTGGGTACACTACACGTCACGTAGGGATAATGTTACCAACACGCCCATGTCGATGTCCCTTTTCGATTCTGGAAAGACAAGATGCAATACTACACGGTTACCACTGGATGTCAGACTGTGCACAGCATGTGATTCTAAGCAGATTAACAAACATCAAAAAGCTTTGTTTTATTTTTACCTACGAGAAGCTAGCAGCCCTGGTGCAGGACTCGATGAAAGCCTTTCTGCTGGACTGGACAACAGTGCTCTTGCATGAAGACTGTGTCTCAATGAGACTTTGAGGGTCCTGCCTCCGAGTTGGCCTGCCTGATGATCTCCCTCTATGCAATCCCTTTTTGAAATTTTTTTTTATTAGTGGATTGTCGCCAAAAAACCCACATTTTTGGCCCATCAACATTGTACTGCCCTGTGGTTGGCCTCTTTGGATTCCATATGCCCTGTTTGGGACCGGTTATGTTAAAGAGAAATTGTCAGTTGGAGACATTGCTTTAATAAAGATTTTGTTATGAAGCTTGGAGACTTGTGGACACGACTGGATTATTTTTTTACTAACATTTTTATAGCCAAAGTTATATCCGGTCATATGCACAAGCACTTATGAGCTATACAGATATGTGGGTCTATGAAAATAATACCTCATATATAGTATTAAAATATATGGTCAAACCGATGGCTAAATTGATATTTGTTTTAAGATTTAGTAATTGTGTTTTATTGAAAGTGTAAGCCTTTTTATTTTGTTCAATGTCCCTCAAGATGTAGTGTCTGCCGCTATTAGTGCTTAGGATCAAGTTACATGACGATGAATTAGCTAGTATAGATATCTGTTTTAAATTGATAATATGGAAATGCTTGCAATATATTGTTTTGTATTAACTTTATGAATCGTTAATGTAATTTTGTAGATTTGCTTGATTTTCGTATGCTTTTATGGAAACATTTTTAGAGTTTCAGATCGCTATCATAGAGGGCCTCAATTGTGAGCCAGGGGCAAAGGGGTGAGGGCATCCGGCGGAAAGGCAACAGTAGTAGAAGAGTGGGGTTACCAGTGGCGGCTGGGAAAAGAATACTTCCTTCTTACAAGGTAAGTGTAATGCATCGTACCGTCAAACAGTAGCAGATGACAGTGAAGCAGTTTGTTATGCATTCCGAGATAGCAGGGCTGAGGGAGGGGAAGAAAAAGAAGATCTGGGAATAATAAGTGTAGAGACGGAAATTGGGTAATTAAAGCCAAAGGAAAAGATAAGTTAATCCAGGGGAGCGGTATAGTAGGTGAAGAGGAATGGGTCTTGGACTGATTCGAGGGAGGTTTTTCGGTTCCATGGATGGAGAAGGGTCATTCCACAAGGCTAAAAGGCCACCCAATCAAGTATGGTGTCCTTGAATCCAGGGGAACATAGTGTTTGCAGGGTGTAGGGAAGGTCCATAGTGCTGAGGTCTGTGGGCAGGTTAAGATGAAATGAATAGTTACTCACCATAGTGACTTGTGTACTCTTAGTCCATAGTCCCCTTTCCTCCATACTGTATGGGCGTCCCTCGCGAGGGACGGGAGACAGAACCTTTTTCACCAGAAAAAATCTTCTTCCCCTTAAATTTAGAGTCACACAGGGGCGCGGCACCGGGAGCAAGCGCTCGCCCGGCTCCGCCCCCCACTGCCACTCCTCAGTACCCACTGACGTGTTGAAAACAGTTAACATTGCCTAATGACTCCAGTATTATTGGGGGGAGTATGGAGGGAACTATCGACTAAGAGCACGTTAATCACTACGGTGCGTGACTATTAATTACTCTTACGTCCCATCCCTCCATACTGTATGGGCGATTACAACTGAATGTAGCCCCAGGGTGTAGAGGAGACCCTCTTTAAGCAAGTCAGTTCATTAGAACCGCCTGTCTGTAGGCCGCGTCTGAACTAGAGGTAAGGTCCAAACAGTAGTGCTCACAGAACGCTGAGGAGGAAGCCGAGGTGGCCGCCTTGCTGATAAGCTACCGCAGAACATGCCGTTGTAATGCAATGGACCTGGCTTTGGCCCTGACCGAGTGGGAATGCATGTTTGCTGAGAATGGCTTGTGCTGCCTTTCGTAGGCCTCCTTAATGGCCGCAACCATCTGCTTTGCTATGAAAGCCTTGGAAGCCTGATGACCAGGTCTTGACCCCCCCCCCGAAGGAGAAAGCTATGGCGTCCAAAATGCGGAAGACCTTGGTCCTGTCCAGATGGCATTCTACAGCGCCTCTGTAATCCAGACAGCGGACGACCCTCCAAGGCTCGTCGTTGGGATCAGCGAAGAAAGTGGGTAAGACTATTTCCCCGTTAAGATGGAAAGAGGAGGTTACCCAGGGTAGGAGAGCCAGGAGTGTCCATAGGGCTGCCTTGTTCCTGCAAAATGTCATGTAGGGCTCTGATGCCCCCCGAGCCTGTATCTCGCTGATCCAGTGAGCTGAGGTGAGGCCCCCGGAAGAGCTGTCTTAATGGTGAGCAACCTGATGTCTGCGGATGCCAGTGGCTCGAACGGTTTGTGCGCCAAGGTGCCCCACCTTACCTTGGTGTCCCACATGGGGTGTGGTTTCTCTATAAGAGGGCAGAGTCTGTGGAGGCCCGCCAAGTGTCGCTTGACGGCCGTGATGGAGGAGGAGAATATAGTAGTATATATAGTAGTATTGCATGGATATCGCTTGCAGCATTATTATTATTATTGGAATTATTTATTTTTCGAGGAAGTGGATGAAATTAAGGACTCATTTTGCAATGATACCAGAGGCTGTGGTTTGTACCAGATGAAAACAAGGGCCATTAGCAAGGGCTGCAGCAATGTTACCGCCTGGTACTTTCTGCAGCCAAGGGTAACATTGTAGTTAGCAACCATGATAAACACATCCCTCGTTTTGCAAAGGAAAAGATTGGAGGTGAATATATTCTAATAAACGAAAAGGAAACCCAATCAATCATGGCTGAATCAAGAAATGGAGAGGGAGCTCAAACGCTAGAGTCCCCTTTCTATTTCCAAGGAGGATATGGTGCTGCAAATAAAGGAGAGGGAAGGTACGTTTTCTGTTCAATCGCTTTTATGTTGTAATATAGGTGAATGCATAAAGGGAGGAATGGGAGTAAGTGCACAACGATTCGCTTGACATTATACAGCCCACTTTCCGAGCATTCCACATGACAAAGATGCACTCCCAGGGTGGAAATGAGCAGGAAAAGTGTGATTCTCAAAAGATGCAAATGAGGATATAAATCAAAGACATGTGACTGGTTAAGAGATCATACATTTCCAGCTATGAAAGAATGAAGGATGGGCAAATTAACAAAATACAACTCCTCCAAAAGTCCACACCTTTTAAATTATGCACATGACGATGAACGATGTGGGACTCACGCAGACCTACTCCAAAAGTCCACACCTTTTAAATCATGCACATGATGATGAAGGATGTAGGACTCACACAGGACTCTTAAACGAGTTCTCCCTTGACATGTTGAGTTTACACAAAAGGTGGCCTTCCTGTAGCCCTGGTCAGGATTAGTGCTAGTACCTCCCTAATTCGTGTCAGGATATACTGTAATTGTGCACAACCTAGACAATGTTCAACAGCAACAAATTGGTCTAAATGCAGGTGAAAGGCGACAACAGCGACAACACAAAGGGGATAATTCAGCCCCTGTTTGGGTTACGGTACCACTTCAACCGAATCCTAAGAGCAGCATTCATGAAGTACATAAGCGTTGCTACAAGGTATTATTTGTTTCCATTTAAAAGGTATAAATCACATAATGAGGCTTACACGGATAGCCTTGGCGTATGCATATATAATATCACAATTCTGCAGATGCACAAGTCTAGTTTTTGATCAGTTACAAGTTTACAGAGCGTTCCCATGTGTGTAGAAATGGATAGCCTCGGGACAGACCTATTTAAGACCAAACAGAGGATAGTTCTCTCTCTGCAATAGAGACGGAGGGCCTGATTCTGAGATGGTGATAAAAGTAGTGAAGAAAGCAGGCATTCTCCCCTCCAGTTTCCAGCACCACCATTCTGAGTTGGGTGGAAGACATTGGAAGGGAGATGTTGACTTTCCAGCAGCAAAAGCTGCTAAAACCTATTCTTTTCATGGAAACATGTGCTCCAGTGGCAGAGCGAGCATTTCTTAAAAGACTGTCACTTTCCTAATTTAAGAAAGTTTTCTTGAACTAGAAAAGTGGGGCTGCAATCTAAGAAATGCTATTTTTATAAAGGGAAAACATGTGTAGTCAAGTTTAAAGACACCCCACAGGTGCCGTATTTTAAATCCTTTTTTAAAGTGCAAATCCAGGGCTTTTGGAAGGAGAGTCCCTTTGCAGTGCCTGCCTTACATTTCCAGGGTGTTATCAGGCCATAAATCAGGCACATGCAAACGTTGAGGCTTTTGTGCCCACACAGCACATTCTTTGTTGTTCAGAATATGGTTCAATTAAGAAATGTGTTATTTGTACACAACCATCAGACTCGGCCCTGAGACTCAAGAACACAAGTTGAAGATGAGCAACTGCTGGTCAAGCCAAGGATTTATGGGAGGAAAGTGGCGCAGACTCACCCTTTCCTGTTGCAAGATGTCCCCCTTGGAGAGTTTTAGTTTTACATTCCTTAAAGATGTATTGGCAGAACATATTGGTCTGCTCAACAAAGTCAGGCTCGAGGTCCTCGTCCTCAAGATCTTTAAGCTTCTTCAGGTCCTTTTTACCGGCAGGTCGATCAAAAACAAAGCATTTCCGTGAGGGAAAGGCTCTCCTGATGCATTCCCGAGGAAGATTTACTTTTGAAACATTGCCACTACTTCCTAATGGTGATAAAAGTACAAAAACAAAAACATAGGAGAGCACGATTACAAGTCAAGACATTCTGTTTAGATAATTGCATCTATTATTTTAAAACAATGTCTGCAAGTGCCACACGCAACAAGTCGCTTTGCATGCAAGGGTTTAAAGAGTGAGAGGGGGCAGGGAATTAAGAAAAGTAAAACAGTGGTAAAACAACAGTGACATATGTTTGTTTCTTTAAAATAAAAACAGCTTTAAAAGAAACAATACGAGTAATCCATATATGCAAAAGATAAGAATTGTTACACATACAACATTATTATAATTGCAATTTATTCAATCTTTCTTTTGCTTCACAGAAAAACCTTAACGAAGTAATAACTAAACTCTTTGTCTGAACTTTATAAATGACGTTCATGGCTTCAATAGTCATATGTGCCACCAATCCATATCTTACACTCTTCAACCATATCTCTAAAGCTCTTTCAGAGCAACACACTCTGCAAATATATGGGTTCGTGTCCTATTCCTACAGAATCTGCATGTCCCCTCTTCTTAGCCTATCCCTTGACTGGTGCCTTCATTATATACAGGTTGAAATAGCCTCAGTCTACATTTTAAAAAGGAAGGCCACATTCTATCATCAGGCAGTTTTGCAGACATATCACAGAGCGACCCGCAGTTCCATTCCTTCAAACGGGGCACCATTAAAAGATTTCATGGATTTATATTTCCTTATATCCATTTCATAACCAGCATTCACAATATAAGATTTTATTTCTTTTCAATTAGGATTAGAATAATCTTCAATTGAATTTCCATAAACCACACTTCTAACCTTTCTTCCTTTGTTATCTCCATCTCCTCTCTGGTCTCTGATCCCCACTTGAACATCCTCCCACCAGTTATACCTGCCTGGGGCTGGCTTGGTCCTGCGGAGCCTTCGACCACTAAATGACTTACCTCTGTGTGGCTCTCTTCCACTCCTCATCAAACCCTGGCCAGTCTTCCTCACTCTCCTCATCTGAAGACATCTCATCCCCAGTCTCCTCTCTCTCACCTGCCCCATCATCCTGGTGATCCATTACTGCCTCCTTACTACCACTTTGACCTGTTCCCACTGACTCTTCCTTTCCTCTTAATCTTACAGACCCATTCCCCTCTTCTCTAACCTCCTTTTTGTTGCATATCACCTCCACTTCCCCAGTTGCTGTTGCTACATTTAACTACACTCTGGGTTTTACTTCCTCCAGCCAACTAATGTTGCTCCTTCCTTAAACTCCAATCCAGATTTGATGTCCTCCCACCTTCCCTTTGCTCTGCCACTCCATCCCTGGTTTTACTTCCTCCTTTCTTTCCTCTGTTCCCACTGCTGCCTTCCAGTCCACTTATGGTTGTACTTCCTTGCACATTTCCTCTGATCCTATTACTATCGTTCACTCCACTCCTGGTTTGCCTTCCTCCCCCTTTTGATGCAATTTAGTTCTCTCCTCTCTCCTTCCCTTAACTCTAACCACTTTCTTGGCTTCTGTAGAGGTCACCTCCTCATCTATCCTGCTGCCACCTCTCTAGCTCCCCTCTGCTACACTCTCTTATCTCCAGTCTTCTCTAAAGTGTCTGCAGCACCTCTACTCTCCTGCAGTCTTCCCTCTCCAGCCTTCGCCAAACAAGAACCGCCTGCTCGTATTAGTCACCACACTGACCTGGCCTGCCTTGCCTATACAGTAACATGCCCCTCCCCCTGACTGGTACTCAGTATGATGGTCATTTTGAAACTCTGTGTGCATGGACAGGCTGGACAAGTGGCTTGTGCTGAGGTTATTCTGCTATACCGCTGTTGGGAAGGCAAGCGTTTTAGGGGGGCTCTATGGGTGTTTATGTTACCCTTCGGGTCTTCCTATCCTTGAAGGGTTCATTCCATTTCTCTGATCCATTCCGGGTTTCCCGTTTGCGACAGAAGGGCATTATGGGACATGTAGTCCATCTGCATGGTGGTTTGCCTGTACAATTTTGGTATTTGGGCCGAGACAGATTTCCTGATATCTTCCCTGGTTTCAGTGAGCAGACTGGGTATTTTTTCTATTCTCTGTGAGTGGGCACAGCTATGCGTGTAAGGATTTGATTAGTTGCCCAAGTACATTCATCATCTGTGAGTGGGGTGCAAACCCTCTAATAAGTGTCTTTTTTATTTTATTTGTTTGGCTGAAAACCAACCTTTCAAATATTTCATACAAAATACATACACATAGTCATATAAAAAAACATACATTTTTCAAAGAATAATAAAAAGCAAACATGATGCAAATTAATTTGTTGGGTTTTCTTTCAATCTTTATCAACATGCTTTTACTGGAGGTAATAAACCATGAAATATAGCTCAAGTAATAACAAAAGCAGTGCGTCTTCTGCAGCCATACGTTATCTGTGAAGTATTTGCCCAATTATTAGTTCGATTTGACATTAACCAATGACAAGACAGGATCTAAGTATTGCACCACTGCAATCCAAATTGTCGTGTTTCTACTAGTAAATATTGCAAACCAGATTTCATCATCAGTCATAGGAGTATACAGACAAAGTAAATTCTGAAAATAAGTTTTCCTTGTCAATATTAATGCGGGACAGATAACAACCAAATGTTGTAATGTTTCAAGACACTCTTTGTCAAGACAGAAACGACAGTGACTTGATTAGTTTGGAAGAATCCCCCTTCTTGCCAGTATTTCCGCTGTTGGCAATAAATTGAGTCTGAACCGCATATACCGTTGCCTAATATATGATGATGGAAACTTTAACAAATAGTCTGCCATTACCCGAAATTATTTTTGACCCAAATTGTCTGCCATCGAAATCTTTATAGGTGCAAAATTTGGCTCTGTTACGAATCCAGTCATGTTGAAACAGTTTACGTTTTGCACGGGTTGGATTCATTAACAAAACCTCTACTGATATACATTCATCTGATAGTACATCCAGAACATGCTTTCTTCATTTAAGTGGGAGTATGTGTTCAGAGTTGACAAGATAGTAAGCAAGGGCACTCAAGATGTTATTTTCCACAAAACCCAACAGGCATTTACGGAAGAGGTTGCACATTTTCCATGATAATTGTGCAGATAATGATATTATCCCCAATTCAAATCATATTATGGGTAGCGGAGTGCACTTTGGTAAATTTAACACATATTTCCAAAACTGACCTTAACATAAATCCCAGATGTTACACTTCGATGGCAGCTTAGTTTCTGCTCCATACAGCATAATCGGTACTACTTTGGCTTGATAGAACATCATAATATGTTTGCATGAAAATGTACCATATTTAAAGGCCAGAATGTTTGCTTGTGATTTTAAAGTTTGCAATTCCATATTCAATGTTGCAAAATAAGGTATATCAGACAAAAGATTATACACTATGGAACCCAAATATTTATATTCATTAACATTCACTAATTGCACGTTCTGCAAGTACCAACTCTAGCTCTTTTGAGAAACAGACTTTGTACGATGACAGGTAACAACTTGGGTCTTTTCTAAGTTGATGACAAGATTGTTTTCTATTGAATATTTAGATAATGTATTCAATAGATTCTGTAATCTACTAGGTGTTTGGGATAACAAAACTAGATCATCTGCGTATAACATCCATGCAATCTGTTGTCCACCCAATTTTGGCGCTTCATTAATGATCTTCATAAGTTGTTCACCTAAATAAAGAAGGAAAAGATTAAATAAAAAAGACGCCAAAATACAACCCTGCTTGAGCCCTCGCTCAGTTGAGATGAATGCTGCTAGCAATCCTTCTATCGTGAGCCTGATTTGTAGTGTTGTGTTAGTGTGTAGTTGTCTGATGATGGAAATTAAAGAAAGAGGCAAACCATACTGAGTCATTTTTTTGTATACAGCTTGCGATCAACAGAGTCGAAGGCCACCCGGAAATCAACGTATGTGAGATACAATGGCTGATTCCGGGTGGCAAATTGAGATCTTAACAGGTTGAGTGTCATAATATTCGGAGCTGTTCCTAATCCGAAACAAAACCTGTTTGAAAGGGGGTCTCGTTTTCCTTGATCCGTTGCCCACTTATTGAGATCCCTGAGTAGAATTTGGTTGAACATTTTTCACAGGGCATCCAAAAGGGCAATCGGCCTGTAGTTTGCCGGATTGGATCTATCGCCCTTTTTATGAATCGGGAGAATAATCAAGTGTTTCCACAATGTCGGAATTTTCTGAGTTTGAATAATATTAGAGAATATGTTATACAAAATTTCTGACCACAATTTAGGATACTGTTTTAAGATGTAATTAGATAAGCCATCTGTCCCAGGGGCTCGCGACTGGCTTGCTCTATTTATAAAATACTCGATATCTTCCCTGTCAAAAACGCGGGAAAACTTTTCTACAGTATGTTTAGGATTATCATGATGTGTGCGTGGTGGGAAAGTGTAAAGATCTGTATAATGTGTGATCCAGGCTCGCTCAGAGACATTATTAGATTGGTGCTTAATTTGATGTCCCACAGAGGATTGGTTGATGATGGCCCAGATTTGTGCTGTATTTTTGCCAGCCAAAGCACGCAACATGGTTGCACCATCATGCTGGTACAAGAAGGCTTTATAATGTCGCAACCAGTTTTTATGTTTCATTTTAATATTAGTGAATGCTAAACCTCTAATACTAAGTGGGAGTTTCATCGCTCATCGTTTGTTAGTGCGAAAGATGGTCTTCGCTATTTGTACATTCTTGTTGTATGCGTGTAAGGTCTGAACCTTGTTGACCATGCGTATTTTCGTGTTTGGTTGAAATAATTGCATTAAATCATGGTAAACAATTTCATCATGCTGATCTTTCCTTGTTTTTGTTATCTCTGAAGCATAGATATGATTGAATCTTTTCAGAGACGTTTCGCTCCATCGTAACCTATTGCCTCCATTGTTTACAGTGACCCAATTGGCACGACATATATCTCTCAGGTTAGGTGATGGGTCATTTACCTGCCAATTCATGATTAAATAGTTATGAACGCTCAAGGTGGTAAATTGAATATGAAATTTGGTGACATCAGCGATCATCTCCTGATTAACATAAATATAGTCGATGATTGCTGTTGTCTCACCTCTATGCCATGTTGGTTGGGGAAGTATGTCGTCTGCAAATGTACCATTTAACATTTGCAGACTACGCGACTGAACAAACTGATTCCAGGCCTTAAGTCTAGTAGTATGTACAGATCTCCCTAGACAGTGCACATTTAAATCCCCAGCTAAAATAAAAAAGGAGACAGTGCTATCAAGGCATACTAAGTTGAGTAAGCGAGCCACATCTCTCATAAAGGCGTCATCTGAGATACCAAGAGGATTCCAGTATGCATTTATGAGAGCATATATTGTGGTGCCTGCTTTTAATTTTATCATCTGTAGAAAGGGATTGGGAGATATCCAATGCTCTGACGTAAATGGCGAGTTTTGTCTTACACCTATTAGGAGTCCAGAAGTGGATCTACCATAATTCATTTTTCTTTTTTGGGACGGATTCAGGTACACATCATAATTGTCCCAAGTCAGAGCTGTTGTAAGCCATGTTTCTTGAAACATGATGCTGTCAACATTTTCTAAATGTGGATTTGGACTATTAATCAGATGTCTGAAACCCCTCGTATTGCAACTAATAAGAGAGATTGTGACTCGCTCCGCTAGATGGCCTAGCTAATGCATACCTTGACAATTGCAAACTTTCTTCCCGTTAGATTCCCGCAGAGTGAATTCAACATTATTTTGACCAATTTTCTGTGAGCTAGACACACACAGTGTAGGATCTGGTAGATGAGTTGGTAGTGTGACTTTAGATTTTATATTATTCACATTTAAAATAAAACCAAATCATACAACTGATATTTTGCTAACCAGATTGTATTGAGGACAACTCTCGAGTTTATCCACAATCTAACCGATGAAAGAGAATGTTGATCCTCAAATTCTACTAATTGTATATCAGCAGAATTTATATCCTCTACCTCAGGTATTTCAGAGAAAATTGTCAAAATAAACTTCCGATTCAGATCATATTGGACACATGGAGAAGGACGACACAAAAAAAACTAATGAGTGCAAAGCTGGTAGTTTGACTATCACAGTTGTAGTCTTTTTTAGCTGTGGTATAACTAACTGAGTTGCAGTAATAGCCAAGGCTTTCTGAGTTTTCAAGTTAGTAGATTATGCAATTGCAGTTTCTATTAAACGGTAGATCTCTGGTACTTAAGTATATATTATGCTCGAGCCCTGGGGTTCAAGTGTTGAGTTTGTTGTATTCTGTTCCTTAGAGGGTATCTTGAACACTATATCAGATTGTTGTTCCATGCTAGCAGAAGGATTTGCAGGGCCTTGAAGCATAAAACAGCCTGTGGCATGTTTTGTATCTCTGATGGCTGCATTCAAAGATGATGATCCTTCATCCAATAATGGTAAGTGAGAGTCTTGTTGTTGGAACAGTTGCCCAGGCTCACAGCAGGTTAGATACTTCTGCGAGGGTTGAGCTGACATACAGGCATCCACGGCATGCCTAATCTCTTTCCTATGCAGATCTAGCGTATGTTGAGACAAGCCCACTGAGGTGACAAGATGATCATCTTGATGTTTACTTGTCAAGTCTAGGGTAGTCTTGATGGACAGAGTTCCAGCATCAGCCCTTTTAGTTACAGCTTCAGTTAGACCATCGACCAAGCTGTGTACAATGACATTGTTTTTACGTGCTTGTGCCTGCAAATGATATTTCATGGAGATCGCCTTTGAAACTAATGTTCCAGATTTTTTTTTTTAAAGGTACTGTTTTCTTATTCTGTCGATCAGAACAGGCTATATGAGCAATACTTGAGGAGGTGATATTTTTTGTGTTGATAGCCTGTTCAATGTCTTGAATATGGTTTTTAATGTCTTCTGTCTTATTGGATGATGTAGCCTCTGTTCCATTATCTTCCAAGGTTGTATATTTACCTTCTCCCAGTTTGATTTCTTACTTTAATAGTATTTACCAATGATGGTGGTGGATTTGTTTGTTTCTTAGATATGGAGTTGAAAAATATAGGGGCTATTTTGAGACTAGCCTTCATAGTTCCTAATGCCTTGGTTAACTCAATCATATGTTTTTCGCTTTGAGAGCCTCTCGACTCAGTCACATGTCCAAGATCTTTTTGTTTAGGGCCTCTTTCTCCCCCCTCATCTAACACATGTTTTACATCTTTTCCTTGTTTGTCTCTATACGTGTTGCTATCTATCCACCCAGACAATTTGTTTGTTGGGTTTGGTTCAACTATTGTTTAGCTCATGTCCACCAAAACGGGTTCTGTATTGATAGATTTCTTTGGGAACAGTTGAGAGATGGTACTCCTGTGTTTAAGTTTCATTTGGTTTTTCATTTTTTTTCCTCCTTCTTGCAGATTGAATTTGTCTTTTAATCTTTGCTGCCATCTGACTTCCCTCTTCCTTACTTTCTTTCTGGTTGGAGAGGCAGTTTGTGGACAAAGCTCTTTTACAAATTCCCCTGGATTTGGAACTTGACCAGAGGCGCAAGCTGATGAGCCGATTTCTTTTGCTTGTTCCCCTGATTTTTGACTTTGACGAGAGGGACAGGTTGATGGTGACATGGCTCTTGTATCTCCATCTTGAAAATGTTCATCCACATTAGCTAGCCCTCTAAACTCTTCCAATATGGATTCTGATAGTGGAGTGTCTTCCATTTGCGAGGAGTGATCCACATTTGGAAGTACATTTGTGTTCCTTTGATTTAGAAGATAAAGCTGTGCCAATATCTCTTGATTCCTTTTCCTATCAGATTCCTCTAGTGCAGCATTTGTTGCCAATGATCTCTGAATTGCCGAGAGATCTAAACCTTGTTTCGTTGTTTCCAGCTTCAAATTCTGTAATGACTGTTTAAGATCTGTATTAACAACATTGCAACAACTGACCACTGCCCCATCCAGTGTAGTTACGTCTCTTATTAATTCAAGGAGGGATCCAGTTTGAGACTGTACTTCCCTCTTAAGCATTTCAAATACAGAGACTAAGGAGTTTAGTACATAATTTAGTGCACTCAAGGTATTATCATTCTGATGCACTCCATGTTGAAGAGGGTCCACTGGCTGGTCTCGATCATTCATGCCAGATTGTGTTTCCATTACATTTCCCTCATCAGTGATTATAGAGAGGTCTTGCATTAATTCAGGTCGAGATAGATTTAACTTACCCAACACATGATCATTGGGTTCCAGATCTGATGGACTCGCTGATCTTTTTTCGCCAAAATGTTCTTCAATTTATTTTTGTATTTTTGAGGTAGTGACAGTGAATTCAAGCCCTTTTTTTCCAATTATCCACCATAAGGGATTCAACTTCTGATGTTACAGTGAGTTTCTCAGGTGTGGAATAAATAGTTTCCACAAAAGCTTGGGCTGTGTCTTGTGACGTTTCAATGGGTGGCAGATGATTGTTCTTGTTGATCACAATTATAGTCTCTGGGCCACCAACATTGCTCCCATGGGGGGTTTCAACATCATCCCATTCAGGAGCTTTCGGATCATCCATTAGGGGATTGCTACAGAGTTTCATGTTTTACTATGATATATGTAATACAATTTGTTAATTTGTTCTTTAAGAGAGGGACACCTGGAGCTATGACCTTTGGCTCACAATAGTTGAATAATCAAAGGTAATCAAATTGAAGTGTAACCTTATGTTCTAGCTTTTAACCTTCAACATGCCAAGCATATGATAGTAAGATGTCTCAAATGCACAGTGAAATCAAAGGAGACTGATTGCAACAATTAGCTATCAAAACAGCATGCAAATGTCAAGGATCAGAGGATCAGAGGTTATTCAAACTGCAAGATAACCTTCTGCTTGTGCGATGCAAAGTGCTGGCAGCTCAGATCACCACATGAGTTTATCAGATGTACAATTAAGTTCTTATGAGGGCGCAAAAACGTTTGTGTTGAATCGAGCGACTCAAAGGCAAAAGCCCACAGTCGCCGCGCGAGTATATAAAGGACAATACGATGTTTCAAGGACTGCAATAGTAAACAAAGTAGCTCGGGCAGCTCAAAGGCAAAGAGCCCACAGTCGCCGCGCAAGCTTGTAGAAGCAGAAAATGCAATGTTGTAAATATTGCAATAACAATGAAAATTAGTCGGGCGGCTGAAAGGCAAAGAGCCCACAGTCGCTGCACGAACTTAATGAATGAGCATGTCAATATTCCAATAGTCGCAGCCGCGAGGAGAAGGACTCGCGAGGCTCCAGACGAAGAGCCCACATACGCCGCGTGAGGCTGGATAGTGAGTAGGTGAGTGAAACAAAGTCTTAGAACTGCAATTTAATGAATTCGACTGCCGTGATTTGGCAGGCACGTAAAATTTTAACTATTTGTGGGCAGGTGAAGTTGGATGTTCAGTAACAACTACTGGCAATGTTTACAGCCAGGGTCCTTATTACCTGCTTGCTATGAAATCCTGTTAAACGGGGAGCATGAAACAAATCCTGCCCGACCCCTGGCACACGGCAGCTCGGACTGCTCAGACTGCCTTCACTCGCCTCCGCTCCGCAGTTGTAATGGGTACTTGTAGCTGTAGCTGCAGCTCCTCCTGGTGTAATGAACACTGTAGAAAGACTGGCCAGAAAAGAGTGACAGATTGCTCAGACTGCCTTCACTCGCCTCCACTCCGTACCGCTCTGCAGTTTAATGGGTAATTGTAGCTGTAGCTGCAGCTCCTCCTGGTGTAATGAACACTGTAGAAAGACTGGCCAAAAAAGAGTGACAGACTGCTCAGACTGCCTTCACTCGCCTCCACTCCACAATAAGTGTCTCTGCACCGGACACTACAACGTGAAAAAGGGAAATCATTGATTTAGTGGACCAATGTTTTGAGTTATTTATGCCGTACTGGGTGCTGTAGAATATGTGTATTTTGGGGGACGTGGCTAGAAGGCCATGGAGTAGGACGTGTCTTCCGAGTTGCTCCTGACGATCCAACATGATCTTGCGTGAAAATAAGCTAAAAAAGGCATGATCGTGCTCAGAAATACACTATTGGATGTGTAAAGGCATGGGGCAAGTTCGAGGGAGAGCTGAGTCCTTGATGACTACAGGAGGATTGGCAAGATCAACTGAAAGTTTGTAGCTGTGGAGCGGCACTTTACACAAAATGGCCGGCGCGCTAGAACAAAGGAGGCTGAGGCAGGCCCAGTAAACCCACGGCAGACGAAGGCTGGCAGTGAGAGCGCAGCGTATGGAATAAGAAGCGAACGGCAACTGCAGCTGAGGAAACTGCACCGGGAATATAGGATACATTGTTACGCTGCACGCCTGGCATCGGAGAGGCCCAGCCGTGAGACGAAGGAAGAAGAGGGCGCAAGCAGCCCATACAAACGGGGTGAATAGCTGAGGGGTTCGCCTGACTACCCAGCGCGGGGGACCGCTGGGGGCTTGGAAGGAGGAGCGGACTGCAGCACAGTTCACTCGCTACTCACGACACACGTGAGCTGCAACAGACTACCCTCGAGTGCGAGAGGTGTAACCCCCAGAAAGCGGAACGGGACAAAGCGCAAGTGCCATATAGGCCAGGCAGTGCCACAGCACGCTGCAACCATGCAGAAGGAGGAACAGGGAAGCAGGACCCGCACGCTACAGACAAGTTGGACCCGGGCACATAGGCAGGGCTGCACAATGTCGGTGAGAGTAGGCAAGACCAAGAGCAAGCAGCCCACTATGGACATTTTTGCCACGTCACTGTCATGACCACCAGCCAGTTCACAGGTTAAGTTGATAGGAAAAGGCAGCCTTAAGGGGTTAATCTTGCTTAGATATTGGGAGGTCCTAAGGTTAGAGTTGGATTCATATAGAATCAATAGGATTTTGTGTTCCCTCAATGGCCGCCTGGTTGTGCCATTGAGGAACTAACATTACAGGTCTAGTCTTTGACTGACTTTTGCTATAATAAGCCAGCTCATAAGGAGACTCACGCTTCGCGTTGTTGACTGCCCAGCAGTACGAATGCTTACTGCGGTTGTTGCAGAAAACGTCCTCACAGTTTCCAGTCTGAAGTCTAGCCCGTTTCCCCCTCGCTCAGTCTCCACAGATTTAGCGTCCCTGTTCAGTGCCTTTTCCCGTAGTCTTAGCATTCTGTCCATTCCATTTCCATTCTTTCTTTGCACTTTGTAGTTTTTCTTGTCATCTTTATTTTTCCCCTCAGAGTTGCCGGAGTGAGCTGCTTCCTCCTCATGCAAGTACTGTTTTTGGTTTTTACCTGAGCCATAGTTATAGCTTATATTGGCATTATATTGTAGAGTTGTTATCAGTAGCAGCTGCGCTGTTTTCGCCATTCCTTAATTGTATTTTCGCTTTGACCGCCTCAGCTGGTACGCATTAGTATGTTCCGAGCGCCTGTTATAAACGGTTTTCCCACTGCCAAGTTCTGACATGATTGTCACACACGCACGCTAACTACTTAGCCGCTTGAGTTCTTTTGAACAGGGTTTAGTGATTAATAGTTTGTATTTACCTGAGCCACCATTGGTATATTTATAACCCCTGTTGTGGTCATTCATTCATTATTCATGGCAGAGGTATTACTAGGTGCATACAGTTGTTCCCTCATGTTTTAGGAACTACTTTTTACTAGTGATCTTTTTTCCACAGCAAGTGTTTGCTACAACAGTCTACTATTACTGTTTTCCTATTTTTGCACCACAAACCAGTTTAGCCAACATTTGCCTTTTCCCCTTAATTAGTTATCTTGCACTACATCGTCACCATTCTTCAGGACAAGCGCCCTGTGTGTATACAGGATGGAGAGCTCACAAAATAGGAAATAAGGTGATCCTGAGGAACTATAGAGTTAACCATATATATATGGTCTCAGTGGAGTGGAATTCATTAGGGAGCCATTGTTATTGTTTCTTGTCTTTCTACAGAAATTATTGTTCTCTGGAGTTGGTCAGGAGTTTCTCCAAGGGCGTTCCCGCAGAGTTTCAGGTAAGTGTTACAGTCGCAACAGACTCCGACCACCGCGGCACAGGGTGCGGCAGCCGCACCTGCAGAGGTATCCCCGACAAAAGAGGATCACCTGATCCTAACAACCATTACAGAGTTGAAAACCTCATGGGGAACAGCGATGGCAGACCTAAGAACCGCTCTGGAAACCAAAATAGATGCGGTTGGGCTAAAGGTCAACCTGCTGTGACAAGATGTGAGAGCGCTGGCGGAAAGAACAAGCGGCCTAGGGTGTGCGGTGAAAACCAATACGGAAACCAGCACAAGCAATGCAAAGGAAGTCCACATACTGAAGCAACAGGTCGCCAACCTGGAGAACCGAGCGGAGGAGGCTGAAGGGAGAGCGAGACGTAACAACATACGGGTGGTCAGCCTGCCGAGGGAGAGGAAGGCCAAGACCCCACGGACTACGTGTAGAATCTGATCTTGCAAGAAATAGGAGCCGACAAGCTTTCACAAGGATTTGCTGTTGAACGGGCGCACAGGGCCCTGATGAGGAAGCCACGACCCAGAGCCCCCCCTCGGGCAATAATAGCAAAGATCTTGAACTACAAAGATAGAGAGAAGATCTTGGAGTACTTTCGCAAAGGTGGAACGATCGAAAGGGCATCTGCAACCATCATAGCATATCCTGACTATACCATGTTGGTGCAGAGACAGCGTTATTGGTAAGTGGCGATCAAGAGGAGACTGTGCACGGCTGGAATCAAGTACATGCTTTTGTACCCTGCAAAGCTCAAAGTCCTGCACAAAAGTAGGGCGTACTTTTTCAACACCCCGGAGGACGCGCAGGCATGGCTGGATATGCAGGGTTGTCTGGAAAAAGACGGGAAGCAAGATCGCGAGGACCACAATAAGTGATGGGGACATATCATGTATGATGCAAGGATATAGGGGGGGCCGAAAAAAGACTGTAGCACAGATACCAGGGGCGGGGCGAGGACAGATAACATAAAAAAATGTAATAAGGGATATTTGGACTTGTTGGACTAGGATATAAAATGCGAATGTAAATTGGGTAGCACTAAGCGCGTCTGATTGGAAGCAAACGGGAGCGGCAAGATGGAGACGCCCTACCCCCAGGAGTTAGAGCAGTAGGACCGCCACTAGGTTATTTCACCCTGTTGAGCCGTGAGTAAAGGCTATCGCCAGAAAAGGGCTAGATGCGGGAGTACCTGAGATACAGGGATGGAGCTGGGCAATAGTTGGGAAGGGTGTTGGGGTGGGAGGAAACGGAGGGGAGTGAGTTGGGACAGGGAAGGGAGGCGGGAGGGAGGGACGTTGGGAAGTTTGAAGTTTTTTTTGTTTGGGGAAGTTTATGTTGGGAAACAAGCCTACACAGAATGGAAATATATCTGGTCATGGACTGCACTTGTGGTGGGAGGAGCAGGACCCTAATATGCCATGGGGGATCTTAAAATAATTACCTGGAACGTCAGAGGGCTCAATAGCTACCTAAAGAGGAATAAGGTCATCCTGTATCTAAGCAGACAGAAGGTAAACATAGCCCTGCTGCAGGAGACTCACCTTACGCAAGACAAGTTGGAGATGATCCGGAAGAAATGGAGGGGGACTGTAGTGGGTGCATCATTTCGGCCTATGCCAGGGGGGTGATCATCTGGGTGGCGCCGCATGTCCCGTTTCAACTGTTATAGTCCACAGTTGAGGCAGACTGGAGGATGGTTATAATGAGAGGGCTGGTGGAAAACAGGGAGATAAGCATCATAAACATGTACGCCCCGAACCAAAACATGGCGGCATATTTCAGAACCGTATGCAACAAACTCAGTATGTGCCTGGGAGGGGCGGTGATCTGGGGAGGAGATTTTAATTGTGTGTTAAACCCTGGGGTAGACAGATCACATGGTAAAATGGATAGACCCAGCCCAGCCGCAAGAGCACTGCAGACGCTGCTGGAGGATTTCGGTTTTGAGGATGTATGGAGGTCACACCATCCCTGGGAGAGGCAATATTCGCACTATTCATCTCCACAAAATGTACATACTAGGTTGGACTATATGTTTGCTACACAGGAGTTAATGACTGAGATAACGCAGACGGAATATTAAGCGAGGGTCCTCTCAGACCACTCGCCACTAATCCTGGGATGGCAATATCGACCCTCGAGAGCAAAGATCCTGACATGGCGCCTCAGAGCAGAGGCGCTGAAAGACACCATCTTTAGGGAGGACATGAGGGAGGAAATAATAAACTACTTTGAGATCAATACTGGCAGTGTAGAGACAGCGGGTATGCTTTGGGAGGCCTTTAAAGTGGTAATGAGGGGGGGTAGCTATAGCTAAGTCCAGAGGGCTACAAGGAGGGATCCTGGCTGAACTGCAAGATACGGAGAGGGAGCTAGAAGGAGAGTCAAGTGGGGGAGGTAATAGCAAGGAAGATAATGAAGTAATACTTAAGCTGCAGCAGAAATGTGCGGGGCACTGGGAGAGACTGTGCAATCTTAACTATAAGAAGTATATAGAGAGACAGCATGCGGGGGTGACAAACCAGGGAGGGTCTTGGCATGGTTATATAGGAGTGAGACCCCCAGGCCCACAATTCGAACAATAACTAGGGAGGATGGGAGTATAGTGGACACCCAGGAGGAAGTTAAAAAGGAATTTGTTGAGTATTACAGACTCTTGTATGGAGATGATGAGGCAAGTGATTGTAAAGAAATAGTAGATACACTGGAGGACATAGGACTGCTGCAGATCAGTGCTGAAGAGCGGGAGGAGCTGGATGCTCCGATTACCTTAGAGGAATTGGAAGACGTAGTGAGACAGTTGCCCACCAGCAAGACTCCGGGGACTGATGGACTCCCAAGCAAATTTTATAAAACATATAAGGATGAGGTGCTTCCTCCGCTTTTATAAATGCTGAACAAAGCATATGAAGTGGGAAGGCTGCCAGACTCCCTCAGAGAAGCGATACCTAATAAGCCTGGTCACAACTGCGGCTCATACAGACCCCTATCAATGCTCAAGCAAGACAGTAAAATATTGACAGCTGTCTTGACAAACAGAATGAGGAGGGTTATTGCTAAACTAATACATCCCGACCAGACTGGCTATGTCCCAAACAGGAACATATCCAACAATCATAGGCGACTCCATCGAGTCGTTGAGCACGCAAATGAGGACGAAGGTGAACTGGCAATTGTATCATTAGACGCAATAAAGGCCTTCGATTCAGTCAAATGGCTGTGGCTGATGGTGGCCCTGGCCGGCTATGGGATAGGACCCGGGAACCTAAAGTGGGCTAAAATGTTATATAGCATGCCGCTGGCCAGAGTTAAAACAGGAGCAGTGATATCAGAGAGGTGGCAACTTCGTAGAGGCACTAGGCAGGGATGCCCGTGGTCTCCTATGCTGTATATTCTAGCCCTAGAACCCCTGGCCATATACCTGAGGCAACAGTACGACCCGATAGGCATCGCTGTAGGAGGGGAACCGCATTTACTCTCTTTATATGCGGATGATATGTTGTTATATTTATGCACCTGGAGGAAAACCTGCAGTACATTCTGGAAGTGATGGAGAGATATGCAAGGCTGTCTGGTATAGCCGTGAACCCCCAAAAATCCAGTATATTTCCACTGGGTAGGTACAAAGGGATCCCGTTAGAACAGCTACCGGTGCTACAGATACCATGGGAGATTTGTACGTTCCGATATCTTGGGATAGATATATACCATACGGTGGAAGAGGAACACCAGTATAACACAGAGGGGGCGATCAGGAAAATTGAAAACAGCATGAAGTTCTGGGTGAAGCTACCCATGGCGATGATGGGGCGAGGGGCAATGTTGAAAATGGTGGTCCTACCAAGACTCTTGCATTATTTTGGGAATATCCCATACCTAATAACAAGGCGGTTCTTCGCTAGGATAGAAGGCATGTGCAGGGATTTCCTTTGGCATGGGATGAGGATTAGAGTGGCCCTTTGGAAGCTACAAAACTCATATGAGAAAGGGGGTATAAAACAGCCAAACTATGAAATGTATTACATAGCAAGCCAACTGCAATATGTAACTTAATGGCTCTCTGAAGAGTCGACCTCAGAGTCCAGGTTGTTCTGACAGGATTGTGCCCCATACTTCCTAAAGGAAATGATGTGGCTGCCTAAACCGGACATGGAAGGGCACCCAAAGATGATGAAACTTGGGTGGAAGATGTGGCGCAGAGCCTGCCAGTTGATGGAGAATCCATTCGTGTGTTCCCCGCAGGTACCACTAGTGGCGCTGGCGGGCAAAGCAAAGCAACTAAGGATGATGATTAGGACACACTGGGAACCGGTGGGGATAGCAACAATGGGCGATATATGGCAGGAGGGGAATATAAGGGACTTTGCAGTATTGGAGGAAGAAACCGGGTTACACGCGGGCCAGTATATCACATACCATAGGGTGGTGCTGAGAATTAAGGAGACATGGTCCGAAGTAGTACTAGCAGAAGACCCGGACACTACCATAGACACAATATATGATATTGCAGAGGGGGAACATGAGATATCTAGAATATATGAGCTGATGATGTCCAAGGTGGGGAAGGAAGTGGCAACTGAGACGGGACTGGTAAAAGGAAGTGGGAGCCCAAATGAGTGATGGGATGTGGGAACAAGCCCAAGGGTAGCACAAAAAAGTGTCGAGGAATGCAAGACTGCAGCAGATACAACTGTACGTAACCCATAGGGCGTATATGACGCTCCAGAGAATAGTCAAATTTAAAAACGTAGGACGACAAGCATGTCCCAAATGTGATGAGGAAAATGCCGGAATGGTGCATATGTTCTGGTCATGCCCAGAAATTGAGCGATTTTGGGGTGAGGTGGCACACAGGTTAGCCGAAAAAGGAATCAAGATTGTGGTGGATACAATGTGGACCTGTTTGATAGGTGGGTTTCCGAGACCACGTGAACTCAAGCATGTGAGTAAATTAAAAGACCTAGCATGTGCACTTGCAAAGAGGAGAATTGCTATGGGGTTGAAGGCATGCCATAGACCACAAATAGAAGTATGGTGGAAAGATCTACAGAAATGGGCTGAAGCGGAAACGGCAGTATGGCAAGATGCAAGTAATGTCGGGGGGAAGAGGCTGAGACCCTGATAGCCTGGAAACAACTAATAGTAGAGTTATTTGGGTTAATATGAGACCCAAGGGAAACCATGGAAGAGGAATCCCTATTACAAGATGCAGAAACAGAACATGAAAGGGAGTAGGCTCGAAAGGGGGGGAGGGAAGGGGAGAAGCAGTGGACATGATGAAGCGATGTATGTTTAAAATGTTATTGTACGCACTGTA
The DNA here is from genome assembly GCF_040938575.1 of Ambystoma mexicanum. Lineage (NCBI taxonomy): Eukaryota > Metazoa > Chordata > Amphibia > Caudata > Ambystomatidae > Ambystoma > Ambystoma mexicanum. The sequence goes on from NC_090932.1 coordinate 127,268,940, forward strand.
AGTTTTGTTTGTTTTGTTTGTTGGAATAAAAATTAATAACTTTATTTTTTTAGAATATGCGTACTTTCAAATTTGAACATGAAACTGTTGGTGTATGCCAGGGGCATTGTTGCCCCCATTGAGGTTCCTGACGTTTGCAAATAGAATTTCTTGTCATGTTCAAAATAGGAGTTAAGTGATATAAATTGTAGTAGGATCATGATAAATTCCTTTGCTGCTCCAATCGGGCCTTCCTGTAGCAATAGCCATTCTACAGCCTCTTGCCCTAGGCCGTGTGGGATACTGGTGTAGAGGTTGCTTACATCTACAGTGAATAGAATATCCTGCTTGGTAAGGTTGATTTTGTTTAATGTTTGTAAAAAGTGGGTGCTGTCTTTGATGGAGGTCGATGTCTTCTGAATCAGGGGCTGAAGAAAGTGGTCTATGTATCTGCCCAATGGTTGTAGGATGCCTCCAGTGGCAGCCACAAGGGCTTCGTCTGGCAGGTTAGACATGCTCTTGTGTATCTTTGGTAAAAAAATAAAAGTGAGGTACGCCAGTGTGTTGTGTGGATAGGTCGGCTCTAGTTTTATCTGAGATCCATTCCATTTCCAGTGCCGCTCGTAGACTGTTGTCAAGATCTGTACTAATCTCCGTAGTGGGATCATGGTCTAGTGTGGCATAAACCTTCACATCACTGCGTTGTCTATTGCATTCCACTTCGTAATCAACTGTGTTGAGAATCACTAGGGCCCCGCAGGACGTATGGTGATGGTGTTGTCGGAGTACAGTGTGCAGATCTGTGCCAGTTCACCTCTATTGAGGTTTGTATATTTTGGTTTGCCAAAAATGAGTTTTTAAGGTCGGCAAGAACCATTTTTTGAAAAATTTCAATTGATGTAACATGTGTAGTTTGTCTAAATATCGATCAAAGAATGATTTACAGTTAGCCACACATGAAACTACGCTGTGGGTGTGTTTCCACCATTACTCTATTATGCCGGTGGTAGCAAGAGTTCTTTGATCTCACATATTAACTATGTACATATCTATATCTTTTCTCTATAGGTTTTTTTGCCTGTTTGTGCTTTCTTTTTGTGGCCTTACCATGGTGTTTTCTCTTATTATGATCATGATTATTTACAATTAAGTGATGCAGATTATGTTATGTTGTGTTTATTATGATTTTTCTATACCATGCTTTCTTAACCACATTACGTTATGTTGCTTCTATTATGAGTTCTCCTCATTTTGCTTTTCTAATTCCATTATCATCACAATTCTATTTCTGTTTCTCCGCGACCATTTATGATCTCCTAACTTAAACTTGTACCACACTGACACTTTCCATCTTGTTGACTTTGGTCTAATGATGCTTCCTGATGGGAACGGCAATGCATGTGAACCTTCTTGATAAATTTACTTTGGCACCCTGTGCGACCTGTAAATGTATTGGTTGGATCAATATGAAAGATTTTTTGCCCTGATGAAGGACTTACCAGCCCGACATGCATTGGCCTAATGGCATCTGCGCACTAATCAAGCTAATAAAAACGATCATGCAACATTAGTATCAACTATTTCATACCAGAACAAATGAAGATTCAACATTGTAACCACATTGTAGTTAATACATCCCTGATCATGCCTCATTCACAACAGAAATACCCCTAAACTGCTCTCTTGGGAGGTCTTGCACATGGAAAATGAATAAAAGTATAATGGAGCACTTGAGGAGTGTGATGTTAAATGAAATCTAATAAAACTTTAATTACAAAAAACAAGTATATTGGAGGAGGAGGATGGTGGAAATTATAGTGAAGGAATCTTAGAAGCTTGTCATAGAGACAAACAAGAAAGGGAAGGTTGGAGAACTGATGGTGTGGGAGGCCTTTAAATATAGCAAAAATGGCCTGCTAATAGCACTCTCCAGTAAAAGATGGAGGGACAAGTGGCAGGAGATGTGGTCACTCGAGGTCGCAGTAAATAATCTGGAGATTTCATGAGATGTCCAAGTGATGAAAAAAGTAGAAAGCTAATGAGGAAGAAATACGAATTGAACAAATTAATATCTGAAAAGGCAGAAATGTGCTTTTGAGGGATGAGAGAAATGTAGTCCCCTCGTAACACATGGGTTGCATGTAATGAATAATGATAAAGCGATATGTGCAGTTCTTAATCAAGAATTCCATGCATATTCTGAAAAACTCTACGCTGCATACACAAATCAATGATAGGAGGTTGACAGACTGTCTGGGCATGATGACTTTGACAAAGTTGACAACTGCAGAAAATAAATTACCTGAAGAGGAAATAGATGGTCTTCCATCAGAATTTTAAAGGATTATGCCTGTCCGTGTTTACAAGCGTTTGATGGATATGCCCAGAACTTCCCGGTTAGAAGGTCTGTTCCAAGCATCAGTTCGTCATGCTTTCATCTCAGTCCTATTTAACAAGGCCACGGTTTACACCATGCCAGGAATGTATAGGCCAATTAGCCTTATTAATATTGAGTGTAAGATTGTGGTGAAGATGATGGTGAGATCTTTAGAGCAAATCTTACCAATATTGGTGAATTTTAATGACGTGGACTTCATTAAGGGCAGGCATGAATCTGTGAATATGGGGAGACTAAATCTGTCAATGCTTGAGGCTCAGAAATCTAACAAAGTGGATGCAGCCCTGTCATTAAATGCAGAACCATCCTTTGTATATCTGTCTATGTTGCCTGTGTTGAATTATGCTGTTGTTCATCTGCCTTCTAAAAACTATAAATAAAGATGATAAAAAAAGGACAAGCCTTTGAACGCATTGATTGGAGGTTCCTCTTTTGGACACTAGAGGAAATGGGCTTTAAAGTTGGCTTTGTAAATTGGGTCAGGATACTGTACACAAACCATCCATTTCAATGCTGCTGAATGGAAACTGCCCGAAAGCCTTCACATTGGAATGAAAACCTGAACAGACCTTAACAACAGAAAGACCATGAAGACCATGTAAGGTTCTTCAGGATAAAAATCCTCCTTACTCTCAAAGGTATAAAGGAAAGAAATGTAAAAACGGTACTCTAAATTAACTGTCTTCCTCTGTAACAACTAATTCTAAAGTTTCATCCTTAAATGATTCAGAGGGAAAGAAATCTACCCTTAAAATCCAGATGTTACTAAAAAGTACTAACTTTGTTGTTGGGCACTACAAGTCCCATAATTCCATGAGCACTGGGACGAGGAAGGGGACTGAAAAGTTATGCTGTAGTAGTAATCAGGCAATTAAGCCTAACAGCCCACACCTGAGGAACCTGGGAGGCATAAAAGGCCCCTTCAGGTGCAGGCAGTTGAAAGGAGCTGGAACTGTGTGACTGGAGTGTGTGCAATAGTAGAAGAGGCAGAAGGAAGAAGGCACTGTGTTGGCAATCCAGACAGAAGTGGGAGAACCAGAGGGACGCCGGAACATTGATGCAGCAGATTTCACCTGCTTGTTCTGTGAGGGTCCTCTTCCCCCAAACTCTGAAGTTCAGAGACTGCGCAGCGGAAGGCGTGCAGTAAGGCTTCCTTTCCCCATGTGAGCCTAATTGCAAAGATTGTGCAGCGAGAAGCGTGTCCAAGACTGTGGTGAGCAGCTGTTGTGTGTCTCAGGAGTGAGGCGGGCCTCCTTAATTGAGTGGCCGTCCGGCGACAACTTCAGCAAGGAAGGGTGTGGGTCCCAAGTGAAGCCAGAAGCCATACAAGTTGTGCAACACGTAGAGAGAGGATCACAGAAGTCAGTGAGTCAAACCTGGCATTCCGATTCCTTGCACAATCACTGCCAGCAACAGTATCTAGTTTAATATTCTCCCGTGTATAAGCAGAAGTGAGCTGAAGTTGATAGTTGAATCCTTAACAATAGGACAATGGAAAAGTAGAACTTGCGTGTGATCGGGTAACTTCCTTCACTCGCGTGAAAAGCGAATGCTGTGGAAAGCCATTGTTACACCCGTAAACTTTGTAAACCTTATGTATAAGTGGTTGCGCGTCCCTCATTGTGATAAAAAGCTATTGTTGAACAATTCAACCTTGTAAAAACCTATGAATAAGTGGTCGTGTGTGCCTAATTTTGCTTTCTGAGGGAAGAGTGAACTTTATATCATTATTCAAGTGCAATATCATTTCTCATAAAAGAAGTAAAGTATTTAAACACTGTAAATGCAGTTGGAGAGAGAGAAACCATTGCCTAAGCCAAAAGAAGTCCCCTATTGAGACGGAAAGCAGCTTTTATCAAAGCTAGAAAACAATCGAATCAATACTGTGAGCATAAGAGAGAAGTGGATCATAAAGGCACACTTAGGTTGTTGTCATGGCAGACAGACAAGAGAGGCAAAGAGGCTGCCCCTTTTTGAAGAGAGATATTCAGAGGAAGAGTCCCTTGCCTATTTGAAGGTATTGAAGTACCTTAAAGTGAATCTTGTCAGAACCTGTCTTGAGTCACACAATACTGAAGCTGTGGTGGTATATCTGTGTGTCAGTAGATTCAATACCTCAGTAGTACAAATGAAGTGGAACACTATGAGGCAAAGGAGAATGTCCTCATAGTAAACTCTAGAAGAAGTGTAGTTTTTGAAGCAGAAGCAGCAGCACTGTGAAGTCATCCTGCCAAATATACCTATCGTGAATGCTAAACTTGTGAATGGAGATGTAATAACTGTCAATCAAGACTTGTGTTTCACTAACATTTATAGAAGTTGTATTTCTTTTGAACTGTGTCATCAAGTTTTCTCGGATAACTGGAAGTGGTGGTAAAGCATTGTGGCTGGGAATACCATTGATGCTACTTTAAGGAAGTGGAGAGTCTTTATTTCACCAAGAAAAAGAGATTTGTTGTTGGAAACTGTGACTATAATTGTTTAAGTTATCTGAATTGCCATATATTTTCTTTTTGTATTTTATGTGTAAGTGTGAGGACCAGACATCCTGCGTTTTTCCCTTTAGATGTGTTAGGCAGGGAAATCCTCATCAGAGTAGGTATAGTGAGGCATTTAATATCATTTATACTTTAATAAAATGTCATGTTTTGAAAAATCATCAAAATGGTATCTGCCTCGCATTGGTGACCCCTCACAGAACGCAGTGCTCAGGAAACACAGATTCCACTTGTGCCAGACAAAAATGAAATACTTTGAGATTTGGCTCACAAGTGATATGGGCCAAATTACAAAGGAGAACGTGAATATGGCAGAAATGGCAGATATGGAAAGATAGGTGAAGTTGAATGTATCATTATGGGGTAAAATGAATACTTTTAACATGACAGCAGTCCCAAGAATTAACTATATTTTAAGAATGATCCATCTCCCTCCTGGCAGCGGGACATTTACTGAGATGGACAGGATGGTTCAAGATTTCTTATGGCACCATAAACAACCAAGGATGAAACAATGGAGAAACTGCAGTTTACGTCCGATAAGGGAGGGAAGAATATGCCTAATTATGAGGCTTACCTCCTGATATTAACAAAACAACATATACTGCCTTTTCTTGAAGTGACCCCTGACGATAGCAGAGAAGAGGCAGATATGATGGGCCCACTGAAACCCAGGGCGTTACTGCCATATGGACCTAGACATGATGGTGGACTTGCCAAACTACGGTATTCTTAAAAGAATGCTGGATAGAGGTATGCAAGATACTGGGTCATGACCCGCTTTGAAATAGAAACGCATCCATTTTGCTCAATCCTAGTATGAGGATCAAAAAGAAGATGCTGTTTTGGCCTACATGGTACCTCACAGGAATGAAATGCCCAGGTGGCCATATGGAGAAAGTGTCATGGATCATATTTCAGAAGATAAATGGAGACACAGCTGGAATATTTCACAAGTAGCGAATACTGTATCCTGAAACATGCAATTGACACAGAGAAACCCATTACAGGAGATGATTCCAATTACAAAAAGGGGAGTGATCAGTTGGAGTGCGCTCAACTTTCTTTACATATGAGTAGTCCAATGCTGCACAAAATGCACAGGAGGTTCCCCTAACTTCCTCCAACAATTATTGACACAAGTGTATAGGATGTGCAGTTAAACTGCGCAAAGGACACTGTGTTCAAGGCAATAACTAATAAGGATAAATCCCTCATGGTATAGTTCGGAACGGGTAACTGACATTGCTGTCAGTGGGATTTATCCCAAATATACTGTGACCAGGTATTGATACCTTTATTGGCGCATTTAATTGGGTAACAAGTCTGACTTCAGTCCTATCTATTTTCCATCCTTTGGGTCTCTCATCTAGTGCCTCCTAGGTTACTACTTGAGGATATTGGCACATGCCCAACAGGCAAATGTCAGAAACTATACCATAAGGGATTTATCCCTATTAGTTATTGCCTTGAGGACGACCGATTGGTCGAAACACGTGTCGGCTGTGAACGCAATAAATCACCATTCACACTATTAGATGGTTGGGTTTTATTGAGTGCTCAGAGATATTGTAGCAATTCAACTAACACCAAGACTTGAACATTCAGAACACAGTGTCCTTTGCACAGTTTAACTGCACATCCTATACTCTTGCATTACAGGAGATGACCTGAAGAGCACTATACTACAGCTACAGCAGCAGGGTCATGTAGCGTCTGCACTGTAAAACCTCCGGCAGAGAGCTTGAAAGGGAAGCACAGTACTGATTGATGCATGGTCTTTGAACCTTGTGACCGAGTGAGGGGGGAGATGGGAGGGCCTTATGCCGGAATATACCACACATGTCCTTAAATTGGGGTGACATGTTAGACAGACTACAATACGTAATAGCATTTTTGGGACCCAAGAGAGAGTGTACATGATGGGGATATGTGACTCGGGAGCCTCATGGGGATGTAAACACAGAAAAGGAGCCTTGGTACATATGATATGGGAATATAGTAGGGTGCAAGATCCTTCTGGGGTGAGGTAGCCGGTGTGATAAATGAGGTACTGTGGCTGGATCTGGATTATTACTTTAAGACTCTATTCCTGGTAGAGGATGTATTCCTGGAGGACCTGTCTTGTCCACAAAAGAACTGGCTATCCATGCAGCCATGACTGCTAAAAAGTTGGTGTTGGGAAGCTGGAAGTCTGTCAAACCCTCATCTAAGGAAGGATGCATTCAAGAGTTGTGTAGGATATCCATATTTAAGAGGGTATTGTTGGAACAACAGGAAAAATGCTGACTGCATGAGAATATATGGGACAGGTTCTTGGAAATGGCTCTGTGGGGTTATTTTATTGATAAATACGTCGCTATCTTAAGATGAAGGGAGAAATTAAAGAAATTGAATAGGAACTGAGGGAGGGGGTGGAAATATGTTCATCGTCACTAATTTATGATGTACATATGTTTATGATGTATATAGTGAAAACGACTTAAAACGTAAATGACAAAACAACTTACAGAAGTGAATGAAAGTCCTCACCAGTTGGACCCTCATACCGGGAACTGATTGAACGGCGAAATCCATATATCCAAGTGTCTGACCTGCATATTTTCTATGAACATTCTTACTTACCTCTAAATTCTCTTGTAGTTTAGACACATGGGTTACACCTAATTGTAACCTTCACTTGCAGCATATACAGTTGGTGCAGAGCGAGAGGAGGAGTTGCCAAGAATTAACCCCTGTGATGAAACTCACCTCTTAAAGCTATGCCTTGTGAGTGAAGCCTTGACTCTTTGTAAGCAGGTGCTAGGGTATAATTAATAAAAAGTAATGCATGGGAGCCGTTACCAGACTGCCTTTCATCAGTGCATAGTTACTCTCTGGCACAGACATTTGACTAAACGTTTCTGAAGATGAAGGTTTGCATTCTGGACCACTGGATGAGAACGGAAGCAAGGCTCATCAGAGCAGGGCATCATTTATTACAATCCATTGCAATCCCCACCCACCTGGATGAAATGTTGCATCTGAAACAACAATGTTAGAGGTGAGACTTTATCTTTGATAATGTAATGACCCATCGACCCATGTACAGCAAAACAGTGCTCTTACCAGCAGCTGTATGTTTTACCAAATTAGACTGCTAAAGAAAACTAACACCATTCCTCTCCAGGAAACAAGTAGCACTGATAGAAGGACTAACTATCTATTCCAATTAATGTACTCAGGCTCCAATAAGTTCAAAATCCATCTGTGAGACTTGTCTGGGGCTTATAAAAAAGGGCCTAATTGTCCAGGGCATGAAACCGCTTCACTGGTATTGCTTAAGGTAGCATTGGTGTTATTCGACCATTTAGACACTACTGCAGCCTCTTATGTAAATGACAAGATGTTCCTCTACCTGCCCCACTGGATCTTACGCAGCTCTGGTCAAAGGTTCCTAACTATCCCAGCCTTAGCACCACAGTAGGGTAGAAGGTGTTGCGCCTTGAAACACTTGTGTATAGGAGCATAATAAATAACAAATCAATCAATCAAGTTGCCTAGGTTTGGCACATTCTCCCATTTTTTTCATGATGTTATATCAGCTGACAGGTTGAGAATAGAGTTAAAAACTCTCCTATTCAAATAGGTGTCCTTCACTCAATAGCGTTGAGACCCATGTGTGGGTTGTGTGAACTAAGTGTGAAATACATCCATCCATCCATACATACATACATACATACATGCAGAGCTTCAATAAATGAAGCTTTAATCTCTGAGCACGAGTTTGAGTTTGAGACATACTTGGAAAATGGAATGACTTGGCAGACAAACCAGTCTAAGAATGCTATTTGCCCAAACCACTACAGGATATAATTTTATACCACACTTCAATTTAGCCCTAACTTCTTTGATGTTTTAATGTCCAACAAAAAAATCTAAAATGATGGGTCTCTAGCTTGAGAATATAAGATAGATCAGTATATACCTGACATTATAAACACCAGCCACTGATGAGGCACTGCAACGGCAGTAAGGAGGTCAAGGGCTGGATCAATACACAACAGAGGAGAACTAGAACGGGTAGATATGGCGGTATCCACTCCTTTATCATTTCATCTGCCAGGAATAATCTAGCCCTCCTGTGCAATTAATCAAAGTTCCGGACACGCAAACACCAGTCAGTGGCTCAATGTGTTAAGTGCTGTGAGCATGTTAGTGGGGAGCAACATAGACAGTTGATACTCATTGACCATACCCAAAATGTAATTCCTCACACAGTTACACCATATTGCAGCATGTCTAACCTGCCATAAACCCCTGCATAAAACTAGATTCGGAAAATGACCAACCATTAACAATAAGCCTCATATGTCCCGACTACCCTGACGGTAGATGATACATTGGGTAGGTGATATAATGTAAGGGGTACAAAAGGGCTTTTCCACAAACCACCTAACACCAATCGCCCTTTCAAGCAGACATTTCTATGCACATACCTTCGATCAGTTGAAGGGCGTTCTCCAGGTATTCGTCTGTTGAGATCTGTTGACCCCCTAGTTCCAAGTCCAGAGTGAAGTCACGTACAGCCCAGATAAATGTGGGACAAAAGCCATTTCCTTCATTAGAAGCATTGTTACCCTTTGATGACTTCTCTTTGATATGGTTCGACAGCTCCAACACAGAGCTGAAAATTCATGTTAAGGAAAATAATACTGATTCTTGGTTCCTGTGCTGTGACATTATCAGTCAACTTTAGAAGTATTTTTTTCAGTCTTATCCAAATGGCTACCAGAAGACAATGGTCCAAACCCTAGCATACCCCTTGATGATTAACCTGAATGAGGTAAAAATAAGTCACCCAATGTTGATTCAAATTCAACCATTTTAAAAGTGGAATTAACAATGTATTATGAAGTACATTGTACGATGGACACAAAAAGAATTTGGACATTAGTTTCCATAGACAAAGAATTAGGACCACATATAATAGAGGTTAACAGTGACCACTTGGACTCATAGCAATTCTTAACATGTAAGAAAGTCAGAAAGGGAAGAAAAGAACTTGCGTCGATGTTGTAGTAGCAGCATCAAATACCTTCTCCTTTTGCACTGATATACATGAACTTCCAACACATTTCTTTATGCTGAAACTCACCAGTAAAGTATAGTATTACCCAAATTGACCTTTTACAATTGACCTTTTGTCCTAGTTGACCTAATAATAGTGGTCCTAATTGACCTTTAACTTTAATTAACTTTTTATATACATGTGTGGGTTTGGGGTAATAAATAATATAATGGGATTGGGTAGGTGGTTGCGGGGGTTTTTGGATTGAGTGGGGAGTTACGGGGGGTTTCCCCCCGCATATTTGTCCTAATTGACCTTCATTTCACGATCAATTGTGCAGAAGGTCAATTCTCCCGCGCTCAATTGTGAAAAGGTCAATCAGTATACATTAGTAAAGTATACCAGAAAAGTATAATAAAATAACCTATAGTTTTCAATGTTATCTCAACATATTTCAACCAGCGACAATACAGCCCTTACATTACAGAAGATTAATAGCCATAAAAGAATGGCTGCTATTGACAGATTGGCCAAAATTGGCAAATAATTAAGCTCAAGATACACTGGCTCATTAGCTGTGGATGGCAAGACATGAAACACATGTTTACAAAATTTAAATTTTACTTTTGTCAAACTATCCTCAGAAAATGGCCCCAGACACCAGCAGCACACCGATCTATTTGATTTGACTTGGCTTCAAAAACTTTAATTTTTGGCTTAACTGCATTGCCACCAAAATTAACTGAAAAATGTTATATTACCGAATTAGACTGATTTGCCAAAATAGACATTTTAGTTCGATGTTCTTCTCATAGATGGTTATCGACAAAACGTACACCTAGATAATCGATGAAAGAAAATCTTGTAGAAATAGAATTGTTAAGGTACAAAATTGTGACCTTACCCTTCTTATTAGAATATAGCATAACATGTGATATTATTGGGAGGCGTGGCTAACAACCAAGTTGTAGAGACGTAACTTCAGGGAACTCCTGCCGGATCCGTAAATGATCCTGAAGTAAACGCACTAAAAGTGGCAGAAGTACGGCACAAACCAGCGTGAAGGATCCAGGAATCAAAGGGCTACTTGAGTGCCTGAATCGGAAGAGAAAAACACTCCCCCTGCAGAGATAGAGAGGTTCGACCTCCCAATCGTAATATGGCGGCTATCACAAAGTGAAGGGAAGACTTGAGGGAGAAGGCGCTGTACCCAGCCAGGAATTGTCACAAAACTACACAGCACTCGAGCCAGAACATTCCTGATAAGAGGTTGCCTGTGAGAACAACGACGAGCAAAGCGGGAGAAGGAGCAAGCAGCAGGGAGTCGTGGTGCAGCCCACCAGAATAGAAGAAGACGCATGCCCAGTGGGGAGAACTTCAAGTGCAGTGAGAAGAAGAGGAGAGCAGAGCAGATAGTTATGGCCAGAAAGGAGAGGTGTGAGAGTGGGACGAAAAGCGGAAGCAGAGAAGCTCCGGATCAAGACTGGAGCACATGGCTGACAAGCCGTAGAGCACCTTGCAGCAGTGACGCAGCCTGGAAGAGCAGCGTACTGCCGATGGCAGGCAAGAGGAAAGCGCTTCTCGAAACATTGGCCCCTCCACACAAGCAAAGCGGACCGCAACCTGAGGCGAGGAATAAAGGGGGAGCGGGAGAGCGGCTGAGCGCACTAGCGTTACGACCCCCTCACATTAAGCAGGCAGCATCTGTTGGGCACAGGAAACATTGGGACTCACTAGGGAAGCAGGCGCAATAGCAAGGACACAGAGGCAGCAGCTGGAGACCGACTAACATATAAGTGCGGGGAGAGGATCTACCCCGAGAAACAGGCAGGCTGGTAGACAGCACTGAAAAGGGCAAGTCACTGCTGTGCTATAAAACATAAGGGGCTCCACGAGGGCAAGCAAGCAACAGCAGAGGAGACAGCGATGAACACTTCTCCCCCCCCTCACAGTTAGGATTCTGACCAGGAGGTCAAGGATCGAGTAGACTGGGGCCAGCTACAAAAGGGGGCAGACGAGTGCCGAGAAGGCAGAATAAACTGTGCGGCTAATAAGCAATAACAGAGCAGATACGAAAAGGAAGAGCCCTACCACCGCCAACAACAGAAAAGATATAGAAAAGAGATAACAGGTCACTAAGAGCAAACAAAACAGAGGGAAGGGCAAACAACTAATGATTGAGGACTTTGCAAGGAAGGAAGGAAGTGCCCCAGGACAAATGGAGGAGAGAGTACTGACAGAGCGAGACACCACAAAAGGGCAATAGTGTGATGAAGGACTAATATTAGCAGCCGTAGCAGCTTTGAAAGCCTCGCTAGAAAACAAGATTGATGCAGTGATATTGGACATGGCACCTCTATGGCAAGATGTCTGCTCCATAGCCGACAGGCTTATCGCGGTAGGAACACAAGTGCAAGAGAACACTGTGAACATAGGAAACAACACGATAAATGTGGCACAGCTGACGGACAGAATGACATTTCTGGAGCGAAGAGTGGAGGGCGCGGAAGGGCTAGCAAGAAGGAACAATATATGTATATTAGGTTTGCCAGAAGGAGAAGAAGGACACAATGCGACAGAGTATGTGGAGAATTTGCTAACACAAGAAATAGTAGCGAGCACACTGACGCAAGGATTTACAGTGGAAAGGGTTCACAGATCCCTGGTGAAGAGACTGCCGCCAAGGGCACCACCCAGACCTATCATTGCAAAAATCCTGAACTTCAAAGACAAGGAACGCATATTAGCATTTTCTAGGGGCCATTCAAAGAGTGTCCTCGAAGCTGGCAATATTTCCTGACAACACCCTGCAGGTACAAAAGAACAGAGCCCAGTTTAAGAATGGTAGATGAAGGTAAATCTTGTTTTTTTGAATCACAAGAATGAATGAACAGCAAAGGAATAGCACACATCCCGGAGAGGAGAGCTAGCTGAATACTTGCACTACCCTGGTAATGAAGCTGAAACTAGAATACAGCAGCGTTTGCGCAGAACTATGAGTCTGGAGCAGGAAGTCTTCCTGAATGCAGAGACCGGTGCAGAGTCTTGAACTCTCTGGACGGCAGGCGACGTCCACACCCATATAAAGTGTCCCTTTTGTAGGAGCGCCCGTTGTTTGGCGCTCACCGCTGCACGTTGATCGCCTGAAACGCAGAACATGAGAAGTGGTTGGGCCTGAACGCGCAAGATGCAGTTGGGCCATTGTTGTTTATGTTTGGAATTAACACGTTGTCGTCCCATAAATGTTTGAGTTTAAAGTTGGGAGGCGCAACTTCAAGGGTCATATATGAGAATGCGTACTGGAAAGGATGGATATTTGGTTCTCTTTCATAGAGGACACGAGAAAAGGGAACATGAACAAATGTGGCAAAGAGAGAGGGGGAGGATGGCCTATGGGATGGAGGAAGCGGGGATAATGAACGACTTTGGCTCCAGGGGTTATGATAATGACCTGGAATGTACGGGGCCTCAATGGTTATGTTAAATGTTTGAGGATACATGCATACCTCAGCTGTTGCTACATCCGGTAGCTTGTCAATGCCTGCCTCTCCACCGTTTTCCACACGGCTGTCAGCGAGGGTTGTCCCGCTACTTTGTTTCCACTGCAATGCACCCGATGGCTCTTCTGGACATAGGGGACTCCAGCTTCACATTGCATGCCCTCACCCTGCCTTAAGTGCAGGTACTATAGATACACTGTTCCACTGTAGAGCGTGAGCTTGTTACTGTTCAACCTCGTTTCGGTTCGCTAGCTAGTCACTGGTCCAGTCGCATGTTTCTCTGATCGCTGGCTGCCAACACTCTGTGCTGCTTGTGCAATATTATGCTTTCATTTGTCTTGTTGCGCCGGCCATCTTGTTTCGCTCTAATCACGCCGGACACAATATTTCCAACGCCACATTTCGTTCATCTCCTCTTTTCCAGACCCCAGTTTGCTCATGGAGCTGCTCCAGCACTTTGCATCACTGGCCTTCTGTTTGTGTGCACGAATGCACGTTGCTGCTGCTGTTTCATTAAAGAATCAAGTCGGATCGACAGTAGTCCTGAAGAAACCCGTCCTACAGCATGGCCTCTAAGACATGCCCCCAGGATACATGCATGCCTGCGAAGAAAGGGTGTAGGCATAGCACTGCTGCAAGAGATACACCTCACGAAAGAAAAACAATGCACCCTGGCAAAGAAATAGGGAGGAACCCTAGTGGGCTCACCTTACTCTGCATATGCTAGGGCAGTGGCTATCTGGATAGCATCCTCAGTCCTTTTTAAAATCTTGGAGAGTGATGAGGCGGGCAGAATGGTCCTGCTACATGGCTTTTTAGAGAGCCGAGAGATGTGCATAGTCAACACGTATGCGCCCAACCACAGTGCGGGAATATTCTTCAATTGTCTGTTGGCACGCCTAGCCACATATCGGGAGGCAAAGTGGCTCTGGGGTGGGGATTTTAATTGTACAATAAATCCCACACTGGACAGATCAGATGGGAAATACAAGAGGCCTGCCCCCCGCCCCTGCTAAAGCCCTGATCAAATTACTGGACCATTTAGCGTTGGAGGATGTGTGGAACTCGGAGCATCGGCAAACACGGGGATACTCACTTCACTGAGCCCTGAATGGGGTACTTACACGCATAGATTATTTCTTTAAGGGACGGGAGCCCTGGGGGAATTTGAGCGCTGAGTTTCTGCCAAGGGTTCTTTCAGACCATGCTCCACTGATTGTAGAATGGCAGGGCCTTTCGTTTAGACCCCCTATCCCAGTATGGAGGTTGCGAGCAGAAGCACTGCTCGACAATACATTCCGAGATCAGATGTCAGATAGTATAGAGAACTTCTGTGAAGACAATGAGGGCAGTGTGGACAGACAATGGGAGGCTTTTAAAACTGTGCTGGGAGAGTAGGCAATAGGGCGAATGAGTGGTGCCAGGAAGACTATAATTCAAGACCTCTGTGATGCAGAATGACAAATTGGCGATGCAGAACTTAAGCAGGCTGTGGAGGGGGATGAGAATGGATCATACATAAAACTCAGACAGCAGTGTATAGCACAATGGGAGATGTTAGGCAAATTTGACTTTAAAATACACAGAAAAATTGCACGGGTAAAGAGATCAGAAGGGACATGATCTGTGTGATAAAAGATGAGACAGGGGATTTGCACAGAACTCAAGTTGGGGTGAATACAGTGTTTGCCAGATTTTTTGTCCTTATATGGCCAAAGGCGGAACTTAGACCATTCAGAGGCAGAGGAAGTGTTGCTGGAACTGACCCTACTGTGCCTAATAATGGAACAGGCAGAGTTGTTTGACACGCCATTGGCGGTAGAAGAAATACAGGAGGTCATAAAGGCGCTGCCTATGGGGAAAACGCCTGGCGCTGATGGGTTACTCTGGGAATTTTATAGGGAATACGCAAACACACTGGCATCCAAGTTGTTATTTATGTATGAGGAAGCGTATGAGAAGGGGTAACTGAGAGAATCCATAATAGTGCCTATTTTAAAACCAGGCAAACCCTCTCTGGAATGCGGGTCGTACAGGCCCCTTTCCATGATAAACACAGATTGTAAGATACTGACGGGCACACTAGCGCAACGACTAAAAAGACTGATAGGCGGAATAGTGCATTCAGACCAAACAGGGTATGTACCGGGCAGAGATACCTCCTGGAACCTGCGAAGATTACACCATATAATTGACTGCACTGATAGTATGCAAGAGAAATGTGCAGTGACCTCCCCAGATGCTTTTAAGGTGTGTGACTCTGTCGAGTGGGACTGGTTGTATGCTATACTATAACGCATCGGCGTGGGTCTGGTCTTCCTGCGATGGGTACAAGTGATCTATGCGCAACAAGGGCTAGAGTAAGGACAGGGAAGCATATCTCTGACAATTGGGAACTCAAAAAAGGCACAAGACACGGCTGCCCCCTGTCCCCTATGTTGTTCATTCTGGCCCTGGAGCCACTGGCACAGTTCTTGTGCTCAGAATACAGAGACGCTGGTATAACAATAAAAGCGGTTAGACATGTTATATCACTTTATGCAGACAACATGCTGCTTTATTTAAACAGGCCGGAAGACAATCTCCCCTATATATTAGACGTGATGGACAGGTATGCCAGATTAAGATCATCAGGGACAACCCAGCTTGTTCCCTCTAGGAGCCCTGACGGCATTAGACGAAACTCATCTCCTGACCTAGACATTAAATGGACGCCGCAGTCGTTCAGATACTTGGGAGTAGATCTTTGGCATGATCTCACAGATACCCACAGGCAGAATATCCAAAGGGTGTGGAATGGCCTCGTAAAGAGCATGCAGTTTTGGTGAGAACTACCGCTGTCAATGACAGGTAGGGCAGCACTGATTAAGATGGTGGCACTACCAAGATTATTATATCAGTTGACGAACATTTCATAGGATGTGCCTGCGACATTCTTTCACAAAATTGAAAGCACCATCAGGGAATTCTGAGGGTGGGCAAGAGATGCAGGAAAGCATTTGGAACGCTACAGAGGGATCCCGCTAAGGGTGGGATACGAGTACCCAATTTAGAAACATATTATTTAGCAGGGCAGCTACAGTTCATTATTGGGTGGATAGCAGATGAACCCACAGTAGACACATGGCTACTACAACCATGGCTCAAACCCCTTTACCTGAAAGAAATACTGTGGGTGGATGATAGAAGACTAAAAGGTATGGCACATTTGGTGTCACACGGAAGAAGGATGTGGAAGAGAGCGTGGAAACTGATGAGGATAGAAGACCCTTACTCCCTACACATTCCATTAGCAGGGTTAGTAAATGGGTGCCCAGGCATGAGGGAGGTCGGTTAGAATCCAATGGGAGGAAAAGGGGATAGCCATGGTGGGTGATTTACTTGAGGAAGGGAAGATACTGGAGTTTGAGGCTGTAAGGAGGGACAGTGGAATTTCAAAGGGTCAGTTCCTAACACACATGAGTATGGTGAGATTAATTGTGGATAGATGGCCCGAGGTACGAACTAGGATAGAAGCGGAAGACACACTGGTGACCATGTATGACGTCACAGAGGGTGGCCATATGATATCAAGACTACATGACTTAATGATGGGGAAAATGGGGCAGAGGCTCACCAGGACGAAGATGGCCTGAGAGGCAGACCTTGGCAGAAACTTTACAGGTGTGGAATGGGGTAATATACTCCTATGCACAAAGCAGGTGTCGAGAAATGCTAGATTCAAGCTGATTCAATTGTATGTAACGCACCGGAGCTACATGACACCGCACAGGATATCGCAGATCCCAGGGGCGGGAAAACAAAGCAGCCCGAGGTGCTTGGCAGGAGAGGCAGAAACGCTCCAAATGTTCTAGGCCTATCCAGTTATACAGACATTCTGTGCTGCGATTGTGGAAAAAGTGGAAGTGGGAGGCATTGGCATGAGGGGATGGCCACCTGAGGCATGCTTATTAGGAATGTTTCCAAATGGTAGGAGAAGAGGAAAAAGTGGCAAACCGACAGCGCATCAGACAAGGAGGAAATATTTAATGTGTATACTGGCCAAAAGACCGATTGCCATGGCCTGGAAACAGGCCAGAGGCCCAAGCATTGAAGCATGGTGGGGAGATCTCCGAAGATGGGCGATGGCTTAGACAGTGGTGATATAAAGGGGACTGAGAGAAAGGAGTGGGGATGTACTGGCCTGGAACACGCTTACCCAGAATATGTTTGAGGCTGTGAGACCTTGTAGGGCTGACGAGGGAGAGAGTCGGGGAGAACTGGGAGATGAACAACCCATGTCACATCCACCAGGGGAGGGGGTAAAGGTGATGTAGGTTAAAGGGACATCGACGACTGTAGTGGGAAATTTAGACAGAGATATTACATTACATAAAAGATGGACCAGGGGCTGTGATATGGACTAGGTGGCGGAATTCCAGTAGCCTGGTTGGTACAAGGGTGAATCAACCCTTGTGTATCACCCACCCTCTATAACATATACACTAAGCTACTGTTTGACCATCTAGATGAGCTAGGCATATCATACTCGAACTGCGCTGACGACACGCAGATCCTCATCACTCTATCTGGCAACTACCAATCTGATTCTACCCTTCTCAACAAAATTTACAACAAAATACAGGGATGGATGGCCAACCATGGCCTCTGTCTTAACGACGACAAAACCGAGATGCTCCTCATCGGATCCAACCTAAGACTCAGCAAACTAGGCCCCAAATACTCTTTATACTCTATTGATGGCAATCTTATCAAAGTAGAAAAGGTAGCTAAAACCTAGGTTTCTACCTAAATCTGCCTTAAAGCTCCAAAGAAAAATCAGTGCTACTGCTTCATCTATGACTTATACCTCCAAATTGATTAATGCCTGCCCACCCTTTCTTAATTCCAATAGTTCTCTCACCTTGGCCAGAGCCCTCATAATGTCCAAACTGGACTACTGCAATTCTCTCTATTTGGGCACTAGTCAAAAGAATCTTCACAAACTCCAAGTATTGCAAAACAATGCTCTTAGGGCTGCACTCAATATTCCACGCTCCAGCCACATCACACAAACTAGACAAAACGCCAATTGGCTTCCGATACAAGACAGGATCACCTTCCGACCTCTTATGATTACCCACAAATGCCTCAATGACTCAGCGCCTAAATATCTGATGAACAAATTCTTCAGGAGAGAATCCATGAGGCCTCCCAGATCTACTCACTCACACTGCCTAAACATTCCCTCTTTTAAACTAAAGAAAGCAGAGGGCTCCAGCTTCCCCGTTTTAGCAGCCAAAACTTGGAACAAACTCCCTCTTGATCTAAAAACTGAAACTGTGTTCCTCTCTTTTCGGAACAAAATAAAATGTTGGTTACTCCTGCATCCAACCTAAATAACCAGTAATATCCAAATTGACCTATCGTGATCTCTAGACTTTTGCTTCCCACGCGACTATGCCCAGAGCCTTAGTAGGTCCTACCCTTAGGCTACCGGCTATACTTAGCCAGTAGCAATCCTGCTAGCTCTTACCATGTCCCTAAAAGATTGTACATTCTGTAAACTTCTGATATTGTGTATATATCAACACATAGGGCCTCATTACACGGTAGGCGGTAAAAACCGCCAATTACCGGCATGGCGTAAATAGCATGTCCGCCCTCGCAAGAAGCCGCAAATTGCATGCCATTACGAGATCGCGGGCACGAGCCTACCGCCATGCCGGTAATGAGCCTACCGCCATGCCGCAAAAGTCCCCAAAAAGTCCCTTAACGGCATCCTCGAAAGCGCTGTTAGCACTTCCGCCCTGCCGCCACATGCAAATAGCGGTTTCCGCAAATATCGTTGACCGCCATTAGCGGTCACCGCTAATAGCGGTCACCGCTATATTGCGGAAACGGAAATAGCGTCATCGCACCGGAACGGGAAAGAGCACGGCGGCCATCTTTAAAAACACAATCCATTGCCATCCCCCTTATCCAGGACACCTTACCAGGAACCACGTTGGGAAATACACCAAGGACACCGTGAAGATACCCAAGGCCATCAAAAAAGCGTCTGAGCGGCAACGCAAGGAGAAGTTTTGCAAGGAGGAGCTCCTGATGCTAACGCAGACACTAGCAGACAATGCTCATGTCGTCTTCAACAACGACATGCGTCGGGAGACCACTGTGAAGAAGAAGGCCATCTGGGAAGAGGTAGCCCACAAGGTCAGCGCGGTAGGCATCACAACCCGCACAGTAAAAGACTGCCGAAAGAGGTGGGATGACCTCCGGCTCCGTGTGCTGAACATTCTATCCATGAACCGCAATCTGGCTACGGGCACAGGAGGAGGCAGTGAATCGCCAATCAAGCTCACTGAGTGGGAGGAGACATGCGCATCAACCATCGGGGTGGAATGCATTGAGGGAGTTGGACAAATGGAGAATGGCGTGGCCGTTTCGTCCGATGGAGGTGAGTGTATGCATCAAACAAAGCACAGTGAAGTGTGATGTTCCCCCCAATCATGTGTCCATATCAATGCCGTGGCTCCAGCCACAAACAGACATGCATGCATCACCACATGCCCAAACAACACAGACCCATTCATGCATGACCCACCCAACATCCCCATTACCTGCATCCACACTGTAGAGGCCGGAATGCATGGAACGGCATGACGTATTCATTTTGCTCAAGGCAGGTCGACCCATTACTGATGGTTGTCAACATTTCTCACCCTTGCAGGATCACACTGACACTGAGGAGGCACGCACTTCCACACCTGCTCCCACATCCAGCAAAAAAGCAAGGAGGGATGCCACAGGGGACACCGCCACATCCACAAGGGCAGCCAGGACGAGTGTCCATGACCACAGGGACAAAAGCAGCCGGAACACCAGTTGCACGCATCCACAGGCCATGGCTGCTCCCGTCGTGGCACCCACGGAAGTGTGTCTCCCAGCAGGTGAGGGCAGCATCGAGGGAATGCACTCTGCTGCCACCAGCTCAACGGGTGAAGCAGCAGCCACGGCCCCACCTTCAGATGAGGAGGACACACCTGCCATTGATGCTGATAGCCAGAGCCCCAGACCAACAAGCCCCTTACTGGCAAGCCCGAGGTACTCCTCAGGTCCGGGTAGTCATGGAGATTCACCCACCCCTGAAGGGATATGGAGCCCCCAGATATCCTCTCCTGATGCAAGTGCAATGGGACCAGGTGCATCAGCCATTCCACCAGCACCCACCATGCGACATGACCTCTCGTCCATCTACCAGAGGCAGAACGAGATGAGTGGCCTAGTAGGTCAACATGTGGCAGAGACAGTCCACCTGAGGGAGGACATAGCTACATTGGCACAGCAGACAAGGGAGGGCATGGAGGCATGCACCAGCCGAATCTGCAGTGAAATGGCCCAACTGCGGCAGGCCATGAACCGCATAGCAGACGCTATTGAGCGTCGGTGCCCACTCACGGCCCAGGAAGAACCAGGCCCCCCCTCGTCTGGGAGTTCACGCCAGACTAGTCCCCTGCGCCGGTCTATGCGGAACCTGCGGCGCACGGCTTCACAACCACCAGATGACGATGCAGGCACTGGCAAATAGGGCCACCAGGATTCGTGTGCCACATGTGGCAATGGACACAATCACGTCATAAGACTCACATGGGAGTGTTGAGGGGGGAGGGGGGTAAGGGTCTGTTTGGGTGTGTTGAGGGGGGAGGGGGGTAAGGGTGTATTTTGGGAGTTTGGGTTATGCACTTTCGTACCACAATATGTTCAATATACACTGTTCAGAGTTTGAAACCCAAGCGTGGTCTCCATTATTGTGTATGTGTCATTCATTGTGGACAGGGTCCTTTGTGGGCCTCGAAACATGCACCAGGGCAACAATTCCCATCTACGTCCATGCTATTTCACCTTGGTGCATGATGAGATTACAGAATCAGATGCTGATGCACATCGTGTGCCTCCTTGGCACTGCCTGTTTCATGTCCTGCCGTGGCATTCCACGCGCACTCATCCTCAGCCACATCATACTCTTCTGGTGGTTGCATGTCAATTTCAGGTGGCATAGGCACGTTCCATCATATGCACATTTTGTGATGCTCTACACATGCCATGGTTGTCTTTGCCACTTTGACACGGCCGTACAGGAGTGCCACACCCAGGCCGCTTAGGCAGCGGAGCACTGTCATTGGAGGGATGTACTTTATTGTTGTCTTCTTCCTGCTGGTTCTGTGGGTTCCGTACAGGTGTTGGGAGCCACCTCCTCAGTGGATCGCTGGCATTGCCTGTATGGTGTGAGGAATGGGTACCTGTTACGGGTCACCTCTGGTGTGGGCTGTTGTTGTTGGTGCTGCACTGCTATCATGTAGTCAAGGCTGTCATGTCATGCTGCTGCTATTGGCACCATCTTGGTGTGGGAAGGGGTGTGGGTAGGGGTGTGGTGTGCTCTTTTGTGCTGCCTGTCTCCATTGCATGCACCTGTGCTGATTGTGTCCACCTGTAGTTGATGGGTACACTGCTCAGGTCTCTTAACGGGTGCTTTTCGATGCCGTTATTAGCGTCATGCCTGTAAGGGGTTTTTGGGTGTTTTACATGCCGCTAATACCATGTCCGCATGGCTTGTGATGGCCTGGTATTAACGCCATGGCGCTAATACCGGCCTGGTGGTCGCGCGCACGCGGCCTTGCCGCTATTAGTGGCACCGTAATTAACGGGTCCGCAGATAGCGGTGGGTTCGGGTCGTGATTGGCTTAGGGAATTAACGGTACCGGTAAATCTTTACCGGTACCGGTATTCCGTTACCGCACAACGTGTAATGAGGCCCATAGTCTTGTCTTGTATATTCCATTGCATATTACAATGTACTCTGTATTTTTACTGCATATTTTCATTGTATATATATTATGTAACATGTACCTTAAGAAAAGCGCCCAGATACCCCAAGGCTTGGTGCGCTATACAAGCAAATAAAACAAACAAACAACAGGGGTTTTGCACCCAAGGATGGACTTTTCATATGATCCAGGAACTTTAAGTGGCCTGAGCAAATTAGGAACTATGTTCCATAGATATATACTGAGCATGTGAATGACATTAGATCCTCTGAAGGGGTGGGGGGGGTTCGGGGTTGTTGCGATTTTTTATGCATTGAAAACAATAAAAATAAATGTTAAAAAAACTTGTGATATTAGTCACACCCACCAAAAATCAGCATAGCTTTTAGACAGGTTCTACAAGGGTTTTTCTGTTCAAGCAATAAACACATCATCATCTGTGTAAGTTAAAAGCGGTATTGACCTGCCCAATAATTGTGGGACATCAACATTCAATCTCAGGAGACAGCTTTCAAGGCCATTAAAACATAGGTTAAAAAGCTATGGGCCAGTAACCCATCCCTGTTTGACTCCCTAAGTAATGGGAATGAGAAATGTGGGGGTTAATTCTCCTCTAGTGCCTTACCTTACAAAAGCGTTATTTACTTTAGTACAACTGCATTATAAGACTTAACCAGAAGGGATGAATACCCATTCGGTTAAAATGTGAGCTATGGATAGTTCATCCTGTTGAATGCCATTAACAGATCCATACCAACCAAATAAAATGAACCTTCTTCACATTATGGAACCCATCAATGATTGACGATAGGTTTAGCTACTGCTCTGCCGTATCAATGCCAGAGCAAAACTATATTGGCTCTCAGACAGTATATTATTGGTAAACACCCAGTCCTCAAATCTTTTCATAGCCACCCAGTTCGTAATGAAGCACTAAATATGATGCACAGGTCTGCAGGAAATGTTTACATTGAAAGAATCAGACACATTTGCATCATACGTTTAACACCAAGAATGATGCAAATTGTAGCGAAAGATGTCTTTAAACAGTGTGGGTTTATTCAAATGTGAGAATAAAAACAAGAAATGTCAAAAGTCAAGGGTGTTTTCTCCTAAAGATGTTTTGAACGATTGCACATTTTAATGGATTATGTAACCCCTCCCTTTCTAATATTACTCAGTTTGATACCATTGCAGAACCCTTTCCACCACTGCAAATGTTAGCCCCCACATTGCCACAGTTTCGGTTTGATGATGTCAACGCTCAGGTGCCTCCAAAGTCTTAGTTTGATGATGTCAGCCCTCAGATTCCACCACAGCCCTTGTTTAATTATGTTCAACTCACAGACCCTCCAGTTTTAGTGTGGCCATGTCCGTCCCAAGACCCTCACGACCGCAGGCCATTTTCCATTTACTGGAAGTGCCAAGAACAAAACCCAAGATTGTGTTGATTTGATAAAGACAGCATGCGTGAGATGACATACAAGTCCTTACTTGTTGAGGCATAGGTGCAGACTGCCCTGCGCATATATGATGTGGTCACTAAGATTGCGAAAAAATGAAGAGTTGATTGGCACAAGGGTGCCATGGATTTGTAACTTTTCCGTCCTGATGAAGGCCGTCACAAATATCCTTTGGGGATACTAAGGATGGGTGTATCCTGTGCCAAATCGGCCGAAACACAGAGGCTCGACATTTTAGAGCTGTTCAGTTGTTTTCATCCAATGAGGACACTTGGCAACCTTGGAGGGAAGACCTTATGCTGAAGACTGAAAAGCTAGTCTAATGATTGTTTTGACAAAACGATACACAGGCATGCCATAGATACAACTTGAACAATGTGCTTGAATGCATCTGGCTGCCAAAAAAAATAAGGATGATGTTAATGAATGGGTAGTGGCAATTGTTTTTCTAGGGTTTCCTCTAAATATCTTTGCTCGTATGATAAAAGATTGTTTTCAAGCACTTGCACTTTTTGGGTACTTACCTTGATGCACTGAACCACATTTGGTACATTTGTTTCAAAATTGTTTATCTCCACACAACGCATAATCATGTTTTATCTGAGAATTATTTTTTACTGAATTGTGTTTTTTGATTTTGTTGCTTTATATTAAGAATACAATAAATGTGTTTTTTTTAGCCAGCAAGCAGTAGTGTTTGAGTTTTGGGTTTTTAATTGAATCATGTTTATAGTAATCACAGGAGTGTTGGCTCATAAATGAGGATAGGGCAGGGTCACCCACTCCCTTCTTTGCGAGTTCACATCCCAAGATCCTGCCACCATTTTGATGTGATTTCTGTTACTAGCACAGTTTTATTTAGCATTTTATGATATGTTTCAGCCACGTCAGTGCACGAAATACAACTGGGATTAATTATGGGCCTTTATTTAGCCATGAGGTATAGTACTGAACAGTATGTTCTACAAAAGCTTCCAGAAATGGAGGTTGTCTTGTTCTCGGCTTGGTGGCAGGATTTAGGAAATCATTATGGCGCATGATGTGTGCTTTAGGACAGTCTCTGGTAAGAAACAGGAATCTCCTGTTAATATGCATGTTTTTGTTTTTTTTTTTTTTATTTCACATTTATAAAGCGCTCACACAGCCCGCAGGCATCGAGGCGCTGTTACAGGAATTGTCTTTTTTTTTTTTTTTTTTTTTTCTTAGTTGCGTAATTGTGTGTGTTTTTTTTTTTTTTTTTTTCTTAGTTACGTATTTATAACGCGCTTAAACACCCAAAGGTTTCTAAGCGCGGACCCGGGGATCGAACCTGTTGTTGCTACGTGTCGTCTTGCTTCCAAGACGCGCACGCTGCCGCTGAGCTATCCTCCCGGGACATGTTGATTGTCTATGGGGTCGTTCAGCAGAACAAAATCGATTTCAGCCCATTTGAACTTCTGTTTGGTTACCATTTCAGGGGCCTTATCTCCTTAGTCGAGGTGCGGTGGGAGCAAACACCCCGTAATCTAACCCATCATGTGCTGGGTCTCTCCAAAAAGAGGTCCCACAACAAGCTTTGATATTAGAAAAGCTTGCAAATGGGGTGCTGGAGTGTAGCAGTGCAAGTAAGGTAAGTTGTGTCAGTAGAAATGGGGGTTTGAAGGTCAATGAAGCAGATGAAAGTGGCAGAAGTCAGCTTCTTTGCAATCTTAACTGTGAGGTCAAAGCAAAAAAAATAGATCTCAGTCACCAGCTGCTTCAAAATTCCCTACCATTGATCCTGTACTTGCCACATTAAACTGCTCTGAAAAATCAATTTCCCATCTTGAAATCAAATTTGGCGGCAAACCTAATGGCTGAGTTACACACTTTGACAGTAAGACAAATACCCTAAAGACTGACAACGAGCAAGCAAACATAATTCAGGCAGTGACCCACTTGGATAAGAAAGTGAGCATAGGTTTAAAAGAGAATAAAGGGAACAACCCCTACCTAATTTATCACTAGCTGGGTTATGGAGAAATTAGAACTTGATGCCACAGAAGACCACATATATGTGAGTAGATGTTACAAAATTAAGATAAAGAGCAACAGGTGCAATAATGACAGACGCGATCCATCCATCATATTTTGGGTTAGCGGCTTCAGTGACAAAGAGAGGACCTGTTAGCTGGCAAAGGAAAAATGGGGAGATGGAGTAAGGGGCTAGAAGGGTGTTCAGAAGTCCTTGATGCTTCCAGATTGAGCCCCAAAGGGTATCAGGTAATAATATCCTCATATATATGGTCGCCGTATATAATATCGCTGGGAAAATGTCGTGGCGATATTATTTGGGTGACCATATATATGAGGACGGGCAAAAAAAAAAAAATTTAAAAATAGTTTGAGGGTTGCGGGGGTATCCCCCGCATGTTCCATGCAATAATGTCGCCACAAAAAACGCCATTTTTCAGCGATATTTTTGCATGGCGAGATTTTTGTGGCGACATTATTACATGGAACCCCCCAAAGACAGTGAAGAAGGGAAAGAGCATTACAAGATCAAAAAGAAATTCTTGGCCAAAGACTGTTGTGGCTGGAATGTGTCTCTAAATCACAGAGAATAATGGTTTTGACAGACGATGTATTGAATTTCGTCACAATGCCAAGAGAAAGAAAATAGGTGTCTCTATTTCAGAGGGTCTATCATATATCTCATATCAGGAGAGTCCTATATGTGCTGAAGCTATCAGTTGATAATTAACAATCAGGATGTGGGAGAAGGTCAAGTCAGCATCTCCCTGATTTACTATTAAGCAGACCGATAAATGGCTCACAACTCTCTCCACAACAGACAACTCGGTAGAAGAAAGGCTGCAGAGCTTTTCTCAGTCCATCTCCCTTGCTCATCACATGGACAGAAGATCATACACTATTGTGAAAACATGATACAGACACTGGATACAGACTGAATTCTGGGGAACTGGAAGTGAAGATACACGTCACTTTTTGATTTATGGTTCAACAAATCTTTATTGTAATTAGAAGAAAGTTCAATGTTAGGGTTAGATAAATGCCTAACAGATACTAGGGGAAACTCTACAACTACAGGTGGACTTCTAAATTAAACTGGGCCTCATTAAGAGTCTGCCGGTAACCTACCGGTGCTACTGGCGGGTTACCGGCACACTCGCTCTATCGTTACCGCGCTAAATATCCCGGTGCTACCGGGATATCACAGGCAGCGGAGGAACGGTAAGTTCCCATTCCCGTGGAGTCCGATTGGACTCCACGGGTATGGGAACACTGAAGCACTGATGCCGTTAGTAACAGTGCCGGTGCTTCAATGAAAAATCTGCTGGTAGGGGCCAGAACAACAGGCAGGTCAGGCCTGCATTTAGTTCACAGCCCCTATCGGCAGACTCTAAGTGAGCCGGTCTGGAAAAGGTGCCAGTAACGTTATTTCCGGCACCTTTATTTCCAGACCGGCTCATTTATAATGAGGCCCACTGTGTCAAGATGAGTTGAACTCTATAGTGATCCCTTGGAGCTCCCAGCCATCGTCTTGTGATCGAACATTAGATCCAAACGTATTCGAACAAGCCCTCACCCCTCCAGGGATGCCCTATTTTGAAAAGAAATGTCCAAATGATGTGTCAACAAAAAAGTCTCAATCATACGTTTAATAGGACTTATGCCTCCTAGCTTCACCTTTGCAATTGACAGTAATGTTCCAAGAATTTGGCCAAATCAAAGCTTCATAAATTTACTCTTTAAAGTCAATTTCTATTCTACTGCAAAAGCAAACGCAAGCATACCTTAAATCTCTCAAGTTTTGAAACAGGCCCCTTCAGGACCTTGGATTTCAGAATTCATGGCAGGTCCCTCCTGGACCTCTCATCCTCTTTCTCTCTTCAGGTCACCCTTCCTCCTCAAGGGCCTCAAGGTCTTAACAGTTTTCCTTACTCCCCCAGCCTCTCCAGGCTAGAGTTGCCTTGCCTCCATACCTTGTTGTATCAAGGACGCATCAGCAACCATGTCTGCTTCCTCTGGGTCAAAGACACTGAATTAACTTTCCCTGTCCCTTTTAAAGCCATGCTGCTGTTTCTAAGCTGGTCCCTGATAGGTTATTCCCCAGGGTACTATTTTTCTTCCCTGGGATTGGTTAGTCACTGCTGGACTCTTAATTCCTCTTGTTTTCCTGTTATTAGTCAGGTTTCGGTTTTAGTTGATTACTTTATTGGCTCCAATATCTCTGATGCAGAACTGTGAGGATCTGGAAGTATCCATGGCATGTGGTGTCATCTTGAATGTTCTTTCATCATGGGCTGCAACTCTTCAGCATCCTATAGTCTTCCTGTCTCAGAAGGTTTGTCATTCCAGACCATGGGCCACTTTGTTCCCACGTGAGGAGCTCTGGACACTGAATTCCTCTGGTTCATTGGTAGGCTGGGTTGCTCCAGGAATAGTGTCAGTGTTTCTCTCTGGTGTGGGTGTGCTATCCTGTTTCTTATGCACAAGGAAAGAATATCTCCTCTTCCAAGCTAGTGAGCAGCTGGGCTGTGGTTCATGGTAGCAGCAGTAGTCGAAAACACGAATATGGACTCCGAGAATTATCTGAGCACACTTTCTTCAAGAGGAGGATAGAGCTGCAATGAGACCATCTACAATTACTGTCTTGAGCCACACCGGAGAGTGGGCAGACCACCCAGTCCCCAATTATTCAGTTTCCCCCATATAAAGTGGTGTAGGAGCCTCTAACTCACCACAGCATGCAGAAATCCAAGCTTACAGCATGCCAGACAAGGTTCAGGAGCACAAAGACTATGCTGCCAAGATGTTGAACATGCAGGGATTACCCTTCAAGAGTCAATTAACAAGCCCTGTTGTATTAGTTTCCATTAGGGGTGGCTGATGCACTGGGTTATCTTTGACCTAACTACAGGGTGCTGGCAGATTGCCTTGATTTCCCTTTCCTAAGCAAAGAGAAAATTGCATGCTCTACTCCTGAGGGCATGTACCAATTCAAGCGGATTCCTTTTTGTTTGAAGAATGCATCTGCCATGCTGTCACTTGGGTGGAAGATTTTTGTGTGTCCTACTTTTATGACCTTGTTATCTGCACTTCAGCTAAAAACAGCATGTCAGCCAATTTAGGGCATTGTTGGGGGTACTCCAAAGAGCTAAACTGAACACTATGCAATCTAAGTGCCAAGACACATCTTCGTGCTTTACTTTAGGCAGGAAATGGGGGGTGGCAATTTTAAGCCACTTTGAACCAAAATGAAAGCAGTTCTTGACTTGGACCCACATACAACTCTGGCACATGTGAATGCCACTTTAACACATTGCAGCAAACTCTGGAAAGCATGATCTCTTAAACAGCTGAGGAACGTTATATTGAACTTTGAATGTCCTCAAGTATTTCAGACGTGAAATGCTTCCTGCCATGTGCCAGTATTGGGAGCACATGATCTTAGTCAGGCCTTCCTTTCGACTGATTGAACTGACATGAGTGTGGATGCTGTGCTTTCTCAGTTTGATGTCAAGAGCAGAGAACATCCTGTAGCATTCATTAGCTAACTGTTCAGATGATTAGAAGATATGGGTGGTTGTTCAAGCTTTGTAATTATCTGAGGTCTGGGTGATGCGAGAAACCTAGGGGTATTCTCCCATTTGAACCCCGAGAATTGTCTATTTGGGTGGCCAGTGGAGGGTTGTCGCTTTTGGATTCCAAACGTAGGGGTGGACGAGCGCGGCAGGATCACCTGCTTAGGGGAGTCCGGGGTTATTTTCATGAGAAGACCCTAGGCGAGACATGGTATCCCCCTTCTACCAGTTACCCACAATTGCAACCCCCTCTGACTTCTTGGGGTGTTTTCAAACACACAACTTCTCCCCCTCCCCTTTTTCGAACAATACTAAGAAGAAAAAGAGGCAACCTGAAGGGGTGAAGATTACCAGTGAAAAACCATTAAGACACAGAGGACAGACTACAACACTCTGACAGCAGGCTGTCCCCTTAACAAGGACAGGCAAGGTCAGGCAGACCAATCCTGACCACACGCCTGCAGACAATCAACATCACACATGTGTATAAAGGGAGGCTGCTGAGGGAGAGAAGTCGGATGTAGTTGGGAAAGCAGGAGGGAGGTTGCTAGGCTGAGACCGGCAGAGAATCCCTCTTCAAATCTCAAGCACCAGAAGCAAGCTTGCAAGGTTGTCTTGATCGAAGAAGCTAAAAGGCTGGGACTGCCAAGGAGATCCAAAGATGGACGGTGTGCTACAAGGCTGGCTAAGTGAGAAGGAAGGGCTGCAGCAGCGTGTCACAGGAGCTGTGCCTCATAAGTCATGGAATCAGGCAGACAGGACCCTGCTGGCGAGGCCCGGACAATTGCTTGTTTCCTTGGGGCCAGTGCCGACCCCAGGGTGTCTGAGGGGCAGGAGGTGGGACCCAGACCTCAGCCCACAGATCCAGAGGGGATAACCACCAGCGTCGTACTACCTGGGTGAGTCAGAGAGAGAGCAACCCAGTGGTATGCATGTGGCTGCAGGGGGGCAGAGATATGGAAGTGGACGTTCTAAGTTAAAAAGGCAAAGGAAGAAGTGCATTCTGGGAGTTGTCGTGAACTGAGAGCGAACATTCTTTTTAAGTGCACAAAAGTCACCAATAGTCAGAGGGTTTGAACCCGGTAGAGGGAAACCCAACTGAGAAAGACATGTTCGAGCTAGACGGAAGAGAAGCCTATGTTCAACTGTGCATTTACCAGAAAGCAAAGGTGCCAGGAGAGCATGCATAAACTGTGTTAAGTGTCAGAGTCTAAGTGGTCATGCTGAGGTACAAATCAAATCCTCGCTCATTCAAAAGTCTTTGACGGGAAAGCAAAACAACAATCAGGAAGTGAAATTTAGAACATTACAGTACGTAGAGGTCTCGACTCAGGTGAGGGAAACCTGAGGGACCTATTGGGAAATTGTGCTGTCCCGAACTTAAAAGACTAGAGAGAGAGACCTAGACTTAGACCAAGAGAAGCCTGAGAGGTCTGCTTTGAAAGATTGATTTGCCAGAATGGTGATGAGTCTTTTTTTGTTGCTTGGTACCAAGACGAGGGAAGCCTACAAAGAGATGGGCGGTAAGGGGTTAACCGCGCCGGTAAAGGTGCCAGAGCCATTAACCCCTTAGCACCCTATTACTAGGTCCACTTGCGGGACCCGGTCAGGACGCCTGGTTTTACCAGACGTCCTTAGCGAGTCCCGCGAGCGGCCGCTCAGGACGCCTGGTTTTACCAGACGTCCTTAGCGGGTCCCGCGAGCGGCCCAGCATGCTAACAACGGGCCTGTCATTAACGGGCCCGTTGTTAGCATGATCCCCATTCCCAATGAGCCCTGTGGGGGCTCAAATAGGAATGGAGATGGAACGGGTCCGGGTTCCTTGAATGGGGAAATACCGGGCCCTCCAAGGTCGGAATGGCCCGGTATTTCCGCATTCAGGGAACCCGGACCAGGACCCGACTTTGGAGGCAGCTTTATTAAGGGCATGGCTGCCTCCAAAATCGTAATGAGGCCCTCTGTCTTTGAAAACAAGGCAAGGAAAGCCTGACCATTTTCTGTTGTGGAAATATTTATGTCAAGGGCAAACTAACATTGTGAATCATACCAAGTGGTTTGAAGTGTGCGAATCCTGTGAACTGTAAGAGCCAGCCACCCGGCAAGAACTCTTTAAAAACCCTGTGATGTGAACGTGGGTAAGGGAGTTACCCTTGGCTAACACGGACATCCTGACATTTTTTTTTTAACACTGATTTTCCTTTTTGAACTACACACCCCCTTTTCACATTTTCTGTATTAGAGTAAGAGCAGGCATTCTTTTATTTTTTGTATAGGCCATTTTTATTTGACTAAGACTGACTAGGACTGTTTTCATTTATGTTGATGGTTCAGATCACTCCCATCTTAGTTATAGGGCTAGATAGTAGTTCTCCCACTCATCCAAACATTTAATAATAAAGGTTTTGAAGCTGTTCTCTTGTGTCCGTGTCATACTTGTGATACCATGCCTACCTTACAGTGACTACTGGGTGACAGCTTTCTCATTCACTGGGGTTTAGCCCCACCTGCTCTAAACTGGGAAGGACATGTTGTGAGACTGCAAGACCCATCCGAGTCTTCTCTTCTGAGGCCTATTGCATACAGTGGCATTCAACAGATAGCTTAAGGCAGTTATTAGTGCTCAAAATGAGATTTATTGTGGTTAAGCACTGAGGTTGGAATAAAGGTCAAACCACAATTGAATGTGAGAGTGCAAAGAGAAAAAAATAAGTGCAAGGAATGTTCATAAAGTTAAGTATCAGTCTGTAAAAGGGTCTTTATTCTGAATCAAAGGATTCCTTAACCAATTACGATCAGGGTGGATCTCTCCTGAAAGTAAAACAAAGTCTCTCACAGCCCTTTGGGTCACAGTTCCTGATTCCCCATACTTCTCAGATGTCGTTTGTGACCCCCGGCCCTCTGGCCTGTCTGTGGATCTTGGCAAAAGCTGTCTCTCCAGGGCTGTGGTTCCTGGCTGTTGATAGGCTATTATTTCTCCTTCTGTCCTGGGTGGATTTTCAGGCCATTGTCATAATAGCCCTCCATCAAGGTCAATATCTCACATGCTGAGCTGGTCACTGGCTCACATCAATCACATGTCTCTTGTGACCGAGTCAGGTCCATGACCCTGTTAGGGAGGAACCGGGGCCCCTCGCAGAAGTGGGTAGAGGGAGCTAGTGGAGCGCCTGTACCTATTGCACGCTCACGTGCCGTGCATGTTACCAAAGGTACCGCTCTTTGTCACATGATGTCCCTTTTCAATTTGCAGGCTCCAACCACCACAGTGTAACTGGGCGCAACAAAGAAAACCCATAAGGGAGACAGAAGAATGGATCCAAAAACAGGCAGGGAATACACTGCGAATTTCCTTGCCAAACAGAACTAAGACATGCAGCAACCGACGTTCCAACCCGAGACGGTTCCTGGGCGATTCGTGGGGCAATGGAAAATGAACTGGGAGTGAAGTGAGACTGCAGGGGGACAGGATCCTCTCTGAACTGAATTGGCAACAAACTCACTAGCACCTGAGGAAAGCCATGGGAAGAACAAGAAGCATGAGCCCCTGACTGCTAATGCACCATCAGAGACTGCAAACAAATCTGTGCTGGAGAAGAAGGGTCTTGGGGTGGCTTTTAAAGCTTTTCACCTGTGTAACTCTGCACCTGAGGCAAAGACAGGCACAGTCAGGTGAGTGCTGGAAAGGGTAGTCGGGGACAGAACTAGCAGAACACAGCATAAAAAGAGGGAGAATAAGAGACAGAGTGAGGGCTCCAGGAGTGAGGTCAGGAGATGTGGAGGTGGACCGAGAGAGCATGCAGAGGACCGACAGAGGTGTGGAATGCTGAAGAGTTGGTGGCAGAGTTGAAGGAGAGTGAAGGTGAGGTATTTAGCATGAGAGAGAGTGGTATCAGTTGTGTGTAGTAAAATATGAGGGGTTGTAAAAGGTGAGGAGTGAGAAAGAGTGAAAGAATGATGGAGAGAGGGGGAAAAGTGGAAGGGGAATTAGAAAGAGAGTGTGGAAGTGAGAGAGAGAGTGTATGGTGGGAGTGTGTAGAGAGAGTGCAAGGTGGTAGAGCGAGGAGTGAAGCAGGATGGGTTGAAGTTAATACTAAGAGATATGTGGAGAGAGTGTGGTAAGTCATAGATAGAAGAGGGACATAGTGAGAGGAGTGGTGTAGTTAGAGGTGAGACGAGGGGTTCAGTGAGAGGTGAGAAGAAGGGTGTCGTTAGAGGTGAGAATAGTGTAGTGAGAGGTGAGGAGAGTGGTGTAGTTATAGATAAGACGAAGGCAAGGAGAAAGGTGAGAAGAAAAGAGAGTGCTTGTTTGAAGATCAGAGGGACAGAAGAGGAAGAGAGGGGAAGACAGGAGGATGGGAGAAAGAAAGGGAGCTAGTGGAGGGTAGAGTGTAAGTGTCTGCCTGGCACAATTTTAACAACATAATTTGATATCTGGGGAAAGGTTATTGTGCTCTTACAAAGTCTCGGAGGAAGATAGATAAAACCTTTGCCTTGAGGCTCCCACCTCCAGGTAGTAAGGCTTTAGATAGTAGTGGTTACCAATCTCTAGTGACCATTGTCTTGGGGATTAGGGAAGTCTGAGCTGTGGTGAAAGGAGCCCACTGGAAGATGAGAGCGAGAGAGAAAGAGGGACGGCCATTAGTTGGACCACCTTGAAATCCTAATAGAAATCTTTGAACTGTCTTTTAGACTCTGTATATTCTGTGACACCCCTTTTCAGGCTATGGTCTTATTGTTGCCCAGCTAGGGGTTCTTCTCTTTCAGTATGCTCATCGTAGGCCTGGCTTCCATAGGAATTCCCTTGACCCGAGTTCCCAGTTAGCCACCTAGTTCACAGTTTACAGGACACTTCCAGGCACATGATCTCCATAGTTATTCTTGGCTGACTCCTTATGAAACACTCTGGTTTGAATTCTCCCTGTGCTGCTTGGCTCCAGTTCCCAGGGAAAGTTTTCTTCTATTTCCTTTGTGGGTTGCCAGTCCCACTATTTCTGGATGATGTCTCTTGGCTATCCCAATCTGTGCTTTCTTTATCAGATTCTTGTAGGTCTTAGGGTCTTGTCCAAAGACTGGTATAGAGAAAGCCCTTCCATCTGCACCCTGGTTCCATAGGCGTTTAACTACTGCAACCCTAGTACCTTGGCTTCTCCCCAATCTGGACTCAAATGTGTTTGCCATTTAACCTCTCAGCACCCTTTCCATCCTTTCGCCCTTTCTACTTGGACAATGCTGGGTCTCCTTTTCAGATCTGACTGTCCCCTTCCACCTCTTTATGCCACCTTACACCTTCCTCCTTCTACTTGCTCGAAGGTAATTTTCCACTCTCCAGCCTCTAAAGCCTGGCGTCTCTTCCTCTTGCCTCCTTCCTACTTCCCTTGGCCTATTGGCCAAGGGAAGTAGGAAGGAAAGGCTTCTTTGCTCTTCTCATGCAACCTTTCTTTCTTCTCCTGGTCTTGCACTCATTCAGCTCCTACCATTTTCTTCTTTTGCTGATATGCTTCCTCCTACTGGTAATTCACTCCTCCAATGCCTTCCTTTCCCTTCTCTGACCTCCTTCATCTGTCCTATTCACAGAGTCTCCTATTCCAGCTTCACACTGCCAACCCACCTTCAAACTATTTCACCTCTCCAAATTTCTTGGCCGCCTTGTATATCTTGCACACTGTTGTGAACCAGAAGAAGGAGATGGACTAGGACTTAGTATGTTAAAATGATTTTTTTAAAATAAAAAGAAAAATGCCTGTCTATCTCTATTGCTATGAGGTATTTCCCTACCTAACAAACTAAACTAAGGGTGCTCTTCAAATGTCCAAACTAATATAGTCCTCCATACAAAACCTACAAGTTATACGGCCCTAACACGTACCAAAAATAGACCAGAGCAACAGCCTCTCCGCACAGGCTTTGCTTGGCCAAACTACTCGAGTTTCTTCCAAAAGAAGGGGTTTTCAAACGGTCAAAGTTCACAAGTCAGTTCTCCATCCTTTTTGCATGGTTGAATGACAAGTCGTAAGTCTTCACGAAGAGCCACCATTATTTATCCTGTATTTGATAGTGTTCTTGTTTAGGATTTGGACAATGGAACCCTCCAGGTTCTCTCTAGTCCCTGTCTTTTCCCCTATTATTTTAATTTCTAGGGCTACCCGAAGCCCTCTCGCCCATTAATGTGTTTACTTCTGCAGGGTCTTGATTGGGCATCTGCTTGTGTCTAGCGTTCAGGTTTCTCGGGCTCCAATAACCCATTTGGCTTACCCAGACTCGTATATCAATGTCACTTAGTTTTCTAGGGCTCTCCAAAGCTCTCTGGCCCTCTATGTTTAATGCAATGGGGCCTGGGTTAGGAATCTACCTGCAGTACAACTTTCGGGTTGTACTGGTTCTTATAACCCTACTGGTTTCTCCAGCACTCAGGGACACAGCCGCTCGCACCTCTCCCAATGTCACCTTCTCAGGAGCGTTTGCTTCCCTGTTTCTGCCCGGCTTGGCAGTTGGCAAACTGCTCATGGGGAGGTCAGTGATCCGATCTTTCCGCTGCGGTCTGGTCTCTGCATCTGTCAACAGGGCCAAGGCCCATCACAGCTCCTGTGTGTTCACGCCATCGGGTCAGACGCCAGCATTCCTGCATCTTGCTAGTGATCCGCTCACTCTCCACGCTATCACCAGGTCCACAGTTTAGCATGGCTCCACCCCTCCAGGACGTCTTTCCGTCAGAGGCTCACCTCTCCATATGAGTCTTTCTCCTCCATTCAAGGTTCCTCATCTTTTTATGTTTGTTGCCAATAAAGAAGGGGGAGGGTGTGTGTTGTTCCTCTTTGACTGCTGTGTTCAGGGAGAATCCAGCATTACCTGAAGCCAAAGAGATTGGAGCAATGTCATGGCTATTTGAATCCAAAACAGAAGTAACATCAGTCCTTTTGATTCCCATATATGCAGACAATGTATTCTTGATAGGGAATTCCTCATAGGAATGTTGGTCCTTGTCCCCTATAGTCACTCCCAGTGAGGTCCCACTTTCCCAGACCCCTAAGGAGGGTCTTGCTCAGCAGGCTCACCTCCCTAGCCTCAAAGGGGGTGGCTCCCATCTGGGGAGAAGGGGCGAATAGCCCATGAGTCTAGCTTAGTGATTGGTTATGCGTGTTTGGCCCGTCCTCATGGAGTTTGTGGTTCCTGCTGCTGTAATAAATGGTGTGCATGAAGGGAAAGCTTGAGCACCACTCTGCAAGCCACATTCTCAAGCGCGTCTTTTCTCCCTACACATATTCATTTTTCACAGGCAGAAATCACAGTCATACATTTTTTGGCCCAAAACAATGTTATTTTATCATCCTGGGGCACGTGGGTGGGGGAACAACAAAATAAGGGGCTGAGGGATCATCCCTATACCACCTCTGGTGTTAGCATCGCAGAGCGTATGATCTTCTGCAGCTTGTATGTTCCCCCGCCCCACAATTCCAACCTCCCAAATGGGACTTTGTCACTAGCCCCTATGATTTTCTTCTGTTTCCCTACCTGCTTTATAAGACATTCAATGGCCACTGAGAAAACGCAAGCCCCTCGCGGTCAGGCTCTTTTTGCAGTATGAGTCTCCTCGCACAGCTACATTTGTGCACTCAACTTGTTAGTGACTGGCTTTGTGATCCTAGTAGGGTACAGCCTGCTATACCCGGGAAGTATTCCTACCATAACCCCCATGTATAATCCAGTAGCAAGCTAAAAGGGTAGACATTATGCTTACGATAGAGTGATTGGGATACAAGTGTGACAATATGTGGTCATGGCTACAGTTCCCTGAAAGAGTGTTAGTGCCAGTTGCCAGGATCAGCTGCACCCGGATTGTGAAAGATTCTGGATTCAATCCTGAATCACCTGAGACAAAGCCCTGAAATAAACCTATAAAGGTTTAATGTGGTGGTTCCTACTGATTGTGTGGTTATCACAATCTGTCAATAAAATCATCCCTGTGATTGGGGCCTCGGTATCTGCCCCATCTCAAAATACTTTAAAAGTTAAGAAACATTTTGCCTTACCTTACGAAACTAGGCTGAAACATGTTTGTGGATGCTTGTGGTCTCGTGCAGGAGGGATGTGACCTAGCAGTTCGGGCTGACCTGCCCCTTTGGGGGTGGGACCAAGCTTGATTTGCATATGGTCTTTCCCCCTTTTGTAATGGCTTGTCAGGCGAAGAACGATGGTCTGGAGGGTTGCCCAGAGCAATGCCAGAGGTTAAGATTAATTCTAAACCTGATAGCCATCACTCGTTTTGTTTTGCTTACAATACCTCGGGACAAAGCCTGACACAGGGAGGGATTACTCCAACCCAGAGCCAGATCTTTTGGAGGTCCTGTCTGAATCTACAACCTGCTAACAACAATTCTGCTCGCAGTGTTCAGTCCAGATACCAACTGCAACAAGCCCCCAAAGCGTCCCTGTCTTTCGGCAAGACATACTTCACCTTAGCTGTGAGGGCACAGTACCGGTAGGCAAAAGCACTGGACATACTGGCATCAAAAATGGAAGTAATTGGCTTGTGATTCTGCTGAAAACCTAAACTTCAACATAACTACACAAGAACTCCAAAGTGAACAAACCCACTTTGGCCAGTACTGCAGTTGCTATATTCTGTCTATATTTTCCATCATATGAGCTGCACCTCTTCCAAATGGGACACCAGTTCCACATACCACCTCCAGCAATTATTCTTCTTCAGCAGCTCTTCATCTTGGGATCAGACACCACCCCTTTCTTTTCCTCAGTGTGGTTGAAGCCTTACCGTGGTGTGGAGCCCACAGATCCTAAGTCTATGCCTGTTCAATCTTAAAATATCTTGTCTAAATGGCCAGCACATGCATTAAAGGTTTTTAAATGTGTATGGATAGATCGAGTAATAGATAGACAGACATTTGGATGGATAGATGTGCTTTGTAGCGTATATCATTCATGAATTTCTACATGCAAGTGTGTTAAGGCCTAGGAAATAGTATATTTGTATACTTTGGCGTAGAACTCTATTACTTGGTTGCCTTTAAGGGTTATCTGTGCTTACACACCAGACCCATATCTCCTAAATCTGCCTTCCTTCTCAGCCTATGCCTCCATGGAGAGTTTGGTAGGACCAAATATGAAAAGCCCTTGCCCAAAACATAGGTTAGCCTCTAAGAACCCACCCCCATGGCTGGTTCTGCAAACTCCACCCAACACCTCTTCATGTGTAACAACCACCGTCATCCCTATGACACCTTGTTAAGAGCTCAGCCAGCCAGGACTCACCCAGCAGCGCTAGCTTGGGTCCAACAGGGGAACCTGCCTCCATTCAGGAAGACAGAACCAAGTTTTCCATCAGCACGTGGGGCAGGAGTACACATCTTCATTCCAGCGGACCAAACAGGCGGCTTCCAATCCATACGGAATACTGCTACAAGATGAATGCTGTGCAGACCATTCAGTCGAATATCCAAACATCAGAGTCCCCAGCCGTGCGCTAATACGCCACAAGCAAACAGGGGAAAGAGCAGCACGGTCACGTTGCCTAAATTTGGGGCAAGCTGGAAGACTTATTCATTCCAGAGAACAACTAATGGTCCTGAAGAAGATGGTTAAAACAAATCTAAATCATCGAAACCAGTCGACCTTTCTGGTCATGGGAGTTCCCATGACCATATAGATATCCCTGTGAATTAACGGGCTACACATATAAAAAGGAATCATCCTAAACTCCCACCATGTGAGCTTTTTTAAGGTGTCCCAGCTGATGGGTACATTTTTAAACTAAATAACACAACTTATGCATGTGGAAAATCAGATGCCGTAGGGTGAATAAAAAAATATACAGAAATCCCACGGCTAAATGATGCCCATGCAAGCTAACTAGCTGTTCTGAGAAGATCTAATAATCAGTCTTGCCTTTTACAGCAGCCATTAGGTTGTGTGTTTGTCCATGTTGCTCTTTCATGTTAAATCAATCTCATTGTAATCCGGTATTCCCATACAATTGGTGAGAAGAGGGACAGTCTTCTCCTTATCTATCCCTATTAGATAGGCGTTGCACCAACTGTCATCTAGGGCTAGGCATCCCCGTTAGGGTCAGGGTGTCCTTCCTTTAGGGTTAGATAGCACATTGTTCTTTCCATTGCTGTTTTGCTTTTTAACTATTTGTCCACCAAACCTATATTAACATTGTTTCGCAAAGAACCGTTTATGTTGTTATACTGCAGGAGTACATGTCCCACCATGCTTGGAGGGACTCGGGGGAGCTAGCGGTCCTATCGGTGCGGATAAGTTGCGGCTCTTTCTTGTTGATTTCAATGATGGCCACAAGTGTACCATCACTAGATATGAATCAGTCTAACACAAACCACTTCCTAGAAGATCATTTCAAGAGGCAGATAATCATAGAGATTAGTGACTGATAGATCAGTTTGTTTATTTATTTGGTGTTCGCTTGTTAGACACTTATACAGGAAGTAAATACTGATTCAAAGCGCCCACAGGGCGACAGGGATGGGACAAGGGATGAGAAACAATTAAAATACATTAAAGAAAATATTAAATACAGTGGGGGGGGATACATATGAGATGCTGTCACTATGAGACCATTATGAGACATCACGCAGACCTGGGACTAAGGGACTTTGGGGACTGGGCGTTAAATGTTCTTTACCTGATGTGTTATCTGATGGCTGAACAAAACCCATTAACCAATGGTGCAGGAAATTGAGGATTTGGCGGTATTTAGACAACACCGTTGAACGCACTTTAGTGCCAGACCATAGTCATTTGCATTCCAGACCACAGTTATTGTTACAATATTAGCACCGTTGCAAATATATGTATGAATTTAGTGACTGAACAGTGTTGTGGTCAGAGACAGAAGGCAACAATGTGCTGGCACCAGCAGTTGCGCCAGAAGCAGTGTGCAAATAAACACTGTGCTGAAAAAAGTGTGCCAAAAGAATTGGGCCAAAGTACATACGTCCATTGATAAGCTATTTCTTGTATGTGTGTGCATGACTGAGAGTGCATACATATTTTGATGTATGTTATGGTATTGTGCATTTGTATAGCGCCTTGTAAACCATTGGTATGATCTCAAATCGTTGTGGGTTGAACGCCCTCTCGGACTGTAGTCCAGGTCAGTGAAGAGAGTCGAGTAGTAAGTAGCGCTTTGAGAAACTCAGTATGTGTGCAGCCAGTGCAGTTTACGTGGTGTGTAGCTACATTCTAATGCTAGGTGTGGTGCAGTGGTTGTGTGAGATCAGTAGAATGTGTGCAGCAAGGCCGTAGACATCCAAGTCTGAACTCTGGCGGTGATGGAGCTTGTCTATGAGATTGTGTGTGCAGGTTAAACAATTTTCTCATGGGGTATAGCTGTGTTCTAAAGACTGTTGAGGTGTTCATGGAGGTGTGTCAGTATGTGTGCAGCTAGGCCGAAATTGATCGAGGGGTATAGTTGCATTCTATTGTTTGTTGATCTAGAGGAGAGAGTGAGCATATCGGTATGTGTGTCTGTGCCGATTGGTGAGAGACCCCTATTCCTGAAAACCTTCCAGTGCCTGCAGAGCTGGCTCTATTCTAGAGGTTCAGAGCATTGGTTCTCCGAAAGAGAATCTCTGTCTAGCGCAGAGTTTGTTCTGATTACCGGAATTGAGGTTGTCTTTGCCTGCTTGGCAGCGTCATTGTTGTTGAGTTGCCCTATTCCTTATCTTTATTAGGTTAAGCAAATTGGAGGTCTATGGTCGTCCAAGAGTCTTGTTGAGCCTGTCATTGTTTACTGGAAGATACCTTCTCATTGTGCAGTTAAATCTAGCTCTTTTCTATTGGACTTAGGAGTACTAGCTAGATTCGATGACTGGTGTTCAGTGGGCCCAGGGACCAGCAACAGCTACTATGGTCATCCCTTTGTCTTGTTGGGTCTGCAGAGTGCTTATAGAAGTGCATTACCTCCAGCTCTGTTTTATTAGACATATGAGTCCATCCTAGGTATGAAAACCGGTTCTCGGTGAGCCTGCAGGTCAAGCAATAGATCAGGATGTGATATAAGTGGTGTCTATGAACTGGCATCGTTA
The DNA here is from genome assembly GCF_040938575.1 of Ambystoma mexicanum. Lineage (NCBI taxonomy): Eukaryota > Metazoa > Chordata > Amphibia > Caudata > Ambystomatidae > Ambystoma > Ambystoma mexicanum. The sequence continues at coordinate 127,310,258 of NC_090932.1, forward strand.
TATGCAGCAGGGGTTAGAGTGTTCCTGATCTGGTGTGCGTTTAGAGTAACAATGACATGCGTCAACACCGCAATGTCCCTTGCAGGATCTTGCCTTGGCAGATTTCTCGCCTAATTCAGAGTGTTTTCACTTAAGTGGAACAGTCAGTCCATTTCTGAAGCACGGTCATAAGTGCCAGTTGGCTAATTTTCCGGTTCCCAACTGATTGTTTAAAGCGGGTGGATGGGTATTCCTGTCATAGTTTATGGTTTGAATTGCGGAATTATATCGTATCATTGTCCCTTCCAAGAGCTAAGAGTGCTTGGGAACTCATCTGATCGGAGAGCGTAGTGCATATCTGCAAGAGACAAAAGAGCAAGTCCAACTAAAGCATAGTTGATTCTGAGCCCCGGGATAAGAAGTTCATGGCATCAATTCCCGGGCAGATCAGGGTAGCATGACGTGATCAGACCACCTTGTGGATGACATGATCTGGCCCAGGCATAATGTTCAAACAAGTGTGCTTTTAGGCTCTGGAATTGTAGTGTTGTGAATTAATTAACAGATAAGTAAGATTAACAGAGGTTGACCACTCCTGGACTGATAACGCAGTGCATACTTAAAGGAAGATAATAGTTAAGCTCAGTCGTGGCGAATAATGTAAGTGGTATTAGGACTTGGGTTTGGAGTCAAAGGTAATAGTTTCCAGACAGATAGATGGAGATAAACATCTCCTGGTCTTAGAGCATGGTGCATGCCTGATTGAGGATAAAGAGCCAGCCCAGTCATAGCGTAAAACCATAAGTGTTGTTATGTCTCAGGTTCAGACTTGTGGGCATTGAGATTGCAGCGTGGTTGGTTGGAGAGGTTCAAGGGATGCTCTCTTTAGAAGGGGTTTGATATGCGCAATTTTGAAGGGTTCTGGGAAGATGCCGGTGGTGAGGGAGTCTTTAAGTATGGACCTCGCCAGTTCTCGTGCACAGGTGGAGGTGAAGATTTCTTTGAGGAGAAAGGAGAGACTGGGGTCAAAGCGTGAGCCGGAGGGTCGGCTGCTAGATAGTATTTTGACAAATTCCTTGCTCGACATAGGGTTGAAAGAGCAGAACCAAGGAGTTTCGGGGAGAGCATGTTGGGCGGGGGTGTGGTTGGAGAGTTTGGCATTGAGGGTGGCCGTACTGTCTAGGGCTGTATTGTGGAAGGGTTCAGAGAGGGAAATGCAGAATGTTTTGGCATGGAGGTGGTTGGGGCCAAGGTGCAAGAAGGGTTCTGGAATTCCTTGATGACCCTGTGGAGCACTTTGCTGCTGCGGCAGCTCTGGGTTCTTTTATTGTAATAGGCTTCTTTGGCTTTTCGGATATCTGATTTGTAGTTTTGGTGATGGTGTGCGAACACTGACTTGTTTAGAGGGGTTCTGGAGGCTCACCATTTACGGTCAATGGAACGATTTGGGTTTTGAATACTTTCAGGTGGGGGATGAACCACTTGGGGGTTGGTCCTTTGTGGGAGGGAACGGAGCTGGAGGGGGTGAGAGGAAGGCGTGGAGTCAAAGGACTCGATGGGTACAGGTCTATCTGCGATCGGGAGTGCAGGGAGGGTGCATAGCAGGGCTTCAGCCAAGTCAAATAGTGCCCTGACCTTGTTCCAGCATTTGAAAACTCATGGATGGACAGGGGAGGACTTTGGAGGCGGGGGCACTGTGCGTAGAGAGGAAGGTATGGCTGAGTGGTCTGCCAGATGAGGGGTTTCGCGGTGGATGCCGAAATGAGGTTGGAGGACCTGAAAATGGCATCAAGACTGCCTCTAAATTGTTGACCAGAGCTTGAGTCATGGACGTGCTGGGCACGTCAAGCCAGATAATAAAGTCCCCCAGTAGGGTGAGTGTTGGGTGGTTAACTAGTGTGGTTGCTAGTGAGTCTAACAGGCTATTGACGAAGTGTCTGTAATATCCAGATGGCCTGAACACGAGTAAGAAGCTGTGTGAGAGAGTTGGCAGCAGAGAGAGTTTGACTAGAAGGGATTCACAGTTAGCTGTGCAGCACTGAGTTTGAGTGAGAGTGATGGAAATCTGAGGTTTGTGGAGGATTGCTACTGTGCCTCCACTGGAAGGTCTTTTGTGAGACATGAGTGAGTAATCAGGAGGGAATGCTTTGTGGTTGGTTTCAAATCATCCGAGAACCATGTTTCAGTGATGAGAATGAGTTCAGGATTGTCAGAGGCTAGGTCAAGTATGCTGTTTCAAAGATGATGTGTCTGTTTTTGGCCACAGAGCAAGCATTGAAAAGGAGGCAGGTGACTTCATGGGAAGTGGCAGAGGTGGTGTTTCTCCAGGTGTCCTCAGCTGGTAGGTCTTTGGCTGTTGGGCCGGTGTTGCTCATTGGGGAGGACTGTGCGGTCGGTTGGAACTGGTCAGTCGGTGTGACTGGAGGGATGGTGTTGGGTGAGTTGGGTATTCTGTTGGTGACAGCGGAGAGGGTGGGAGGTAGATCCAGAGTGGGAAGAGTGAATAGTGGTGGCAGGCCTTTGCAAGCTGAATATCATGGGATCGGAGGTTGGAGGGGGCTGGCGCGAGGAGACGGTGCCGTGGGTGGCATCGGGTTTAGTGCTGTATGGGATTTGTACCAAGGGGAAGTGTGGGGTGTAGATGTGGTGGGGGAAAGGTTGTGTTCAAAGAGGGAAATGGGGGGAATGGGTAAAAGAGTGGTCTTTACAGAGGGGCTAGGAAAGGTGAGGTGGGTGGACCGATGCAGGGGTTGCGAGGCATCAATGGTAGAGGGCAAGGGGAGGTCTCTGCCTATGAGTTTTGTGTGTTTTGGTGCAAGAGATGTGTGATAGAGGGTAGGTGGTCTGAGGTGAAAGGGGTTGAAGCAATGGTTCTGTAGAGGGCAAGTTGTGCCATACTGGGTGAGGGGACACGGGTGGCCTTGGCTGGTCTGGTGTTGGAGGTTGGGGGGGGAGGATAAGAGGAAGGAGCATGGTTGTAAGTGGGGGTGAGGACGGAGCAAGTGAAGTGAATGTTAGGTTGGTTGGGGCGCAGATGTGGTGAGCAGTGTGAGTGGGTTATGGCTGTCAGCTTTGCTGGGATTTCTAGCAAGTGAGGTTGGGGAGGGAGTGGGATGGGGTGGGTAAGAAATGCATGGGCGGAATTGTATGAGTTCAAGGGGTGGAGGAGGTGGAGGAGGTGGGTGTGGGTTTTTGCTATGCACTGGGGCTCCCCTCGTATGAGTGTTTGACGAAGTGTGATGTGCAGAGGTCCATGGGCTTCTGACTAAGTTGGCAAAGGATGAGAGCAGGGGGATTGAAGTGGAGGGAGAGACCCTGAAAGGCGGCTCAGGGGTTGTGATGGTGGTGGGGCGGTCGTGTTGTTTGGAGCGCCAGAGGGCTCCTCTGGTCTGATAGTTGGACGCTGGATGGAATGTGGCAGAGGGTGGGTGTGGGTCTACTGGCCGGGTGATTGCAATGGGGTGGAGGAGGTGGAGGGGGTCTTGGTGGAGGTAGATGGGAGAGTGGCAGGGTTAGGGTGATTCAGGGTGCGCCAGATAGCTCCTCTGGTCTGGGATTTGGACGATGTGCAGTGTGTGGAAGTGGGGGGGGTGCAGGTCTTCCTGACAGGTTGTCGGGAGAGAAGGAATGGGAGTAGAGAGAGGGGGGCAGAGGTCGCTGGGTGAGGGGCAGGGAAATGGTGATTCTTTGTGTGCCAGAGAGCTCCTTTAGCCTGAGGGTTGGAGGGTGTGTAGTGAGAGATGGTGGAGTGGGGTTGGTCTGAGTGGAAGGTTTTAGTGGAAGGGTTGGAGATTAAAAGGTTTTGCGGCATGTAAGGAGGGTTCATGAAGGAGGATGCGAGGGTAAATGAGGTAGAGTGAACGGGATGCTTCTTGGACTGCCAGAGAGTTTATTTGAGGGTTGGAAGGTGTGTGGTGAGTGGCTATGTGCAGAAGTGTGACTATCAGTGAATATGGTGCTGATGGACCAGGATTGTGCGAGGGGCGGCCATGGTTTTCATTGTAGTGGTGTCTGGCTCAAGTTAAAATTGACAGTCATGGTAGAGTATATGTACACCACAGCAAGCGGGAAAGCTGAAGTCTGAGACAACAACGCAGTAGGTAAAATCAGTCAGACTTCAGATACCCAGCCAATGGGAGAATGCCTAAGGTGTGATACACAGCAGCAAGTAAGAAGACAGTCAAGATCTGAGACAATAGCAGCCACTAAAAACAGTCAGACTCGAGAATAGCTGGCCAGTAGTAGAAACGCCCAAAGTGTGGGAGCAAGAAAACAGTTAGATTTGAGATACCTGGCTAACGGGAGAAAATGCCTAAATGTAAGACAGCAGCAGTGAGTACAAAGAGTTAGATTAGAGATAACTGGCTGGCTAAATTTGAGATTCGGCAGTAAAGGAGAGCCTCCTCTAATTGGCGTGCAGCAGTGGTAGGAGTTTTACCAGATGGCTAACTTGGGTGTGCAATGTTATATAAGATAATATGAGTGCTAGGTTATTAACGGAGTGCAGTAATTGCTGAATTCTCCACCCAGACCATACTTACCTTGTCTGTCGCTGCTGGTTGACGGCTGCAGGCATCACAGGTGAACACAGGCAAACACGGACTAGAGCTGCTTTTTTCAGGAGCTGCCGTTTGCCTTGGGGCCCTTAGCTGAGGGACTGCATGGGCATGGGGCTGACCTAGTGTCTAGACTTAAAAGGGACACTAAGGTCCAATCAAGGCATGGGGGCGGACTAGGGGGAGGCCAGATGGAAAGGGAATCAGGAAGAGGGCTTGGTGGGAGAAGGGCATTAAGACACGCTGCAATGCGGCAAAAAAGGTTAAAATATATTACAAATTAGCAGCAGCACACAGTCCGATTTCAATAACACCTTTCTGGGACCCAAGGCGCAGTGGGAAATCAGCGCAAAGTTCTCTGGATGTAGCTACACCTACTGGTGTTCCAAAACCCAGGCCACCAGGCCCAATTGGGGGACGGGGTGGGACGTGAGGAGGGCAATGGGAATGGGAATCAGGAAGAGGGCTCGGGGGGAGGGGGGCGTATGAGTAACTGGATTAAGGATTGCAATCTATTTTTCTATATCTGTGGCAGAACCATCATGCGGAAAGCACCAGAGACGCAAGGAGCCGAGAAGCCTCTCTAACCACCCCCTACCTATCCATTACCTCTTCCTATAACCTTTTACCAGTGTCCCTAACCTTACCCTACAATTCAATTAAGTACTCTAATCCTCTTCCCCCTTTTAAGCTCATAGCAGCTGTAGTGGTCAATCTAATTTGATCGCAGCTATGAGAGGGGAGGCAGGGTGCTTGCCACTTCTGCGTGGAGGAACCACGGACCAGGCACACTTGCTCTTATTCACTCCGAAATAGAAAACCTTTTATTGTTAATGTCTAGAGTCTGTGGACGCTCAAGTCAAACCTTGCAATGAATTCTACAGTTCTCTTTTTCATCCTCTTAAGAATCAAGGATGTTATGAAGAAGCTCCTTAGATGGAATGTGCCTGCCTTATACCTGGGAAAGCCATAAGACTGCCTGATGTTTCAACAGAGGATGCAATAGTGTGCTTTCTATTCAATGTCTGGTTGCCCATCAGAGCCCTAGGTTCCTTCTGGCCTCTTTAGACAAGCACAATGCTCTGTGACATTGAAACGATAGGGCCAAGGGGAGATTGTCTCAATACCAGGTAGGAGGTCATTTGCCAGGGCTGAGTTCTCATCCCAGGAAAGCTTCCTGTACCCCCATGTAACTGTGTCCTGCTGTACTAGTATAATCTCTTCATTTCATCAGGGCTGTCATAGCGGAAGTAGTGAAATGTGAGTTAACTTGGAGTGCTATCCTGGGTCCAGAGCATGCAAGTTGGGGACAAAAAAGTAAATGGGTATGGAGCCAGGTCCAATGATGCTGTGTGATGGGCTGTGCATCTAACATTAGCACACGCAGAGTAGGACAAGTTTGTGAATGACGCCAATCCAAGGATAACACCACTGTCATGTTTTGGTGGTGCAAATGGAAAGACTGTGCCACAGTCCATATGTAGAAGAAAAAATAGAAGACCCTTTTACAGTCTGTCACATGATTCATGTCCCTCACTGTCCTTGTGCCAAACTGATAATCAATTCCTTCACTGTTAGTGTGATAATGTTAATCATGCTACCCTTTTGACTTCCTAACTTAATTATCACACCAACTTTTATCTCATGAGCTTTAGAGGCGTGCACACCTCAAAAGATATGATTAAAGATATAAATGAAAGATATAAATGAAGTTGAATGATTCTGGTGTAGAACATAACATTGATGCCACATGGAACATATGTTTCAATAGCATAGTGAGAGGAACAATTTTAACATAATAAAAAACTATCAAGCAATCACATGACCAATGAAAAAAGTATTAACATGGAATTTGTGAAGATGGTTTCTTGGTTCAAAGAAAAACATATCAATGTCACACAATGTCTCCAATTAAATACATTTTAAAAGGATACTACAATTGTTCTATGGCCTGCTGATCAATGGTACCCATGCTGTTATACACAAAGACACTGCTTAGGAACACTGCAAGAGTGAGGATCCAGTTGTCATGGTTGGAATCTCCCTGGAATAGAGAAATAACACTTTTTTAAAACTATTATAAAACAATAGGTGATCCACTGTCATGATTTGCGTCATACCATGCATGCAAGAGCCCAATTTCAACTCTAAAGGTCTTATACATGCCAGTCCGGGGCTGTGGCAGGTTTTGCGGCAGAGACAATGGCTGTACCTAAGCAAGGCTCTAGGCATCTCTGCACTTTAATGCAAAAGAAACTAATACCCCTAAGTACCTGACAAGCTTCTTTTTAAACAGCAATATTGGCATGGGTCTACCTTCTGGTTGTATCTATGTGTCAATGATTATTACCCTTATGTGTATGATAAAGATTGAATGCTATCAATATCTTTCTTGCACAGTTTTATCACTAAACCAGCAAGTGTTTGCATTTGCAAAATAGTATCCTTTATACTCATAAATAGAAACACAGTAATACTCTTCTCAATTCCCTTATTCAACACAATACTGCATTTGTTTTGAATTGATGCACTATTTGTTGCTATGCTTCCATAATAATACACGTAAGTTGCTGCATGCTAATTCTGCCTAAGCAGAGAGAGCATTTGTTTTGAAAAACAATTAGCAAACAAGCCAGGTTTAGAAGCTAAGCTTGTTGGTCATCTCTCATCTTGTGCTTTCCCCACAGAGAAAAGGAAATGTATTTTTATCCAGCTTTTAGGTTCTTCAAGTGAACTCATTTACTCTATCTTCTTTTTTGAAAGGTTCAGTAATCTTTATATATAAAGCGGAATGTATGTATGTGTGTATGTTTGTCCGGCTATACAAATCCAAACCGCTGAACCCACGTTTACCAAAGTTTGCATGAATTCCTCATTTGCTGGGGCAAAATTGTAGTCTATGTTTGGATCCAAAACATTCACTCACTTGATCTCCTCACCCCCAAAACTATTAGCATGATACCTTCCTTACCCACCAGAAGCAAAAAAGACATCTCTGCTGAAAAACTCATCCCCCTCCTCCTACCCACCATCAACAACCTGGATAATAATACTAGCCCAGACATCCTAGTGGACATATTCAACCACGCCATGACCAAGGCATTAGACACTATTGCCCCTATTAAACCACGCAAAAGCAAACAGGAAGCGCATTTGAATGCCTGGTTCACCCCTCAACTTAATGAACTAAGAAAACAGAAAAGAAAATTACAAGCCATCTGGCGCAATTCTCCTACTGATAACAATAAATCCAAGCTAGCCCAACTCTCCAAACACTATAAGAAAGAAATTATCAACACAAAAAAAAACTATTTGATCACAGAATCAGAAAGGCCCAATCAAATACAAAGGAGCTATTCTCTATCCTCCGTGAAATGGAATCCCCAATACAACCAGTCGACACTGTCCCGAAGGATAAGACCTGGTGTACTAATATACAGAACGCCTTATCAAACAAAATCTCCTCCCTCCAACTCAAAATAACAAAGAAAAAAGACTCTCTGCCCTTGGTTGACCAATTAGCACCACCACCTGCTGAGCACAAGACATTTCCACCTTTCAGCTTCAAAACAATATCAATCATTGATACCAAAAAGGTTATACTTTCCCTGAAACCTTCCAACTGCAAGGGCAACAGCTGCCCAGCGCAAATAATAAAAGATGCGGCCAGAGACTTAGCCCCTTTCATTTCAAAGTTAATTAACTCCTCCTTTAAATCTAACGCAGTACCTTCTAATCTGAAAGAATCCTGGGTCCTCCCCCTACTGAAAAACAAACTCTCGACCCCTCAATACCCACCAACTACAGGACCATCACTACTGTACCCTTTTTACTTAAAATTATCGACAGAGTAGCCTACCTTCAGATCCAAGATTACCTAGAAACAAATCATCTACTAGGCTCACGACAATCAGGATTCCGCCCTCTCGATGGCACTGAAACAGCCCTGCTAGACCTAAAAACAAAAATTGAGGAGCTAAAGGATAATGGCAAAACTGCCTTGCTACCACTGTTAGACTTGTCACCAGCATTTGACTTGGTGGACCATGCAGTACTATGCAGCCATCTAAGACTCCCTGCCAACTTCACAGAAGAAGCCATCACTTGGGTTCAATCATTCTTAGCTAACTGGACAATGAGAGTTTTCTCTACCTCCTCCTGTGCCGATCCCATCCAAATAACATGTGGAGTCCCACAGGGATCCTGTGTCTCACCCACTATGTATAACATCTTCACCAAGCCACTATTCGACAAGTTGGACAGACTGGGTGTCACTTACACTAATTATGCTAATGACACCCAGATCCTCATACCCCTTTCGGGCAATTACAAAGAGGACATGGCTTTGGTGAACAAAATATACGTCCTCATTCAGGCATGGATGGCATCCCATGGCCTCTGCCTGAATGACGACAACACTGGGATCTTGCTCCTCGGATCTGACTCTCACCTAAAAAAACGAACCCCTAACTATACATCCTTTAACATCGACAATAACATTATAAAAGTTATGCCAGAGGTAAAAACCCTAGGATTTTACCTGGACTCCTTGCTCAACCTCAAAAAACAAGTTAACTCCTTCTCCTCCTTCACTGCCTACACCTGCAAATTAATCCATGCTGCCAGACCATTCCTGTCTAAGGCCAGCTGCATCACCTTGGCCAATGCTCTTATCATGTCTAGATTAGACTACTGTAACGCCTTGTACTCAGGAGCCAACAAGTATGTCACGGACAAACTTGAAAAGCTGCAAAACAACGCTCTAAGAGCAGCTCTGAACATACCCCACAGAGAGCACATCTCTAAATTTAGGAAGGAAGCCCACTGGCTAAAAATAAAGGACAGAATCCTCCTTAAAACTATATCCCTCACTTCCAAATGTCTCAACACTCTAGCACCCCCTTACCTAGCGGAAAAATGACTAGGAAACTCAACTCCCGACCCTTGAGATCTGCCAACACCTTCCTACTTCTCATCCCTAGATTCAAACTTACCACAGCTGGAGGAACCAGCTTTCCAGTTAAAGCTGCTCAAGCATGTAACGCACTACCCATTGACCTCAGACGCCCTTTACCTTACACCAGATTCAGATTCAATGCCCTCAAATGGCTCCACTCTAACGATTCATAATCTCTTCACTCCTTAATAACTATTGTCTAAGACCCTGCGACACACCCCACCCCCCTACTACCACTACTGCAACTTAAATGTTCTCTACCCTGTATTGTAATTCACCCTTGCATTCATATGTATGTACTATATCTGGACAAGCACTGTAACTAAGTTTCAAGATTTCTTGTTTTGCTGCGCTCAGCTGCCCAAGGGCTTGGTGCGCATTATCAAATAAATAAACAAACAAACAAACACCCTCATTTACTGATGCTCACCCTGATTTAATACAGTAGGTACTAGAAGGAAGCAAAATATTGAAAAGTGTCTGAAGCTAAATGTTTGATGTGTTGGTTATTCCTTTGAAATGAATTACTATTGTAAACAGTTCGAAAGTGTTTGTTAAAGCATTTTTTATAGGGAATTAAAAAAAATATTACATTTGTTTTTATCACGCCACTCCAAATATGGGAAATGGTAAGATTACAGTTTACTTAAGTTCATTCACATGAAGAGAGCACAATCAATCAATCTTTCTTGGGCATTTTCTCAAATGTGCTGAAGCCATTGAGTGACTGAAACATGCTGCACAAAAAACGAATATCACTTGGAAAAGCTCCATCTGATGCAAAGCAAAAATCAATATCAAGAGCGTCTGAAACACAACAGCAAACAGCAGCATGACTTGCCGACCAGAGGACAAGTGCAACTTTCTCCAGGGCAAAGGAGATGCCAGAGCAAACTGAGGTAGACTTATTGACGTGAGGACAAGAGCAACATCCTCCAGGGCACATGATACACCAGAGCAAACTGAAGCAAGACTTGTCGACAAGAGGACAAGAGCAACATCCGCCAAGGGCACATGAGACACCACTCGATCAGGACAAGGGCAACGCCGGGTAACCAGGCAAGAGTTCTATATTTTTCCAATTCTGCTTGAAAACAGAAGGCTGTCAAAGTCAATATTTGGAATGCACATTTGTGACATGTATCTCTGCCAAAGTCAATAGTTTTGATTGCAGAGTTTTGAAATGCAACTGTGTCAAATTTAATAGGAAAGCTGCAGGCCTGTGTGGCTTTGCTCTGTGGATCTCCCAGCTCCCTCGAGTGCGTTCTGAAAGGTTCATTGATGTCCAGTATATGTTTCACTTGTGGCTGCAAGTTTATGTGGCCTAGCGTGGAGTTTAGAGCTGTTCAAATTATAGGTCAATAATGCAATTTTTGACCTCCGACCCCACATGATCAGTAAAATACCCTAAAGAAAGTCACAAGTGATTTGAACAGGCGAAAACTTAGAGTAAAGAGAGAGTTTTAAAAAACTGCTATGTATAGAAGTCTCCGAGATTTCCCACCAGCTAAGCAGGATAACATACAGTAGTGTTTTTCTATGGGCTTCATTGCAGGATTGTATCTGTAGAAACTTAACAGGGGTGTCTCTCTTCTTTGTTGTATTTGCAAACAAAAATGAGAAAACAAATGTGCCTGCCCTTAAGTGGGTGGCTGGTAAAATTCACAATGTGTCTACAGTGTAAATCTCTTGTGTAGATGATCCTGATGATTGTCTGTGTCCCACACACCTAGGACAGTCAAACGGTCAAGGGATCTCATACTAAATGATGGCGCTGATCCAGGTAAAAAGTCATGAACATTTTAGGCATATTCTGCTCTGAAGCAAGGCAGCTTCTAGGAGAAAGCCATACCTCTGGAACCAATGGACGAAGATGGCTGTGATTGTTCATCTTCCAGTATTGATGATGCCTTTAAATTTTGTTAAAGGTTATTTTATAACCATATAACAATAATAAAAATCTTTTAAAAAGAATTACTGCATTCATGCATAATGAAGGACTGGTGCCAATTCCACAGAGCTGTCATATTCCCCGGTCTGTGCACCGTGTTTTCTCAGCAGCAGTTCAGCCCCATGGTCCATCAGTGACAAGCCCTCCCACAGTTGTGTTTTGCAGGATGCTCACTGGAGGAACTGACAATGTCGTGCAGGTGCAATGGATGAGTAGCTCAAGTGCTACTATCATCTTCTTACTCGGATTATCAATTTCGGTTTTTCGCCAACCGAGTCAGTGATAATGAAAGATGAATTAGTTCTTACTGTAACTCAACAGCTGTGTCTTCTTACTCGAAATATCAATTGCTGGTTTTAGCTCAACCGAGTCGGAGAAGAGGAAAGATGAATTGGTTCTCAATGTAGCTCTGTAGCTGTGTTTTCTTACTCGGATCACCAATTGCTGCTGGTTTTTGCTCAACAGAGTTGGAGATGAATAGTCATGCGAAAATTCCCACAACCGCTTGCAAATGTGAACACAGCAAGAAGGGATTTTCCAAAGACTTTGCAGATATAGCCCACCTTATAGCAAAATTGGCTAGCTCCTCTGTTCACCAATGAAGATTGCTGCCGTTACACTTTTGGTTGCTTTCCACTCGCAAAGAGAAAGTTGAGGAGAACCAGGATTACTCCAGTTGTAAATATGTAAAACAAAGTTGAAATGTCAGTACCCCGTCTTGGCAAGAAGCCTTACATGCCTGGTCTTTTATTGAAGACAGAGTTAGTGACCCAATTTGTGGCTATTCCTAGGACTGAAGTGACACCAGACAAGGTAGAGCTTTCCAGGATTGTGGTCAACGGTTCAAGCGTCTTCCAGAATTCCTTTGGCCACATACTTTGTTTTCTCAGCTGCTTCTTGAAATGTCTCAGCTGTGCTGGCAATTTTTTTTTAATTTTTTTGGGGGTTTTTACAACAAACAATCACCATTTCAACCAATCCAGCAGTACTTGTCATTATACTTTAGCATCATGTACATATGGTTAGGTATCTACTGCTTACCCCTTACCCTCCCCCCAACTCGAGCCTACTCCACTTCGCACTCTGCCTCACTCTCCTTCGGGGGAACCTTCCCTTCCGAATTCTCAGAAGTTTCATGGTCGCTTAAGCAGTCTTGGGTGGACCCAGACAGTGAGGCCATTAAGTGTTTCCAGGCCGTCAGAGTTTCTGCTTCTTCCTCCCCTCCCATACTGGCCGCTTCATTCCATACTGCGGCTTCGGCTTCAGTCCATTTCTGGAGATGGCTCCACCAAACTTCTACCTTCGGTCTATTGCATGCTTTCCATCTCGTGGCAATCCTGTGCTTGACGAGTATATATGCCAAGTCCTTAAGTTTGATCACATGTTTCAATTTACGTGGTCTAGGGAACCCCCCTTCCAAGCATACCCACACTGATTCAATGTTTAGCTTTCTCATCAGTGGGCTACTTCTCCCCAGAACTTCCCAATTTCTGGACATGCCCAAAACATGTGTGTCATCCCTGCGTTTTCTTCCCCACATTTGGGGCATGTTTTTCGTTCAGCGTTCTTGAACCGAGCTATTCTCTGGGTCATATATGCTCTGTGGGTTACATATAGCTGTATTCGTTGCAGCCTTGCATTCCTGGACACTTTTTTATGATACCCTTGAGCCTGCTCCCATACCCCATCACTCATGAGTTCCCAGGCTTCCTCCTCCCAGTCTTGTCTTAATTGGGTCACTTCCCTTCCCACTCTGGACATCAGCAGCTCATAGATTCGAGAAACCTTGTGCCCTCCCTCTGCTACATCATACATCGTTTCTATGGCCGTGTCAGGTTGATCTTCCAGCATTATTTCGGACCATGTCTCTTTGTCTCTCTGATCCACTGTGCCAATCTAGTATAACTAATATACTGCCCTACATGTAAACCTGTTTCTGCTACCAACTCCCCAAATTCCTTTACTTCCCCCTCCTGCCATATGTCTCCCACTGTTGCAATTCCCACAGGTTCCCAGTGCTTGCGAATCGTATTCCTCAGTTGCACGTCTCCTCCAGTCAATGCCACTAGCGGCACTTGCGGAGAACACAGGGTTGGGTTCTCCATGACCTGGCAGGCCTTGCTCCATATTTTACATCCCAATTCCAATATCCCCGGGTGCCCTGTTAACTCAGGTTTGGGCAGCCATATCAAATCCTTCAGAAGAAACGGGGCACACTCTGATCTCAACAGTCTGGACTCTGATGTCGAGTCTTCCGTTAACCATTTGGCGACGTATTGCAATTGACTAGCCAAATAATAGATCTCAAAGTTAGGCAGTTTCATACCCCCTTTATCATACGTGTTCTGTAACTTCCATAGGGCAATTCTGTTCCTAGTTCCATGCCAAATGAAGCCCCTGCATATGCTCTGGAGTTTGACAAAGAAGCGTTTTTGGTATCATATATGGTATGTTCTCAAATAAATGTAGTAGCCCAGGCAATACGACCATCTTCAACAACGCCACCTCCCCATCATGGCCAAGGGGAGCTTAGTCCAGAAATTCATGCTATTTTCAATGTTCGCTACCGCTTTCATGGTATTATGTTTATATTCTGCTTCCACGGTGTGATAAATTTCAATGCCGAGGTATCTGAACGTGCTGGTCTCCCAAGGTATCTGTAAAACAGGCAGTTGTTCCCGCGGGACCCCTATGTACCTCCCCAGGGGGAATATACACGATTTCTTGGGATTAACTGCAATACCAGAGAGCGACGCAAATCGCTCCATTGCCTCCAGAATGTATTGAAGATTTTCCTCAGGGTACCACAAGTATAGTAACATGTCATCTGCGTATAGTGAAATTAGATGTGGTCCCCCTTTTGTGTAGATCCCCACTTCTTTGTATTGTTGTCTCAGGTATATCGCCAGGGGTTCTAATGCTAGGATGTACAGCATAAGGGACCAAGGGCATCCCTGCCTAGTGCCCCTACTGAGTTGCCACCTCTCCGAGATGATCGCTCCCGTCTTAACTCTGGCTAGCGGTGAACTGTATAGTAATTTCTCCCATTTAAGGTACCCAGGTCCCATCCCATATTCTTTTAGGGCTGTCATTAGCCAAGGCCATTTGACAGAGTCAAAGGCCTTCACTGCATCTAGTGATATAATTGCAATCTCGCTCGAGTCTCCTTCTGTGTGCTCTATGACCTGGTGGAGTCGTCTGAGATTGTCAGATATGCTTCTGCAGGGGACATATCCAGTCTGATCGGGGTGTATTAATCTACTTATGACCTGTCTCATTCTATTTGCCAACACAGCCGTGAGTATCTTGCTGTCCTGGTTCCGCATCGACAACAGTCTATACGACACACAGTCCGTACTTTGGCTTGTTAGGTTTGGGGAGTGGGAAATGATCGCCTCCCTCAGGGATTCTGGCAATATCTCTGTTTCGAAAGCTTCATTTAACATTGCCAGAGGCGCAGTAGCAGCACTTCTTTCTTATACACTTTGTAGAACATACTGGGGAGTCCCTCCTGGGGTCTTACTGATGGGTAGTTGCTCAACCACCGCTTCTAGTTCTTCCAATGTAATTGGGGCATCTAGGTCCTCTCGCTCCTCAGCACTTAGTCTTAGCAGGCCAATATCTTGTAGTGTTTCCTTTATCTCGCTACCTTCACCCCCTCCTGTATCTCCGTATAATTGTTTATAGAATTCAAGGAACTCTCCGTTCACACCCTCTTGGGTATCCAATATTTGTCAACTCTCCCCCATTATTGCTCTGTCTGATCGTTAGTCTGGGGGTCTCACTTTTATACAACCACACCAGCAATCTTCCCGGCTTGTCTCCCCCAGCGTGTTGCCTCTCTATGTATTTCTTATAGTTTAGATTGCACAATCTCTCCCAGTGCCCTGCACATTCCTGCTGCAATTGGTTTATGGTTTAAGCATCCTCCCGGAAATTACCTCCTTTACCCAAGACTATCTCTAGTTTTGCCTCTGCCTTCTGCAGTTCCCGTAGTATGCCTCCCTGTAGCCCTTTGGATTTGGCTATAGCTGATCCTCTCGTCACCACCTTAAATGCTTCCCATTGAGTGCCGGCCGATTCAACACTCCCAGTGTTATTTTCAAAGTATTCTATAATTTCTTTTCTCAGGTCCTCCCTCAACACTGTATCTTTCAGTGCTTCAGCTCTGAGTCGCCACGTTGGGATTCTAGCTCTTGGAGGCACATATTGCCATGTCAAAACCAACGGCGAGTGGTCTGAGAAGACCCTCACTTTGTATTCTGATCGCATTATTTCCCCCATCTCCTGTGAGGCGAACATATAGTCTAATCGTGTGTACAAGTTTTGTGGGGGTGAGTAATGCGAGTACTGTATATCGTGTGGGTGGTATAACCTCCACATATCTTTTAACAGGGTCTTTAGGGTTTTGGCAGCGGGGGTGGGTTTATCTAATTTCCTGTCTGACCTGTCTACCCTTGGGTCTAACGTGCAGTTAAAGTTGCCTCCCATTATAACAGCACCCCCCAAGTACAGGCTAATTTTACTATATAGGGTCTTGAAATAAGCCACTGTGTCTTGATTCAGGGAATATGTATTGATAATGCATAGTTCTCTATTTTCTATCAGTCCTTGTATTGCCACCATCCACCCCTCTGTATCCACTGTGGTCTGTAGCAGCTGCAAAGGGACATGTGGTGCTACCCAAGTGATCACCCCTCACGCATAAGCCAAGTACGTTGTGTTTATGATGGTCCCCTTCCATTTCCTCTGTATTACCTCTTGCTTCTCTTTCGTGAGATGTGTTTCCTGTATTATGGCAATATCTATTTTCTGCCTTCTTAAATACATCATAATCTTGTTCCTCTTCAGGTAACTGTTGAGCCCCGTGACATTCCAAGTTAATATGTTAAGGTCCCCCATATTTCGACCATACCCATTCCCCCCCTCTGTCCCTCCTCATCAACCGCTTCA
This sequence comes from Ambystoma mexicanum, assembly GCF_040938575.1. Lineage (NCBI taxonomy): Eukaryota > Metazoa > Chordata > Amphibia > Caudata > Ambystomatidae > Ambystoma > Ambystoma mexicanum. The sequence continues at coordinate 127,326,654 of NC_090932.1, forward strand.
AGCCCAGGCACGCATGTGTGTAAGCTCGTTCCCTAACAAATAACACTGCAAGTCCCCCAACTCCCCTCCCTCTCCCCGCCCTTCGCATCCCCATCTGTTGCCGAGCTCCATCCCTGGATCTCAGGCGATCCCGCATTTAGTCCTGTCTCGGCTTGCCGCTACTAGGAACTCAGCAGGAGGTTATCACACTATTGGTAACCTATCTAAACTAACTATTTGGGTGTGAGAGTGGGTCTGCTGTATCTCCCACAATCATGCTCAGTACATTATGCGCGCTAGTATTCTTCTACTTCAAACCTAGCTAATTTCCCAAGTCCCAGTGTCTTAGAGTATACAGCACCTCAACCTCCGGAGCCACTGCTTCACTTCTCTGTTCCGTCCTCCTTCTGTGTGTCTATCCCCGATGGGAAATTCTGTCCATCCAACCACTCCGTCGCCTCCTCTCAGGTTTCAAAAAAGAGGGTGCTGTTCTTGTGAAACACTTTCAGCTTCGCTGGGTACATCAGCATGTACTTAAGGCCTGCATCTCGCAGCCTCTTCTTCACAGTCCCATAGTTCAGTCGCCTTCTCTGCACCAGGAGAGTATAGTCCGGGTACGCCGTGATAGACGTGGTTGCCCTTCGTGTTGTACCCCGTTTTCGGAAGAATTCCAGGATCTTCTCCCTGTCTCAATAGTTCAAGTTTTTGGCAATTATCAGTCCCGAGAGGTGGGGCAGGGGACCCCTGGTGGTGGTTTCCTCGTTAGGGCTCTATGCGCTCTCTCCACCGCGAACCCCTGGGTAAGTGCTCCTCCTTCAATTTCTTGCAGGAGCATGGTCTCGATATAGTATGTGGGGTTTGGGCCTTTTTCTCCTTCCATGAGCCTCACAATGCGTATGCTGTTTCTGCAGGCTCGTCCTTCAGCTGCCTCTGCTCTGTTTTCCAAATTGCTCACTTGTTGCCGCAGTATGTGGATCTCTGAGGCATGTGATGTACAAGCAGTTGTGTTTGAGTTTGCTACCTTCTCCAGTTCGCCTGGGCGTTCCGTTATTTTCTTTACGTCTTGTCTCAATATGTTTACATCTTCTTGCACCGCTCCAATTTTAAGATCCAATGATGTCTTAAGTTCGACCATGGCTGCCTCCAGCTTAGTTTCCCATGCAATTTTCAGGTCCGCAATTGCGTCCAGGATCTGCAGATCATTACGCACTGGTGCGTTGTCTGGTTGCGGGTTCTTTTCCCTATTCCTGGCCCCCTCCGTTGACTGAGGTGTTTTGGTAAATTCCTCCATCGTTGCTTGTTTCCCTTTCGTGTTGGGTAACTTGGACGCCATCCTGGTGCCACCTAGTATATCAGTTCACAGTAGTTGGGGCTAGTCTCTCAGGCCCTTCAGCCTGCCCCAGCTCGTCTAGTGCTTAGTTCTGTTTGGGAGCTGCCGGTGTACCAATGGGAGTCCACTCGAGCTGCTAGTTGCTAATTCGCTCCGGGTGATACCTGCATAGTCTGGTACTATCCCTTAATTCCTTTCAGAGCCCAGAGTTATGTAGCAACAGAACCCGCGCCTCGCCTTCCTTCTTCCAGTGCGCACCATGATGCCAGGTTCCCTGATCATGTGGTTCCCTTCGGTTGCTGGTTCCTCCTTACTTTGGCACTATGCGCTCGATGTAACCCTTCACTCCGGGTATTCCACCAGCCCTCGAGTATCATGTCACCTCTCTTGTGGCCCTCGCCTATGTTCAGCGAGTCCGCCCTTGTTGTGCCTATATTTGCTCCCACTGCCTTCGGGTTCCTCTGTGCTCCAATTACACAATCACGTTGTTCAGGGCTCTGGCTGTGCTTGACATATTTGTTGCTGTTGTGCTTTGCAACGTGACTTCTACATCCATGGATTCTGCCCGTGTAGGATTCTGCCTTTTATTACTTCTGGAATAGCCAATGATATGTCCTTCAGGATGAGTCTTGCACTACTGCGTGCATTTACTGATTTTGTTACTGCCCGGGCAACTTAGTATCCCGCAGCGGTGCGTCTTATTAACTGTGTGGCTCACTGAGGATTTCAGGCTCTTTTATTAATCCCCTCGGGGCGCCGGCTCAGCGTTTTCCATGTGTTATTATTGCAGCTTGTTATGACTCGCCCTCTTTTTATGCGCCGCCGGGCCTCTGTTACTGTATCTATGTTCAAGGCAGCTCACACCTCTCATACCCAGCTTTTCGCCTTGAGGAGTGCCAATTCGAGCCTTCCTCGCTGCCTGCTGGAGTCAGTCCAGCTCTGTATCCAGCACTCATATGCCCGCGGGCATGATCATGTCTTAAAAACTGGGCGACCAGCGTTCTGTTCCGACTTTGTAAATATGCAGATTCGCTATTCAGCGTTCTTCGGCGGCATCATCAGTACTGACATCCACATCGTCAGGCAATGGGGGTCCGCTTCCCGGCTGTCCGGAAAGCCATCCCGGCCCGCACCTTACACAAGTGTTCGCCAGTCACCGCAACGTTACCCAGCACAGTGTGAGATCCCCACTGTCTCCTCTTGTACTGCAGGCGCTCCTGATCCATTGCGGTGAAACCTCTGAGTGCGGGTCCTATTTCCTTTGTTCTTGCGAGGCAGCCATCTTGTCAGGACATCCGCGGATCTCTGTTACTTTTCTTCATAGCATAACTTTCTTCTCCCATACCGATTCTGTCTCCGGAGTAGTGCGCTGCATGCAGTGCCCATTCACACAGCTGTAGGTCCGTCTGAATAGCGTTCACAGCACTTCCTTCAACTGCGCATTCTTGGATTTTACAGGATCTGCAGGAGCTACAGTGAAACCCAGCTTATCCCATGGCTAGTTAGCCATGCTCCCTGCTGGCAATAATTATTTTGAAGTTCAAGAGGTGTGCTAACCTCAATAACAACAGTGAAAATGGCAGATGCCCGTGTTTGGCTTCAGGAAATTGCTTTTGCGCTAGTTGAGCATGAACTGGTGTTTGGCAAATCATTCCATAGTAGTTGACTACATGAGTGACAGTGATCAGGTTGGCAATACCCACAGGCGCACCACTGCATGCAGCATTGAACTGGACAATGCAAGACCCATTGGGTAGCTGATAAAACCTACTCATAAATGTTTCAACTGTTACTCCACCCACGGTACAAATCATAGAATTTTTTGACAGTTCACAGGGCTGTGTTTTTGTGCTAATTTGGCCTTTAACATGTTGGGGGCCAACACGGTTCTTTAAGGCATGCTGGCTGATTCCTGAATCCCCTTATGTCATGCATGCATTTATGTAGGGAACTTCCTAGGATGTCTTCATCCAGTGTTTCTGAACTTGATACATGGTAACCCTGTATTGTAGTGCTTGGCAAACCAGAGTGGGTGTTGTAGGTATTGGAAATCTCCATGAACGGTCTAAGATATTACATTTGTAGCCCTGGCTGGTGGTGCAAAAACTGTTTACTCACTACACTCAAAAGTATGAATGTAGTGTCTGATAGGACCTGCCTTCTTGCTTGTGTAGACAGATTTAGCTCCCTGATTTGAATAGGAAAAGTCAGCGAGTTCCTATATGGAATACTCCTTGAAAGTGTGTGTAGCAAGGAAGTTGTTGTACCTTCTTCTCCACAATTAAGTCTCTAAAGTGGCAGATGCCTTGTTGTAGCACATTGGAATTCTGATCTATTAAACAAAAAACTCTCTCTAAGGTATGATCTTTAAGATGCTGTGTACCTGAGAGAGCATCCTGCCAGGACTGTAAAGGTTTTTTGTTTGTTCCCTGGAGAGATTCTGTCTAGGCTTTCCTCGTTGTTTAACTATTTGTGTGATGTCAGCTCAATTGCTGGATGAACTACATGTGTCAGTATCAGGTACTGCTGAGATCCGCTTGCATGCTTAAGCATTGACTAACAAAGCTTCCCAATTGAGATTGAAAAGGCTTCTGAAGTGTTGTGTGAAGTCCAAGCTCTGTAAGGACCTACATTGGACCCAAATCACCTTTAAATGCACTAGTTAGATTGTATACCCTATGACGCTAACATACGTGAAGCATATGTGATGTGACTTCTACCACTAAGCATGGCTTCCTTTACTTTTCTGCATCCCAGAACTTGCCTATTTTGGCTTCCAAATCAGGTTGAAAGGATATGTTGTTCTTTCGCCCTGATGCCCATGGGCTATGGGGCAGTATACATAATTAAATAATTTGCTACAGGTTTTTTGAAAATTTATATAATTAAAAACAATCAAAGATGTGGAAACACATGCTAGGCGTAAGGATTAATCTCCAGGCGCTTGCCAACAATCACCACCCCATTTTGTGTTCAAAGCGACTGATTCTCTCCAGGAATCTTCTTTAATATTAGCATAAAACATTATATCAAATACTGCAGTGTTTGTACACCAATAGAAAGTGTCCTCATTTGGAGGTGCGGTGAAAATATATTAATTTGGGGGGGCGCTGTTGAGCAGCCGGCAAAATGGCTGCCTAATTTAGGAGCTCTGCAGCCCACTGACCATAATCTGCGAGCAATGGCGGAATCCTGATTAATCGAGCCCTGTAAACGTTCTCCAGAGCATCCCGAGATGGCAGGAAACACTTGGAAGAAAAACCGAAAGAAACCGGGCAGGAGGACCCCAGATACAACTGTTGGTGCGGCCCACCCCTCGGGCTCGCGCTGGGCCTATCTCCGTGGCTGCCGAGATCTGTGTGGCCGCTGCGTCCCTGCACTGTGCTGGTCTGCTGGAGCGGAGGCGTCGCTACTGAGGCAGAAGTGCCAGGAAGAAACTGTGTGCGGGACAGCGTTGCTGCGATCTGGGATGGGACATCCGCCCCCCTGCGCTGCCGCTGCGGGCTTCGGCAGACTGCGGGCGGCGATGGTAGGTGGACTGGGGGGGATTGCGAGGGGGCGCTGTTGCTGCGGTCCGCCGCCCTACCTAAGCGGCCCCGCTGGACCCGCCTGCCGAAAGCACATCACCTTCTGGGGGCTCTGACTTGCCCCCCAGGCCTCCTGGAGCAACGGCCCATAGCCCATGCGGCGCCTCTGCAGCCGCTGGGCTCACCAGCCTGCTGCCTACCAGCAGCCCACACATTCGTGGACTTACCCAGTGTGCTGCAGGAGCCATATAACACACCACAGAGCTGCTCCTCGCTGGAGGGGCCAGTTTCTGAGGGTTCTGGAGGTCCCCCTTTGAGGAGCTGAGCCTGGGTGGTGGGTCTGGGGAGGAGGGTGCCAACTCTGCCGCACCACACACACACCGGTGTAAAGGAATTCTACCACCTGGACCTTAATGGGCTCCCCCAGACCCACCCCATCGCCATCAACATCACATGGCCCAGTACACCCACAAAGCTGGTGAAGAATCACACTGAAAGCATTACAACCCGCATGCTGCCCCTCAGCTCTGTCCCGGCCATCGTGCCCACGGTGGCCATAAAACATCTGTCAAACACTCAGCAATACAGCCCCCTTCGCTACTTGGCACCCACGGCGACTTCACTGGTACTATCCGGCCACAGCTGTGCTCTCCCCCCCGTCGGGGGCAACCATCCGTATTGCCAGACCTGGATCTCCCATACGTCGGAGCCCGTGGCACGTTACCACTCCCACTCTGTACTCACAGACACCAACTCACCTGCCCAGTGAGGTGCCATTCCCCATTACTGCTATGTCTAATAGATCGAGAGGGGCCAACAAAGTCAGGGCCATGGACAAGTTTGCTAAGGTAGCCCCCAAGGCAGAGCAGGGGCCCTCCTCCGCAGGACAAGAAAACGTAGACATGCCACCGGACCCTCCTAAGCCTGACTTAATAACAATGATGGAGACCATGGCAAAAAACTTTGCGGCCTTTCATGAAAAACTCGACGATATTAACGCAAATGTAGCCTCACTAAAATCCAAATTAGACCAGCACGGGCCAGGATCACTGAAGCAGAAAATAGAATTGGAACCAATGAGGATGGCGTTCATGCCCTACAAAATACAGTCACAGAGCTTGTGCACGACATGAAGCAGGTCAAAGCTAAGTGCGACGACCTAGAATCGAGGTCGTGAAGAAACAATATTCGCATTGTGGGGGTTCCCGAATCAGCACTCAAGTGACGCATAGAACTTGCGGTTGAACAACTACTTAAAGACCTCCTTGACAACCCCGCCCTGTCACCGTTCCTCACTGTTGAGCGAGCACATCGTGCACTGACACCCCCCGCCCCAAGCCTGGTGACTTTCCCAGACCGATAATTGTGAAGCTCTTGAGCTACAAAGATAGAGACAACATACTATGCCTGGCCAGGGAAAAAGGAGAACTAAGGCTGGACTCACAAATCATTCGGATTTTCCCGGACTTCTCGGTTGGGGTACAGATGGAGCGATGGCAATTCGGTGGTGTGAAAAAAATGCTAAGAGATAGGAAAATTGAGCACGCGATGCTCTTCCCCGCTCGCTTGAAATTCACTTACTGCAACAAACTTTATTTCTTCACAGTCCCAGATGAAGCAGTCAAGTTCATTGAGGCACAAATTCCGCTAACGGAACCCCCAGAGGAACCAATAGACAACGACTAAGGCAAAGGTTCCCTCAACTTTCATGATGGGCCGCTTCTTGTGGTAGACTGTTGTCCTCCCCCAGTTGTTCACCCCGTTCCCCCTGCTCTATGACATTTGGTGCCCTCTGTGCCCTGGCTAGACCTCCCTATGAGCTCCACCATCAGTGGGGGGGAACACTCTGAATCTGCTTTATTGCAACGCTGTACACTGGGTGGCAACCTCGACCGACATGCCTCATCTGCATGTACCATGCTTGCTCGCCATCTGCTTAGATATCAAGGTTTAATGATAAGTTTCTTCTGGTAACCCAATGTATCATCAGCCGTTCAAAAATGTATGTTGTTTCATCACAATTGTATTAACAAAAGCTGGTCACACGGCAGCGGCAGCCCCCACTGCAGCTGCAATGCCTTCTAAGGTGGAATTTATAAGTTTAAGCCCCCGTTGGGCTATTGGTCGAGCGTTGCCAAGTTGGGGATGGCACGCAATCGTCCACGCTAAGGGTGGGAAATATCACACTGCTAGTTGGGACTGGGCGGTGAGCGTGGGGGGTGGTCTTGTTGGAGAATGTTGCACAAAAATCAGCAGGAAAGAGGCAGCGGGCTTTGAAAAGCGGTGTATTAACGCTGCAGCAGCGCATGATGTAGAGGGCAGAGGCAGATCCTTCAACTGGGATGTCCCATAAACTTTTGTCATGTCCATTAGACTGATGACGTGGAATATTCGGGGGTTAACCAATTTCACAAAGGCCTGCAGAATCACTGCATATGCACAAAGGCATGGAATCAAGATACTCCTGCTGCAGGAGACGCATGCTCTGAAGCACCTTGCATCAAATCTGGCACAGTATTGGGGCCCTAACAGGTTTTATATGCAATACTCCACCCAATCCAGGGGAGTGTTGACCCTGATCCACAAATCAGTAAAATGTATACTTCATACGTCCCACATTGACACAGAGGGCAGATACGTGATCCTTCATTGCATACTGGCTAATGAGGAATGCTTGCTCGTAAACTCATATGGTCTGAACATCGACTCCCCGGAATATATTGACAATGTGGCCACCCTCCTCATGAGATATGTAGAAGTCCCCATTACATGGGGGGCGGGGGGACATGAACCTCATACTAGACAATATTCTGGATAGAACAGGCAATACCTGCAGAGCCATGTCTCGCGCAGCCAAACGACTCCATACACATATGAGGTCCCTGAATTTACATGACGTGTGGAAGACATTTAACCCTCAAGAGAGAGAATATACTTTTTACTCAACAGTACACGACAGCTCTTCGAGAACAGATATGTTTCTGGTGTCGGGTTGTCAGATGGGTAAGATAGCGGATGTTAAGATACTAGCGCACACGCTCTCAGATCACTCCCCGGTGATGATGCTGATCCAACTGGGACCTGGCCCACCCGCCCGCCCCGCCTGGCGCTTTAAATCCGAAGCTTTGCGTGACATTGTGTTCAAAGCTGAGATTCTATCGGATATAAACATCTACTTCGAGCACAACAACAGACATGACACATCTGAAGGGACTTGTTGGGAGGCATTCAAAGTATATATTAGAGGAATGTGCATCTCCAGGGAGGCAGGGGTGCTAAAAGCCATAAGACAGGCCTTACACACTTCTGAAACTAAGCTCAAAACACTAGAACAAGAACATGCCGCTACACCCACCCCGGCAACCCTGGCTATGATTAGAGCAGAACTCGAACTCTATGAATCTCATGCCCTTAGCGAGGTGCGATACTATGCCCGACCGGTAGCGGCGTGGAAGTATGGCGAGGGAGACAGGCCTGGTAGAACCCTGGCTAGGTTGGTACGCTCAGAGGGAGGAAGGACCCGAATAGATAGCATCATAGACGCTCGAGGCACGCGTCACTGGTCCGACCAGGGCAAAATCGACACCGTCGCAGACTTTTACACCAATCTGTACGGCCGTCGGCAAGAACACACTGCTCACGACATGAATGAGCTGCTTGAAGGCATCCCTATGACCATCATCTCCCAAAGCACCAGAGAACAACTCGATGCCCCGTTCACCTTGGAAGAGATAGTCCAGGTTATCTCAGACCTCCCAAAGGGTAAGACCCTGGGCCCGGATGGACTCACAGCGGAGTTCTACCAGGAACACGCTGCCATTTTGGCACCCATACTGCACAAGGTCTGAGTTGAGTCACTCCACCTAGCCGCCCTTCATCGCTCCTTAAGAGAGGCCATGATAACTGTTCTTCCCAAGCCGGGGAAACCCCCGGATGAATGCGGCTCCTACAGGCCCTTATCGCTTATAAATACGGACATGAACATCTTTGCTAAAGTAATAGCAAACAGGTTCCTCCCGATCATGCCACATCTGGTCCATGCGGACCAAAGCGGATTCAACCAGACCGAAACACGTGTCTGGGATTGCTGTTGGTACTCTTGTTCAGAGGAGAATTGCCTAGCATTTCGGTGCTGGACTTCCCCAGGGCAGGACAAAGACTGATGTTTAGGATATTTCTCCTCTGTGAAAGATGGTGAGCTAAAGACTCGGGGTAAGACTCTTGTAACCAGGACTCATGTCTGGCAGAGAGTCTCCCAGGACCCCCCTTGTTATCTGCATATTTCAAGTAACTTTTCATAACAAGGACACCTGTAAAATGCTGCCGAGAACGTTGTCAGATCATTCCCCAATTCAATGGCGTTTTTGGTTTTCAGATCTGAGGGTCAGTAGGCCGCATTTAAAGGTTCAGGCCCTGCATGATATTGTGTATCAGAGTGAAGTACATGAGGTTATCACCTCCTTTTTTTGCTAGCAATGATGTGTCGGTAGCTTCGGTTGGGACTCTCTGTTAAACCTGGTTCTGCGGGGGAGATGTATTTCTTTGGAGAATGGGGTGTTGAAAGCTATCTGGAGGAGGTTGATGAGTCTGGAGGGTGTGTTGACAGTGTTACAGTCCGGAGGTCCTGACGGGTCAGCAAGCGAGGGCATGGCAGCAGCAAGGGAAGCGCTTGACCAGTATCAGGAAACGGCGGACAGGGAAGTGTGTGTTCTGGCAGCTCTGCATATGACACTGCAGTAAGGAGAGGGGGGCCGACCTGGGATGCACTTGGCTAGAATGGTGAAAGGGGCCAAAACGGGAGTGCCAGGTACTTATCCGAGGGGATGGTACATTGGTGTTGGAGCCGGAGGCTATCCTTGAGAAATTCAGGAGGTTCTATGACAGGCTATACATGGCTCGTGAGTGGGCGGATTCAGGTATTTTGCAGTCTTTTTTTGACAATGCTCATCTGGCGCGTCTTTGTGAGTTGGGCATGAGATGATTGGGGCTCCCATCCCTGTTGATGAAGTCATGAAGGTGATTAAAGTGTTACTGACAGGCAAGGGCCTGGGCTCGGAAAGTATTACATCAGAGTTTTATAAGGAATGCGATCCCCTGGTTGCGGACTATCTGGTCAAGTATGGCAGAATACGTTGCGGTTAGGGATCCTGCCCACGACCATGCATGAGTGTGTGTTGAGTGATGCTGGAAATGCATTGGAGGGACAGGGCCTCCATGTTCTTGTCCTGTAGTCCTTTTATCATGTGTGTTCTGTGTTATTTTCTGCACAGGAGTCCATGCGGCACTCCTGGCAGTGCAGCTCTTCCTCTTTTTGGTCATGGTGAACAGACCCTTGGGATGCCCTTATGGCACCCATGGGTGCGGGTACAACCCTGTACCCCTAGTGTATGTTTTTGGGCACCTGTGTGTGGCCCACAGAGCAGGGTATGGGCTGGTGGCAGCTCCATGCTGAATTTGACAGGTGCTCTGTGTATCCTCCATTATGGGATTCCCAGGCCCTGCCATTGGAATCAGTTGATTCCTGATAGGAGACAAGATGGCCCCTGTGCCCTCTTGCTTTCTATTGCTTGTTACCTTGTTTTCCCAAATTCCTGGGAAGCCCTGACTCTGTCCCTTCCCGACCGGTTGTTGGGTGGAAGTTCCATATATGGTATTGTGGGGAAGTCCAGGCCAGACTGGCTGGAGCCTTCCGAATGACTGTATGTTGTGGGTACACCCGTGGGGTGTGACCTGGGTGAATGGAGAGTGTGACAAATACGCATTTCATGTTATGGGTGTCTAGTTTCTGGTGTTTGACACAATGACTGAGACAGTCCTGCCTGAAACTGGCATGAATGCAGTGTGGAGTGCTGAATGGCTGGGTGCGTGTCCCAATCCACATTCCTTGTTGTGAGTGTCTGGATGGAGAAGAATGGCCTGATGCACTGTGAGCCTGATTGGCTGCCTGCCTGCATGAATGCCCTTCTGAATGATTGGTTGCCTGAGTGTGACCCAGCAGAGTGAATGAGAGACCGAACAGTATATTTGGGGACCTCTCACTGAGGGAAAATGTTCAGAAGCTGAAGTCGAAACTTGATGCTAACCTTCGCCAATACTCTCTGGAAGTCAGTCCTCGAAAGGCTGCTGACCGGAGACGGGGACTGCCGAGGAATCTCGAAGTGCAGCACCCAGACATCAAGGCCATCGAAGTCTGTCGTCGTCGACCAGGGTTCGGAGGATCGTCCTAACCGCTGGAGGGCCGTCGAAGCCGTATTGCCCAGAAGCGGGGACAGCTTGACGCCGTGCCACCGACGACCGGAGCGTCAATGCTCCATTGCCTAACAACACTTTGAATCAAGGACTCCCATGCTCATCACCGTCGACCACTTTGTCCCGCCAGAGAAAGTCAAGGTCGCCGCCGAACCAAGGAGAATCTGCCAGTGGGTTTCCCGCCACCCGAAGTCCACAAAGCACCAACGAAGATCCGAAAACCAGCCGTGGTCGAGTCCCGATCGCCGACACCAAATGCCGGCAACCTGATGCCCTTACTGGGCCTATTTTCTTCATAGACTCTTTGCGGCAACAAACTATTGTCGTCAAGGTGCACCGTATGCCTCATCTTCGCAGGACGTCCACGACCGATCGTCAACCAGCACCTCCAGGACCGAAGCTGCTGCCTCAACGCCATTGTTCACCCTTTTCTTCGAGGGATCTCCACGATCCGTGGCTTCTGCCTTAAAGGGAGTTCACTCAAAAGGGATCTGCCGATGACCCCGACATCGAATTCCGCTAAACCAGGTATATTGGGGTAGTAGAACATTTGTAGAGGGAAATAAGACTTTGCTGAACAATATATGGACTGGGCTTGTTTATTGTGGTATAGCATAGGTCTAGTGGCGTCCAATGGTTTATGACCGTGAGGAGAGTCTCCAGGATTCAGTAGCCACCAAATGTTTTGGTATTGCGGCAAGACATTGGGTCGTCCATGCTTTTCGTCTCCATACTGGCATGATTCAGAGGCACGTGTGTTACGCGATGACTGCAGCTCATATCTGAGCACGTGATTTTCCGCCCCAACACAATCTCCGGGACGGGTTATATTATTCATCCTTTAGTTCTGTTATGGTGTAGCACCAATCCTAATGTGGCAGTGTTGACTTTTGGCCCGTGTGTCCACCATATTTGAGGCTTTCTGACATCTTGTGGATTTTCTAGCTTGCTTCTTAGTTGCAAGTGTATATGTTTTTTCCTGATGAAGACGTTGTGCAAGCGACCTTCATACGTCGAAACCGGTCGAGAAATTGGAGATGTGATCATTTTGTACATCTAATTGATCCACTCTCGTAGTATATCACACATGTTAGAACTCCAGTGGTCTTGTACATTTCATACACTTTATAAAATGAATGTCTTAGTTGTGACCATTAGTAGGTCCTACCACATATGTATTGTACTTGGGTAGAATTTGTATGAAATGTTGAATGAATGGCGGCTGAATGTGGACGAATGGGCTAATGATTTATTGTCAATTGTATGAATTGGTATGTTTTTAATAGTTAGTTCTCCTGCAATGTAAATAATAATTTATTTGCTGATTAAGTCATGATTAACTTGTCTGCTTAAATTATGTATCATGTTTAATGAAATCCTTTTTTGATACTTTGTTTAGAAATCAAGCTCCTCCGGACTAATTTTTCTGTCCTAATCTGTTATATTAATACCCTAGTCCAGAGTGTGGAGTCCCCTGCGTCTTTCAGGGATATATAATTATTTACAGGTTGGCCAGGTGGGGGGATCCTCATACAGAACTGTGACTAGTGGTAAGGGCCGGGTATTCTGCCAATTGTTTAACCAACTTTGTTTTTCTCCCAAGTCTATGGATGATACATTTTGCTATTGATTTGTATGCAATTTGAAACGGTCAGCAGTTTGTGCATTTTAATGGAATCAAAGAGTAATTGTGCTACCATATAGAGATTGGATATATTTATCATTATAGAATTGCCTGAGCAAAAAGTGTGTTATTGCGTGTGTATCTAACTTGAACCTTATTTATATAAAGAACGGTGTTATTACTAACATAGTGTGTGGACATTCCTTTGTGGGGGCTTGGGACTACACTGTACTTAAGAACAAGCCTGCATCACATCCTGAGAACGTAAGCCTTGATTGCTCGTCCACGTTTACCAAATAGAGAATCTTGGCTGGGGTGCTATGTGCTTCTACTGTGCCATATAGATGGCAGGAGTACAGATAACCCCCTCCAGTCTTTATAGGTGTTGGCCTTAATTCTGAAGCCTTGGAAGGACCCATTAGAGCGTGCCTCTTATAGATAGATTTCCCTAATCAACTTGGACACAACACTTTTTTCAAAGTCTTGGTGGATAGACTGCTGCCTTTACTTTCTTCAGTGGTGTATTTAGATCAATGTGTGTTTATCCCTGGCCGTAGTACGGTGCTTGATTTGCAGAGGCTGTTTACTGTGCTGGCCCAGGTCGATCCATCCGTGCAGGTGGCTGGAGCACTGCTTGATATGGAGAAGGCGTTTGAATCCTTTGCGTGGGCTTATTTATTTGTGGTTCTGGAGAAGGCCAGAGTGCTGCTGTATTTCTATCAATGTGTCAGGGTTTTGTAATCAGGGGTGACTGTGCGGATTGGCCTTTTCGGGAGGCCTTCTGCATCCTTTGACCTAGAGAGGAGTACATGGCAGGAGTGTCCACTGACCCCTCTCTAGTTTTCAATTGCTTTGGAGCCTCTTGCGGTCCGTCTGTGTTCCTCGCACATGCATAATGGGCCGGTGTAAGGGAGCTGATCTCACTTTATGTGGATGATGTTATTTTATATGTGAAAGACCCTGAGAGGAATTTGCGAACGATATTGGATGAGGTTGAGTCGTTTGGTGAGATATCCGGGTTGCGAGTTAACTGGTCCAAATCTATTCTATTTTCGCTAAATGAGGCTACTATGCGGCCACCGGGCACAAATGGTTTTTGCTGGGAGCAGTCTTGCACTAGGTATCTGGGGGTGACGGTTAGCAGGAATCAGCCACATCTTCTGGGGCTACATGGAAGTCTTGAGGGGGAAGACTGAAATGTGGATCAGGCTTCCCATCTTCTTGATGGCTAGGATGGCTATCATTAAGATGGTTATCCTTTCTAAATCTGTTCCTTAATATTCCTGTCTGGCCGGGCACGCAGTTTTTTAAGGAACTACGGTCGCTGTCGATCAGGTTGGGATTCGATGGGAGACACTCACCGGTACGTGGGAACAAGGGGGCTTGAGCGTGCCCGACATGGAACTTTTTTTATTTCGCAGCACAGGTTTTGTTTGCTTTGTATGGATGCCAGGTGTGCAACCCTACCCGCAGCTGCGGGTCGAGGCGCAGTCAGTTTACCCTTATTCGCAACAGGGCATGTCGGTATCTATGAAGACTGTGGATACATGCTTGTTTGATCCTGTTTCGTGTACTGTTAATGCATGGAGGCAGCTGTGTTCGAGACTGAAAGAGCTGCATCTGTACACCCCAAAGTTAAACATTTGGGATATTCAGTGTCTTGCACCGACGTGCAATGGTGTTATTAAAAGGGGCTGGTAGGGGCCAGGGATCCGGAGTATGTTTTACTTTTTTATTGATGGTTCCTTTGTTTCCTGGAAGCAGGTTAAAGCTAAGCTAGGGGGAAACTTTGTGATGGATTTCCAGTATTTCCGGATTCGCAAGGCTTTTTGGGCCTGGTTCTCTGGGTTCCCAGCCGAACCACCGGTGTTGACAGTGTTAAAATACTGTGTTAATTCACCTAATGCTAGTAGGTTGGCATTCACTATTTGCTGCATGGTACTGTAGTCCGTTCCGAGGGTGGAACTAGCGTGTAGGACGCAGTGGCAGGTGATATAGGGAGTGATCTAGAGGACAAGAAGTGGTGATATCTGTGCTCCTATACCAATAAAGTGGTTAAAAGCAGTATGTTTAAGCTTATACAATTTAAGGTCCTCCATCATGCCTACTTGTCCCCGATGGTTCAACAGAAATTAGATACGACTAACGACGGCAGATGCCCCAGATGCAAATCGGGCAGTGCTGGCTTCATACATGTTTTGTGGGATTGTCCGGGTCTGTCCCATTTCTGGCAGCAGATAGCTGCCTTGACTGACTCATGATTAGTTAAAAAGTGCCTGTTGAGATTCTCAGTTGTTTGTTTGGATGGCTCTCTGGGGTCCCTAAGGGCAGGAGGAAACTGCTGTCTATATGTATGATTTTAGCTAAGCGCTGCATTTTGTTGTTGTGGTCAGGCCCTGTTACTTCAAGAGTGGGGATATGGCAGTGGGGCCTGGCATGGTGTTGCGATGAGGAACAAGACTATTGCCAAATTCTGCCGGGGACGACTAGGCCGAGAGATGTGTGGGACCTGTTGCGAACATTCCTAGGTGCAAGAGAAGCTGCAAAGGGTGGAGGATGTGGGTGGGGCAGGAGCAGGCCCTGTGGAACTGCAGCAAAATAACGGCGGGGGGCAGACTGATTGTCAAGCTTTTTCTTGTCTCCTTTCTATATCCCTTGCTGCTGAGGGTGTTGTGTCAGAAATTTGGGGAGCTGGGGTCTACTCTTGTGGGGTGCCCAGAGGTTGATTTGCATCAGCTGCGTGCTGGCCAGGGAGGAGCGGCCAGGGAGGATGGTGACCATCGCCTCACCAGAATTATGGACAGTAACTGAACTTTGGCTCTTGACTTGACTCTTTCTATGATTGTAACTGTCCGTTTTGGTGGTGTGTTGGATGTGATGTGAACCTGTTCATAAACAAAGTTTTTCTTAAAAATAAAAAAAGAATGTTCTTTTCAGCCAGGAACTTTTTCTCAACTTTTAACAAATCTTGCATTATTGTGGTGTCAAGCAGCTGATCTGGCCTGGCAAGGGAACTGGACGAGTTGTACAAGTCAGGCATAAACATTGACATCTCAAATGGTATTTTACCATCACATTGTAGTATGGGAAATTGTTGTTTCAAATGGTACTTTTGCTTACTGGTCACCAATATCTGTCCAGTAAAAGCTTGAGTAGTTGCTAATATCCCAAGTTGGGCAGTAAACATTACTGTAGGAGTAGCAGAGATTAATTTTAATATGTCCTACGTGTTTGGAACTACACCTTCAACAGGGTCTCCAACCTTTGGGGAAATAGTGTCTAATACTGCGTCGTCTTTCAAACAATAGATATATCTGTTAGGGAATCATTTTGAATTATGACAGCCTGCATCAAGGCAGTCTTTAATGTCCTTATTCATGTGGGAAGTGGAGAGTGTTAAAGCTGTTACAACAAATCTCCGTGTCAGCTGCCTTGCAGACCAGTCTACTAGTGCATTACCAGTACTGTGCATAGAATAATTTCTATGTGGTTTAACGTGCATTACAGAACCTAGACCATTTACCTCTTTGATCTTCCAAACCTTCTGCCAAAGCTGTTTAGATACTATTGGTTTCTCTTTAGAATTTTCAAAACCATTGTAAGGTGTATTCCCTGACTAAGTATTCTGAATATAACACAATAAGTGTGGGCTTGTGTGGAACAACCTGCTGGAGGCCATTAGAATACTTTTTTATTCGGCTGCCTCAGCTTATGTATCTCCCAAGTGATTTGCTTTAGTGTGTAGGCATTCATCTGCATTATTATGGTTGAAATCAGCCTTTTACATAAGCACATGCAGCTGAGTAAGTAGGCCCTGTGCCAATGGCTGGTATTGCTGATCAATCAAAGTAGAAACTGTTACAAAACATCCAGAGTGGAATGTTTGGTATGGCTACGTATGCCTCTGTTTGCAAGTATTACTCAAGATCACACATTTGCTTCTACCCTGGTGTATAATAGTACTGCACACAAGAGGCAGCGTGAGTAGCAGCCCATTTAACCGAGATAGTGTGCAGCGCATTAGCACTCAAGACATTTCAGTGTGGTGCTGCGTCCAGCTGAACTAGTGGAGTATTCAGATTTCGAGATGTATTGGCTGCTAGAGCCCTTTCTTTTTGTACTATAACCTGTACTACTGTTAGGAGCTTCTCTTCATGAGTGAACGTGTGTTCTTGTATTGTGAAAAACATGTGAACAATATGCTGGTTTGGTTTCACCATAATTACACACTGTGCATGCAAAACCATTTTGATCAGGCAGTAATATTACTTCTTAATCCTTATGAGTGATCCTGTCTTCAAGAGAAGTGCTTAGAGCCATCTATTGTAAATGTGTTGCAGAATGATTGTCTGTTCTTCTTTCCAGTCTGATGGATGGAAATTCAGTTTCACTAATGCATAAAGTGGTTTTTCCAAAGATGCATAGTTAATCACATATGTGCGTCCGTAGTTTAGGAAACCCAGTAATTTTTCTAGAAATTGTGAAGTGAGACCCCCTGACCTCACCTGGCAATAAAAGAAAAACAAAATATTTATTTGTGCAATTTTAGATTTTCTCAATTGAATATATCTTTTCGATGCCAGTTTCTTTGTGATTAAATCCACCTTTTCTATATGAATATTTAAATCTTTATCTGTAAAATAGATTTAATCTATGTATAGACCAACAATTTCAAATGCCTTTTAAAAGGCTCTGTACTCTTTGTGAAAATGTGCCCGTGGTGTTTTTTAGCCCTGGGGAATTCTTTTGAAACAGTCATGTTTCCCTTGGAAAGTAAATTTAGCGTATTTGAAACTCTCTGCGTACTAATGTTCTGTAAAGGGCCCATTAAATCAAATATAACATTGTTTTGTATGTGTACATCTGAATGGTAAGCAGCAGTCCAGAACTGTGGAGATTTTAAACTGCTGTAGTGCGTGTCCACTGGGTATTCTGTCATCGTAAATTAAATGATAAGTACCCTCTGGTTTGGCCACTGGAATATTGGGGATATTGTAAGGACTTCCCTATTTTATTGTGACTCCTTACTCAATTGGTCTACTATTGCTTCTGCTTTAATTGGGTACTGTTTCTGAGGCCTATGTGCTAAGTACACCAATATTTTGTGTGGTGGGCAGTCAATATCATTATCAACACGGTTTTTGAACAGTTGAACTGCTCCTAGAGAAGCCGAAGATTCTGCATAAGCATTAATAAGTGTTCATCAAGTTCTTTTGAAAACACTGGTTTAATAACATCTTCTCTCCTTTGACTTTCTCTAATGTATAGTTGAAGCCAGAGCATCTCCATTTTGTTGATAGGAGATCTGCTGTCTGTGTTTTTCTTCCTTCTTGTCTGCCTTGCTTTCTCACATATTTCTGCTCTCCCCTGGATGCTGTGTCCCATGTCTTTTGTTTCTGTGGGTGAATGAAAGTATAGTCTTCACCTCTGTACCTTGGTGGTTCTCTGACGTGTGTTCTGTCTCAGAGATTATGTAATTGTTATTGGACTTTTAGTTTTACACCTTATCCCTTTGTTCAATTGGATTCCTGTTTAGGGTTAAACAAACATCTTTTATAGCTGGTGCCATGAGCACTATACCCATTCTCTGCTATATTTGCTAGGTTTGATTTGTGCTGCTTTCCTCCTTTCACTTGATTTAAGAAGGTAGTGCAGGTTTTGTCAAATTTACAATGGAATTCTCCTGTTTTCTGTCTTGTGTTTCTTCGCTCGATCCTTCTTCTAGGTGTCTACCCAGGTGACGTCGACCTAGAGACTTATATGTGGCTAATATGTCTCCAAATGTGTGTTTCTTCTCCTAGTCATGATGCTATAAAGCCAGTCACCTTGCAACATTTAGGGCCTCATTCCGAGGTTGGCAGTAAGGGGTTAACGGCGCCGGTAAGGGTGCCGGTGCCATTAACCCCTTACCGCCGCATTACGAGGTCCTTTAGCGGGTCCCCCAAAGGGCGGCTGTTTTTACCAGGCACCCTTTGTGGGAGCCGCTAAAGGACCAGCATGCTAACAACGTGCCCGGTATTAACGGGCCCGTTGTTAGCATGGTCCCCATTCCCATTGAGCCCTATGGGGGCTCGAATGGGAATGGGGATGGGTTCCCTGAATGGGGAAATAATGGGTCCCCCAAGGTTGGAATGACCCGGTAATTCCCCATTCAGGGAACCCGGATCCGGTATGTGGTAAGGGGGTAGCCATGGCGCTAATAGCACCATGGCTACCTCCAACCTTGGAATGACCCCCTTAATCTTGTAGGTTCTCCTGTAAGGAGTAGCATTATTTCACATTCTACCACTGGAAAGTTGCCACAGCTATGGCTTAGCCAAAGCTCATTGCTGCGGTTGCCCCTTGAGTGTTCATTATTTCCCTTAGGATAATGGTTAGATCAGTAATTGATAGAATGTCTATCCGCTCAAATATAATCAACTAAAACCTGAAACCCAGCTATCAGTTTTCCAATGGCGGACTGCAGCCAGCTAGCATAATCATGGCTCGTGATATATGCCTTTGTTGTGAAGTGACCTAAGGAAATGCAGACCTAAGTTGACTCAATTTAGTGGAATACCATCAGGGTATCTCCTTTTGCTTTGTTGGACAAGACCCCAGCAGATGTTTGAGGGTTCGGAATGAAAGTCACTCTTCTTCAGCAGTTGAAGCATGATCTGGTGGTGGAGCAGTTTCTAGAGCTGCTATCTCAATGCAAGTGCTCTGGCTATGTCAAAGTGTCTCCTGGAGATCATTTATTGTTGTCTAATACAAGGATCAGTATCCTTTCTCTGTGGGAGAAATCTGATTAGGTGTTCTAGTGTTAAACCCTCTGATGTCAAAGGCCCATGTCTGGCAGCATTTTCAGGAAATCTTAAATTGCCCACAATTCAATTATGATGGGTATGTTTTCTAACACTGTTTCGGGATATCTGTATGGTGCACATTCTATTTGGTCTATTATCTTCCTTTTGCAAAGGGTTTCTAATAAACCCCATACTTTTGCAGCAGGTGTTTTAATGAATGTGAAAAGTGTCTCTCTAGGCAGACCTCCCTGTTTTGCCTCTGCTGCAGTAAAATGAGTGTTAGGATTCAACACCCCTTCGTTCGCCAGTCATGATTTATTGACTGCTTGATGGCATTCAGCAGGTGATGGAACATCAATATACTGTAGGTTAGTCATTCTAGTGTCACTTTTTATGAGATTTATTTCTCTTTTATTGTCAAGCTTGAAACCCCTATAAGCCATTCTTCAGTTGTTAATAGGAAAAGTTTACAGAAAGCAAAGAAGATTTTTGTGGGAAAATAAAAAACATAAATTATCTTTTTATTAGATGTTCTAGATTTTAACTGTAGCACTACTTTTCTCTACACTGACATTCAACTGTTATGGCTTTCCTGATGCCATTTGTCTTGTTGGTTTATAATTTTAAAACTGTCTTGTTCCAAAGCTACTGAGAGTTGTCATTTAAGGTAATCGGAACTGCTTTTAAATGTATGAATGCCAACTCTCTGGCTCCCCAAGATCCAGAATAGGGGTTTGAATGCATGGATGGGAAATGATATAGCTCCCTAAGTCCCATGCACGTTATGGGCACCAATTGTCATGATTTACATTATATCCTGCATGGAAGAGCCGAACCGCCACCCCATAGGCAGCCTAAATGCCCACCTGGGGCTGTGACAGGTTTCACGGCAGAGAATAGTGCTGTACCAGAAGCAAGACTCTGGAGAACGTTCAGTCTCTACTACCTCTGAGCACCTGACAGGCTTAGTATTGGTCAGCAATATTGTTGTGGGTCTACCTTTTGGGTGAATCTATTCATCAATGCTTAATTTCCTTGTGTGTATGATAAACATTAGACGCTATCAAAATCTTCCCTACAGTGTTTAATCTCTAACCCAACCAGTGTTTGCACTTGCAAAGTAGTTTCTTTTATATTCATAAATAGTAACACATTAATAATGCACTAATTTTATTGTTTAGCATTTATGTATATTTATTCTTTTGTATAGCTAATATGGAAGTATTACAAATAGAAATGTCAAACAATATACATTTCCTAATCTAAGCAATACAGTAGTAGAATAGATACCCAGCATCCTACTCTAATGTTCTCTTGTAAAATGTTCAAACTACCTACTACCAATCATTCTGGCCCAGTAAAACAAAATCATATTTATAATTGTGATACTGTGGTTTGACAAGCCAGAGGGCAGGTGAGGTTATGCAGATAAACCTCTAGGCAGCATATTAGATCGAAAGGGTTAGAAACCCTGTCAAAAAACATGGCTTCTATGGGCAGTTATCTATGAACAACCTAAAAGTGATCGACAACCGTTGATAAAAAATGTATGTTGAAAACAAAATTAAAATCGTGAAAAAGATCAAATAAATAACAGAATTAAAAAGCCTAACTCGCCTAAACTGCTAAACTGTCTTCACCACAAAGCCCAACTATTAGAATATTTTGTAAATGATTCATTAAATCTTACTTGGAGATCCACAGACTGGTGTCATAAATTCCATTATGTACCTAGAATTTGAACAGCTCTAAGCTCCAATCCAGGCCACATAGGTCTGCAGCCACATTTGAAAAATATACAGGACATTGTTAAATCTTTCACATTGCATGATAGGGAGTTGGCAGTCACACAGTTAATCCACATGGGCCGGTAACTTTCCTATTGAATTTGACAGAGTTGAATTTTAAAACTCAAGAAACAGACTGAAATGTACTGTAGAATAATGCAACAAAGACCTGTTCTTGTAAAAACCTTGAAGGTTAATCAAGGAAAAGAAAACCTCAATATTCAAAACATTGACTTTGACAGAGATACATTTCACAAATGTGCATTCCAACTATTGACTTTGACAGCCTTCCCCTTTCAAGCAGAATTAGAAATATATAGAACATTACTAAACCTTTCAAAATCCATGATAGGGTTAATGTGTTGACTGAAAGACAGAATAAGTTGGCTGCATTTAAAAAAGCATTTGTTTTTCTCTATGTAGAAAGCACAAGAGATGACCTAAGCAATAAGCCTATCTTTTAACCTCGTGCTGTTTGCAATCTGTTTTTCAAAACAAAAGAGCGAGCTCTAGAAAAAAAGGCATCTTTGTTTACTGTTTCAACCTGGACAAATTACTTTTTTGCATTCAATAGTATTCCCAAGTTACATCCTGGCTGCTTGGGGTCAACAGTGGGGCCCGTTCAGGAAGCCATGAGAATGGTCAAGATCTTGATTCAATTGGGCCCACCAGTAGGATGTCAAACTTAGAGTTATTTAAATATAAACTCTAGTGTTTAAAGCATTCAAGGGAGGACAGCTATGGGTCTACAAATAGCTAGTTTTTAGGTATAAGAAAAACATGCCAGTACAAAAAGAAAGTAACAGAAATGACATAGCAATTGTTCTTTGTAAAACATTTGATAGTAAAAAAACATTTGAGATTACCAAACAAGTTATAGTAGTGCATATCTATAGTAAGTCTAGGAATGCATGGAATATACTGAGCTGCATACAAGTAAGCACAAGGGAAGCAATGGCATAAAATGAATGTTGGAGAGTTAGATAAATACTAGATCAGCGCATA
Source organism: Ambystoma mexicanum (assembly GCF_040938575.1). NCBI lineage: Eukaryota > Metazoa > Chordata > Amphibia > Caudata > Ambystomatidae > Ambystoma > Ambystoma mexicanum. Next base: position 127,348,940 of record NC_090932.1, read on the forward strand.
AAGGGATAGATTGATTCGACATAGACAATATTTAAGGCACATACAGGTTGGGTGCTATTTGCCCCATGCAGCAGATTTCTGTCAGAATTTGAAGAGCAGAATCAATAAAGCGATCCTTCATAAAGTAGCTCGGCCAGGAACCCTCCATACCTGTACCCTTTAAGAATAGTTTCCTAGAATTTAACAATAGTTTCCAGGGGTTAAAGGATTTTTGAGAGGGGGGGGGGGATTGTAGTAAAGGCAAGGTGTTGGGAAGGCACTACTGAAGACCACTGGCCATAAGGTTTTAGAGATGTTAATGTTGTACATACATAGAAGGTCCAGACTACAGCTGGCTACATGGGAGGCTTTATGAAGGAGTTGAGTGAATCCAATTCATCCATCTCTGTGTTCACCCCTTAGACGGGCATCTGATAAACTATCAATCCACAGATTGAAGTCACCAAGTATACACGCCCTTCTAGTTTCGGTTAAGAGGTGATGGCATAATCAATGAGCATGATACGAAACCATGCAAAGTGGCAAAGTGGTGGATGGTACCTAATGGAAATTGGCAATAATGATTTGGGGCTGCTGATGTATTTGGCTGCTACACATTAAAAAACACTGTGTCCAATTAAAGGCTGTACTATAGCTTCGGAAGAATTTAAACTTAACTTGTATTCATGCCAGCTAGATAACACACCAGGCCAAAAGATAAGTGCATTAACATTTATAAATAGATTGGTCATTAATTAGATGAACACTGTAAGTTAACATCGCCAACTCACCCGCTCTACATCGCCCAGTCCTTCTGTGTCCAGCAGCACCAAAGTGTGTTTGGATTTCTCAGGATGAGGGATGCACCACATCCAAATACCCTTTGTGTGAGATTTAATTGTAGATCCTATGGAGAAGCCTGGTCAAAGAGATAATGTTTAGAACAAGGTACAATGCTCTTTGTGCCAGATTTTATTATAATGTTAATAAAACACAACTGCGGCTCTTCTTTATGTGGGATCTTTGAATACAAAACAAAGGATATGTATGAAGTTTCATTTTTCATGATTAGTTGAAAATATGAATGATTACAAGCAAGCTATTACTGTTGTTATTAATTTCATTATCATCCTTGAATAAAGTCTCAGGAATGCCACATCAGTCAAGATGCAAATGTTTTTTTTTGTTCCCCTCTTTAATGAGGTACACCATTCACTAATAGGTCCATTTGGCAGTTTGTTCTCCCTATCACTCATCTTGGGACCCATATCGCAGCTCTGCAGTGACTCTGAAAAACCCTTCTTGAGAGATGTGGCAGGATCACCATCATCCTGGAGGAGAGTAGCAGTGAGAGGCACTGGAGGTCCTTTACATGCAGTACCTTAGTGTGGATAAATCTGGCTGAAGCTGTCGTCTTGCCTCACAGACTTAGGGATGTGGCGAGACCATCAGACCCGAGAGATGTCCGATAGGCATCCAGTGAAGAGAGAAGAAAATGAAGAGGAAGTTACCCTTGCTGAAGGGCAAACAACGCTGGCAAGAGCAGAGTGGTAAGTATTTAAAGGGACCACTACTGTCAGAACCAATTTCCAGGGTGTAAACACTGGAGAGGATATCTGTACTTCTGCCCTCTATATGGTAGGGTAAAGGCACAGAACACCCCAGCCATGGCTCTCAATTTGGTAGCAATGGACAAGCAGCCAGGCTTAAGCTTTCAGGAGGTGATGCGGGCTGGTTCTTAACTATAGTAAATCCCCAAAACCCCCACAAAGGAATGTCCACACACTATTTTAGGTGATAACAGAGCTTCTCTATATACAATAAGATTAAGTAATATATCTATATGGGATACATTACTCACCGTAATCGTATTTCTGATGCTTGTATCTGCTTTGATTCACATGCTGTGCATAGGCCGACATCTAGTGGAAGCTGCAGCGCATTACAGTTTGTTTTTCGAAACTCGAAAATGGGCATCGATACAGGGCGTGCCAGTAATACTATCCCTAGTGTGACGTCCGCTGAACCCATGATCCCTCACGCGTGTAGGACCCTCAAATTGTATTTTTTCTGACATGAGGTAGCATGAGGAGTAGCGTGAGTACAGATCATCCAAGCAGATAGATAGATAGATAAAACTACAAGCATACATGCTCCTTCTCTCAGAGGGGAGGAAGGGCGGGCGCATGTGAATCTAAGCAGATACAAGCATCAGAAATACGATTACAGTGAGTAATGTATCCCTTCTGAGGCTTGTGGAATCTGCTCAGATCACATGCTGTGCATAGATTAGCGAGCAGTGTTAGAAGAAGGAGGTGGGATGTGAGAAGGGTCATGAGCAAACAGGTGTCTTAGTACCGCTTGTCCCACTTGAGTATCTGTCTTGGAATGAGTGTCAATGCAGTAGTGGTGAGTAAATGTGTGATCAGTGCTCCAAGTAGCTGCTTTGCAAATGGTGTCAAGGGGTACATTTGCAATGAAAGCCAGAGTGGCCCCCGTGCCTCTTGTAGAGTGGGCTTTTGGCGTAAAAGGGAGAGTTCTTTCAAAAAGTGAGTAACATAGCTGGTTACAATTGACTATCCACTTCGAGATGGCACCTTTAGAGACGCAATCTCCCTCTCTGCCTGTAGCTATGGAGACAAACAGTTGATCTGTTTTCCTTAGCAGCCTGGTCTTGTCTACATAGTAGAGGACCGCTCTTCGCACATCTAGAGTGTGTAGTTTCACCTCAGTAGAGCTTTTGAGTTCCTGGAAGAAGGCCGGAAGCTCAATGGACTGGTTAATGTGGAATTTTGAAATGAACTTAGGTAAGAACCTAGGGTGTGTTCGTAGAACCAGTCTATCCTTATGAACAGTAAAGAAAGGATCCTGCACTGACAGAGCCTGAATTTCACTGACCCTTCTTATGGATGTAATGGCTACTAAGAAGGCAGTTTTATAGGTCAGGTGTTTGAGACTGGCTTTATGCATGGGTTCGAATGGTGGGCCCATGAGCTTAGCAAGCACCACATTAAGGTCCCATCCTGGTGGTGGGTTAGACATTGGAGGTTGGAGTCTCTTTACCCCTTCCATGAAGGCTTTAACCACTGGTACTTTCCACCACAAAACTTTGCTATGGGAGATGGTGTAGGATGACAGCGCCGCCAGGTGTACCTTGAGTGAATTAAATACCAACCCTGCATCCAGCAGGTGGAGCATGTAGGTGACAATATTGGAAGGAGTGCAATCAACCGGGTTGATTTGCTTATTCTGGCACCAGATAACAAATCTTTTCCATTTATCGAAGTAACAGTGCCTCGTGTTTGGTTTCCTAGATTCCTTTAGGATGTCCATGAATCTCTGTGGTAGGTTGAGACGTCCAAGCTCTATGACTTTCGGAGCCATGCTGCTAAGTTCATTGAGCTGGGTTGAGGATGCACTGTTTGACCTTGATGCTGGGATAGTAGGTTGTGCCAGCACAGGAGTCTGATGGGTTTGCACACTGCTAGTCTGCGTAAGTGTGGGAACCACAGTTGCCTCGCCCACATGGGAGCAACTAGGATGAGCGTCATTGATTCCCTGTGCATCTTGTTGACCACCTTCCTCATGAGAGGAGTTGGTGGAAAAGCATAGCCAACCATCCCTGACCAGTTCATCCTCAAGACGTTCCCCCTGGAGTCTGGCTGAGAGAACCGGGATGCGAATCCTGGGCATTGCCTGTTTTCGCTTGTGGCTAATAGGTCTATAGTGGGGAAACCCCATTGTGAGAAGATGTCTTCTACGACTTCTCCGTGTAGACACCATTCGTGCTCTTCTGGGAGGGGATCTCTGCTTAAAGCGTCTGCTAATGAATTGAGATCCCCTGGAACATGTTGAGATGACAGGTAAATGTTCCGTCTGAGTGCCCATGTCCAAATTTGCTGGGCAAGCCTGGACAGATTTGGCGAACAAGTCCCTCCCTGTTTGTTTATGTAAAACATCGCTGTCGTAGTGTCTGTTAGGATCTGTACTGACAGGTTCAACAGGTGGGGTTTGAACGCTCAAAGCGCTCTGAAGACTGCCAGGAGTTCTAGCAGATTGATATGATTCTTGGCCACTGAGTGAGACCAGAGACCCTGAGCTGTGTGGTGGAGGAGGTGTGCTCCCCACCCTGACAGGGACGCATCTGTAGTGACTACAACCTGTAGCTCCGGATCGTAAAAGGGTTTCCCCTTTGACAGGTTCTCTCTTGTCCACCAGTGAAGACTTTGTACAAGTGTTGGCGAAATGACCACTAGATCGTCCCACTGACCACTTGCCTGAGACCACTGCTTCGCCAACCATTCTTGCATGGGTCACAAGCGCAGGCGTGCGTGGGGGACCAGGTAAATACATGATGCCATCATGCCTAGCAAACGCATCACTTTGCGCACCCTTATCTGGCGACCGGGCTGATATAGAGGAATTTGCAGTAGTAGATTCCGAATTCTTCCTCTGATGGAAAGGCCAACCCCTCTTGAGTGTTTAGTACAGCTCCTAGGAACTGCTTGGAGGTGCTTGGCACCAGGCTTGATTTTTTCTCGTTGATAGAGAAACCCAATTCAAAGAGGAGGTCGATCATTCTTTGGATGTTTGAGCTGCAAATTACTGGGGTCTCCCCCGTGATGAGCCAGTCGTCCAGGTAAGGGTACACTGGGATTGCCTCCCTGCGTAGGTGTGCTGCCGCCACCGCCAGTACCTTGGTGAATACCCTTGGAGCCGAGGCTATAACGAAGGGCAGCACCTTGAACTGGTAGTGCTGACTGTCCACCTTGAAGCGCAAGAATCTTCTGTACGCTGGGAACATGGAAATATGAAAATAGGCATAAATCATGTCCAATGTTGCCATGTAATCCACCCTCTTTAGGAGGGGGATTACTTCTTGGAGAGTAGTCATGCGAAATTTTTGGGGCTTGACATACTTGTTTGCAGCGCGTAAGTCTAATACTGGGTGCATTGTCAAATCTTTTTTTGGCACAAGGAAGTAAGTTAAATAGATACCTTTGTTTACCTGGTTGCCCGGGACGAGTTCTATCGCATCCTTTGCAAGAAGATTGACGATTTCCTCGAGGAGAATCTTCTGGTGGTCCAGTGAATGTATCTTTTGGCGTCAAGGGTGGTTGCAGGGGTGCTCTAGCAGTTCGATGCAGTATCCTGCGGACACTGTGGACAGCACTCATCTGTCCGATGTGATCCCTTCCCATGCTTGGGTGAAGTTGGAAATGCGCCCCCCTACTGGGGATGCATGGGAAGGGACCCTGAGCGGGATGTCACTGCTTTGCGGGAAGTGTAGCACCGCCTCTGCCAGGGCTGCCTCTACCTCTACCACGGGCCCTCTTGTTACCTCTGCTGTAACTTTGGGTAGTCCGCTAGTTGACACACCATGATGTACCCTGTCCCTGTGACATTTTGGGAATTTTGTCCGCGTGAGCGGCGAAAATGACTATTACCCCTTCGATAAGTGGGCTTATTAGGCAACTGTCCTAGGGACTTTAGAGTATCATATTCGTCTTTGGCAGTTTTTAGTGCGTCCTCTACCGCTTTGCCAAACAAGACATTCGGTTCCACCGGCATGTCAATAAGGTTTGCCTGGGTCTCGGGTTTAAACCCTGACTGTCTTAGCCAAGCGTGCCTCTTAATGACAGTGTTTTCTGCAATGAGCCGTCCTGCATTATCTGCGGCGTCAAAGGTTGTCTTTAGAATGCAACCGGACACGGCTCTACCCTCCGACGCGATTTGGGCCAACTGACCCTTTAGTGGTTCTGGTGCGGAGTCAATGAGGACCAGCTACCTGCTCCCACTGGTGGCAATTATAGCTTGCCAGCAGAGTGGTGGTGTTGGCGATCCTTGCCTGGTAAGTGGAAGTGGAGCCTACTTTCCTTCCTAAACCATAGATTCTTTTGCTCTCCTTGTCTGGGGGAACCTCCGATGATGACAGAGGTGTCCCTGCTCTCTTTCTGGTGTTAGTGATTACCAAGGAGTCGGGCTTGAGTTGACCCCTTATGTAAAGAGGGTCTGACTGTGCGGCCCTGAACATCTTCTCAATTCTGGGGTTCACAGCCTTAGTGAAATTAGGATTGAGAAGGGAAGGATCAATTCTACGTTGGATTGATTTGAGAATATGAATGGCTTGAGCAATGGGTCTTTTGTCCCCCACTAACTCCTCTGCAAAGTCCCTCTCTTCCTGCGCCCCCTGTGTATCTATGTGGAAGTGCTCTGCAGCTTTAGCCAAGACCTGATTTAGAAGGGGCTGGTTATCTATAGGTGAGTCAGAAACCTGTGGTTCCTTGTTAACCGGGGAGTCCATATTGTAGACCGCTGCCTCGTCTTCCTCCTCCTCATCCTGGCCCTCGTCATCTCCATAATACTCAACCCCAGTTTGATCGTCCAGCACCATAACGTCTGGGTCATCCCCATACTGTTGGTAAGGCTGAATATGGTAAGGGTCTGAAGACAGTCACTGAGCTGGAGTATCAAGCCGAGATCTCTTATTAGGAGGCTGGGGGTCCTTGGATCCTGAAGGAGTAGCATTGTCAGGGGTATAGCTAAGAAAATGCTGTGGATTTCTTTCATAAATATTATCTAAGAAAGACATTCTCCTCATCACCCTGTCCATGTCCACGGTGCTCCATTCTCCGGAACTGGGGATGACAACCTCCTGATGAGGTTCCTCTTCTAATCCCATATCGTAAGAAGTGGAAGGTGTGAGTCTGGGTGAAGACACAGGGACAGGGGTCTTAGATTTGTCCCTATCTGAAGACTTGTGTTTGTCCTTGTGTACCTGGGGTGCAGAAGTTGTAAGTGTAGACCTTTTCTGCTGTGTGTCCCCTTTCTCGTGAGTGGAAGAGTGTTTCCCTGACGGTTTGGCCTTTCCGGAATCTTTGGACGCCTGGTGTCGAGATTCGGGGGTACTTTCTCTCTCTTTAGAGTGTGCACGTCGGGACTCGGAGGCAGACGCCGAATGGGCTGCCAGAGCCGACTTTGGGTGTACAGCTTCGGGATGGAGGTCGGACTTGTCTCCTGACGAACGAACCTCCGTTACTTTAGGGAGCGAGACAGTCTTGGCAACTGTGGATGGCTGCTGTGTGTCGTGCTGCGATCTCGACCTGGAACGCCCAGAGGACACTGATTCGGTGGACCACTCTCTACGTGCCTCTTTCTTCCAAGAACTTGACACGAGTGTCGAGTCTCGGTTGGACTTAGTGTGTTTAGATGTAGAAGAAAAAAGGGTAGCGCTCGTGTCGCCGGGTGTGCTCCCCATAACTGCCCTGCTGGACAATCCTCTGAGGTCGGGGACTAGCGCTTGGGTGTCTTTCGACACCCCTGTGCCCTCGTCGTCTGAATGGGCGGCGTCGCTGCCATCACTGAAGGCACCCACCGCTTCCATGGCCTCGAGCTGCCTGGTGTGGTGGGCCCAACGTTTAGTGGAGCGGTCCTTGAGTGTTTTAGCTTAAAAAATCTTACACGCTCTGCAGTTAGCTTCGGAGTGGTCCCTCAGGGAGCAGAGATTACAGGTGGCGTGTTTGTCAACCCAAGGGTACTTGCGGTTGCACTTGGGGCAAAATTTAAATGGAGTACTCTCCATATGTCACATTATGACAGCGGGCTAGTGTGTGTAGGAAAATAAAGAGTGTAGAGTATGTTTCCACCCCCCACTCCCCCTACTTGCTGTTACGCTCACCTGGCTCCCACAGAGGCGTCGGTCTGAACTGGGCTGCGGTCTCCACCAATGTGACACGTAGGGCCGACATGACGGACTGGACTGGCCCACCTAGCTTCGTTTGCTTGGCCCGTAGGAATATTCTTCTGTAAATGGAGAAAGGGAATTAACCACCCGTGGGGATGAGCGTAAATCCCCCCACCCCTGCTGTTCTCCCCACAGATCACCTTTGATGTCCCCTCTTATAGTCTCACCTGATGGTTTGAAAAGATGAGCTCTCCATCCTACATTGAGCACAGGGGCGCGTTGATAACCAGTTGCTTCACTGGCTCGAAGGAATTGGTGCGTTCCAGAACAATATTGACTCTGAAAAGTATGTAGTTCGTAAGAGTTCACATGTCTGACTTTCAGTCTTGTCCGATTCCTTGCAGTTTGCAGCTTGACCCCAGCGAAGAGTTCCTTGTGGTAGCTGACGAAGTTCAGGTAAGGATTTGGCTTATCCTACACAGTTCAATAAAATAAGGCCAGAATGTAACCTGTGGCTTGCTCCCTTATTCAGGTGTGGAGAGAAAATATGAAGTTCGGGGAATAATGCCTCCGGCGGTAAAATTAGGTAAGTCTATTGTGGTGAAAAGAGTTCCCCTTGTTTGTCCCTTCGTCTCACCTTGTTGTCCTTTTGTTCCCCTTAGGGGCCGGGGTACGGCGAGGATGCCATGGAGACTGCGCCGACCCGTGAAGAGGAATAGTACCCCCGGCGGTAATCAGGTAAGTCTATGGGGGTAGTTACTATTGCCTCTGTTTATTCCCTTGGCTCACCTTTGCTGTTCTTGTGTTCCCCTTAGGTGCCAGAGTGCTGCGGAAACGTGCAGAAGGATGCGGTGGATCGTGAGGATGCTGCGAAGGCCGGTGAGTTCAGCGCAGCGCTGCAGCAGGCGAGGCGGCACGCGTAAAATGCTACTTTCTTCCAGCTCGAAGGCGCGGTGGATCCGGAATTCAGGTAAGGATCGAAGGTTTTGCTCTTATTCTAACCTCTTCTCCTTCTGTTCCTCCCTTTTTTCTAGGCGCTGCAGACTCGAGGCGGGCGTGGCAGAAGACTGGATGCAGGCTTGCAGACACGGTGAGCGTTACGCTGCTGGATGCAGAATAACGCGAAGCGTATGCTGCTCTTCGGGCGTGGTTTAAATAGCCTTCAAAGTAGTCCCAGGTAAGTATTCCTCCCCACCCGAGTAAAAAATAGTCCCTGGGTAAAATAGTCCCTTCCAAGCCTCATTTGGCTTGGAGCTCTGCAGCATGGTCTGCATCAGGTAAGCTTGCAGCATGGTCTGCATCAGGTAAGTTCTACTCTATGAGCCTGGTGCCTATGGCGCCAGGACTGACTCTCCATATGAGCCTGGCGCCATAGGCGCCAGGACCGCACCCAAACAGCCCCTAGCAGGGGTTTTTGGGCTTGCTCAAAATAACTTGATGCCTGCTTCCGGGGTTGCTGGACCTGGTCTTGTTCCCCGGGGGTAGGCATAATGAAACTTACAGGGCCAAGGCCAAAGGCCTTCCAAGGCCCAAAGTCCGTTGTGCAGCTCTCGACGGTTGTTTGTTGTTCGGACCGGCGTCGAACTTCGATGATTCGACATGGGAGTGAAAGAACAGAGAAATTAACATTGATTTTTTTGTCAAAACGGCTTAAAGCCAGGGAACTCCGTACAATGCTTCCAACAAGTATGGCGGAAAAAAACAATCTGAGGGTCCTACACGCGTGAGGGATCATGGGTACAGTGGACGTCACACTAGGGATAGTATTACTGGCACGTCCTGTGTCGACGCCCATTTTCGAGTTTCGAAAAAGAAACTGTAATACTCCGGAGCTTCCACTAGATGTCGGCATATGCAGAGCATGTGATCTAAGCAGATTCCACAAGCCTCAGAAATATATATATATACACATTTAAATAATACCACTTTGTACTTGGAAATACTTATTCAAAGAATTGCAAATATGTACACTCAATGTGGTACTACACAATACTTAAATTCCGTAAGAGATGCACTAACTGCAGACAGTTTTAAATAGGCATGTGAATTCTTAAGTGAGGTGTATAAGCATAGAATAGGGAAGAAATGCAGGTTAGTTATGAACAGTGGCAGGATGCTTTCTCTAGACTAGATATACAATTCTGTGTGAAGATTCCCACACCAGGACAACCTGTAATGGAAAAGTTAGGGAGTAACTTATCTTGTCTTGTACAGCCCAGTCCAATAATGTTCAATAACCTTCTGCTTTCTTCTAAAAGGTTCTACCACCCCCGAGCAACAGGGAGGCCAGAGGAGAACAGGGTCCATGACAAATCTGGGACCCCTGGATGACTCCTGAGGCTAGAAGATGCTCTTCTTCGTTACAGTACATTTGGTGCCTTAGCAGGCGAAGTGGCAGAGTTTCTCGCTTTTACTCGACTATTCCCTCTGAGGATGGACCCACCTTGAAAAAAGGAGCCACTGGAATGCTGAGTCCAAGAAGAAAAATTGAACCAAAGCCTTTCTAACATGCAGCAGTTTTACTCTTTGCAGTGGTGCTCTCCTTTGGTCGACGATTTCTCTGACTGTAGAAGAGCTGTGAATATGAAACTTGCTGTGGGCTGCTTAAAGGCTTGGCAGATGAGAGTAAGACCCCTGGTGCCCTTCAATGACTTCTGGCAGCACAGCACGGAACTGAGGACAGCTTCTGGTGACCTGGACTCGAACACTAGAGACAACCTCAGACCATCACCATGTCTGGACCCTCGGTGTGTCTTCTTAGCTTCTTGTGGTGGGAAACCCACCGACGGAACTTGCTCTGCACTCAGCAGCTATGGACTCTCTCTGGTGGGAAAAAGTGGTCAGTGATGATGGCAAGGATATCCTTTGAAATGTTCTTTTAGGCAGTTTGGAACTTTCACAGATCCGGTGTCTAGCTGCACTATTGCAGGGTGCCCATTCTTCTGGGTGGTAGACAGCAACGGCTTCAAGCAGTCACAAAACGCACCTCTGGACCCTGGGCAACGCCAATTGACTTTTTTGGCTCGAGGTGTCTGGCCACTCCTCTTCATGACTCAAGAAGACCCCTTCTCCAGATGGCAGGTAGACAGGGCTGGCTTCCGGGATACTTTGATGAAGAGTAGCAGTTTGCACAATGGTCCTTCGTAGCTCGGGAGAGGTCTCCTTTGCAGGTCCTCTATGGATCAGTCCTTGGAAGAACACGGCAGCTTTTGGATTACATGAAGAAAATGCAGCAGCAGACTTCTCCTCCCAGCTGGAATTCAAGGAACAGCTTCATCTTGCTTCAGCTTCAACTTCAGCATCTGAACAAATTGGTAAGTGAGGGATCCACAGATATACACATCTGGTCTCCATTCGCTCTGGCTGAGCCAGGTTCAGTCAGCCAATTACACAGAAGGGCATTCATGCAGGCAGGCAGCCAATCTGGCTCACAGGCATTCATGACATTCACTCCAGCCAGACACCCATAACAAAGAATGTGGATTGGGGTAGGTACACAGCCTTTCAGCACACTACACTGCATTCATGTCAGTTTCAGTCAGGGTTGTCTCATTCATTGTGTCACACACACAGAAACCAGACACCCAGAACATAGAATGTGAGTTCACTTCAGACTCCATTCATACAGGTCCCACCCCTAGGGTGTACCCACAACACACATCCCCTGGGATGCTTCCAGTCAGTCTGACAGGAGGCAGCCCCAGAGCCATATGGTATTTCCAACCAACAGCCAGTAAGGAGGAAAGGGAACAGAGACATATATGGTGTTTCCACCGAACAGCCACTCAGGAGGAAGGGAACAGAGACAGGGCTTCTTGGGACTTTGGAACACAAGGTAAAAGTAAACAGAAATGAAGAAGCCACAGGGGCCATCTTGTTTTCTATCAGGAATACACTGATTCCTATGGCAGAGCTTGGGTGTCCCAAAATGGAGGACACTCAGAGCCACTGCCAAGTCAGCATGTAGCTGTCACCAGCCCATACCCTGCTCGCGGTCGCAACACACAGGTGCCCAAAAACACACATAAGGGGTACAAGGGTGTACCCCGCTCCCATGGGTGCCATAAGGGTATCCCATGGGTGTTGTTCACCAAAAGACAAGCATGAAGAGCTGCACGGCCGAGGTCCAGCTGGACCTCAGTGGCAGAAAACATAGAGAAACACACACAGAGAAGTGGCAGGACAAGGACTAGGAGGCCTGGTAGCTCCATTAGGCATTTCCAGCATCACACAGGGAGTGTGCTCTGATTGGAGGTGTGATAGACACTGGCAGAGCTTGCAAGACGAGTATGACAAGTATAGTCTATGAAAGGGCAATGAGAGGGAAATTCCGCACATGGGCACTCAACATTGAGAAAGAGTGGAGAGCAAAGTAAAAGGCGCAGTTGGTAAGGTCCACAGAGGAAAGCTGCAGACTGGGAGTGAGAGGGCCAAAGCATCTTGAAAGGAGGCTGTACAGCAGAGAGAGAGAGAACCATTAAGAAAGAACTGCTGAATGCTGGGACGTTGAGTTTAAGCATTCAAAGGGAACTGAAGGAATCACTTGCTTAAACCCAGCTGTATACTTTAAAAGTGAGTTTACATTCCCAGAGAGAAACAAAAAGATCACGTTGCACACCGGAATATTAAGTCTATATTCCCGGAATGAAACAAAGTAATCACTTGCAATAAACATGCTGGAAAGTAGGATAGGAAAACTAAACTCCCTGCGGAAACAGAATATTTCACTGGTTAAGAAACTGTTGTACAGTGAAGCAGTACATAGGTGAACAAATACTCCCAGCACACACTGAGAAGTACAATAAATGGATAACTGCCACCAGATAGGATAATGAGGCCAGACCGCCAGTATGATCTGGGTATAGAACACATATTGTATGCTGGAATATTGAGCCCAGATTTCGATCCTAAACTGAGAAAGATAATTAATGGTCAGCAGCTACTTGCTGAGAGTTTAATCCCAAATTACCAGAATGAAGTAAGAAAGCCAGGCCGATCTTTCTACCCTGTATGATAATTAAAACTTGTACTTCATAACACGCATCAGTAATTCTTTTCCAGACCACAATGTCACAAATGGTTTACCAAGTGTTATTTCTGGGCTTGACTCAGAGATCCAGCCCATGGGTAATCAACCAAGTACTGACCACAAATGCATATGTTGGTGATACGGTGGTAAGTGGCATTAAACTAACAGCACAAGTGTGTCTTCCATCCCCAGCCTCGTGAACACGCTATAAGCCTCCATCTCCATAGTGCCTATTATATACAATCCCAACTAAGTCCCCCTGTCTCATTCATACAGGTGAACATTTTCAAATGCTATTATGGGAAGATCACAGCCTGCTCTAGTATCACCAACCAGCAAGATCACCATGAAGATGTATGGGATCCTCGGAGGAAAGCATGCCCAGCGTACCAGATAATATGTCACTTCACCAAGGAAAAGGTTTTTTTTGTAAGTTCCTGGCAGAGTCAACATCATTACTCATTGGATTAGATGACCTACAGGAAAAATAATACACAAACAATACACAAACGACTCTGCTTCTTACTGGAGGTTTGCTGGGAAATAATTCAAGAACAGGTAGAAAAGATGCTCAAAATGGGGGTTATAGAGAGATAATTTCAGAAGTGGGCTTCACCGTTTTTACTCATACCAAAACCCAATGGAAACTGGAACTTGTGTATTGACTTTAGGAAGTTCCATTCTGTGTCTGAATTTGTTGATCAGTATAACGAATTGTACAAAACCTTGCATCATCTTTAGTCTTTCATCTTGTTTTTGGTAGCCAGGTGATGAAGTCAACCAAACTGTGGGGGACTTAAAGGGGAAGCAGATGAGAGTAAGCGGGTGGACAGAGACTGAGTCCTAGAAACACTGCCATGACAGTCAAGAGCACAGCATGCTGAGGCACTAATGCTGAGACATCATGCAGTGCCAGTCCAGTGATGTCTGACACAGAGCCAGTAAGGAAGCAGTGAGGAACAAAAAGATGCTTGGTGTGAGCCTACAAGAAGCTCAGCCACCAGTAACCACTAGTGTGCAGCATGAAGGAGAAGTTAACCCTCACCACATTCAGGATGCAGAGCCACAGAAATAGGTGATGTGCAGGATAGAATACTGGACTAGGAACAGAAAACCCCCACCCGGAGATTAGAGAATCAGTGTTGCAAAGCACTCATGCACTCCCTGTCCTGGATGTGGACTAGAGAGGAGAAGCCAGTGACCTGATGAGGACAAGTGGAGTGGACGGGATCACTAAGTCAAGGAAATGCAGAAATAGAGAAGGTACAGGGCCTGTGAGTACGAGGAGATGAGGTACATGGAGCCAGGAGAAAATAGCTTTTGGACAGGTGATGCAAGAGGAGAACCATTGCAACAGTCGGAACCTTGTAATTATGATAACACAGCATGGTTAAAGGAAAGGCCCTGTTATAAGTTGGAATGCATAGTGATAACAATAACAGGAGAAACGTCATTGCCAACACAGAGAGCTTGGGGACTATGATAAGCTAGCAGGGTAACAAACTGAGACAATGGTGCAAGTGGGAATGAGGAAGAGGGGAGGGTTACAGAAAGATGCACTTTTACAAATGTGAATGCCTTGATAACACAAATTGCCCTTGAAAAGGAAGTGAGTTACAGAGAAACTCAGATAAATAACACTTGAGCTATAGAGAGGCAATGCTGCAACTATGAAAGCCACTGTGAAACAACGACCGATGGAGAAGAAGATGGAATATAAAGGGAGTGAAAATCAAATGAAAAATGATGAGTTGATACATGTGAGGCATACAGTTCTGGTTTCATAGCAATATAAAAAGTGTAATAGCAAAAAGAGCTGATGAATTAGCTCAGTTGCATTGAGAGAACAGTAGTCAAGATGAGTTGCCAAGGGTTGAGATTCAGAACCATTTCCTACTGGGTCTCATTACCGGTTTGGAGGTAATTCGGTGATAAACCTGCCACATTACAGCCAACCTTGTTTACTATTAATGCCAATCGGTCCTTGGGGCATACCATGGGATTGCAAGAGGTGAAAACGTGGTGCAAATCCCCATTTTTGGAGTTGGTAGGACTCCTTGGGGATTTTGGTGGAATAACAGCGAGCTGAAATTCAGCTGTGGTAATTCATCTGATTTTTACCTTAAATGGGAGGATCTATCTCCAGCATGATCCTGGGGTACACCCTCCACTTCAAAGCCAAACACAGAATGCATCAGTGCAGTAAAAAGCACAGTAATGCTGTTACCTCCCCAAAAAAGTGCCAATACCAGAATTACTGCCACTTTTTTTCCTGCACCACCAAACTCGTAACCAGGCCGCGAGTGAGAACCACTTATCAGGGATTGTAGTCACAAAGAACAACCCATAGACTGAGAGCCTGATTCTGAAAGATTTGTACTTTAGCAATGTAGAAATGATGTTGCTACCATATACCTGAATACAAAATCCTAAACATGTAGCAAACCTGGAGCTTCATGGGGCTACAGCCATGTACCAGAGACGTATTGTGTTAGGGGAGTTTTCCTGAAGTTCTTCCCTGGTTCTTCCCTGTTTTTCCAAAACCATCAAGGACCACATTAACACCCTTGCTCCAGCCTTGGCTGACTTCTGCAACCACTCTTTTGCCTCTGGAACCCTTCCCCTCCCCCTGGAACACTCTCTTGTGCACCGTCTTCTTATGAAACCCTCAGCCAACCCCCTCCCTTCCGGCTAATTATCGCCTGATCGCCATCACTCCTTTCCTGGGCAAACCCCAGGAAAATCTGGCCATCTCCCAGCTTAATCTTCACACTGAATCTGTTGGTTGTCTCTATGACCATCAATCTGGCTTCAGAGCAGCCAGAAGCACAGAAACTGCTCCCCTGAGCATTCCTGAAGACCTGCTCTCTAACATTGACTCTAACATCCCCTCTGTCCTCATCCTACTCTCCTCTGCCTTTGACACGGTCAACCATTACATCCTGCTCACCGGATCTATGATAACCTGGATATCACTGATCAGGTTCTGGCCTGGCTGACTTCTTTCCTCTCTGACCGACCCTCCCAGGTCCAACTTGAGTCCTTCCTCTCCTCTATCTCTCTCTCCACCTGCGGTGTTCCGCAGGGGTCTAACCTTTCTACCTGGTTGTTCAACAATACCTGGCACCTCTCACCCACCACATTGCTGCTCTCTGCTCCAAATTCCAGTGCTACGCGGATGACACACAGCTCGCTTTCAGGCTCCCCCCTGCCGACTCTTCTCCTTCTCTCATCCCAGTTTGTCTCTCTGCAATCCAAGAGGGGTGCTCCGCCAATGATCTCCACCTGTATGCCAGCAAGATGGAGATCCTCTTCATCGGCACACCTGCACCCCTCTTTCCGTTCACTCTCTGGCCGGCCTCCCTTGGCCCTCTTCCTGCTCCCAGCTATGAGACTAAGAACCTCTGGGTTATCTTCGACTCCACACTCTCCTTCTCTCCTCACATTTCCAACGTCTCTAAAAAGTCAAACTACCACCTGTATTCTTCCTTTCCTCTCGTTCCCCCAGAAGCTCATTGTCTCTAGAGCTATGGTTCTCTCTAGGCTTACCTACTGTAAAAGCCTCTTTTTAAATCACCCCGCCTCTACTCTCCGTCCTCTGCAACTCATACAGATCAGGACTGCAAGACTTGTCCTTGGCCCCAAGCCCAGGGATCGTATCTTTCCAGCACTGAAATTTCTCCACTGGCTCCAAGTGGCTGCAAGGATCAAGTTCAAGACCCTTTGCACTGTCTACAAGGCCTTCTGGGGCCTGAGACCAAAATATCTCCAGCTTTCTCTTCTGAAGTATCTTCCTACTTGAGCTCTTCTCTCCTCCACCTCCAACTCCTTGAGGGTCAGTCGCTTATCCAAGCAACAAGTTGGGGGCAGATCTCTCTCTTGGGCTGGCGCCTCCCTCTGGAACAGCCTCCCCGCCTCTCTGAAACTTGAGCAGAACTATCTCCGGTTCCGGAAGCAGCTCAAGACTTTCCTCTTTGCTTCTGCCTTCTCCCTTCCTCTTCCCTGCTGATCTCCTGTTCGATACTGCACTGGTTACCTGGCTACCCTCTGAACCATGGACCCAGGTCCCTGCCCCAGTTGCATACCTGTATTTCCTCTTGGTAACCCTGCACTTGGGGCTGTATCTTCAGCCCTATATTCTCCCTACCTGCACTATCTAACACGTGTCCGCACTTAACCCCTGCACTGCCACCTGCTGGCCACACTTCTTGTTTGATGTTTCGTTCCTATGTCTTGCACTTGCTCCTCCTCCCCTCCCCCGACATTTTTCCCCTTTCCTATCCCCCTGCACTTGTGTGATCTGAATGTCACTATGCCTAGTAAGATCCTTGTCTTGTTCCCGCTCTGTCCCCCTCCGCTGCCTCGTTGCGCCTTGAAACACTTGTGTATAGATGCTGTTAGGGAGAATTCTCAGAAATGTGCTAATTCCTCTCTACCTTAGAGACCCCCAGCAACTTTGCTGGATTTTGAGGACTTGAATTTTTAACCTGGAGAGATTGAGACCCTTTTTTCCAACTCTCTCAAGTATTTTGAACTCTGTGTTTCTTTTGGTTGTGGAGTCTGACAAACTCCATAGGCATCATATGGTGTCACACAGCACCTTCAGTGCAGTGGCACAGGGAAGTCTTTCAGATTTCCCAAGGTTTAAAAACCTTCTCTTGGATAAACTACTGTTTCCAAGAGCAGTAAAGTGAAATTGACTTTACTTACATTTGTAACTTTCTAGACCCAGCACACACTATCTTATAATAGGGTGCTGGAGGGGTTACTTAGTATCCCCTTTGTCTAGCTTCTCATGTAACATTTTTATGTTACCCGTTCCTTGATGAATGGCTGGTGGCAGTGGTTTGCTTTTAACTACTGTGGTGTGCATTTACCGCGGGCTGCGTTCGCCATTTCTTTGTGGAAAGGTCCTTCTTGAGATTCACTCTGCGTGCCAAGCCAGGTTTGGTCCCTTTGTTCATTTTGCCTTTGGTGGGTTTCACGAGTGAAGCCCGCCTCTGGCTCCAGGGTGTCTGGTGGGGGCAGGAAGCGAGGGAGGTGCCTGAAACTCCCTGTGCTTAATCTACTAGGAGACAGGAATGCACTCTTAGGTGATTGGCCGGCTGGCTGTCCAGCAAGGACAGCCACCCTGCTGGGTGACTGACAGCTAGGCTAGAATTAATTGAAGAAACCTGCATAAAAAGGTGAGGCTTTTTGGCTTGGAAGACAGAGTCGACCACTGGACAAAGGAATCCGAAGAAGAACTTGAAGAGGACACCTGCTGCAACTGCTGGACCGTTGGTTTGCCCGGTGAAGCCCTGCTGCTGTGCTGAAACTCCAAATTTGTATCGACATAGAAGCCCCACAAGGACGACTTCTCCCTTTTGGTGGGATCAATCAACTCCAAAGTAATCCACCTGGACATCCTCTCGGAGCTGGTTGAAATTCCACTGCAGTTGCTGCTGGAACCAAATAGCCAGGGAGTGGAACACCAGATCGTGTGCGTTGCACTTAAGCTGGCCAAGAGCTCCAGGAAGATCCTCCGGACTCCCAGGCAGCAGGACTGACCGAGCCTGAGCCACCTCAACAGAGTGCTGGACCCCAGATGCAAGGAAAGCCCATCTCGACAGCCAGGAACCGCAGTGTTGCTATTTGCGGTAAATGCGAGGAGCTGAAACACCGAAGTGCCACTTGTTTGAAGATTGCCGGTTGCAGTAGGTGACCATCCCATTGCAGTGCAGGAGACCACAGAAGTCCTCCCTCTTGTCCCCACGAATGAAGTCCAGGAATAGCAGGATCTGCCGAGCTGCACAGGAACAAAAGCCATCTGCTGCACTTTTCTTCAACCTAAAGGTACTGTACAGGCTAAGAGAACTTAACTCTTGTCGTATAACTGCACTTGCCCTCATTGGAGACTTGTCTTGGTTGCCAACAGCAGCTTTATCTCACAAGCCTAATCAGCTTGTGGCCCTACTTTGATTTCTTCTTATTCTACAAAGACTTCTAAAACAGTGTGCAAGACTTTTACTTACCTGCAAGAAGTGCTTCAGTTCACCTTGACTTTTGCTAACTTAACATTGGCTGGCATGGCTCCCTGAATGACTCTTCTCTCCTCTGCTTATTTGTTGTGTCTTCCTTCCAGGAAGGGGTTAACTAACCTTGCATTGTAGGTTACCCAAAAGTACCTGCTTCAGAATATTTGTGTGATCTCTTGTTTTGTTCTAATAACCTTTTCCTTTGACTTACTCCTAAATCTGATTCTAAATTCAACAGTGATATATTAATGTCCCCAGCACCCTAACTATTGAGGACACCTGAGGGTGTAGGTAGTGTCTGTGGGCCATCCCAAAAGGGTACTTAATGATTTAGAAGACTAAAGGCCTCATTACGAGTTTGGAGGTAGCCATGGTGCTAATAGCACCATGGCTACCTCCAAACTGGGCTCCATTACTGGGTTCCTGCAATGGGGACTTACCGGGTCATTCCGACATAGGAGGACCCGGTAATTCCTCCTTGCAGGAACCATTCCCCATTCCCATTTGAGCCCCCATATGGCTTAAATGGGAATGGGGAGGGAGGTAATAATGGGCACATTACAAGTGGCCCGTTATTACCTCCCTCTTCCCTTCGCGGGACCCAGAAAAGATGTCTGGTTTTACCAGACGTTTGATCCGGGTCCTGCAAAGGGAACCTCGTAATCGGCGCTCCCGTAATGAAGGCGGCCGGTCCCGTACCGGCCTCCTTCATTACGGGAGCACCAGGGCTATAATGAGGCCCAAAGAGTGTGTATTTTGAAGTGTATTTGTGTGTTGCTTTATATTGCTCCCTTCTGAAGAAGGCTTACTCTAACTGACTGTTAAATAAATTAATAATTGTTTAATCAAGAAACCTTGTGTGTAAGAGTTTATTTGAATACTTGTCACTGTGAATCTCTGTGTAACTCCCCTACAGCTCACATTGACCCCTCTTGAGATAGGCCTGGCTGCTCAATACGCTACCAACCTGTGTAGTACAGACTTATACAACAGGTTGGGTTCCTATTGCCAGGAGGTCAGGGTTGTTTAAGATCTTGCCTAACAAGCGTGCTCTAAATAAAATATATTATATCATATAGAATATCATAAGTGCTACTTGATAGTAAGACTTTAATAAGCTATGCCAGTGGTTTGTAGATCCCCAACTTCTAGTATCAGTCTGTACTAACTCAGGACCTTGGTAGAGTGGCAGAGCAGTCAGCTTTGTCTTAAGAGGAAGAGGTGAGCTGTAGGTAAGCACACTGAACACAGCCAGTAAAGCACATAAAAGAAAAAGACATCATTGTATATTAAAATATATATATATTATGTTTACACAAGAGTCACTGTTAAATACTTAGCACTTAGGTGCATTGAGAGAGAGGAGAGAGCTTGCTGAATCCCTTCCTTTGTTGTGGTACTATTGCTGTGGTAGCCCTTTAAGAAAATTAAAAAGCAGACTTGTGGCGCGAAGCGCCGGCGCTGAGTTCAGCGACAAGTTTAGTCGCTCTGGACTGTACAAGAGTGAGGACGTCTCTTGGCTTATTGTGCGTGGTGAGAGAGGTAAGAGTGTGCTGAATTCCTTCCTTTGCTGTGGTACTATTGCTGTGATATCGCTTTAAGAAAATTCAAAAGCAGACTTGTGGTGCGAAGTGCCGGCGTGGAGTTCTGCAATGAGTTCAGTCACTCGTCAGTCGGCCTGCAGGAAGGGTGAAGGAAGGTCTGAATCTTCAAAGCTCCAAGTTGCGCGGAGAAGGAGGCCCCTCGTCCACTGCAGCAACAATGACAACCACGACCTCTAAAGGTGAGATGATACACCCTGTGGGTAAGCAAAATAGAAAAGTTGCTGGTATTAACATCTCTTTTATCTCAACTCCTACCTCCACCCCATGATCTCCAAAACCTAAAGACACTCAACCCCCTCCCTGTTTTCCCCCAACTACTGACCACAGCTGCAAGATTTTCTCTTGATTTACAAGAGGGACAGAACGATCCAGAGTCTCCTTCTCCCTCTGCTCCCTCGGATATATTCGTGTTTGGTAAAGGAAGTGACCAGGATGTGGGCTGTGCCTGGTCGGCTGCTGAAACAGGGGGGCTCGAAATAGCTGCCTCCACCACAGATCTCACAAACTTAACTTAACGCCCCACATGGAAACAACCATACTCAAGGCGAGCCTGAGGGTCTCTCAGCGGGGAAGGCACTGGGGGGAGCCAGAGTGATGTGGACATGGAATTGTCAACCCTGGATTCAGCTCCGGACGCAGCTAACCCAGCCGGCTCGCCAGAAACCTTGGTTACCTTGCAAACAACTCCACCTCTCTCACCCGCAAGTGTTTTGATTTTAAAAGCCCAGCCCACGTTCAAGCTCAGGTCCTTGTTCGGGTACCTAAGCATAGCTCATATTCGCAGGTTACAGCCATAGTGCAAGAGGTTAAAAAATCATCCTCCCATGGTGGACATCGGCAAAGTGGACGGAAGAGGTCGTAAGTAATGAAGTGTCAGCAGTATCAGAGGGAATGACCACCTCAGTAGAGAAGGAAGCGGACACATGCCGAAAGATGACCTAAGATCAGCTGGCACCAAAAGCCAAGACTTCTCAATCTTTTCCCAGAGGCTGAAGAAGAAATACAAGGTATCGGCACTGAGAGCAGGGTCGACAAAATCACCACTCACCCGTATTATTTCTGGTACCGCAGAGATTTCAGACCCAAAACCCACCCCTGAAAAGGTATGACGAATAAAGCCCTGCAAACCCCTAAACCACCAATATTGACACACGGGATGGGGATGCAGAGGTCAAACAAGCAACAGTAAATGATGAAGAGGAAACTTCAATGCCACAGGAACTTACAAACTTATCATTATATTCAATTGAAGATTCAGAGTCTGGACTGGTCATTTGGGACACCAGTTTACAGCACACAAAGTGCCTGATGGAAAATGAAAACAACATGCCTAAGTCAAACTCTGTCTCTGTGGGGTCCGACTCCCCCGTTTTTCTGACATTATCTGAAAAAAGAAAGAGAGTGCTGGGGAACTACACCATGTAGATCTTCTGGGGGTAAAGGCCCAACAACCTGGCAAAATTGCTAGACTGGAAAGTTCTGGACAAACTCAATTAGAAATCAGGTGGAATAGGGACCAGGTCCTGCCCCTCTAGGTCTTGGATCCTGAGCGGAGAAGCCAACACAAGGAAGAATATACAAGCAGTACTATCGATCCCTCGAAACCAACTTGCGTGGCAAATAGCAACAAGAAGGGGACTTTAGACCAGAGGCAGGCAGAGGAGGGGCTCTCTAGCTTTCAAATCCCTAAACCCCAAGTTGTGAACTCAAAGGTTAGAAGCCTACATTCACTAAAACTGGAGAGAATTCTGGATAAGGAGGACAATTTAATATTAAACCGAAAAACTGTTATGGAATTGCTCTACTGTATCCCGAATCTATGACAAGTGATGGAGAAAGATTTGAAGATCATTGAATTTGGGGATGAACAACGCATGAACAGTGTATACCTCCACATAACCTTGCCAGTGCTCAAGGGGATGCTGTTGGATAATAGGCTTCAATTTAACACCTGTGAAAGCCCCAGTGGAGACAAAAGCACCACCTGTCGAACTGGCTCGGTAAACCAGGGAGGTAAAGGGAGAGAGGCAAATAACAGCAAACCTGTTACCTCAGGGATCCTGGGTCCAAACCGGCAGCCAGAAACACAAACTTTCCAAGATCCCCTGGAGATGGGCCATGTCCCCGAAGGCCTGAGATCCAATCTTAATATCAAAATCGTATCGTACCATGGGACAAGGCAGAGAGGTCAGAATAACCCCTAAGGGGCGCAAATAGGGTGCACAACCCTCTAACTGGTCATGGCTCCCTGGCACATTGGCACACTGCGAAAACACTTAGTCATTCAAGATGCCCCCTCTCCTACTTCTAAAGGCAGATCGATGGAACATCAAAGCAACCTTACCTAAATGCCTAACGATGGCCTCATGGAACACCCAGGGTTTTAAACACTTAACGGCAAGGAGTGATGTAAACCTGGGGGACTACGACTTGTTAAGCTTCCAGCAGACTTGGCTAAGCAAAAAACCACCTATGCTGGATGGATATGACATCATACTTAGTCCGGCAAGAAAAGGGCAAAAGGGAAGACTTATCTCTGGCCTATTAACTGCATTAAAGTCTGGGAGTGACCTCAATTTAATAAAAACAATCTTCTCCAACTTATTTGCCCAAGAACTCATAGTGGAGTAGCAGTACCCAGTGAAAATGGCAGGCGGCCAAGATAGGTCATCTACCATGGCAATAATAAATCTATACTGGAACCCACAAGCCATCTCAAATGAGGCCTTACTGGGCCTGACTGCCCTCTTGATAGACGACTCATATAACAACCAGCACACCTCAAACATCATCTTTTGCAGTGATTAAAATGCCAGATGTTTTAAGGAGGAACTAGCAACAGGCGGGAGCCTGGGGGGAACCTCCTCTGTGTCCAGAGGAATTTCGTGGATGTCACTTATAGCATCAAGAGATATGCATATGTTAAATGGCCAAATTAAAGGGGATGCACCCCTGAACCTGAAGGGGACTGAACAGCTCACGGGCCCCTGGTCCCGATGGACTAACAAATGCAATGCTGAAAGAACACCAGGAGGCATGGGCAATTTTCATTTATAACTTGTTTGAGCAAATCACCCCAACCCATTTGATTCCTAATTCCTGGAGGAAGGCAATAGTGGTTCCAATTTTCAAGAGGGGCGAGAGAGAAATCCCAAAAAACTATCGCCCTTACGCCCTTCTTGATGTAATTGGAAAGATTTTCGTCTCACTGCTTCTTCAACGGCTGAAGGAGTGGACTTTAGCCATGGGTTGTAACGACCCATTTCAGACCGGCTTTGTGAAGCGTATTGGCACAGCTGTCAACATCTTTCTTCTAGGCTTCTTGAAGGGAATGGTGTGGGAGGGCAAGCCAAGGATTTTTGTGGCCTTTGTGGACCTTGTTGAGGCCTTCGACCAAGTAGGGCGCCAACAGCTGTGTAAAAACTATCAGCCCAGAACTGTCCAAAATCCATCTTGGGACCTCTGACCACAATACATTCACAAACCAGCATGAGAGCGCGCCTGATTCGGTCTGGCCTCCTGTCAACAGAGATCCAAACATCCAGAGGTCTAAAACAAGGCTGTCCAATCGCTCCGGTCTTGTTCAACTTCTTCTTGGCTGACATCAAGTGGTACCAGTCCTCGGTCAGATCCTTTCCTCCAGCCATAGGAGGAGTCCGCCTGAATCGACGACTGTATGCTCATAATAGACTAAACTCCAGTTGGCCTCCAGCGACAGTGAACAGTCTCCAGAACTATATTGATAAGAACGATCTGGACATAAACATTTGGAAGACAAAGATAATGTGCTTTGAAAGATCAAAAAAGCTTACGGTCAAGCCGAAATGGTTCTTGGCCCGTACACCAATTGAACAAGTTCAGTCTTTCAAGTACCTAGGGGTCTGGATTAATAACAGCACCATTGAAACTCTGATGGTGGACCAACTCAGAGAGAGAGCCAAGAGCCGGGCCAGCCAAGCAGCTGCAGTGAACAAGAAATACGGCCAATTCTCAATACTCCCTGTGGTGAACTATTACAAATCAAAAGTGGTCCCCTCGTTGACCTATGGTGCTGAGGCTATGCTAAAGATGCTGGACGAGCTGTGGGCCCGGTTAGAAGGCCTTTTTTGGAAGAGGGTTTTGCGAGTTGCAATGTCAACTCCTATTCAGATCATACATAGAGAACTCGGTCTCCCCTTTTTAAAAGTCATGGTGGAATGGAACAGACTGGCGTGTTCAGAAAGTGCTTCATGCCTTCTTGGCCCTTAATTGTCGATTTTATTAACAGAGAACCTATGGAAGAATTCAACATAACCCTAAAAACCTGGGCAAAAAACAACAGAGATAAACTGAGAGCAATTGAATGTGCTGAAGATGACCTCAAATTAAACCTGATGAGAGTAAAAACGAAGATAGGGGAGAATGACTGGATAACTACCTCTCTGATGACTCCCGCTATCGATCAACTGCTCACGTGGCTTTGAAGACAAGAAAATTAAATGAACTTCCAGGCTTCTTGGCAAAATTACCCAAAAGATTCTGCCGTGATCAATTTTTTCAGATATGTCTGAACCTGCTACTAGCAACCTAAATCATTGCAACAAGAGCTAAACCTAAATCGGTGGAATCAAATGTTTGTCGATTTTGCACAGGGGAGGACTGTGTAGAATCCTTGAAGCACCTTTTGTTACACTGTCCAGGTTTAACCGGGGAGAGAATGAAAATATTCGGCCAGTTGTTGAAGCAGTTTCCATCACTAGATGTGGAGGATTGGTGGGCTATACTCATGAGTGGAGAAAGGACCTCATTTGTGATAGCTGCAGTGGCCCTCATTACGACCCTGGCGGAAATCGAAAAACGATGGCGGAAATGCAACACCGGCATCGAATACCGCTCGGTGCGATTATGACCCGTCACCGTAAAGTACGATGCCATCAGCGACACCGTAGTGAACGCCAACGCAAACTGCACCAAGTACGCGCACGCGCGCCATGCAAAACCGTAATTACCACCAGGGCGCAACGGTACGCGAATGCTGACCCTAGCGGACATTCACTTAACGCCATCAAGCATGGCGGAAAGTACCATTCCGCCATGGTGAGAATTACGGCATCGCGAACCAACCGTAAATGGCCCTACTGAGTGCCTGTACACCACTCCCTGCCCACATTGCACAACACCTCGTAGGTGCAATGAAGTTACACAATGCAACCAGTGAAATGCACAAGTCACCCATGCATGCCAACGAACAAATGAATGTAGGGGCTCCAAGTGCCTTGTGAGTGGCCATCCATATTTGGCATGGCACCATTGCCGTACTGATGCAGCACAGGCACGTGAAGGTTCAAGTACAGCAATATGAACTGAAACATGAGACAAAACAACAACAGGCCCCCATCGCTTGACACCAGTGTAAGGCAACATTCAAAGCAGTATCCTGAGGGAGACTGCACCAGCCCTGTACTCATGCCAGTAAACAAACCAACCATCAGCATAAGCATGTACCACACAAGTTGGCAGAGTGACTGAGCAGCCAGGCTCATCTCAAGAGGGGCCAATGGGAGCTGCAGGGCACAGATGGCACGAATACAGAAGCTATTCCAATGGACATGACCTCAGTCTCCCTCCAAGAAACGCACGCAAACACAGGCACCTGTGACCAGCCATTTTCTGATAATCACATCATTCCACCAATCCACCTGGCTGACCGGCATCTGTTACACAAAAGCTAATCCCCCGCCCCTGAGCATGACATCATTAAAACAGTCATAATGGCAGGCCCCATCCCTGACCTTACTGTGCTTCGTAGGCAAACGCGGCCAGTACAGTACCACGCAACTATACTCAGAAGCCGGAACCCAATGCAGATCTCCTCACAATACACCGCTCCACAAATAGGAATATGCTACATTACTTGCAAAGAATAACGCTACACGGTTGAAATCAGAATCAAATTTTAATGCACATCAAATTCACCAAGCCCATACAGCTATTAGGTCATAAACTCCAAAATATTTTTCATTACTGTGGGCTGCATCCGCAATAAATGACCAGCTTCTCCTTGTGTGACGCCCTGTTCCTTCATGGTACACAGGGGCTACATTCACGTTCAAAAAGGCAACATGGAAGCGCCGAGAACCGCAGGGCCGTCCCATTAGGTAGGCACTAGTCCAGCTGAAAGGCTGATATGTACCTCCTAGCCACTAGTACTGCGTAAGGGCATGTGGCCCATTGGCGATCGTCCCATAAGATCGTAATGGTGCTCCACTGATTAACTCGAAGCAGCAGGTGTCGGGAGTAAAAGCCATCTGCAGGAGTGGCATACAGATGGCAGCG
This sequence comes from Ambystoma mexicanum, assembly GCF_040938575.1. Lineage (NCBI taxonomy): Eukaryota > Metazoa > Chordata > Amphibia > Caudata > Ambystomatidae > Ambystoma > Ambystoma mexicanum. Next base: position 127,375,568 of record NC_090932.1, read on the forward strand.
GCAAAAGGGGAGGAGATACCTGTCACCCAAATGAAATGAAAAAGAATAGCATGGGCATCAGAACTTCATTTGTATTACTCACTTCAATGATCACACTAAATCCACAGCCATATGCATGCTAGCCCACTCAAAAGGATTATTTCCACCCAAAAATCACTTGCGAATCATAACTATATAAATCGAGGTGAAAACACTATTACAAACGAGTGTTTGTGTGCATGCGTCTGTTAAGACCGAATCCATTAGATGGGATTCGTAACGTGCATAGACACAAGTGTTTGAAGGCGCGTCGAGACAGGGAGGGTTCAACAAGGGCAGATAGACGATGGTCCCACTATGGCAGCTCTGCATCACATAGCGCAGGGGAAGGGGATAGATCCCGAAAAGCCATGTACATGGCAAACTCTCAATTAAATCATCTGTCCATGCATCCATACATCATTCCCTCATCCCGGTATGAAAACGCCTGATTATTTACTCACATCACATTTGAAACTTCCATTGAGTCTGTGCGTAATGCAGTCTGCAAAATCCACTGTGCTCCAGCCCGGAATCCTAGTGTTGTGAAGTAACATGTATTTGGGAACGTCCTGCCTTATCGTCCACTACGCTATTGCGCATCCCATACTATTCATATCAATCATTGCATTCTCGCCATGGCCCCTGTCCCAAGGACATTAAACAATAGAACGTTATATTTGCAGTCAGACCTGTGGGCGTCTCCTCGCCGCTAGCTGAAAACCGAAAGTGCTGTCCTTCGAATTCCTCATTTGCAACATCACGTCGATAAGGCATCTGTGACCGCTTGAAATCACAAATTCATCCATGTAGTGCGGCAGTGTGTGAAAATGGCAACTGGCTTCACTCACAAATGGGACGCCCTACCTGTCGGTGAACCTCGGTACAGTGCTCGCCCAAAGGGGATTGCAGCTGGCACAGGTGGAATGAATCACCATAGGTGGAGGCTATACAGCCTGAAAACACATAAATTGCACACCCAACCCCCTCCCACAACCACACCCACTCCAAAATGCTACCGGCAGGACTAGCGATGTTGGCCCTGGGGGACCTGATAGCACTGCAAGTACTCCAACTTCAAGAAGAAGACGAACACCAACTACTACAACAACCGGCCGCACAGAGGAGACGCAGGAGGAGGAGGAGGGCAAGGCAGGGCCAGCAAGGGCCACCAGCACAGCCACTACCACCACGCAGGCAGCCCGCAATCCCACGCCTCCGAGCTCATCCGTTCAACCTCACTGCTGAGCAGATCCACACCCTCTACCGTTTGGACGGGGACACCATAACCGCCATTGTGAACATGACACACGCTGACCTTGTCAGCATGATAGATAGCCCAACCGCCATCCCACCCCTACTGAAGGTGGTGTCTGTACTCCACTTCCTGGCCACAGGCACCTACCAGCACACAGTCGGACAGTTGCATGGCATTTCACAGCCATTGTTCTCACGGACACTATCGCAAGTGCTCGATGCCCTCCTGAAGCACGCAGACGACTACATCTCTGTACCACGCTCGGAGCATGACATTACTAACACAAAAGTTGGATTCCATGCACTGGCCGGCATACCGGGTTGCATTGGTGCCATCGACTGCACCCATGTGGAATTGGTTGTCCCACATGCCATGGAGGCCCAGTACCGCAACCGGAAACAATATCATTCTCTTAATGTACAGATGGTGTGTGACTCCAACAGGATCTTTACACATTGTTGTGCCCGATTTCCTGGATCAACCCATGATTCTATGGTCTTGAGGAACTCTACAATACCACGCTACATGGAGCGACACGCAGGGAACAGATCCTGGCTACTCGGTGAGTCTCATTTCATGCATGATAATGTGGGGTATGTGATGCGGAAATGACCTGGCAGGTAGGGGGGGGGGGGTGCGTACGTAGCAATGTCATTCCACAAACATCCTTTATTGTCCACATACAGGTGATGCCGGGTATCCACTGAAGAGATGGCTCCTTACACCACTCCGGAACCCACAGAACCAGCATGAGGAGAACTACAACCATGCCCACTCACGTACCCGTGTAGTCATTGAACAGGCATTCGGCCTACTGAAGGCTCGTTTCCGCTGCCTCAGCAGGTCTGGCGGGGCACTCCTGTACCGCCATGAGAAGGTTGCAAAGATGGTCATGGCATGTGTCATGCTACACAACATGTGCGTACGTAGAAATGTGCCCATGCCCCCTGACGCAGAACTACAAGCACCTGAAGATGGTCATGATGAGGGTGGGGATGTGGCAGCACCTCAAGGAGTCCGCGAGGCACAGGAGGGCCGTGAAATTCGTCAGAATATCATAGATTCATGCTTCTAGCACTCACGCCTGGTGGCTGATACATGGACACGGGACTTGTGGCACTGTGTGTGTCTGGAACATGCACAATGTGGAATGTACGCCTATAAAGGCCTCGTACACAAAGATCAATGTCCACACATCTCATTGGGTGATTATGTAATGTTTATAGCATATGTGAAATAATATTACACACCCCATCGACCCGCCACCCAAGAAAGCCCAACACCCCCCGAACACCAGTGTCCAAAGATGCTCATTGTCAGTGGGCAGACGCTATTGCAAGCCCCCTCTCCGGGTATCAGGGGCACCCCTGCCTGTGGAGCGCAGGTTCCTCCCAGATCTACGTTGGGGGCTGCCCTGGACGGAACTTGCAACGGATGATGTCTCTGCCTGCTCACGTCCATGCATGTCCCTAAGGGTTTGTGAGAGCTCAGTGAGCACACGGCGCACAGCGGCAAGTTCACCACATACGTCTTTGGACGTCGCATGCAGTTCCCCCCTCAGGCTCTCGGTGCTTCTCTCCATTTGTACCCTCAGGCTCTCGGTGCTTCTCTCCATTTGTACCCTTAGTGTCTCTGTACTTCTCTCCATTTGTGCCCTAAGTGTCTCAGTAGATGTTTCTATGACTGCCTTAGTACCCCCACATTCATCAGCATGCTCCTTGAGGAGCGTGGCCAGTTGCTGCTGTTGCACGATCACCTGGTCGAGGGACTGTTGCCTCTGCTGGGCCATGGCCATTTGCGGTGGTGTCACAGAGGGGCTGATGACCTCATGTTGCCTTGCCACAGGGCTTGTGGGGGATGGCCAGTCGTCGTCTTGTGGGTGCCCCTGCGTGGTATCCTCATGGTGTACGGGATGAAACAAACAGGGGGATTGAGACAGGTCATGGATGGGTCCTACATCGACAGCACCGTTTTCTGTGTCGGAGCATGCTGCCATTAATGCAGTGTCACCTATGGTGCTGCTGCCACCAGAAGCAGTGCCTTCTGTGGCATCCATTGGGGGGACCTGTGGTGCTGCTGTTGTGGGCATGCTGGCTGCTGGGGTGCCTGTTGGAGTCCCCTCCTGTGTGCTGCCACTTGATTTGTGCTGCTGCCGTGTCTTGATCCGTGCAGCTGAGGTGGAGGGTCTTTGGCCGTTGGTCTTGGCCCTCTTTGCAGGTGTGCTGGTAAGGGTGTCCTGGAGCTCGTCGTTTGAATCGGACCCTGTGGTGGAGTAAAGGAGGGCGAGCGTTATTTATGGGTCTGTGGAAATTGGAATGGCAATGTATCACATGCATTGGGGTGGTACCTGAGGGTGATTTGGGTCAGGGCCTTGGAGGTGGTTTCATTTTTGTGTGGATTGAGGATGCAGTTGTTTTGCAGCCTGCAGTTAGGGTGTGCATGCTGCACGTGTAGAGAGTATTTTTAGGATTTTTAATTATTTATGTATTTAATGTGACTTTTAAAGTGCGCTATCAGGCCAATGTATGTGGACGTTCTCCTGGACATGTGTTTCTGTTGCACTATGTGGACACATGGTACTTCACATGATTGGACATTGTGGATTTAGCATTGTTTTATTTGGCCCACCTACCTGATTCTTCGGATGTCTGCACTCCTTTCTCCATCCCTCCGACTCCCTCTATACTCTCCATTCCAATGGTGGAGGCACAGATTTCTTCCCAGGGGGTCAACTTGATGGGTGATTCCGATCCTCCCCCGGTAGCTGTGGCAATGTTACGGTTGGCTGATAGTATGCTCCGTACGCGTATCCGCAAGTCGTCCCATCGCTTTCTGCATTGCTGTGGGTTGCGGGGTGCGGTCCCCACCGCACTTACCCGCTGTGCCACCAGGGCCCATATGGCCTTCTTGTTCGCAAGTGCCGTCCTGGTCATTTGCGTCGAGAAGACGACGGCAGCATTCTCCTGGAGGGTCTCTGTGAGCACGGTGAGTTCCTCATGGGAGAAGTGGACCTGCCGCTTGCGGTCGCACGCTTTTTTGGCAACTTTTCCCATTTCGATTGTTTTAACTAGGGTGGGTAACGGGTTGGGATGTGTCTCAGGGTCGGATTTTTAATGGTTGTGTTGGGATTCTGATTTTATAGGTGTACGGCGTGCTGTTTCCCGTTCCGGCCCCATGTTTTTACTTCCGTTTCCGTATATTTACGGTCACCGTATTTTGCGATTACCGCTCATTACGGTGACCGCTATGATGGGTGGCGGAATTGCACCTAGGGCGCCGTACGACGGCGGTGAGGGGCGTTTTGGGGACATTTCCGCCATCGCGGACTTTGCACTTCCGCCATGGCGTAATGCTCGTGCCCGATGGGTCGGAATTAGCCGCACTTTCCTCCATCGTGCAATGGCGGAAACGCTATTTACGCTATGGCGGTCAGGTCAGTTACTTTCCGCCAGGGTCGTAATGAGGGCCAGTGTATTTTATGACTAGAATACTTCCAAAAAAATGCATGGAATAGATGACCGGCTTGATGAAACATCCGCCAGATCCCTTGTATTTTGGGTATTTTGGAAAAGAATGGAATTTAACTGGATGTGTTCTTCACGTTTTGCAAAAATTGTAAGCAATTAAAGCAAATCAAATTTTAAAAAAAATACATAACACAATAAACCCTCACACATATACTTTTCAATACTTTTAAATGGTCACTTCTTAGTTGGTAGTTGATGAACACATACAATTGTTATAGGAGTTTGACAGTTCTACCGGTAATACCATGCACCCACAAAATAATAAGGATTTTATTTATTCTACGTATACTTATAAGATAGTGATTTCTGGGATGAAAAACCGTTGGTTATTGTTACCCTAGTAGAGCTTCAGGTTCTATAGGCAGTTTCGCAGCACAGCAAGTCTTTTAAAGTCAAAAGCGCAACCCTAGCTAAAACGCAGTTCGTAGCGGCTTTAAGTCTTGCAAAGCAGAAGAAATCAAAAAACTCCTGTGGATACTTTCTAATCTCTAGGAAGGAAGATAGAAGAAGGCTTTACCAACATTGGAGACCCTTAGAAATGACTTGCTAAAGGGACACAAGGCTTAAGTCAGAGGTAAGAGCGGGTTGCCCTGAATACCTCTACATGCACTCCAATGCTCTGGAGTGACTTTCTGGAACCAGGTAAGCAATACCTTTCTCCCCACAGTGCCTTTGGTTAGAAGGAAATGTTTGTGCTGGATGCTCTGCGAAGTTGCAGCTCTAGAACTGACCTCTGGATTACTTGGTCTGATGACTGAAGACAGGACAATGGACATGGTCTTTCAGCAGCTGTCTCGAGGGAGGTCCCTGAGCACAACTTTCAGCAACTTCTTGGTTCACACTAGGGTTTTGGCGCCTTTTCTACAGCACCAAAAAAGGATGTGATTCGACCAGTCAATCTTCTTCACTTCCTGCAGTCCCGCTCTCCGAAGAGGGGGTCTGGGTGAATTGGATCGGATCTCTGGAGTGTCCATGAGGGCTCAGCAAAGATTTGGATGGATTCAACCTTTCCATGACGATGCACTCGAAATGGGCAGCAGGTCTCCTGGTATTTGGGTTTCGCAGCTCTGGAAGCTCACAGGACCTCGGGAGATGGCTCAAATCAAAGTTTGTCTTGGGACTGGTTGTTCCCACCAGTAAAACGGAAGGATTCACCCTCTTCTGACCTCCTCTGTCACATAGAAAACAGGGTCAGGACAGCAGTGGTCACTTTACAGTGTTGCAAAGGGTCTGCAGGCATCTCTGGTCATCGTCTTCTTCTGTTACTTCAGCTTCCAGTAGTCGACTTGCTGTTCACTTCAGGAGCCTCACCTTTTATACAGTTCCAACACAAACTCCTCTGCAATCTCTCTCAGCAATTTATAGAAAGGGGCTGTTGGCTGTCCAGTCAGGATACCCAGTCCCCCAGTGGGAGCTGGTTCTATTCAGGAACTGTGGCAGACCAAGGACAGGGGTTGTAAAACTCCTCCCCCACTTCCTGCCTTTCCAGACACGCTGTAGTTACTTAAGGATAAGAAAATAATCTCAAAGGAGGCCCTTAAGGGTCCCCAGCAACACTGCCCATAAGGAGCTGTGGGCAGTAATAGGAAAATACAGATACCCTTACGAGCTATGGAGCAGACAGACTCCCTAGTACAGGTAGAATACAAACAACAGAGTTCCAAAAGACAGAGCCCACAAGAATGAATGAGTGGAAAAAGGCTGCACTGGTTCAGAATTGAAAAAGAAAGGTCCAGAAGTCCAGTCAAAAGTGCTGGGGGTCTCACTAGGAGAGGGGATGAAGCATACAAATGATAAATCTCCCTAACATACTGTCCTTCTGTTATATCCTCACTGCCATTATGCTGGAGCATTTATTTTGTACTTGAGGACCATCCCCTACTCTGATCGGGACTGGAGAAGTATTGCAAATTATAACACAGAAGGGATTGTCCGGACAGGAAACATATTTGAATCCGAACCTAAATTGCTAGTATTTCAAGGGTGTGATAGCTTGGGGCATACTCTGAATTTGACACCTGTCTAACATGAACCTGTAAACAAGAAATGTCACAATCATATACAGTTATATAGAAACATTTTTCATTTGTCACCATATATCAAATGTTATTAAACATTTGGTTAGGCACACATTTTTTTGTTTGTATTTATCCAAATGCTGAAGGTCAATTTTTAGCAAAGAACAAGGAAACTAAAAGAAGTACATAAACACGAATTGATATACAACATTTACAGTGTAGGCTGAAAAGATTAAACTCAGCCTTTTCTTTACGTTCAAGAGTGTTCAAGAACGTAGGACAAGAAACGTACTTAGTACATGTAAACTAATAAAAATAGCCCTTTTTATCAGAGAAATCTGGACCACAACCCAGTTTAGTTGGATGTCGGGGTACCTCTCTGTCCAGCTATTTGTTCAGTACTATTACTGGAAAAGCCTGCCCAACAGGCAATTGAAGGGCTCAGGGGTCAAACCTCTAGTTCTAGATGTTCGAATTGAGTAGCCTATTTCAGCAGTAAAACCAAGTTGTTCCGCCTTCCTCAGGACCAAGATCAGTTGTTAGGACGACCCCATCTGTTGGTTGGAAGCAAGACAAGCTGACTCTGTTTTGTGCTTGATTGCTAGAGCAATAGCTGGAAACTTTGCAGCTGTGTCCTATTTAGGAAGTCGATCCATGGAAAAACATCAGTTTGTGGAGGAGCTCGGGCGTTGTCTTCGAATGCTGATGTTAGCATACTCGCAAAGTTGCAGCAGAGGGATGTCTCTATCCACCGGGCGGTCTAAGTGTGGTGGATTTTAATGATTGGTGCTCAAATGGAGAGTCCCGGGACACTAGCTTGCACTATGTATGGCAATGCGTAGCTTCTAGGGACCATTGATGCTGTGAATTGCCTGCTTGAACGCTCCCCCGCGAGAGGACATGTCTGTCTCTCTGGAGCATATCAGGACGATAAGATATTTCACAGCTCCAGATGGGAGGAAAATCTGAAACGCCCAGGATACTGTTCTTACTGCCAATCCAACTAAGGTGCTCTTACCAACAACTCTGCCAACTTCTTCTGATATCATTTAACAAACAGTACCCCACAACCCCAAGTAAACAAATGCAGGCAGTTCAGAATATTGTCCTCCCTGAAAAGAAATATGAGACACACTACTGGCCACATCAGTTAGTACTGGATGTCAATACCACAATTTTTCCACTCACACTGGGTCACTTACTCGCTTAACTAAATGATAATGGAAAAATTAGCCAAACCCACTGACGTGGAGTAAGGTGGCAAAAGAAATGTTCATGAACTGAAGATTGTAATATAATATCCATCTATCATATCAGAATGTTCTCAAAAACCATTTATTACAGACACATCTAAGGTAGGACCGGAACAGTTTTACTTCAGGTGCCAAAGAGAAGAAAAAATAGTACTCCTCATTATTTATTACATTATTTATTAGTATGGTACCAGCTGCAGTATGCAGAATGCTTCAGGTCACCTCAAGAGGATAATGGGGTGCAGAGGAAAGGGGAGGAGAAAACACAGAACAGTTCAACCACAGACCTTGCCACATTTAGACCCCGTTATCGTGGGGGAGATGGAGAAGAGCAATAGAGAGCCAAATCTTAGTGCAAAGGGAAAGGAGCATGTCAAGACAGGGTAAGCAAAAGTACATATGTGGCCTCAGGCACCCGAGAAACGGTATAGGTGCAGGTGGAATAGCTGAATCAGTGTGCCATGTAGCTGATAAGTTAAAGTCTAAACAGCTATGCCGGGGCATAATCTGGGAGAGGGAGAAACAGGCACTGTGCCCACCCCTGCAGAGTCTTCAAGAGTGGTGGCAATGGCCACCAAGCCATGGGTATGCCAACTTGCAAAGAATGTTGCACTCCAGGGTCATATAATATTTAATAATAAAACAAGAGACCTTATGATATGATACATCATTTATAACGCGCCGGTACAGAAGTGTTTGTAGGCGTGACAACACAAGGGAGGGAAGACACAGGGAGAACAAGACAAACAATCTTATTCCAAATTGTTGCAATAAGAATTGGCTGACTATAAAGCATTTATATTTGGTCCGATATTACATTTGTCATTTCTTTTTCCAAATAATGATACACTGAAAAAGTAAGTTTGTATCAATCTATTTATAATAATAGATATGTATATTGTTGAATTGTGAACATATTTGTTTTCTTTTTTCTTATTTTCTTTTTTACTTTCTTTCCTCATTTTTCCTTCTCATTGCACCATAGCCATACCACTCTCCCTAGTTCTTTACTAGTCTTTGACTTCACCCCTTCAGTTCTTTCTACTACCTCCTTGGTGATACCTAAGGTTTCCCTCGCACTTCATTCTGTCACATCCTCTTTCCCCTTTCGAAGGTTTCTCCACTCCTCCACCTCTTTTACCACTTCATCTACCCACTTTGATTCCTGTTTCTCTATCTTCTGTCCTTTCCTTGTCCATCTCTCACTGCTATTTTCTTGCAAAGCCATTTATTCTTTTCCCAGCCTTCTTCACACCTATGCGCCCCTCCTTCACCTCTTTGGACACCTCCCCCAAAACAACTCAGGTTTTCAAAATCCTCTCTATCTCCACCTTCCTTCAGTCATTTGGGAACCTCGCTTAGAGTAATTCAGGTTGTCAAGTGCCCTTCTCTCTCCTTCTTCTTGGCCACTTTGGAACCCTCCTTCGCCTCCTTGGGAACCACACTTAGAACGTTTCAGGTTCCTCAGTTTGCTTCTATCCCTTTCTCCTTCACCTCTTCGGGAACCTCCTTCCCTCCAATCCCCTGCACCCTTCGCCTGCTCAGCTCTTTGGGTGAAGCACCACCCAACTTCTTTCTTTCCCCAGCCTTCTGCGTTTTGCTACCTCTAGCCCACTGGATTTCCTTACAGTTCATCTTCAGGGTCTGCCTTTACATAGCGCCCTGAGCCCTCCCTGGAGCATCCTGTCACCTTCTTAACCTAGCCTTTTGGGTTTCTCCTCCAGCCTTCTGTCTCCTGCTCACCTGATGGTCTAGGACCTCTGCTCCAGTCACCTGTCTCTATCTTCTTCTTCTGCTCCTTCTCCAGCTTCTTCTTTTTCCATTTGTCTCGGGAGGATATCTTAGGATAGCTTAGGGGCAGGAGGAAAGAAGTTGGGTGGTGCTTCACCCAAAGAGCTGAGTAGGCGAAGGGTGCAGGGGACTGGAGGGAAGGAGGTTCCCGAAGAGTTGAAGGAGAGAGGGATAGAAGCAAACTGAGGAACCTGAAATGTGTGGTTCTCAAGGAGGCGATGAAGGGGCCCAAAGTGGCCAAGAAGGAGAGAGAGAGAACCTGAATTACTCTAAGCGTGCTTCCCAAATGACTGAAGGAAGGTAGAGATAGAGAGGATTTTGAAAACCTGAGGTGTTTTGGGGGATGTAATGTGGCTTATAGACTTCAAGATGGCGGCCGCGGGGGGAAGATGTGCGTGAGCGGAGCTCCGTGTCCCCTTCCGAGCCGCGACAACAAAGCTCATCAAATAAAGGTGCCGCGCTCCCCAGGAGACACCCGAAACTTGGATACGGGTGGAGACGGGACGGCTCAGATCCTCGTAGAGGAGCGGCCCGAGAACAGAGAAGGCCAGCCGGGTCGCGGCCCCCAGATGCGAGACGTGGCAAACAGAAGCATACACGCCCAACCACAGGCCCAAGTGCAGCAACCCGAAGCGGGGACGCAGTGCTCCTGGAGCAACGGGAGCCCACACACAATAGCTGGGCATTGAGCGGGAAACAGCAAGAAGCAAAGCCCTGCCGAGGAGAGAGTAAACAAACACGAGGCGATCCATACCCGCGAGCCGGAGCAAACTGACATGGCTATACGTCCCCCAGGGCTCTGATGCAGGATGGAGGAACAGGGGGCCTGCCGAGACCAGTCCGCTAGACTCAGGAGCAGGCACGCCCCAAAGCAATGCAAGTCCGGGAGGCCGCAAGCAGAGCGGAACAGTGAAGCCAGCAAACGGCAGCCAGGCGGCAAACACAGGTACTCGCCGGAGGAGGAACAAAAATGAAAGGGGATCCGAAATATGGACTGGAGGCAGGGGTAAGGGATCACCGCGTTGAGCCCCCCTCCCCCACAGAACGCTACAAAGGAGAGAGCAAGGGAGTGAGACTTCATTATACACCACAAGGGGGGGGCGAGAGCATGATAAACCATGAGGAGACACCCTTACAGGCGTAACACGTTTGAAAGGAAAAGATACGGAATAGCACAGGCCTTAGAAGCATAAGAACAGCCTCTCAGGTGGAACGACCACCGAACCGAGGTACCAGGAAACACACACCGCAATAAACTGGAAAGGTCAACCAACGGTGACAGTGACGACCACCCCCACCCTCAGGAGGGCCCATAAAGGGAGTTCCAAGAGCCCTGATGTCAGGGGGGCAGTGAGACAGAGGAGGGACAGGGGCCAATACACACAGAGAGCGAGCCACCCTCAACCTAAAGATTAACGCCAAAACCTTACCAGGAAGGAAAGGCCAGTTAAGTGGTATAAACAAGCAGGACTCCCCCCCAGGGCAACAGACGAGCACGTAGAAGGGAGGTCAAGAACACCAGCCAGCATCCCCAAAGAACGGGCCTTACAAATAAAACAACCGAGAGGTAACAGGGAGATGGATCTAAGGCCACTCCAAAGACCCAGACCCCGATCAGCAGAACAGAGCAGCTAGCCACAGAAAGAACACACGGACAAGCCGGGGTCAGGAAGACATATTAAGGGGGGAACTGACCCGCAGGGAGTCGAACCCAACAAGAGAAGGGCCGAAGTGAGCACGCTAGAAAAACGGCCCACACGAAAGGGGCACTAATGTCATAAACGAGGGGGAAGCAATCGCAAACACTCCCACAGATCCCACAAACAAAGCAGGACCAGAACCTAGTCCATCTCTGGGGAGTGGCAAACACAACACAAGTAAGGGCAAAAACGCAAAAGGATGAAGCTGCACCGACAGACCCAGCATCCCCCCTGCAAGAGATGGCCACGAAGGAGGATATGAAGATGTGGTTTGGGGAATTTCAGGCACAATTTATGACATTGATGAACACACAATTTGAATCTATGAAAAGCAAAATCAAAATGGCGGTCCAGGAGTTAAAAACAGAGGTGGCCAACATAGGAGAGAGGACGGACACACTGGAGAAAATTGTGCAGAATATGGAGGAGGAGACACAGCAGAATTCAGAAACGCAGGAACATCTGGTACATCTGACGCACAATTTGGAACTGCAATGCGAGGATCTGGAGAATCGCTCTAGAAGGTCGAACATAAGAATAAAACATATGGTGGAAACAGCAGAGGATAAGGATGTTAAAGTAGCAGTACAACAGGTCTTTAAAGATATCCTGGATCCATCGGATGAAATAGAGGTTCCAATCGACCAAATACATAGGGTGAGCCCAAGGAGAACAGCAGAGCGGTACCAGTGGCACTAACCTCATACTCCCAAAAAGAACAAATCCTTCAGAAGGCAAGGTCAATCGATCACATCTGCATGAACGGAGTGGACTTATACTTATATCAAGATCTGGCACAGTCGACACTCCAAAAAAGGAGAGAGATGGCCCAGGTGATGAGAGAACTGTCCGCCAAACAAATCAGGTACAAGTGGACCTTCCCCTTTGGATTGCTGTTCACGTGGGAAGGGAAACAGCGAAGGATAACAACGAGGGAGGAAGGACTGCAACTACTAAACCTGCAGGAACAAGAAACTGAGCATCCACAGACAAGCTGAGATAGATCTCTGCGCGGAGAACCCTGCGGGAATGGAAGACAATAAATAGGAGGATGAGACGCCCCAGCAAAAAGAAAAAGAAGCTGACATTGGAGCAACAAGACAGAAACAAGCTGGCCGCGAAAGAAAGACTGCGATGCAAGCTCCACCCGAAGCAGACACCGGAGCGAGAAGACACACCGGAGCGAGAAGACATCAAACAGGTGCCGGGAGGGGAGTGGGAACCGACCCGGGTTCCATTGAAGTCACAAAGAGGGGTTTAGGACTCCCCTCAAAGTTATCCCTGAGTCTATAGGTCCCAATGCCCTCCTCAGGGCAGTTATGGGGGGGCACCAGTTGGGGGTTGCATAGGTCAAGGGGGGGGCAGGAGAGGGAGAGGGGATGGAACCGGAAAGGCCTGTACATACCTAACAGTGGAACGAGATGGGTACAAAAGCAACCAAATCACTAGGTCGGAATGGGTTGAAAGTTATAACACATAATGTCAGGGGGCTGAACTCCCCGGTTAAGAGGAGGAAAGTGGAAAGCTTCCTACGACAGGGGACCTACGACATTATAATGCTCCAAGAGACCCACATAAAAGGTCAGGATAAAAAAAAAGGTTAGATTGAAAGGATACAACCAAATATTGCAAGAAAACGCAAAAGAGAAAAGAGCAGGGGTCTTGATAGCAATTCGGGACTCCATAAATGCACAAATTCTAAATACAGAAGCAGACAAGCAGGGGAGATATATCTTAGCGAATACAAAAATCGAAGGGCATCCCCTTGCACTGGCGGCAATATATGCCCCGAATTCGAGCCAGGAAGCCTTTCTAAAGGATACCCTTGACAAGCTGGAACACTTTGCCACCAAGGAGATTGTGATGGGAGGGGATTTCAACATGGCCTGGAACCCTAGTTTAGATAGATCTGGACCGAGACAACATGGTCAAGGCTCTCTGTCAAAAGTCCTTAGACAAAGAATGAATGACCTTGCGCTTGGAAAATGTCTAGCGAAACATGAATGGCACACAAAAGGGCTTCACTTATTTCTCACATGTACACAATACCATGTCAAGGATAGATTATCTATGGGTCTCGGCAGGGTTACTGGGGAAGGTACGACACTCAGAGATAGGCCCCATCTCGCTCTCGGATCATGTGGGCAGACCTCTCAGTGACACAGGGACACACTGGGCTCTGGCGGTGGCACCTCCCAGCAGAAATAATCATAGATCCTGTCTTGGGGAATACCCTTAAAGAACACATAACAGAATTTCCTGCCAATAATGACCTCCCAGGGACATCCAGGGAAACACTGTGGGATGCCTTGAAGGTGGTGACAAGGGTACACATTATAGCTCTCAAGGCACAGAGGGAGAAGCAGAATCGTCAGAGGGAATTTGAGCTGGAGGCAAATATAAGCGCACTACAAGCTGAAATCATACAAAAGTCATCCAATAAATTACAAAAAGCCTTGAGACACGTCCAAGGGCAGCTGGAATCCCTCCACAACAAGAATTTGGAAAGGGACCTATTATATGCAAAGCACTGGTATTATGTCAAGGCGAATAAAGCCGACAAACTCCTAGCTAGGCGACTAAAGTGGAAACAACAGACCCAGGCAGTTAAATCACTGAAAGATGACAAAGGGCAAGCGAAGACACTAACAACAGACATAGGAGACATATTTAAACAATTTTATCAAAATCTTTACTCCTCTGAACATCCGGATAAGGAACAGCAAACGTCCTATCTAAAAAAAGTCCATCTACCAGTAATATCAGAAGAGGAAAAACAGTAACTAGATAGGGATATCACAGTGGAGGGGGTGAATAAAGCAATACAAGACCTCCCCAGCAATAAAGCCCCAGCCCGGACGGCTACACGGCACAATTCTACAAGAAATACAAAGATATACTAGCCTCTGTCCTCACGGCACTGTTTAATACATTAACAGGGAAAGGGAATGTCACACATTCGATGAACGAGGCAAAGGTCCTGATCTTCTACAAGCAGGGAAAGGATCCACAACTCCCTAGCGCATATCGCCCGACAGCATTAATCAACCTAGATGCAAAGCTATACACCAAAATACTTGCTACTAGACTGGCCAGAGTCCTTCCAAACCTGATTCACCAGGATCAATCTGGGTTTGTTCCGAATAGACAAACACACGACAGTATCAGAAGCGTAATCCGCCTGGTGGAAAAAATAGGGATCACGCAATCCCCAGCTCTGGTGCTGGCCCTCGATGCGGAAAAAGCATTCAACTGCGTCGAGTGGTCACTTCTCTTCCATATATTGAGACAAATGGGTATGGGGGAAGCATTTATAAACATGATTCGGGCAAACTATAACTCCCCGTCAATACGAATAGCAGTGAACGGTGGGCTATCCGAGAAAGTTCTAATAGAGAGGGGGACCAAACAAGGACGCTAGCACCTCTACTTTCTGCAATATTTCTGGAACCCCTATTAGCACGAAACAGAGAAATACTGGAAATAAAAGACATAGGGCCTCATTACGAGTCTGGCGGTAACCGCGGCGTAAAACTGCCTAGTTACCACCGGACTCGTATTACCATTCCACCTCCGTGATTCCTGGAATTACCGGGGCATTACAACCCCGGTTTTCCGAGAATCACGGAGGCGGAATGGTGTTAATCCCCATTCCCATCGAGTCCTATGGGACTCGATGGGAATGGGGATCATGGAAACACCGGCAGCATCTCGTAATGCTGCCGGTGTTTCCTCGTCTGCCTGCAGGCGGGCGGTGTTAAACCCGCCAGGTCAGACCTTGCGGGAACATCACCTCCCGCCTGCAGGAGTTGTGATCGCCCGGCATGGAAACAACGGTGGCGGCGGGTTTACCGCCACCGTTGTTTCCATACCGGGCGATTTGTAATGAGGCCCATAGACAAGGCAGGGCAGGCCCATAAGATTGCGGCATATGCAGACGATATGCTGGTGGTGCTGGGAGACCCAGAGAGATCACTCCCGACCCTCATGCAGGAGACAGAAACATACAGATTCTTCTCGGGCTTAAAAATAAATAGACTAAAGTCAGAAATTTTCATTTTAGCAGGGGATAGGGCACATATCCAACAAGTGGCAGCAGCCCTACAATTGAAGGTAGCAAAAAAGGGGGTCAAATACCTGGGAATTACTCTGACAGGGAAAGTAGACAAGCATTATGCCCAAAACTACCCACAACTCCTAGATAAAATCAAACAGGACATAACGAGATGGGACCCACTTTCAATATCATGGTGGGGCCAGATAACGGCAGTAAAGATGACCATATTACCCAAACGTTTGTATATGTTCCAAGCCCTTCCAATCAGGACCCCAGCTGACTTCTTTAAATCCCTCACGAAAGTAATCACAGCATACATATGGTGTATCAAGACACCTAGAGTTTCGAGCGCGGTCATGACGGCACAGAGAAAAGACGGAGGGGGTGCCCTCCATCACTTTGGGAAATATTATGAGCCAGACCAATTATGGGTCCTGAAAAAATAGATACCGGATAAATCAAAGAAAATATGGGCCACACAAGACAGGGCGGTGGCAAAGACGTCCACCAAACATCTCCTATGGATAGGGAAACAACATCAACATCCCAATGTACAAATCAGTGAGATTATGAAAACATCTTTAAGTATATGGGATAAAGCTACCTAGAAGGGAACTTTAACTAAGGACCCCCCTTCATGCCGCTATTTAATAACCCAGAATTCCTCCCGGGAGAGGAGAAAGGGGCATTCCAGAAGTGGGAGAATGCGGCATGTAAAATGGTTGGGGACATGTACCAGACGCAACTTATAAAATAATTTGCCGATTGCATAACACAGCTTGATCTGAACGCCAATGACAGATATAAATATGAACAATTACACCACTGGCTGAACACCCCAATCATCAAAAGTGCAGCGACAAGGGAGCTAACCCTGTTCAAAAAATATATCATGACACACCACAGGGTCCAAGAGATTTGTCTCGGACACCTGTAAATTCCTGAACGCACAGGCTGAGGATGTCAAGTGGACTTACATAAAAAGGTGGGAGAGGACACTTAAAGACATGCTCCCAAAGGAACGTTGGGAGTACATATGGGGGGCGATACCCAAGCTCACGAGAGCCATCCAGACTAGAGAAATGTGGATGAAAATTCTGCTACAGTGGCATTACACCCCAGACAGACTCCACACGATGTACAGTAACCCCAAATAAATGCTGTAGGGAATGTGGAGGGGTGGGAGACTGGAGACATATCTTGTGGGACTGCCCAGTCCCACAGCAATACTGGGGGTACGTAAAGACCCAATGCAGAAAATGTTCCCAGGGGAGGGGAGTTTGGGGGAAGAGGTGTGGTTCTGTGGGCTCTGGAACCCCAAGGATAGACATCTGAATTGGACACAGAAACACAATTTTATGGGTCTACTGATAGGGGTGTGGCTGGAAATAGCGCAAAAATGGAAGCAGAAAGACCCACCAATAGTAATAGACTTGACACGAAGAGGATGGACACACTTAGTCATGGAACATATAACGTACAATATCCAAGGAGAACATGAAACATTTTGAGCAGACTGGGGCATAGTCTTGGAATTCCTTCAAACAGACTACATGGAACAATGGTGCCCACATAAGATAAGGATATTGGCCCTATTCAACTAATGAAGGGAAGGAAACATCTCGAAGAGCAGAGACACTGCCGGTGCACATCTGGGGGTACGGGGGGGGCAAGAGGGGAAGGTTAAGGTTGGTTAAGTTGCATTATATGTTGTATAATTCAATAAAAAATACCGTTAAAAAAAAGAATGTAATGAGGCTTATATAGAGAACATGCCCTGATTTGATAAAGGCGAACCGCCGAAACACGTGTCATCAGAAAGGGCACATTGCAATTCTTGATTAAACACTGCTGATGAAAATTAAATCTGGCGCAGGTCTCCAAGAGTATCTTTTCCCTATACGCTTTTGTCATTTGTGTTACTTAGAGGAATTTGCATGTCACTTTATTTACAAAAGTGGCCTTCAAGTTTCTAGGGGAGCAGTGTGGTGGTACAAAAGATGTTGTGGCTAGTCCCCTTGCATACATTAGTTTGGGGACTGCACCAATGGCACTCATATATGACAGGTTCCCGATAACCACATGAGTGCTGAGAGAGCTTTTCATAGTGACAGCTCTTAAAGCGCCTGCCATTGCAAAATGTGAACAAACAAATTGAAAAAAACATTTCAGTTTCTATTTGAGTGACAGAAATGCAAGTGGGGTAGTTGCAGGCTACATAAAGAACAACAAGAAACAGTCATAAATGACCCTGTCATGCCTTGCACGTCCCCCAGTGCCTTTTCAGACAGGTGCTGGGGAATATTTCTTTTTTCTGCACATTTTAAAGCACATCTTGTTTCTGAATATTAGATGTGTTTTACAATGCCTGAAATACATCGTTATTTGCACAATTGCACAAAGGGGCTGGAATATGGCACCTGGATGTGTGCACCGCGTATGTTTACATTTCCATGGCTTTTGTGAAAACTGTGCCCCTTTCTTTAGTTCAAATGATGGCAAGTTTTCTTTTTGCCTGCCCGGCTCTGGACCAACATGTCTCTGTAAAATGGCAATTGCCTGGTAGTCCCAGCTCTCAATCGGCACCTCCCAAATCTCTTTTTTGGGAAATGGATTGTGCCCGTCCCCTGGTTCTTCCTGATTAGACCCACTTTTAAGTTGGGCAAAAGCAGTGTGCTGCCAGCACTGCCACTGCCAGGTTTTGCTGCTGCTTACTTGCCTGTCAGCATGGTGGTCCTGGCCCTCTGATGCTCTCACCTAGCTCCTCAGACTCAAACTGTTCTCCTTGCACTATTACACCAGGCGGGTTTGGTTGGTTTTATTGGGGAAAGGGATGCGGGGGCAGTCCAGGACTGGATGGCAGAAGGGAGAGAGGCCAATCAAAGGAAAGAAGAGAGGGAATAACGAAGAACAGGGCTCAGAGAACCTATCCCTCTATGGGGTTATAAATATAAAGGAGGAAAGAAATGATATAGAAACAAGGTTGCTATTCACATAGGTAGAGAGCATGGAGACTGTGGGATTTAAGCAGAAGACCAGTAGAATACCCAGAGGAAAAGAATATTTGAGCAGAAACGTGTTCCACTAAAGATAAGAAGGGCGATGCATACTTGAACAGGAGTGTATGTGCTTGCTGATTGACTGACTCACTGACTGACTGAGGTATAGTTCATGGAGCCCCTATGGAGCATCTCCTGCTGGTGGGAGCATTGTTAGGGAAGCCGCGTCACAGTCCTCCATGGAAAACATGATACACTATTTAATTTTGAAGAGCCCGGCATTTACCAAATCTGGGCGTTTTGGCATTTAGTTGCTGTACAGCTGCACCGCTGGAAGGCAGTTTACAAAATGCAGATGTTCCAAATAAGTGATCCCCGATTGGATAGGCACGCCCACCAAAACGTTCTATCTTCTTTTGTTATATAGAGGAGAGACATCTCAAAACCTCTGGATTGCTGGTGACTTGATGCGCTCCAGAAGACAGACCTTAAAACGCATCATGAAATTAAGTAGTATCCTTAAAACCTAAGTGCCTTGTTGGACAACCAGTAAGACAGAGATGTTCTCAGTTTTGGTAATTTGTAAAGCTATTCAGTCATTCAGGCAGAGGCGTTGCTAGGGGGTGACTAAGGGGGCTATAGCCCCTGGTCTTTTGGTTGTAGCCCCGGATAGAATCCCAGGAGCTACAACCAAAAGGCTAGCTAGCCCCGAGTCCCGACAGTCCCAACATTAGCATAGCCCCAGGTCTTGTCCAGACCTAGCAACAACCCTGCATGATTCAGGAATCTGTTCTCTTGTCTTGTGACGATGCTACTAAAACTATGATTGGAATAAAGATCCTAATATTCACAGCTGTCCCCACAGCAGACTAGAACTTCTTGACACAGGAAAAGTAGTCTACTCAGCAGAGAGCACTCACCGTTTTTTTTCCCCGCCAGCCTATTCATGAGGTAGGACTTCCCTTTGCGATACAAGCCCACAATAGTTACTACTACCATGGGCTGGTGAATTCCAGACAAGACATCAAGGGCTTCCTGTCTCAGCCTCAGTTCTCCTTCTGGAGTGCTCTCAAGCAGGCACATGGGATGCGGCATGTTGATCTCTGGTGCCATGGTTCCTCTGGGAGAGCGGAGAAGTACAAGCGACGCAGAGCACTGTGTTGAAAGAAGTCAGAGAATAAAAGAGTTTATAAACGGCAGACAAACTCATCATGATGAATACAATTTGTTTATACTGATTATCGTCGCCCATTAAATGCAAGGTAGGAAAATAAGGGTTGTCACTCTGTAAATTAACCTCTTTAGTGTGGTAATAAAATCATTTGAACTGCACTGCCTGCATTTACAGTGGATCTCGCAACGCCGTGGACCTTCAAGTAATGAGCAGCAGACCGGCCGACCTGAGAACATGGATGGCCAGTTCCTGGCAGGGTAGGGGTTAATTACTCAGTATCTTAATCACATCTGTTGCTTGTTATGATCTAAGGCGTGATTTCCTGGCTTCACGTTTTTTTTAATAGATCAGAACATACATTATTTTGCTTTTTACATCCTGCAATGTCGACGCTTTACAGTTCTAGCCAAGGGTTGCTTTGGACACAGACGTTTCATTCTACAAGACCCTTTTAGACAACATACCCAAACCCTGTAAAGGCGTGCTATTCCAACACTGGCTTTGCGCGCATGGGCATTGAGACTCTCGCCAGTTTTTATGTCTGTAGCCAGAGATGTCATCATATGCCTGACATCAAACCCCCTTCTCATCACACGTAGGAATTGAGAACACTGAAAGTAAATAATATGCAGACTGAAGAAATCCTTTATAATATAACTGGGATATTTCGCATCTATCATCTGGTCACACAGGCTCATAGCGGACCTCACCATGGGCAATACAATTGCCAAGGAAGTGCCTAAGCAGCAAAGAAAAGAAAGTTCAGTGCCCTGACCAGTGATCACTTCCATCCACCTTATGTGCAAGGTTTGGGTAATTCCTCCTATGTAGATCTATTTCCTCAATTCAGTAGATTGAGGCATTTAGGTATTGTCATTCCATGGTTCATACATAGGAGGAACGTCTAGCACTCACTGATTGAATTCTTTGACGCTAACAGCATAATACACAGATTTGTAAAAGCCAACATTTCTTTCTGCTGAGCCAAGTGTGTTAGCATCCTACATTCCAGCAGCTGCCAAAGGTACATACCAAGAGGAGATATTGTCACAATGACACGATGGTCATTGTGGCAACGTTGGAAGCAGAGCAGGCCCTACACCGTTGCTGCCAAGTCTGTCAGAAATGGTGCAGTAACGGTCTCGTTTTTTTCAAGAGTATGCCCTTGGCGCACCATTCATCGAATTTCAGACGCCGTAGGTATACGGACGGTGCGACACAACGCACAGATGATGTTAACCTGCTGCCGGAGAAAGACGCTGTCCTGCACCCATGCTTATCTCCTGTCCCCTGTAAATTTGTCTCCTTTCCTTGTCCTTTCCTGTTAGTCTTCCAGTGTTCCTTGGATCCCCTACACTTCCTTGCGCTCGCCCATTCTTTTAACTTCAAAACCCTTTTGAGACCTTTCCATCCTTCAGCAACAGGATTCTCCACCTTCCTGCATTGGATTTTTTTAGCCATTGACTTTTTCCCCTGGAATTGGGATTTCCTACTGGCTCCAGGCCTTGCCTTGCCCTTTACTCTGTGTTAGGCTGGCAAGGTGGTGGCTGGCCAGGATCAACCCTTTTGTATACTCACTGCCTACACACATGAAGAAAGGAACCCAATATCTCTGAGCCAGGATCCCAACTAAAGCCCTGCGAAAACGGTCAGAAATGTGAGCGCTTTCAATGCCTGCAAGACCCTGAAGAACAGCTGGATTAAAACCAGGAGTTAGTTCGGGCCGTCCTGAATCTTACTTTAGAGGTGCAAAATGTGAAAGCTAAGCTGTTTGTCACAAGAGAACATTTTCCAGTTTAGTTCCCATTAAGTGGACTATCCTTTGGGAAATATGATGGCTCCCCCAAGAAGTTACTTGAATGATTGCATGCATGTACCTTGCATGTCACCTTTAAATCCATTGCCTTTGCTACAGCGAGAGCCAATATCGGATTCATAATTTCCAACCTGGTATGGAAAACCCTTGCACGGGCTACCCCTATAGCCACTTCTAATAGTCCTGAACTGACGGATTACCCAGCATTCTTGGCGGCTATGAAAGCGATGGTCGGAAGGACCGAATTGACCTATGCTGCCCATGAAACCCTCAGAGCCTTGGAAGTTCTAGCACATGTAGCCCATTTCAAGACAGTAGCTGTCGAACCAGGTTTGCCAGAAACCACCCAGTATGCCATCTTCCGGAGAGGACTTAATAAAATCAACTAGTCCCCTGACTTCCCTCAGCTGCTTTTTCCCTCCCTGGCTCTCTCCCATTAACCCCTTTCACTCTTTGCTTCGTGTGACGCATTTTCTTTTCCAAGCGCGTCTTGCATTATTACTGCGTGAATAACATGAGATTCTCCCGGTATTACCCTGATAATGCGAGAACGTCTGAAATTTAACTAGCTCCCAAGGCCACATACAACTTCCCAACTTCACATGTCCTCTTTCTCCCTCCCCACCTCTAGCCTGATGTGATTTGATCATTTTCCTCCTCCAAATAGCTTTTTTTGCACTTTTCATTTTCACATTCCCCCTGAAAATTGTGGCTTTTCATTTCTGAATAGTCTCTCTCCTGCAAAGCACCATGAGAAATATAGCTATATTTTTTAAAGAAGTGGGCACCCGCTTCTCTGTCAAATATTGAACAGACTACTGGACAGAATAACTCCAAGCCTGTCCCGCAAATTAAGTCAACGCTTCATGGCCAAGTTGTTTCTTATTTGTTCAATTTCCTCCAGCAGTTTTTGTGCTTCGGCTTGATACAATTTGGACTTTTTCTCTATGGTAAAATTAATGGTAAGAGGCTGAAAACTGTTTTTTTGCTTTCTTACTAACTTTTTCGTTTCTTAATAAATCCTCCCCATAACTTACTGTCTGGGGGGGGGGCATGCGACTAACATTTTTTTTGTTGTTTTTTTTGGAAAGTAGCCAAATACATCAAAAGTAATTAGCAATAGAATTTTCATATGTCCTATGGCTCATCCCACTAACCTTAACTGTAATGCAGTGATCGCTGCACTATAATATATAAGTGTTGATTTTGGGTAATGTTTTTATTTTACGATTTTTGTAACGCTTGAAATTGAGGTCATTGTATGTCCTACAGACATAGTTCTGGTATCATTCCGTTCCACATTTAGTGAACGTTAATGGTATGCTGTCCAAATCTGCAATTCCTAAGGCATTGGGCGTTTATTCACTGATGATGTTGTGTATATGTGACGATTTTGTGTAACTTTGTTTTTTTGTAACGCTTTAAATTGGGGTTATTGTATACCCTACAGAAATGGGTCTTGTGTAATTCCATTCCACATTACACCCACTTTAATGGTCTACTATCCTAACTACAATTCCTAAGGAGTTTGAAGTCCATTCACTGGTGTTCTGTCATGATCCCAGTCAGTGAGCATGGTCCTCATTCAGGTATTCAGACTAGGCAGGGAACATTATATCAGTCAACAGGTCGAAGGGGTCTAAGTGTATATTTAAGCCCCACATTATGTAAGGAAAACCAAACTTCCTTAAAGAGATGGGAGCAGATCCTGAATAAATGTTCACTATATCTCATTCTATTGACCATCGAGGAGTTATCCAAATCTCTGTCAACTATCAACCAGGAGATTGAGGAGGTTACACAACAGCTATCTAAGTTAAAAACCGGAGATCAACTGAAAACAATACTAGAGGATACTAAGAATAAACTAGACTCATACAAGAGGGACATAGAACAACGTAAAAATAAGGAAGTTCCGCAGAGATACCTTAGATTACGCAAGGGATATTGTCTATTCATGGCAAGAATTCTACCAAAACTCAAGACCAAACCCCAATAGACCGACAAGACCACAAGGAGCCACAAACAGTACAGAAAGCAGCGACGCAACAAGTGGGGAGACAGAAAACATCAACAGAACTCCTGTCACAAGTCCTACAAGACCAAGAACAACTGAAGGTACTCATTTGACACCTCCAGGACCCTCCACAGCCACAATACCTAAAGTCCCTTTTTTAGAAGGAAACAGACCCGCAGAGGGAAAAAGAAAGCAAAGACAGAAGAACAATTAACAGAATCAATTGTCTTGAACATTTCTTCCAAAACACTGACCAAAAGCCAAACTGACACATTGAACTTAGGTCTTTCTTTTATCCCTACCAACAACACTAGCTACTTTGAAGAAAAGGTGAACCTCTTCAAACTAATCAGAAAGATGGAACTAAAATTTTTCTTCGATGGGCTTCCAGACACAAAACAACAACGACCTAAATCAGATGTTTTTAGAGATGAAAAATAGAAGCACATTCCATCCCCATATTAACCATCCCATCATAAATGTGTTTAACGTGAAAACCAAAAAGGACCTCAAATGGCTAAAATACAGTAATCTTAGGAAAATGAATATCAGGAGTCACCAGCTTAAACTAATCAAGGAATTGTCGCAGTACAATACAGTCACATTGAAACCTGCAAACAAAGGTGGGGCATTGGTACTAATGGACACCCAATTCTATAATGAAGGTTGCCTCAGACTCTTAGAAGATCAACAGACATACTTAGTCCTGGACAATGACCCCATCACAAACATTAAATTGGTTATTAAGAGGAAACAGTTGACAAAGCTTATGATTTGGACTGGATATCGGAATCAACTAGTGACTTCCTGATTAAGAAATTCCCTATAACACCAGTGTTTTATGCATTGCCTAAAGTTCACAAAAACCTCAATAATCCACCATTTCGACCGATAGTGGCCGGGACTGAGAGCCTCTTTCACCCGCTAGCGCTCTATCTGGATAAGGCTCTACAACCTCTTGTACAGAAGACCACTACTTACCTTAAAGATACAGCACACTTTTTACAACTACTCAGTGAAATCAAGACAGAAGAAACAAATTTGATCCTGTTTACATTAGACGTAAACAGCTTATACACATCCATACTCCACGAAGAAGGAATAGAGGCTCTGAAGTGGTTCCTCCTTAGACAAAATGAAACTCTTATACATAAGGTATTTGCAATAGAATTGATTAGGATCATCCTTTACAACAATTATTTCAGATTTAATGGCACATTCTATTTCAAAATATCTGGTACGCCATGGGCTCCTCCATAGCACCATCTTACGCGAACATCTTTATGTTTTACTTTGAACACAGTATGGAAAAAGAACCCTGGAAAAGTAATATTATATTTTGGAAACGGTTCATCAATGTCATTTTTGGCATTTGGCAAGAAACAACAGAAGAACTACAGGAATTGTTTGCATACCTCAACCAATGCCAGGAAGGCATCACATTTACACTGTCTATTGGGAAACCTAGCATCCATTTTTAGGATGTACAAGTGAAAAGGAACAATACAGAATGTATTACTAACATCTACAGAAAACCTACCGACGTAAACAGTGTGCTACATTTTGGAAGTTTTCACCCTCTCCACCTTAAGGACAATTTACCATTTAGCCAATTTCTACAGTTAAAAAAGATTACATCAGACTCTATCCTATTACAAACAGAACAGACGATTATGAAAGAAAGTTTTAAGAAAAGAGGAAAGCTATACACCGGACGGACACAATAACCAGAGAAAACCTACTCAAAGATCGACCCAAGAAAGACACTACAAGGCTCATCCATACTCTCAAGTATTCCAGCCAAAGCTACCAAGTTAAAAGAATAATCAACAAAAATTTGGATCTTATAAGATCAGACCCGAACCTTAATAAATTATTTCCAGAACCACCCATGCAGGCATACAAGAGGGGAAACATTTTTAGAGACAGACTCATAAGAGCTGAAAGACCAAAGAAAACACCCTGAAAAGACAAAAGAAAGGGACATATGCTTGTCTAAACTGTCAACATTGCTCAAATCTGATTAAAGGGGATCACATTAGACATCCCCATAGTGGAAAGAAAATAATGCTGACATATTTTGCAACCTGCGAAAGTAAATATTTGATCTATGCATTAAAATACCCATGTGGCAAGTACTATGTGGGGAGGACTGCTCATGTAACGCTCACCTGATTCCCGTAGAGGCGCCGGTCTTGACTGGGCGTATACCGTATCTTCTAAGGTGATGTGTAACACACGGCTGGCTCTTTGGGCTGGACCCCTGTGCACTGTATGTCTGACTTGAAGGGTAAGGTGTCTGCAGATAGAAAATAGGGATTAATGAACTGGGTTATTGAATGTCTCTCTCTTCTTCCCTTTCTCTTCTCCTGTAGGACCCCAAAGGTTAACGCGCTCACCTTAGGTAAGTGAACGCCGTGCTCTCCATCTGCTTCGGAGCAGGGTGCTGAAACCAGTTTCCTCACTGGATAAGGGAAGCAGGCCTCTTGACTTCAGAGGACTGCTGTCCGTCGTTTTCTTCACGCACGGTAAGTTTCGAGTAATTCAAATGTCTTTAAAAGTCTTTAGTAATGTTGTATCTTGTTTTGCAGGGTTCCGGCGATGGCGAAGATGGAGCCCGTGTGATGAATAAAAGCGCCTTGAAGCACGTAAGTAAGCACTTGCTGCCTGCTTCACGGCGCGCTCTAACTGTCTTTTTCCTTTGCAGGTATAAGTTCGGAGTGGCTGCAGGGTGCCCGAATACCCACTGGGTTAGATGTGAAAGGAGTAATGGCTCGTGAGTATTTAAGTTCCCCAAAGTCTTTAAACGCACCTTGTTTTATCTTTCAGATGCGGGATGCAGCGCTGAAGGCCTCCGGAGCGTGCGCAGAATTGGTAAGCTTTTGTCTTTCAGATGCCGGAATGCAGTGCGAGGCGTTGATGACAGCCGATGGATCAGGTAAAAGGAGCGCTGTCACTGAAGACCGTAATGCTAACCTGTTCTTTCTTGTCTTTATAGGTGTTGCTGAAGACTGGATTCAGGATGGAAGCCTTTTTCCTTAGGCCCAGGATCAGATGCAGAAGACACGATGAGCGTTCTGCTGCAGAGGATGCAGAATAACACAAAGCAAGATTCATCCATCGGGTGTGGTTTAAATAGCCTCCTGTAGTGCTTAGGTGTCTCCTTCCACAGCCACGCCTAGGAAAGAAAAGAGTCCCTGCTTTCCAGAAGAGTTCCAGGGTTCTGAACCTAGGGAGTGGCTCCTGCCCCACCCAACAGGAAAAGTAGTCCCGAACAGAAGAGGATCAGAGGCTCAACTGGCAGGTAAGTAAGCAGCATGGTCTGCCGCAGGTAACTCCACCCAAGCATTATGAGCCCGGCGCTTCCAGCGCTGGGACTGGGCACATTTATGAGCCTGGCGCCACCGGCGCCAGGACAGAGTCCAAAAGGTCCCAATTGGGACCGGCTGGCGCTCGGAACCTGGGTTATGGGTCTGCTTCCAAGGGAGTTGGGCAAGTCCTGACCTCTTGGAAGCAGAGATCATGACAGTACCCCCCCTCAAGGCCCCTCCCAAACCGGGCTTCTCCGGGGGTTTGGGTTTGTCAGGAAATGTTCGATGAAATTTTTTGATTAGGCGAGGAGCGTGGACATATTCAGCAGGTTCCCAGGATCTCTCTTGGGGGCCGTAGCCTTTCCAGTCAATTAGGTAAAATAGTTTAGATTTGGAGATCTTGGAGTCCAGAATGCTTTTGACTTCAAACTCGAGTTCTCCATCAACTAGGATAGGTTTTGGAGATTTAGTTAGTCGGGTTTGAGGTTGCACGGGTTTTAATAGAGAGACGTGGAAGACCGGATGAATCTTCATGTGCGGGGGCAAGTCCAACTTGACCGCTACTGGGTTTACTATGGTAGTGATGGAATAGGGACCAAGGTATCTTGGGTTGAATGTACGTGGCCCTTTTAGAGGTAGATATTTGGTAGATAACCAGACTTGATCCTCTACTTGATATTGAGGGGCTTCCTTCCGATGTTGATCTGCTCCTTTCTTGTATTGTTCTTTAGCCCTTTGAAGGTGAGAAACAGCTTCCTTAAAGGCTTGGGTGATTGTAGCATGCAGGTATTCTACTGCTGGTGTTTCAAGATCTTGGAGGGGATCCAACTCCGAGGTTCGAGGGTGACTGCCGTATAAAAGAAAAAACGGGGTTTTCCCAGTTCCCGAATGGACAGAGTTATTGTAGGCATATTCGGCTATCCAAAGTATGTCTTTCCAAGTTTTTTCAGTTTGTTGCAGCATGCAGCGTAAATACTGTTCCAGAGTTTGATTGGTCCTCTCGGTTTGTCCGTCGGTCTGAGGGTGGTGACTGGTCGATAGTCTCACATCAATTTGAGCCGACCGACAGCAACTTCGCCAAAAATGAGAAATAAATTGACTACCACGATCCGATATTAGAACCGAAGGAAAACCGTGCAGTCGGACGATGTTTTCCAGAAATTCACGGGCCAGAGTTGCTGCTGTTGGCAAGCCTTTGAGCGGAATGAAATGCGCCATCTTGGAGAATAAGTCCACGATTACTAGAATCGTATTGTATCCGGAGCATGGAGGTAGATCGGTGATGAAGTCCATAGAAAGCGTATGCCAAGGGCGAGGTGGGATGTCAATAGGGCGTAAGAGGCCTGCTGGTCTTTCCTTTTGACTCTTGTTTTGGGCGCATACTCCACAGGACATTATAAAGTCTCTGATATCTTTTTTCCAAGACGGCCACCAGAAGTAGCGCTTGATCTTTTCTGAAGTCTTGGTCATACCGGGATGTCCTTCCATTAAAGAATCGTGATAACAAGAGATTACTTTTTTCTGTAAATCTGTGCTGGGCAGGTATAATCGTTCTTGGAAATACAACAAGTTGTCCTTTACTGCAAAGTCCTTTCCCTTTAAAGGCCAATTCTGTATGTCTGCTGGAGTTACAAGTTGCCTGGCTTTATCCTTAACTTCCTCTATGGATTGTGTGGCGATTACACCCAGGATTCTTTTTTCGGGAATGATAGGTACAGGTTTAGGGTTGATCAAGTGTTCTTCCACTCCCATTCGAGAAAGGGCATCGGCTTTACCGTTTTTTGTACCGGGTCGATAGGTAATTATAAAGTCAAATTCGGCAAAGAATAATGCCCAACGAAGTTGTCTAGAGGATTGGGCTTTTGCAGTTTTCAAATATTGCAGGTTTCGGTGATCCGTAATCACAGTAACGGTGTGTCGGGCCCCCAGCAGATAATGCCGCCAAGCCTTAAAAGCAGACTTGATAGCCAGAAGTTCCTTGTCAGTAATCGTGTAATTGATTTCAGGAGGCGAGAATTTGCGGGACCAAAATGCCACAGGATGCAACTGATTGGTTACCGGGTCCTTTTGTGATAGAACTGCCCCCATGGCAAGGCTTGAAGCATCAGTTTCCACGATGTAGGGGAGTTCGGGGCAAGGGTGTTTTAAGATTGGTGCAGAGATAAATTTAGTCTTCAAATCCTGGAAAGCTTGTTCCGCCTCGGTAGACCATTCAAAACGATTGTTTTTCTTTAACAAGGCAGTGATGGGCTGGACTATTCGAGAAAATTCGGGGATAAACCTACGGTAAAAGTTAGCGAAGCCTAACATGCTTTGCACACCTTTTACGGAGAATGGTGATGGCCATTTGAGAATTGCATCGACCTTCTGTGAATCCATTTGTACTCCGCTAGGTGATAATATGAATCCCAAGAATTCAACTTCAGTCACGTTGAAAACACATTTTTCCAACTTAGCGAAAAGTTTGTGTTGACGCAATCTTTCGAGGACCATTTTTACGTGTTTCCGATGTTCAGATTCCGATGAAGAATAAACGAGGATGTCGTCAATGTAAACAACAACACACACATCTATGAGCTCTCTGAGGACATCGTTCATAAAATATTGAAAGGCGGCCGGGGCATTGCAAAGTCCAAAGGGCAGGACCTGATATTCAAATAGTCCATATTTGGTGCGGAAGGCCGTCTTCCATTCATCGCCCTCCTTTATTCGAACCAAATGGTAGGCTCCTCTAAGGTCCAACTTTGTATATATGCATGCTTTTCTGACCTGGTCCAAGAGTTCAGGGATCAAAGGTAACGGATATCTATTCTTGACAGTGATCTGGTTCAGGGAGCTATAATCTATACAAGTTCTAAGGTCTCCTTCCTTTTTTGGAACGAAGAACAAAGCTGAAGAAGCAGGGGTCTTGGAAGGACGAATAAACCCATTTGCCAGGTATTGATCCAGGTATTGACGAAGGTGAAGGTTCTCAGGCTCGGTGAGGGCATAAATTCTACTACAAGGAGGAGTAGATCCAGGTATCAGGTCTATCTGGCAGTCATAAGACCTATGAGGAGGTAGAGAATTAGCCTGATCCTTCCGGAAAACATCTTGGTATTCTTGGTATTCGGAAGGTAACTGGGGAGTCGTCTCTGAAGAAGTAGCTGCCAGTGCAACACCAGGTGGAGGATGACAAGTAGAGACACATTCTGGAAACTGGACCGTTCTTGCTCGCCAATCGATCAGAGGATTGTGTTTCTCTAACCAAGGAATTCCTAGAATAACCTGAAACTGAGGGGCCTTGATCACATCGAACACGATCTTCTCATGGTGTCCATCTTGACTTACGAGCGTCACTTCTTGAGTGGTATGCGTTACTGGTCCGGAGGCTATCTCCGTTCCATCCACCGTATTAATGACGTCCTTTACAGCCTTGGGACAAAGAGTTAGATTCATCCTCAAAACCATTGCATGATCCACATAATTGCCGATGGCACCGCTGTCGACGTAAGCTTCAATTGCATGTAATCGATCCGGATTATCAGGGCTAATGAGGACCATAGGTATCACGAAATGCGAGGTCACAGAACTGGTTTTCACGCTCGGCAAGAGGACCTCTATTCTTGTCGGGCGAGGTCGTTTCCCTGCTCAGAGTTTGTAACTTTGGTAACTGCAGCTCCTACTGCCTTCTTGGCAGGTTTCACCGGACAGTCTCGAAGAAAGTGCCCTGAGTTTCCGCAATAGAGGCATTATTGCAACTGTTTTCTTCTTTCCCGCTCCTTTTGTGTTAGAGGACCTTTCAGGCCCCCTATTTGCATGGGTTCCCCGGAGTCTACTCCTTTGGAAGGAGTTGGCGGTTTGGAAAATACTCGAGCATCAAACTTGGAACGATCAGCCTTCCTGTTCTGCAGTCTGTGATCTATTTGAACAACTAAATCTATATAGTCCGAACAATCTTGTGGGGGATTCACTACTTGGGCTAACACATCTTTGAGCTCTCCACGTAGACCTCTATAAAACAGCGTAATCCTTTTGTCCTCAGGCCATTGAGTTTCCACTATCAGTCTGTTGAAAGATGCAATATAAGCCAAAAGGTCTTGATTACCTTGTCGCAACGAAAGAAGCTCATTGTCCAAAGCCTGCCCCTGTGAATGTCTTGCGAAAAGTTTTTCCATACTGAGCTGAAAAGCTTGAAAATCATGGAGGACCGGATCATCTTGATTTACTAGAGGGATCGACCAGTCTGCCGCATTACCACTAAGGTACGAAAGCACGAAAGCTACTTTAGCCTGATCAGTTGGAAATGCTGCTGGCCGGCATAAGAAATGCAACCGACACTGATTGATAAATACTGCAAACCTCTTTGGGTCACCAGAAAATCGTTCGGGCGGAGCCAGAGGTACATTCCCAGGTAGGTTGATCTGCACTGGACTCATAGAGGATGTAGAAGGAAGATTTCCCCCAGATGCGGGTAACGGGGTCTGTCCGGCTTGTGACTGTAGCAATTGCCTAGCGAGATCATCTGTTCGCTCCTTGGAAATAATCAGTTCCCTTTTTAGAGCGTTGGTTTCCTGACGGGCTGCATGCACTTCTGCCCTTAGTTCCCCAAGCAACTGGGCTAGCTGGTCGGTACCCGAGGTTTCCATAGCGCCTGGACGGGAGTTTTGTGGTAGGCTTTGTGTTCTGTAACGCTCACCTGATTCCCGTAGAGGCGCCGGTCTTGACTGGGCGTATACCGTATCTTCTAAGGTGATGTGTAACACACGGCTGGCTCTTTGGGCTGGACCCCTGTGCACTGTATGTCTGACTTGAAGGGTAAGGTGTCTGCAGATAGAAAATAGGGATTAATGAACTGGGTTATTGAATGTCTCTCTCTTCTTCCCTTTCTCTTCTCCTGTAGGACCCCAAAGGTTAACGCGCTCACCTTAGGTAAGTGAACGCCGTGCTCTCCATCTGCTTCGGAGCAGGGTGCTGAAACCAGTTTCCTCACTGGATAAGGGAAGCAGGCCTCTTGACTTCAGAGGACTGCTGTCCGTCGTTTTCTTCACGCACGGTAAGTTTCGAGTAATTCAAATGTCTTTAAAAGTCTTTAGTAATGTTGTATCTTGTTTTGCAGGGTTCCGGCGATGGCGAAGATGGAGCCCGTGTGATGAATAAAAGCGCCTTGAAGCACGTAAGTAAGCACTTGCTGCCTGCTTCACGGCGCGCTCTAACTGTCTTTTTCCTTTGCAGGTATAAGTTCGGAGTGGCTGCAGGGTGCCCGAATACCCACTGGGTTAGATGTGAAAGGAGTAATGGCTCGTGAGTATTTAAGTTCCCCAAAGTCTTTAAACGCACCTTGTTTTATCTTTCAGATGCGGGATGCAGCGCTGAAGGCCTCCGGAGCGTGCGCAGAATTGGTAAGCTTTTGTCTTTCAGATGCCGGAATGCAGTGCGAGGCGTTGATGACAGCCGATGGATCAGGTAAAAGGAGCGCTGTCACTGAAGACCGTAATGCTAACCTGTTCTTTCTTGTCTTTATAGGTGTTGCTGAAGACTGGATTCAGGATGGAAGCCTTTTTCCTTAGGCCCAGGATCAGATGCAGAAGACACGATGAGCGTTCTGCTGCAGAGGATGCAGAATAACACAAAGCAAGATTCATCCATCGGGTGTGGTTTAAATAGCCTCCTGTAGTGCTTAGGTGTCTCCTTCCACAGCCACGCCTAGGAAAGAAAAGAGTCCCTGCTTTCCAGAAGAGTTCCAGGGTTCTGAACCTAGGGAGTGGCTCCTGCCCCACCCAACAGGAAAAGTAGTCCCGAACAGAAGAGGATCAGAGGCTCAACTGGCAGGTAAGTAAGCAGCATGGTCTGCCGCAGGTAACTCCACCCAAGCATTATGAGCCCGGCGCTTCCAGCGCTGGGACTGGGCACATTTATGAGCCTGGCGCCACCGGCGCCAGGACAGAGTCCAAAAGGTCCCAATTGGGACCGGCTGGCGCTCGGAACCTAGGTTATGGGTCTGCTTCCAAGGGAGTTGGGCAAGTCCTGACCTCTTGGAAGCAGAGATCATGACAGCTCATAAAGCTAGAGAACGATGGACAGAGCACAAGTCAAATATAAGAACGGGAAACATAAAGTCCTCAGTGTCCACACACTTCAAAGAGAATGGACATAACAATGCGCAACTACAATGTGCGATACTTGAAGTGATGCGAACATCGGCAAGAGGAGGATACATGGCTAAAAGATTGGCCCAAAGAGAACTATATTGGATACACAAACTGGATGCAATGACCCCATTGGAACTCAATGAGGATTACTATTTGGGACCCTTCCTTTAGAATATCAATAAGCAACTTTGTATATCCTTGGGAGGACGATAGAGAGCATGGTTGTTGATCAGATTCATCAAATAACCCTCTTACTACATGTAGCAGAAATATCGATAAAAAAATCCATTTTGGATGAGTGTATTTTCTCTTAGAGAAAGAATGGGAAAATGATACATATTTCAGAGTATACGTCTCAATTGCGAGATAGAAGGGAAATGCTGTAATCCTTTTTCAAACTAAACTACCAATATGATTGTTTATTACATGTCACTTTTGAAAGTCTAAAATGAAAACAGATTGACTATGTTGGTAAAACCCATTTAAGGTAGATTGTAAGTCTCCACGAGACAGAGAGTTAATGCAATCTGAATTTCTATGCTTAAAGTCAATGTATGATTACTCCTAATCAACAACATTGCCATACAGGAACTACATTCCCACACAATAGAGTGTAAGTCCCCTTTGGGACTACAGAGAGTTAATGTCTATTTTTAACTATTCAATACTTTAGTGACATCTATGCCTAAAAACTTAGACACCGTACTGAGAAAACTGGAGTTCTGCTTGGGTGATGGCCATTCTATATCCTATACACCAACTTTCAGAAGATTTACCTTTAACTCTCGTAAGCAGACCTAACTTGTTACGAATAGCAACGTCACGGTACATTATTACGTAATGACATCACAAATTGACCCTATATTTTTTTTAAATGGTATAACTACACCAGACACTCGAAATTGGGGCCCTGAACGTATTTAGCCCAACCTTTATTAGCGAATTCTGGTTGAAATCAACACTTACGACCTGACACTGTATAAATAAATGTTATACACACGATCTACACCGGGCACATCCTTGCTTTTTAGGATACCCACTACTTTAGTATTTATATCAATACTCAATCACGGGAGTACATTTTTATGGTACAGTTATAAGAATCTTTCTTCAGTTCCAAGCGGACGCATGTTTGTTTAGATTAGAGACGTCATAACACGTTGAACAAGTGATGACGTCACTAGTGGGCGCCGCTTTAAAAGATGGCCATTTTGTGGGCAATATGAATCGAGGTATGGCCAGGAGAGGACCTCTTTCTTACCTACAGCATAAGAGATTGGTAAGTGATAGCAAACATTTTTTTAGCCATCTGGATGAACCTACCTTTGGGAATAGAGAGCCTAACAGCCTCTTGTCCTTTCTTTCTTTTACCTTTTTTAGAAAACTCGTATCTTTCTGAATTCAGACTGAAATTACTTCCATTCCAGTCTTAAATTGCCTCCCACCAGTTTACAAACTTGACTTAAAAGACAAAAGGAGGGTAAGGAACACATTTTACTTGGACTCCCAATTTTGTATTTACAGGGTAAGTACGTCCAAACCCAGATTATTTAATATGACATTCTTAATTAAGAGTCTTTAATTATATATATATATGATACAACCCTTATGCCTGTATTACAGGGACAGACAGATAACTGTATAGTTTATTGTTCTACTTGGAGAACTTCTTTCACAGACCTCTAAAACAGATTATATGAATAGAGATGGCTATGCTCCAGTTAGTGTTGTGGACTCAGAGGTCACCTGCTCAAACTACTTATGCACAAATCACAACAAATAAAACTTCTGTACCTTTTATAGAAAAAAAATAGATATTAGTTCATACAAAAATGATATGTTATACCTTGTGAATATGAATGGATTATCACTGGAAAAGATAACTGAATGTTTTTTTTTAAATTTATCTCCAGATGTGATTGTAATAGAGAAATATGGCCCTGAAGAAGAGATGTTATCTCAAAACGCGTTGGGCCTTGTTTTGAAAAATTAAACTACGAATGAAGAAATCAGAGACTTTAAGTGATCATTGAAAAATTATTTGTGGTTCTATCACAAACCTTTCTTGAAGTACTTGACCT
The DNA here is from genome assembly GCF_040938575.1 of Ambystoma mexicanum. Lineage (NCBI taxonomy): Eukaryota > Metazoa > Chordata > Amphibia > Caudata > Ambystomatidae > Ambystoma > Ambystoma mexicanum. The sequence goes on from NC_090932.1 coordinate 127,410,719, forward strand.
ATATAACACACACTGTGTTAAAATACAACCTTGATTGTTTAGCTCTATTCTTAAGCTTATGAAAGTGTGCAGGGGATGTGAGTTCCTGCATAGGGCATTTACACCATTCACAGAATATGCTTTCATAGACTCTTGTGATGTTTTACAGTACTTTCATACACGAAACATGGCCGCCACAAGATCCATTTACAAATTGCAGCACGTTCTATGCATATTGCAGAGGGAGCTACTTAAGCCCCGCCTCCGCTGGAATGCGCGCTTAACGTCTGCTCCGCTGACAGCGGGTAACACTACAGGCGTTTCTCCTCACAGAACCTATAAAAGGAGAAAATAGAGACATTAGCTTCACAGAAAACTACAGAATACTATAGTTAATAAAAAAGACTTACCTGACCGAAGTAATCTCTGAAGCAGTTATCTTCAGTCAGAAGTTTCACTCACAGCTGCAGCATCTTCAGTCAGCAGTTTTCGCTCGTAGCCGCAGGATCTTCAGTCAGCAGTTTTCGCTCGTAGCCGAAGCATCTTCAGTCAGCAGTTTTCGCTCGTAGCCGCAGCATCTTCAGTCAGAAGTTTCACTCACAGCTGCAGCATCTTCAGTTAGCAGTTTTTGCTCGTACCCACAGCGTCTTCAGTCAGAAGTTTAATTCACAGCCGCAGCATCTTCCAAAGGTACTTTTCCTCAGCTTTCCGAAAACCTGCAGAAAACACAAGAGGTATTTAATTTACAAACAAACTTAAAGGGATGGTCTAGTAAAAATGTTTATTTAAAAAATAGATAGGCAACATAAAAAAAATACTAGCATTCTCCGTTTTAAAACTTCCTATGTAAAATTTTGAGCTATTCAAGCTCAAAATTCGCAAAAGCAAGCACATGGGCGCATCCATTTTGTGAAATGGATGCCCCGCCTGTGCTGGCTTTTGCTTTTGCGGCACTAATGAAGGAAAAGCCAGCCAGCTGTAGTAAACAAAAGCTACCGCTGGGTGGCTTTCCCTTCATTAGTGCTGTAGGCGGAGGACGGGGACCGGAGACCAGAGCAGGAAAGCTGCAGCTGAATCTCGGTAAGTGCTATTTATTTTTTTTTTTTTTAAATAAGCACTAGCTGCGTTTTTTTTTCTACGTTATCCGGGCTGGAGGAGCCCGGAAAACTTAGAAATAAAACCGCAGCTTTAAAAACGTTGTATTTATGTTTGCGGTCGCTTTTGAAGCGACCGCAAACATAAATACAACGTTATTGTGTTGGAAAACGCTGCGTTTTTTCTTTCCAAGTGTCTCAGGCTCCTCCGGCTCGGAGGAACCTGAGAAACTCAGAAAGAAAAAAACGCAGCGTTTTCAAACACAACCGCGTGTGTTTCTGCCTGCTGTGGCTTTCACTTTGGGTCTCCGGTGCTCCCCTGGAACACAATGCGGTTATGTTTACATGCCGCGTAGTGTTTCTACCTGCAGCTGATTTCCCATTTGGGGCTCTAGACCGAAATGGGAAATGCTAAATGCTGCGTTGTGCCTGCCTAAATCTGCTTTCCCATTTGGGGCTCTCGGGCTCCCCGTGGGGAGCCCGAGAACCCCAAATGGGAAAGCAGATTCAGGCAGAAACAACGCGGTTGTTTTCCGAAATGCCGCGTTGCTTCTGCCTGAATCTGCTTTCCCATTTGGGGCTCTCGGGCTCCCCGTGGGGAGCCCGAATGCCCCAAATGGGAAAGCAGATTCAGGCAGAAACAACGCGGTTGTGTTGGAAAACGCTGCGGTTTTTCTTTCTGAGTTTCTCAGGCTCCTCCGAGCCGGAGGAGCCTGAGAAACTTGGAAAGAAAAACCGCAGCGTTTTCCAACACAATAACGTTGTATTTATGTTTGCGGTCGCTTCAAAAGCGACTGCAAACATAAATACAACGTTTTTAAAGCCGCAGTTTTATTTCTAAGTTTTCCGGGCTCCTCCAGCCCGGAAAACTTAGAAAAAAAAACGCAGCTAGTGCTTATTTTTTAAAAAAAAAATAAATAGCACTTACCGAGATTCAGCTGCAGCTTTCCTGCTCTGGTCTCCGGTCCCCGTCCTCCGCCTACAGCACTAATGAAGGGAAAGCCACACAGCGGTAGCTTTTGTTTACTACAGCTGGCTGGCTTTTCCTTCATTAGTGCCGCAAAAGCAAAAGCCAGCACAGGAGGGCCTCCATTTCACAAAATGGATGCGCCCATGTGCTTGCTTTTGCAAATTTTGAGCTTGAATAGCTCACAATTTTACATAGGAAGTTTTAAAACGGAGAATGCTAGTATTTTTTTTTTTATGTTGCCTATCTATTTTTTAAATAAAGTTTTTTACTAGACCATCCCTTTAACAGTTAAAAAGAAAAGATGTTTAATAAAAAGTTATGTACCTAAAGGTTCTTCAAGTTTTCACCTCACAGTTGTTTTGACGCTCTTCCTTGAAGGCTGCAGTTACTCCGTATTGGTGAACTTACGTGTTAAACATATTTTTTTTCTCATCCTGAGTAACTCTGCAGCCATCCACAGCCATAATTCTTTTCACAAATTCAGAGAAACTGGAAAAAAAGAGAAAAAGAGCAAATTATTAGAAAGAGAGATCTCTCCAACGTAGGAATCAATTCAAGCCCTTCAAGATTACAGTATTTTCACCAGCTAACTTATGCAAAGACTCATCCTTAAAGTATAGACATTTCAAGGTAAGATGATATAGAGTACATCAGCTATCCAAGTTACCATTGTTCCTTCATCTCAACGTGCCCCTGTAGAAAAGCAGGATGGAGAACTCCACAATAAATAAACACAGGTGAAAAGGGAGGGATTACTGTTACGCTCACATGGTATCCACAAGAACGCCACCCAGCCCTGGTTGGATGATTTTAACTCTCGAACCCTCTCCCGGTCCCTTGGTAAGGCCTCTGTTTAAAGATGGGTCTGCAATATAGGAGAGCTGGATTCAATACCAGATTGTCTTTATGTTTTCCCACCTCCCTTGGCCTCAACTCCTTCCTCCCCCTTGGGCCTTCTCCTCACCTTAATATTGTAAGAGGTGGATTCTCCGTCCTGCTCATCGTGGCAGGGGCGCGTAGATGTGGGGGGTGAGCAGTGACCAAGTTACTTCACTGGTGCAAGCCCCACTGTGGGAATCCAGGCCTGCTGCGACTCCGTAGGTTTGCTGCTTTACAGTCTTTATATGCAGTTCTTATGTTCCTCTTAGTTCGAATAATGATGTCTTGCTTCTTTCCTTTTAGGCTTGGAAAGGTATTTTGGTGTTGTCATGCAGTTTGAAGATGAGCATGGGCCGGTAGGCGAAAGCGCGGTGTGCGCGATGCTGTCCAGTGAGTAATGCACGATGCGTGGCGCTGTTTCGCCTTTTATATTGCTAACCTGTGTCTTTTCTCTCCTTGCAGGTTGCGATGTTCCTCGCCGAGCGTCGTAATGTTCCAGCAATGATACTGACCAGGAGATGACTACCCAGGTAAGAATTGTGTGGCTTTCTTCATTCGGGAGGAAACGTGGGTAAACGTTTACTAATGCTGTCTTTCTTTCCCCTCTTTCCAGGTTATGGTATTCCAGGATGCATGCGGTGCCGGATGATGGAGTTAGTACCTTCAGGTGAGTGGAACTGAAGTCAGCGATGGAATGAAGACAGGATACTGCTCCAGGTAAGTTTCATAGTGTGCTTTCTCTCTCCGCAGGTCCTTGGTTTCAGGTAAACTGGCATTTAAGAACTGGACATGGTGAGCGTTACGCTGCCCACAGCAGAATAACGCAAAGCATGTTCTGCTGTTTGGGTGTGGTTTAAATAGTCTCAGGTAAACTAGTCCAGGTCAAATAGTCCCAGGCCTGCCACACCCAAAGTAGTCTAGGTAAAGTAGTCCCAGGCCTACCACACCCAAAAGACTAGACCGCATAGCTCAGTTCCTTGTAACTGAGCTATGTGTGTGCCTCCATGTTGGCTGAACCCCCCCAAGTTAAACAGTCCCAAGTAAATAGTCCCATTCTAATGTTTGTCGTCATGATGGTTATGAGCCTGGTGCCAAAGGCGCCAGGACTGACTCCAAGAGAGTCTTGGATGAGATTTAAGGCCTTTGACCTGGCCCTAACTGGAAGGCTGACTTGCCAGTGAGGGCCAGGGGCAAGGGTCATGACAATTACAGGAGTATACATCTCATGCAGTACTATCAGAGTTAATAGATGTTATAACATTTCTACTGTTGTCATTGTTTGTTTAAACAGAAAGAGAATCCTAAAAGCGCCAAGGTACCAGGTCCACAGGCTGGGAAGGCATTACGCTCCCGAGGAGTCCAGGTAAGCATTACAAGTTCATTCACTGATGAAGTTGTTTTTAAAGTGACGATTTTGTGTAATGTTTCATATGAGTCTGGTGGCATTCCTTTTCACATGCATCCAACTTTGATGGTATACTTTCCAAATCTACAATTCCTATGGCGTTTGAAGTTTATTAACTGACATTAACTGATGAAGTTGTGTGATGAACTTGTGTAAGTGATAAGTGACGGTACCATAACGCTTTGAATTGGGGTCACTCTATGCCCTAAAGATATGGGTCTGTTGTCATTCCGTCCCATGATTCTCCAACTTTGCTGGTATACTGTCCAACTTTCCAATTCCCCAAAGGGGGCAGGTGGTGCAAACAAAGCAAGCCCTTGGTGGAGTATCCCTACAAGCGACCAAGCCGCTGATTTCAACACTCAGCAGTCACCCGAGAGGGGTGCCCCCTAGTGTATAAATATATTTACATATTATAGGGCGGCAATCGCCGCCCTATAGTTAAGGTGAGTCGGAGACACATAGGAACCCCTCAACATTCTATTGTTAATAACTTTTGATTCGAGTAACGGATTTAGGCGAAATTTACAAAAGTAATTAAAAGTCTGCAGGGCCCCCATACTGCAAAGTTTTGTAAAGATTTTAAAAAGTGTGCCCAACTTCTCATAGACAAAAAAGGTCAATATTTGCCAAAGCGCACAGCCAAAACTGCTGGACGGATTTGGACCAGGTCCGAAACAGCTTGAGCACGAACCCTTGACTCACGATCCATGCGTGGTTTGGGGTTATTCCGTGCCGTCGTTATTTTAAAATCTGACAGAGAAGGGTGTACCACCTTCCTCAAAAATTATAGTCATATCTCCCATGGTGCATTGCAGGAGCATGGTTTTCAGAAATGAAGCAACCGCCATCTTGTTTTTCTCTCGATGCGAGAGATATTCCCGTCTATAGCTGAGGTTATGGGAAAATGAAACGCAGCAAAAAGCTATTTGCAGGTCAAATAACATACAAATGCCATACGGGTAGAGGTGGGTGGATGGCTAGTGGGCACTGAGTGAAATTTGGTAGTTGGAGAGGGTACAGGGATGGAGCTTGCAACACAAAGCTTTCCTGTAGCATCGGCTATGTCCGCAAATAGCCGACATCTCATAGCAAACTGCATCACAAAAGCAGCGTGTGTTGTGGGGAGAAACGGAGAGGGCAGGGGAGGTGAGGAGGCCGTCTGGGCAGTGGGGGGAGCTGGCACAGATGAGGGGGAACTTGGTGAGGTGCGGGGGGCAGGAAAGCATTTTTTTACAGAGAGCCGAGGGTATGGTTGTTGTGTATTCTCACTTATGGTATTATGTTGAGCGGGTGTGCAATATTTGCCTAACTAGTTTACTGTTATATGTTTTTCTATGGTTTCTTATTTTTCAGTTACTTTACATATGTACATGAGTAGTGTTATTGTGTATTGATTATTTAAATTGGATTGTAGTATAAAACTTGAAGTCAGTCCCTTGTCAACTGGCTTTTTGTAACTGTGGTTATGATAAAAGTCAATGAACTGTAGCCGCGGTTATAATAAAAAATAGTTTTTGTTATTATTTATTGTATTTGTGCATTTTATGTCTGATGAGAAGTCCTTAAAGGGACTGTTTTGGGGTACAGTAAGTGTAGAACATTAGCACATTAGGACTACTGTTTTGATGTTATGAAGAAACACTGCATTTCCTTCATTGACATTGGTTAGGTTTACTCCGTCATGTCTATAGAAATTGGCCATGTAGAACTGTATGTTGTTGTTTGCGATCCCTAATTGGTTGTGGTCTGTCCCGAATTCTGAAACTGCTTTATTAACGTTTCTCAATGTTACAATTTTTGCCTCTGAGGGAGATTGGAAAAGATAAAGATGGTGTGAGCAAATAGTTCCATTAGTTTTTCCATGTCTTGTTTCACAATTAAAGTCAGGGACACCCCTCGTACATTCCCCAAATCATTGCCTCCACATTAATTAGTATGACGTCTGGGTGCCCTGTACTTCTCAGACTTAACAATTTTGGAAAAACCTGGAACCAATGCATTCCCCGCAGTCCAAACCATTTAATTTTAAAATCTCTCAAACCTAGGTCCATGTGGATATTTAGTTTCTCACAAAAGCCAGCAACCAAAACAGCCAACTGTCTCCAATCAGCCACACAGTTTTCAAACCATCAATGATATCTGCAGTATTTAAGTATACACAGGAAAATGATTCCTAGTTTGAATTCCTAGTAGTTTGGCATCTTAAATGCATTGAGTGTTTTTGGGGATTTTAAGAAACTTGGGGAGTGGAGGAGGACTATGAGGAGTGGAGGGGTGCTGGTAGGCATGTTGGAGACAGTTTGGTGGAGTAGGAATGCAATTTTGAATTTGTCGTTTTTGCGAATAGCAGCGGTTATCAACAAACGTCTAGGAGGGGCTTCTTCTATAGCCGCATCTATTAAAAAGCACGTGCACAGGTACATCAATACTATTCTGCTTGTCATTTGTTGCGGCTGGAACCACGGGTATTTAAGGTTACGTCTATAAATATACATTTTCTGTACCATAATCATATGTTCATGTCTATGATACGGTACAGAATTTTATTTGCGTGTGTTATTGTATGTACTTAGTTGTTCACTTATTTGATTTGAAGGTTTGAAGACCAATTTAGTTTGATTTTGTGCTTGCAGAAAAATGTGCATGTAGCCATGGATACAAATCAAGATCTATAGCCGCGCCGAATAGCCACGGCCATGAAAGATGCTAGGTGGGGTAAAAATTGGTTTGTGTCAGATTGATTGTTTGTTAATGGTTGTTTTCACTTCTGCATTTGTGTATGGCTTAGTGATAGGTTGTGCTGAAAATGTGTCAGCCATCTTAGTAGATTTATTGGTATATAGTCCTCTTTTTTTGGTGTTTGTTGTGGAAAGAATAAAAGTCACCGTTTTCTGCAGTTTTGTCCTTGTGATTCCTGAACTCTGACTGTGCACATGGCAGGAGCGTACCTGATGTGAAAGTCAGTGTTAATCTTTATTTACACATTTGTAGGTTTATTTGCAGTATTGTGTGTGTTAGTTGTAGTGACCATTGCTATCTGATGGTGTTCATTATTATTTTCTTCATTTGCTGTGTTTGAGTGGCAAGTATTTTTTTATGCATTTTTTAAGTTTAAAAAAAATGGACATGTAGCTTTTGTATTTGTTATTCAGGTTGAAGGTTATTTGATTGTACTTCTTGTACTTTTAATGTGTTTTGAGGTGTGCAGGACCTGTAGGTGTTTGGAGTGTTTTGTGAGGTAGTTCAATTGCTGGTGTTGTGCAAGTTCATTTTTGTAATGTGCTTATTTTTGTATTTTCTTCTAGCTGCATTGTTTTTTTTTTTTTTAACTTCTTTTTATTGTTTACAACATAACGGAAAAGAACAAACCAAAAAAGAACGCATTCCCCACTTCCCTTTTTTCTCCTCCTCCCCCCTCCCTCTCCCAAAGGCTGCCGCAGTATGTTCGTAGTCCATCGCCTCCTCGGGCTTGGCTCTAACAGTTGTCGCGTTTATAGCAGAGGGACCGGTCTCTCAGCAGCCTCCTTCCTTTCACTGGGAGTGTCCCTGCTCTCGTCTATGCGTGTGTATGCTGGCCTTTCCAAGTAGGGTTTCCACTGTTCAGCGTCTGCGCAGGCTACGGCCAGGCCTCTTTCCACCCAGTTCTTTCCTGTCTCTGAATCATATGGTGCCCTCTGGCGTGGGCGGGCCAGTTTCCTCATTTCCTGAGTCGCCCTGGTCGCTCGTGTCATCCCCGTTTCTGTTACCTAGCAGGTCTCGTACCAGAGAGTTCCATGCCAATAGTCTGGCTCCACTGTTACTCTCCCCCCTTTGAGTGGCTCTTGCCCAGACTGCCGTCTCTGCTATTGTCCATTTTTGTAGGTCGGCCCACCAGCCCTCCTTCGAGGGGCCTTCGCTCCTGTTCCATGCCATCGCTATGCGGCGCTTTGCCAGTATTATCATTAAGTCTTTCATTTTTGCCACATGTGACATCTGCCGGTGCCCCCTTGGGAACAGGCCCAACAAGTATGTGGCTGGCGATCCCGCTGGCATGTGTATGTCTGCTGTCAGCGCCTTCTCTTTCACCATGTTCCAGAAGTCTGATATCTGCGGGCACGACCAGAACATGTGCACCATGTCGGCTTGTTCGACTCCGCAACGCGGGCAGCACCGGGCCTGTCCATCTCCCATCCTCGACATTCTCTTGGGAGTCAGGTATGCTCTATGCACTATGTAGAGTTGCAGCTGCCTGAACCTGGCGTTCCTGGAGACCCTTTTCGTGTACCAGAGGACTTTGTTCCATTCCTCTTCTTCAAAGGGTTGTTGAAGTTCCTCTTCCCATTTCATACGTACTCTTAGTGTCTTTTTGTTGGTGATTCCCAGCAACTGCTCATAGAGTCTGGATACGGTGTGCCCCCCTTCGGAAATATCATACCATGCGTCCAGTGCTCCTTCGGTGTCCTCGGGCTCTGGCATGGTGTTCCACCTTTTCTTTATTGCGCAAATTAGGCTATTATGTAGGATGAATTGGCCCTTGTGCATGTCCTGTTCATCTACCAGGGTTTGGAATTCGACCCATTGTCCTTCTCGCCACAGATCCCCTATTTGGGCTACTCCTTTGTCTTCCCATTGTGTTCTGTACGTGGCCAAACTGGCCACTCGGGTGTCCACTAGCCCTGCTAGTGGAATATGTCTTGAGCAAGGGTCTCGTATGCCTTGTGATTTCCAAGCTCTTTTCCATAGTGTTCGGCCTAGCTGAACTATGTTGGGAAGGTCTTTGGCTTGGGTGGCCTTTATCCATAAAGGTTCTCTCAGGTGGTATCTCCGGAGTGTTGGCCCAAAAAGTATTGCGTCTATGGAGATTTCTTCCCCTAGCCATCGCACCACAAATTGGAGTTGTGCTGCCAAGTAGTAATGCTCATAATCTGGGAGTTTTATGCCCCCCCACTCGTAGCTCCTTTGTAGTGTGTTTAGTGCCACCCTGTTTCTCCCCTCTCCCCACAGGAAGGTTCTCACCATGGTGTGTAGGTGTTTAAAGAAGGACCTCGGTATGTTATATGGATTGTTTGTAAAGTAATATAAAAGTCGGGGCAGGACCGTCATCTTTAGCAGTGCCGCTCGGCCTATAATGCCCAACGGTAAGGTCTGCCAAAATTTCATGGCGTTTTCGATTTTGTTCAGGGCTGCTTGTGTATTACCTGCATGTGTTTCCGTGGTGTCGTGGTAAATGTCTACTCCCAGGTGTTTAAAGGTGTTCGGGGTCCATGCGATACCTAGGTGCGGCAATTGGTCTGTCGGTATTGCGCGTAGGCCAGCTAAGGGAAATAGTGAGGATTTTTCTCTGTTGACCTCTATTCCGGATAACCTACCGAACGCGCTCAGTGCTTCCAGCAAGTCCTGCAGGTGGGCGCGTGGGTTCTGTATGTAGAGGAGTATATCGTCTGCGTATATGGATATCTGATGTGTTTCCCCATCTATCTCTATGCCCGTGTCCTTGTAATCCGTTCTTAGGAATACTGCGAACGGCTCCAGGGCCAGAATATATAACATTGGAGACAGGGGGCATCCCTGTTTTGTGCCTCGCTCTATGCCCCATTCCTTAGAAACTTGTCTACCTGTCTTGACCCTCGCTCTCGGATCCTTGTATAATAGTTCAATCCATCGTATGAACCCTTGACCAATCCCGTAGTGGGCGAGCGTTCCCAGGAGCCAGTCCCATCCCACCGAATCGAATGCTTTGATTGCATCCAGTGAAGCCACAGCCCTCTCCCCTCCCTCTTGGTTTGTCCTTTCTATGACATAATGGAGTCTGCGTAGATTCCAGGACGTGTTTCGTTCCGGTACATACCCTGTCTGATCTGTGTGGATCAGGGTGGGTAGCACTTTTTTAAGGCGGTTAGCCAATGTCGCCGTCAGGATCTTGGAGTCCTGGTTTATTAGGGAGATCGGTCTGTAGGAGCCGCATTCGAGGGGTGGCTTTCCTGGTTTAAGGATGGGGACTATTATCGATTCTGACATGCTTCTCGGGAGTCTTCCTTTCTCATATGCTTCCTCTAATGTTTCCAGCAGTCTCGGGGCTATGTCGTTTTTGTATTGTTTATAAAATTCGCCTGGCAACCCGTCTGGCCCCGGAGATTTCCCTGTCGGTAACCGGGTAATCACTTCTGTTAGTTCCTCTACAGTGAGAGGGGCTTCTAACATTTGGGCCTGTTCCTCCGTCAATTGTGGGAGGCTGATTTCCGCGAGGGCATCCTCCAGGTCCCCCTCCTCCGCTTCCTGGACCCTGGAGTATAAATCCTCGTAAAATTGCGAGAACACCTCATTTATACCGTCCTGGGATCTTATCACCTCTCGTCTATTTTGGATTGCGTTGATCGGTTCCCGCTTAGTATCCTGTTTGGTTAGGCAGGCCAGGAGTCTGCTGGGCTTGTCCCCTTCGGCGTGTAATTTCTGTATATATTTCCCATAGTCAAGGCGCCCTAGTCTTTCCCAGGTCTCTACACACTGTTGTCGCAGGGTGGTGAGGTTCCCCTGTTCCGCTCCCCTCTCCCCCGCCTGCTCCTCAGCTCTCTCGATTTCCCCCTCCAGCTCGTCTAGTTGCGTTAGGGTTTCTCGCCTAAGGCCTCCCATCTTCCCCATCACCTCACCTCTGACCACCACCTTGAAGGCCTCCCATACCGTGCCTGTGCTTTCCACACTACCCGCGTTATGCTGAAAATAATCGTCTATTACGTTTTGAATGTATTCTTGGAAACCTCCATCTAATAATGCTTCTGCCCTTAATCTCCACGTGGGTATAGGGGCTCTCCTGTGTGTGTGCTCCCATGTGATTCTCAGGGGGGCGTGGTCAGATAGGGTTCGCGCATGTATATGTGCCTCAGTAAATTCCCCCAGTGTCTCCTTGCCCGTGAAAAGGTAGTCTATCCGTGTGAATGTCCCATGTGGGGCACTGTAATGCATGTATCCCCTCTCTTCCCCATGTACCTTCCTCCAGATGTCTTCGAGCTCGAGTTGGTCTAACATCTGTCGTAGTGCTCTCGCTGGTGGCGCCGCTCTCTTGTGCTTATTGTCCGACCTGTCCTCTAGCTGCATTGTTATCATCATACCAGCGGATTTGCACTAGATGTTGTACAGTTAACTATCGTGAAAGTTCAACCTATATTCAAAAGATAATTGGAAAAGAGGGGAGAGCACCAGGAACAATTGGCTACCGCGCCATACTCATCCTTAACCATCCGTGTTGATGAAAGCCTTCAGCTGCAGGAATCCGTAGGGCAGTGCTCTTGTGCCCCAAGCGATGAAAGAGTATGTGTGTTGGATTCCTACAATATTGGCGCTTTACACATGTAGTTCTTCTAGGAGGATTCCTATGTTCTGTGCAGTCCTACAGCGATGAAAGATAGTCCACTTGCTGTAAATTGATGCCATTAGGTCTTTATTATCACTGTGGGTGCCGACACGTTTGTCGGCACTGATGGAAGATATGATATGATATTTTATTTGTATTTTATTTGTATTGCGCTCATACACAAGTGTTTCATCAGAGTGTGACAAGGCAAGGGAGGGGAACAAGGGAAGACAATACAACGATCCTAATAGGCCCAGTGATATTGAGAATACGCAAGTGCAGCGGGGAGGGAAGGGGAAAGTGCAAGGGAGAGGGGAGGAGTGGAAAGTGCTGAGAAAGGGATAAAACAGCAACAATTGGTAGTGCAGCCAGCAAGGTGGCAAGTGCAGGTTAAAGTGCAGACAGGGGGTGTCTGATAAGTGAAGGTAAGGGGACTGTAGGGTTAAAGATACAGCCCCATGATCAAGGGTTGCCAGGAGGCAGTGCGGGTGTGTGGCTGGATGGGTAGGGACCTTGGCCTGAAAATAAAGTGTGACCAGGTACCCAGTGCCGAAGCAGACAGATCAGCAGGGGAGAGGAAGAGCGAAGGCAGAAGCAAAGAGGAAGGGAGGCTGTTCCAGAGGGACGCCGCAGCCGAGGAAAGAGATCTACCCCCAACTCGTTTCTTGGAGAAGCGACTGACCCTGAGGGAGTTGGAGGTGGAGGAGCGAAGAGCTTGAGTAGGAAGGTAGTTACAGAGGGAGAGTTGAAGTTATTTTGGACCCAGGCCCCAGAATGCCTTGTGGACAATGCAAAGGGTCTTGAATTGAATCCTTGCAGCCCCTTAGAGCCAATGAAGAGATTTCAGGGCTGGATAGATACGATCCCAGGGCTTGAGGCCAAGGACAAGTCTCGCAGTCCTGTTCTGGAAGAGTTACAGATGGCAGAGAGTAGAAGCAGGCCGATTTAGGAGGAGGCTGTTGGAGTAGTCCAGCCTACAGAGAACCAGAGCTCAAGAGACAGTGAGTTTCTGGGGGAAGGAGAGTAAAGGATGAATACCTCTGAGGAGGTGCAGGTGGAAAGCTTTCTTAGTGACCTTTCTGGTATTTATAATGATTTTTCACCTGGAGTGGAATCTCTCCCTTTCCTTAACTTAGGCATCACCCTTGGCTACCCATTCAAGGCATCGTCCACACAGGACTTTCATCACTGAATCTGGGAAGTGTAAATAAATTGCCACTTAAAAAAAACGAAAGTTGGCAGGTAATGTGCTGTTGTGTGATTAAATTCTGCCATTCGCTAAATGTGGAATCTTCCTTAACTACCCAGTCACAGCATTTTGTACACATGACTTTCATCATTGTTATATTGGGTGTCGGTAAGAGAGGAGTTTGTGTACTGGATACCACTGCTGATGTAGAGGATTCATGTGCAGTTGGAGTTCTTGATGGACTGGTGGATGGAGGTTATGTAGGTGGTGCTGATTGGCTTCTATGCAAGGAATGGGCCCCATGCATTTTTCTTTTTATGATGTTTATGTGCTTTACGATAGTCATCATCGACCTCATTCCAATGGATTCACACTAGATGGTTAATCATAATAGATGTTCCCAGACTTTGAGATGGAACTGAAGGCCCACGGCGTAGAGTTTTATTGCATAAGGTGCACAATACCTACTCTACCTCTTTTCTGGAGCAGTTTTCCTTCACTATGAAGAAGCGCCAACTTTCAGCAGTTTTTTTCCATTTTTGTGTGCTTCTTCCTTGGTGATGAAGGATTGTCAACCCAAATGATGATGTTGACACTACTAAAGCTCTGATGTCCAGACATGTTGGAATGTCTTAATAGGAAGGAAAAAGTCAAACTTTCAAAAAAAGACAATGCTGCAAAAAAAGATTGGATAGTTCGTTGACGTGTATATAAGTCAAGTGTAGGTGCGGAGCCGCAGTGCGTGTTATGATTGGGTGATGCATTATGCGCGAAGAGCATAGCCGCGTTACAGGAGTTTGGTGTCCCACTGGCTTATTTTGTACATCCTGGTTACGTCAAACAGCATGGACGTACTCGCGTCAATACTTCGCAATGTGTGATTGGATCTTTTGTTGACACGTATAACATGTAGGTGTGGAACCTCAGTGTTTGATTCCATTGGCTGATGTATTAGACGCGAAGATGCGTAGCCGTGTTGAAGGATGTCGATGTTATATTGCCTAATTTCACACACGTAGGTTACCCACTCCACCAGTCGTTGCTGTACGTAGCCGTGCATGTATCCTTGGTAGATATGGCTATAAAACTTGCAGTAGTCTTGTAAATATTTATTTTAAAATATATTGACAGTTACTGGAACACTTTAATAACTATTCATGAACAGCACATATACATGTAAATACTTTAAAAAGTTAAGTACATATGCAAACTAATTTTTTGTAACAACTGGTTTATTTAGGGGGGAATGTGGTTGTCCAATTGCTTTTTATTTTACTTTCTAGACATAATACAGTGTGTTTTGATTAGCTAAATTGTCTGCATTATTAATGTTAATTATGTATGGAATAACAAAACCCTTGAAATTCAAGGAAAAAAACTTTATTTGCAGGGCCATTAATGTGAGAACTTAATGCAACAAAACCTTGGAAATCCAGCTAAAACCACCTTAACTTCGTGCACCCTGTTGCGCAGACTATGACCACAATGATGACATCACAGATCATATCACTGATGAGATCACTAATTACATGTTGGATGAGAACAATGATGCCATTACAAATCACATCGCTGATCCCATCACTGGCGACAACACTAATTGCATTGAATATAACTGATGACATCAATAATGGAATCAGACATATTAGGAGGTGCTAGTATTCGTGTGTGCATGATGGCCATTAGAGATTATGAGGGCTTGGCCGAGTCCCTGCTAGCCATCCTGTCTAACTGGCATGTGAATGGATGGAGAGATGTACACTACGGAAATAAGCTGGATGGGAGTGTGTAAGAGGATATCCAGTTATGTGTCTAGCTACAATTTGAATTGTTGTCGTGAAAGGTAGCTACATTCTTATGGCAGAAGTGTTGTGCAAAGTGTCATTCAAGTATGTGAAAGCAGATACGTGCGGGGGGTGTGGCTGCGCCTTTTGCCAATTCTAAAAGCATGGAGTGTGAAAGGAAAATGCTTTGGTTATAATCAAATGAAAGCCTATAATTAGTACATTCAGCAAGATTCGAAAACATCTGGGTTGACAAATGATGGTAGATACATTCTGCATGCTTCCAGCTATCATTAAGTGGTTACATTCAAGACCCCACTTAACCGTAAAGGCAGCATTCTGCCAATACCTGCATTCCCTGTAGTGGAACACATTCTACAATCGCCTAGAATCCATAGCTTTGTAGCCCTCATGGACTCAACTAAGTGCAACACCATGGTCAACAGCACAACACCAAGTTATATGCAATGGGGGTCAATGCGAGGTTGGAGGTAGCCATGGCGCTATCAGCGCCATGGCTACCCCCTTACCGCATTCCGAGTCCAGGTTCCCGGAATAGGAACTTACCGGGTCATTCTGACCTTGGAGGACCTGGTAAATCCCCATTCTGGGAAACATTCCCCATTCCCATTTGAGCCCCCATAGGACTCAATGGGAATGGGGATGGAGCTAATAACAGGCCCGCTATTAGCGGCCCGTTATTAGCTCTGAAGTCCCTTAACGGGTCCCTTCCATAACGCCTGGTAAAACCAGGCGTTAAGGAAGGGACCCGCTAACGGACCTCATAGGAGGGCGGTAAGGGATTACCGGCACCGGTGCCCTTACCGGTGCCGGTAATCCCTTACTGCCCACCTCGTGATGACCCCCAATGTCTATCATAAGAGATCCTTTGGTGCAATGACTGCAATCTGTGCAATACAATGGCTACTCTCACAAAATCTTCAGAGAGCAACACCCAGGTTACCCTCCTGAATTATTTGAAGTGCAGCACAATGGCCAACCACACAAGTCTTCTAAGTGTAACATGTTGGCTATGCTAATGTATATTCACAGAGCAAAAACCTTGGCTACACTTATAAATCATCTAAAAGCAGAACTTTAGAGGTGATGGGGCAAGTCTGATATTGATGGGGAGGAGGTTCCAGACTCTTGAAACGTAGACAGAGAAGGCCTGTATTCTGGTCCTTTGCTTCCTGCACCGTTGTAATTCAACTCTGCACTTTTCCTTACTTCTGGGGGGTTGCAGCTCTCCAGAGATACTGAGTTTCTCAGTTAGGTGGCTTGGGGACTTCAGGATGACAGCCTTGTAGATGATGCAACAGGATTTGAAGATGATACAGGCTTGCAGAGGGAGCCAGTGCAGTTCGACGAGGCTTAGTGTGATGTGGCCGAATTTGCAGAGTCCTTTAATGAGTCTGCAGCAGGCAGGACACATTTCAGGGGTGCAATGGTTGTCGCCGGAAGGCATTCCAAAAGGGTATTGCCACCCTCCAGGTGGGAGACAACCATGGCTTAGACAGTGCATCTGAAGTTGTTATCTGTGAGGAAAGGCTTGATTTTCCACTAGAGAGGAAGTTGGTGCCAAGCTGTTTGTGTCTTCCTTGCTATGCGCTGTTTGAACGTGAGATGTCTGTCGATGTGCAACCCAAGGGACTTTGCACAGGTGGCCAGCTGTGGTGCGAATCAATCGAGGTTCATAGCAGAGAACCAGGTAAGGATGTCAGGGGTTTCAGTGTTGTTGGTCAGCAGTAGGAATTCAGTCTTGAAGGGGTTGAGCTTCACGTAAGCACTGGACATCAAGAAATGGGTCAATGTACGGCAGACCTTAAGCCTGTGGATGTTTTCGATGGAGGATATCTTGAGGTAGATCTACGTGGCATCTGCGTTTTGGTGAATATGAATGTTGTGTGGAGCGAATAGAGCGTTCCGCGTGGTTCCATGTAAAGATTGAAAATCACGGGAGACAGGATGGATCCTTGCAGGACTCCACAAGTGATGGGTAGAGTTGGTGATCTGGAAGAATCCATTAGTACAAACTGTTGGCAATTCGCACGGTAGGATTTGTACCAGCTGAGGATGATTTTGCTGATCCCCATGCAGCGATGTAGATTGTTGTTGAGAGTCTGGTGGTTTACTGTGTCAAATACTGCTGAGAGGTCAAGGAGCAATAGGAGGCAAGGATGGCCATCGTCAAGGATTTTAAGGGTATCGTCGATCACCTTGATGGTAGCCGTTTTTGTGCTGCGTTTGGGTCTGAAGCCAGATTGGTAGGACTGAAGGTTATTGGCTTCAATGTGTTGGAGGAGTGGCATGGCTACTGTGAGAAACCTGAGGGTGTTCTCACTTATAGACCCCGGGGATCCTTTGTTCAGGTGGTTAGAGGAAGGCCTGACCCTGGTGGCGGACAAGCAAGGGAGGATCACCTGGGTAGGGGGTCCTTGGGGACTACAGGAGCAGCACCTTTGGGTGAGATGCAGTATCCTTTTTTTTTGCATACACCCCTACCCGACAACCCATCTGTCTTTGCGGAATATTGTCATCAGAGTCCCGTCCTACCCTAAACTTTCCCCTTATGGAAAAGAAGACAGTACCATCAGGGGAACCAAAACCCCAATGCAAATTTTACATCTCCTTCCGTAAAACCCATTTCTCAGCAACCTTACATTCAAACCCCCTTTTATGACAAATGTCTACTAGGTTGTCTATCCCTTTCATTCTACAACTCCCATAATTTCACTGCTTTACTAGAATACCAAAAGACTGAGACGAGGAAGAGAGGGACTAAAGAGTATGAAGATTACAAAAGGAAAACACACTGAGAAACAGAGGTCCGACTATCACACTCTGACAGTAGGCTGTCCCACTAATAGAGACAGGCAGAGTCAGGCAGACCCAACCCTAACCAAACACCTGCAGCCAATTACCAATTCACAGGGGTATGTTATGTTATGTTACTTGGCATTTATATAGCACCTTATATATCATTGGTATGACCTTGAAGCGCTGATAGGTTGAATGCCCTCGGGAACCGCAGTTCAAGTCAGTAGAAAGAGAGAGTGTTGTATGGTGCGTGGGCGCACCGGATATGTGTGCAGCTGGTGTGGTTGTTGCATTATAGCTGCTTCTTAGCGGTAGGTGTGGTGCTGAGGAAATCAATTGGATGCGTTTAGTGTGGAGGGTGGACACCCAGACTGAGTTCTGGCTGCTGAGGCCTGAGGAGACGCCTAAGCTAGCCGGAATGTGATCAGCTAGCTGTGTTTTGTTAGGATGATGAGGTGTTTGTGGGGTCATGGTAGTATAAGAACAGCTAGCCCGAAGTGATCATGTTTTAGCTGTGTTCTAGTTGAGTGATGGTGTATAGGAGAGAGTAAGCGTAGTAGTGTAAAATGGTGGTTATCAGTAAAACGCCTGCGACCAGGTACGAGAGCAGGACAGAGGCGCGTACATAGCGGCATACGTATATAAACCGGCAGGATGGATAAGGGACAACATGTGATACAGATAACATGGGCATACAAGTACATAACATATATAGGGGATGAGTGGATGGAACATGCTATCTTTCATAGTTTCAATTAAGTGTGGCACATGCTATCCTTCAAAATTCCATCTAAGAGTGGTACATGCTAACATTCACAGTTCCAGCCAAGTGTGGCACGTGCTATCCTTCACAATTCCATCTAGGAGTGGCACATGCAATCCTTTACAATTCCATCTAAGAGTGGTACATGTTAACATTCATAGTTCCAGCCAAGTGTGGCACGTGCTATCTTTCACAGTTCCAACTAAGTGTGGCACATGTTATCCTTCACAATTCCATCTAAGAGTGGTACATGCTAACATTCACAGTTCCAGCCAAGACTGGCACGTGCTATCCTTCACATTCCATCTAGGAGTGGTACATGCTATCCATCAAAATTCCATCTTAGAGTGGTACATGCTAACATTCACAGTTCTGCCTAACTGTGGTACACGCTAACATTCACAGTTCCATCCAAGTGTTTCACCTGCTATCTTTCACAGTTCCAATTAAGTGTGGCACATGCTATCCTTCATATTTCCATCTAGGTGTGGGGCATGCTATCCTTCATAATTCCATCTAAGTGTGGGGCATGCTATCCTTCACAATTCCAAGTAGGAGTGGCACATGCTATCCTCCATAATTCCATCTAAGTGTGGCGCATGCTATCTTTCACAGTTCCAATTTAGTGTTGTACATGCCCATCTAAGTGTGGTGGATGCTATCTTTCACAATTCCAACTAGGAGTGGTACATGCTAACGTTCACAGTTCTGTCTGCGTGTGGTACATGCTATTCTTCACAATGTCATGTAGGAGTGGCACATGATATCCTTCACAATTCCATCTAAGAGAGGTACACGCTAACACCACAGTTCTAGCCAAGTGTGTCACGTGCTATCCTTCACAATTTCATCTAAGTGTGGTACATGCTATCCTTCACAAATCCATGTAGGAGTGGCACATGATATCCTTCATAATTCCATCTAAGTGTGGTGCATGCTATCTTTCACAGTTACAATTAAGTGTGGCACATGCTATCCTTCATAATTCTTTCTAAGTGTGGTGCATGCTATCTTTCACAGTTCCAACTAAGTGTGACAGATGCTATCCTTCATAATTCCATCTAAGTGTGGTGCATGCTATCCTTCACAATTCCATCTAAGAGATGTACATGCTAACATTCACAGTTCTAGCCAAGTGTGGCACATGCTATTCTGCACAATTCCATCTAAGTGTGGTGCATGCTATCCTTCACAATTCAAACTTGGAGTGGTACATGATAACATTCACAGTTCCGTCTAAGTGTGGCACATGCTATCCTTCACAATGTCATGTAGGTGTGGCACATGATATCCTTCACAATTCCATCTCAGAGAGGTACACGCTAACACCACTGTTCTAGCCAAGTGTGGCAAGTGCTATCCTTCACAATTCCATCTAAGTATGGTGCATGCTATCCTTCACAGTTCCATCTGGGAGAGGTACATGCTAACAATCACAGTTCTGCCTAAGTGTGGTACAAGATAACATTCACAGTTCTATCCAAGTGTGGGACAAGCTATCTTTCACAGTTGCAATTAAGTGTGGCACATGCTATCCTTCATAATTCCATCAAAGTGTGGCACATGCTATCCTTCATAATTCTTTCTAAGTGTGGTGCATGCTATCCTTCATAATTCCATCTAAGTGTGGAACATGCTATCTTTCACAGTTCCAACTAAGTGTGGCAGATGCTATTCTTCACAATTCCATCTAAGTGTGGTGCATGCTATCCTTCACAATTCCAACTAGGAGTGGTACATGCAAAAATTCACAGTTCCGTCTAAGTGTGGTACATGCTATCCTTCACTATTCCATGTAGGAGTGGCACATGCTATCCTTCACAATTCCATCTAAGAGAGGTACATGCTAACATTCACAGTTTTAGCCAAGTGTGGTAAGTGCTATCTTTCACAATTCCATCTATGTTTGGTGCATGCTATCCTTCACAGTTCCATCTAGGAGAGGTACATGCTAATATTCATAGTTCCGTCTAAGAGTGGTACATGCTATCCTTCACAATTCCATGTAGGGGTGGCACGTATTATCCTTCATAATTCCATCTAAGTGTGGTGCATGCTATCTTTCACAGTTACAATTAAGTGTGGCACATGCTATCCTTCATAATTCTTTCTAAGTGTGGCGCATACTATCTTTCACAGTTCCAACTAAGTGTGACAGATGCTATCCTTCATAATTCCATCTAAGTGTGGTGCATGCTATCCTTCACAATTCCAACTAATAGTGGTGCACGCTAACATTCACAGTTCCATCTAAGTGTGATACATGCTAACATTCACAGTTCTGTCTAAGTGTGGGACATGCTAACATTCACAATTCCATTCAAGTGTGGTGCATGCTATCTTTCATAGTTCCACCTAAGTGTGGCACATGCTATCTTTCACAGTTCCAAATAAGTGTGGCAAATGCTATTCTTAACAATTCCATCTAAGTGTGGTACATGCTATCCTTCACTATTCCATGTAGGAGTGGCACATGCTATCCTTCTCAATTCCATCTAAGAGAGGTACATGCTAACATTCACAGTTTTAGCCAAGTGTGGTAAGTGCTATCTTTCACAATTCCATCTAAGTTTGGTGCATGCTATCCTTCACAGTTCCATCTAGGAGAGGTACATGCTAATATTCATAGTTCCGTCTAAGAGTGGTACATGCTATCCTTCACAATTCCATGTAGGGGTGGCACGTATTATCCTTCATAATTCCATCTAAGTGTGGTGCATGCTATCTTTCACAGTTACAATTAAGTGTGGCACATGCTATCCTTCATAATTCTTTCTAAGTGTGGCGAATACTATCTTTCACAGTTCCAACTAAGTGTGACAGATGCTATCCTTCATAATTCCATCTAAGTGTGGTGCATGCTATCCTTCACAATTCCAACTAATAGTGGTGCACGCTAACATTCACAGTTCCGTCTAAGTGTGATACATGCTAACATTCACAGTTCTGTCTAAGTGTGGGACATGCTAACATTCACAGTTCCATTCAAGTGTGGTGCATGCTATCTTTCATAGTTCCATCTAAGTGTGGCACATGCTATCTTTCACAGTTCCAAATAAGTGTGGCAAATGCTATTCTTAACAATTCCATCTAAGTGTGGTGCATGCTATCCTTCAAAGTTCCAACTAGGAGTGGTGCACGCTAACATTCACAGTTCCATCTAAGTGTGGTACATGCTAACACCACAGTTCTAGCCAATTGTGGCATGTGCTATCCTTCACAATTCCATATGGGAGAGGTACATGCTAACACCACAGTTCTAGCCAATTGTGGCATGTGCTATCCTTCACAATTCCATCTGGGAGAGGTACATGCTAACAATCACAGTTCTGCCTAAGTGTGGTACAAGCTAACATTCACAGTTCTATGCAAGTGTGGTGCATGCTTTCTTTCACAGTTCCAATTAAGTGTGGCACATGCTATCCTTCATAATTCCATCTAAGTGTGGTGCATGCTATCCTTCACAGTTCCATCTGGGAGAAGTACAAGCTAACATTCACAGTTCCGTCTAAGTGTGGTACATGCTATCCTTCGCAATTCCATTTAGGAGTGGCACATGCTATCCTTCACAATTCCATCTAAGAGAGGTACATGCTAACATTCACAGTTCTAGCCAAGTGTGGCAAGTGCTATCCTTCACAATTCCATCTAAGTATGGTGCATGCTATCCTTCACAGTTCCATCTGGGAGAGGTACATGCTAACATTCACAGTTCCATCTAAGTGTGGTACATGCTATCCTTCGCAATTCCATGTAGGAGTGGCACATGATATCCTTCATAATTCCATCTAAGTGTGGTGCATGCTATCTTTCACAGTTCCAATTAAGTGTGGCACATGCCCATCTAAGTGTGGTGGATGCTATCTTTCACAATTCCAACTAGGAGTGGTACATGCTAACATTCACAGTTCCGTCTGAGTGTGGTACATGCTATCCTTCACTATTCCATTTAGGAGTGGCACATGCTATCCTTCACAATTCCATCTAAGAGAGGTACATGCTAACATTCACAGTTCTAGCCAAGTGTGGCAAGTGCTATCCTTCACAATTCCATCTAAGTTTGGTGCATGCTATCCTTCATAGTTCCATCTAGGAGAGGTACATGCTAACATTCATAGATCCGTCTAAGAGTGGTACATGCTATCCTTCACAATTCCATGTAGAAGTGGCACATATTATCCTTCATAATTCCATCTAAGTGTGGTGCATGCTATCTTTCACAGTTACAATTAAGGGCCTCATTACGACCCAGGCGGTAAGTTACCGCCTGGGTCGTACCTTTACCACCATGGCGTAAACTATGTTTACGCCATGGTGGTTGGCGGACTTACCGCCCCATTCCGAGGTTGGCAGGGCGGTAAGTCCCCAATCCCCATTTACCCTTCCCCATTCCCATTTTTGCCCCATAGGGCATAATGGGAGTGGGGAAGGCGTTAATTACGCCACCGTAAATTACGGTGGCGTAATTAACGACAAGGTCCCTTAGCGCCATGGATCTTAACGGCTGCAAAAAGCAGCCGTTAAGATCTCCATGGCGCTAAGGGACCTCGGAATCCGGCGTTAAGGGTCGGCGCCGTTTACGGCGCCGTAAAGCCCTTAACGCCGGGGTTGTAATGAGGCCCTAAGTGTGGCACATGCTATCCTTCATAATTCTTTCTAAGTGTGGCGCATACTATCTTTCACAGTTCCAACTAAGTGTGACAGATGCTAACCTTCATAATTCCATCTAAGTGTGGTGCATGCTATACTTCACAATTCCAACTAATAGTGGTGCACGCTAAAATTCACAGTTCCGTCTAAGTGTGATGCATGCTAACATTCACAGTTCTGTCTAAGTGTGGGACATGCTATCTTTCATAGTTCCATCTAAGTGTGGCGCATGCTATCTTTCACAGTTCCAAATAAGTGTGGCAAATGCTATTCTTAACAATTCCATCTAAGTGTGGTGCATGCTATCCTTCAAAGTTCCAACTAGGAGTGGTGCACGCTAACATTCACAGTTCCATCTAAGTGGGGTACATGCTAAAACCACAGTTCTAGCCAATTGTGGCATGTGCTATCCTTCACAATTCCATCTGGGAGAGGTACACACTAACACCACAGTTCTAGCCAATTGTGGCATGTGCTATCCTTCACAATTCCATCTGGGAGAGGTACATGCTAACAATCACAGTTCTGCCTAAGTGTGGTACAAGCTAACATTCACAGTTCTATGCAAGTGTAGTGCATGCTTTCTTTCACAGTTCCAATTAAGTGTGGCACATGCTATCCTTCATAATTCCATCTAAGTGTGGTGCATGCTATCCTTCACAGTTCCATCTGGGAGAGGTACATGCTAACATTCACAGTTCCGTCTAAGTGTGGTACATGCTATCCTTCACAATTCCATGTAGGAGTGGCACATGCTATTACAATTCCATCTAAGAGAGGTACATGCTAACGTTCACAGTTCTAGCCAAGTGTGGCAAGTGCTATCCTTCACAATTCCATCTAAGTATGGTGCATGCTATCCTTCACAGTTCCATCTGGGAGAGGTACATGCTAACATTCACAGTTCCATCTAAGTGTGGTACATGCTATCCTTCGCAATTCCATGTAGGAGTGGCACATGCTGTCCTTCATAATTCCATCTAAGTGTGGTGCATGCTATCTTTCACAGTTCCAATTAAGTGTGGCACATGCCCATCTAAGAGTGGTGGATGCTATCTTTCACAATTCCAACTAGGAGTGGTACATGCTAACATTCACAGTTCCGTCTGAGTGTGGTACATGCTATCCTTCACTATTCCATGTAGGAGTGGCACATGCTATCCTTCAGAATTCCATCTAAGAGAGGTACATGCTAACATTCACACTTCTAGCCAGGTGTGGCAAGTGCTATCCTTCACAATTCCATCTAAGTTTGGTGCATGCTATCCTTCACAGTTCCATCTAGGAGAGGTACATGCTACCATTCATAGTTCCGTCTAAGAGTGGTACATGCTATCCTTCACAATTCCATGTAGGAGTGGCACATATTATCCTTCATAATTCCATCTAAGGGCCTCATTACGACCCAGGCGTTAAGGGTTAACGCCGTCGTTAACCCTTAACGCCTATTCTGATTTTAACGGCTGCTCTTAGCAGCCGTTAAAATCCATGGCGCTGAACCGCCTTGGTGCTAATTACGCCACCGTAATTTACGGTGGCATAATTAGCGCCTTCCCCACTCCCATTATGCCCTATGGGGCAAAAATGGGAATGGGGAAGGGAAAATGAGAAATGGGGATTTACCGCCCCACTCACCTTGGAATGGGGCGGTAAATCCGCCATCCACCATGGTGTAAACATAGTTTACACCATGGTGGTAAAGTTGGCGCAATTAGCGCCTGGGTCGTAATGACCCCCTAAGTGTGGTGCATGCTATCTTTCACAGTTACAATTAAGTGTGACAGATGCTATCCATCATAATTCCATCTAAGTGTGGTGCATGCTATCCTTCACAATTCCAACTAATAGTGGTGCACGCTAACATTCACAGTTCCGTCTAAGTGTGATACATGCTAACATTCACAGTCTGTCTAAGTGTGGGACATGCTAACATTCACAGTTCCATTCAAGTGTGGTACATGCTATCTTTCATAGTTCCATCTAAGTGTGGCGCATGCTATCTTTCACAGTTCCAAATAAGTGTGGCAAATGCTATTCTTAACAATTCCATCTAAATGTGGTGCATGCTATCCTTCAAAGTTCCAACTAGGAGAGGTACATGCTAACATTCACAGTTCCATCTAAGTGTGGTACATGCTGTCCTTCACAATTTCATGTAGTAGTGGCACATGCGATCCTTCACAATTCCATCTAACAGAGGTACATGCTAACATTCACAGTTCCGTCTAAGTGTGGTACATGCTATCCTTCACAATTCCATGTAGGAGTGGCACATGCTATCCTTCACAATTCCATCTAAGAGAGGTACATGCTAACATTCACAGTTCTAGCCAAGTGTGGCAAGTGCTATCCTTCACAATTCCATCTAAGTTTGGTGCATGCTATCCTTCACAGTTCCATCTGGGAGAGGTACATGCTAACATTCACAGTTCCGTCTAAGTGTGGTACATGCTATCCTTCACAGTTCCATGTAGGAGTGGCACATGCTATCCTTCATAATTCCATCTAAGTGTGGCGCATGCTATCTTTCACAGTTACAATTAAGTGTGGCACATGCTATCCTTCATAATTCCGTCTAGGTGTGGCACATGCTATCTTTCACAGTTCCAACTAAGTGTGACAGATGCTATCCTTCATAATTCCATATAAGTGTAGCGCATGCTATCCTTCACAATTCCAACTAGGAGTGGTGCACGCTAACATTCACAGTTCTGTCTAAGTGTGGTACATGCTAACATTCACAGTTCTGTCTAAGTGTGGGACATGCTACCATTCACAGTTCCAATCAAGTGTGGTGCATGCTATCTTTCATAGTTCCATCTAAGTGTGGCGCATGCTATCTTTCACAGTTCCAAATAACTGTGGCAAATGCTATTCTTCACAATTCCATCTAAGTGTGGTGCATGCTATCCTTCACAGTTCCAACTAGGAGTGATGCACGCTAACATTCACAGTTCCGTCTAAGTGTGGTACATGCTATCCTTCACAATTCCATGTAGGAGTGGCACATGCTATCCTTCACAATTCCATCTAAGAGAGGTACATGCTAACATTCATTGTTCTAGCCAGGTGTGGAACGTGCTATTCTTCACAATTCCATCTAAGTGTGGTGCATGCTATCCTTGACATTTCCATCTAGGAGAGGTACATGCTAACAATCACAGTTCTGCCTAAGTGTGGTACATGCTAACATTCACAGTTCCGTCTAAGTGTGGTACATGCTATCCTTCACAGTTCCATGTAGGAGTGGCACATGCTATCCTTCATAATTCCATCTAAGTGTGGCGCATGCTATCTTTCACAGTTACAATTAAGTGTGGCACATGCTATCCTTCATAATTCCGTCTAGGTATGGCACATCACAGTTCCAACTAAGTGTGACAGATGCTATCCTTCATAATTCCATCTAAGTGTAGCGCATGCTATCCTTCACAATTCCAACTAGGAGTGGTGCACGCTAACATTCACAATTCTGTCTAAGTGTGGTACCTGCTAACATTCACAGTTCTGTCTAAGTGTGGGACATGCTACCATTCACAGTTCCAATCAAGTGTGGTGCATGCTATCTTTCATAGTTCCATCTAAGTGTGGCGCATGCTATCTTTCACAGTTCCAAATAACTGTGGCAAATGCTATTCTTCACAATTCCATCTAAGTGTGGTGCATGCTATCCTTGACAGTTCCAACTAGGAGTGGTGCACGCTAAAATTCACAGTTCCGTCTAAGTGTGGTACATGCTATCCTTCACAGTTCCATGTAGGAGTGGCACATGCTATCCTTCATAATTCCATCTAAGTGTGGCGCATGCTATCTTTCACAGTTACAATTAAGTGTGGCACATGCTATCCTTCATAATTCCGTCTAGGTATGGCACATGCTATCTTTCACAGTTCCAACTAAGTGTGACAGATTCTATCCTTCATAATTCCATCTAAGTGTAGCGCATGCTATCCTTCACAATTCCAACTAGGAGTGGTGCACGCTAACATTCACAATTCTGTCTAAGTGTGGTACATGCTAACATTCACAGTTCTGTCTAAGTGTGGGACATGCTACCATTCACAGTTCCAATCAAGTGTGGTGCATGCTATCTTTCATAGTTCCATCTAAGTGTGGCGCATGCTATCTTTCACAGTTCCAAATAACTGTGGCAAATGCTATTCTTCACAATTCCATCTAAGTGTGGTGCATGCTATCCTTGACAGTTCCAACTAGGAGTGGTGCACGCTAAAATTCACAGTTCCGTCTAAGTGTGGTACATGTTATCCTTCACAATTCCATGTAGGAGTGGCACATGCTATCCTTCACAATTCCATCTAAGAGAGGTACATGCTAACATTCATTGTTCTAGCCAGGTGTGGAACGTGCTATTCTTCATAATTCCATCTAAGTGTGGTGCATGCTATCCTTGACATTTCCATCTAGGAGAGGTACATGCTAACAATCACAGTTCTGCCTAAGTGTGGTACACGCTAACATTCACAGTTCCATCCAAGTGTAGTGCATGCTATCTTTCACAGTTCCAAATAACTGTGGCAAATGCTATTCTTCACAATTCCATCTAAGTGTGGTGCATGTTATCTTTCACAATTCCAACTAGGAGTGGTACATGCTAACATTCACAGTTCCGTCTGAGTGTGGTAAATGCTACCCTTCACAATTTCATGTAGTAGTGGCACATGATATCCTTCACAATTCCATCTAAGAGAGGTACACGCTAACACCACAGTTCTAGCCAATTGTGGCATGTGCTATCCTTCACAATTCCATCTGGGAGAGGTACATGCTAACAATCACAGTTCTGCCTAAGTGTGGTACACGCTAACATTCACAGTTCTATCCAAGTGTGGTGCATGCTTTCTTTCACAGTTCCAATTAAGTGTGGTGCATGCTATCCTTCCTAATTCCATCTAAGTGTGGCACATGCTATCTTTTACAGTTCCAACTAAGTGTGGCAGATGCTATTCTTCACAATTCCATCTAAGTATGGTGCATGCTATCCTTCACAATTCCAACTAGGAGTGGTACATGCTAACATTCACAGTTCTGTCTAAGTGTGGTACATGCTATCCTTCACAATTCCATGTAGGAGTGGCACATGCTATCCTTCACAATTCCGTCTAAGAGAGGTACATGCTAACATTCACAGTTCTAGTCAAGTGTGACAAGTGCTATCCTTCACAATTCCATCTAAGTTTGGTGCATGCTATCCTTCACAGTTCCATCTGGGAGAGGTACATGCTAACATTCACAGTTCCGTCTAAGTGTGATACATGCTGTCCTTCACAATTCCATGTAGGAGTGGCATATGCTATCCTTCATAATTCCATCTAAGTGTGGTGCATGCTATCTTTCACAGTTACAATTAACTGTGGCACATGCTATCCATAATTCTGTCTATGTGTGGTGCATGCTATCTTTCACAGTTCCAACTAAGTGTGACAGATGCTATTCTTCACAATTCCATCTAAGTGCGGTGCATGCTATCCCTTGCAGTTCCATCTCGGAGAGGTACATGCTAACAATCACAGTTCTTCCTAAGTGTGGTACAAGCTAACATTCACAGTTCCATCCCAGTGTGGTGCATGCTATCTTTCACAGTTCTAATTAAGTGTGGCACATGCGATCCTTCATAATTCCATCTTAGTGTGGAGCATGCTATCTTTTACAGTTCCATCCAAGTGTGGAGCATGCTATCCTTCACAGTTCCATCTGGGAGTGGTACATCGAATTAGGTTGGTGTTAAGATCTCTTCAGGTGTGCATGGTGTAAGTGTTTGCCAGTTTACGTTACGGGTAGGTAAGGTATAGTGGCGGGGGCTTTCTGGAGTAGAATAATTGCTCTACACCCCACCCATGCCACACTTACAGTTTCGTTGGTGTCTGTTCGGTGCTGGCTTCACCTCCGGACACCTGCAGACACTTTCTGGAGCCACCAATGTATGAGCCGCGCTTTGCCTCAGGGTCCTTAGCCGATGGGGCTGCCAGACAGAGGGCTGCCCTGGAGAGATCAGCAATGTCCACTTTGAAGGGCCAATGGGATCGCGGGGTGGGCTCGGGAGGTGGGTTACATTAGAATCAGGAAGCAGGGAGCGAGGGGATGCGGGCGGCTGGGGGAAGGGGCACATTTCTCAGATTTCGGGCACAAACTGGGGTCTCAGAGGAAACTCACTCACCTGGGCAGGGTTTGAGGAAACTGAGGCCTGGGGGCTAGCAGCACACTATGGCAGAGCAGTGGGGTCATCTGGGCCAATGGGATCGCCGGGCGGGCTCGGGAGGCCGGTTACGTTGGAATCAGAAAGCGGGGAGTGAGAGGATGCGGGCAGCCGGGGGAAGGGGCATAAAAAATGGCTGCTGAGGCAGAGAAGACAGTTGCTCTTGGGAAGCCAGGAGGGAGATCGCTACCTAAGTACCAAGCACTCAGAGAGCGAACTGGCGACGCTGGACGGTACATGGAAATGAGAGCAAACAGAGCTGCTAAGAGCGGGACATGAGGAAGAATTGCATTCTGGGAATTGTAGTGCACTACCTCCCAGGTGAATGACAGAGTTGGGGAGGAAAGACCAGCAAAGAAGCATATGCATCCCTCCCTCCCGGGTGAACAAGGAAGTTGGGGAGGAAGGAAGGGGAGGTGGTAGACCCTAACCTCAAATCTAGACCCTAACCTCAAATCAAGAAAACACCAGACCCTGCCTGTCAGCGCTGTGCCACCTGGGTGAGTCTAAGAGAAAGAAGACCTCAGTGGCAAGTGTGTGAATGAAGCATAATGGAAATTAATGAATTGAGTTCAAAAGCGTTATGAGACTGGTAGTTTTTTCAGCAAAAGATTAAAACCCTGAAAATTAGTAGCATAGTGGTCCGACTGAATTGAAAGTGCCTTTTCGAAAAACTCTGTGTACTGAACAGGTTGAAGTGGTCATGTTGAGGTAAAGGACAAGTCCTCAGAGTTTCGACAGAGACACCAAAACAAGGAAGAAGGCTTTAGCCTGAATGACGGAAGTCTACAGGGAACTGTGATTTGTGTGATGCGAACTGTAAAGTAGGCTTGAGGCTTGAGCCCGGCTGAGGGGAGCCTACCATGAACTTGTGAACTATGAGAAGGAGGTCCAAGCCGGACAGAGGGGGACCTACAGTAAATTGTGATATTCAAAAGGAGGAGGTCCGAGTCTGATAGAAGGAGACCTACATTGACTGGTGATATCTAAGATATGCTGAAGACTTGGGGAAGGGAATCCCTAAATCATTTGAAATTGTGGCTGAAACTCTGAATGGTCTAAAGACTTATCAGCAAGAACTATTTTGTTTTGGCAACCTTGTGAACACCATAACTCAGGTGAAAGAAACCTGGGACACCTACAGTGAACTGTTGTGGTAATATATTCTTGGTTAGGAACTGAAGAGCTGAGAGGGGCTGATCTGCATGACCCGAGAGCCTACCCCTCACTAAGAGCAAGAGAACCATATCCTGAAAAGAAGACCCGGACTTGGGTGAGGAAACCTCAGGGGGTCCTTGTAGAATCTAGATAAAGAAGTCATACTTCCAGCCTGACTTTAAATTTGATGCACCCTTTATGTTGTTTAATTGCTCATCCCTCTTCACAGTCATTGGGTAAGATTAGGGCAAGTAATAGGTTTGTTAGTTTAACTATTACAATTTTGGACTAGACTGACTAGGACTGTTTTATCTTCTTTTTTGCAATGGCACAATTCTAGTCTGCCAGTCCGGAAAGGGTGCCGGTATGTTGCTACCGGCACCCTTATTTCCAGACCGGCAGACTTTTAATGAGGCCCAGTGCCTTGAAAGTTTCCCAATAATTGTGGTTTTGTGAGATGGAGTTTGTAGTGTGCTTTCAGTTGTGGCATTGTGTCTATGTGTTGCCGTATCACATTGATCTTGTTGACGAAGAAAGAGTTGATGATGGTGGATTTTTTAATGGAGTGTGCTACGGGCGGGTCGGTCAGAGGGTTGATGCATGGCTTTGAAG
Organism: Ambystoma mexicanum; assembly: GCF_040938575.1. Taxonomy (NCBI): domain Eukaryota; kingdom Metazoa; phylum Chordata; class Amphibia; order Caudata; family Ambystomatidae; genus Ambystoma; species Ambystoma mexicanum. The sequence goes on from NC_090932.1 coordinate 127,441,563, forward strand.
AGGGCTTTGCTTTCATTGTTGGCCTTGGCTATGGTGTTTTGAGTGCACCAGGGTGCTGAAGGTTTAGGCTTGAGGGTGCGCCGTTTCACTGTGGCATGGTGATTGATGTTGTTTGTGAGGGTGGTGTTGAGTTCTTGGAGAAGCGAGTTGCAGTCCTGGTTCATCAGAGGTACATCAGCCCATGTGAAGGGGTGTTTGAGGAGGTCTTCTGTGAGAACCGCCACTAGGAAGTTCTTGAAGGATCTGAAGACTTGATTGCTTGGTTTGCAATGGGTCTGCTTGAGAGGTGTAGTGTGACTGATCTCAAAGGGGATTGCCATATAGTCGGACTGAGTGAAATAGGAGAGCTGTGATGGAGGGTGGGCAGTGCAGTGATGATCATGTCAATGATATGGGGCCTCATTAGGACCCAGGCGGTAAGGGGTTTACGGCGGCGTAAACAGCGCCGACCCTTACCGCCTGATTCCGAGGTCCCTTAGCGCCATGGAGGTTTTAACACCTGTTTTTAGCAGGTGTTAAAATCCATGGCGCTAAGGGACCTTGTTGTTAATTACGCCACCGTAATTTACGGTGGCGTAATTAACGCCTTCCCCACTCCCATTATGCCCTATGGGGCAAAAATGGGAATGGGGAAGGGTAAATGGGTTAATGGGGACTTACCGCCCCACTCACCTCAGAATGGGGCGGTAAGTCCGCCAACCACCATGGCGTAAACGCAGTTTACGCCATGGTGGTAAAGGTACGACCCAGGCGGTAACTTACCGCCTGGGTCGTAATGAGGCCCATTACCTTTTATTTGAGTTGGATCTTTTGTGTGCTTTGTGAAGTTCAATGTGTTGTGTAGGCAGTGGAGAACTTCCTTCATTGACTTGGTTGCTGGGTTGCCGGGGATGTTGACGTCACAGAGGAAGATGTTGTTGGCATGCGTTAGATACATGATGGTGACTAAGTCTGTGAATTCTTTGCTGAAGGAGGCATTGGGCGTGGGTGGTCTGTGATTGAGATGAAAAGTGACTGTCCATTGGGGAGAGCGGGAAGTGGCAGGTGACGATGTCCAGTTGGTTACATGGCCATGATGCCATGTGAATGGTGCCGAGGCCTCCGCCGATCTTGTTTTTATGGTCTCAATGTAGAACTCTGAAGCCACTGGGGGTGAGGACATCTAGGATGTGGGTGGAGGTGGATGTCCTCCAGGTCTCAGTAATGAAGATGTCATCCAAGTCATGTGTGGTGATGAGGTCGGCAATGTCAGCTGCATGGGTGATTACTGAGCGGACAATGGCGAGCATCAATTTTGGTGTAATGGTGGATTATGGAGTGGTAATGGGATGTATGAATTGAATGGGTGAGGTTGCTGCTAAGCGGGGTCCATGATGTTGTGCTTCTATCACTGTTTGTTTTCGTACAACGCATCTTCTTCTATGAGCGCCTCTTCCTTTGTAGCTGTAGGAATCTCGCAAGATTTTCCCAGTAGTCCCCCGATAAGGCGAAAATGTCCGGACTGTATCTAGCTCCCCAGACCATCCTCAACATCACATGGTGTCCTCTTTCCCCCACCCCTCTACCATGCTAATCGCTAGCATTGAGCAAAATAAAATGGCAGATTTTTATTTCTGAAAAGACTTTTGCTGCAAAGCACTGTGGGAGATATGGCTATTTTCTTTGGGAGCACGGGGCACTTCTTTCCCTGTCGAATATTTGTAAAACTCTTGGACAGATTTACCAAAACCAGTCCCGGATATCGAGTCAACGCTTTGTGCCCACGTTGTCTCTTATTTGTCCAAATCCACCCAGCAGTTGATGTGCATTGACTGATCCAAATGGGGCTATGCCAAAAATAGCGTGTATTTGCATTTTTAATGCTTTTTTATTTTATAACAAATCTTTCCAAGAATGCACAGTCCGGGGTGGCCCATGACAACCTTTTTCTTTGGCAAATATTAGCCAAGTTCATCATGCAAGTTAAAGGTTATAAGCAATAGAATTTTCGGATTTCCTATGACTCATATGTATCACCTTATCTATAGTGTGGTGACTTTTACTTGGTCAATTGATAACAAACCACTGGAAATAGTTGAAAGGAATCTAGGTTTTCCGATTTATGGCCTGCCCTTCCAAAAATCTTATGGCAGCTTTGTTCATCTTAACATTTTGAAAAAATGGCTCCTACTTAAGCGATATGTACGTACTTTGGGTGGTAACAATGTCGAAGGATTAATAGCTATATATCACAAATCTATAATCGCAGGGATTTTGTACTGGCTTGCAGTCCTACCAAGTAAGATGTTACATTGGATTGATAACCTGGAGGGTAAGTTCTTGCAATCGATATTGCGAGTGACCCAATCTCTTGCGGTTGAGGCCTTCCGCTGCGAGCTAGGCATTCCCTCCATCCGCTCGTTATGGCTGGTCCAGATGAGTAACCTTTTTATTATTATTATTCTTCTTCAAAAACAACTACCCCTATGCTCCACTTGCTGGAAGAACAATATACCTTGGGTTGCAAAAATAGATTTTTAACACAATTAAGAATAAGCATATTGGGGTTTTTAGACCAATTGGATGTTTCATATGTGGATATTATGTCAAATCCTAATAAGAAAGTCATATTAAAGAGCAAAGCAAGAGATAATGATATCTGCAATGCATCAGTCGGCTTGCTAAAATAAAATCATACGCAATATATTGCCAACAGAACTTTCCTCACAACTGGCCCTGCTCGTATCTAACCAAGCTATATTTGATGGAATTGCAAAGATTCATCGTTTACTTGTGGCTTAATATTCTACCTACATTTGAACACACTGGACGGTGGGCTAACATACGCCATCATGAGAGAATCTGTTGAATATGCAAATCTACTGTTGAAACAGCTCGCCATCTTCCCACCCAGTGTAAAAAAATGAGCGTTTGCTACTTTAGAGGATATCCAACTGTATCTCTACCTTTGAATCTATTGAGCATGATCAATTTTTGAGCACCTTATACAGAGCGGAATCTATTGTAGTAACTGGCACAGCAGTTTATGTATGGAGGGAAGCTTTGTGTCTGATTAACAATTGATTTATTTTAATTATTAGGTTTAGAGACTCTGGAAATGATGTGAACCTGTTGGTAATTTCTTGAATCTTAGCTAATGCACATTCTACTATCTTTTATTCTTCTATTACATATTATATTGCATATGTATTCTATATTAAATTTGTGTAAAACAATAAGCACACTGAAAAATGAAAAACAAATGACAAAAAATAAATTAAATAAATTATATATACATATATATATATATATATATAATATATATATATATATATGGGCCATGGCTAGTGGGCCCCAGAGCATTCTATATGTACAACATGTGGTGTGCAGTGGCCACGGCCAAAGGTAATGGCTAGCGGGCCCCAAAGAAACCTAATGGTGCCGCGTGTACAGAGGCCTCAGCCAAAGCCCGGGGCCACTGGCCATGGCTGAGGGCCATGGCTTGTGGGCCCCCGATTATGCATATTTGTGTAACATACACAGTGTCCACGACCGAAGTCTGTGGCATGGCTAGTGGGCCCCAAAGAAAACTATCCGTGCAACGTGTACAGTGGCCATGGCCAAAGCTGAAAGCCATGGCTAGTGGCCCTGAAGAAACTATTGTATAACAAAACCACTGAAACTCAGCACTTGCATTTCAAGCAGGTCCACCTGAACTAGGTGCACCATGTTGCGCAGCATATGACCACAATGATGACATCACAGATGATGCCACTGATGACATCACTGGTGACCTCACTAATTACATCATACAGGTCATCACTGATGGCGTCACTATTGACATCACTAATATACCTGGTTTGATTAATTACATTTTGAATTATGCCTACTCTGTTTAGTTACATAAACTTATAGGTGTATATGTCATACTTACATAGTACATTATATTCCGCCCTTGTTTCTTTAAATGTTGTTTACGGTACATAATAGTAGTTAATAACAGACATTATTACAAAGAAAAATTGTATATAAGCATTTATGTGCTTTGGAAGGAAAATTGTTATATTTTCAAAAGAAATTACTACAAATATCTGTAATAAAATTCCCACGTCCATAATTAATGTTTACCTTCTAATCTTCATTTCTTTTTTATGATTGTAATTATGTAGTATAACTGATTAACCAATATTCAAATTCATATATTCTACACTGTTGTTGTGCACGCGGGCACCTACTTTCCTTTATATGTGAATATTTTCTATACAACTTTTCATTTAGAAAAGGATTTGTTCATGTAATGTTTTTACATTAAGTGGAATTGTAAATTTAAATGTGAACCATGAATTTTTTGATATCACATACTATTAAAAATGTTTCTGTTTGTATCTATTTTATTTTTACTACTACATGTACTTATTATATTATGTTTAGAATATCTGAACTAGATTTACCTGAATCAGGTACTTTCCCTGCACTGAAGCATTGTAATTGCTTACTAATTAAATTCAAACCATTTGTATAACGGTACATATTTTTGTTTCCAAATGAATACGTTGATAAGTCCTTCAAATCAACTCCACACATAACCTATATATAAAACGCTTAGGTATGTTCCGTACTCAGCTGATGCAATTCATCAGTGTTAGGTTGCCCTCTGCTGTCCAAACGGCAAAGTGCACTTCCGTGTGCCCTTCAACTTTAACAACAGCTATCATTTTAACAAACAGAATGCGCACGGGTCTACGTGGTCACCTTCACCTTCCACTATCACAAACATTCGGAATAATTTCAAGTTACTTCTTTCCACCTCTACTTCTCTTCATACAGGGCACGGCAGTTCCAGTGTCAATAAACAGTTAATTACTGTCTTAGCGTTGCAGTCTCTAAAGAGCAAAATGCTGTAGCACGAATGTCTCCTCACAAGTAAGTGAAAGTAGGTGCTGTAATTATGCTACTACGCAATCATATGCCATCACAGGGACTCTGCAATGGACAAGGTTGACAATTACACATCTACAAAGACCCCTCCTAGAGGCCCACGTAATCGATGAAAATTAGGTACTGTTCTTATACCACACATACCTCATTCCATCTGGTACAAATATGCCTTTTAAATTCAAAAGAAGACAATTACCTATTTGTTTACCCTTTTCAATGATCATTAAGAAGTCACAGGGACCTACGCCCCCTTCCTGGAAGTGATCGGTGGTAATTCCGATATTTAAGAAGGGGGACAGAAGTGAGCCTATAAATTCTCAACTGATCTGACCTTTACGATCTGCTAGAATGGCATATGTTACAGCAGGAACGGCTAATCATATCTATTAATTTAGTAATATACGTCTAGCCTTAGGGCTTTGTATATACAACACATAATACATACATATACAATACACATATCCTCTTCCAATAGTAGGATGATGACCAATCACAATAAAAACAATATTGTACCTATATTCACAATGGTACCATAAAAACCGTCAATAAATTACACATCATAAGATAAACAATCTAAAATGTCAACAATTTTCTAATAAAACTTTACCATATTAAAAAAAAATGGATGTCATCACTTTTCATGAATTAAGCCCATATATATGAAACAATACTCATATCTAATTGATTATTAAAAGATTTTTTAAAACTGTTACGCATCAAAGATAGGCTCTCACAATACACTAAAAGATGTTCTATGGATTCTAAAACAGATTAACAACATAGGCGACACATTATTTCAGAGCGACATATTCCCATGCTTTCTCCTTTATTCTCGAGGGCTTCACAAAAGTTAAACTTCATCATCAAATAGCATCTAAAAATCTGAGGATTGGGGTAGGCCATAATATACAATGGTAGTGAAACATGAGCGATCCTATATTGGCAGTAAGAGCCACTATGATTCTTAGTGGCTAACTCAACAAGATGACACTCCATACTATACGTCATTATTTCCATTTTACCCACCCTTTGAGCTGTAGCTCCTGATTACGGCCAGCATCATATACAAAGCCCACAGTCCACTTTTTGTACAATTACATAAATTTACCAAAAATGCCCATAGATAGACAGGGCTCAATCTTTAGGTATGCCTGCACGTAGGATGCTATGATTGTATTTTTGTTTATTACCTTCAGATTACTAAAACATGACTGATCTGCGTATGCATTCAGAAACAATGCCATTGAGGTCAAATTCTAAATATAAATATTCAATTGTTATATTGCGTGGCATCCTTAACAATTTGCACAATATTAGACCTTCAAACTATTTTAGCTCCACATGGTATTTGTGACCCCATATTTATATACCATAAAGGTGCAGTGAGGCGATTTCTGCTGCATACAACATCAAGAATCCTACATTTTGGCTGATAAACGTGCTAATTGAGTTTGCAGATTTCAAACACTTGGCTTTGGTGGTTATCCGGTACTTACCCCATTTTAACTTATCATCCATAGGTACAGCCAAATATCTATATTTCAGCAACCTGTTCAAGTTTAACACTATCAAATGTCCACACAAATAGTTTTGGGGCTTTTTTTAACTGAGAATGCCATTGTTTTGCTTTTTTTGATATTCACCCGAAGACTATTTTTATGAGTATAATCTGCCAACGCATTTTACATGTTCTGCAGACCCTTGGGTGTATGATCTAGTAACATCAAATCTTCAGCATTTGCGAGACACCCAACAGTCGCCGAGCCAACCTTCACTGGGCACGTGTCCAAGTTCACAAGATCAATATACATGTCTGCTAAATATAAATTGAACAGGGTCGCAACCACAATGCAGCCCTGTTTCACTCCGCAACAGGTAGGGATAGGTGCCGATAGTTTTCCCCTTGCATCTAACTGTATACGCACTGTAGTATCCCTTACAACAGCATGAGCATCTTTAACAAACCCGTAGGTATTTTCCATGTAATGAGTTTCTTCTTCAGCATGTTCCGTATAACGGAATCAACGGCTGCCGAGAAATCAATATATGCCCAGTACACATTAGATTCTCTCCTCTTCCGTGCGTATTCAACGGCTGGAGTGAGAATCAAGATGTTATGTATCGCACTGGCCAGTTTGGCTTGGTGACACGATATTATTAGCAAAAATCCATAGGTTAGGCTCTGCTTGCAACACCCTTGCAAACATTTTGGATGGGATGTCCAGCATAGCCAGCATCCGGTAATTTGCTGGATTGTCCTATGCTCCTTTTTTATATACAGTCAAGAGGTGGCTCATCCACCATGTCTCAGGAATTTTGCCTGTCAACCCTATTTCTACAAACCGGATATGGAGGGCATGTGCCCATATATCAACAGGTTGGTGCAAATGCCATCGGGCCCAGATTATATGCCCATTTAGATAATAGGCACTCGGAGCACAACATACTACAGGTAGATTGAAAAACACACACAAGGGAAAATGTTCGCTCTCAACACGAGGCACTATTGCCATATCTGTGGTGCAACTTAGACCTTCTACATTAGAGAAGACATAGTCAATGGTCGAAGCCGACCTCCACTCCACATGTGTGAATGCCATATTGGCATCACTTGGACAACCTTCATTTAGACGAACAAACCCATGTTCTTCCAACAGTTTCAGCCAAGAATTTCCTCGTCTATTTCTAGCAGGGGATTTAACAGGGGCAGAATGTATATGGCTCTCTATCTTTCATCCAAAGGAAGGTTCCCCAGTGTTAGCATTAAAATCTCCCACTATCCATACAGGGTAACGTGTAGCATAGATTTTAAGAATCAAAGACACAGCTTTTATATTTTTTAGCGCGGCTGCCAAGTTAGGCGGATCATAGATATTTAATACTATAAATTCACACTGTTGATACGATATTTTAACAGCCTGAACAGAGGGAGTAGATTATTTCAAAGATTGCACAAGCTAAGGCAGCTTAACTGTAATCAATAATTCACCCTTCGGCCTCCCTTTTTTGCCTTTATTCGCTAGCTGCTGCACTGTGCACCTACCATCAAGGTGCACAATGTCCACAAGCCATGTTTCCTGAAGGGCTATCACCTTAAATAGATCTGCATTTGTAATCAAACCATCTTCACCAAACAGGTGTGTGAAACCCATTTTGTTCCACGAATACATCAAATTAACATCATTGACATTCCAATGTAAAATGCTGTTTAAATGCAGCTGGCAACCACTGCCAGTATACATCCCCTGGGTCAACCACAGATTTACACACTGATTTATGTTGTGGTTGCTTCACAGCCACCAACTTGGATGGAACCGGTTTGCCTATTGCAGGCACACTTTGTACCATAAACCCCCCCCCCCCCCCCCATCACCTGGGCGGAATCTACTACAGTAGACATACCGGCAGAACGTAAAACATTATTCACACGAGCAGATGATAGCTCAAAGCATGAGGTTTTACAACCGGTATTGTCACGATTTTACATGTATAGCCTAATCTCAACAGTTTTTCCTGATAACGCAGGATATAATCCAGCGTTGCAGCTGATTTAAACCATACATTTGTCACATATTCGGCAAACTTTTTCTACTTATTCCACAATCCTAATATCCTCTGTAGTAATTACTCTAAGTGCAACAACAGAGCGCAATATACACAAAACTGCAGATCTATTTAAGGGAGGCAGGTTAGGTGCTTGTGAAACTGGTTTTAGCTGTAAAACCTTAACCTGCTCACCCACGTCAACACTAACCCTTGCAGGTGGGGCCGATGCTGTACTATTAGGGCCCACAGACCATATACCAGGAAGGGTACTTTGTGTCTGTATCTTGTCTAACATCTTAACCGGCGGTGTAGTGCTGTATCCAATCTGGGGGACAACAAGTTTACAATGGTTTCAACACCCTTGTTCGGCAGACTGACCATTGCCGATAGAACCAAGCATATTCCACCGCTCACTCTCTGTTGCTGTGGAAACAAACACTGGCATTGTAACCACCTTAGATGTGGACGGATTCCAGTTGGGAGCGGCTTCTGTGCCTACCACATCCACTATCTCATCACCATCCTTCACCACACATGCATTCTTACGGAGCTAAATCTGGTTATTATACATGAAGGCATGCCGGACAGATTTAGCCTTGCGTTTGGGTATGGCAACTTTTTTCGCCTTCTTAGAACGGTCACACACTTCAATTGATGGGGAAGGATTAGCAAATAAGGGTTGCTTAAGGGAAGGCTTCAAAACCGTTATCTCCATAGAATCCATACTAGTGCTTTGATTGCGAACCGTTATTGCGGCCGCGATTGATTCTCTTAGGCAATAGTATTGACTGGATGCCAAGTTTGTTCTCTAAACATTCACACTTTTCTACCAAGGTGGTCAAACAGTTCTCAAAAGTATTGAACATTTCACTAGATGACATGCTAATTGTACTAGCTTCATTCATACTCACATTTGCACCTTGCTTGGGTCATTAACAGCCTTTGTCATATCTATTACTTTGCCCACTTTACAAATGCCTTGACCCGAATGAACTTCATTAGACTTACCCATACCTCGGGTGATACCACACATTATACTTCCATTACCCAGTTCTCTATTTGTCTCTATGGCAGTCCAATCTCTACAGGGCAGGAGGTAATTCAGTTCCTGGTGGTCAAAGTCCACATCTCTCGGTGTGGATGACACTTCCATTAGATTGCCCAAATATTTGACATAGCATTCATCCATACCGTCACTTGCCATATCCAAATTAGACAATATTATCAAAGGTATGGTACTAGGTGCATTAACGCAATTATGGACTATGGCCATAAAGCTAGTTTACCCCTGTAGTGTGTCAGATACACTTAAGGCCGCCATTCCAAGCTCGTGTTCCCGACCATTCGGTACGTAGAGCTTATTTGCACTTGAGAGCTCAGGTGTATGACTTACTACAACCACATCTTCTACACAGGCCATCACCACTTCATCCACAACTTCAGTGGGTTGCATCATGACAGCCTCAATCAGTTTAGTTCCAACACAGCCCAGTGTCTCATTAAGGTCACTTACACTTGCCTTAACTGCTCGGTGCTTTTTTAAGCCCAACGCTTTTGGAAAGTACGATGTTAGTTGGTTGCAAGGGGGAGCTCGTTTCAAAATGGTTTTTGGTATACATATTCGCCGACCTCTACATAGGTACTTGAAACAAGAGGGATGGCGTCCTGCCACTTACTTTAAGTCTCTTTACATATATATTTTAGTAAAGGCTGTGTTATTCAGCATGCATAATATGGCAAAAGCTATTTCATTAAGCTAACTGTCATACGTATTCAAAAAGATTAGCAATTGGCCCTTCAAGGGTGCACTGTAGCTTTTTATTTAGCCAGTGTTAGTAAATGCAGAGAGAATTTTCTGCATTTAGGTTTAACATGAAACTTTTTCGTTTTCTGGTGTACATGTGGATCAAATCACATTCATCTTATTAAACAGATGCAATAAAGAAAGAACGGCAAATGCTTTAAGAAAAATTAACAAACAAAACAAACAGATGCACAATCATTGGTGGTTTGCCTAAGTGTGCAATGAATGCAAGGAAACATAGTATATTATTTAAACACAAGGAAAACACCTATATGGAATGTGTGGAGTCAAAACCATGTGTCAGAGAAAAGGCATTATTTCTTTCTGAAACTGGGTTAATTTATTGCTGGCTCCTATAGAAAAGGGACGTAGTCGTTGGTCTCTACATAGGGGATTTTCGGGACTTCCCTCAGACAAAGCTTCGCAGCTTGGGCCAGTCTCTAGGGGTGTCACCCTAGACTTGGCATCCATCTTTCTGTTACAAGGTGCCAACAACCTATGGAGTACTCAATCTAAGAGTCCAGGGGTCACAAGCAGTCACAAGCGGTCGTATCCACAATTAATTTAAAATACAATATTTTTTTTTTTTTTTTTTTTATTTTTGTATATAATCTTTGTTAGATTTTTACAAAAGAAGTTCTCATGATTACGTATAGCTAACAAAAGAAATGTAGAAAGTTGCGAGCTAATAGATGCTTAGAGCAATGTTATTGTTTACGCCGTCCAAGGTTTATCAAAGTTGAGGGGATTTTCTCGTTGAATATCAGAGATGGCTGATCTTTTCCATGATAATATTTAGTAGTTTTGCCGTCGGGATTAGCCATCTAGTTTGAGCTTCTGTAATTAAGCGGTTCCACCACGTGTCTTCGTCGTTGATGAAAGAGTTTATAAGCAAGGGACCAAAAAAGGTGTTCCTTTCCTGGGCGATCGCCGGGCAAACCATCAGGAGATGTCTTATAGATTCTGTAGTTTCAAGATTTTTACAGAGACGACATGTTTTCTCGTTAGTGGCAGCTCGGATGGCTAAGATTTCTTTTGTAGGAAGCAAATTGAGACGGGCTTTCAATAGAGTTTTCATTAACAGCTTGCAGGGATATTTTTTGCAGTACTCCATAGGCTCTTTAAGTTTGTTAAAAACGGGTGGTAGGTAATTTAGCAGCTTGTTTGATGTTGCTTTTTCATTAGTATTTATCCAATCTAACCACTCCATTTTTGATTTTATCCTTAAAGGATTCCTGAGTAGTTCGTCTTCTGAACAGGCTATCTCCTGCAGGATTTGTTGCTGAATTTCAACCCAGTTTTTAAGTAGCTTATTGTTTCCCTTACTGATTTCTTCATTGATCATGCGGTATATTTGAAGACTCTCTGGATGTCTTATTTTTCTAAATAGCTGAATCGTACTTTGTGTCACCACTGCAGCTATAGAAAGCAGGCCTAGTTCACGTCTTATTGCTGCAGAAGATGTGGATTTAGGAAGTCCAAGTACTGTTCGCCAGATGTAGCCTTCTAGTTTGGTCCAGAGCGTCGACGGGATTGTGGGTATTGCATCCATGCCATATGTTAACGACGGGATTACTTTGGCTTTGTAAAACTGGATTGCAGGGAGGAGACTGAATTTGCCATACAATATTAATACTCAACTACTGCCAAGTGTGACGGGTATGCTGAGCATGCCAATCAAAAATCGCTAAGTATGCTGTGTATGCTATCTATGCAGCTTCTATTACTTAACGTAACAGTCGTATGTTTTAACTGCAATCACGCGACACGTTCCAGAGCCCTTAGTTAACACACCATAAACAAATACTCTCGCAATCTGTAGGTTATTAATATCCAAAGTTTAGGCCAAACACGAGAGCAGGAGTAGATGCAAGGAAATGCAATACATTCAAAACAGGGACAATGAATTCAGAGGAATCAGGCTCGCTAACAATATGCCAACACTTTACACTTTATGCAATAGATGGTTGCTGTGTAGTCTTGCCCAGCACTTTGCCTCTCCTCACAGCTGGCGTATAGTACTTAGCTAAAGTACTTCGGTAATGCGCACGCCCGATGCGCACGTGCCGTGCCATTTCAAGGGTTCCTGGGAAAGGGGGCGGGCTTAACTGTTTTCCACTTCAAAGATAGAACTAAGGATTTTGAAATCTTAAAAAGTAAGTATTTGATGGTTATACTAGTGGTTATACTAGTGCAAGTCCATAGAGTGCATAGTAGTCTTTCAATGTCCGTACCATGAGTATTCTAGGAGCCAGCACCAATTTCAAACCATTATACTTATGTGAACAACAGATGGGGTCCAGTTCATTGATGGAATATGACACCATCTTTCAATTTGGAGACTGAGATCAGGGCTATTCTCTTCTCTATCCCCTTTACCTAGATCGGCAGCAATTATAATTGAAATTGAAAGTCAAATGGTGTTGTTTGTAAACATTTCAATGAGAATTATGTATTGGTTGTTACGGTGGAGTAACTAACTTTTTATGACTTTATTGTCTTGACACGTGAATGATATATACAAAGCCAATTTTGTATGTAAGTATATTATAAATATATATAAATAAGTAAGCTAGCAACACAACGAAAAAACACTTTTGGAGGACGGGCTCTTTCACGTTGGACCAACGCAACTGAAATAGAATCAAACAAATATTTCTACAGACATCTAAGAGACATCGCTTATTGTCTCCCCAGGTGGTGCTGATTACCTTGCTACTGGGCGATGCAGAGTACCTTCCCCCACATCACATCTATCTCGTATGTCTAATTCCATATTCTCTCCGACCGACTCCCATCTAAACAAATCCGCCCTGTGCGGCCACCTCGGGTCTATCAATGACCAGCGACCGCTGAATCAAGCTCACCTCCTCAGCTCTGTCACCAGAGCCAGAGGCATGGTTCACATCTTGTGAACTCCCTTCCTCATAAACATATTCCTAAATACCGCCACTCAGGATTCAGGCATTCTGACCTGCATCCATCAGCACCACAAGTTCTCCAACTGCACCACCCACTATCCCACCACTAAGCCTCCCCATTTCTTACATGGCCACGCGCAACAAGCCACCAAGAATGGGAGAAGGGCACTGTACATGAGCACTGTACATTACATGTCATTGATGGCAGTGTAACCGCTCTGCTATCCACACCGCTCCTGAAAGCTCATAGTCTCTGCACCGACACCCGCCCCCCACCCATCACAACACTCAGGATGTAGCGAAGGTTTGCTGGAGCCAAGAGTCAGCAAATGCTTTGTTGCATAGTGAGCAAGTGGGGCAATTGAGCAGCCGCCCTCTGCTCTTTGTACAGACCCTGTAGCTGCAGGTTGGAGCGCATGAGGTCAGACTCAGCACCACATCTCCCGGGGTGGGTTATTACTATTTATAAAAAGGTGCATACACTGTGTACCGTTGAATATCATAATAGGTGAGGAGCCACTGGTCCTTAGACATCCCATTTGATGCTGTCTCTGTGTTTAGTTATCCATGAAATCCTCTTGCGTTTACATGTAGATGGAGGCATGTGATTGAAGGCTCACTGCATAATGTAACCTTTGTGTGTGCCCACGTGTGCTTGTGCCAGCCATACAAAATGTATGAGATGTTCAGGTTCAGCTCTACAAGTGTCCTTTATTAGGCTGGCCAGATGATGCCCTACTGCCAGGGAGCCACTAACCCAAGGGGCTCTCATGAATCAAATGCAAAATGAGAGGGGTTGCTTTGGTGTGCTCCCCTTTAAGAAATGCTGAGTCCCTGCTAAGGGCTCGTGGGGTGTCACGTGTCCGTGCACAACTACATACTCAACCGAGAAGATGGAGTAATGAGGCTCAAGCCTCGGTATCCAAAAATCACAGCTGATGGATAAAAATCTATCAGTAAGAAGAAGAAGCCGTGCCACTTGTCAGTCAATCCTACCAGACTCCAGCCTGCTGAGTGTTTGTCCCGCACTGCCTTCCGGGCAGGAGGCCTGCCCTGCAGAGCTCTTCATGACGTCAGGGCTCCTGCATGGCAACCCTGTCCCAGTGTCTCATATGGCAGAACCCCTGCGTGGCAACTCTCTCCCCCACCAGATGTCAGTGTGTGTCCACAGCCTGTGTGCCTCCCCTGGCCTGTGTGCCCCTGGAGCCAGGGACAATCTGACTAGGTGATCCCGATTTTAACAGGGTGTTCCCCGTTATCTGGAGGCCGCGTTCCCCCAGCAACTGTGTGTCTGGCCCGGATGCCCCCGAGCCAGACACCACAGCAGTATTTATCAAGTTTAACTGAACACGTGGCCATAAACCCCCCTATACGAATAATAAATATTTAATAAAGCCAATGATTGGAAAATGGCAATCTTGTGACAGAATGCATTTGGTCACATTACCATCTTCCATCAATTGACAAGCATAAACATTGGCCATCCAGGCAGCCTTTCTCCATCCACTGGCCTCTCAGCATAGATCATACACAGCTACAGTGGCGTAACACAATATTTGAGGGCACCCCGTGAGCAATGCTGAGAGCCCCTCCCACAGCTCGGCTACAAATCATGAAATCATGGGTCGCGCCACACTTTGGGCCGGCCTAGATTACCACGCTTGCGCAATACGCACAAATGTACTGCTTCAGGGGTACACCGCCCACTGTACTAGGAGAAGAATATATATATATATATGTGTGTTTTAATGCACAATACAGCACACTTTCTGAGCAAAATTGGCTAAAATGCCAGAGCCTTTGGAATTGCTTTGTTGGGTAACACCAGTCCAAACATCCAATACATTCAAGACACCAACAGTGCACAGGAACATTAATGTTTTCATTAATTTAAGGCTTTGCTAAAATGCCATGCACGATGAAAACATGCCCAACTGGCTGCACATTATAGACCCATTCTAGACACATTATAACATATTACTGTAAAAGCATGCCAGGCCACATTCAGACATACCTAGACTGGTTGCACCAAAATGCCAGTCGAAGCAATAGCCCTTATCATGGTTGTTTTATCAAAGATGCCCAGAAAAATATACAATGCCACAGTAAGAAATGGCTAGACAGGCAGCACCCAAATGCCAGTCAAGCCAGGTAATTACACTTGGCAGGACTCCTTTATCAGAGATGCCCAGTTAAAAAAAAGTCAGGCCAAAATAAGAAATGACTAGACTGGTTGCACCAAAATGCCTCTCTACCCACTAATACTGCATCATGCCTGCTTAGCCTGGAGATGGATTACCATTATGATTTATAGCACAATCCCCACCCCCCACACACCCCCTCTCCCTCCAAGCCCCTGCACCAACCCCCAAAATCAGCACATCGGCCCAGAATTACCTCCATGTTCCTATACCTTGTCCCAGTACTGACGTATGAAGCACCTTACCTCATAGGTAAGTACTAGGATGAGGAAGAGTGGGGCTAGGAGTAAGGAAGATTATATCTAAGCCAGGCATTACCTCCATATCCCGCTACCTCATCCCAGTACTTGTGTATGAGGCAAGTTGCCAGTACTGGGACGAGGAAGAATTGGGCTATGAGTAATGAAGATTACCAATAAGTAATTATGGCATTTATCACAAGCAGTGGCACAACACCATTGATCTGACTGGGCATCAGTCCTCTCCCCCAACGGCCTGAAATTTTTCGCGATGTTGACTCGACCTGGCTGACCTACAAAGCCGTTTTCCTGACTGAACATGACACAGATGTTAAACGGCGCTGTGTTTTGCAGTAACAAAGGCCCGGCAAATGTAAAGCATTTCACTGTTTTTAGGCAGTTGAAATCGTGATGTGGGTTTAGTACTTGCATGCCAGGGGAGTGATTGGAAGGGTAGAGTGGGGACAGGAGACTGCTCATTCTCACAACAATCCATAAGTGGGTGCTTTCAAACTTAAAGGAGTTAACTGCTTTTAACATTGAAGTTGCACTAAAATAGTCTCATTAGAAGTAAACAAGTTAGATACCCTCACACAAATAGGGTTGCCCCTCCCCCACCGCCCATGAAGTTAGCGCCTCTCCCAACATTTGAAGGGTTAGTTGCCCCCGAACCACTGAAATTTTCGTTTTGTTGAGCCCCTGAACACAAGAACACACCCAGCCATTCACACCCATACATTTAAGTGTGCACCCTTTCACCATACAGGCACACCCAGGCAACCACCCATACATTTAAGCGGGCACCTTTTCAACATTCACACTCACCCAGCCATCCATATATGAGTGTGAACCCTTTCACCATACACACAGTCACCCATACATTTAAGTGTGCACCCTTTCATCATACAGGCACACCCAGGCAACCACCCATACATTTAAGTGGGCACATTTTCTACATACACACACACCCAGCCATCCATACATGAGTGTGCACCCTTTCACCATACACACACAGTCACTCATACATTTAAGTGTGCACCTTTTCAACATACACTCACACACACACCCAGCCACCCATACATTTAAGTGTGCACCTTTTCAACATACACTCACACACACAATGGGCAATGCGCCCTGTTACCCTTGGGTCTGGTGCGCAATATAAGTAATAAAACAAACAAACAAACACGCCCAGCCACCCATACATTTGCGTGTGCATCCTTTCACATACACTCACACAGGCATACCCAGGCCGCATCATGCACTCACTCATTAATACATATTTGCACACACACACATTTAAAGAAAATACATTTTCTTACGTTTAATCTTACCTTTAATCTGTTGGTCCAGGGAATGAGACCAGGAATGCTTGTTTCCGTCATCTGCAGAGGATCTGGAGGCCTCCCTGTCATAGGGGTCTATGGGAGCCCCATTACATCAAAAAGAAATGGTTACTTTCTCAAGTCACTGTGACTTCATAAAGAAATTATTTCCGTTTAAGGACCGAACCAGAACAGAAATAATTTCTTTATGAAGGCAGATTAACTTCCAAAAGAAACTATTTCTTTTTGAAGTCATAGGACTCCACCCGCTCCATGACATGGAGGCTTCCAGCCTGTAGACTTCCATGGGGTGGGGGAGACTTCGGACATCATAAAGAAATATGCTATAACAGAAATCATTTCTTTATGAAGGCAGAGTGACTTCAAAAAGAAACTATTTTTTCTGTTTTTGATTTTTTAAATATATATATATATATATATATATATATATATATATATATATATATATATATATATATATATATATCTGAGGGCCCCCGTCCCAGGACATGTGAGTGGTTCCCGTAGGGGCTGCGGGTCCCCTTTTATGCCAGTGCACAGCTTCCACAACAGTACAGCAATGACATCACCTGTCCTTACTTCTCTTGTAGGTTAAAGCACAGTAAAGGGCAGCAGCTCGAGCTTTGCCAAAATAGAGAGCAACATTCTGGGCTTAATTTAAAAAAAAAAGGCATGTTCCATGCAGTGGACCACCAAACGTATTCGCTTTTGGGTTTGGGTCCCATGCATGCAATTTTCATCTTTTACAAAGCAGAATGTAAATGTCAAGAGTAAAACGAGGTGAAATTGACTTTACTCTTCACTTTTACACTCTGTTTAACAAATAAATGCCACCTGAAAATTACGCATGGCAGTTGGCATGTCATGATGTATTCCTATGGAACCCGCCCGCCATTTACCAGGTGCAAATGCGAGGTGTATTTCAAGAAGGGGAATGAAAGCAAATTAGGGATGCAAACTCTACGATATGCCCCTTATTCGCCTCGGAAGAGGACGAAAATGGGGCAGAGCGTTAAAATGGTGGAGTACAATACGCCTCACTTGTATGCCTGCATTTAACAAACCACCCCCATCGAAAATGACCACCTTTTAGTTTTAGCGTTTAGGTAGCGCTGAAAGAGATGCCTGTAAACCAAAACTATTGTCATGGGAAGTGAAAGATATGGGAGGGTGAGATGTAAGCATGGACACACAACACAGCCTGTGCATTTTGTTCAGTTATTTATCCTTTGTCATCTTATTTCCTATGGCTATTTCCACCGGCTACCTGCGCGTGCATGCCCAAAACACAGCTCCATGGCTCTCTGAGTCTAGCTCTATATTTTCTGAGCAGCTTTTGGAAAGGTAATGAATGAATTGCATATATAAATGATCTAAATCAGCTCTGGATATCATAAAACTGCCCTAACCAAGTGTGGCTGATGCCGCATGATTTATAAGCACTATGTGTGTCGGTGCACCTGTTCCTTGCACTGAAATACTGTTAAAATGAATCATTGGCAATGCCAAGCGTTGTTGCACTTTTACAGGCATTAGATAAGCATTTGCCAGAACTGCCATAATATGCTCAGGTACTAAAACCATTTCTAGCTGTTGCCATTTTATGGATGGGTATCATTATGTCAGTGCATGGAAAATGTGAATCCAATGTATATACAAAAGCCACATTTTGCCAATTTGCGATTTTTAAAAAGATTTCAGCAACGTCAAACGTATGACATAAACAATTACTATATCCTCTACATTTAAAAAGCCCGGCTTATTGGCTACGCTCGTTGCTGCCATCAGTATCCCCGCGTTCACCCCGGTACCTCGTGCAGCCTGCAGTTCTTCTTGTCCTCGGATGCTGTGTGTCCTCTGGAGCCTTGTTTGCAGTGTGCTGTGTGACTGTCGCCCCAGTCAGCACACCCGGCTGGTTGTTGGCTGTATTCTTGTCCTCTTTGTCTCTGCCGGCTCCCGCATGCTCTGAAGCCAGTAGGCGAGGAAGTGGCAGGAAAGTGAAACTGAAACCCACAGAGAAAAAAAAAGAAGTGATTTCCTATAACTCGCAGAACTGTTATCTGAACGACTATTTAAGTGCTATGACGCACGCAATCCTGGAAAGTCCGTCTAAATTCCCATTTTCCCTGGACCCGTGTTGGCTGGTGGATTTAAATAAATGCACCGTTACTCAAACGAGGAAATTCTTTGCCCCCGTGTGCAACTTGATTTTAAGAAAGCACGGACGCAATACATAAGCGGCCAGGCCCTGGGTGAATGAACTTGCTGAATTACACCACCCAGATAGTAGTACATTATATTATGTGTAGACAATTCGGGTGCCATTAAGGGGGAGCGCATAGGGGGCGCCGAGGGCAAGCCTCTCACCCAAACGGTGGGGCCCTCCAAAATGCACACTGAATGCACACGCGCTAATATTGACAAGTGGTACGGCAGAAGTAACGCAGGGTAATTCATAGAATTTCGCATAAAAGTGGCGCACGCGGCTGGCGCACAGTGTCCCCGTGCGATACACTGCGCCAGCCGAGTGCGATAAAATCCATTTCATTGCACAGCGTATTCATGGATTTTAGCCTCCAAAACCAGCCGTGCAGCAGCGCCAGTTACGCCCCCAAGAACGCCCTCGCGCAAGGAAAATCCATCAAAATCCCCAATTCATCGCAAATGTCTGCGCTAACCCTGGACCAGTTCACAGGGCTGCCAAACAGCAAATGCCAAGCGGGGAACGTGTATTTCAGGGGTTCGCGCGAAGTTTCACACGCGATCCAACAGGTTACGTGTATTTCAGGGGTGCGCGTGAAGTTTCACACGCGATTCCATCAGGGCACATGTATTTCAGGGGTGTGCGGGAAGTTCCACACGCGATTGTCCGAGGTACGTGTATTTCGGGGTGCGCGTGAAGTTTCACACACAAATTCTGCAGGGTACGTGTATTTTGGGGTGCACGGGAAGTTTCACACGCGAATTCAGCAGGGTATGTGTATTTCAGGGGTGCGCGGGAACTTCCACACGCGATTGTCCTGGGTACGTGTATTCCAGGGGTGCGCGTGAAGTTTCACACGCAATTCCATCAGGGCACGTGTATTTCAGGGGTGCGCGGGAAGTTCCACACGCAATTGTCCTGGGTACGTGTATTTCTGGGTGCCCGTGAAGTTTCACACGCGAATCCTGCAGGGTACGTGTATTTCGGGGTGCACGGGAAGTTTCACATGCAAATTCAGCAGGGTACGTGTATTTCAGGGGTGCGCGGGAAGTTCCACACGCGATTGTCCTGGGTACGTGTATTCCAGAGGTGCGCGTGAAGTTTCACACGCAATTCCATCAGGGCACCTGTATTTCAGGGGTTCCGGGGAGTACTACACGTGAATTGGCCATGTGGGTCCTCCAAGGTGTTCCCTCTACACCCTCCACGGCCCCTGCAGGCAGCCCACACCACAGGGGACAACCCTGCACCCCTGCTCATGTCCCGCGGGCAGCCCATCCACCATGAGCATGCCCCCCAGCCAAGCCACATGTCACCTTGCACTACTGATCAACAACGCATGTCTCCCAGCACCCCCACCCCCCAGCACTGTGGGGCACCTGCCAGCAGGCCCCCACTCATGTCCAACTCATGTCCCCCTGCATCCCCACCCCCCAGCAGTCAGGGGCACCCTCAACCAGGCCCCCGCACATGTCTCCCTGCTCCTCCACCCCGCAGCAGTGCAGGGCACACTCCACCAGGCCCCCACTCATGTCTCCCAGCACCCTATCCCCCAGCACTGTGGGGCACCTGCCAGCAGGCCCCCATTCATGTCCAACTCATGTCCCCCTGCACCCCCACCCCCCAGCAGTGCAGGGCACCCTCCACCAGGCCCCCACACATGTCTCCCTGCACCCCCATCCCCCAGCAGTGCAGGGCACCCTCCACCAGGCCCCCACTCATGTCTCCTAGCACCCCCACCCCCCAGCAGTGCAGGGGCACCCTCCACCAGGCCCCCACTCATGTCTCCCAACACCCCCACCCCCCAGCATCCAGGGGCACCCTCCACCAGGCCCCCACTCATGTACAACTCATGTCCCCCTGCACCCCCACCCCCCAACATTGCGGGGCACCCTCCACCAGGCCCCCACTCATGTCTCCCAGCACCCCCAGCAGTGCAGGGAACCCTCCACCAGGCCCCCACTCATGTCTTCCAGCACCCCCACCCCCCAGCAGTGCAGGGCACCCTCCACCAGGCCCCCACTCATGTCTCCCAGCACCCCCACCCCCCAGCAGTGCAGGGCACCTGCCAGCAGGCCCCTACTCATGTCTCCCAGCACCCCCACCCCCCAGCAGTGCAGGGCACCCTCCACCAGGACCCCACTCATGTCCAACTCATGTCCCCCTGCACCCCCACCCCCCAGCAGTCAGGGGCACCCTCCACCAGGCCCCCACTCATGTCTCCCAGCACCCCCACCCCCCAGCATCCAGGGGCACCCTCCACCAGACCCCCACTCATGTCCAACTCATGTCCCCCTGCACCCCAACCCCCCAGCAGTTAGGGGCACCCTCCACTAGGCCCCCACACATGTCTCCCAGCACCCCCACCCCCCAGCAGTTTAGGGCACCCTCCACCAGACCCCCACTCATGTCTCCCAGCACCACCACCCCCCAGCAGTGCAGGGCACCTGCCAGCAGGCCCCCACTCATGTCTCCCAGCACCCCCACCCCCAGCAGTGCAGGGCACCCTCCACCAGGCCCCCACTCATGTCTCCCAGCACCCCCACCCCCCAGCAGTGCAGGGCACCCTCCACCAGGCCCCCACACATGTCTCCCAGCACCCCCCCCAGCATCCAGGGGCACCCTCCACCAGGCCCCCACTCATGTCCAACTCATGTCCCCCTGCACCCCCACCCCCAGCATTGCGGGGCACCTGCCAGCAGGCCCCCACTCATGTCTCCCAGCACCCCCACCCCCCAGCAGTGCAGGGCACCTGCCAGCAGGCCCCACTCATGTCTCCCAGCACCCCCACCCCCAGCAGTGCAGGGCACCCTCCACCTGGCCCCCACTCATGTCTCCCAGCACCCCCACCCCCCAGCAGTGCAGGGCACCCTCCACCAGGCCCCCACACATGTCTCCCAGCACCTCCACCCCCCAGCATCCAGGGGCACCCTCCACCAGGCCCCCACACATGTCTCCCAGCACCCCCACCCCCCAGCATCCAGGGGCACCCTCCACCAGGCCCCCACTCATGTCCAACTCATATCCCCCTGCACCTCCACCCCCCAGCATTGCAGGGCCCCTGCCAGCAGGCCCCCACTCATGTCCCACTCATGTCCCCCTGCACCCCCACCCCCCAGCATTGCGTGGCACCTGCAAGCAGGCCCCCACTCATGTCTCCCAGCCAACACGTCATCACAATCTAGATCCTTGGCCCTTATGGGCAGCCTCCACATGCCAAACACCCACTCAAGTATTGCATCCACCCACTTAGAAATGCCAATTACATGATACAACCCCAATGGCAAGAATCTAAGTGAACACATGTCCTTCACATACACACAATGGGTGTCAGTGAATGTCAAAACCCATATCATGATATACATGAAACCAATGAGATGATACTACACATTGAAGTTTGATGAAAAAAATGTATTAAAGGCAACATAAATGGAATAAAAAATAAACACACGACAATGGGAATTAAAAACCAAAAGCAGCATGTCCGTAAAATAATGAAAAACCACAAATCATAATCCAAAGGAAAAGTGTCCAAAGTCACAGTTCAAAAAAGTAAATCCAAGGGAAAAACAAAACCGAAAACCATTGCTCCATGGGTAAATTCCAAATAAAAAAATAAAATCCAACAGTAAACTATATACAGATAAACAATCCAGGGTCCATGATCCCAACGGAAGAAATGAAACCTATCTAATAATACTACCTAATAAAAAAAATATATACAAAAATGTGGTCCATTGTCCAAAAGGTCCAAAAAACCAAAAAAAATAAAAAAGCAAAGGAAACCTAATACTAACTACATAACTATTTACAAGGGCAACGGGCTAGTCCGACGGCTCACTGGTTGTTGTCATGGGCCAGGGCATCATCGAACTCCTGTTCAATGGCTTGGAGGCGGGCATGTTCCCTGGCCCCGAGGTCTCGCTGGGATAATGCATTGTCCAGCTCCAACTCCCTGCGAATACCCTCGAGGCACTCAGCCCACCTCAGCGCCCTTCGCATGGAGTTCTCCGCCCTGACCATTGTGAGCCGTTCCTCCTCTGCCCGCTGCCGCTCCGCACCTATCTGCTGGCCCAACCGCTCCCACACGGAAGACACTCCCATTCCAGGGTTCTCCTGCCCTCCGGCCGATGCCTGCCCCCCTGATGTTGATGGCCCCGAGCCATGATGCCTCCCACGTCGAGCCTGCCACTGCCTCCGACGCAACTGCCTGTGCCAGCACGACGGCTTCCAGGCTGATGGAATCCACCGACGCCGTCGTGCACGTGCCCTGCCCGATGATGCCGTCACATCCTACATCTGCTGGGGTCCAGTTGCTGGTGTGTCCACCCTTGCTGGACCTCCGACTCCCGACTGTGGCAGGGATGGGATCCCCACCGAGTTGGCTGCGTTGGTCAGGGCAGGTCCACAGGGGGCCCTGGTGGCATCTGGGCTGGAAGACGGCATGGAGAACGACTGGCGCATAGCCACCACAGAGGAGGAGAGGGTCGCCAGAGTGCCCGACACATGTATGAAACTCCCGACCAGGGCCGCTCCAAACTGGGCCACGTTGGCACGGTGCTCTTCGTGATGACGTGCGTGCTCCCCCCGGGAAGCACGTACCTCATCACGAATGACACCCGTGCGCAACGCAACACCAATCAGGACCTTCTCCATACGTCCGCAGGTGGAGGGGAGTCAGATGACATGGACATCCCCCCTACCTGCGGACGGGCCTGGGATCGGGCATCCCTGCTGGTGCATGGTGGTGCAGTCACAGTGTCAGGGACAGTGACATGCACAGGCACCTCCACGGCGACCTGTGCTGCCTCCTGCCCCTGCCCCTGGACTGCACCACTTGCACCAGCAGGGATGCCCCCACAAGGCCCCATGTGCGGCTCAGTAGCGGCCTCCTCCTCCTCTGTGGAAACCACCAACCTGGATGGCTCCACCCCGTCTTCCGCCGTTGCAAGCCCCTGTGGGGGCTCACCCACCCCTTCCGCTGCAGCCATGGGGGCATCCCCGCCGCTTTAATCCACAGCGCCATCTCCGCCCTCTTCTTCACTTTGCGCTGTGTAGAGGGAGACATAGAACACAAGCATCAGGGTACTGTACAATGGTCCCCTAGACAGGAAGCAATAGCAGATGAGTGGCACTGTCAAAGATCACTTCCATCATGTCCCTCCACAACACATGGGTCAGTGCAGGCAAAACACATGCAGTAACAGGCATGGCGCATGCTATGGACATTAGCAAACATGTCCAAGGGACTGTTGAAACATACAATGTTGTTTTTGAACTCACATGCATCATGGGTCATGCCTATCACATGCACACACTTCACGTACTTTTATCCATCTGTACGTGTACACCCCAGACACAGTGGATGCAAGGATAACTAGGCTGCATCAGTGATTCTGAACATTGTCACAGACATGTGTCATGCATCCATGGCATTCACAAGTCACAGACACGCAGGTCAGACACACAGACATGGACACCATACATGTACATGGCATCAGCACCCAATCCTCACCCCCACCCATGTCTAGGAACAGAGACTGGCATGCTCTCATGTGTCCATTCCGCATAGGGCTCCCCATGTTGCATTTAAACACATACACCAACCGTGTGCTTCACACATTACTGGTCTCACATGCATGACCATGATGTCCCTGCACACACACACGCGTACATGGCCTATGTCACACATACAGGCAAGTATCAGACAACCAGCACACTGCAACATGCCCTGTCTCACACAGCAATGCTTGGCCACTTACCGCTCGACTCCAGACGGGTCTGCCTCTCAAGGATCTGGGTATGGAGCGCTCGGCGTACACATTCCAGGACCCTCAGCTGGATGGTACTCATGCTGCCCCGGCCCCCCTCCACGAGGCACCGGGCCTTCATGAGGGTCCTGGACCTCAAGTCCTCCCAGCGCTTCTTAACTTGCTTGATGTTGCGGGTTGCCACCCCCTCCGCGTTGATGGCAACCACAAAGGTCGTCCCAGATCCTGTCCCGTCCTTCCTTGTCGGCGCGTGATGATCCGAAGAGGGCATCATAATGCCCCAGGACAAGCTCCACCAGGACACCAACTTCCTTCGGACTGAAGCTGGTGGCCCTCTGCCCCTCTGGCTGGGGGTCGCCAGTGGTCTCGGATGGTGTTTGCCCCGACATGGCGACCCCCGAGGCAGGCGTGGGTGGGCAACTGGGTCCTGGGGCTGGGCAGTGGAGTGATGGATCCCAGTCGGGAGTCTTCTGTTCCAGCAGGGGTGGACACAGCAACTAGACCCCTGCAGATGGCTGATGTGCAGGCACCAAATGGCAGGGCACAGTGGCAGCAGGCAGGCAGGCAGCAGCAGATGGCTTGTGGGAGGCTGCTCGGGGCTCTGGGGGCAGTAATTCGGCCTTTTGGGCAGGAGCATAGTCTTCCGTGTGCTTACGCGTGGCCAGCTTGATACGGAGTGATTTGGCATGTGAAAATTCTGCACGTCAGCGTGTAATTCGAGGAAAGGCCCTTAGCGCGTAAGCGCGTCAGCACGCATATGCGATTCCATTGGACCAAAGGCCCTTAGCGCATAAGCGCGTCTTTGACGTATCGCGCACGGGCGTTGCCCTGGCAGGGCTTGAAGATCCCACGTGGATTTCCATTGCTCTGTACGTGCTTTTTGTGGGGTGCGGTCCGTGTGTTCTGCAAGCGTTGGGGTTCACACGCTATTACATCACAGCGGGTGGGTGTTGGCTACGCGTTCTTCTACACGCAAGGCAGACGGTGAGTGGTACCCTGCTCCCCCAGGCCCGATCGCGTGTTAAACTACCCGCGAGCCCCTGAAATACACGTACCCCGCTCCCCCAGGCCCAATCGCGTGTTAAACTTCCCGCGAGCCCCTGAAATACACGTACCCCGCTCCCCCAGGCCCGATCGCGTGTTAAACTTCCCGCGAGCCCCTGAAATACACATACCCCGCTCCCCCAGGCACGATCGCATGTTAAACTTCCCGCAAGCCCCTGAAATACACGTACCCTGCTCCTCCAGGCCTGCTCGTGTGTTAAACTTCCCACGAGCCCCTGAAATACACGTATCCCGCTCCCCCAGGCCCAATCGCGTGTTAAACTTCCCACGCACCCACGAAATACACGTACCCTGCTCCCCCAGGCCTGATCGCGTGTTAAACTTCCCGCGCACCCACGAAATACATGCACACGCTATTATTCACACAGCGGGTGTCCGTGTTTGTCGCGTACCCCTTTGCACGTCATTTAGGGGTGCGCGGGAAGTTTCACATGCAAATTCAGCAGGGTACGTGTATTTCAGGGGTGCGCGGGAAGTTCCACACGTGAATGTCCTGGGTACGTGTATTTCGGGGTGCGCAGGAAGTCATACACGCAAATTCAGCAGGGTACGTGTATTTCAGGGGTTCTGGGGAGTACTACACGTGAATTGGCCGTGTGGGTCCTCCCAGGTGTTCCCCCTACACCCTCCACGGCCCCTGCAGGCAGCCCACACCACAGGGGACTACCCTGCACCCCTGCTCATGTCCCGCAGGCAGCCCATCCACCATGGGCATGCCCACCAGCCAAGCCACATGTCACCTTGCACTACTGATCAACAACGCATGTCTCCCAGTACCCCAACCCCCCAGCACTGTGGGGCACCTGCCAGCAGGCCCCCACTCATGTCCCCCTGCACCACCCACCCAGCATCCAGGGGCACCCTCCACCAGGCCCCCACTCATGTCTCCCAGCACCCCCAACCCCCAGCAGTGCAGGGCCCCCTCGACCAGGCCCCCACTCATGTCCAACTCATGTCCCCCTGCAATCCCACCCCCCAGCATTGCGGGGCACCCTCCACCAGGCCCCCACTCATGTCCCCCTGCACCCCCACCCCCCAGCAGTGCAGGGCACCCTCCACCATGCCCCCACTCATGTCCCCCTGCACCCCCACCCCCCAGCAGTGCAGGGCACCCTCCACCAGGCCCCCACACATGTCCCCCTGCACCACCACCCCCCAGCAGTGCAGGGCACCTGCCAGCAGGCCCCAATACATGTCCCCTCAACACCTCATGACGATCCATAACTATGGCCCCCATTCCCCCTCAATACACTGCCCACGCCACCCCAGTCTGAACACACCACCAGGTATGACATCCACCCCACAAAGAAATCACCAGCACATGATGCATCCCAAATGGCTAGTCTGCACATCAACATATATCCGTCAAACCCACACAATGACAGCATGCGAATGATAAAACACACATTGCGACATGCATGAAACCAAAGAGAGAATACCACACATTGAAGTACCAAATCATAATGTATTAAACAGAAAAGCAAGGCAATGAAATGGAACAGAAGAAAATGGAAATAATAAATGAAATCCAGCATGTCCAATAAATGAAAAAGACGCATGAAATCCAAATGAAAAGCAATCCAAAAGCAAGTCTCCAAAGTGTCAGTCTGAGAAAATAAATCCAAGGTGCCAAAATAATAAAAAAACATTGATCCATGGGAAAAAAAAATCAACAATCCAAATCCATTGTCAAACTATGTACAAAGTGAACATCCAGGGTCCATGTGCCCAATCCTTTAAATGAAACATATAAAATAAAATCCTACCTAATGAAGAACTATATACAAGAAGTTGGGGCATCGTCCAAGTGCCCCAAAACAAAACAAAACCGAAAGGAACTTAACACTAAATAACTATTTACAAGGGCAGCGGGCTAGTCCGACGGCTCACTTCTGGATGTTCCGGGCCAGGGCATCATCGAACTCCTGCTCAGTGTCCCAGAGGCGGTCCTCTTCCATGGTCCCCAGGGTCCGCAGGGATGGCGACATGTTCTCCTCCAACTCCTTGCGGATTGCCTCGAGGCACTCAGCCCGCCTCAAGGCCCTCCGCATGGAGTTCTCCGCCCTGACCATCGTGAGCCGTGCCTCTTCCGCCCGCTGCCGCTCCGCATCTATGGCATGGCCCAACAGCTGCCACACGGACCACACTTCCCGTCCTGGGTCCTCCTGCCCTCCGGCCGATGCCTGCTCCTCCGATGTCGAAGGTCCCGAGCCATCATGGCTCCCACCTCGTTGCTGCTGCTGCTGTGCCTGTGCCCGTGCCCTGGCTCCTGCTGCCTGCACATCCTCCACCGGCCGGGGTGCAGTTGTTGATGTGGCCACCCCTGCTGGACGTCCGACTCCCGACTGTGGCAGGGATGTGTCCTCCACCAGCCTGGCCGCACCGTCAGAGGCAGCTCCACAGGGCACCCATGTGACAAATGGGTGGAAAGATGGCACGGAGGACGACTGGCGCATAGGGTGTTCATTTGAGGAGGGGGTCGGAACAAGCTCCAGCAAACGGAGGAATCCGGCCTGAGTGACCTGTCCCAGTAGGCCGACGCGGTCAACAAGCCATTCGAGATGACGTGCAGTCTCCCCATGAAAAGACTGCAGGTCACCTCGCATGGCCCGTTGACGCAACGCCACACCAGTCAGGACAGGCTCAACCCGTACCTGGATAGCCACGTCCGCAGGCAGAGGAAGGCCAGTTGTTGTAAGCTCATCCCCTGCCTGAAAACGGGTCTGGACGTAGGCATCCCTGCTGGTGCAAGATGATGCAGTGACAGGATCAGGACAGGATTGCACACAGGCACCTCCGCGGTGGCCTGTGCTGCCTCCTGTCCCTGGTCCTGCACTGCACCACTAGCACCAGTGGAATCCCCACCTCCAGACCCCGTCTCTGTCGCTTGCACGGCCTCCTCCTCCACCAAACCCCCCACCAACCTGGATGACTCTGTACCATCTTCCCCCGTTGGGCCCTGTGGGGTCCCAGCTGCACCTTCTGCTGGCGAGGAGTCCAACTCCGACCTCCGCCTCTTGGACCTCCCCCGGCAGCTGCGGCCTGGGACGCGGCACCGGACTCCTCACTCCCCGATGAGATGACAACCTGGGAGGGGAGCCAGGCCTTGCGTTTCCGGCTGGCAGTGCAATCCCTGCCGCTGTGCTCCACAGTACCTTCTCCGCCCTCTTCATCAGTTGACACTGCAGACAGGGAGAAATAAAACACAGGCATCAGGGCACTGTACAATGGACACATACACACATGACAGTTGTACATGAGTGGCATTGGCAAACCTCAGACATGGCATCACAATCGCCAACACACATGTCATTTCAACTCGCACACATGAGCCATACCACAGCCATATCGCAACAGCCAGCAACATCCATACACATACAACAGCATGAGCAGGCAAAGGTGAGCCAGACATCACATGCAACACAGGGAGTGCACTACACATGCACGCACACCACCACACTTGCATGCATGTGTACACCTCTGGCAACTGTTGCAGTGTTGAGATCGGCATCCATGTCACATCTGCCAATCAGTCTTCCACATCCCGGTGTCACATGCATCCATGTTGCATCACTGTTGCCCCCTTGTCAAATACACACACATGCACATGTACACAGTGCAGATACATGTAGCTGAAAGCAACATCCATGTGTGACATCACGAACATGCCTACTTACATACACATTCATTCAAACATGTGTGCCCACACATCTGCATTTGGCATGCAAGCCTACACACACAAGCACCATCCATGTCTCACACATGAGAGCCCTCGCATGTGTTAGCCTCACGGCCCTGTACACCCCCACCCTACTTGGCCCCATTAAAACACATGTGCAACCTGCACACTACTTGCACACCACCACACATACAGCTTACAATCAGGATGCATGTACACTTACCGCTCGACTCCAGACGGGTCTGCCTCTCAAGGACCTGGACGTGGAGCGCTGGGGATATGCGTTCCAGGACCCTCATCTGATCTTCCGACAAGTGGCCCCGGCGCCCCTTAGCATCCGCTGCCTTCAAGAGGCGCCGGGCCTTGTTGAGGGTCCTGGACCTGAAGTCCTCCCAGCGCTTCTTGACATGATGGAATAGTCGGACTGCCACCCCCTCCGCGTTGATGGCAGTCACGATGTCCGTCCAGATCCGAGTCCGTCCTTCCTTGTCGGCACGCAAACTTCCAAAGAGGGCATCATTCTGCCCCAGGACTTGCTCCACCAGGACACCAACTTCGGTGGCAGTGAAGCTGGTGCCCCTCTGCCTCTCTGGCCGGGGGTTGCCAGTGGTGCCAGATGTTGCAGTGCCCGACATGACAACCCCAGAGGCAGGAGTGGGTGGGCAACTGGGTCCTGGGACTGGTCTGTGGAGCGATGGAATCCCAGTCGGGAGTCTTCGGTTCCAGTAGGGGTGGTCACAGCAACAGCACCCCTGGCTGATGTGCGGGCAGCAAATGGCAGGGCACGTGGTCAGTAGGCAATCAGGCAGCAGCAGATGGCAGGTGGGAGCGTGCTCGGGGCTCTGGGGGGCAGTAATTCGGCCTTCTGGGCAGGAGTGTGGTCTTCCGTGTGCTTACGCGTGGCCAGCTTGATACAGAGTGATTTGGCACATGAAAATCCAGCACGTCTGCGTGTAATTCGAGGAAAGGGCCTTAGCGCGTAAGCGCGTCAGCACACGTACGTGAATTCATTGGCCCAAAGGCCCCCAGTGTGTAGGCGCGTCTATGACATTATGCGCACATGCGTTTTCCATGGCGCGTAGAAAAAATAAGCACGTCAGAGTGTCATAGCGTGTAATTGGTGGAAAGGGCCTCAGCGCGTATGCGCGTCTGTGATGTGCATGCGCGGGCGTTTCCTTGTACACGGGTGCATGTTACACGTCCAATGACTGCACGTCAGAGTGTCAGCTCGTGTAATTGGATGATAGGGCCTTAGCGCGTACACGCGGAAGTGACGCTGGACATGTGGGCATGTTTAAAAGGTACGTGTAGAACGCCATTTCCTTGTACGAGCTTTTCGTGGAGAGTGAGTGGGTGAAATCTGTACTTCTTGTCGGTTCACACGCGATTTACTTCACGGAGTTCCAAGTTCGTACTCCCTGTTACCTCTGACAGCATTTTCTCTTTTTGTCTTTTTCCTGGGCCTGTTTCCTCAAACAGCGTTCAATTCTTCTGTTGTCCTGTGTCCTCAGACAGCGTACAATTCTTCTTTTGGCGGGGGTGTTGCCAACGCGCACACGCGCGTCTTTTTCACGCTATTTTTCCAGGCAGACGGTGAGTCGCGCACGTATTTAACATCTGTGCTTGCCCCGTGTGTTGCGTACCCCTTCAGAGGTCATTCTAGGCTGCGTGTGACACGCATACGTTCATTTTTGTGTTTCTGGGTGCCACAGCGTAGTGCAGGTTTATTTTTCCACGCACGTGGTCTAGGAGGGATTGCGTGCACATTATCTCCCTTTTTTGGGGTGCCTGTGCATTGCGTGACCCGTCATCTTCCCCCAGGGGTCACATTCAGCCTTGCTAGAGCACTAGGGTACGAATTCCATCTAGTACCCTACCCCTTTAACCCCCAAACGCCCAGGACAATAGTTTACTGCAACTCCCATACGCACAACAACATCAGTGCCATGGTTGGGAGGCGAGCACGCGGTAAGGGTGGCAAAGGTGGCCGAGCCTCAAGAGGTGGGCGTGGTGGATACGGTAGGGGATGTGGCCGGGACTTGCAGGGTGCCCCTAGCCCCCCATGTGTGGGTGACCAGTCAGGGACACCCATGCCCCCCCCCTGGTTGAGGGTAACGTGGCTGACACCATCCCTGCTCAGCCCTTGTTGGACCAGCCCATTGTGGCACCAGACCTGGCACAGGGTGACTCCATGGCTGACTTCCAGGTCAGAAGGTCTAGGCCATGTGTGGCGGTGCACATTGGTGTCACCAGGCCACGTGGATCAGGGGCAGCTATGTCATCTGCTGCCCCGAGTATGCAGGGTGGGGAGGCTGCAGGGGCAGCTGCGGCTCCATCCACCCCAGCTCTGAGTCTCCCAGCCAGGACAGTGTCGGTCCCAGTCCATCCTGCTGACGTTCCCCCTGACTACATCACACTTCAGCTAATGCCTGCACCAAGTCCCATGGTGATTGTTCATTCCCACACTCCTAGACCACAGTCCACCGGGGCTCCTGCCCCTAGTGTCCAGAGCGGCGTAGAACACTCAGGATCCCCACCACCTTCCAAGTGGAAGAGGAAGAGCGCTCGTCCAGTACAGGCTGATGCCCCAGACACGGCTACATAGTCCGGGCCGCCAAGGAAACCCAACTTCAATCAGGCCGAACTTGATGCACTTGTGGTGTATGTGTCCGCACATGACAGCGAAATGGTGATTACTGCAGGATGCAAGACCACACCTGCACAACATCTGGCACACTGGCAGACCATCGCGGACATCATAAGTGCCCTTGGATTCATGAGGCGCACAGCTAATGATTGCTACAAGCGCTGGAATGACCTGAAGCGCAGGGCAAAGAAAAAGCTGGCCTCAAGTCATGCCGCTACTTCTAGTGACTTGAGGTGGGTCTCCAGCAGAGGACATTGAACTCACTCCACATGAGTATGTTGCTGGGACCTACGTCACAGAGGGACAGATCCAAGGCGTGGGAGACCTGTACGAGGCATTGTCCGGTGAGTGCACATGCATGTGTGTGTCATCCATGTGCATGGTGTGTGTGTGAGGGCTTCTGATTGAGTGCCAGGTGAGGGTGTGTGTGCCTGAGTGGTTAGGGTCACCCATGTGCTTCATCCAATACATTCTGCGCACCAGGATTTGGGTATTGCAGTATCCCTTCTGGCAACAGTAGACATTTAGCCCAACCTCACGCCAGTTGCCCTTGAAGTGTCATCTTGCCACAACATTGTTGCGTATTATTCTGTGTTCATTCAGGCTGACTGTTTGCAGTCCACCACTTTCACTAAGCATTTCTCAGTCCTATTGTCACATGTGTGACATGGCTATGGTACATGCCATCTGTGTGATGGCATGTGTCATGTATGTGTATTGGACATGCCAATCACAGGCCAATGTGTGATGGCTCTGCTAGCCAGCATGCAGCAAATGTGTTGGTCTTCCATCTTGGTGTCATCAATGTGTGCCATTTGCCTCCCCTTCATACGCAATGACGGTGCATGCATGGGAGGGTTATAGTCATGTGGGACATGTGTCAATGAAGTACTGGTTCTGTTGCTTCTCAGCCCTAATTGTGTGCCATGGTGCTAATGCCTGTTCCCATTTCTTTTCTTTCATGTCTTTGCAGCGGATGACGCACTTGATAGTGCTGGGGTTGTGGAGATGGTGCAGACCCAGGATGGGTCTCAGGCCCGACTGGGCACCAGTGAGGGACGTGGTGTGGTGGTGGGTGAGAACCCACACTTGCTGCAGACCATTATCTCAAGGGGTGTCTCTGGGTGCACCTCCCCCGAGCTCTATTCAGGTGTCGATTCGGATGATGAGACCTATGTGCGGTCGCAGGTAAGTGTTTCTGGGAGGGATTCTGTACTGTCCAACCCACCTGCACCAGGGGTAGAGCCCTCAATGGGGATGTCAGTGTTGGTAGGTCCGCCTTTGGTGGTTATGGATGCAGGGTCACACTCCGCAACATCTGATCCTGTTCCTGGGCCAGCAGATCAGAGGGGGAATGCAGTCCTGCAGCCTCAGGCAGTGCAGGCACAGCAAGGCGCAGTTCGCCTTGCCCCAGACAGGTGTGGTGCCTGCCGACGCGGTGGCCGTACGTCACCTGGCAATACCGCATGGGAGCAATCCATATACAGTATGGCAAACCAACAGGCAGCATCATCTGAGATGATGGCTCAGGCCATGGATAGGGTGGCCACTTCCATTGTCCCCCAAGAAAGGCTGATGGAACAACTACAGCAGGCAACAGACTCCATTTGCCAATCACACAGGGAGGACATGTTGGCATCCAACAGGGACAGACAGGCGGCACTGGAGACTCTGCAGGAATCCATTTCTATTGAGTCTCAGGGCCACAGGGAAGCCCTGAGGGTGGAACTCTATCAGCTCAGGGTGACTCTTGTTGAGCTTGAGGCTTCAACTGACACGAGGACAGAACAGCAGCTGGAGCGGCACACACGTACACTCTCAGCTGAGATGCAGGCAACTAGGGAGGAGGTCCGGGCATCCCGTGAGTTGTTGCTTGGGGACCTCTGCAGGATTATCCTCCAGTACCAGACCTTCCACACCCGCATGCTTGCTGCCATGGAGGCCCAGACTGGGGCTTTGCGTGGGCTGCCTCCCATAGTGCCACCACCTCCTGATGCAGCTGCAG
Organism: Ambystoma mexicanum; assembly: GCF_040938575.1. Taxonomy (NCBI): domain Eukaryota; kingdom Metazoa; phylum Chordata; class Amphibia; order Caudata; family Ambystomatidae; genus Ambystoma; species Ambystoma mexicanum. The sequence goes on from NC_090932.1 coordinate 127,475,907, forward strand.
AGGGTGAGGAGAGCGACAGCAGCTATTCTCTCACAATAGGGTAGCCGTGCAGGCCATGAGCCCATGGTGGTTAAACATGGAGGTGTTTTTTTTCCCAAAATCCACACAGGTGTGTTTGGGTGTGCACCCTGTCTTCGGACCTCCTGGGTGGCCTCCCCCACCCGCCTGGCCCATACATGGCCATTTTTGATTTTTGATTTTTGATTTTTTTTACAGTGTGTTGCCTTGTGTGGCTCCCGTGGGCATACGCTGTATTGTGGCTGGGCACATGCAGGCTTGTCCTGAATTTGGGTTAGATGCTTGGGTTTGTGTGACACACACCCCTCCTGCTTCCCGTTTCCATGGGTGTGCAAAGGGTGTGCCCAAGTGACATTGACTTACACAGTGACGTTGGAATCCCATTTGCTGTGTGGGCAGTCTGTAGTCAATACTGTGTATACATTCCTAGTGCATATTGTTGTTGTATTGTACACTGCATGGTGTATTGATATGTGCCTCTGCATCCATCTCATCCTCCTAATTTGCAGGTCCATTCCTCATGTCTTCACAAGGCGGTCTACTTTGGAAATGGAGTCCATGTTGTAAGCAGTGCACCTACACTTATGCGTGGCGCTAACACTGTACAGTTGGAAGTGGTCGAAGTGCTGGCATTATCAGGTAGTGAGACTACCAATTTTTAAAATCCGTACTGTCATGTTTATGGTAGGTTGGAGGTTGTGTAGGTGATTAGTATTATTGCTAAATATTTGGTAATGTGTGTTGTTGGTCCTGCATTACTGTGAGCATTTCATGTGTGGCCAGTTTCCATTAGGGACACTATACTTTGTGACACTTGTGTCATGTTGTGGGTATTAATTTGTTTGCTCTCACATAGCATGACATGCCATGGTGTGTTGTGTGGCGGTGCCAGGGAGGGGTTGGATGACATGGCACTGTTCTCATGTTGTATTTTGCAAGTGGGTATTCATTTTTGCTGCATAGAAGTGTGTCTTTTGATGACACTGCATTGGTGGTGTTTGTGTAGGTAGGGATGCACACATTGTGACACTTCCAGGTGTACAATCTCAGGCTGCTATGGTTCTGACAGTTGACTGTCCCTTCATTCATCATAATTGTCAGATTGAGTCATCATTGATTGTCAGATGGTATGTGCCAGGGCTGTGTGCACTCCACAGGGGTGTGATTTCTATGTGAAGTAATTAGCCATCAGCTGCGTACGGGCTGCCTCACCCCGTGCCCTTTCCCCTCCCATGCGCAGCGGCTGTGCATGTGGTTGGGGATGTGGGGGCACCACCATGTCCACAGCCAGGCCCCGGCGTGTTGCAACATTGTGCAGGACACATGCTGCCACTATGATCCTGCACACTACTGACGGAGCGTATAACAGCTGCCCGCCAGAACGGTCAAGGGAGCGAAAGCGTGACTTGAGCACTCCGAATGTGCGCTCCACTATGCCCCGGGTTGCAATATGGTCTGTGTTGTATTTTACCTCGGGAGGCGTGATGGGGTTCCGAATTGGCGTCATCATGTGGGTGCTCAGAGGGTAGGCACTGTCCCCTGGGGAGGTGGTGATGGGGATCATTAGTGGGGTAGTGACATTACTCTGTATCTGTCATGCATGCGTGTGCTGTGGCATTTATACTCACCAAGCAGCCATGCATCGCCATGCCGCCCAGCTTCCATGTCCCGGTTTAGGGTTAACATCCTGTAAATGAAGCTGTCGTGGGTGGACCCTGGATAGTTGGCATATACTGAGGTGATGATTCCCTTGGCATCACATACTACCTGGACGTTGATGGAATGCCAGTGCTTGCGGTTTCTATAAATGTGCTCAGTTGCCCTTGGGGGACGTAGAGCCACATGGGTGCAATCAATGGCACCTAGCACTTTGGGGAATTGTGCCACCCGTAGAAATCCTGGCTGTCAGCCTGCCTTTCTGCAGGGGTTCTGGGCAGGTATATGTGCCTGCGGACTGATGGGCGTGCAGTGACGATGGCCAACACCTGGTGTAGGCACCGTGACTGCGTGGCCTGTGACACCCCCCCACTATGGCACTTGTCCGCTGAAATGATCCGGTAGCCAAGAAGTGAGGTACATTGAGAACCTTCTCCAGGGGGCTGAGTGCTTGGGAGCACAGGGTGGGTGATGTGAGGTCATCCTCCCACTCACTGACCAGGTCGAGTATTATGTGAGGTGGAAACCTGTACCTCCCATACACCTGGTCATCAGGCATACCAAAAAGGCTGGTTCTGGGTGTAAAGATTCTGGCCCTGACTATCCTCCTCCTCCTGCGGTATCCCACGGCCACTGCTGCTAGGAACGGTATATTCATCCTGGCATCTGAGCTTGTTTGTTGTTTGCGCACACTTTTATGCTGCGCGGGACGTGCCCCTGCTTCATGCTGGCGTACGTGTTTCCGGATTGGACCTTTTTTTTTGGCGCGTTGTAGGCGACCGTGTAAATCTTCCCGCCCACCCCAGGAATACACGTAACACGCTCTCCCATGCCCAGTGGTGTGTAAATATTCCCACCCACCCCAGGAATACACGTACCCCACTCTCCCAGGCCCAGTCGCGTGTGGAAGTTCACGCGAACCCCGTAATACACGTATCCTGCTGATATCGCGTGTGGAAGTTCACGCGGACCCGTAATACACGTACCCTGCTGAAATCGCATGTAAGACTACCCGCGCACCCCTGAAATACATGTACCCAGGCCAATCACACTGCTGGGGGGTGGGGGTGCATGGAGACATGAGTTGGACATGAGTGGGGGCCTGGTGGAGGGTGCCCCTGACTGCTGGGGGGTGGGGGTGCAGGGAGACATGAGTTGGACATGAGTGGGGGCCTGGTGGAGGGTGCCCCACAGTGCTGGGGGTGGGGGTGCAGGGAGACATGAGTTGGACATGAGTGGGGGCCTGGTGGAGGGTGCCCCTGGATTCTGGGGGGTGGAGGTGCTGGGAGACATGAGTGGAGGCCTGGTGGAGGGTGCCCCACAGTGCTGGGGGGTGGGGGTGCAGGGGGACATGAGTTGGACATGAGTGGGGGCCTGGTGGAGGGTGCCCCTGACTGCTGGGGGGTGGGGGTGCAGGGAGACATGAGTTGGACATGATTGGGGGCCTGGTGGAGGGTGCCCCTGGATGCTGGGGGTGGGGGTGCTGGGAGACATGAGTGGGGGCCTGGTGGAGGGTGCCCCTGACTGCTGGGGGGTGGGGGTGCAGGGAGACATGAGTTGGACATGAGTGGGGGCCTGGTGGAGGGTGCCCCACAGTGCGGGGGGTGGGGGTGCAGGGGGACATGAGTTGGATATGAGTGGGGGCCTGGTGGAGGGTGCCCCTGGATGCTGGGGGTGGGGGTGCAGGGAGACATGAGTTGGACATGAGTGGGGGCCTGGTGGAGGGTGCCCCTGGATGCTGGGGGGTGGGGGTGCTGGGAGACATGAGTGGGGGCCTGGTGGAGGGTGCCCCTGACTGCTGGGGGGTGGGGGTGCAGGGAGACATGAGTGGGGGCCTGATGGAGGGTGCCCCTGACTGCTGGGAGGTGGGGGTGCAGGGAGACATGAGTTGGACATGAGTGGGGGCCTGGTGGAGGGTGCCCCACAGTGCTCAGGGGTGGGGGTGCAGGGGGACATGAGTTGGACATGAGTGGGGGCCTGGTGGAGGGTGCCCCTGGATGCTGGGGGGTGGGTGCAGGGAGACATGAGTTGGACATGAGTGGGGGCCTGGTGGAGGGTGCCCCTGGATGCTGGGGAGTGGGGGTGCTGGGAGACATGAGTGGGGGCCTGGTGGAGGGTGCCCCTGACTGCTGGGGGGTGGGGGTGCAGGGAGACATGAGTGGGGGCCTGGTGGAGGGTGCCCCTGACTGCTGGGGGGTGGGGGTGCAGGGATACATGAGTTGGATATGAGTGGGGGCCTGGTGGAGGGTGCCCCACAGTGCTGGGGGGTGGGGGTGCAGGGGGACATGAGTTGGACATGAGTGGGGGCCTGGTGGAGGGTGCCCCACAGTGCTGGGGGGTGGGGGTGCAGGGAGACATGAGTTGGACATGAGTGGGGGCCTGGTGGAGGGTGCCCCTGGATGCTGGGGGGTGGGGGTGCTGGGAGACATGAGTGGGGGCCTGGTGGAGGGTGCCCCTGACTGCTGGGGGGTGGTGGTGCAGGGAGACATGAGTTGGACATGAGTGGGGGCCTGGTGGAGGGTGCCCCACAGAGCTGGGGGGTGGGGGTGCAGGGGGACATGAGTTGGACATGAGTGGGGGCCTGGTGGAGGGTGCCCCTGGATGCTGGGGGGTGGGGGTGCTGGGAGACATGAGTGGAGGCCTAGTGGAGGGTGCCCCACAGTGCTGGGGGGTGGGGGTGCAGGGGGACATGAGTTGGACATGAGTGGGGGCCTGGTGGAGGGAGCCCCTGACTGCTGGGGGGTGGGGTGGAGGGAGACATGAGTTGGACATGAGTCGGGGCCTGTGGAGGGTGCCCCTGGATGCTGGGGGGTGGGGGTGCTGGGAGACATGAGTGGGGGCCTGGTGGAGGGTGCCCCTGACTGCTGGGGGGTGGGGGTGCAGGGAGACATGAGTTGGACATGAGTGGGAGCCTGGTGGAGGGTGCCCCTGGATGCTGGGGGGTGGGGTGCTGGGAGACATGAGTGGGGGCCTGGTGGAGGGTGCCCCTGACTGCTGGGGGGTGGGGGTGCAGGGAGACATGAGTGGGGGCCTGGTGGAGGGTGCCCCTGGATGCTGGGGGGTGGGGGTGCAGGGAGACATGAGTTGGACATGAGTGGGGGCCTGCTGGAGGGTGCCCCTGGATGCTGGGGGGTGGGGGTGCTGGGAGGCATGAGTGGGGGCCTGGTGGAGGGTGCCCCTGACTGCTGGGGGGTGGGGGTGCAGGGAGACATGAGTTGGACATGAGTGGGAGCCTGGTGGAGGGTGCCCCTGGATGCTGGGGGTTGGGGTGCTGGGAGACATGAGTGGGGGCCTGGTGGAGGGTGCCCCTGACTGCTGGGGGGTGGGGGTGCAGGGAGACATGAGTGGGGGCCTGGTGGAGGGTGCCCCTGACTGCTGGGGGTGGGGGTGCAGGGAGACATGAGTTGGACATGAGTGGGGGCCTGGTGGAGGGTGCCCCACAGTGCTGGGGGGTGGGGGTGCAGGGGGACATGAGTTGGACATGAGTGGGGGCCTGGTGGAGGGTGCCCCTGGATGCTGGGGGGTGGGGGTGCAGGGACACATGAGTTGGACATGAGTGGGTGCCTGGTGGAGGGTGCCCCTGGATGCTGGGGGGTGGGGGTGCTGGGAGACATAAGTGGGGGCCTGGTGGAGGGTGCCCCTGACTGCTGGGGGGTGGGGGTGCAGGGAGACATGAGTGGGGGCCTGGTGGAGGGTGCCCCTGACTGCTGGGGGGTCGGGGTGCAGGGTGACATGAGTGGGGGCCTGGTGGAGGGTGCCCCTGGATGCTGGGGGTGCTGGGAGACATGAGTGGGGGCCTGGTGGAGGGTGCCCCTGACTGCTGGGGGTGGGGGTGCTGGGCGACATGAGTGGGGGCCTGGTGGAGGGTGCTCCTGACTGCTGGGGGGTAGGGGTGCAGGGAGACATGAGTGGGGGCCTGGTGGAGGGTGCCCCACAGTGCTGGGGGGTGGGGTTGCAGGGGGACATGAGTTGGACATGAGTGGGGGCCTGGTGGAGGGTGCCCCTAGATGCTGGGGGGTGGGGGTGCTGGGAGACATGAGTGGGGGCCTGGTGGAGGGTGCCCCTGACTGCTGGGGGGTGGGGGTGCAGGGAGACATGAGTGGGGACCTGGTGGAGGGTGCCCCACAGTGTTGGGGGGTGGGGGTGCAGGGAGACATGAGTTGGACATGAGTGGGGGCCTGGTGGAGGGTGCCCCTGGATGCTGGGGGGTGGGGGTGCAGGGAGACATGAGTGGGGGCCTGGTGGAGGGTGCCTCTGGATGCTGAGGTGTGGGGGTGCTGGGAGACATGAGTGGGGGCCTGGTGGCGTTTGCCCCTGACTGCTGGGGGGTGGGGTGCAGGGAGACATGAGTGGGGGCCTGGTGGAGGGTGCCCCACAGTGCTGGGGGGCGGGGGTGCAGGGAGACATGAGTTGGACATGAGTGGGGGCCTGGTGGAGGGTGCCCCACAGTGCTGGGGATGGGGGTGCAGGGAGACATGAGTTCGACATGAGTGGGGGCCTGATGGAGGGTGCCCCACAGTGCTGGGGGGTGGGGGTGCAGGGGGACATGAGTTGGACATGAGTGGGGGCCTGGTGGAGGGTGCCCCTGACTGCTGGGGCGTGGGGGTGCAGGGAGACATGAGTTGTACATGAGTGGGAGCCTGGTGGCATTGTGCCCCTGGATGCTGGAGGTGGGGGTGCTGGGAGACATGAGTGGGGGCCTGGTGGAGGGTGCCCCTGGATGCTGGGGGTGGGGGTGCAGGGAGACATGAGTGGGGGCCTGGTGGAGGGTGCCCCTGGATGCTGGGGGTGCTGGGCGACATGCGTTGGTGGGCAGTAGTGCAAGGTGACATGTGGGTTGGCTGGGGGGCATGGCCATGGTGGATGGGCTGCCTGCGGGACATGTGCAGGGGTGCAGGGTAGTCCCCTGTGGTGTGGGCCGCCTGCAGGGGCCGTGGAGGGTGTAGAGGGAACCCCTGGGAGGACCCACACGGCCAATTCACATGTAGTACTTCCCAGCACCCCCGAAATACACGTAGGCTGCTGGATTCGCGTGCGGAACTTCCCGCGCACCCGGAGTACATGTACCCTGCTGATATCGCGTGTGGAACATCACGCGCACCCAGAAATACACGTACCCTGCAAATTTGCGTGTGAAACTTCCCACGCACCTTGGAATACACGTACCCTGCTGAAATCGCATGTGAAACTTCACGCGCACCCCGAAATACACGTACCCTGCAAATTCGCGTGTGAAACTTCCTGCACACCTTGGAATACACGTACCCTGCTGAAATCGCGTGTGAAACTTCACGCGCACCCCAAAATACACGTACCAAGGACAATCGCATGTGGAACTTCCCACGCACCCCGAAATACACGTACCGAGGCCAATCGCGTGTGGAACTTCCCGCGCACCCCGAAATACACGCACACGCTATTTTTCACACAGCGGGTGTCCGTGTTTGTCGGTACCCCTTTGCACCTCATTTGTCCTAGAGGGCCACAGTATGGATCATTCATCATAGCTGTACATAGGTGCTTTTTGTAAGCGCACATTTTGGCGCACATTTATTTCAGGCGCAGGGACGCTACCGCCTGCTTTCTTGTGGCGGACTTGTTTGGCCCTGTGCGCGTCTTTGCCTGTGCGCTGGTTTGCCCTATTCGATTCCATGAATATGAGTTGTAGGCGAGCGTGTGGGCGTTCCGCGCACTTGCCTCCTGTACTTCCCCCGTGACGCCCATATTTTCACGCGTTGTTCCCCATTCCGAGTGTTACGCCCCGTGTTCCGCCTACTTTTGTTATGTGCGTCGCGCTATGTGCGATTTCGCTGTGGCCATGGCGCACGCCGTTGGATGACCTGTGCGCCGGCGTGTGCCGTGCACTTTTTCAGCGCACATCCAATATTTTTCTCGCGCACAGACTTCCATGAATCGATGTGCGCTGGTTTCCCTGGCATTTTCGCACTTGCACTGCGATTTTCCCTCTTTCATTGCGAATCGCACGTTTTTGCACGCTTGCGCCGAAATTTTCGGCACACATTAATTCCATGAATCGGCCTGCATATGTTTACATGACCCCAGGGTGTTACTGACTGTCTTGGGTGACCATTCACAGCAGGAAAGTCATGGTATAGGCCTGTGCGGTCATTGAGATGAATGGTACTGTCAGGGGGTCGGGTGCCTTATGGGTCTTCCCACACCTTATACCTGTGCAAGTTTGTTGAGGTGATGTGTGAGCATCTCTGTGGTTCGTGTTTAGCGCTTTCAGGTAAGGAGTTTGGGTATTAATAAGCCCTCCACACGTCCTACTTATAGGGGGTGTCATGGTGTGGGATCAGGTAAGTGAACAATCCTGATGGGGGAAGGGGATTAGTAGCTGTAGGTCCTCTCAATCTCCTACCTACAGTAGTCATAGTGTAGGCTTGTGGGGTGGTCTATAACCCTTTGTAGGTGTTGGTGAGCAGTATGTTATGTGTGACCCTCCCATGTGTATTGCCCTTTTTTAGAAGTGTGTCCCTCCCAAGTGTATTGCCCTTTTAACCAAGCTAATAAAAAGTAGCAACTGCAGCCATGTGCAACATAACTGCTGCAGACTCCAACAATGGAAGTCCTGTTGTCTCTGTCTCTCACTTTGGGCCTGCAGGTCCACTCTGCGTGTTCACGGTCCTGCAGCCCTGGCCTGCAGGCCCACACCATGTGATACCGGTCCTACAGGTCCCTGCTGGTCTGGGCCCCCGGATCAACATGGTACCCTGGATCTAGCCCAGGGAACCCACAATCCAGGATGCTGCTGGCATGCACACAGGTCATATCTCCATGGCCTCACAGGGTCCTGTCCTGCAACCCAAATTCCTGGTGACCCCAGCAATCCTAGCATGGTGCTGGGCCCCCCAGCACCCGTGAGGCCGGCCGTGCCCCACAGTACAGTAGTGTTTGAGGTTCATGTTCAGCAGTAGGCCATTCAGTAGCGCTTTTCAAAATAATGGCAGGGTCCCTGAAAGAAAATGATGGTCTTTGTAAGAACATGTTAGGCTTTCATTAGCTCCAGATGGAAACAAATGTCGGCTGTTTTTGGCCACGTTGCTAGGTGAAGGGACTAGTGCTAGCCAACATGGAATGAGTGCAGCATAACCTCACGTGTAGAAGAAGGGTGGAGGTCAGTGGCAGATAATGAAACGCCTACAATCTGCCTAACAGTATGTTTCTGTGTACTTTGGGTGCATGTTATGCTATGGTCTAATGTGTGCTGTAGCTGGTTTGGTATGTGCTAATGCAGTGATGTGAGTGGTACTTCTAGGGACATTTAAAATCATTTTGGATCCTGTATATTTTTGGTGTAATGTTTCTCACCTGTGATATAGCTGGCCATGGTGATGAGGCGTGATATAGTGATTCTAGGGGTGATGTGGATGATGAAGGGGGCTGAGTGGTGGGGCATGGTGTGATGTGGCCGTGGCATGATATGGTGGGGCATTGAGTGAAGTGGTTGGGCACTAGTTGATTTGGTGTGTAAACGTAAGTGATGGGTTCAGGGGTAATGTGGGGGGGGGCTGTTGAGGGTGATCTGTCACTTTGGAGGGTGATGTGTGCCTGTTGCTGGCAATGTGTGGTTGTGGATGTGTGACAGTGGGGGAAGAGATGACTTTGAGGTGATATGGGACGTAGATATATCTGGCTGTGGGGTGTGACCCGATGTGTAGTTGTAGAGCATGATCTGTTGCTGTGGATAGTGATGTGTGGCTGCCGTGTGTGTGTTGTGGCTGAATGAGTGTTGCTTTGGTGTGATGGTAGAGAGGCTGGTGCACATGGGGTGGTGCTGTTGCAGTAGACTTATTTGGATATGGGTGACTTGTGCAAGGGTGTCCTGTGTGTGTTTGGTGATCTAAATGTGGATGAGTAACATGGTGTGTAGGGGTGCTGATGTGGGGCATGGTGTGCATGTGGGAATCATGTGGTTGGGGAGGGTGGTGTAGATTGGGAGTGCAAGATGATTGGAGTGGATAGGAACTGGAATGTAACATGCATGTTGGCTTTGCTGCTGGCATGGATTCTAGAGTGAACCCTGGAATGAGGCTTGTAAAGTTGTGTGGATGTTGATATGTGTGCCAGTATGGTTACTAGGGGCTTGAAAGCTCTGCATGGCTGCATCTTTTGAGTATTTATTTATTTATTTATTTATTTATTTATTTATTTATTTATTTATTTAATCTGTAAGGCATTTTATACAACAGAATTGTGTCTCCAAGCGCCAGTAGTGACTGGAAATGAGGTTGCCTTTGAGGTAAACTAGCTGGTTGGCTTGGCAGAGGGGCAGTGTTAATATTTAATCAAATGTTGCATCAACGGAGGTGCTGTGAATATAAATTGTGTAGCTAGGCAAATGACACGCCTTTAAGAGTTAAGGAACGCAATTTGGCAATAGGTACCAGGAGAGTGGAACAGTAGATCCAAAACAAAGCCTCGGGCTGGGCAGGGCTACATTCATAATAATCTCTCCATGGGGGCATAGTTACTGTGTCTAGAAGTAGCATATCCACGTGTACAAGGTGAACAGAACACACCAAACAGCACTTAAAGACATTTAAAGTAAAAAGCATCCCTCCCTTTTGGTGTCAGGTATAGACATCAAACCTACAACATTTAATGACATTTTAATCATAGCGAATTTAATATTCAACAATAACATTTGAGAGTAAATCTAGTGTAGGACACGGGGTGGGCGACATGGAAGATATTCAAGAACTAGATAACCAGGTGCATGAATAAATGAAGAGGCATCCTAGGACCCAGTATAACGACTCAACTTCTCATATGTTCAGTATGGCTTTGGTAACCATGTGCATAAGAGAACACACTGTGAAACACTCTGTCTCTTGCCCCTACATGAAGCCCCCTGTCTGACCTTGTTATCTTTTCAATGACATGACCTTTCAATCCATCAGGAAGTCTAAGTTATACCTTAAAAAAAGTCCTAGTTCAAAACCTTAACAAAAATGGTATTGTCCTACATATGGAAAGGGAAAACACCGAGAATTGCCAGGAAGGTCCTCACAGCCCCAACCAGAGAAGGAGGAATGGCGCTACCCCACTTTAGAAAATACTATCAGGCAGCACAGCTCAAAGTTCTAAGGGAATGGGTGGGGGAGGATCCGCAACAGATATGGGCCAAACAAGACAGAGCAGTAGCAAGGACCCCACTGGTAGAGCTTCTCTGGAAACAGAAGCAGCACAGGCATGAAAATCTAAGGCTAAGCGAAATCATGAAAACCACGTTAGAAGCATGGGATAGCCAAACAAAAAAAGGCATAATGACCACAGCGATAGGACCCTTTACACCCATCTGTAGAAACCCACTATTTCCACCGGGGATGGAACAAGGGGCATATGACACCTGGGAGAAAGCGGGCATTACTAAAATAGGAGAGATGTTTATGGACAAGGAAATCATCCCCCTGGAGTCGTGCGTGGCAACCACGAGAATCCCTAAAAGCGATAGATACAGATATGAACAGCTAAAACACTGGCTCAACTCTCCAATAATCACAGAGGCAGCAACCAGGGACCTTACAGGGTTCGAAACATACATCATATCCAACACGGGGGAGAGAAAGTGGGTATCAACGCTATACAAATACATAAACTCACAAGGGGAAAGCATTAAATGGTCATACAGAATAAAATGGGGCAGAACATTGGGGGAGGAACCAACGGATAAACAATGGGAGGACCTATGGAAACAGATCCCCAGAATGACCCGCTCGGCACAAACTAGGGAGATGTGGGTCAAAATAATGACACAGTGGCACTACACTCCAGAGAGGCTCCACACAATGTACCCCAACACGTCCAGCCACTGCTGGAGAGGATGTGACGAAGTGGGAACTTGGAGACACATATGGCATGACTGTAAAGGCATAAAACCCTTTTGGGAAGAAGTGAAAAACGAGATGGGCAAAATATTCCCGGATGTGGGGTTGATGGGGGAGAAGGTGTGGCTCTGTGGAATCAAAGACGACACAGCAAGGCAATACAGCAAAACGCAATGGAGATCATTCATGGGACTACTCATTGCAGCTTGGACCACCATCGCACAGAACTGGAAAAATAAAAATACCCCACTGACCTACACCTGGCTACAGAAAGTTTGGGCCCATATAACAATGGAGAAAATTACCCACAAACTCCAAGGAACAGGAGACAAATTTGTAAAAGAATGGGAAGGGACCCTGCAATACCTCCAGTCAGACTTTATGGAACAATGGTGCCCCCATAACATAAAAATCTCAGACATATTTAACGCATAACAGGATCCCTGGACAAAATGACTCCATCCGTCCCGTGGGGAGGGAGGGGGGAGGGGGGTAGGGAATGTTATAAGATTCAATGTTAACTTCTCCATGTAATATTTTTGTAAAACTAATAAATATAAGTTTAAAAAAAAAAAAAAAAAAAAAGTCCTAGCATTAAACAGGCCAAAATGAAAAGCGGAATATGAATGCAATTCCTGATGTTTCCCATCTAACATTAGCTTCTTAAATAGCAAACAGCCTTTGCTTCAGCCTGGATATCAGGTGGTCTCTGACGTTCACCAACCAACCCTGCGCCTACTAATTCACCATATTGTCTTCTGCATCATGAAGCTGTTTTTAATTTTCATAAGCCAACACTTTTGACAGTAGTGGATAATCATTTTCATGTGTTTACCTCCAGCCCAATGAGATACAGCCCGATAAATAATTTCTGACTTGCCCCTCCAGTTTACCTTGGTCCTTCCCAGAGACCTCAGGGATGTTTCCCAGATTAAATTAGCTACCCAAGATATTCACCATCCTTTAATATCAGCTTGTTTGAAGGAGGTGCCTGCCAACATCTGATTTGTATGACTCCCAGGTGCATCAGAAAACATTATCTATCTCGGGGGGCGCTGTTGCGCGCAACTAAGATGGCCGCCTGATCGGAGCGCTCCGATCCCACGAACATCCTATATATAAATAAATCCTTTTTGGAGCCGTGGAGAGAAGAAACTACTACATTGTCCGTTTCCTTTACTCCTGCTGCACATTGTGTGCAAATCCTGCTTGAAACCGCGGAGGCGCGGGGGAGTTCGCAGCTCCCTTCGGACTAACGGCATCTCCAGTGGACCGCGGCCCGCCCCAGGGCTCTGGAAGAATCCTACGCCAGACCGAGGTGCTGTCATCAGCACAAGGCCGCGTGGGGGAGGAGCGCCGATCACCGCGGTGCAGCCCCACGGCACGGGCCTGGGGGCGGACCGTGTGGGCAGACATCAGGACCCAGGGTGGACACAAAATGGTCTTTAGCTCCGGCCCACCTCCCGGATAATGACTGGGTCGGCTTACGATCTTTCACGCAGGGCCCCAGCCGACTCATGCCTCAGGCCTGCCGCCGAGCGAGCCCTCGTCCGACGTTGCGAGAGCAGGTGAGAGATGTAGAAGCGTGCGGACCCAGAGACAGTGGCTGTGTCATGAAGTAAAGTTTTATAAAATCCTTTATACACTGGCTGCCACCCGGAGACAGTGCTAACGTGGGAGGTCGCAGAACAACCGAGGACCCGTCTGGCAAAGTCATATACGTTACATAAGATTCGGTACACTGGTACCCAACCGGTTGCACAATATAGGTATTGACGTTGTTCTGTACAGGCTATACTAATCCTGTGTGGACGGCTGGCCTGACCCGCGTCATCGACCCTTGCTCTGCACGGGTGACTCATGGGCCGCAACGAGAAAAAAAGCACGGGCGTGAAAAAAACTGGCCCAATGGACTCCTATGCCAGCTCCCAACCTTAGGGGACGCCGGTCGCCATAAACTTGGGGGATGACAATCCTGCTGAGATTGAACATGACGACAGAGAAGACCGCCTAATTACTATGGTACAGAACGGCTTCCTGGCAGTGAACGTCAAGCTGGATGATATTGTTTCAACTATCAGCTCCCTTAAGGCTAGAGTGGACAAGAAGAGCACTCGCGTTACAGAAGCTGAGAACAGAATCAGCACAAATGAAGATATGCTAACACAACATGGTCGAGACATAGCACAGCTGAAAGGGGAACTGCGTAAGACTCAAGAAAAATGCGATGACCTGGAATCTCGATCTGGAAGGAACAATATCCGTATTGTCGGCATTCCAGAATCCTTCTGTAAGGGTCAGATGGAGCGACAAGTTGAGGTCCTTTTGAAAACTCTTCTGGGCACGGAATCCTTTTCTAACCACTTTCTTGTTGAGAGGGCTCATCGCACCGTAGCGCCGACACCCAAGCCTGGGGCGCCACCGCGCACGATTATTGTGCGCCTCCTGAACTATAGGGACAGGAACGCGATCCGAAAACTTTCAAGGGAAAAAGGCTCCCTGCAATATGAAGGAAACATTTATCCGGATTTTTCGACCAGCGTCCAAATGCAATGCAGATCCTCTGAACAAGCCAAAAAGCTTCTGAGATTGCGCCATGTCCCATACGCCCTCATCTTCCCGGCGAAACTACGGATTCAACATGGAGGCAGGTCGCATTTCTTTGAGACCCCTGCGGAAGCCATAGCGTACATTGAGGCGTCCATCCCCATTCCTCCCAAAGAACATCCACGAGATCGGAACAGGCCACCACGACCAGGAGACGAAGTCCCGGACTCAGCAGACTGAAATGGAGTTACGGAAACATACTTACTTAAGCTTTGAAGACGTCTCTCCCGAGAGCCACGGCTCCAATTGATATTGTTTGAAAGGGTGGGATCGTGAGCCTCTACTGATGGAGGCCCTGCGACTGCAACTAGCGACCCTCTCGAAAGTTCCACAGGTTATGGGGAAAGGGTTACATCATCGGGTTGGGGTTGATGGTGCGGGCGGGGGTGGGGGTAGGGTACAAAGTTTCGCCACGGTTAGCAAGAGTTCTAAAATGCAGAGACTGGTTGCATCGGGTTCAGCTGTTAAGGTTGGTGGCGTAAGAAAATCACTTCACACATTGATAGTAATAGAACACCATGGTACTGGGTGACAGGGGGGTAACTGTTAAACTCCTTTCATGGAATATCCGGGGCCTAAACAACCCAATTAAGGCCAGGAAAATCGCAGCATACATAACCAGACATAACCCCCAGATCGTGTTACTGCAAGAAACTCACTCACTGGGGCAGGTCTGTTCCAATTTTCTCCCTAGATGTGGCGCATTGCGATATTATACTGAATATTCCTCCCAATCCAGAGGGTTTCTGACCCTAATACATCCGAATCTGGGCTTCTGTATCCAGGACGCAAAAACTGACATACAAGGGAGATATGTTGTAATCTGGGGCAAGTTGGCGGGACGGAAGATGGTTATAGTTAACACGTATGGCCGCAACACAGAAGACCCTGAATTATACAATGCTATATATAATTTGTTGGTTGAAGCTGAGGATGCGGCAGTGATCTGGGGAGGTGATTTTAATACGATACTTGACACGACCCTCGACAGGTCTACAACTTCCCATAGAACCTTGACCAAAACCGCATTAGCTATACGACAAATAATGCAACAGATGACCATGGTAGACATCTGGCGAGAACTACATCCCCAAGAACAGCGCTTTACTTTCTATTCATCAGTGCATGATTCTGAATCTCGAATTGATTACTGGCTGATCAGCTCAACACTCAAGAATATGGTCCAGCACTGCGATATGTACCCCCCTACCCTCTCAGATCACTCCCCTGTGTCAATTACTTTGTGTATCGGCGAAGCTGACTCGAGGGCCAGACGTTGGAAAATGCCCCCAGTTCTACTAAGAGACCCTAATGTTTGTGAATCATTGCACACTGAAATAGAGGAATTTTTTCAACTAAATGAAGGGTCGGTAGACCGGTGCGCTACACTGTGGGAAACATTTAAAGTATGGGTACGTGGCGCAATTATCGCCAAAACTACGGGTCTACTGAAGGCAGTTAGGCAAGAGTTGGACACAATGGAGGCCAAACTTGAGCTCCTGGAGTTCGAATACACCTGTACACATAGTAAAGAGGCCCTTCTGGATATTCACACTACACTGGCAGAATTTAATAAACTTGCTGCGAGGGAGGTACAATTTCTGTGAACGCGTGCAAAGTGAACCCCCTCAAATTTGACTATGATACATTATGAGACAATAAGATAGGGATCAGGACTCATTGCGCAGCCTCTTTTCACGGCACATGTATTATAACTAGAGGGTGTCATCCCCTAAGTGCTTCTGTCATCTCACAAACGTGTAGTATCAATTCATTTACAAATGCCGCTCCACTATAAACTTAAAAGTAAATGTACTTTTAGAATATTATACATATCATTTTATTTAACAGGCTAGGATTTAACCTGTGACTTTACATTTTTGCTATGCTGACAAGCCATGTTCAATATTTACAACCAATACCATTTGGTAAGACATAATTAGCTCATTTTTTATAAAAAAAACTTTGTCAACTGAATGCTAAGAGATAATTGAACTCATGAGGTTTTTTTTCCTCTTTTCCTTTTTTCTCTTGTCTCTATTCTTCCCTCCCCGTCCTCCACCCTGTTCTGTTTATTTTCAAAATGTTTTCATGTGGACATTTGATGCAATAACGGATGTTTTTCAATTTATTTTGATACTTAATGACTCACTGTTTTCCCTGAATGATCCTCCTTAACAACCCCCCCCTTTTTTCTGTCGGTGTTACATTTGACATAATTTGTCGGTGCTACAATTGGTCACTATTTTTCTGTTGAATTTGATCATTGATTTTTGTTTGCATTCTTGTATTAAAAATTAGCCCTGATTTGAGAAAGACGGCGCAGACCGTTGAAACACGTGTTATCACAAAGGGCACCCGTTCTAAATAATACAAATTCACAATTACTACATTCCAATTGAGTGGAGTCTCTTCCTTTTTTTCATTTAACTAAAACTGGCGCATGGAGGAATAAGTGCAACTACCTTCTTCATTTTGAGGTACAATACATAGCTGCCCCGGTCCGAGCTCGTAGATACAGGGAAAGTAATAAAGCAGAGAAATTCCTAGCGCGGATGCTTAAGGCCGAACACGGCTATCCCCCTACAACGACAATCCAGACACCTAGTGGTGACATAGTCAATGGGGACCAAGAAATTAATGATATGTTTGCTGCGTTCTATAAATCACTATATTCCAATAGGGACACCAAAACTAAAGAAGAAATAGTGGAGTATCTGGACGTGATTGATCTCTCAACCCTGACTCCGGAGACACGCATGATATTAGACACCCCCATATCACTTGAGGAAATTACAGAGGCAATGAAAGCATTAAAATCAGGTAAAGCCCCCGGCCCGACGGTCTAGGTGCCCAATTATATAAAGAATTCCATGACATACTAGCCCCTGTCTTACTGAAAGTATGGGAAGAAGCGATGGAGTGCGGCATACTGCCAGACACTATGGGAGAGGCAGTGATAACGGTCCTTCTTAAACCCCGTAGACGCCCTCAGAACATGGGGTCATATAGACCCCTCTCACTCATTAATACCGATGCGAAGATTTTTCGCAAAGATTCTAGCTACCAGGCTCCTGCCCTATATGCCTATATTTGGTGCATCCCGACCAGGCTGGCTTTATACCAACAAGGTCCACTGCTCTTAATCTGCGCAGACTCTTTGGAGTGATGACACAGATAGACCCAGCGGCGGATGCGGTGGCGGCGTCCCTTGATGCCGAGAAAGCTTTTGACTCTGTCTCCTGGGTCTATCTGTTTCAGGTCCTTGAGAGATTTGGGTTGGGAAGATACTTCGTTAGCTGTGTCAGGTTACGGTATACTTGCCCGGGAGCGAAGGTACTAACAAATCAAACCATGTCATCCCTGTTTCACCTGGATAGAGGCACCAGACAGGTCTGCCCCTTCTCCCCAATCCTTTTCGCACTTACAATAGAACCCATGGCTGAATACGTCCGTCAAAACCTTGCATGTAGAGGTCTTCGTATGACAGGGAGACCACAAATCATTTCCTTATATGCGGATGACACCCCACTATATATTAGGAACCCAGAGGTAAATCTAGCGCCAATTATGGCTGAGGTTAAGAGGTCCTCTGAATACTCGGGGTACAGGGTTAATGTTTCTAAGTCAGAACTGTTTCCGCTTACACCTAAAACTAGAGATATGTCAGACACACAGGGATTCAAATGGTCACCAACACACATCCGCTACTTGGGGATCAGGGTATCCAGAGACGGGAGTACTTTGCTCGCAGAAAATCATGGTGAACTCCTACAATCCCTAACAGTTAAACTACAAGTCTGGAACAAGCTCCCTCTATCCCTATATGGGCGAATATCGTTACTTAAGATGGTAGTGCTACCCAAACTCCTAGAGCTTTTTTGCAACATACCGATTTGGCCAGGCAGAACATTCTTCACCAAACTCAATACGCTCGCCACTACATTTGTATGGGGAGGGAAACGCCCAGGTTGAAGTGGTCCAAAATGACAGAACCCTTTGCAAAAGGTGGGATTGCAGCACCAGACTTTGAACTTTATTACCTAACATCACAGGCACACTTCGCGAGACACTGGTTCAACCCAGAGGACACGGCACCACACATTACCCTGGAAAGATTTGCGGCATCCCCCTCAGACCTGCGAGCTGTTATGTTTGACCTTAATCGGAAGGACACGTGCAAATATGATCCTGTAAGCGCCACTGCGCGTGCATGGGCCAGGATATATAAGAGACTTGCCATTACAACCCAGCATGATCCAGAGGTGCCATTGTGGAACTTCCCGGGCATAAGCCCCACATTTGATAAGGCACTCCAGGGTACTTGGGACCCACAGAAGCAATTTAGAATGCGAGACATGTTCCCGGAAGGGAGATACTGTGCATTAGACGATTTTGTCGGGGCAGTGGGTGGAGATCACCTTAAGCGATTTCAGTTTCACAGGATGAAATCTGCCTTCGCCGCCAAATGGCCGTCCTTCCCAGAAGAGCCACCCACACACAAATGTATTGCAGCCATGGCGGAACTAGGGGCACACAGGAAAAGTCTGTCTGCACTATACAGCCTTGTTCAGATCCATTCCAAGCCATGCAATAACATTAAAGAGACCTGGGAACGAGATCTGGGTGTGGAGCTGTGTGAAACCACATGGTTGAGATATTGCCAGTTGACTAAATGTGTATCCATGAACTCAGGGCTACGTCTTATTCACTTTAAAGTTCTGAACCAGTAGCACTACACCCCAGCCAAGTTAGCTAATTTTGTGCAGGGCCACACGGGAAATGTGACGCCCCTGACACAGACTCCTATCACATGTATTGGGCCTGCCCACTGATAACTAAATTCTGGGGGGAGGTGGCGGAGATTCTTGAAGACATTACAGCAATATCTGCTACACCTTCCCCACGGAAATAACTTTTTGGGGATATTGGTTAGGCTGCAACTACCACTAGACGATTGTTCAATTTAGCATGTGTGGTTGCGAAACGAAATATACTGAAGTGTTGGAAGTCCATAGATCCTCCCAGGCGACTGGACTTCTTGAAAGACCTTTCGATGGTTAATGGACTTGAAGAACAATTTATTATTACATTGCCATCGAGATGCCGCCCCAAAGACATATGGACGCTGTTCAGACTCTATCTATGTAATATGTTATCTGAAGAAGAGGACAATCCATCGTCACCGCTCTAGTACTGTCAAACAAAGTGCAAATGTGTAGTGTATACTGTAAATGTTCATCTATGTTGTTATATCATGCTGTGATTCGCTAGACGCTGGCCAGTTTGGTCTTGTTGTACCTCTCTCTGAACAAAAATAAAAAAATTTTAAAAAAGAGAAAACCTTATCTATCTCGATCTATTCAATTAAACAACTTTAGTTAAGAGAGAGTTAAGGTGATCAAATGCATCTCAACAAAACCTTTGAAGTTCAGTGGGTGTGGGAAGTGATGACCTTCTTAACTCAGCATCCCCTGTTGATAAATCCAGTCCCGGAGATGCTGACTGAATCTGCAGACACAAAAAATAATTGCTCTTTCAAGTCTCAGGAAATGTTAGGGCGATATGCAAGAAAAGATAGGGAAAAAAGAATACACCTAATTAAAGAAATAGAAGCAAAAATGTATACCGGTCAGAAGGAAAGGATGCTACGGCACTCACAAATGGAAGTAAATTTGGAAGCATATGAAAAAGACATCAAAGAGCAGAAACAAAGAAAGGTTCTCTGGGATAAAGAAGACAACGAGGTGGGTAGGATCCACAATACACATTTGCCAGAAAATACAAGCAGGCCCAAAAGGCGAGTGTGATCCAGGGATGTCATTTAGGGGTCACCAGAGGTCTCCCTTGCGACCTCTGAGGTCTCCCTTGCGACCTCTAAAAAAAAAAAAAGTGATTCTTTTTTTTTTTTTTAATACAAGCTCCTGGACTATGGCCAGCACCATGGGGCTCTTTACTCCTGGAGTGGCTGGCTTTCTTGTTCAGGTCCCTTAAAAAAAGAAGAAAAATAAGAACAGAACAGGAGTGCCACAAGTCTAAAACTTTCAGCACTGACCCTAAATAAGAAAGAATAGGAATACCAAATAATGGGCCTCATTATGAGTCAGCCGGTCCGGAAAGAACGGGGGTGGTAAATCCACCACCACCGTTATTTCTGTACCGGCTAATTAAGAGTCCTGCAGGCAGGAGGTGTCACTCCCGCCAGGTCTGACCTAGCAGGTTAACATCACCCGCCTGCTAGTGGACATGGAAACACCGGCACCATTACAGCATGGTGCCGGTGTTTCCACTTCATGGGAATTGGGAACAACAGAATTCCGCCTCCGAAATTACCGGGTCACTGGGGTTGTAATGCCCCAGTGATTCCGGCAGTCACGGAGGCGGAATGGTAATACGAGTCCGGCGATAACCTGCCAGAATTTCCGGCACGGTTACCGCCGGACTCGTACTGAGGCCCAATGTGTCTTTCTGGAATTCTATACAATAATTGCTAGACTCATTAAAGGTTTATTTCAGGCACACTACAGGGGGTGAGTCACTGATTTAGTCTGTTCTTAAACGCCTCAACTCAGCCTTTCATCGTTCTGAGGTCGATAAATGAGTACCAACACAGGTTGGGTGATATTGGATGTTTATTTTTTTCTATATAAAGCGCTTAAGCGTAAGTGCTATATAATAACACATCATTATCCTTTGGTCATGGTCGTCTGCTTGCATTCACAGTAATTTGGTAATATGGGCTTATACACACTGATCTTAACGATACATATGGCGATCCATTCTTGTATGAAATGTGCATCACATTATAGTGATATCGTAACCATATTTTTCGTAGTGTACAATGCTATGTGATGCCACTTCCTGTTTTGTCAATCGGTGAAAGGTTGTGTTACATTGCTTCCCACGATTTCACTTTGGTGTGGGGTCAAATGACATCACTTCCTGTCCTGTGATGTCATCAGGGGGTCAACGGTCATGTGATGTCACTTCTGCTACCCCTGGCATTTTGGTGAAATGACGTCCCTGGTGTGATCAAAAATCAAATTCTGGCAATATAATCACAAACTAATCTAGAAGAAGCATCCATCTCATCAATTGAAACTTCGGAGAGTGACGAAGTACAAACACCAGTCTGCCCTAATTATTTAGAAGACATTAAATTGATACATCTGGGTACATCTAGAAGGAAGGAAACAAACATTGCGCGGAAAATACCCAATCATGTCAATGAACAAACGAGACAAACAACAAGCACAATGAGACAAGGAAAAAGACAGACCAAAGCAGGCACGGGAACAAACACCTCAGGGACACCAAACTCGCTTTTGGCAAAAGAGGGACAAGAGGAATTAATGGGCAATACAATGCAAATTATTAACCTATCAAAGAGGCCCCTAACCAAAGGGGAAACACAATTGTTATCAAAGGGTTTACATTTTGTCCAAAAGCAAGCAGGGATTATGCCCAAACCCGAATAGACCTTTATACATTCCATCGGAAATTGAGACTGATGAAGAGTTTTGCTGCTAGCAATCAAGGCAAAAGGTTGAAGGAAACAACTGAAAAACCAATTCATATCAATTCAGTATATACCAGCACTGAAAGATCTACAAGCTCTAGAACTAACGGAAAAGGAATGATGAAAGAGCACAGTCTATGATACGATATATGTGGGATGCCTCGGACCTCCGCCCCTATGGGATAAAAGCAGGTTTATCCAGAAATAGTGGCTTTAAACCACAATCTCACTTTGACCCGATGATAACAAACAGTGCTCATCTAGATATCTTCAATGATCTGGTTACAGATGATCTAAAGAAATTGGCAAACATTTTACTAAAGAAAAAGACACGTAAACAAAAGAAGGAAAAATGGGAACATTGCACTCTCTTGGATCTAAAAAATGACACAACAATAGTGACTAAACCATCAGACAAGGGGGGCAACATAGTCAAGAGGACTATATCAAGTAACAAGACGACAATTGAGCAATAGCTCACAATACACTACAATGGCAGGAAACTCAATTGGGAAATACAAACTAATCAAAAAAGGTGGGGGGGTTGCTACCTTCCATAATAGACTCCTGGACTGCCATGTGCTGCCCTGTGAGGCACCTGACAACTGTGAATGTATAGCACTAAAAGTCAAAATAAATCACAAAAGATCCATAACCATCTGAGCACTATATCAGCCACCAAGAGCTATGCCTTCTTTTGAGGAACTATTCATCGGGCTCCTTAATAAACTCACTAAAGCTAACACCCCTGTCGTCATCCTTGGCAACCTTAACCTCTGGGCCAACGACCCACTAGACAAAGTAGCCACTTCCTTGTCAGCAGCCATAGGAGTCATAGGGTATTTCCAGACGGTGACCAAACCCATTCATATTGCAGGCCATAACCTCGATTGGATTCTTTCACACTGCCTACACCAGTGTCCACACATTTCCATTCGATCATGCCCCTAGTCGGACCATTTTCTTGTATCATCTCTAGTTCATCCCCCTGTCTTTCCAATGATGCTCAACGCTAATGCTAATCTCACCACAACCTCCATAAACCAAAAGAAAGTTGTGGCCGAGAACCATCTGCCCATTCTCAAAGCGAAACTTACTGGGCTGGAGAATTTTGACAACACCTCTGAACTGGCCTTCTCTCTTGTGGACACCCTGAATACCACAGTTAATTTTTTGGCCCCCCTTCAAATCAGAACCGTCTAATCAGTCTCTTCCAAGAATAGCTGGTTCAGCAGCGACATACTGGAGTGGAAACACTCCAAAAGGGCAGCAGAAAGAAGGTGGCTCAAATCCCCATCGCCAGTCACGCTGCCCCAGTATAAACAATTACACAAAATCTTAAGCTAGATATTATGGCTGCTAAAACGACCACCTACAACAATAGGATTTCCAAAGCCAAGTCCAGCTCCAAGGAGCTTTCCACAATACTTAAGGAATTTGAGGGTAAGTCAGAGGTGGGACCCACACCCACTAAGGACTCAAAGTGGTGCCAGGCAATCCATAATGAATTTAAATTAAAAATATGCAAACATCAGGATCTCATTAACGCCGACAGGAAGACCATTCCATCTCCTGGGGCTGATATATCCTCCGGACCCAACCCCAAGCTCACCTCAGACCACACAGAGAATGAGTTTACCTTCTCGCCTTACTCAGAAGCAGACATCTCGCAAATCATAAGCTCCTTGAAACCCACCCCCTGTCAAGGAGACATCCGTCCCTCAAGGGTGTTCATGGACTGCTCGGTTATTCAAGTCCCTTGGGTCACCAAGCTTGTGAATCTTTCCTTTGCTGAAGGCGTGGTACTCCAACTTTTGAAGGAGGCTTGGATCATGCCTCTCCTCAAAAAAAGCAGCTTGACCCCTTTAAAGGGGGGGAACTATCGTCCTATTACCAACGTCCCCTTTCTGTTGAATGTGTTGGACCGCGCAGCAGCATTACAATTCCAGAGCTACATCGAGGAACATAAAATTCTTGGTGTTCACCAGTTCGGCTTTTGAGCCGGGCATAGTATGGAGACAGCCCTCATAGACCTGAAATCCAACCTCTCTCGTATAGTGGACGATGGGCATCCCGCCCTGCTAATCTTGCTTGACCATACCGCAGCCTTTGACCTTGTGGATCACTCCCTTTTGGTCAACCGGCTGCAGGAGGTGGCAGGCTGTTCAGAGGCGGCGGTTCAATGGGTTGCTTCCTTCCTGGGACTCCGCAAAGACAGAGTTACCGGGGACAACACAGCTTCTATTCCAGAGCCCATCACTTGCGGGGTGCCACAGCGATCTTGCATCTCGCAAACTCTCTTTAATATTTACATCCTTCCTTTCCTGACACTTCTCGCTAACCAGGGTGTTCAATATGCTAACTAAGCTGACGACACCCAAGTGGTCTTAAAATGTCAGGTATCCACTCACAAGACACAGCAACCATTAATTTGGTCTACGGTGCCATCCAGGTCTGGATGGCAACCAACACACATGTCCTGAACAAAGACAAAACAGAGCTCCTGATCGTCGCCACTGGGCATCGGCTAAAAAAACTCCCAGCAGACTTAAAAAACTTTAGCATAGCTGGATCCACCATCAAAGTTGCTAACAGTGTTAAGACCCTAGGGGTCATATTTGACTCCGAACTATCCATGAATCGCTATGTAGCCTGCCTACGAGCATCCTGTGGATACATTAATAAACTTTTAGGTCACATTTGTCCTTTCCTGTTGTCTGATAATATGGCTCACTTGCCTCAGCACTTGTCAACTCACGCCTGGACTACTGCAACAGTTTGCTTCTAGGTACCTCCCAGGCAAACAGAGCAGCACTTCAGGTGATTCAAAATGGGGCAGTTCGGGCTATTAAACATCTAACCAGATGTGATCATATCACCCAAGCAGGGAGGGAGCTCCATTGGCTCCCCGTAAAACATCAGGTCACCCATGAGGCCCTGACACTAAGCCATAAATGCCTGAATCTCCAAGCCCTGGCATATCTCGCAAGAGTACTAAGATATACCAACGCAGCCGCTCACTCCGTTCTGCTGACAAGGCCAGCTTTCAGCAACCCACATTTAAACTAAAAGGGTTTGGTGGCACCTCTTTTGATGTTCAGGCCCCCCACAGGTGGAAAGCACTCCCTCCGGATCTGAGAGAGATCACTTCTTTGAAAGATTTAAAGAAAGAAATTAAGACACACCTCTTTAACATGGCATAATGTAACTTCATTCACTGTTCTCTTGATCCCAGTCTTTTGTTTGTCTTCTCTATGTGCGTCAAGAGACCTACCGGTGAGTGGTGCAATATAAAATTTAAATAAATAATGTACAATTTAAAACTGGAGGAATGGCATGAGAAGGGTCTCCTTGAATGGGAAGAAAAAGAATATGTAAAAGTCAAACACCCCATTATGCCAACAATCTATTTTGTCCCAAAAGTGCATAAGCGATTACAAAAACCACCATGCAGGCCAATTGTGGCATCCAAAGGATCTCATATGGAGAAAACGTACATTTTCCTTGATCATCAACTCTTCCCCTTTGTGGAAAAACTCCCATCCTATTTCAAGGACAAACTGATTTCCTACAGAAAATAGCAAACATCCCTTGGGAGGATTCATATTTACTAACCACTCTTGATGTAGTATCACTATACACGAGTATAGAGCATACATTTGGAATACAATCTGTCAAATATTTCCTCAGTACAAAATCAGCTAGCTATAGGGAACACTGCAAAACGCTAATTGAGATGTTGACTGCCTGGAACATAATGTATTCATTTTTTTACAACACTTTCTATATTCAAAAGTGTGGGACAGCGATGGGCACCACTTCTGCCCCACATATGCAAATTTAATGATGGGGATGTGGGCGACAGAGATGCTACATGAGGAAGCCTTTAAAGAACACACACAAAAGATAATGTTATGGATTTGCTTTATGGACAATCTCTTCATTGTGTGGAAATGTCATGCCTGTGCCACTGGCGCACACATTGGCAACCATCATGGACTATTTGGAACTCATTTATCTTCAGAATACTCTTTGAACAACCCCTATTCACACTTTGGTCCTTAATTTCCATTTGCACGACTTTGGTACTTTCTTATTTAATTCCGCTAACTACATGTACCATAATGCACCTTGCTACAGTTATCAATTCCTGGCTATTCCCATTCATCAGTATTGGAACCACAATCCCAAGAAGCCCTAGCGATCAGTACTGCTTCCACCTTCTCAGGGCCAGAGAGGGCGGAGGCAGATTACCTTCAGGTGTGCTGCTCCAGGTGCTGCCAATTAGCCTGCCTCAGTACAGGGGAGTCCTGTATTTAAGCAGCTGTCTGCAAGAGCTCAGTCCCTAGCATCAAGAGTTCTCCCAGCCCCTTTTTGCCTTGAGCCACGATTTGTATGCTGTTCCTGTTGCCGTACTATCCTGCTTCTGATCTAGTGCCTTGCTGCCCTGCTCCTCTGGGGTCCCTGCCTTGCATCCTGCTACACTCCGCTGCCTTCAGACCTGCTCCTCTGGGCTCCCTGCCTTGCAGTGTGCTACACTCCGCTGCCTTCAGCCCATGTCCTCTGGGCTCCCTGCCTTGCAGCCTGCTACACTCCGCTGCCTTCAGCCCTAGTCCTCTGGGCTCACTGCCCTGCTCCTCTGGGCTCCCTGCCTTGCAGCCTGCTACACTCCGCTGCCTTCAGCCCTAGTCCTCTGGGCTCCCTGCCTTGCAGCCTGCTACATTTCTCTGCCTGCAGCCCTGGTCCTCTGGGCTCCCTGCCTCGCTGCCCTGCTCCTCTGGGCTCCCTGCCTCGCAGCCTGCTACACTCCTCTGCCTGCAGCGCTGGTCCTCTGGGCTCCCTGTCTCGCCGCCCTGCTCCTCTGGGCTCGCTCCTTGCTGGCATGCTCCTCTGGGCTCTCTGTCTGTAGCCTACTAGAGCTCTCTGCCCTGGTTCTCTGGGCTCCCTGCCTCGCTGCCCTGCTCCTCTGGTCTCGCTCCTTGCTGCCCTGCTCCTCTGGGCGCTCCGTCTGCAGCCTACTACAGCTCTCTGCCCTGCTCCTCTGGGCTCCCTGCCTCACTGCCCTGCTCCTCTGGGCTCACTCCTTTGCTGCCCTGCTTCTCTGGGCTCTCTGTCCGCAGCCTACTACAGCTCTCTGTCCTGCTCCTCTGGACTCCCTGCCTTGCAGCCTACTACAGTCCTCTGCAGTCCTCAACAGTTTGCCTGCACCTTGTGCCATCTGTTACTCCAGCCCTGCTTCCTTGTTTGCAGCCCCCCTGTTTCCTGGTTACTGCTCTCTTGCTCTCTTCCTTGTTTGCAACCCCTGTTTTGATCCCTGCCCTTCTCTTCCTTGAGTCTTCTGTCCTCCCCTTAGGTTTTCCATTGCAGTTATACTGTTTCTGTACAGACACCCACAGCTGTTGTTCCCAGCCATGAGCATATAGAGTGGGCTCCTGTAATAGCAATCTGTGCAGAAGGCTGGAGTTTCCAAAGGTCCGTGGAACACTCTTTCCCATTTCTGCATACACCCCAAGAGGGAATCCAGTTTGTTTGTACCTTTGTATTCCCTGGCCCTTTTTTGTTCACAGCTACTGTTACCTATTCTTCTTTCTTGTTGAGCTTCCTGCTGTGTGTGCTTATCTGTCACCTTCCATCAGCACAGCCACCCAGAATCTACCTGGGTGCCCGGTGCCACATTTGGCAGAGTGCCATTCTTGACAGGAAAGGAACTACAAGTGAATGGTTAGACTTTGTGCATAAGATCAACCAAAATCAATATAACCTACAGTTCACAGAGCACCATGACAAACAAAAAATTGTATATCTGGGTGTCAAGGTATATGTAGAAGACAATCAGCTCCAAAGCACAAAACATAGAACTTGACTAGCACAAGCTCGTTATTGCATGCTGAAAGCTGCCATCCAAAAACTTTGATCCGGAGCATCCCATATGGTGAAATGATAAGAAATTGTAGAAATTGCTCCACAGATGTAGAATTTGTGAAACATGCAAAGATAACAGCAAACAGATTGCAAGAACGAGGATATTCGAGAGAAACTGTGCAAAAGGCATATGATAAAGCCAAAACAAAAACAAGGGAGGAACTTCTCAGGAAGAAAGAGATCACAAAAGCAGAATGGAAACATTTAAGATTTATTACCATGTAAAACACACACTTAGTAAGAATAAAATAAATGTTGGACTCGCACTGGAAAATCTTGCAAGCGAATACAGATATAGGATCACTTTTGGGAGATAAAGCCCAAATAACCTTCTGAAAGCCTCCATTAATCACGTCACAGGAGGTAACATTGTTCTTTCAAAGAAAATCCAATAAAACTGCACAAACATGGATGTTGGGACCCATTCAAGCTTTCTTCAAATGCACAAAATGTAAAGTGTGTCACTATGGTCTCAATATGAAACAATATATACAGCCAAGAACAAAGGAAACAATACCGATCAATAAACATCTAACATGTGAGAACACTTTCGCCATCTATGTGATTCAATGCAGATGCAATAAATGGTATATTGGCAGCACAAAATTAATGGCTAAATTACGACTCCTACAACACATTCGGGCAATAAAAAATAAGAATCCTAGCTACCCCTTGGCTAGACATTTTCACGATGAACATCAGGGTGATCTGACCACATTCAGATATTTTGTGATGGACAACATCTTAGATCACCTACAGGGTGGAGACAAAGAGAAAAAGCTATGGCAAGTAAAAGCCCAGTATATTGTGGACGTAATACCAAAACACCAAATGGCCATATTGCTGGTAAAGAATTGTACACATTCCTAGATGGATAACAAAGAATGAACAAAACATTTAAAAATAAAATGCAAAGGGGCTTTAAGATGAACTAAGAAAAGTGTCTAAATTTAAAGACACTCCCGTCCCCTGCACACCATTCAAGATGAAATAAATCAGTCAATACAGTACTTGTATTTTCAAAAATATATAATTCTGAATGATCAGCAAAAAGTGAAAGTAAATGTACTTTAAAATTAGCAATTGGATTTATACAAAAATTGGTAGAAGGGTTAGCTGGAGACGCGCTAGATGCTGCAACAATAAGGCACACAAATAATATAGTTGATGTTTTAATTGTAGCAGAAACAGCTGACACGTGTTTCGACACGCTGGTCGTTCTCAAGGCTGAGTAGTTAGTAGTTCATGATATAACAACAAGAAAAAAGCAGTTACAAATCAAAGTTGATACACACATTAACAACATCATCGCATAAACAAAAAATGGCGATTGAAATTAAAACAAAACAAATATCCCAACACATTGTATAATACAAAAAATGTTGTTGGCATACCGTACATGGTTGGAGAGTGGAGTACGCGAGGTGGAATCAGTTGCAAGAATTAAAACAGAGCAAAAATTGTATGATGAGTATAGTCATTTTTGAAAATGTTCAACCTGTGAATACAATACTAGAATGGTGGTCCCATTTAATGTATACAGCACTCAGAGTGTGGAAAAATATAAAGAGGGACAATCCCTTTGAACAGTGCGCAGAGACACCGGAGCCACCAGCCATGCATTGAAAACACCAATCACTCATTAATCGAATAGGGAGAATGTCTTATAGCAACATGTAAATGGTCACCAAATGGCCCTTGAGAGATCAAAAGAGAGTCCTGACAGGAAGAGACT
Organism: Ambystoma mexicanum; assembly: GCF_040938575.1. NCBI lineage: Eukaryota > Metazoa > Chordata > Amphibia > Caudata > Ambystomatidae > Ambystoma > Ambystoma mexicanum. The sequence continues at coordinate 127,505,215 of NC_090932.1, forward strand.
AGAGTCCAAAGGGAACAAAATAGTAAATAGTCTAAGCTTACCGTACGCAAGACAAGTATGTTGATAAATCGTAGTGGGGTAATCCCTAAACCAAGATAACCATGGGTGAAAAATAAAGTAACACTCAATAACCGAATCAGATTATTGTTCAGAGGACCAAAACTAAAGTTGAAGAATATCAAATTAACATACCACATAAAAAGGGGGCGATGTGAGACTCAATCGGACATCGCATACAGATAACAATCCCTGCCGTAATGGCCGCACAAGTATATTACCTAGAAGACTAGTGGCGTCGGCTGTTATCCCGTATTTCTTTCCTCCCTTTCACCCGGACAACTTGTTTCGGGGATTTCCGTGTTATTTGTTCGCTCGATTTACGAGTAAGTACTTTGCCAGCCCGGCTCTAGCACAATTGTCTTCCGTTCCTTTTTAACCAGTATCCTTACGATATTGTTTATTTATGTCTTCTAGGTAATATACTTGTGCGGCATGAGGCATCACCACGTTGATGTGGCATTTTTGCAGGAGACACATTTGACTGCACTTGGGGAGGCACGATATGGACAGGGGTGGGGATGTCATTGTTACTTCTCTTCTTACTCCTCTTACTCCAGGGGGGTTTGAATATTGATAAATAGTTCAGTTGGCTTCCAACTGACGTATGTTACTAAAGACCAGGAGGGAAAAGCACTAGTGGTTATGAGAGATGTGCATGGTCAGGCAGTCACCTTAAATAACTACTATGGTCTCAACCTTGATACGGTAGACACACTAGAATGGATAACTCAACAGCTAGATCAGAGCTCCCCGGGTATGCTTAAGTGGGAGGGAGATTTTAACGCAGTGATGAAACCAGAGTAAGACAGAACTGGGGGGGTACTGAGGTCTCCCATGAAATCGACTAGTATGTTACAGGAATTGTGCTGGGAATGGGAGCTGGACGACATTTGGAGGACTAGGCAACGGGATGAAAAGAGTATACATCTAGCTCCTCGGTCCATCAATGTGCATCCCGACTGGATTACCTTTTCATTTCGGAAATGATTACGGGATGGATGGAGGAGGTGACTATACTAGTGCGCATGATGTCAGGCCATTCATTGGTGGTGATGTTACTGGATGTGCCGGGACGAATGGTTGTGAGACCGGCCGGGGTGTTCCTGAGTGAAGGTCCATCTGACACGATTTTTGACAGGGATTACATAGGTTACTGAGAACATTTTTGCTGAAAATGTATTGCAAAGGAGTCTGGGATACTGAAATTGAACTGTCCGGGGGAACTGGCGGACAGTGAGTTGCGCATTCAGAGCCTACAGGGAGACACAAATTTGCCGAATGATCAAGCTAAGCAGAACATGGTTAGAGAAGAACTAAGGAAATGTAGGGATGCGGCTCAAAGAGAAGTGAAGTTCCTGTCAAGGAAAGTGGCTGTTAGACAGTATGGGGAACGTCAGCGCCTGGGGGAAATGTCTTGCAAGGGCAGCCAGAGTTGATACCACTAGGTCGCATATAACGTCTATTAAGGATGAGCAAGGGCTTCCGCAATGTGCAGATAGGGATATTATACAGACATTTTGTGCTTTCTACACCCGCTTGTATTCCTCACAGACTTGAGCTTCATAATCGGCGATAGGTGAATTTCTCAGTAGAGTGGCACTTTATTGGTGTGAGGAAGTGGAGAAGGAATGTTTGTGCCGACCCATTACAGAGCACGAAATACTTCAGGAAATTAAGGTGTTGTCGTCGGGGAAGGTCCCTGGGCCAGATGGTTTTACGGCCGAGTTTTACAAGTATTTTGCACCTCGATTGGCCCAACATCTTTTGAACATATATCAGCAGACATTGCGAGAGGGGCGACTACTTGACACCATGAGAGAAGCAGTGGGAGGGGCGTGGCCTAGGCTCATGGTGTGAGGCTGCGTTTGACCGGAGCTCCTGCCGAGATCCTCTTAAGATCCTACGAACACTCAATAAAAAGCTGAATTAAGCAGACACACGCACACCCGTGGATTTCCAAAAATCGGAGGACGGAGGCTGAGGGAAAAGCCGGCAAAGCGGTGCTCCTGCGGAACCAAAATGGCGGACGCGATCAAGTTTCAGCGGTGAGGAGGAGGAGCGGCCGGGGCAGGCAACAGTGCGACTAGACGCCGAGCACCCCAACATAAAAGATGTACAGAGGCAGAAAGCAAGGCTTCACAAGTGAGACAGAACGAGGCAGCAGAGTGGCCTGAACGCCTTGAACGCTGCAGTAAATCAGACACGGGAAGCGCAACAACAGAGTCGGCGACGTGGAAGCACAGCAGTGGCGGTCTGAGGGCACACACTGGGCCACCAGCGGCCTGAAGGGCGAAATCAGCGGCACGAAACAGCGGACGGCCCCCGTCAGGCTGCAGATCTGCGTAAACAAACCATTGCAGACAGCGACACAAGACCACAGGCAGCAGGCACCCAGGAGAAAGGATTGCCAGGGGGAGCGAGTAGACCAACGCAAGTGTGGAAGACAGAACGTAGGCCTGGACACATCAGACCCACGAGGTGGGGTCTTGAGGTGGAATCCACGACTGACAAAAGGTATGCTGCGACACCCACAGATCTGTGAGGTGGCATCTAACTGGCCCGTGGGTACGAGACCAGGCTATGACATCAGGGAGAAGATCATTTTGCCACGGCCCCCAGGAAGGCAGTAAGTACAGGACCAAGTCGAAACTCTAGCGGGGTGCTGGGGCAGCCTGAACAAGGAAACAAACCACATTAGCGGGAGACAGTCGCAGCAGTAAGCATACACCTGCAACTGAGTGACCACCTTGAGGGCACAGCTCGAACAGGGGGGGGGGGCACAGGACTGTGATGCTGGAAATGCATCGGAGGGACAGGGCCTCCGTATCCTTGTCCTTTACAGCTTTTTATCGTGTGTTCTGTTGTGTTTTCCACGCAGGAGTTCATGTGGGACTCCTGGCGATGCAGCTCTCTCTTTTGGTTTGGTGAACAGACCCATGGGATACCCTTATGGCACCCATGGGTGGGGGTACAACCCTGTGCCCCTAGTGTATGTTTTTGGGCACCTGTGTGTGGCCCACAAAGCAGGGTATGGGCTGGTGGCAGCTCCATGCTGAATTTGACAGGTGCTCCGAGTATCATCCATTTTAGGATACCCAGCTATTGGGATCAGATGATTCCTGACAGGAAACAAGATGGCCCTCGTGGCCTCTTGTTTTCTATTGCCTGTTACCTTGTTTTCCCAAAGTCCTGGGAAGCCCTGACTCTGTTCCTTCCCCATGCCCGGCTGTTGGGTGGAAGTTCCATACATGGTGTTGTTGTGAAGTCCAGGCCAGACTGGCTGGAGCCTTCCCAATGACTGCATGTTGCGGTACGCCTGTGGGTGGGACCTGGGTGAATGGATTGTGTGACGAATACGCATTCTCTGTTGTGGGTGTCTAGTATCTGGTGTTTGACACAATGACTGAGACAGCCCTGCCCGAAACTGGTATGAATGCAGGGTGGAGTGTTGAATGGCTGGGTACTTGTCCCAATGCACATAACTTGTGTGAGTGTCTGGAGAGAAGTGAATGGCCTGAATGCACTATGCACCTGATTGGATGCCTGCCTGCATGAATGCCCTTCTGACCGATTGGCTGCCTGAGTGTGACCCAGCAGAATGAATGGGAGATCAACTACTATATCTGGGGGCCTCTCACTGCTAGAATTCGTGTTCAGAAGCTGAAGAGTAACTGGAGTGAAACTGAAGCTTAACCTTGAAGCCCTGCTGGAAGAGAAGAATTGCTGTTGCTCTCCTTCACAATCTGAAAGCTGCTGTGTCTCCATGAACTGACGAGAGAGGACCTGGTAAGGCGCCCTCTTCCCGAGCTACGAGGGACCATTGTGCACCAGCTGATCTTTGCCAACGCTCCCTGGTAGACAGACTTACGACAGGCTGCCGACCGGAGACGGGGACTGCCGCGGAATCCCAAAGAGAAGCGCCCGGACTGTTGTCTGCCACTGTCGACGACTGCCGTCGCCAACTGGAGCCGCCATGCTCCCGTTTGCCTAAGAACTTAATTTGAGCCAAGGACGCTCTCATCTGCATCGCCGCCCGCTTTATCCCGCTGGAGAAGGCCCGACTGTCGACGAGCCGAGGAGCATCCGCCGGTGGGTTTCCCTACCACCTAAAGACCACAGAGACGCCGACGACTCGACGCCCTTGCTGGGCCACAGTTCTTCAACATCTCTTTTGCGGTCCAGAACTACCGTCACTGAGGTGCCCCGCACGCCTCTTCCTTGCAGGACGCCAATGCTCCGTCGTTGCGGAGCACCGCTAGGAACAAAGCTGTCACTTCACCGCCATAGTTCACCCTGTTCTCTGTCAGACGTTCGACGACCCGTGACTCCTGCCTTAAAGGGAGGGCACTCAAGAAGGGCCGTTGATTTCCCGCCGACGAACGCTACAATTCCAGGTACTATTGTAGAGGGAAGTAAGACTCATAGAACAATACATGGACTGGGCTTTTGATGCACCTTTGCTTTACAGGTTGCCGAGGTGGGGGGATTTCCACTGAGAATTCTGCCTAGGTGGTAGAGGACAGTATTCTGCCAATTGTTCAACCATCTTGCTTTCCTTCCTCTCTCTACTGCTGGTTTCCTCTTTATTGATCTGTGTGACATGTTGACAGTATAGTTGATGCACTTTAATGGGATCTGATAATATTTGTGGTACCACTGTAGAACTGTATATATTTACCATTGTTGATTTTCTGAGCACAAAGTGAGTTATTGTGATACTGTACATAACCTTGAATATTAATTTTATAAAGACTGTGTTTTAACTAATACAGTGTGTGGACATTCCTTTGTGTGGGCTTTGTGACTACACTGTACTTAAGAACCCACCTGCATCACCTCCTGAGAAGCTAGGCCTTGATTGCTTGAGCATAGCTACCGAATAGAGAATCTTGGCTGGGGTCCTCTGTGCCTCTCCTATACCATATAGAGAGCAGAAGTACAGACACCCCCTCCAGTCTTTACAAGGACACGATAAGAACACTACTTTAGACAGAAAGAGGGATTTTGAGAAGTGTCCTCTTGAATGGCCAGCCTTCTACTGGTTTGAGAGACACTGGGGCAAGCATGACAGTGGTGGACAGGGCCCTGCTCAAGCCAGAGGACTATGTAGGTGCTCCTCTGAGAACCACAGGTTAGCTGGTGGGCCTCCCAAATTATCGCCTGTAGCCTTAGTCAACCTTACGATTGGAGACAAGACAGCGAAGCTTCTGGTCCTGGTTCAGGACAACGTGCCTGCGAACATTTTGTTAGGAAACGATTTGGTCGAGTTGGGGATGATCACGGATGGTCTACCCCTGGCTGCTGTGGCGGTCACCTGATCGCAGGTCACACAGGGTCTGGCTGCAAGCCTGGTGCCCTTGCCGACGGGGAAACCTAAGGCACGAAGGAAACGGAAGAGTAAGAAGGCCACCTGTGTGGAGGAAGCCCCTGCTCTTCCTGCTGTTCAGACAGCACCCATTGGGATCCATGCTCCGTACGGGCTGGATCCAGTGGTAAATCCCGTCTCAACTCCTGTGTGAGAAGAGCCAGAAGACTCTCTTGTGGGAGAGGTTCTCAACCCGGAGGATCATCCCAACCTTCAGTGCTTGTTAGCTGAAGGGGGACCCTCCCGGGCGGACTTCTGTAAGGGACAGTGACAGTGCCACTCTCTCGAGGGTCTGAGGAAACAGGCCCTGTCCCAGGCACAAGGAACAGTGCCTAGGACATTCCGAATCTATTGGGAGGGTGAGCTCCTTGTTAGTGAGCCCACTAAGCCTGAACCTGGTGCCCTCAAGGGGTTGGTGGTACCCCAGGTTTACAGGCCCTTCCTGCTGCAGTTGGCGCATGAGGTGCCCTTAGCTGGTCATCTTGGTACCAAGAAGACAAAGCAGAGGCTCTCTGCCCATTTCTACTGGCCTCGGATGGGAGTGGAAGTGGAATCCCACTGCAGGACCTGCCCAACTTGTCAGTTTTCTGGCAAGACTGGAGGCAGTGTCATTGCCCCACTAAAGCCATTGCCTGTGGTTGGCACACCGTTTGAGAGGGTGGGCATCGACATTGTCGGTCCCCTTGACCCTCCCACTTCAGGTGGACATCGGTTCATCCTGGTCTTGGTCAATCAAGCCACCAGGTACCGTGAGGCTATACCCCTTCGGACTATTACTGCCAAGGTGGTTGCCAGGGCTCTCCTGGGCATTTTCACCTGTGTTGGATTCCCTAAGGAGGTTGTCTCTGACCGAGGATCCAACTCCATGTCCAGTTACATGAAAACCATGTGGAAAGAGTGCGGGGTAACCTACAAGTACTCCACCTCTTACCATCCCCAGACCAGTGGTTTGGTTGAGAGATTTAATAAAACTCTCAAGGGCATGCTAGGTGCTTTGGAAGAGCCCCTAAGGAGGAAAAAGGATCTCCTCCTGCCATGTCTGCTGTTTGCTTACAGAGAGGTACCTCAAGAGGGTGTTGGTTTCAGCCCCTTTGAGTTACTCTTTGGACATCCCGTGAGGGGGCCCCTTGCCTTGATCAGAGAAGGTTGGGAGGCCACCCCTCCAGGTCCCGCCAAGCAAGTGGGGGGCTATGTGTTAGGCCTCAGACGGAGGATGACACAGATGATGGGTCAAGCAACAGCAAATCTCAAGGCCAGCCAGGAATTAAATAGGTACTGGCATGACCTTAAAGCCTTGCAAGTAGATTGGACTCAGGGACAGGAAATCCTTGTGATGAAGCCTACCAAGCCTAGAGCTTTGGCAGACAAGTGGACTGGACCCTTCAGGATAATCTCCAAGATTGGCGAGGTCAATTATCTGGTTGACATGGGAGCCTCTGGGGTAGCCCCTCAGGTATTCCATGTTAACAGGCTCAAGCCTTTCCACAGGCAAGCCGAAGTCTCATGTCTCTTGCTAGCTTCAGAGCAAGAAGAGGATGAGAGTGAGCCCCTTCCTGATTTGCTGCATAGCAACCCTCAGGATGGCTCAGTGGAGGGAGTGCATCTCTCTCCCGATCTGACGATAGAGCAGCAGAAGGCCTGCCAGGCTTTGCTCCGGCAGTATGCCTCTCTGTTTTCACTGACACCAGGCCTTATACCATGGTGTAGGCACAAGATTGACACTGGTGACAGTGTACCTGTCAAAAGCAGGTGCTACCGTATGTCAGATACAGTTAAGAACCACATCTAGGTTGAGGTTGCCAAGATGTTGGATCTGGGTGTTATTGAACCCTCAACCAGTCCCTGGTCCAGTCCAGTGGTCCTTGTCCCCAAGACAAGTTCCCAGGTAGGTACCAAGGATTGGAGGTTCTGTGTGGACTACCGAGGAGTCAATGCCGTCACCAAAACTGACGCACACCCATTGCCCAGGGCTGATGAGCTCGTGGACACCATAGGTGCTGCCAAATTTGTAAGCACCTTTGACCTTACCTCAGGCTATTGGCAAATAGCTCTGACGGACCATGCCAAGGAAAAGACGGCGTTCTCAACACCGGAGGGACTCTATCAGTTTAGGGTCATGCCTTTTGGGCTGAAGAATGCCCCTGCCACCTTCCAGAGATTGGTCAATCATGCGCTCAGTGGGCTGAAAGCCTTTTGTGTGGCTTACTTAGACGACATTGCCGTCTACAGTTCCACCTGGGAAGAGCATTTGACACACCCGGATAAGGTGTTGCAGGCCTTGAAAAGGGATAACCTCACTATCAAGGCCACCAAGTGCCAGATAGCTCAGGGGAAAGTCACATATCTTGGTCATGAGGTAGGAGGGGGTCAAATCCAACCTCTACCCAGTAAAGTACAGGATGTACGTGACTGGGAGACTCCCACTACTTAAACCCAGGTGAGAGCCTTTTTGGGCCTCACTGGGTACTATCGCAATTTCATGGCAGACTATGGAACCATAGCTGCACCCCTGACAGCTCTGACTTCACCCAAACAGCCTAGGAAGGATAATTGGACTGAAGACTGTCAGAGGGCCTTTGATGGCTTGAAAGAAAGTCTGTGTAGGGCACCTGTGTTGTGTGAGCCTGATTACAGGAAGCCCTTTATCGTTCAAACTGACGCCTGTCACACTGGAATTGGAGCTGTCTTGTCCCAGTTAGATGACAAAGGGAGGGAACATCCTATCATATTCATCAGTAGACAACTCAAGGGTAGAGAACTTAGGTGGGCTACTGTTGAAAAGGAATGTTTTAGCATAGTTTGGACCCTTAGGCGTTTTAGGCCCTACCTTATGGGGTGTACCTTCAAGGTCTAAACAGATCATAAGCCCCTGAAGTGGCTTATGCAGATGAAGGGTGAAAACCCGAAACTGCTCAGGTGGTCCATTAGCCTGCAAGGGCTAGACTTCACCATAGAGCACAGACCAGGGAAGAGTCACGATAATGCAGATGGCCTTTCCAGAAGGTATGTTGACCGTCTGGATGAGGGTGTCTATCTCGTGAGAGATTAGGTACCCTAACCTCAGTCTGGGGGGGGCGACTGTGATGCTGGAAATGCATCGGAGGGACAGGGCCTCCGTATCCTTGTCCTTTACTGCTTTTTATTGTGTGTTCTGTCGCGTTTTCCACGCAGGAGTACATGTGGGACTCCTGGTGGTGCAGCTCTCTCTTTTCGTTTGGTGAACAGACCCATGGGATACCCTTATGGCACCCATGGGTGGGGGTACAACCCTGTGCCCCTAGTGTATGTTTTTGGGCACCTGTGTGTGGCCCACAGAGCATGGTATGGGCTGGTGGCAGCTCCATGCTGAATTTTACAGGTGCTCTGAGTATCCTCCATTTTGGGATACCCAGGCCCTGCCATTGGGATCAGTTGATTCCTAATAGGAAACAAGATGGCCCCCGTGGCCTCTTGCATTCTATTGCCTGTTACCTTGTTTTCCCAAAGTCCTGGGAAGCCCTGACTCTGTCCGTTCCCCCTGACCGGCTGTTGGGTGGAAGTTCCATATATGGTGTTGTTGTGAAGTCCAGGCCAGACTGGCTGGAGCCTTCCCAATGACTGTATGTTGTGGGTACGCCTGTGGGTGGGACCTGGGTGAATGGAGTGTGTGACGAATACGCATTCTGTGTTGTGGGTGTCTAGTATCTGTTGTTTGACACAATGACTGAGACAGCCCTGCCCGAACCTGGTATGAATGCAGGGTGGAGTGTTGAATGGCTAGGTACTTGTCCCAATACACATAACTTGTGTGAGTGTCTGGAGAGAAGGGAATGCCTGAATGCACTATGCACCTGATTGGGTGCCTGCCTGCATGAATGCCCTTCTGACCGATTGGTTGCCTGAGTGTGACCCAGCAGAATGAATGGGAGATCAACTAGTATATCTGGGGGCCGCTCACTGCTAGAATTCGTGTTCAGAAGCTGAAGAGTAACTGGAGTGAAACTGAAGCTTAACCTTGAAGCCCTGCTGGAAGAGAAGAATTGCTGTTGCTCTCCTTCACAATCTGAAAGCTGCTGTGTCTCCAAGAACTGACCCAGAGAGGACCTGGTACGGAGCTCTCTTCCCGAGCTACGAGGGACCAATGTGCACCAGTTGATCTTTGCCAAAGCTCCCTGGTAGACAGACCTACGACAGGCTGCTGACCAGAGACGGGGACTGCCGCGGAATCCCAAAGAGAAGCGGCCGGACTGTTGTCCGCCACTGTCGACGACTGCCGTAGCCGACTGGAGCCGCCGTGCTCCCATTTGCCTAAGAACTTAATTTGAGCCAAGGATGCTCTCGTCTGCATCGCCGCCTGCTTTATCCCGCTGGAGAAGGCCCGACCGTCGACACGCGAGGAGCATCTGCCGGTGGGTTTCCCGCCACCTGAAGACCACAGAGACGCCGACGACTTAACGCCCTTGCTGGGCCACAGTTCTTCAACATCTCTTTGCGGTCCAGGACTACCTTCACTGAGGTGCCCCGCATGCCTCTTCCTTGCAGGACGCCAATGCTCCGTCATCGCCAAGCACCGCTAGGAACGAAGCTGCCACTTCACCGCCGTAGTTCACCCTGTTCTCTGTCAGACGTTCGACGACCCGTGACTCCTGCCTTAAAGGGAGGGCACTCAAGAAGGGCCGTCGATTTCCCGTCGACGAACGTTACAATTCCAGGTACATTGGGGCTGTAGAACTATTGTAGAGGGAAGTAAGACTCATAGAACAATACATGGACTGGGCTTGTGATACATCTTTGCTTTACAGGTTGCCCAGGTGGGGGGACCTCCACTCAGAATTGTGCCTAGGTGGTAGAGGCCAGTATTCTGCCAATTGTTCAACCATCTTGCTTTCCTTCCTCTCTCTACTGCTGGTTTCCTCTTTATTGATCTGTGTGACATGTTGACAGTATAGTTGATGCACTTTAATGAGATCTGATAATATTTGTGGTACCACTGTAGAACTGTATATATTTACCATTGTTAATTTTCTGAGCACAAAATCAGTTATTGTGATAGTGTACATAACCTTGAATATTAATTATATAAAGACAGTGTTTTAACTAATACAGTGTGTGGACATTCCTTTGTGGGGGCTTGGGGACTACACTGTACTTAATTTTAATTTAATTTAATATTTATTGTGTTATAGTTTAAATTATAAACTTTACACAAATTTAACATTAGATAACATATAAAATTAAAACATAATCCAAGTACAATTTTAAATACAAATAATTCATAATCCAAAAGCTATTTTAAATACAGGTGATTCATATCTTTCACAAAAAAGAAGAAAAATAGAGTAAATTAAAATTGAGATATAAGATTTATATACATACATTCCATACAATCTATTTAATAATTACCTACATATAATAAATGTAGCCATCTAAAAAGTTATACCCAATCTAGCTTCAATTTGCAGCCAAATAGTGTACAAAACTGTCAGCAAGCATATGCTGTTAGAGTTGAGACAATGATGCCAAAACAAGGCTTCCCCAATATGCGTGATTTCATGCACATAGCTGGTAAAAAGAGGGGAAAATATGCTGGCCATCTCAGGACATTCAGTCAACAAATGCTTTGCCGTCTCCAACTGCTCTTGAATTTTACATAGTCGGCATATGCGCTTCTCAGCGGCAATCATGTCTTTTCTCCCCGTGGTCATTAGCGTGGGTAGTTGTTTCAATCTGAGCAACAATATAAACCGTCTAAGTCTGACAGATGGACAGATATTCAAATATCTCTGGGGTTTCTTAAAATCAAACAATCTATATTGCACAAAGTGGTAACTACTCAGGCTCTTAAGATGTTCAAAATTTTCCAGCCAATCCCAGAGATCTATGCGTTTGCTCAGCGCTCTGTTTACTTCCTCTGAGTATTTACCATCTCTGGGTTGCCAGCCTATTTCGCGAAACAGATTGTTCATCTGGTCGACAATTGAGGAGGTCAGACTTTCCTTTTCAATTTCCTGGGGGACCGCTGTAAATAGTCCATTACTTGCATCTCGGGTCATTCTAAGATACAACGAGGCCCTCTTCTTCAATACTAATGCCTTTAAGGAGGTCAGGCCCAATTCTAATCTGATAATAGCCATAGGGACAGAGGGAGATAAGCCAAGGATGTGTCGCCAGAATTTACCCTCTAGCACCTGTAGCCATTTCAGATCGGACTCCAGTAGGGCTTCCAGGCCGTATATTACCGCCAGAGCAAAAACCTGAATATAGAGTTGGCGAGTCCCCCACAGGGTAAAACCGCCTTGCCTAGCAGTAAATCTATGAAACAAGGCGGTCAATTGTGCTGCTTTAATATGGCGTGTTTGTTTGCAAGCAACATAATCTCCAGCATCTTCAAAGTCTATGCCTAAATAGCAGTACCAAGGGACATGAGAAATATTTGCTACCCCTACTGTAAGTTGCCCACGTGACACCTTCTTTTTTGTATATCTTATAATCTTTGTTTTTCCTAAATTAATACTCAGACCGTTCTCTTCTGCATACTCCCATAGTGCAACCGCCGAGCTACGCATCCCACTGATGGTATGATCAAATATCACCAAGTCGTCTGTATACGCTAATACTGGACAACTTGCTTTTCCGATTCTCGGCGGGCAATTGCTAACATCATTCATTGCATCTGGGATGTCATAAACATATAGATTATAGATTAGAGGTGCTGTTAGACAGCCTTGTGTGACTCCCCTATTTTGTGCAACATTTTAAGTTGTGTGGTCTTCTTGGTCTAACTTCAATTTAACTGAGTTGTTTGAATGCAAAAGTCTTAGATAATATATTAAGCCTTCCGGACAACCCATCGATTGTAATTTTTTCCACAAACGGCTACAAAGTATGGAATCAAATGCCGCAGAGAAATCTATGTACAGTGCATAGAGAGGGGCCGATCCACTTCTCAGTGCTCTAGTTCGCAAGATATCCATTACCATGATATTATGGGCAGTAGAATAACCTTGTCTAAACCCACTTTGGAATTTAGACAGTACTCCTTTACCCTCGGCCCAAGATTGTAATTCATTGATCGGGAGTGAGGCAAATATCTTTCCAGTAACATCTAACATTGAGAGCAACTTATAGTCATATAAACTATAGTCAATAGATCAAATCTATTACTCTTTTTAAAAACGGGAATTAATATTGCCTTCTGCCAAGAGCAGGGTATTTTACCTGTTTTTAAGACTTTCTCAAACAGAATATTTAGCAGATTCGCCCAAAACTCAGGGTACGCTTTCATAACAATGTTGGCTAGGCCATTGGCTCCCGGTGCTCTTGACGATTTTATCTCTTTAATCTTATTCAGAATGAGCTTGTATGATATAGGAAATGGGACCTCACAAGGCGGGCTGCCCAACATTGTTACTTCCTCTCCCTCTGTGTTTCTATTTTCCAGAAATTTTACCCACACTCTCGCTTCAATGGGGTTAACTAGAGCCCCCCTTTGTACACCTTGTGCCTCGCTCAAAAGGGACCAGATATTACGGGTCTTTCCTTCACATATGGTCTTCACCAATTTTTGCCATGAAAGTACCTAATCCGCCCTTTTTTTTGCCTTAATGGCCGACATGTATCTATTTTTGATCTCTCTAATTGTTCGATAGTATACTTCTCCAAGAGCCATTGTTTTCTTGGCCCTTCGTAGATCAGGTCTGAGGTTACGTTTCATATCTCTGATTATTTTGTCAAATGGCAATTTATTTCCCCCACTACCAATCATTAGCCCCATGGGAACAGCCGCATGTTTACCTGAAAAGACACAAATCCAATCCTCTATGGAGTTAACGGTCATTGGGCCTCATTACGACCCAGGCGTTAAGGGTTAACGCCGTCGTTAACCCTTAACGCCTGATTCTGATTTTAACGGCTGCTTTTAGCAGCCCTTAAAATCCATGGCGCTAACCTGCCAGGATGCTAATTACGCCACCGAAATTTACGGTGGCGTAATTAGCGCCTTCCCCACTCCTATTATGCCCTATGGGGCAAAAATGGCAATGGGGAAGGGAAAATGGGAAATGGGGATTTACCGCCCCACTCACCTTGGAATGGGGCGGTAAATCCGCCATCCACCATGGTGTAAACATAGTTTACACCATGGTGGTAATGTTGGCGCAATTAGCGCCTGGGTCGTAATGACCCCCATTGCCTTAAATTTGAACAGCTCGTTGGGCTCTACTGTTCCCAAAGTTTCAGCCGCAAGTACTATATTTTTGTCAGACCAAAAGATTCTAGTACCTGCATTGTTGACTTTTACCGTACCCACATTGCTAGATGGGGGCTGTTTTCTGGGAATACTCATCACACATTTTAAGGCAGCATGGTCACTCCATTCGTTAGGCATAACTATCAGATCTTCAATCTGTTCTTGAAGCCCAGGGCATATAAATACATAGTCCAGCGTACTATAAGAGACGCCATTGGACCATGTATGTTGCCCAGGGTGGTCACTGACAGTTCTACCATTGAGCATTATCATATCCCAGGATTCAAACAGATATTCCCATGCATTGCCCTCCAGATCTTTTTTATTGTGAACCATAGTTCCCTTTTCTCTCAATTTAGGATTCTGCGTTTTGCACTCCCATCCTCTCATATGGCAATTGAAATCTCCCACAACCATTACTCCCGCATCAGTAGTTGTGTGTAACCAATTCGCCAGCAGGTCCTGTAAAGAGTCTTGCAATTGTTCATTCAGTATTGTCCCAGGAGGATTGTACAGGCTCACCAACAAAAAAGAGCCCATAGAATCTTCGCCATCAAGTTTCACTTCGACTGCAAGTAGATTGCTTTCACAATTACATTCAATCTGCCTGGAACACAAAGTGTTAGCCACTCCTATAGCCAGTCCACCAAAAGGCCTGCCTTCATCACCTCTTTTAGAGGCTGCGTGAAACTGCGTATAACCATCTAGCATCAAAGGGTCTATAGCCCATGTCTCTTGTAAACAGAAAAAGCTGCATTTGTCGAACATTTTCGTGGAGCCCTCTAGTGTAAGTAAATGCGAGAAGCCACGACAGTTCCATGATACAATGGATAGATCTCATTGTTTCCTTAGGATCTCGGGAAGAGCATTAGCCAACCATTTCAATACTTGTTGGACATCAGCTGATTCTATCTTCTTGTCCATAGATATGTTTGGGCAGGCTGCTGTTTCCACACAGATGGCAACCTCTTCCTCCGGGCAGCATGGATCTATTTCATTTAAATCGACATCCACTTCCACGTCTACTGTTTTTAATTCCTCTTTATACTTTCTTAATAAATCAGCCGTGGCCAAGAACTTGCAGTGAAGCGCAGAAACATTTGGGTTCGGGCCTTTCAAAGGTTCCACAAATTGAAAGTCATCTGCGATTAATACCCGGAGTTGTGGAACATAATATAGTCTTATCAGCAGCTCCGATCATGATAACCATTTGTTGACCTTACTCTGGTAGAGGTTCTTGATCAAGCATATACGACTGCCTTTCTTCTCATTCTTATCTACCATAGTAGCCGCTGCTTCAGCTAATGGATCTTCCAGCACTGTCAATTGACATGCTGCCATAGCCGTATCCGCTGCGGCACTATAGCTCACCTCCACCTCTTCCACAATCTCTACCATTTCTTCCCGGTCCGGTTCGGACGCTTGTTCAGGGAGTTACCAACTGGTCAAATATCCATCGCGGGCTGCCTTCCTTTTCTTGGCTCTTGCTATTCTTTTCCTGCTCTTCTTAGTTGACTTTCCCATCGCACTCTTCTCTGTCGTTGTTGATTGTGTGGCACTGTCTCTTTTGCCCTTATTTACTTTTCTTGCTAGCCTCTTCTGTTTTTTGGAGAAGAATGGGTCAGGTCTACCCATATCCTCATCGGTTTCCGAATGTTGTTGCTCTTCAATCTTGCGTGTTATATGGATAGCTTCAGATAAGTTTGCTTCTACATCTTCGACAGAGATCGATCTCCCCTTGTTTTCCCTGATTAGAATATCCATATTGGCCCAACATTTTCAACAAGATCTTGAGCGCGAATTGTAGCGAAGCTACCGATGCCTGAATCTCAGCAATTTCGGCTGCCCCTGTGTATAGTTTATCTCAGCGTTCAATTTCTTCGTCGGGGTCATCTTCCATCGAAGCCAATGCTAAATTAGGTGAAGTAGAGAGTCTGTCTAATCCTTCTCCCACCGTAGATGTTCCTGAGAGTATGATCATTGGCTTATCTGTCTGTAATCCGCTGTTATTACTCAATCTTACTTCAGATTGTGGTGTCATACTTCTTTGAATATTTAGGCATAAGTCTAATAATGAATTATTGTCAATATCTTCGAAGTTTGACACATTCAGTAGAGCAATTTCTTGTTGATCGGTAGTATCTTCTTCAATTATGGTTGAATTTATTTCTCGAGGAGGAAAGAAAGAAGTAATCACACCTTGCTTGATGGGAGAATTTTTTTTTTTGCTTTTACTTTAGGTATCAGTTTTTCCATCTCAGCCTTCTTGCTAGCAGGGCCCCGGGCAACTGCTCTTGACTTGGTTTTCCTTAGATTGTACACTGGATAATTCAGGTTCTTGCCTGATTGCATTGGAAGGGCCGCTGATGGAATCCCCACAGATAGTCGATCAACTTGCCTCAATGACTCTCAATTTGCAGGGTTCTGCCCACTGTGCTTGCTCTACTGCACACCCTTATTATTCTACACCTGGATCAAAGGCACATGCCCGCAGTCTCCAGGTGTTTATCGGAGTCAAAAAGGTAACCCTACAGGGTATATATGTGCCTCCTGCACGTTCGTACCTACTAGACGTTCAGCCTTTCCGCTGTGTCAGGTTGCACCTCTGCGAATACCACACATGTGCTACGTTATAGTAGGGCCACCTACAGGGCCGCCTCCAACAGGGACTACACTACCCAGGCTGCCCAGGCTATCCCAATTATCCAAACTAGGAAGCTTTTTTAACTCAGGCTTTTCCGACCCAGGGTGTGTGTGTTCCTGTTCAGCACAGTGCAACACTAAACAGTATGTGTAGCTTCTTGTGCTGCAATGATCATTCGCACAGAAATACACCAGCCGCACGTGTTTGGGGGCCACCCCTTACTCCCCAAGATAATAGCCCCGCTAGTCCCCCCAGCACCACAGCGCCGATAGTATCCGGGGATCCGCAGTGCCTACGGTCAAACTCACCCCCAGGTGGATTGCGTGCTGCCCCGGCATTCCGGCCGCTTCCGATGTTATGCTCCAAGCAAGATTCCGCCCTGGGTGCCGTCAGGCACCAGGGTGCGGCAGAAGCGGCAGATGGTAGATGTCAGATGGTGGCCACTCACTGAGAGCTTACAAAGCTGCCGCACCGCACTGCCACTTCTCTCGGCTCCCGACTCACGGTTCCTCACAATAGAGGAAAGGACCTCCGAGTCTCTCCAGACACGTCTCTCCAAGCACGTCAAGCACGTCAAGCCGCACCACGTTCGAGGCTCGCAATCACAGAGCAATCACAGAGCTGAGAACTGGCCGCTTCCGACGTCAATCCAACGCCTCTGCATCAGATCCAGAGGCACACTGTACTTAAGAACCAGCCTGCATCACCTCCTGAGAAGCCAGGCCTTGATTGCTCAACCATAGCTACCGAATAGAGAATCTTGGCTGGAGTCCTCTGTGCCTCTCCTCTACCATATAGAGAGCAGAAGTACAGACACCCCCCTCCAGTCTTTACAACGACACGATAAGAACACTACTTTAGACAGAAAGAGGGAAACCACGACCCATTACGCCGTTGTAATCACACCATAATTTATACACGGAACCGAGGCAGACACGAACAGCATCACCAGTGAAATGCTGGGACGCCACACAGCTGAGCAGAACCCCCACAAACTGCAGTTGGCGCATGGAACTATAAAACTATAGTCATAGGACTACAAAGCCGAGTGGTGGATAGCCGAATTGATCTGAGGGACTCTCCCCCCCACATGAGGGACAACAACATACAGACAGTAGTGCGTACACCACACAGACTACGCTCGCTACATAGCTAGGCACTGCCGAAGACATGCCCTCCGCCAAAAGTAAAAAGGACACAACGATCATGGTCTCCTTCAATGCTGTTAAAACAGAAAGGGCAACCACAAACTGCTTCAGAGGTGCAAGTTGAGCAATCAGATCAGGAATCCTCCACTAAAAATTACCAAGTGCTCGAAGCAATTGCAGCCCTAAGATCCTTTATAGATACAAAAATTGAGGAGGTCAAATCGGATGTACAACTGATGAGGCAGGATATGCACAACCTCACAGAGAGGTGTCACGATGGCTGAAACAGTGCTAAAAGAGACAACAGTAACCACTAAGGTCCTGGAGAAGAGGCTGACGGAGGTACAGAGGAGAAACGCGACACTGGAGGCCCTGGCGGAGGATACGGAAAGACGTGTCCGGCACAACAACATACGCATACTGGGAGTCCCGGAAGGGATGGAAGGGTCCAACCTAACGGATTTTGTTGAAAATATGATACTGCAGGAAATCGGGGCAGGAGCACTGTCACAAAGGTTTGTAGTGGAGAGGGCCCACAGATCCTTCCAGAAAAAAACACCACTGGGCTCGCATCCTCACCCCATGATAGCAAACATATTGAAGTTTCGTGACAGAGAGACGATACTGAAATTTTCCAGAGAAGGTGGTGTGATCCGCCGAGATAACACCAACATAGTCATATACTCTCACTATACCCCAGCGGTATAAAGGGAAAGGAACTCATGCGTGCCAATTAAGCTAAAGATCAGGAAACTGAACCTCAAGTATGTGCTGATGTACCCATCTCAGCTTAAGGTGCTCTATAAAGGACGGGCTGTTTTCCTGGAAACACCGGCGGCGGCCACCATGTGGTTGGAACACAATAACTTGAATGACAGCAAAGAAGCGGTGACATGAGAAGCTGCAGGCTCAAAAGATGAAAGGGGGAGGGAAGAATGCTCCAGCGGAAGAGCTTGAGGGTCAGCGATAAGAAACAATAGAGTAATTTGTTCTGTTTTCACAGCAGGAGCGGGTGCAAGCACCTAGAACAGAGTGACTAGACACACCCCACGAATTGTTTGGTGTTGGCCAGTTGCCAACGCACCATAGCCCGCAGGCCGTGGCCCAGATGGGTCAGGCAGATGTGGGGGCGCTCGAGCGCCACGGTCGAAATGTGGCTGCTGAGCGCAGTTTTCCAGTTTTGGTTTGGTTTGAAGTTTATAATGTTTTGAATCTTACACGAGGTGAGGTATGTGCCAGGAAGTGTGTGTATGTGGTTTTGTATGGTTGGAAGGGGGCGGGGGCCATCTGGGGCGCGGAACATTTGGGAATGCTTAAACGAGAACTGGAGACCAGAGGGGTAGGAGGGTTGGGGGGGACCCACATATCGGAATGGCCAACGAAATTAAAGTACTGACATGAAATATTCAGGGCCTGGGAACATATATGCATAGGAATCAGGTGAAATCCTTTATCAACAGGAAAAAGGTGGCCATTGCGCTGTTGCAAGAGACCCACCTGACCCAGCAAACTATGGCTGCAATAACAGAACGCTGGGATGGGCACTGCTATGGTGCTCCCTACTCAAAATACGCTCGGGGGGTGCTCATCTGGATAAGTCCGACAATTTCTTTCAAACCACTGAGCTGGGAGGCAGATCCAGAAGGCCGGTACCTGATAGTTAAGGGATTCGTTGAACTGGTGGAAGTTTGTATAATGAATTTGTATTTCCCCAACCACAGAATCCCGAAACACCTAGATGCGCTGGGGGCCAAAGTAGCCCAATGTCGTGAACGTTTTTTCATATGGGGAGGTGACCTCAATTGTGTTAGAGACTGGGAGTTGGACAGGTCTAAACCGACAGCGACCAGAAATGAGGCAGCAACGGTGGCACTAAATGCGCTGGTTGAAGCTCTGGACCTGGTAAATGTGTGGAGGGAGCTTCATCCTACAGATAAGGGTTACTCATACTTCTCCTCGCCACACTCTCTGCATACAAGAATTGACTACTTGTTTGTGGCCAAAAGCTATCAAACCCAGTGTTGATGGCTTGGAAAACACAGGGGCCTAGACCGCCCATAGCGTTGTGGGGCATGGCACCGGACACCCTAACGGACCAGGCTTTCACAGAAGAGCTGCGAGACAAACTAGAGGAATATGTAGAGAACAACGTAGGCAGCGTTGAAAGATGGGGCACAGTTTGGGAGGCAATAAAAGTAGTGGTGAGGGGAGAGGCCATTGCTGGAGCGGGGGCATACGGAAAACACTTAGAGCGGAACTGGAGAAATTGGAGGAAGAGATAAAACACAAAGAGTCCAACACACAGGGGACATGGGAAGAGGAGATAGAGCTGGCACAGTTGCGAGAGAACTGCCAGGAAGCATGGGGAAGGCTCTCCAAGTTTGGCTACTCTGTGAAAAACGCCAGAGCACACGCGGAGGGCGACAAGCCAGGCAGACTGCTGGCCTGGCTGTGTAGATGGGAACACCCACAATGTCAAACCACAAAGATCAAAGACACAACAGGCACAGCACATAAATCACAACAGGAGATTAACAACACATTTTTAGATTTTTACTCCCATCTCTATAGCCACGGCCAACAGGTGCCACAAACAGGCATACTAGACACACTAGACGAAATAAGCCTTCCCAAAATAAACCCGTCACAACAGGAAACTTTGGAGGCGGAGATAACAGGGAGTGATATTGCAGAGGCAATAAGGTCACTAGCCTCTAGTAAAACACCAGGAAGCGACGGATTCCCCCCAGAATTCTACAATACATATGAGGCAGTCCTAACACCGGTGTTGCTTGAGGTTTTCCGGGAGGCATACACTAAAGGGGAGTTGCTGGAGTCCATGAGGGAAACCCTAGTTATACCAATACACAAACCGGGGAAAACAATGGATGAATGTGACTCTTACTGCCCACTGGCGATGTTGAACTACGATGTCAAGATTCTGACCACGATATTAGCCAAGCTTCGTTCGTCCAAAGGCATCATGGTGCTAGAGCAGCAAAAAGAAAGAACTATCAAGTCAGCCTTGAAACAGATGGGTTATCAGGGACCGCTAATTAACGGGTGATCCCTGATGGAACGAAGGGACAGAGGAAGCGAGTCCCAAAGTTTGGCAGCAGTAACAGAAAATGCGTGGCTACCAATCTGCACAATCTCAACAAGAGGAATCACGACAAGACCGGAAAGGCCCCTCCCCCTTAAGCACTCTCTTGTGCACCCCCTTCTAAAGAAGCCCTTGATCGATCCTTCCTCTCCGGCTAACTATCGCCCGATCTCCATCACTCCTTTCCTGTGCAAACTCTTGGAAAAGCTGGCCATCCCCCAGCTTAATCTACATACTGAATCTGTTGGTTGCCTCCTTGACCACCAGTCTGGCTTCAGAGCTGCCAGAAGCACGGAAACTGCTCTCTTGAACACCCCTGAAGACTTGCTTTCCAATCTTGACTCTAATCTCCCTTCTGTCCTCATTCTCCTCGAACTGTCCTCTGCTTTTGACACGGTCAACTATGCCATCCTGCTCAATCACATCTGCGACAACCTTGGTATTACTGATCAGGCCCTGGCCTGGTTCAACTCCTTTCTCACGGACCGACCCTCTCAGGTCCAATTGGGGTCTTTCCTCTCTTCTATCCCTCTCCCTACTTGTAGTGCTCCCCAGGGGTCTAACCTCTTTTCCTGGCAGATCAACCACTACCTGGCACCTCTTGCCCACTGCAT
Source organism: Ambystoma mexicanum (assembly GCF_040938575.1). Classification (NCBI taxonomy): domain Eukaryota; kingdom Metazoa; phylum Chordata; class Amphibia; order Caudata; family Ambystomatidae; genus Ambystoma; species Ambystoma mexicanum. The sequence goes on from NC_090932.1 coordinate 127,526,376, forward strand.
CGCTACTTTCTGCTCCAATTTTCAATGTTATCCGGATGACACTGAGCTCTCTTGCATGCTCCCCTCAGCCACCTCTGCTTCTTCTCTGGTACCAGACTGCCTGGTCGAAATCCAGGAATGGTGTGCCACCAGTGATCTCTGCCTTAATGCCAGTAAGACTCAGATCCTCCTCACTGGGTCACCCACTCTCTCCTTTCTGCTCTCTCTATGGCCGCCCACTCTGGGCCCTCTTCCTGCTTATTCCTGTGATGCGAAGAACCTTGGTGTCATCTTCAACTCCACCCTCTCCTTCTCTCCTCACATCTCTGACATCTCTAAGAAGTCAGACTATCAGCTGCACCTCTTCAGAGGTATTCTTCCTTTTCTCACTTTCCCCCAGAAGCTCACTGTTTCCAGAGCTCTGGTCCTCTCAAGGCTGGACTATTACAACAGCCTCTTTCTAAATAATCCTGCCTCTACCTGAAAGGGGCCCCTAGGGGTCCCTTACGTCTATGGGAACAAGGCGAGTCACTACACACGATAGATATGCCAGGCACGAGGTTGTATTCCCAAAGCTAGGGTTTATTGCAAAGCAAAAACTTTCAGTTGGCCAACTCGGTCTCACGCCCCGCGACGTGTATCTCTAGACCTCGAGGGACGCAAGGGAGTGAATTACGTACATCAGTTACATATATACAAAATGCATATCAAACAATCAGCTATGACATGTTTAACACCCCCTTTATTGGGTTTCTTTGAACTTGGTGTGATGATGGACACTTTCGACAATTATGACACCTTCAAATATCTATTCTAGCAACAATATGCAATTTGTAAGTGCGGAGGCATCTTTCAGTTGTTGAACAGAAAACAGTGCTTCTGTTCTTGGAAGCGAGCTACATACGGGGGAAGAGTCGCATTCCAGACCTTGCTATCTATGAGGTGCTATTCGTGTCCTGGGAGCCGACACGCTCTAACAGGGCTCAGTAAAGGGGGGCCGTAAGAAGAGCATAATTCAAGTCTTAAACTGCTTTATTCTAAACATATTCTACCATATAACAAGACTGGCTGGCAGCTGCAAAATGATTAAATGCCCTGCAGCTCTGCTTCAAGGCTACATTCGGGAGGGAGCCGGGCAATCTTCCTGGCTCTGCCTACGTTGTGTTTCAATGAACTCTTGTTATCCTTGCGGCCCTGCGGCCTTGTCCTTTTACGTGCAGACAACAATGTTTTACAGTCGAGCAGTGTAAGCAGAAAATGTACCGTGAAGCAATAAGAACAGAAAGCAATGAGCAATGTTTATAAAACAAAATGGCGATTCTTATTACATCAAAATGGCCGTTCATTGGCAAACTCGGAAACCTATTTGTCTGTCATATCGTGCATGAGACGGTTGGCCCACGGCCATCAAAATTCGTTTGCCGTTACTTATGAGAGGTATCCATTTTTCTAGACTGACATACCCTTCAACCTTTACAACTTATCCAGAACAGGACTGCGAGACTTGTCCTTGGTCTCAAGCCCAGGGATCGTATCTCTCCAGCTCTGAAATCTCTCTTCACTGGCTCCCTGTGGCTACAAGGATCAAGTTCAAGACCCTCTACATCGTCCACAAGGCTTTCTGGGGCCTGGGACCACTCTACCTCCAACTTTCTCTTCCAAAACATATTCCTTCTCGAGCTCTCCGCTCATCCACCTCCAACTCTCTGAGGGTGAGATACTTCTCCAAGCAGATCTATCTCCTCGGCTGAGGCCTCCCTCTGGAACAGCCTCCATGCCTCTCTCAAACTTGAGCAGAACCACCTCCGGTTTCGGAAGCAACTCAAGACCTTCCTTTTTGCTTCCACTTTCTCTCTTCCTCGCCCCAGCTGATGCATCTGACTGCTCAGCGCACTAGTCACCTAGTCACACTCTGAGCTTGGGCCCAGGCCCCTGCATGTCCAGTTGCACTTGCACTGCCTGTGGGCTCCCCAGCACTTAAGGGTCTGTATCTGCAACCCTACAGTCCCTTCTCTCTACACATATGAGCCACCCGCTGGCTGCACTTGTGAGTTAACTGCACTTCACCCTTCCCCTCCCCCTAGCACTTCTCTCCTTCAATCTTCCCCGCACTTAGGCGATCTGAGTGACACAAGGCCTAGTAAGATCGTTATTTAGTTCTCCCTGTGTTTCCCCCTCCTTGTCTTGTCGCACCTAGAAACACTTGTGTACAGGCACGTTATAAATGCCACATCATATCATATCATATAATGGGCCGAGCGCAAAGCCCGGGACGGGATATAGGTGCGGAATTTCAGCTGTAAATATTCCACACCCAGGCTATAAAAAGAACGATGTACCAAGCAAGGGCACTTAAAAAGGATGCGATTGGACACAGGGACCCAGTGAAGACGGCTGAGTACCAATGTAGTGTGAGATATCAAGACTTCATGAAGGGCATAAATACAGCACTTTTTGCTAAGTTGTTGAACCTTTAGTCTAACAGCCATCATTTCCTGCTTCTCTTATTCATGTTTTGTGTAATGTATGTCCCATTTAGCGGCCCTATGCCCATGGGCTTTGTCTATTGCGCTATATAAATAAACTAAATAAATAAATAAAGAGTAACTAGGGGCTGCTATAGCAACTCTGGCTCCAGAGTTCTGTAGAACCTGGAGTCGGTGTATGAGGTAAGCTGGTTGCAGTAATTCCATGTCCCTGAGGGGGGAGTCACTCCCAGAAAGGTCCCACTTAAACAGATCCCTTGGGAGGGACTTGCTGAGCAGGCTCACCTCCCTAGCATCAAAGAGGGTGGCTCTACTCTGGGGAGAAGGGACAAATTGTCCAGATTTGTCACAGGAAGAAAGTAAAAGCATAGCTTCAAAAGATGAAGAGTGCTGACATCATCGAAAAGGTTGTCAGCCCTACACCTTGCGTGTCCCCTATTGTGGTAGGCCAGAAGCGGAAGCAGCCAGAGCAAGTCTGACTCTGTGTGGATATGTGCATCCGAAAGAGGGAATATGCTGATAAAGGCATCCCACTCTAGAAGACATCATGGCAGTCTTCCAAGGGGCCATGTTTTTTCAACCATTCACTTCAATGCTGGATATCACAAGGTACCCCTGCCCGAGGAGCCAAGAGCCATAACTACCTTCTGCTCCCACATCAAACTCTTTCATTATAAAAGACGGAGCTTTCAGTGTTTTCTGCAGCTGAGGGGTTCCAGCGCACAATTACAATGCTGGTGGTGGTACTCATGGGTGTCCACCATGTGAGCAAAGATGTGATCATTTATATGTCATCAGAGAGGGAACATCTCTTAAGGTTTTCAGCTGTATTTCAATGGCTCAGGGAGTGAAGCCTCAAACTGAACAGACAGAAATGCTGATTCCTCCAACACAAGGTGGATTTCTTCGGTTTCGTCTCTCAGGAGAAAGTCCTATCTCCAAACCCTCCCAAGAAGACATTAAGCTGGCAATTCTACTGACATCTCGATCTGAAGTGCGAAGCTTTCTGAAGAGTGTCAAACTTTGTGGTTGTTTCATTCCAAATCGAGCCATGATCACTGAACCCCTGCAATGTTAACAAAAAAGTACAGCAATTGGGTCTGTGGCCTGAAAGATCAGACTACATTTTAAGAAACTAAGGTTGCAATGAATGGGGACTGAACCATGCATTTCTTTGACCCAACCCGACCAATGGAATTGCTAATTGACACCAGCCCTGTCGGCCTGGAGGTGGTCCTGATCCAGGTGGAACTCCGAGGCGAACAGCGACCATGGCATATGCAAGCAAAGCACTAACCCTAATTGAGAGAAGATACTCCCAGATAGAACGGGAAGCACTTGCTGTTCAATGGGGCTGCTGACACTTTCGCCAATACATTTCTAGCAACCCGGTTACCGTTCTGAGCATAAGCAGTTGATCCCCATCATGCTAGGGTTTGCCCCTGCCATCCAATCTGGCTGCAGAAATGGGGGTACTTAACAAATTAGAACAGGGTTGACTGATCCTGCTGACTTCCTGTGATATCATCTGCTGACCACTGCCCTGGAGAAGGCAGAAGCAGAGCAAGGCACAGAGGCCTTCGTCAGCATGATAACACGATCTAAGTCTATGCTGCTGGAGGACATTGCGGGTGCTACTGCCTGTCATGATGGCATAAAGGGACTTCTAGCTCAGCAGCAGTCTGGGCGCTAGAACACCGAAACCCTGAAGCTCAAACTTTTCTCCATGGTCTTTATGGGGTCTGGTCAGAACTGTCTGCGGGAGCGAACAGCGTCCTACTGAGAGGGTCTCAACTGGTAATCCCCCCTCAATTGAGTGACGTGACCAGGTAATCCAACTAGCACATACAGGCCATCAGGGCGCACAAAACAAAGGCACAACTAAAGGAAAATGTATAGTTCCCAGCACTGTAATCAAAAGTGGAATTAGTGTTGAATAGTTGCGCGTGGTGTCATGCAGCAGTTTCGGTGTTATGACCCCATCCAGACCCATCACCTCAGACAGCAGGTGCGTCATAGAAAATGCTTAGTAATTTCTTGGTACAGTACAATTCAACTGACATTTTCTGGTAGTACTTGATGAGTGTTCACGTTACCCAATAGTCTGGTTTGTCACCCCTTCAGCTGCCAAAGCCGTAGTCCCCATCCTGGAAGAACTGTTTGCAGCTCATGGCAAACCACAATCCATCAGGTCCGACAACGGCCCTCCATTCCACAGAAGCAATTTCAAATACTTTCTCCAATTTGATGACATCAAACACAAACGCATTGCACTGCGCTGGCCATGAGCTAACAGAGATGTCGAACAATTCATATTCTTATTAACCCCTAATAAGGCATTCAACACTCATGATAAGAGTCAATCCATGGAGGCAGCCCTAAAGTCATTCCTAATGGCCTACTGCACCACTCTTCACACAGCGAGGGGTGTGGCACCGGTAGAGGCACTTCTCGTTCGCAAAGTGAACTCCCTCATAGAAGAGCACATGTCCCAGAAGTAGAAAGGGATCAACCTGGATTTAGCACGACTAACACAAGAAAGGAGAGTGAGCAGAGAGCACTTCAAGAATCTGCGGTGGACCTAGGGGACACAGTGCTGATCCATACACAACAACTTCAGCACAAACCCGGCCCCACCACAAGACTACCCAGTGGACCGACGCTGCAAGTATAGGATACATAGTGATGGCTGAAAAGGGAGGGTCATCCATTAAGAGGAACAGCTTGTTCCACCGGTACCAAGGCACGCCTAGGATGGAAACTCCAGCAGATACAAATGAAAGCAAAAGGAACCAAGAGAAACCAGTATGCAACGATCTTGAATAGAGACAGGTGGCTTATAGGAAGATGAAATAGATTCAAAGGACATCAAAGAGCAAGAGGCAAAAGCTCCAGTCTGCGGGCACAGGTATCCACGCCGGAAGGCAGGAAGTTCCTCTTCTCAGAAACCTTCCAACCTCTATTAACCCCCATGCTCTGTCTTCCCCCTCATTAATCAATCTTGCCTTCTGGAATGCGTGATCCCTCTTTAATAAGTCTCATTCAGCTCTTGACACTTGTCAACCACTTAATCTTCACTTCTTTTGCATTACTGAATCGTGGATTCCCCCTTTTTAACAGTGCTTCCTCTGCTTCACTCTCCACTTCCTCTACCTCTTTTCTGCATGCCTCCAGCACATCGGGCCTCGGCGGGGGGTGGGTGATCTGTATTCGCTAACGATCATCCTTTACTTTTGCCCCTGTACTACGCTCTCTTCCTGTCTTTACACCTCGTTTCTGAGGCCTTATTCTGGCCTTTCTTCTGATTTACCGCCCCCCTGGCACTATAAGCTCATTTTGCAAAGACCGTGATGCACTCCATTCTGTCCTTCTTCCTTTCCATTAATTCTTCTGGGAGATTTCAACCTTCATCTCTCTTCTACTCATTCCTCTGGTCCATTGCCTGCTATTCTTGACTCTGTCTACCTCTGTGCCATTCCTGCCCCTCCCTCCCCTGTCTCTGGCTCCCATCTCGACCTTATCTTCTCTTCCTCTTTATTGACCTCCTCTGTTTCTGCCCTTCCTGTCTATTCCTCTGACCATCATCTTCTTTTTTTCTCTTTAATTCCTTCCTGTCCTTCGTCTGTTCCTCCTTCTTCCTCCCTTCACCATGCTTACTATTTCTGAGATCTTTGTGCCTTCACTATCCCGTCCTTTGTCTCTTCCTATACCTCTCGTCTTCCTTCTCACCCTACCTTTGCATCTCTTTCTGCTGATGACGATGCCTCTTCTCTCTCTTTTACTATTTCTTCCTCTCTTTATATTCTTTATTCGGATTCACCTTTCTCACCTACTTGTAAACCTTCACAACCTTGGCTTACGCGGGACCTTTGTTCAATGCGACAAACGTAGTCCTCTCAAGTCTGTTTTCAATTCTTCTATTCCTCTCCTGTTCCCTCACGATTCAATCTCTGCTGCTCTGTCTTCTCTTTGCTGGCTACCTTTTCACTCCTGTCTTAAATTCAACTTTCTTTGTATTGTCTTTAAATCCCTTCATAATCTCGCTCCCCCTTGCCTTTCCTCCTTGGTATCATTTTACTCTTCCCCCTAACCTTGTCCTCTTTGCTCCCAGTCTCTTTTTTTTCTCTTAACTGTTCCTCGCCCACCCTGTGCTCAGTGCCGCAATCACTCATTCTCTTACTCCCTTCCGTTGGAACGCGCTTCCACTCTCCCTTCTTTCTGCTTCTTCCTACCCTCTTTTCCACTCTGCTCTCAAAGCTCATCTGCTCTATTTTCACTTTGGTTATTCTTGTCGTGTTTTCCTTTTAATTGTATCGTGTTGGGATGATATGTACATCGCTTTGGCGTAAAGAGCTTAATAAATACATACTACATACAAATACTTGTTCAACTGACAGACTATGTGTTAGATTAACAGAATAAAAGAACAGACTGTTCTATATTGTTGATGTTAAAATGTAGAAATGGTTGAAGAACCAGTGAAAAGCAAAGACCCACATGTATTGTATTATTCATGTAAAATGTTTTTTAACCATTGGTAGGGATGTTGTGATGAAGGACGTCCCATGCCAGGTGTTCTGTCTCGGTCCTTGGAGACAGTGCTGGCCTCTGGTGGTGCGAGAGGCCTGAAGTTTAGGGCAGGCCCGCGCGGGCCTTCAGCAGGGGCGCGGCAATAATTAGACACAACCAGTGCGTAGGGTGCATAAACCCAGACAGGGGCCTGCTGCGCAGTTCCAGTGATTCCTTTATTTTCCTGGTCCCGCCCCCAGCACGTGAACTCAGTCTCCCGTGATACACGTGATATCACACCATGGAGGGTCCTCCGTCACTAACACCACTGTGTCTCTGAGATAATAAATAGGAAGCTCCACCCTCTTGGCCCCTGGCCTCACAGACATTGCCACTTACACCAACTTCACATGTGTGTGCCGGTTTTGCCAGTGCGGCACTGGCGTTGTATCACCTGACCCTGACCCTGGCGCCCCAACAGCCACCTGGTGTCCCAGTGGCTATGTGAAACTAAAATTAAGTAGAGTGTTGTAAAACATTGTTTGGCAAGTAAAATATATGAAAAGCGTGATGTGTCTTGTGGAGTAGTTAAATGTCAGGCCTGAATAGCTCACACATTAGCTCACCCATTCTATGTTTTTATGTGGGTATTTTTTGCACTATGGTCTTTGCAACATGGGTGTAACATACAAATAAGGAATACCAAACTACAAACAGGACAGAAAAACTACAACCAGGACTGGACGACCTACTCACACCGGACATAGGGCCACACTTATAGCCTGTTCTTTACTATGTTCCTTGAAAATGTTGAACAGAGGCTCCTTTGTTTAAAATAGTGGAATTTCCGGAATTGTGTGAAATGCGAAGCTTTGAACTGCAACACTGTACCAACTGCTGGAAATGGCGCGTTTATTAGAAGTCACGTTGCACTTTACACTCGAAGTTCTTTCAGTTTCAGTTTGACTGCAATCGTTCCGGTGTCTCGAAATGACTATGCCTCTGTGCTCGCCCTCGCCCCTCCTTCACGATTTAATTTCAGAACTAAAGCTGCTACCTTGAAACAAAGTCTCCCCCCTCCCTAGGTGAATGGGCCAAGCGCAGAATGCAGTAGAACTTTGAAAACGTGAAACAGGGAACAAAACAGCCTGTGCATGTCTTCCTTCAGCTGCAGCTGCAAAGGTTTTCAGATATAAAGCCGGGTTTTTCGTGAACAAAATGAGCATTCCTGTGATAGTCTCAGTGGTCGAAGTGCACGAAAAGAAGTAGTGGAACTATGTTCCCAGCTGGCCTGCCCCAGCTCCCCACAAAAACCAAGGCCACGCCGGCTCACCCCTCCCACGTGCAAACACGGCGCCTCCTGTTGGGAACGTTCAGTGCAGTGCACTGAAGTGCAAGTTTCAACTTCTTCCTACACTTTTATTTTAAAACTAAGCTGTTGTGGGCGTGGGCATGGGGGCTAGCGGGGGCCACACGCTCGCATCCGTGCAGGCATGCAATCAGGCACACACAGAGTACGCCGGAGACGTGCGTCTGCTCCGGTCCCCGGCGCAAACTGCCGGGTGACCGCCTTTAATCATCATTGCGCATGCGCGAGCCTCGATGCTGCTCGCGCATGCATATACAAGCATAGTCAATACGCAACATCCCTCCCTTTTCCCCAAAACGCATAAACATTAACAAACATTGGAACCAACAGGGTCCTGCTCAAATTCTCACTCTCAGTGTGCTACTAGTTACCAGGCAGGGTCCATAATAAAGTCTTGGAACCTCTGCGGCGGCTTGCGCCCCGCCCGGCTCGGGTACCTGCGTGCCCCAACGTCGGGGGCCTCCGGTGTCCCAGCAGTCTCTTGCGGTCCATCGCTTTCCAGCGGCACTCCGGCGTTCTGATCGGGGCTTTCTCTGACGGCGTCCTCATGGTTCGCTGTTCCTATGCGCTTAAAGAACGAGACATTTCTGGTGACTGTCCCTTGTGCATTGGCGGCAGTGACCATCGATCCTTTGACGTGTGTCACCCCCAATGGTTGTGTCTCATATGGCAGTGACAACTTCCCTTCTGGCCTCCTGTTGCGCACCAGCACGGTGTCACCTACGGCGATCTCTTTCTCTGGTAGTCCTCGCCGTACCGTCTCTCTCTCATTCTGAACGGCCCTCTCTGTTCGCACGTGGCTGTTGTCAATCTCTCCTGGCTGTCTCCCTTCAGCTTCCGGTATCAGTCCTCTTGGTATCCGTTTGAAAAGGGCTTCTGCAGGGGCAACCCTAGTTGACTGATGTGGGGTCGTACGATACTCTCTGAGGAAGTCGACCAGGTTGCGCCAGAGGTCCTCTCCCCCATTCACCGATATGCGGAACACTTTGTTGAGCGTTCGCATGAAGCGCTCGACTTCGCCATTCGCTCTCGGCCACAGTGGGGTGACTTTTCGATGTTTTATTCCCCTTTCTTCACAATATTGAGCAAACCGCTGACCTTGGAACGGTGACCCATTGTCTGAGCATATCTCCAAGGGGAAGCCATGGGTGGCGAATATTTTGTCCATTGCTAGGGTGGTGTGGTCGTTGGATGTGGATTCGACCAGCTCCACCTCCGGGTATCGTGACCACTGGTCGGTCACCGCCAGAAAGTATTGGTCGCGGCCCGAGGACCCGAAATCCGCATGTACTGTCCCCCATGGTCGGTCGCTCCGTTCCATGGCCTGAATGGGCGGCCCCTTCTCTACAGGGCTTGCGGCCTGGCAGGGGATGCAGGCTCTCACGAATTTCTCAATTCTGCCTTCCAAATCGGGAAACCAGACCTTCAATCTGAGACGAGCCTTCATCTTGGCCATCCCCTGATGCCCTTTGTGGGCCAGCTGTAGAACCTTCTCAATCAGTGACCTTGGGATTACGATCTGGTGTCCTCTCAGCAGGATGCCGTCATCCGCCACCGATAGCTCATGGCGCGCCTTCCAGAGCGCTTGCAGATCTCTTTGTGCCTCCACATTCCTTCGGGAGTTGTTCAGGAGGACCTCCCGCCATTCTCCGGTGTCTACCGCACTCTTTATCCTCAGGAACGCTTCATCAATGTTGGATTCGTCCGCGATCTCCTGACGTGCAAGGGCGACAGGCAGTGCCGCCTCGATTACCAGGTGAATGGCTTCCACACAGTCCGCCACCTCCAGTGAGTCCCTGGGCCTCCCAGTGCCCAGATGGCGGGATAAATAGTCTGCTGGGTTGTGTGTTCCTGGTCGATACAGCAACTTGACCCCATATTCCATGAGTACCAGCATCTATCTTTCTATGTGAGGGGGTGGTTTGGACGAGGCTCCTGACAAAATCGGGATGAGAGGCTTGTGATCAGTCACAACAACAACTGGCTTCCCTAAAATGTATATTCTGAAATGTTTGTACCCCCATAAAACGGCCAAGGCCTCTCGCTCAATCTGGGAGTAGCGCCTCTCCGTATCGGTCAGGGCTTTGCTGGCGTAGGCGATGGGTTGCATGGTCCCCTGATGGTCTGCCTGCATGAGGACCGCCCCCAGACCCACCGGGCTGGCGTCGACCACGATCTCGGATTCGTGGCCTGGGTGGAAATAGGCCATGGTTTCTTGCTCTGATAGGGCATTCTTGATGGCGGTGAACGCCCTTTGCTCTTTCTCTGTCCATGTCCACGCTACGTCATTCCTGGTGAGTGCCCTTAGGGGTTCCGATAGAGAGGCTAACTCTCGGATAAAACGGCCACAATAGTTGACCATCCCCAGGAAGCTTCTTATTTCCGCTGGGGACGCTGGTGGGGATGCTTCCCTGATATCTTTCACTTTCTCCGGATCTGGGGAGATGCCCCCAGCGTGGAATATGAATCCAAAAAACTCCAGCCTGTCCTTCAAGAATTCACACTTTGTGTAGGGTCAAACCAACGCTGCGCAGTCTCTCAAGGGTGTTCTCTAGGCGCTTCAGATGTTCAGCTTCCGACCTGGCGAAATCCAGAATGTCATCCGACATGTTGATGACCCCCTTGAGTCCTGACAGGGCCCCCCTGATGGCATTCTGGAAGACCTCCGCTGCGGACGAGATCCCGAAACGGAGTCTTTTGTAATGGTAAAACCCCTCGTGAGTCGTAAAGGTCGTAATATATCTAGACTCGGGGTGGAGTTCCAACTGGTGGTAACCTGATCTCAAGTCTAGCTTCGAGAAAACCTTCGCCCCCTGGAGTTCCCCAACAATGTCATCAAGGGTGGGCGTGAGGTGACGTTCTCTCTTGATTGCTACATTGGGCAGCCTCATATCTATGCAGATGCGTACTGCCCCTGGCTGTTTGGGCTTTGGGGCCACCACAATTGGAGAGACCCAGGGGGTGGGCCCCTCCGCCCTTTCAATAATGTCTCGGTCCACCAGTGACTGCAGCTCTTTTCCTACCTGTGCCCTTAGATGGAAAGGGATGCGGCGATGTTTAAGCGCTGTTGGTCTCACTGACCCATCGATGTGCAACCGTATGGGGTCAGCCTTTAGTTTTCCAATGCCTGTGAAGATCATCTCAAAGCGTTGTAACAGACGATCCAGATCAGTGCGATATACCGCAAAAGTGAAGTGCACAATGTCTAGCGCTTCCGATGCAGCACAGCTCAGGAGGGAGTGCGGGTTTACGTTGGTGACAAAAAACCTTGCTTTTATTCTGCTCTGACTGTGAGAAACTGGGGCTACAAACACTCCTTGGATGGGAAGAGGTGTATCCCCTCCAAATGCATAAATTCGCGCTGTGGATTCTGTCAGTCCCGGCGGACCTGGGAGCGCATTGTAATGTTCAGTTGCTAGTACGCAGACAGACGCCTCAGTGTCTATGAGGACCGGAGTGGGGACCTCACCAATATTGACAGTGCATGTGGGTTGTCGACTTTTCCCAGGGCCCTTGGCGATGCTCGAAATGAAGAAAATCTCTTCATCTTCCTCTTCCTCTTCTGCGATGTTGAGATCTTGCATTCCTTGTTCGACAGAAGACATGCTCCTCACTCTCCTAGTGTCACTCCTGCCGCTTCTCTCTGGTCCTCTTGAAGCCACTACTGGTCCCACCGCCCTGCACATCCTGGCATAGTGTCCCGATGTGCCACACCGACCACAGACTCTCGATTTTGCCGGGCATTCACCCGTATGCGGCAAATCATACCTGCAGTAGGGGCACGACGGAGCAGCACTCGGCGTTGTGGGGCCGTCTCCTCTTCTTGGTGCCCATCTCGTCCTCCCTGAGGCAGAGCGTCCTACTGCATATGTTTCTTCCTCCTTCCTGGAGCGTGTGGCTGCGTCCATCTTGGCCCCTCTTGCCTCTGCCAGTTCGTAAGCTCTCCTCGTGTCCAAAATCTGCTGCAGAGTCAGTCCCGGTTCCCTCAGGACTTGTCTCCTCAGTTTCCCCGAGCTGCAACCCTGCAGCAGCTGGTCGCGAACCATTTCTTCCTCGTTTACCCACCTACAGGAGCTCGCTAGGTGTCTCAGCCGAGCACAAAACTGGTCCAATGATTCCTCATCCAATTGTTTTTCCGCGCACATGACAAACCTGTCAAAGTCAATATTTGCCATAGGAAGGAAGTGGTCACGGAGTGCTTGTTTGACTGCGTCATATGTGACTGCTGGGATGTTGAGAGAGTCATATATACGCTGGACCTCTGTCCCTGCAGAATAAACCATGATGGCTATCTTCGCATCCTCATCTGTTTCCCCGAGGCCCAGAAAAACATTTCCAGTTTTTTCACCCACATGAGCCACTTCGGTCCCAGCTTGGATGGGGGGCCTGTGGTATCAAATTCGGGCATGGGGGCTAGAGTACTGTGCATTCTGCATGGTATTGGGGCAACAGCACCCTCCTCCTCTTCTTCACCCATGGCAATGAGCGGTACTCACAGTGAGCTGTGTGCAGCAAGATGTTGAGGTGATATGGGTGGATGTGTCCCCTTGAAAGGACTCCTCACAGTCCTCCCTCCTTGGTCTTCCTTTTCTGTGCCACAGCCCTGCAGCAGCTGGGCTGTGGCGATTCCAAAAATTGTTGCAGAGCCTTGCAGATGGCAGTTGGCGCACGAGCACCCTCACGGGCCGCAACCACTGCAATCTGCGTATGAAAAATGGAAAAGAAAATGGCCGCTGGCCGTGAGTGCGGGTCCGTGTACAAGCGGAGCGGCGTTCTGTTTCTCCGGCGCCGTCGGAGCAGAGAACAGCTCCGTGTCCACCCTCGTCACCAGTGTTGTGGGCGTGGGAGCTAGCGGGGGCCACACGCTCGCATCCGTGCAGGCATGCAATCAGGCACACCCAGAGAGTACGCCGGAGACGTGCGTCTGCTCCGGTCCCCGGCGCGAACTGCCGGGTGACTGCCTTTAATCATCATTGCGCATGCGCGAGCCTCGATGCTGCTCGCGCATGCGTATACAAGCATAGTCAATACGCAACATAAGCCAGTGTTTATAAAATTAAAGTATAGGAACAGTGAATCTTAATACTGTTTTAATAACAAGTGCATAATGGTAAGTTACATTACAGGACGTGGGGTGTGTCCCAATGTGCACTATAACAATAGCAAAGGTCTCACGTTTCCAGTGAACGTGTGTGAGAAGGCCACCAGGTCCTGTCTGTGCCACTTTTGGACCCTGGGACTTGACGTTTTTTCTTTCCATGTGAAAGAAGGAGAAACTGCAAGTCCCAGAATTCCAAGCAGTACAGGCCTAGGCAGCCTTCTCGTGCATGGCCACTCGTTATTATATATGGAGGCTTTTGACCCATACTTGATTCTTAATCAGTTATAGAGGTTCCTGACTTGGGGAGCTAGAACACTGCAAGATAAAATTATGTGCTCAAGATCAAGCAGCTGTCATGTGGAAAGCTGCAGTTTGTACCACATGTTTTCGCTTCTCTAGCTGGCACAGATATGTCTGAATGCCTGGCTTCAAATGGCTAAACAGTGCTGTTTTATAAAAAATAAAAATGCTTTGTAAAGCATACAAACATCAAAATAAACCAACCTGAACAATATATAAATCCTTGTACAAACATCTTATGCAAAACGACTGATGATTCTCTGATTTTTCGCACCCTGATTGAAGGCTACACATGCCCAAATTCTACTCATACGAGTTTTGCAATATTGATTTAAAAACATTACAAAACAGAACAAGTGATAAGGGCACCTGCTTGTAGTGGTATTTAAGAAACGTTATGTAGCGTGTTAATGTGTACGATATCTACAAAATAAAAATAAAAACGTATTTGTGTGACACTTTAAAAGGAGGTGCATTTTGTGACTCCCACCAGTTCTTAACACCCAAACAGTCTCACTTATTAGGGAGACATGTCCTAGGGACTGGTCAAACCAAGAATCCATTCCTGGTGTCCGCAACAACATTCTTTATCACAAGCATTATGCCAGTGTCATCCTCCTCCCCCAAAAAAACATCAGAGATGGAGGACTGCAAGTCTCCTGTGAGTGCAAGGCACTGCGAATTGGCACAGGCTGCCCGCGCCTGGCACAGCCGCCAAGTACAAGACATTCCATTTTGGGCTATACAAGAAAACACTACAGTGGAGTGTTCGTTATGCTAACTGGCTTGCTACTTGTTAATTTGACAGAATAATATATCAACTTAGTATTTCAGCCTTGTGAGGTGGATAACATATTATTAAAATGGGGTCATAATAACACACAGACTATTAAACAAGATATTACAGCACATAGAAGCTGGGAAATCTGGCATGAAGCACTATATGAGAACGCCTTGCACTTCCTAAATTCAAACAGTGCATCCGGGCTGACTTAGCCCAACATCCTTACACAGTCAATAAGTGAAGTACTCCTTACACAGTCAATACAATCAAGTACCATTAAAATCGGGTGATAGTAACACCTGTTACTAGAGCTCTTAGAAACTGGGGGAATCCGTCATGAAGCGCTATATATGAACAAACTTTATTATTATTACTGGTATAACAATTACATGCTAACCGTAGTCTTGCTTCTGTTCTTAATTATGCATTGGTCAGGCCAGTCTACCACCTGTTTTTGGAGACATCCTTTCAGTGCTTTGATGCAAGCAGCGCTAGGATGTGCATGTTTTCTGTGAAGCAGTTTGCAGTCTCCAATGAGAAGGTGTCAAGTTGAAGACATGCACACAGCGTTCTGCTTGTGTGCGTGCGTGGAGGGGCTGGGGGTGTTAGGGAGAATTTTCATAAATGTGCTAATTCCCTTCACCTTAGAGACCCCCAGCTACTTTGCTGGATTTTGAGGACTTGATTTTTTTTTACCTGGAAAGAGTGTGAGCCTTTTTTCCCCACTCTTTCATGTGTTTTGATATATGTTTTACACTTGTGTTCTTTGAATATGGGTTTTAGATAACTCCATAGGCATCATCTTTTCATGTGTGTTACACAGCACCTTCATTGCAGTGACACAGGGATGTCTTTTAGACTTCCCAAAGGTTAAAATACCTTCTCTGGGATAAACTACTGTTTCTCAGAGAATGTAAAGTGAAATTGACTTTACTAGTCTTTCCAAATTCATAGACCCAGCACACACCATCTTACAATGGAGTGCTGGAGGGGTTACATAGTATCCGCTGTGTCTAAATACTCATGTAGCAGTCAAATGCTACCCTTTCCTATTGAAAAGGCTGGTGGCAGTGGTTTTACAACAAACTACCATGATTTTTCCCGACCGCGAACACCGGTAGCTAAAAATCACAGGAGCCATGTTTTTCAAGATGGCGCCTTAAACCCCTCTGTTTAAACAGGTCCGGTCTTCTTTTTTCGCCGTTTCTTTTTGGAAAGGTCTTTCTAGTGTTTGTCTCTGCGCGCCAAACCAGGTTTGGTCCCTTTGTTTGTGTGCCTTTGGCGGGCTTCAGGAGTGAAGACCGCCTCTGGCGTCTGAGTGTCTGAGGTGGGCAGGAAGTGAGCGAGGTGCCCGAAACTCCCTGTGCTTAGTCTCCTAGGAGACCCAAATGCACTCTGGCATAATTGGCTGGCTGACTGTCCAGCAAGGACAGACGCCCTGCTGGGTGAGTGACAGCTAGGCTGGAATGAAAGGGAGAGAACTGTTTAAAAGGCGAGTCTCTTAAACTGGAAAGCAGAGTTGACCACTGGAACGAAAGAACCGAAGAAGAGCTGGAAGAGGACAGCTGCTGCAACTCCTGGACCATTGTTTTGCCCGGTGAAGCCCTGCTGCAGGTCCGAATGGCCAAGTTCATCTCGACAGAGAAGCCCCTTCAAGGACGACTTCTTCCTTTGAGTTGCTGGGACCAATCAACTCGTTAGCCTCTTGGATACCATTCTCAAGGCTCGTTAGGATTAACCAGGGAGAGGGACATCAGCTTGTGTGCTTGAATCTACAGCTGCTGGAACTAAAGTGACTCCATTTTGTTTGCTTTTTCGAGGGTCCTGTGCAGCGCAGGAGTCCCCCGACATCCTCCCTCTTCCCCCCATGACTGAGGCTCAGGAACATTGAGATCTTCAGGAACTGCCAGGAACCAACCACTTCAGCTGCATTTGTTTCTTCATACTAAGGTACTGAGCCAACCCGATTGAGAGAACGCCACTCTCGCGGTGAAAGTTTGTGAAACTTTCCCAACTTGCAGGCCTAATCAGCTTGTGACCCAACATATGATTCTTTTATGCCTAAACTACTTCTGAGAACGTTTGCAAAGACTTTACCGTTTGATACCAGAACTGCTCTTTCCTATCCAGAACACTATCCCATTGACTTTGGCTTAGGCCTATTGACTTGAATTGAATTCTTCTGGTGAACGGAAACTATTTGCACTGTCTAACAAGTATATGTGATCTATTCTACTTACCTTGTCCCTTTTGTCCACTTCTAAGTAACTGAATTGCTATTTTGCTCCTACTTCTGAGGAGCTCAAACTGTCTGAAAAGCTTAGAGTTTTGTATTGAAGTATATTCTTATATAGTTGCCCCCAAGGGCTAGGATCCCAACATGGCGTCTCAGAGCTGAGGCATTAAAAGATACGGAGTTCAGAGAGCATCTGAGAGAATTAATTATAGATTACTTTGAAAACAACACTGAGAGTGTAGATTCGGCGGGCACTCTATGGGAAGCGTTTAAGGTGGTAATGAGAGGAGCAGCAATAGCTAAATCCAAAGGGCTGCAAGGAGGTATACTGAAGGAATTACAGAAGCAGAGATAAAACTGGAGAATGTGATAGGCAAAGGGGGGGACTTCGAGGAGGAAGCTGAAACCATAAGGCAACTACAGCAGGAATGTGTAGGACACTGGGAGAGTGGTGTAATCTAAGCTACAAGAAATATGTAGAGAGGCAGCATGCGGGTGGAGACAAACGAGAATGCTGGCATGGTTGTACAAAAATGAGTTTCCCAGACCAGCGATCAGAGCAGTAGTGGGGGAGAGTGGGCACATAGTGGACACCCAAGCGGGGGTCAACAGAGAGTTCCTTGAATTTTATAAGCGATTGTACGAGGATGAGGGAGGGGGCGACATTGCAGTGATAGAGGAGATGCTGGAGGACATTGGTTTGCCAAAAATAAGTGCTGAAGAACAAGAGGGCCTAGAAGCCCCAATCACAATAGAAGAATTGGAAGAGGTGGTGGTGCTATTGCCCACCGGCAAGACTCTGGGAGCTGATGGACTCCCAAGCGAGTTCTACAAAAGGTATAAGAATTAGGTGCTCCCCCCACTGCTGGCAATGTTAAACGAGGCGTTCGAAATAGGAACGCTACCACAATCCTTAAGAGAAGCGATTATTATCCCACTCCCCAAACCCAATAAACCAGGCATGGAGTGCGGATCGTACAGACCGCTGTTGATGCTGAACCAAGACAGCAAAATACTTACTGCAGTGTTTGCCAACAGAATGAGACCAGTCATAGGCAACTTAATACATTCCGATCAAACAGGATATGTCCCATGCAGAAGCATATTAGACAACCTTAGACGGCTCCATCGGGTCATGGAGCACACGAAAGGAGACCTGAGTGAGATCGCAATTGTATCACTTGATGCAATAAAAGCCTTTGACTCCGTCAAGTGGCCCTGGCTGATGTCAGCTCTGAGTAAATATGGGATGGGGCCAGGGTACCTTAGATGGGTGAAATTATTGTAGAGCGCACCGCTAGCCAAAGTTAAAACGGGGGCGTGTATCTCGGAGAGGTGGCAACTCAGCAGGGGTACCAGACAGGGATGTCCGTGGTCGCCGATGCTGTATATCCTAGCGCTGGAACTCCTGGCGATATACCTGAGACAACAATACGAGATAATCGGGATCCACACAAAAGGGGAACAGCACCTAATTTGGTTATATGAAGACGACATGCTTCTATACTTGAGATACCCTGAGGAAAACCTCCAATACATACTGGAAATAATGGAGCGATTTGCGTCGCTATCGGGCATCACTGTTAACCCCAAGAAATCATGTATTTTCCCTCTGGGGAGGTATGTAGGGGCTCCGAAGGAACAATTACCAGTCTTGCAAATACCATGGGAGACCAACACATTCTGTACCAAGCTCCCCTTGGCTATGATGGGAAGAGGGGCGCTGTTGAAGATGGTTGTATTGCCCAGATTACTACACTATTTCGGGAACATACCGTATATGATACCGAAGCGATTTATTTTCAAACTTCAGAGTATATGCAGAGGATTCCTCTAGCATGGAACTAGGAATAGAATTGCCCTTTGGAAGTTGCAGAGCAAGTATGATAGAGGAGGTATAAAACTGCAGAATTTTGAGATCTATTACTTAGCAAGTCAATTGAAACATGTGGCCAAATGGTTATCTGAAGACCTGACATCAGAGTCCAGACTGTTGAGTTTGGAGTGCGCCCCGTATTTCCTGAAATAAGTGATATGGCTCCCCAAATCAGAGTTGAAAGGGCGTCCGGGGATGTTGGAGTTGGGATGGAAGCTATGGCATAAAGCATGTCAGGTCATGTAAAACCCAACCGTATGTTATCCGCAAGTACTGCTAGTGGCACTGACCGAAGGGGACGATGAATTGAGGAGAGTGATTTGTAGACGATGGGAATCAGTGGGGATTGCAACAATGGGAGACATATGGCAGGAGGGGGAGATAAAAGAATTTGGGGTGCTGGTGGAGGAAACCAGTCTACAGGTGGGGCAATACATCACTTATACTAGAATGGTACTGCGGATCAGGGAGACATGGTCAGAAATAACACTAGAAGAACAACCTGACAAAGCCATATTAATGATATATGACATGGCAGATGGAGGGCATGAGATCTCCAGAATCTATGAGCTTTTAATGTCCAGAATTGGGAGAGAAGTGTCCCAATTAAGACTAGAATGGGAAGAAGAGGTAGGGGAACCTATGAGTGACAGACTATGGGAAAGGGCCCAAGGGTACCATAAAAAGGTGTCCAGAAATGCGAGGCAACAGCAAATACAGCTATATGTAACCCACAGGGCATACATGACCCCCCAAAGGATAGCTAGGTTTAAGAACGCCGAACGACAAACATGCCCCAAATGTGGGGAAGTAACCGCAGGGATGACACATATGTTTTGGGCATGTCCAGAAATTGGGAAGTTTTGGTGAGAAGTGGCCTACCGGCTAAATGAGAAAGGGATAAAGATAAATGTTGAATCA
This sequence comes from Ambystoma mexicanum, assembly GCF_040938575.1. Classification (NCBI taxonomy): domain Eukaryota; kingdom Metazoa; phylum Chordata; class Amphibia; order Caudata; family Ambystomatidae; genus Ambystoma; species Ambystoma mexicanum. The sequence continues at coordinate 127,545,937 of NC_090932.1, forward strand.
GTGTGGGCATGCATGGTAGGGGGGTTCCCTAGACCACGTCAGTTGAAACATGTAAGCAAACTTAAAGACCTGGCATACATACTTGCCAAACTGAGAATTGCCATGGGATGGAAATCAAGCAATAGACCGAGAGTAGAGGCCTGGTGGAGGGACCTCCAGAAATGGACCAAAGCTGAAACAGCAGTGTGGTAAGAAGCGAGTAACTGGGGAGTGGGAAGAGGCAGGATCGCTGATGGCCTGGAAACATCTAGTAGCTACACTGCATGAGCCCACCCAGGATGGCTTAAGCGATAAGGAATCTGCTGAGAATGCGGATGTAGAAATGCTCCAGGGTGGAGGAATAGCAAAATGCGAAGTGGAGTAGGCTCGATTTGGGGGGAGGGCTGAAGGTAAACAGCAGATCCTGAATGTTATGTACAAGATGTTGCAGACTTATGATGAACACTGCTGGTTTGTTGAATGTTGATTGTTTGTGCGAAAATCAATTAATTTTTTTTTTAAAGTATATTTGTATATAATATTAAGTTGCCTCCTTCTAGTGAAATGTTTTCTAAATGATTGTGTAATACATTAATAAGTGTTTTACCAAGAAACCTTGAGTATAAGTGTCTACTTGAACCACTGTGATTGAAGGACCTCGGTGTAACCTCTTGTACTCTCACATTCACTCTTGAGATAAGCCTGGCTGCTCAGCTCGCTACCAAAAACTGTGTGGTACAGACTTATACCAAAGGTTGGTTTGACTTGCAGTTGTAGTCCTAATTTTATGTGGTGGTCCCAGAGGGTACTGAATGCAATTTTGGCTAACAGGGGGGTAAACTGCTGAATATACATTAGCACCCTTGGAAGCAATACCCTCTTACAATGGAAAGTATTTGCTACCCTGGAAGGAGCACTACGACCAATGCTAGTATCTTCGTCCCTTGGTAACAAATAAGCCTATTTGCATTTAGAATTGTGTGTCCATCCTGTGATTTCAAATCTGTAAAAACGTCATCTGTCATTCTGAAATCTTGATTTTATTCTGAAAATCTCCTTCACAAAAACATCTGTATCTTTTGAACCACACGTCCTAGAAGCGAAATTTAACTGCTATTTTAAAGCTAAAATCCTAAGCTTTTCAACAAACTCAAAACATTCCTCCTTTTAGTTTTTCCGTAATCGCGATTTACGGATGCGGAAAAAGTGCCGCGAATTGCAATTTAACTCCATTTCATTTTCTGCCAAAATAGCTGGCTCTTGCTTTACACTGCTGAAATTCGTTTTCAATCTGATAATCATTCATGTATCATTGCTAGTGTTGACCTGAACTAATACAAAGTAGCTATCACTTATCCTGAATCTCCTTTAGTGAATTAAAAACATTTTAGCATATTTTTCACATTCAGTGCAACCACATTCAAAGTATTTTTCGCCTGTTTGAAATCATACCTGTTTCTCTAAGCGTGCTGGGGGGAACTGGAATTCAACTTCATTATTAATTGTATTCTTGAAACCTGTGTGTCCTCATTTCCATTTCTTCCTATTGCATAAGGTGGGGAGTGAGTTGTCACAAGGGAAAAAGTGATCATATTATCTTGTGATTGAAATCATATCAAGTTTATCCTGTGTTGCATTCTTTCATATCTTGCATTTCCTTGAAACCATACAAAGTATTCTCTGCTACCTTATCCTTTCTCTACCAACTCCTCATTGATTAAAGAGAGTGTGCTATTGTAATATTACCCATTGTTGATCACTATTATATTCATAAGTGTGCTATGAAATATTGATTTATTCATAAAAGTGGTATATATACCGTTTTCGTTGGGACACCTGTGGGAACACGGGAAGATAGGACATCTGTTGTTGGTGGCGTGTTTCGATGAGTGGGCAGAGGGAAATGTCTCTGAAATTTAGTGGAAAGAAAAACACAATTTTCAGACATTTCACTCTGGCCACCCACTGAAACACGCTGCCAACAACACATGTCCTGCCATCCTGCGTTCCCACAGGTGTCCCGACAAAAACAGTACCTCACATGTGTGGGTGCACCTACCTGGGAGCAAAGGGAAAAGGCTAACCCACTGGTAACCCCAAGCCTTTCGGCAGAGCAGATTCTGCTCATGTGGACAACCTACAGATTTGGGCCTAGGATGTTGAAGCCACCAAGGAAAACGGGGAACCCCATGCATTTCCCAAAAGAGGACACCCGTGGGAATCAATAGAGGTCTGACTTGCACGAATCGCCCCAGAATGTATTACCCACAATCCCCGGCAAATTCTGAAATTTGGTGCAAAAACTACATTTTTCAGACTTTTCCCTCTTGCCACCCACCGAAACACGCCGCCAACACCACATGTCCTACCTTCCCTTGTTCCCACAGGTATCCCGATGTAAACGGTAACTCACATGTGTGGGTGCATCTACCTGGGCGCAAAGGGAAAAGGCTAAACCACTGGTAACCCCCAAAGGGTTTGCGGAGACAACCTACAGCATTGGGCCTAGGGTGTTGAAGCCACGAAGGAAAGCAGGGTACCCCATGCATTTCCGAAAAGAAGACACCCGTGGGAATCCACAGATGTCTGACTTGCGCAAATCGCCCCAATATTTATTACCCACAATCCCAGACAAAATGAAAATTGTGTTTTTTCCCCTAAATTTCAGAATTTGTCAGGGATTGTGGGTCATAAATTATGGGACAATTCGCGCAAGTCAGACCTCTGTGGATTCCCACTGGTGTCTTCTTTTCAGAAATGCATGGGGTTCCCTGTTTTCCTTCGTGGCTTCGACACCCTAGGCACAAATCTGTAGGTTGTCCACATGAGCAAAATTCCTGAAAATCTGCTGTGCGGAAAGACTTGGGGTTACCAGGGTTTTAGGCTTTTCCCTTTGCACCCAGGTAGGTGCACCAACACATGTGAGGTACCGTTTTCATCTGGAAACCTGTGGGAACGTGGGATGGTAGGCCATGTGTTGTTGGCTGCGTGTTTCGGTGGGTGACCAGAGTGAAATGTGTGGAAATTGTGGTTTTTTTCGGTCATTTTCCCGATTTCCCCCCAAACTATGGAATCTTTCCCTACATAGTTGTTGCCTGACCTGTGCAAATCACCCCTTCCTAAACTTGGAATATTGTCTACTTTACAGAAATGTATGCCTTTTTGGCTTCCCATTAAGCTTTCCTACCCTTTTCTTCCATTCTGTCCATGCATGTCCTATTGGACAAAAAATGCCAAAATCGCCTACCTCTCACAAAAAGGCTGATTAGCATATCATAATATGTTATTTTGGTTTCCACTCAATCTGTTCTTGAAAGCCTGGAAAATGGAGAATCCAGCACAGCAAACCATTTGTTCCTAGCTCCTACAAGGAAAACACCACAGGCTTCTTTGAACAATATTTTATTGGCATTTTCTGAAAAAAAAACAAATGTTCTCCTTTTTGGTTATTTTCTCTCACACCCCTACAGCAAACTAAGATTCCTGGGTGGCGTTACGACCGCCTACATGTGGGAAAAAAGGGGCCAACTTTGGCCGAGATATCTCATGTAACAAAGAAGTTACAAGGCATCGAATGGCGACATACCGAAATCACCAAAAATGGCCTTGGCACTGGGGGGGGGGAATGCCCATGGCAGTTAAGGGGTTAAGACGGTAAAGCCCCAGAGGAGATATCATTTGTAAGGTAGCTCAGTTAGCTAATTCTCCAAATGCAGATTGTGCACCGGAAAATGTAACACCTGTGTTCAGCACCTGGCTTAATCTTCCGGTGGGATAATAGGCAGAGTGAAAGCATTCAGCTTTCGATGCAACACAGCATTTTCCAGGTCAATTGGTTCAGAAAAAGTGGTGGAAAACACAATTACTGTCACTTTATCTAATTGGCCAGATTTTTGTGCATTTTCTGGGTGGAGTTCGGGAGCCGAGTGGACACACCAGGACCCCCTGTATTTCCCGCTCCACCAGACAAATTGTCATGACCGCTGCTTCCAAAGAGTCAGACCCAGCCCAACATCCTTGGAAGCAGGGTCACCACTTCCATTCCAGGCACCAGTCGGTCCCCATAGGGGCCTTTTGGACCTTGTCCTGGCGCGAGTGGCGCCAGGCTCATAAGGGAATCCAGTCCCGGCACAGGAAGCGCCGGACTCATATTGAGAGGAATGGTGCTTGGGTGGACCTACCTGCTGCAGACCATGCTGCTCACTTACCTGTAGGATGATATCCTCATCCATTCCTGGCTGGAACTACTTTACCTTCTGATGTGACCAGCACCACTCCCTGGAACTGGATACTGGAACTGTTCTGGAAGCTGGAACTTCTTTCTTACCTGGGCGAGGCCGTGGAAGGAGACACCTAAGCACTCCAGTGGCCTATTTAAACCACACCCGATCAGTGCATCGTGCTTCGCGTTATTCTGCACTAGCAGCAGGACGCTCATCGTGTCAGCTCCAGAGAATCTTCAGCTTCTGCATCTGTGAACAAGAAATCTTCAGTCTTACCTCCCGGAAAACCAGTCTTCAGGCTTCAGCAGCGTCTGAAAGAGAACAAGGACACCAGGTTAAGACACGGCAAAACCAGCGCTGCACTTGCCTCGTCCATCGGTGCATTCCGAGGCTGCGTACCGCACTCTTCATACTCCGGCAACCCTGCGGAGACAAAGAACATTGGTTAGTGAACCTCCGTGATAATTTTGCTTACCTGTGCCACGTACGCCTCGATCTCCGCCAAGTGCTGTTTAACCGCACCTGCAAAAACAAGAAGGACATCATTAAGAGCACTGTACGCCATCACTACTCACGTGCCTTCTAGCTGTAATCTGCTTGCCCATACTCCGGCACGTACCTCGGCGTCCATCTCCAGCGCCGGCTGCTACGGCTACCTGAAAAAGGGACAAGAGACATTAAGAAGTGCATTTAACTTCGAATAACATTCTTTTGCTTACGTGCCTTCACGAGCTCCGGCATTCTTCTCGCTTACCTTATCTGCATACCGGACCTGCAAAGGCAAGAGACATTTAATGGGACATACAAATAAAACTCCATAGTCAAGCAATTACCGTTCGTGCGGCTAACAACGGCCTTGCTCCCCGACTTCATCCTCTGCAATCAAGAGGCTGGGCTATTAACCAGTGAAGCAACTGGCATTAGCGCCCCTGCACAGACGCAGGATGGAGAGCTCCGCTTTCACCTATCTAAGGTGAGCACATTCAGTCTACGAGTAACGTGGGGAGTCCAGGAAGGGGAAGGTCAGATTGGCCAACCAGGCATACATTAACCCCTTGTTCTCCTACTTGCAGACACCTCACCCTCCAGGTCAAAATTACGGTGAGGAGAGGGCCCATCCAGGGTGTTATCAGAGACCTGCGCGTGACCCTAGAAGACACTGAAATCTCCCAGCCCGGACCTGCGCCTCCGAGGGATTCAGGTGAGCGTTACAGAACGCGAAGCCTACCGCAAATTTCCCACCCAGGCGCAATGGAAACCTTGGACACAGATCAATTGGCCCAATTGCTTGGGGCACTGAGAGCTGAAGTACAGGCATCCCGCCAAGAGACAAATGCTTTACGAAGGGAGTTGATCGTTTCCAAAGAGCGAACGGATGATCTGGCCAGACAGTTGTTACAAGCACAAGCGGGACAGACGCTTCTGCCTGCCTCGGGAGGGAGTTACACTCCTACAACCTCAAATAATCCGGTGCAAATTAATCTGCCAGGGAATGTGCCTTTAGCCCCGCCCGAACGTTTTTCAGGTGATCCAAAACGGTTTGCAGTATTCATCAACCAATGCCGCTTGCACTTTCTATGCAGACCCGCCGCATTCCCAACTGACCAAACCAAAGTAGCGTTCGTACTTTCCTATCTTAGCGGTAGTGCTGCAGATTGGTCCATTCCTCTTGTGACACAGGATGATCCGATCCTCTATAACTTTCAAGATTTCCAGACCAGTATGGAAAAGTTGTTCGCAAGACACTCACAGGGGCAGGCCTTGGACAATGAACTCCTATCACTAAGACAAGGGAATCAGGATCTCCTGGCATACATAGCATCTTTTAACCGACTGGTGGTTGAGACTAGGTGGCCTGAGGATAAGAGAATCACGCTTTTCTACAGAGGGCTGCGTGGAGAACTTAAAGATGTCTTAGCACAGGTGGTGGATCCTCCGCAAGATTGTTCCGATTATATCGACCTAGTAGTCCAACTAGATCACCGGCTACAGAACAGGAAGACCGATCGTTCCAGATTTGAAACCCAAATATTTTCAAGACCTCAGAGCTCCGCTAAAGGAAAAGATTCTGTGGAACCCATGCAGATAGGGGTGGTTAAAGGACCATTAACCCAAAAGGAACGGGAAAGGAGAAGACAATTACAGCTGTGCCTCTACTGTGGGAATTCCGGACATTTCCTTCGTGATTGTTCAGTGAAACCGGTCAAGAAGTCTGTAGGAGCTTCCAATAAGAATGCTAAAGAATTAGAATCGGGAAACGAACCCGCCCGACAAGTGTAGAGGTCCGCTTGCCGAGCGTTAAAACCAGTTCCTTGACCTCGCATTTGGTAATGCCTATGGTCCTCACAAGTCCAGATCGACCAGATCGCATGCAATTAAAGCATACATTGATAGCGGAGCGATCGGTAACTATGTAGATCAAGATTTGGCAACCAGGATGAATCTTCCTCTATGTTCTAAGATGGTTAAAGACGTAATCACTACAGTGGATGGTACAGAAATAGCTTCCGGACCGGTTTCTCACACCACCATGGAAGTAACGTTGCTATGCCAAGATGGACATCGGGAGAAGATCGTGTTTGATGTAATCAAGGCCCCGCAGTTTCAAGTGATCCTGGGAATTCCTTGGTTGGAAAAGCACAATCCTCAGATAGACTGGCGAGCCAAGGTAATCCGGTTTCCAGAATGCGCCCCAAGTTGCTATCCTCGAACCGATAACAGGCTAGCAGCCATCGCTTCCGAGAGCCCCCAATTGCCTCCTGAATATCAAGAGTTCCGCGACGTCTTCCAGAAAGATCAGGCCAACACCTTGCCCCCGCATAGGTCATACGACTGCCAGATAGACCTAGTACCTGGATCTACTCCTCCGTGCAGTAGAATATATGCTCTCACTGAGCCAGAAAATCTCCATCTCAGGCAATACTTGGACCAGTATCTGGCTAACGGATTCATTCGTCCCTCGAAATCTCCAGTTTCTTCAGCTTTGTTCTTCGTTCCGAAAAAAGAAGGTGACCTGACCTGAGAACATGTATCGACTATCGCGCCCTGAACCAGATTACAGTCAAAAACAGATATCCTTTGCCTCTGATTCCCGAATTATTGGACCAAGTGAAAGGAGCCTGCATATACACAAAGCTAGATCTCAGAGGAGCTTACCACTTGGTACGCATTAAGAAGGGTGACGAATGGAAGACGGCCTTTCGCACTAAATACGGATTGTTTGACTATCAAGTAATGCCCTTTGGACTATGTAACGCTCCGGCCGCCTTCCAGTTCTTTATGAATGACGTTTTCCGAGAACTTATTGATGTATGCGTAATTGTGTATATCGATGACATCCTGGTATACTCATCCTCAGAAGCTGATCACCGAAGACATGTCACAGCGGTTCTACAGAGACTTCGCCAACACCGTTTGTTTGCTAAATTGGAAAAGTGTACTTTTCATGTAAGGGAAGTCGAATTCTTGGGGTTCATCTTGTCACCCAATGGAGTTCACATGGACTCAAGAATGGTGGACGCTATCACCAAATGGCCATCCCCAACTTCCGTTAAAGGAGTACAGAGCATGTTGGGCTTCGCTAATTTTTACCGGAGATTCATTCCAGAATTCTCTCGAGTAGTTCAACCCATCACGGCCCTTCTGAAGAAGAATAAAAAATTTGAGTGGACTCCAGAGCCCGAACAAGCCTTCCAAGAATTGAAAGCCAAATTTATCTCCGCTCCAGTCTTAAAGCATCCTCGTCCAGAACTTCCTTATATCGTCGAGACAGACGCATCCAGTCTCGCAATGGGGGCTGTGCTATCACAAAGAAATCCCGAAACACACCAATTACACCCTGTGGCATTTTGGTCCCGCAAATTTTCGGCCCCCGAAATCAACTACACAATTACAGACAAAGAACTTCTGGCAATTAAGTCCGCCTTTAAGGCCTGGCGGCATTATCTCCTGGGAGCCCGGCACACTGTTACTGTAATCACTGATCATCGTAACCTCCAGTATCTGAAGTCAGCCAAGGCCCAATCTTCGAGACAACTCTGCTGGGCATTATTCTTCGCGGAATTTGATTTTGTGATCACGTATCGGCCAGGCAATAAGAACGGAAAAGCAGATGCCCTTTCCCGAATAGGGGTAGACGAACACACAGCTAATCCAGAGCCGGTACCAATAATCCCTGAACAAAAGATACTGGGAATAATCAACACGCTATCCCTTGAAGATATCGAAGCGAAAGTCAGTCAACTAATAACTCCTGAAGATTCATTGAATTGGCAACTGAAAGGAAAAGAGTTTACGATAGATCAGAATCTATTGTATTTCCAAGGAAGACTATATTTGCCATGTGTTGACTTACAGAAGCAGGTCATCACCTGCTACCATGATTCTCTAATAGAAGGACATCCGGGAGTTGCCAAAACCTTAGAGAAAATCAAAAGACATTATTGATGGCCATCTTGGAGGAAAGATATTAAAGATTTTGTGGCTTCTTGCGGCATCTGCGCACAAAACAAGAGTCAGAAGGAAAGACCAGCGGGTCTGCTACATCCAATAGACATTCCACCATGCCCTTGGCATACTCTCTCAATGGATTTTATCACGGATTTACCCCCCTGCTCCGGATACAACACAATTCTAGTAATCGTGGACCTTTTTTCAAAAATGGCTCATTTTATTCCACTGAAAGGGTTACCCACAGCTCCCGTTTTGGCCCGAGAATTCCTTGAAAACATCGTCCGGTTGCACGGTTTTCCTTCAGTGTTAATCTCCGATCGAGGGAGCCAATTTATTTCTCATTTTTGGCGAAGTTGTTGTCGTTTAGCGCAAATTGATGTACGACTTTCCACCAGCCATCACCCCCAAACTGACGGGCAGACTGAGAGGACTAACCAAACTCTGGAACAATATCTACGCTGCATGTTGCAACAATCGGAGGGCACTTGGAAGGATGTCCTTTGGATTGCTGAATACGCCTACAACAATTCAATCCATTCAGGAACTGGAAAGACCCCTTTTTTTCTGCTGTATGGGAATCATCCTCGAACCTCTAATTTGGATCCACCTCAAGCTCTCGGAACGCCCGCTGTAGACCATCTGCATGCAACAATAACTCAAGCATTTAAGGAAGCCACAGCCCACCTTCAACGAGCCAAGGAAATGTATAAGAAAGGAGCGGATCAACATCGAAAAGAGGCCCCTCAATACCAAGTAGGAGATCAAGTCTGGCTGTCCACTAAGCATTTATCCCTAAAAGGACCACGCACCTTCAACCCAAGGTATTTAGGACCCTACACGATCACGGCTGTGATAAATCCGGTGGCTGTGAAATTGGAACTACCCACTCGGATGAAGATACATCCCGTTTTCCATGTTTCTCTCCTAAAACCTATGCAACCCGGAACCCGTTTGACTAAACCTCCAGAGCCAATCCAGGTTGATGGAGAACTCGAATTTGAAATTCGAAACATATTGGATTCCAAAATTTCCAAATCGAAACTGTACTACCTGATTGACTGGAAGGGATTTGGACCCCAGGAGAGATCTTGGGAGCCTTCTGAATATGTCCATGCACCTCGTCTAGTCAGGAAGTTTCATCGGACTTTTCCCAACAAGCCAAAGCCTCTGGAGAAGACAAGCTTGGGAGGGGCCTTGAAGGGGGGTGCTGTCATGACCGCTGCTTCCAAAGAGTCAGACCCAGCCCAACATCCTTGGAAGCAGGGTCACCACTTCCATTCCAGGCACCAGTCGGTCCCCATAGGGGCCTTTTCGACCTTGTCCTGGCGCCAGTGGCGCCAGGCTCATGAGGGAATCCAGTCCCGGCACAGGAAGCGCCGGACTCATATTGAGAGGAATGGTGCTTGGGTGGACCTACCTGCTGCAGACCATGCTGCTCACTTACCTGTAGGATGATATCCTCATCCATTCCTGGCTGGAACTACTTTACCTTCTGATGTGACCAGCACCACTCCCTGGAACTGGATACTGGAACTGTTCTGGAAGCTGGAACTTCTTTCTTACCTGGGCGAGGCCGTGGAAGGAGACACCTAAGCACTCCAGTGGCCTATTTAAACCACACCCGATCAGTGCATCGTGCTTTGCGTTATTCTGCACTAGCAGCAGGACGCTCATCGTGTCAGCTCCAGAGAATCTTCAGCTTCTGCATCTGTGAACAAGAAATCTTCAGTCTTACCTCCCGGAAAACCAGTCTTCAGGCTTCAGCAGCGTCTGAAAGAGAACAAGGACACCAGGTTAGGACAAGGCAAAACCAGCGCTGCACTTGCCTCGTCCATCGGTGCATTCCGAGGCCGCGTACCGCACTCTTCATACTCCGGCAACCCTGCGGAGACAAAGAACATTGGTTAGTGAACCTCCGTGATAATTTTGCTTACCTGTGCCACGTACGCCCCGATCTCCGCCAAGCGCTGTTTAACCGCACCTGCAAAAACAAGAAGGACATCATTAAGAGCACTGTACGCCATCACTACTCACGTGCCTTCTAGCTGTAATCTGCTTGCCCATACTCCGGCACGTACCTCGGCGTCCATCTCCAACGCCGGCTGCTACGGCTACCTGAAAAAGGGACAAGAGACATTAAGAAGTGCATTTAACTTCGAATAACATTCTTTTGCTTACGTGCCTTCACGAGCTCCGGCATTCTTCTCGCTTACCTTATCTGCATACCGGACCTGCAAAGGCAAGAGACATTTAATGGGACATACAAATAAAACTCCATAGTCAAGCAATTACCGTTCGTGCGGCTAACGACGGCCTTGCTCCCCGACTTCATCCTCTGCAATCAAGAGGCTGGGCTATTAACCAGTGAAGCAACTGGCATTAGCGCCCCTGCACAGACGCAGGATGGAGAGCTCCGCTTTCACCTATCTAAGGTGAGCACATTCAGTCTACGAGTAACGTGCGGAGTCCAGGAAGGGGAAGGTCAGATTGGCCAACCAGGCATACATTAACCCCTTGTTCTCCTACTTGCAGACACCTCACCCTCCAGGTCAAAATTACGGTGAGGAGAGGGCCCATCCAGGGTGTTATCAGAGACCTGCGCGTGACCCTAGAAGACACTGAAATCTCCCAGCCCGGACCTGCGCCTCCGAGGGATTCAGGTGAGCGTTACACAAATGCGGCCTTCCTGTCAGCATCGATTCTCATGCTGGAAATAAGGAAAGGGATTCCTCTAGGATCTGCTTGGAAATGAAACCTGCTAAAAGCAGGCGGAGTCCAGAGGAAGCCATTATCAATTCCGCCAGCAATCGCTAATTGTGTGAGGTATTTACACTCTTCCAAAGTGGAAAATCAATGCGATTTCACCTGCCTTTTATACGCTAAAATCTTCCATTTTGTGGCGGAAAAGTAAAAACGTGCACCAATGGAAGTGGTCCACTCCATGCAGTTTACTTTGCTCCTTGATGCGTGGGGGTTTTGCGTGATGCTACACATGTAATAAATAAATAAATACATTTAACATGACCCCAGATAAATGCCAATTTGTGACCAGAATGAGTGAGCATGGCATGTCGCTGGTAAGAGGGTGTCCTGTGCTTCTTGAGTGCGTTGGCAAATGCCCTTAATTGTCATCTCACTTTAAGCAGATGCTGAAACCCATCAGTGTGGCTTGCTCAATATTAAGTCGACAGAGGTATTTCAAATGGCCAATTTCGCTCTTTGGGTGATATTGTCTAAGTGGGAGAATGTTGCCCAGCATGTGCCACTTTCTCTGCGGAGTGAATTGTGCCCACTCCGAGGAAGAAGTGTGAAAAACCCACAAGCGCACTATGCCCTGATCTTTCTGTGTGTGTCTTCCCCACAGGGCGACAGATGCCGAATCAGAAATGGGTAAATCTCAGGTGGCAAGCCTGTACCCTAGTTGATGTGGCAACGGATTGCAGACTTCAAAGGCTGATAACATTAGTAGCATTGAGTTACATGCCACCTGACAGGTATGTGTGATAAAGTTTCAAAGCAGAGCTGTTAATGCTGTTAGTGGGCTAAAGCAGGAGGTAATGTCTGCCCACCCTCAAAAGGTACGTACAATCAAAAGTAATAGGCCCCTCCCCCCATCAGGTACCCCTCGTGCTCCAGGAACCCTGTAGAGCAACCTCTGTGCTTTCCAGGTGATACTAACGTTATTTAAAGCCAGAAGTCTAAGAGGTAATCGATTAATTGCAGCTGGAAATTAGCTCCTGGCGTGATCAAAATGTCTTAACCAAGTGTGCCATCATCCCCTTCCTTTATAAGCAATATGTGTGCTCTCGCGTTTCTTCATCCACTGAATTACTGTTAGAAACAAAGGCAAGAGTTGTGTCTCTTGTGTAGGCATTAGGAAGGCAGTTGCCAGCCTCTGGCTTAATATGCCCATGTTCTTCCAATATTGGCTAGCTGTTGCCCTCTTATGGACATCATGGCAGTGACTGGAAAATGCCTTTCCCCTGCAGACAGAAAAGTGGAAATAAGAGGCCAATACAAGACACGGAACAAATAGAACTTAAGACAGACTGCAGCTGCCATTGCTGTGCTAGGGAGAATATGTTGAGTGTTCAAGCAAGGAGGTATGTATTAAGCAAGCAAGCAGTGAGACAAGGGAGAGGCAAAGAAAGGACAGAGGGGCTTTTTGAATAATGTAACAGGGCAGAGGACCCATGCTCTGCCGTCCTAGTAACATATGAGAGAATCAAATAGATCAGGCTTTGCAGCAAATGGTAAACGGGAAAGGAACAGAGTCCAGCTCTGCCTTCAGAATAACAAAGGCAAAGAAAGGCTAGGCTCTGAAGCCAGCATGAGATGGAATAAGAGGGACCAGACTCATCGTGAGAGGCTGCCCCGGCCCTCGCAGGGGCGCTAGAGGGGCAGCCCACAAAGCGGGCTGCCCCTCTGGCCACCCCCTGGGTCCACATACACCCCACCTACTAGGCTTCCCCTGGTTCCGACACATCCGGCAGCGGACCTGGAGAGTGCTTATAAGGGGGTGGGCTTGCGATCGCTCATCCTCCTTGTTTGCTGAACCCCACCCTCGGAGGACAGTCAAAGGAGCAACATCACACACCTGGTCCCTCTACTCCCATAACAGGGCTTACTCAGAGGTACAAACAAGATTTCCTCTTTCTTTGAAACCCCCATCTTTCCATTTGAATGGACACACACATCTCCTTGCCCCACACAAAAAAAGTAGCAATTTGCAGTTGGTAGAAAAGGCTTCAACTGCTTTATTTGGCAGGAGTCCACTTACAGGTGATCTGCCTCTTAACGAGCTGGCGTCCTAGCTGTGGCCCACTGGAAGTAATTGTTATTTCCTCTCTCTTACCTTGAGCTCATAGTCAGATGAAAAATCCAGAAATGCAACATACAAAGACATGTTCTTTGCTGCTGCATTCTTTAATTTTCTTCTGTTTTCTTTTCTTCTTTTCTCTTGTTTTATACAGTGATATTTGTAATTTAATACGTACTGCTATTTTAATTCTAATTTTGTGAAAAGTCGAGTTCTTTGACTAAAACACAATAAATAAATAAATAAAGCAAAGACCCCAAGATGTCCCCTGTCCCCCCCAGATTTTATGTGTCTCCTACGTCCCTGATATCAGAACTAAAGCTGCTCCCTTGAAATAAAGTCTCCCCCCTCCCTAGGTGAATGGGCCAAGCGCAGAACGCAGTAGAACTTTGGAAACGTGAAACAGGGAACAAAACAGCCTGTGCATGTCTTCCTTCAGCTGCAGCTGCAAAGGTTTTCAGATATAAAGCCGGGTTTTTCATGAACAAAATGAGCATTCCTGTGATAGTCTCAGTGGTCGAAGTGCACGAAAAGAAGTAGTGGAACTATGTTCCCAGCTGGCCTGCCCCAGCTCCCCACAAAAACCAAGGCCACGCCGGCTCACCCCTCTCACGTGCAAACATGGTGCCTCCTGTTGGGAACGTTCAGTGCAGTGCACTGAAGTGCAAGTTTCAACTTCTTCCTACACTTTTATTTTTAAACTAAGCTGTTGTGGGCGTGGGGGCTAGCGGGGGCCACACGCTCGCATCCGTGCAGGCATGCAATCAGGCACACACAGAGTACGCCGGAGACGTGCGTCTGCTCCGGTCCCCGGCGCAAACTGCCGGGTGACCGCCTTTAATCATCATTGCGCATGCACGAGCCTCGATGCTGCTCGCGCATGCGTATACAAGCGTAGTCAATACGCAACATAAGCCAGTCTTTATAAAATTAAAGTATAGGAACAGTGAATCTTAATACTGTTTTAATAACGAGTGCATAATGGTAAGTTACATTACAGGACGTGGGGTGTGTCCCAATGTGCACCATAACAATAGCAAAGGTCTCACGTTTCCAGTGAACGTGTGTGAGAAGGCCACCAGGTCCTGTCTGTGCCACTTTTGGACCCTGGGTCTTGACGTTTTTTCTTTCCATGTGAAAGAAGGAGAAACTGCAAGTCCCACAATTCCAAGCAATACAGGCCTAGGCAGCCTTCTCGTGCATGGCCACTCGTTATTATATATGGAGTTATAGGCTTTTGACCCATACTTGATTCTTAATCAGTTATAGGGGTTCTTGACTTGGGGAGCTAGAACACTGCAAGATAAAATTATGTGCTCAAGATCAAGCAGCTGTCATGTGCAAAGCTGTAGTTTGTACCACATGTTTTCGCTTCTCTGGCTGGCACAGATATGTCTGAATGCCTGGCTTCAAATGGGTAAACAGTGCTGTTTCATAAAAAATAAAAATGCTTTGTAAAGCATACAAACATCAAAATAAACCAACCTGAACAATATATAAATCCTTGTACAAACATCTTATGCAAAACGACTGATGATTCTTTGATTTTTCGTTCCCTGATTGAAGGCTACACATGCACAAATTCTACTCATACGAGTTTTACAATATTGATTTAAAAACATTACAAAACAGAACAAGTGATAAGGGCACCTGCTTGTAGTGGTATTTAAGAAACGTTATGTAGCTTGTTAATGTGTACGATATCTACAAAATAAAAATAAAAACGTATTTGTGTGACACTTTAAAAGGAGGTGCATTTTGTGACCCCCACCAGTTCTTAACACCCAAACAGTCTCACTTATTAGGGAGACATGTCCTAGAGACTGGTCAAACCAAGAATCCATTCCTGGTGTCCGCAACAACATTCTTTATCACCAGCATTATGCCAGTGTCATCCTCCTCCCCCAAAAAAACATCAGAGATGGAGGACTGCAAGTCTCCTGTGAGTGCAGGGCACTGTGAAGTGGCACAGGCTGCCCGCGCCTGGCACAGCCGCCAAGTACAAGACATTCCATTTTGGGCTATACAAGAAACCACTACAGTGGAGTTTTGTTATGCTAACTGGCTTGCTACTTGTTAATTTGACAGAATAATATACCAACTTAGTATTTCAGCCTTGTGAGGTGGATAACATATTATTAAAATGGGGTCATAATAACACACAGACTATTAAACATGATATTACAGCACATAGAAGCTGGGAAATCTGGCATGAAGCACTATATGAGAACGCCTTGCACTTCCTAAATTCAAACAGTGCATCCGGGCTGACTTAGCCCATCATCCTTACACAGTCAATAAGTGAAGTACTCCTTACACAGTCAATACAATCAAGTACCATTAAAATCGGGTGATAGTAACACCTGTTACTAGAGCTCTTAGAAACTGGGGGAATCCGTCATGAAGCGCTATATATGAACAAACTTTATTATTATTACTGGTCTTACCATTACATGCTAACCGTAGTCTTGCTTCTGTTCTTAATTGTGCATTGGTCAGGCCAGTCTACCACCTGTTTTTGGAGACATCCTTTCAGTGCTTTGATGCAAGCAGCGCTAGGATGTGCATGTTTTCTGTGAAGCAGTTTGCAGTCTCCAATGAGAAGGTGTCAAGTTGAATGAAGACATGCACACAGCGTTCTGCTTGTGTGTGTGTGTGCGTGCGTGGAGGGGCTGGGGGTGTTAGGGAGAATTTTCATAAATGTGCTAATTCCCTTCACCTTAGAGACCCCCAGCCATTTTGCTGGATTTTGAGGACTTGATTTTTTTTTACCTGGAAAGAGTGAGAGCCTTTTTTTCCCCACTCTTTCATGTGTTTTGATGTAGGTTTTACACTCGTGTTCTTTGATGTGTTTTGATGTAGGTTTTACACTCGTGTTCTTTGAATATGGGTTTTAGATAACTCCATAGGCATCATCTTTTCATGTGTGTTACACAGCACCTTCAGTGCAGTGACACAGGGATGTCTTTTAGACTTCCCAAAGGTTAAAATACCTTCTCTGGGATAAACTACTGTTTCCCACAGAATGTAAAGTGAAATTGACTTTACTAGTCTTTCCAAATTCATAGACCCAGCACACACCATCTTACAATGGAGTGCTGGAGGGGTTACATAGTATCCGCTGTGTCTAAATACTCATGTAGCAGTCAAATGCTACCCTTTCCTATTGAAAAGGCTGGTGGCAGTGGTTTTACAAAGAACTACCATTATTTTTCCTGACCGCGAACACCAGTAGCTAAAAATCACGGGAGCCATGTTTTTCAAGATGGCGCCTTAAGCCCCTTTGTTTAAACAGGTCCCGGTCTTCTTTTTTCGCCGTTTCTTTTTGGAAAGGACCTTCTAGTGTTTGTCTCTGCATGCCAAACTAGGTTTGGTCCCTTTGTTCGTGTGCCTTTGGCAGGCTTCAGGAGTGAAGACCGCCTCTGGCGTCTGAATGTCTGGGGTGGGCAGGAAGTGAGGGAGGTGCCCGAAACTCCCTGTGTTTAGTCTCCTAGGAGACCCAAATGCACTCTGGCATAATTGGCTGGCTTACTGTCCGGCAAGGACAGCCACCCTGCTGGGTGAGTGACAGCTAGGCTGGAATGAAAGATAGAGGACTGTTTAAAAGGTGAGTCTCTTGTACTGGAAAGCAGAGTCGACCACTGGAATGAAAGAAACGAAGAGCTGGAAAAGGATGGCTGCTGCAACTCCTGGACCATTGGTTTGCCCGGTGAAGCCCTGCTGCAGGTCCGAATTGCCAGGTTCATCTTGACAGAGAAGCCCCTTCAAGGACGACTTCTTCCTTTGAGTTGGTGGCACCAATCAACTTGTAAGCCTCCTGGATACCATTCTCAAGGCTGGTTAGGATTAACCAGGGAGAGGGACACCAGCTCGTGTGCTTGAATCTAAAGCTACTGGAACTGAAGTGACTCCATCTTGTTTGCTTTTTTGACAATCCCGTGCAGTGCAGGAGTCCCCCGACGTCCTCCCTCTTCCCCCCACGACTGAGGCTCAGGAACAGAGAGATCTGCAGGGACTACCAGGAACCAACGTTTCCAGCTGCATTTGTTTCTTCATACTAAGGTACTGAGCCAACCCAATTGAGAGAACGCCACTCTGGCGGTGAAAGTTTGTGAAACTTTCACAACTCGCAGGCCTAATCAGCTTGTGACCAAACATATGATTCTTTTTCGCCTAAACTACTTCTGAGAACTTTTGCAAATACTTTACCGTTTAATACCAGAACTGCTCTTTCTTATCCAGAACACTAGCCCATTGACTTTGGCCTAGGCCTATTGACTTGAATTGAACTCTTCTGGTGAACTGAAACTATTTGCACTGTCTAACAAGTATATGTGATCTATTCTGTTTACCTTGTCCCTTTTGCCCACTTCTAAGTAACTGAACTCCTATTTGGTTCCTACTTGTGGGGAGCTCAAACTGCCTCAAAATCTTAGAGTTTTGTATTGAAGTATATTGGTATATAATATTAAGTTGCCTCCTTCTAGTGAAATGTTTTCTAAATGATTGTGTAATAAATTAATAAGTGTTTTATCAAGAAACCTTGAGTATAAGTGTCTACCTGAACCACTGTGATTGAAAGACCTCTGTGTAACTTCCTGTACTGCTCACATTCCCTCTTGAGATAAGCCTGGCTGCTCAGCTCGCTACCAAAAACTGTGTGGTACAGACTTATACCAAAGGTTGGTTTGACTTGCACTTGTAGTCCTAATTGCATGTGGTGGTCCCAGAGGGTACTGCATGCAATTTTGCCTAATGGGTGTAAGCTGCTGAATATACATTAGCACCCTTGGAAGCAATACCCTTTTACAATGGAAAGTATTTGCTACCCTGGAAGGAGCACAACTACCAATGCTAGTATCTTCGTCCCTTGGTAAAAAAAATAAGCCTATTGAACACCCTGTAAGATGGGACATTTCATGCTTTGTCCAAAGCAGAGCCCTCTATCAATGATCCGTATATACACGCCCTTATGGGAGTTGTTTGCTTCCCTTGAGACAGCAATTACTTATTACTTATGAGCAGTATCTGGTGGCCTGGAGGCAGCTAACTGATCGGCCTACATCTCCTGGAGTGTAGCTCCTGCAGTATCATCTCTCCTGGGTGGTGCACACCCCAGACTTCATAGGGGGTTATGCAGACCCTGTAGACGGTTGACCTGTATGCATAGATGTGATACAATGTTTGTGGCCGTCTCGGTCTACAGTCCCAACTCCTGCTGCATAGGTCATCGAGCACCAGCCCATGCCACACATTTCAATAATCTTGCAAGAAGATAGACCATTCAATCCTGAAGCTCCATCATCCTACGCTCCTCAATGTTTTTGTCTCTTGCCATGCTCTTGAATCTTCTATTAGCTCTTTTGCTTTCATTCCAGTGATCCCCCGACGCTTGACTTCCACCTGCCTTCCCAGACTGCCTCGAGCTATCCGTTTTGGTTATGCTGTGTCCTTGGCTTTGCCTTATCTGTTGTATTGAGCTATCTTTGCCACTATGCATTCGTAGATTTCTTTTGTTTGTCAACTTCTCTGTGTTTAACATGCTTCTTGTTGGCTTCCAATGCCAAGTCTGCATCTAGGGTCTTTTGGGGTTTCCTAGCACCTTTCCCCTTGTCCTTGCTTCCCTCTCTGCCTCTCTTAAAGTCTTGTGGACATGATCTCGTTTTCCCTGCGTCTCTTGGCGACTGGTTCTTCTCCTCTTCCTGTTGGTCGGTGTTCGTTGAGTGTCTTCCTCTTCCCTGTCCTTGTTTCATTCGGTGTTTTGTGTGATTCCTACACTGGTCTAATGTTGTTAGGTTTTATGGGCTTCATTCCCCATCCCTGTGCCATCGGGTTCCTGGTGGCCCTCCGTCCCTGCTCGCCTGTCATTGGCTTGGAGTGACAACACCTTTATTTCCTGCAGCTTTGTTGGCAGCACCAGACACCTCTAACGTCCTTTCTCCAGGAGGCATCTCAGCTGCCACGAGTAAAGGGCATTGGAATGGCCAAGATCATGTTTGAAGTCAGGCATTATTGCCAACCGGAATAGATCCAAGACATTCCACCGCAAGGGGCATTTTTTGCATTTCTCTGGTGGTATTTTTGTAGGGAGCTTTGACTACCATATTGCCCTATGAGTTAGAGACCTTAGTGTTCATGGCGATGGTCTGTAATGTGTTTTATGTTTTGACATTTGCTTTGCCATGTACGATATATTCCCTTCATTGTGCATTGACCAGGTGGATATACCTCCAGGGTCATTGTGCATATTGTGACTTATAAGTACATACATTTTATACTTTTCATTGTATCTTTAGAAACACCCACCTTTCAGTATCAACTCTTTCCTTAGATATTTTGAAGGCGCCAGCTCCCCATAACCCCGCCTCCTTGCCCCTCATCTTTAAATGTAATCCCCTTCACCCACAACCCCCTAATAAAATACTACCAAAAAATGCGGTGAAATGTTCCCAGCGAAAAGAATGTAGCGCGATGGGTGGAACCCAACTTGAACGGTCTAAGTGTTGATTTTACACACAGAGTAATTTCAAGGTTCTAGGCTTGTTTCAAGTGGCAGTCAAGAACCCGTTAGTAGACTGGGCTATTCAATAAAAAGTTGAAACATTGTGTGGCATCTTGAACAAAGCAATCGTGCCCGACTCTGTGCATCAGTGCAGGTTACTTGCCATATCCACAGCACCCTATTAGGACAGGCCAACCAGACAGCAATTTATCTTCATGCATATATCAGAAAATAGATCAGAAAGCCAACGTGACAAAGACTGGGCTATCGACTTGGAAGAGACGAAGCCTGATCCGTAGAGAGAGCAAGACCCTGAGAGAGAGTAGAGCGATAGACCCGTAAATCCATGTCTCAGACACTGGCAGAGAGCAGACCCAGAGGGATGGAGAGAGCCGAGAGCCTGCTGAGGGTTATATCTAAGACCCTGGTGAAAACTAGGCATGGAGAAGGAGGGAACCCAGAGATTTTACTGGGGGCTACATCACAGACATCGGCAGAGGTCAGTGGCAAAGCTAAGAGCATCCCGAATGCTATATCACAGAGACTGGCAGGAGGCAGATGGTGAGAAGGAAAGAATCCAGAGAGACTGCTGGGAGCTTTATTCCAGATGCTGGGCGGAGATCAGATGTAGAGAGAGTGGTGGAGACGTGGGATCAAGAGAGCAATTCATGGCTGGTGGGTTACAACAATATGGCCTGACAAAGACACTAAGGAAAGAGTAAGAAATACTTGCTGGTATAAGTGTGTGAAAACTATTACCATCAGACCAAGAGGGTGACCTACAGCTGGATGGTTATAACATCTAAGCATATCATGTGCCCTGAGGCAAGAGGGGAAAAGTCCTTGCTAGTAAGAGAAATCAAAAAACGAGAGCAGGGTGTTATTGCCCTAACTCTGTGAAGCCAAAGCATACAACCTAAAGACTGTGAAGCCACAAAGCGAGCTAGGCACTATAACCCGCTTTAGTTCACTAGAGTGTCACTTTAATACAGTCCTTATGATCATTTGACCACCCCTTGTTAGGTTAACATAGTTTAACTCATCTAGACAGTGAAAAATCCTGTCTGCACCTTAACCACATAGGAGGTGGTACAAACATTGTATTATATGTATATGTGTCAGGTGTTCATGTGTCAAATCTATGTAATATCTGCTGGTCTAGGTTGTAATATTGCTGTCCTAATCGGGTATTCCAAAATGTATTTGTCAGTTACATCTTGTGATGAATAGAAGGAAATAAGAGAATTCATATTTTTTCAATGCATGGGTGGTGGGTTATTCTGCTACAGAGTATCCCCCTCCAAGGGGAGATTTTATTCTGGCACACAGTCTCCTCCGTCCAGAGGCAGTGTTTATTCTGCTATAGTCTCCCCCTTCAGGGGCATGTTTTATTATCATACCGGGGAAGGAATAATTCTGAAACATAGGGCCTCATTACGAGTCCGGCGGTAGCCGTGCCGGAAAAACCGGCAGGCTGCCGCCGGACCCGAAATTAATTACTTCCTCTGTGATTGCCGGAATCACCGGGGCATTACAACCCCGGTGACCAGGTAATTCCGGAGGCGTAATTCTGTTAATCCCCATTCCCATGGAGTCCGAAATGGGACAATGGAAACACTGGCACCGTAAATAACGGTGCTGGTGTTTCCATTTCCGTCTGCAGGCGGGTGGCCTTACTCCCGCCAGGTCAGACCTGGCGGGAGTAACACCACCCGCCTGCAGAACTCATAGTCTGCCGGTCCGGAAACAACAGTGGCGGCGGGTTTACCGCCACCGCTGTTTCCGGACCGGCAGGCTTGTAATGAGGCCCACAGTCTCTACCTTACTTACAGGCAGCACTTTATGTAGAAAGTGAAACAGAGGCAGCTTTATTTACTGTACGCAAACAAGGCCACCTGTGTCAATGCTGAGTGATTCAAAAAGCATGTTCACAGGGGCATGATTTGGGATAGGTGACCCTCGCAAGTCCACCTGCTCCTTCTTTTAGGCCACGCACAGCCGACCACGCTCCCTTCTGCTCGGCTTTGAAGGCACTTAAACTGGCATATATGAGGCATCATAGTGCAAACAACATCTCATCCTGTCTGTGTGTGTTTGCTTTCACCATGAGATTTGCAATATCGTTGGAAAGCAGGATTTTTACCTCCAGCAAAAATCTGGAGGTAAAACTCCAAACTTTCAGCCCAACTCAAAATAGGGCCAGCCTTTAAATGCAGCGGTAACAGTGCGACCGTTGCATTTAAGGGCTGCCGTCCAACTCTCCTGATGAGGACGGTCGAAAATGTTGAACGTACCCAGTACTTCAAACGGGTGACCTGTAAAGCTTTGGAGAAGGAGGCACTGCGGGAAATGTTGCATTTCCTGCATATCACGTGGGTAACTTCCAGATGAAGTGGTTTCGCTTTCATTCCCGGCGGAACATATATCCGAGATAATCGGTAGAGAGCGGTTAGTCGCAACGGCCAGGCGCGGTGCACAGCGGAGACTCGGGTAAGTGCCTTTACTATTTTTGTACATGTACAGTTTTCAATGCACTGCCTTCAGGTATATCCTTGTTTTACTCTTCCACTGAAGTGAAACCAGCACCTTTTAACTGAGACTGCGCCACCGGAGAGCTGGGAGACAGCCCGGTCGTGGAACTGGGGTTTAATTATAGAGCCCCGCCCATGACGCAAGGGTGGGACGCTTAATGAAGCACGTACAGCGGCAGCCTGTACCTTGGACCAGGGCCACACACCGATCAGCTGTCTGCCGCCTGTATTGCGTTACAAGGGCTGCATTGCTTTCAGTCATGCCTCTTCTCTGCCTGCCTGTCCCAGCGAACAGTGCAGTCATCTCCCGTCTCTGCTGTGACGATTTGGAAACACACCCTCACCGGGGCCCCAATACGCACTGTGACTCTGTTTTGGTGGGGCATTGAAACTGGAAGCTATAATGTATAATTTACTTAATGGGCCATTTTCTAGGCAAGGGTTACTAGTTTGCTTGATAAGAAAAGCAAAAAAAGAGAATTTGTATTTTCAAAGCACACTCAAAGTACCAGTTAACCACCCAAATATATGCCCTCTTACAAGACCATTGACGCATGTCGCACAAAGAAGTTGTAACTCTCACCTTATTTTCATGTGTTCTTATTTGACACAGCAAAACGTGTTGCTGTCAGATTTTCCTCACATATATGAAGCATGCCTTTGTCAGACAATGAATGACACCCACGTTTAACTTTTCGCACACATCTTTTGTTGTGAGTCTAAAGTCTTGAAAGTACATTCACAAAACCCACAGGCCATTTTTTAGCTTTCTGAAAATTGCATTCTGGTATTTGTAGGAGCTCATTTTAAGTGAACTCTTTATTTGGCAGTGGGGAGTCATTACGTGTACATTTTGATCATTTCCACGGTGGAGTGCAAATGTGTGAACACTGCTCGCATTGGGCTGCCTGCTATGCGAGCGTAGTAAGCAGTGTTGAACGCTTTTACAAGGGGTCCCTATGGAGTCCGTCAGCTTCAGGCTGTCGCATAAAGCCGGCAGGCTAATACGGATCCCCAGAACTTGCGCCTGTCGTGTGCTGTTGTGTAAGGCTATGTGTGGTTTGTTTGTTGTTGCAGTGTAGTGAAGTGCGTGCGGTTTGCTTTGGTTTTAGACTTATGGTTGTGTTTAGTTAGAGTTTGAGAGGTGAATGCAGAGGGGTGAGGTTTTAGTAGGGTTGGTTATTAGCATTGTTGTCTGAAAAGATGCACAAGACAAAAAGTGGTTGTTACCAAAAGTTTTGGGAACTCCCGTCCTCTGCACACTATCGATCTTCTGTGACAACAGAACAATAACTCGCTTGCAGTTTTGTAATTAACTCCATAAATGTAAATGTAAGAAATTGAGCTATTGCTCCCGAAGAAGAGTGGATAACTCGAAACGCGTTGGGCGCTTTTTTATATTATGTATAATAAACTAGTTTAGACTTTGGAAAAACTCTTTGTCTAAAGAAATGTTTCTTTTTGCTATAAAAGACTCAAAAATGATACATACTTGATTTATGGAATTAATTACAAAACTGCAAGCAAGTTATTGTTCTGTTGTCACAGAAGATCGATAGTGTGCAGGGGACTTTTTGTCTTGTTGTTTGCAATATAGTTGCCAAGGTTGAGTTTTTCTCCCCCTGCACCTCAAATGTACCCTTTAAATCCTATACCCTTATCTAATCAACTACTTTTCCTCACTTCTATTCTGCATATGTGTGCCTATAGGTTCTACAACCTGTTCTTGAAGAGATGCACACTCATTTTGTGGGTCCTCCCTCGGTGTGCCTCAAGGTAATATTCACAATCCTCTCTGGATGCGACGCAGGCCAATATTCAAAGTGCTATTTTAATGTGGCACATGTTAATATTCACAGTTCTGTCTTAGTGTGGCATAGGCTAATATTCATAGTTCTATCTTAGTGTGGTACAGGCTGATATTCACAGTTCTATCTTAATGTGGCACATGTTAATATTCATAGTTCTATCTTAGTGTGGTACAGGCTGATATTCACAGTTCTATCTTAATGTGGCATAGGCTAATAATCACAGTCCTCTCTAGGTGTGGCTCAAGGTAATATTCACAATCCTCTCTGGATGTGACGCAGGCCAATATTCAAAGTTCTATCATAGTGTGGGACAGGCTAATATTCACAGTTATGTCTTAGTGGGCACAGGCTAATATTCACAGTTCTGTCTTAGAGTGGCACAGGCTAATAATTATAGTCCTCTCTAGGCGTAACTCGAGGTGGTATTTGCAATCCTCTCTCGATGCGACGCAGGCTAACAATCACTATTCTATCTCAGTGTGGCACAGGCTACTAATCATGGTTCTCTAGATTTGACTTAAGGTAACATTCACAATCCTCACTAGTTGTGAAGTTGGTTGTTACTAACGTTCTGGTGTGCCATTGTCTGAGGGTAGGTAGAGTGACAAGGCTTCTGGAGTATAGTGACTGCTGTACTCCCCGCCCAGGCCACACCTACCTTGATGGTCGCTGCTGGTTGACGGCTGGCCACTGGCCTCCCCTGCTGACACCTGCCGACACTGTCTGGAACCGCTGCTGTACGAGCTGCCCTTTGCAGAGGGGCTGCCCTGGTAAAATGGTAAGATGTATTAAGAGGGAGTACGGCCCAATCACAGTGTTGGTGGGTGGGATGGAGGGAGGAGGGAGCGGGCAAGCAGGAAGCAGGCCGGGGTCGGGTGGGGATAAAAGCGCTCGAGAGTACGTTTGCATTTTTTTCTTTTTTTCTTTTTTTTAAAGGGTGCTGGTGGGAGAATGCGGGTCCTGGGCAGCCTTACATGTGACTTTTGAGGAAACCGAAGTGGAGGTTCTCCCATGCACA
This sequence comes from Ambystoma mexicanum, assembly GCF_040938575.1. NCBI lineage: Eukaryota > Metazoa > Chordata > Amphibia > Caudata > Ambystomatidae > Ambystoma > Ambystoma mexicanum. The sequence continues at coordinate 127,571,272 of NC_090932.1, forward strand.
GGCTGGGATGTTTGAATCTTTTGGGGAGCAGCCTGTTGGTGTCTCTTGGGCGTGTGTGTGGCCTTGTGGAGCTGGTGGATAGCTGCAAGGGTCCTTTGCGTATGAACTCTGATATTGCTTCCGCTCGGTCAGATCAGCGGGTCAGAATCAGCCCCTTCCTGCAGGCTAACCATCACCACCACCTCAGCACCAGAAAGGCATGACTGGTTAGAGGTCAGAGCTTCCATAGCACAAGTTGCCCACATCATTTTGCACCTTCTGTGTCTTATGCTTCAACTTTTTGCATGCTGGTAACTTATCCTCAGCGTGGTCAAAAGGTAGATGAACAAGTTACGTACCCCTGGTAACGTTCTTTCAACTGGATGTTCCTCCCATGTGTTCCTCATACCCCAACATCCCCAATATACAGCCTCAGCCACCCCGGAAAAGAACCTTGGCAGAGGGCGCCTCAGCCGCCCGAGGACGATGACAGCAAAGGCATTGCACAGCACGCGCAGCGCCCGTAGGCCTTAGTTTTGTTTTATCGTGTCATTCCTAAGAAGAACCAACTGCATAAAAGCGGATTTGAACATACTAGACTCCGAGGCTACTACTCACACATACTAGACTCTCACATCATTGGCGTGGGCTCCCCATCCCGTGAGTGAGGCATCCGTCACTACTGTTATCTCCGGCCACGGTTGCCAAAAAGGGTCTCCCTTCAGAATATTGTCCTCGCAGGCCCACCACAGGAGATCCTGTGCGACCCTGCTTCCAACCTGAACTAGGTCTGACATGTCGCCCGAGAATTGAGACCATTCTGTCCTGAGAGCCCATTGTAGAGACTGGAGGGGGGTGTCTGTACTTCTGCTCTCTATATGGTAGAGGAGAGGCACAGAGGACCACAGCCAAGATTCTCTATTATGGTAGCAATGGACGAGCGATCAAGGCCTAGCTTCTCAGGAGGTGATGCAGGCTGGTTCTTAAGTACAGTGTACCCCTAGCCCCCACAAAAGAACGTCCACACACTGTATTACTGAAAACACTGTCTTTATATAATTAATATTCAAAGGTATGTACACTATCACAATAACGCACTTTTTACTCGGAAATCAACAATGGTAAATATATACACTTCTAAAGTGGTACCACCAATATTATCAGATCTCATTAAAGTTCATCAACTATACTGTTAGAATGTCACACAGATCAATAACAAGGAAACCAGCAATAGAGATAGGAGGGAAAGCAAGATGGTTGAAACAATAGGCAGAATACTGGCCTCTACTGTTAAGCACAGTTCTGTGTGGAGATCCCCCCACCTGGGCAACCTGTAAAATAAAGATATAGTACAAGCCCAGTCCATATATTGCTCAATAGTCTTGTTCTCTCCTATAATGTTTTTACCCCTCCAATGTACCTGGTGGAGCAGAGTTCTTCGAAGAAGCGTCGATGGATCCTTCTGGAGTGACCCCCTTTCAAGCAGGAGTCACGGATCGTCGAGCGGCGTCGAAGAAAGTGAACTTGGCGTCGATGAGAAGTTCGAAGGTGCCGAGACCACTGCGTGGATCCACGCGGTGCTCGTCGGCGACGTCCTGCGAGGATGAGGTGTGCGGGGCACCTCGGCGATTGATTGTTCAGGACCGCAAAGAGTTTCGGAAGAACTGTGGCCCAGCAAGGGCGTCGAGTCGTCAAAGTCATTGTGGTCTTCAGGTGGTGGGAAACCCACCGGCGGATTCTCCTCGGCGCGTCGGCGGCCTTGACTCTCTCCGGCAGGATAAAGCGGTCCTCGGTGTGGACAAGGGAGTCCTTCGATTCAAATGTTCTTAGGCAAAGGAGCGGGCGGCTCCGGTCGTCAGCGGCACGGCGTCAAGCGGTCCCCTCTTCTGGGGCAACACGACTTCGACGGGCCTCCAGCGGTTGGACTTTGACGGCGGCAAAGTCCGGGTGCTTCACTTCGATCTCTTTGGCGGTCCTGTCTCTGGTCGGCAGCCTTTCGAGGGTCTGACTTCCAGGGAGCTTCGACGAAGGTCAGCGGTGCTCGATGGTCCCTCGGAGCACGGGAAGAGGGCGCCTTACCAGGTCCTCTCTCGGATCAGTCTTCAACGAATTCGGCAGCTTTCAGATCAGGTCGAAGCAAATGCAACAACAAGTCTTCTCCCAGCTGGGCGTTGAGGATCAGCAGTTCCAGTTACTCTTCAAGTGTAGACAAAGCTTCTGAACAATTTCCAGTGGTGGGAGGTCCCCAGATATACTATCCTGTCTCTCATCCACACTGCTGGGTCACTCTCAGCAGCCAATCATACAGAAGGGCATTGATGCAGTCAGTCAGCCAATCAGGCACACAGTGCATTCAGGCCATCCTCCTCCCTCTCAGACACTCACAACAAGGAATGTGGATTGGGACAAGTACCCAGCCATTCAACAATACACACTGCATTCAGGCCAGTTTCGGGCAGGGCTGTCTCATTCTTTGTCTCTCATACCAGAAACCAGAGAGCCACAACAAGAAGTGCATGTTGGTCACACACTCCATTCACCCAGGTCCCACCCACAGGGTGTACCCACAACATACAGTCACTGGGAAGGCTCCAGCCAGTCTGGACTGGACTTCACAACAACACCATATATGGAACTTCCACGCAACAGCCAATCAGGGGGAAGGGACAGAGTCATGGCTTCCCAGGACTTTGTGAAAACAAGCTAACAGGCAATAGAAAGCAAGAGGCCACAAGGGCCATCTTGTTTTCCATCAGGAATCAACTAATTCCAATGGCAGGGCCTGAGTATCCCAAAATGGGGGATACTCAGAGCACCTGTCAAATTCAGCATGGAGCTGCCACCAGCCCATACCCTGCTCTGTGGGCCACACACAGGTGTCCAAAAACATACACTACGGGCACAGGGTTGTACCCCCATCCATGGGTGCCATAAGGGTATCCCATGGGTCTGTTCACCAAACCAAAAGAGAGAGCTGCACCGCCAGGAGTCCCACATGAACTCCTGCACGGGAAACACGACAGAACACACTATAAAAAGGCAGTAAAGGACAAGGATACGGAGGCCCTGTCCCTCCGATGCATTTCCAGCATCACACCCATTGAAGGGATCTCATTCTCAGATGAGCCTCTGGCACCAGGAAAATGCTGGATGCCATGAGGCCAAGCAAACTCAAGAAGTTGAAGGCCAGGGAAACACTGGGCACTCATCTGCAGAATGTCTTGAGCTCTCACCTCGGGTGGCGAGGTCTTTCCCAAGGATGTATCCAGTACAGCCCCGATGAACTGGAGCTTTTGACATGGTATCACATGGGACTTCTTGTAATCGAGGGAGAAGCCCAGCCTGTGGAGAAAGTGGCAGGTTACGCTGAGATGATCCAGAGCTTGTTCGGGAGAATGCGCTGTGATCAGCCAATCGTCCTGATCGGGGTAGACGTGAATCCCCCCTTTCCTGAGACTCACTGACACCACCGCCATCATTTTGGTGAATACACTTGGGCAGAGGTCAGCCCGAACGGCCAAACTCAAAACTGATGATGAGAATCGCCAACGGTGAACCTCGGGTACTCTGTGCTTGAGATGGATTGGCACATGAAAATAAGCATCCTGAAGGTCCAATGACACCATCCAATCCTGGAGCTGGAGGGCCTGAAGGATCTGAGAAAGTGTTACCATCTTGAACTTGACCTTCCTGAGGAATGTGTTCAAGAATCTCAAGTCCTCTGTCCTTCTTGAGGATTAGGACATATGGAGAATACCATCCTTTGTTCCTCTCCGTTACAGGTACTGGCTCTAAAGCATCTTTCTCTAGAAAGACAAAATTTCCTGCACAAGGAACGTATCTGGAACCTTTAAAGAATGGCTCCCCAGTGGATGATCCTGAGATTTCTGAATGAAGGGGAGGCAGTAACACTGGGCTATGGTGGTTTGTAATGCCCAAGCATCTGAAGTAATACCTTGCCATTCTTTCAGATCCTGAGACAGTCTGCCTCCTAATGGGGAGTTGCGAGTCAAGACCTCAGAGGTTTTGCAGCCGACGAAACAGTGACTGTAGGTAAAGATGCCGCTGCTTGGGCGGCGTTAGCACCTCTCCCTCATCCACCATGAGGGAATCTTCTTTGGCCTGTTTGACTAGCCATTCCTCTGGCTCTTCCAATTGAGGAGTATTAGCAAAAGGACCTACCCCTCCAAGACGTTCCACTAGAGTGAAAGGGCTGAGGCTGCCTAATAACGGCACCTAGACTTGGCTACCACCTTCGAGGTCTGCACCTTCTCAAGGCTTTCGTCAGCCTTGCTGCCAGAAAGATGAGACCTGTCAAAAGGCATATTAAGGAGTCTAGACTATACGTCCAGTGCAAATGCAGAGTTCCTTAACCACGCAAACCTGTGTATCACAGTGCTTGCCGCCATGGCTCTGCTGATGCTGTCAGCAGAATCCAAACCTGACTAAAGAAACTCACACATGGCCTCCTTGCCCTTTCTTACAATGGCCATGAAACCGTCTCTTTCCTCCCCTTTGGTAATGTGTTCAGCGAAGTAAATTTTGCCAGGGCACATGTGGAGTTGGCTGATTTTCGAGCCATGCTCCCAGCAGAAAATATATTCCTAGACCAAGCGTCTACCTGTTTATCATCCCGATACGGTGGGATGGACGGAAAAGCAGCTCGCTTGGAGGTAGCGGTTGCTACCTGCACCACCAGACTTTCTGGGGTAGGGTGTTTGACGGTCATTATTTCTTTGTCAGGTTCTTATTTACTGCCGGACCTGATTCTAGTGCTTCCCAATTAGTACTTACTCTCTACTGAAGAGCGACATGAACGGGTAGGATAGGATCCCTCTGAGGCCCTTTGTGCAGGATATCTGTGTGATCATGCTGTTCGAATGGGAGGGCAGGTCTGCTCCATCCCAGATAATCCACTACCTCAGTCATTAATTGCCTGTAAAGAGACTTCGTGCTGATCTGATTCAGGCTTTCCAAATTCCAATTCTGGTGAAGTTTCCACTCCACTGGCTGTCTGTAAATGTTCATACAGGTCCTTCAACCTGGATTCTTCTGATATGAAACTATCAGCGACACAAACCAAAGGGTGCATCATTATCATCAGGCGGCATTGACCTCATAAATAGAAGTGAGAAACTTAAAGAAATCCTTCCTTGGTAAAGGAGTAAAGGTTTTCTGTATTTCAGGTAAATGCGTGGATGGCTTTGAAGGTTTTGAGCCAGATGCCCATGGAGTCGTAGATGAAGATGTTTTCAAAGTCGATGGCACTGGTGGCTTTGATGGCGTCACTGGTGTCGACGACTTCGACATCTACCTGTCTTTTGACTTATGGCTCGAAGGATTCCTCGACTTTTCATCGTGCAAGGTCTCGACAACTCTCAGTGGGAATCTGGCCTTCCTCAAGGGAGCGTGGCTTTTGTTTCAAACCCTTTCCTTAACGGCTTCAGGAGGCATGGTAGGAACATGGCCTATTTGATTTGGGGGTTTCTGGCTCTCGAAAAGTTTGCGCATTTCCTGCCTGAATGATTCCCATTCAGCCGGAGTAGAGGCCTTAGTGGGACCCGGAGTCGGACGACGAGGTCGGAGTAGGCGATTTGTGATGCCTTTTCTTCAATTTCCTCGACGAGGAGTAGGAGTGGTGGTGGTGGCGGGAGCCACTCTGTGACCTGGACCTTTTTGTCTTTTTCCGCCGAGGAGAGTCACCTCTCGCTTCGTCGGAAGATAGTTTTTTTCACCGTGGTAGTCGAAAGGGATTTTTTGGGGAGTCTACCTACTGCCAATTTCCGTTTACGCTCCTTCAGAGCTTTTCCGGTCATCAACTGACACTTTGAACAGGCTAAGGTCTTGTGCTCCACACCGAGACACCATAAGCATACTTGATGCGGATCTGTCAGCGACATCTCGGCATCGCAGTCTTGGCATTTTTTTAAACCCGGCTTCGAGGTTGTTGGAGCCGAAGACATTTTCTGAAATGTAGCCAACAGGCCTCATGTGTGCCACACACACCTTCAATGATATCACCCTCAAGACGGAGGCCCCCGAAGGACACCGAGTCGAAGGCACCATGCACAGCGCCCTTCTCCACAAAGCAGCTGAAGCTGGAAACTGGAGACACCAAAAGGAACACGTGGGAGGACACGTCAAAACATTATTATTATGGTATTTATTGAGCTCTGACATAGCTTTGAGAAGCAACCGAGCGCTTTACAGAGATATACAACAGTACAGATGCAGAATGGAGCACTTTTCAGAGGTAATAGAACAGATATACAGCGGGGGTAGGATATAGAGGGGCACAGGGGGGTAAAGAAAGGCAGTTGCGTGACTGGAGAGATTGTTTTCCCTGGTGGTCGCACTGTGCTGATTTTGTTAACATTTGAAGACCTGCAAAATCGCTCACTCAACTCGCACGTACCCTCCATGGAACTAGTTTACTCACCCGCCAAGCCCTGTACCAGTCCATATATGGCAATAATGCATTAGAGGCACATTGATCTGTCTGCCCCAGGCCTGATCCCTTCCCTGTCGTCCTTGGAACCTGCAGTCACAACAGGAGACATAGTTATATAGCTCACCCTATGGTTTGAAGAAAAAAAACAAGCATTTCTTGTGAGTCGGACCACAATTATAATGTGGCAGTGTAAAAATGGGGAGTGCATTTCTGTATGGCTTTTTGATTAGTTTTCAGGTTAATAAAAAGGGTTAGAATAAATGGGAAATGCTTTTACGGATGTCTCACATGATCTAGGTCAAAAAGATACTGGTTCAAGTCTGTTGAAGAGTGCTACGGTTATTTCCGAGTGCTAAAGAAGAGGAAGTGAGCCTGATTACAGGACTTTTCATGGAGATATGCTTATTTCAATTGGTTATCGTGGGGCCAGGACACCAGCGCATTTATGAGCACCCTTTCAAGTTACATTCTAAAAACTGTTTAATGTGATTGTAAACATTTTTTTAAAGTATGCGAGAAATGATAACACCGGAGAATTGGTTAATTATTTTTGATTTTCTTTCATTAGGAGTTTACAATGTAGGCTTTCTGGTTGGTTAAATGCCCACAGATACTAGCTGACGAGTCTAGAAATCATAGGTAATTTCTTAAATAACGAGTGTGAAGGATGTGGGAAAAACATGCTCCCTGCAGCTCTGGAGAATCAACTGGATTAGCATAAAGGCCTTGAACCTGTTCTTAAAAGGTTCTGTCCAGGGTTGGACTGGCCCTTTCGGTCTTTCGGCCTGTGGCCGATCAACTTTGGGGTCCCCTGGGGCCGGTTTTCCGGCAGCCACCTCTGGGGCCGCTTTTTTATTTTTTTTTTATTTTTATTTTTTTGGCATGCCGGGCCAGCGGCCCCGGCCTAGTGTGTGTGCGCTGCTGAGCTGTGCCGTGTGGAGCTCGCGTTGCGAGTATTCGCGGCCGGCGGGAAGTCAGATGGGCATGGGGGGGGAGGGGGAGGGGGAATTGGAGGGGGAGGGGTGGTTGAGCCACCTGGGATCAGGGCTGGGCTGCGCAGCAGGGCATGGCAGGGAGCCAGGAGGGGGAGGCGCCGCGCGCCGGCAGCACTGTCTGACTCTGCAGCACAATCATCATAGCAGCAAGGTAACACTAGATGTTACCTTGCTTTGATGATTGCATCTGCATCATGCATGCATCATAATTTATGATGCATGCAGATGCAGATGCAAGCATGTGCATAATTCATTCACGCCACGGCGTCGGCGGCCATGCCGCCACTGCAGGGGGCGGCGGCGGCCGTGACTAAGGCGTGGCAGGCAGCCTCAGGCTGCAGCCACTTAACTCCGGGGCTGCCGTACTCGCCTCGGGCTGGCTGGCTGCCCCGCTTCAAGTGTTACATATTTAACATCTACTGGCTTGGCTTGGCTGCTTCCTGTGCCTGCTGCTGGGCTGGGAGCTGCCCTGGGGGTGGGCTGCCCCCTTCCCCCACCAAGAAGTTCATGCCATATAATAACAAGTTGCTTTCAACTTTGCACTTTACAAAGTTGAAAGCAACTTGTGCCTGGGGGCTAGGGATGCGGCTGACGGCTGAGTAGACTCTGTGCCGCCAACGCAACGCCAAGTGGACTACCACGTGACTCTCTCTCTCAGACAGAGCCAGAAGACCACCCACAAGACACGAGTCATGACTGTGACACCCGCCGTCCAGCACAGCAGCAGCAGGCCTTGGCCCTTGGGCAGTGTGCAGCAGAAGGACTAGGCAGCACCACTGGTAGTGGGCACACAGGGCACCGCAGTGTGGCTGGCCTGGCAGCCAGAGCCAGGCACAGTCTCTACCGGCCCGCCTGACAGCCGCCCGGCTCAGCACTTGCTCCTCCACCTCTGAGTCCGAGGTGCAGTGCAGCCTCTGCTCAGGTTGGCCCGGCCCCCAGGCACACAGGCAGCCAGCAACAGCAGTAGAGAGAAGGAGAGAGACCCCCTGAGGCAGTCTGGATTGGCACTACTAGGTAAGATAATCGTGCCCCCATGATCTCTGACCCCATGTGCGTCTGCCCCCTGAAGCAATACATTGCCAGCCAGGAACCAGCCCTTTGTTTGTAATTGTAACCCACATCTGTCCTCTGCATGCGATCTGCTCTGCACCTGACCCTCATAGTTTCTTTCCATGGGTTGGGGACATTTAAGCTCCTTTATTGCACAGTTGAGTGAACGTCCAAGGAAAATGATTCAATTAGTCAGGCTGCCATGCCACACAATCCTGCCGTTCCTGTTAACATGTTTTTCCTTATTAGATCCCGCGTGAATAGGCAGGCGGCCTGATCTACCAACATTTCTTCGAGTTTATCATAAAATAAATGTGCAATGCTGCACTGCAGACATTATCATCACCACGCCCACTTAAACACATTGCGCTAGTCTCCCGCCTCCTTCCAACCCTCCCCAGAGAGCGCCCCGATTATTCTTGCCCAGCCCATGGTCCAGGGATCTCTGCTGCTCATCACATCAGAATGTACAGATCTGCGTGACTGCGTCCTCGACTCCCACCCTCTGAGTCTGGCCCCACACCTCCTGGTAGGAAAGTATGGATGGATGGGCTGGGAGTTAAGAAAAAGCAAGTGGCCACCTTAATGTTGCAGAACGTGAGCCATCCAGACATCTACTCTGACCCGAGAGTCCCCCTCGTCAGCGTCCAGTGGCAATTATTAACGTAGAGCATTTTATTGTTAGAACCTGCATTTGTATATATTTTCAGGCCATGAAGGAAGTGTGCTATGCATATGGTGAGCAAACGTAATTGGACGGGACCCATGCTTTGAACTGTAGGGTTGGTGTGTGGTGCAGAGCAGCACCGCCCTTTGCGCGGGTAGTGCCAGTGAGGCGCCCAACGTGCGCTATCGAGTCAGCAGATACCCCCATAAGCCCTCTGTGCCCCGATCTCGCAAGCTCATGCCCCTTGCCAAGTTGCCAGTAGCAGTCACACTGCCTTTAAGCCACCCTATAGGCTATGTGATTGTGCAGTGCAAGGCATATCAGGGTGATCCATCCGATAGTGTCAACTTGATACTCTCGGATGTTTCATATGCTGCTTGTCAACTCAATGCTTCATACCATAAAAAAGTTGCCTCTGTTATGCTGACGAGAACCCCCCGCCCCCCACCTCCACCCAGAATATAAGCAAGCTGCTGGTGCCTACCCAACCCATCCCCTGGACTGTGACAACGCATTTTTCTTTTTAATATACCCCCTTGTTCTAATATCAAAAGTCATATAATTAACCAATTTCCCAACATATAACCTCTCAGCAACAGTCGCTCAACCTGCTGGGCGACCATGGTAGCCCGAAACTGCAATGTTCTATTGATCCCTTATTGCTATCCTGCCTACCAATGGTGTGTCTTGCCTTGGGCACTATATGTGAGGATGCAACATGCCACCCGGTTTCGAGCGCATCTACCCTCGGCCAGCTGCAGGAAGAACACCTTTTTTTTTGCTGTAGTATTTAGAAAGTGGGCCACTCCTCCAAAGTTTGCCCTGCCCAAGTGCCTGCTTATTGGAATGTCTCTCGCCGCCCCACACAGAGTAGAAAATGTAACGTTGCCACTGCGCTTCTCTGTGAGTGATGGTGGTTAGGAGAAGGCACAGTAAACTAGGCCCAATTGATGTGTATGGAAATAGCCTGTCCTCGATAGACACTGTCATGTGCGCCATGTGACAGAAACCATGTTCACATCATTTAAGAGATTCGCTAATTCTAGCCATGTGATCCGTGTGTTATAGAAGCATCATTTGACATGCATTTGCATGCCCAATAGTTATCATGCTTCACATTGCAGGCCTGTGTATTTAGTGATCTTTATTCTGCACTTCGATGCACATATTACAAGAACGTTACACAGTTGCTTGCAATGCAAATGTTTGCAGCAGTGCAAAAAAATGTACGCTTGCTGGTTTAATAATGCACAGCAAATGCTAACTACCTTTATTAATAGGGACCTGGTGAGTTGTTGCTCTACCTCTGTGTACCGTTGATATGTTAGTTGGCATTTGCATAGCACACATCTCCAACTGGTTTTGCTTCATAGCACTGTGATAAACAAATACACCATTATGAATGTGTCTTGACGCCAAGCACTTGTTTCATTACTGCAGGGCTGCGCTAATGTTAGACATTTAAGCCACCGAATTTCCAGCGCATTACTTTAGATCCCTGCCAGCAGAGAAGATTCAAAACCAAAGGTGAATTGTTAATTCTCTTTTTTGTACTGCCCACCCCGACTGCTGCTGTCTGAGTTTCTCTCTCAGTGGCAAGGGTGTTGCATTCCAGGAGAGTAATAGTGCCCCATTAGTGCCTGGGGTGGGTGTGGGAAAGCTGCATGCGTAATGCGTTGTATGATCTGCATTTTCTGGTACAGCGCATAATGGCCTGTACTCACCCATTGATTGCACAAAACCATGCTAATGTATATTCCCACCAAACTCAATCCTGGGATCTGAGCTAGCTCTATCAAGCAGTAACATCAAACGTTGGCCGGCTAGTGTTATCTAAGCAGTCTGCTGAGAGTTAATGACTCAATTTCTGCTGTAAAAGAGCCCCTGTTGTAAAAAAAATGTCTTAACCAGGTGTGCCTTTAGCTATTTATAAGTAAAATGTTTGTCCTTGCAATTGTTCCTTGATCTGAAGTCCTGCTAAAAACAAGCAGTGCCAAAGCCAACAGTGCTGGCTTGTGTATTGGTGAGGCATTTGCCAGGCACTGACATCAAATGCCCAGGTAGTACCATTACGGCAATGCCTGCCAAATGCCTATTCCATGCCAAAACTCTTGGCTTTGCCAGTGCATGCTTATTTTAGGTCGATCCCAACCACCCTGCACACATCAATGTTAACTACTACTAGGTGAATCCAAGTCATTGTATGCCAACATGTTATTACACTCAAATTTAATAATTCATCTCATTCTCCCTGCGATAGAATTTCATATGGGCAATACAATGGCAGCCATGAGGTGGAATTCGAGCAGGGATAGCAGTTTTCAGCAAGAGTGACATGGGTGGGGCAGAACTGGGACAAGAGGCAGGCAGCATGAAAATGTGTTACAGTGGTAATGTGTTGTAATGTAACAGACACATGAACCCTCCATGAGTACCATTTTCTGTAAAGTCGTGAATTGACGCGATTCACGGATGATGGTTTGAGGGCCACTTTTTTTGAGGCGAAGGGTGGGCCACTTTTTTGAGAGGGGTGGGCCATTTTTTGGGGGGTGTCCGGGCCTATTTCTTGTCCCAGTCCGACCCTGGTTCTGTCCATTCGCCCTGCCCTGTTCATATAAGAAATGTCCAAAGCATGACCAGAATGAAGTTCAAACCCAGGTTTTGGAAGTCATTTAGCCACCAGGCATATTCTCATATCTAACAAAAGAGTTCTTCAAGTTTGCGGTATAAAAAGTGATCATACTTTGGCTAATTTGATGTTTGAGACTTTATGGTATGTTTTGCTTTCTTTTTCTTTTCTTTTTGTTTTTGATAGCAAAAATTGTGAAACACTATCCTGGCAAACAATATGCATAAACGTGAGAAGTGTGTGTGGGTCTACACTGTGGCAAATGGTCATTTTCAACTGAATTAACTATTGTGTTGCCTTTTATTTATGTTGAACGGTTACCATGCTATGCTACATGATCAATAAAGACATGGACAAAATTAAAATGTTCGTAAAACTACTCTTCTAAAGTCCATCGCTGTTCTCTAAACCTATGTAAACAATTGCTTTCCTGGGCAGTCCCACTGTGGGGTTCAGTCACGGTTCTGACTCCTCCAGGAGTCCTGTACGACACACCTTTTATTAGGCTTCCCCACGTCCTCTGGTTCCTTTAATCCATCAGCTATCTACAGTCTCTCCCCAACCTCTGAGTTCTCACCAAGACCTGGAAATCTCTCAGTGATGCCCTCAGGTGTTTCTCAGGTCTCTTGATTCTCTCAGAGATGTTTCCGGTATCCCCACAAGCCTGTATTATCTCAATGATTCTCTCAGACCTTTTCTCAAATCTCTCTATGACCGGGGATTCCCTCAAGGAGCGTCTCAAGTCTCTCTTAGGGTTTTTCGTGACCTTGAATTCACTCTGGTTTTGATCAGGTCTCTCCCCGACCTAGGATCCTTTATGGTTTCTCGCAGGTCTCTCCAAGACCTGTGATTCTCTCAGGTTTTCAGGTTTTTTGCATGTTTCTCTTGACCTCGCTCAGGTTTTCTCAGCACAATAGTCTTGAAAGCAAGTGATATCACCCCCCCTCCCTTGAGGGTCCTTTGTAGACAGACTATATACTTACCCTCAAGCAAGGGTTTTTTCTTCAGCAGAATCTTTTAGGAAGAACCGCACTTTCAGGCCTTCCCTCCGGTATTAAAGTTTGGGAGTGGTATCTCTCCGTATGTCCATTCATCCATCCAGCACCAGCTCTACTAGTATGTCAGCTGGTTGATCATGCACTACTTCTCCTTGGTAGCTGTCTCCCTGTACATCCAGGGAGTGGAGGAAAGCAAATCTGCTTCCTCCCAGTCTTTCTCGCCTACTCGCTTGTACTCTCTTTTATAAGGCTAAGCCAGTGGTTGGTTTTCTAAGCCATCCCAGGATTGGTTTCTCTAATTTAGGATTTGTTCTATGTACACTGATTAGTTGGATTTCTTATACGTCTTTGTATGCATTTTAGGCTTGATACCTCTCTTTAGGCATTGGTCAGTCTTGATTGATGGTTTAAATTGGGTAATGGTCAATTCTGGGACTTGAAAGTGGAAGCTTGCTCTCTGCACCATTTTGGAAATACCAGTGTGAGCAAATGCCACAGTGTTTCATGGTGCTCAGTGAACTTGTAGCAAGTAGAACCTGTGACTCCAGCGGACCACCAGCTTCCTGACTCGCAATCGGGGGAAAATATTCCGAGAGGGTGTTTCATTATTTCGTTTTCCTCCACATTCAGCATTATGTGAGTCAAAACAGAAATTGCAACTACAGGGAAACTATTATCTCCATTCAAGGAGTTAAGTGCAGATTTCTTATCATAATTTAAATTCGGCAGTAATTCATCTGTACATAGGCCTAATTACTGCCATATTTGTTTACCATTACCACAGCTCAGTCCCATGGGCTTACCACGGGTTTATGAGTGTTGGTAGGGCAGTGTGAATCCCCATTTCTGGGGTACATAGGTCTCCACGGGGATTTTGATGGAATTAGGATGAGAGGTATTTATGCTGTTGTAATTCCCCCAATTGTTTGACTTTGCAGTGGAAGATTTGCCTCCAGCATCCTGCTGGAGGCAAATCCTCCACTTTGATGTAAAACTTTGAATTCGGCAGTGCAGTAAAAAAAGACAGTAATTCTGTTGCCGCAAAAAAAATGGTGATAATGGAATTACTGTCATTTATTTAATGCATGGCAGAACTCGTAATGAGATCCACAAATCCTCAGAGGCATGTTGGACCTTTGTAGGCAAAGATGACTCCTTTTGAAATGAGGAGAGACCACATCTCTGAAGGCAGCCCAAGGAATCACAGGCCTTCCACCCTCTGGGAGACACATTAGGTTGCAGCCAGACCAAGCCAGCTCCCTGTGGCTCAATCGCTATCATACAAAAGAATTGGGAGTTGCCTCAATTTACAACACACCCCTTCACTTTCTTCCTGGATTGCCCTTCTACATTTTCCAGACTTCTGATCTCTGAAATTTTAGGGTAAGATTTTTTAAGTTCCCGATTCTCTTTAAAGTTCTTCCATCATTCCCGACTGCCCTAATGAATGATTTGATTTATGGGTGTGGAGGAGCCTGTTGGACTGTCTTCAATCAGTAGCCAAACCAGGCAAGACTAACTCTTCTAGGAGACTGGGCATCAGGGCAGCTGCTAGAATGGCATTTGTCCTTTTACTCAGTGGTGTAAATGTCCAAATCCTCATGTATACAATTGATCTTTAGGTATTCCCACGTGGAAAGAGTCAGTGCAAATAGCAGTTTGATTATTCCCTGAGTAATTGGGCTGGAATTTCCTTTTCCTTGTTAACCAGGATGTGATATCTTGCGGAACAATTTTGGGTCAGCATGTAGGTATTTTGTCTTATAACCTTTTCCTTCTCCTTGTGCTCTTCTTCAGTTAGGATTCCATAACCAGCCTCCAAAGACGGTAATCAAGCAATTTGCATCTGTTTCTCCTGTCTGTTCTTAAGCCACTGCCTAGAAAGATGTCCCGACTATCTGCACAAGAAGCAAGTAAGAGTATAATGAAATTAAGGATTCTGAACCCAGTTGTAGATTGCAGGGTTCCAGAGTAACCATTAGTGGGTTGTGGGCCAGAGGGCGACGCTCTCACCTAATGTGTTTTGTCAGTGATTCCTTTTTCCTGACGTCTGGGTTCTCCCTGGGAGATGGAGCATTGTTTGGACAGGGTTGTACATGTACAAGTTCAGGCCGTGCACCGGCGCCTGCCTGCTGGTAGTTCTTCCAATGGCCTGCTATAGAGTTGTTACAGGTCTCTTGTTCATGGGGAGGTTGGGACTGACCAAACTGTTTGCTCGTAATACCTGGTCTCCATCCACTTTTAACAAAGTCCTCTATCCCAGAGACTGGCTGGGGTGAATCATTCAATTTCAATGGATCCCCCGACCCCCTTAGTTGCCTTCATAAATATTCAGAATTATACCCAGTTCTTTAAAGCAGCATCTTTTGTTACTACAGAATAGAAGGTCTGCCCATCTTGATTCACCACTTGGCATGCTGCCCGGAGTTCCCCAAGTAACAAAGACCCTAAAAAGCATGCCTCCTGTGTGGAAGTCCACCCTAAGCTTTCCGCGACTCACTCGGAATATGTCAAGAAGGCTGAAAAAGCATCCCCTTATCAATTGAGCTATTATAATCCAGGGGGCAAAGAATGGGAACACTTTTTTAATCCCTTAAAATCCCCTTACACCCATCTTCCAAATGAATGTTGTAAGGAAACTACTCATGACTGAAAGTCCTATAAGGAGCATTGCGTGTATGTATGCGTGCATGTGTAGCGTGCAGGGTCATTCCCGCTGTAGCTGCCTGTTGGCCTCCAGCACAGCCGACCAAACCTTCATCCATAACCTGGGGAGACAGCAGCATAACCCATAAATACCCACATTGTGGGATTAAGATGCAATCCAAACTACCTGGGTCTCAGTCAGCACAGCCAATGAATATGAACAAATGAAATAATTGGCAGAATATGCAGATAAACAATTAGCAAGTATAAACATAAATCATTGATACATTTTACATTGTAAAAATAATAACAGGTCACTCTTCAGGATATTTAGTATGCCTGAATGTCAAAGACCTTAGGATGGGTGGGCACTATCAATCTTGAGTGGGCCACATGGGCAAGGGAACACACAGCTACTGACACTAGAATACATTTAAAGGTTTTATCCAAACGAAAGTAAAATGAAAGATGAGTGCATGGTAATTGATTCAGGATGGCTGTAACATAAAGATTATTGGGGCACATAGATCTTGAACTCAGAATTATAAACGAAAGACAGCAAACAAAATGGCTTTGAGAAAGTTCTGGAAGAGGAATGTCTCCTGTTTAGGTCGCTGTCGGGTTCACTCTTTATCACTTCATCTTGGGACCAGAAGGCCTCTCCACCTATCTCTGGATTTAGAGCGTCCTCCCTTTGCCAAGTGTCCACGTCTTCCACTTCACTGTGGCTATCCTTTCACCTGTCATTTATTCACCTCCTCTGGGACAAATGGGCTCTCCCCCCCTGTTCTTTTTTACTCTGGGATATGATGCTTTGCTGACCCATGGATATAGTGCCGTGCTCACTAATCCAGACCCAGGGATATAGTCAGTCTCCGTCTCTTACTTGCCCTTCCTCCCTCCTTCTCCCTCTCCCACTACCCCTTCCCTCTTCCTTCCTCCCTCCCCCTCTCCTCTCTCTCCCATGCTCTCCTGTATCTACCCCTCTTCTGGATTCCAGGGGTGCTCCACTTCTTCAAAGTCACTGCCTCTCTTATTACTTCTGAACCCTCCTTTCTCTTGGGTCATTGGTCTCTTTCTTCTGATCTCAAGGGGCTGCCCACTTCCCCTTAATTGGAGCGCACCCCTCTTGTGGGGTTCAGCCGGCTCTTCTCACCCTAGCCCACTCCCCTTATGAGGTTCGGGGGCCCCTATGCCCATAACTGCAGCAGACCCCTGTTTTGGGATTGAGTATGCTTTCTGACCCTCACTGGAGCATACACACTTCTTTGGGTTCAGGGGGCTTCTCTCCCCCTCACTTGAGGAGACCCCTGTTTTGGGAAGGAGTTTTCTATTCTCCACCTCACTGGAACATACACACGTTTGTTGGTTCAGGGGGCTTCTCTTCCCCTCACTTGAGAAGACCACATCTTCTTGGGGTCAGGGGACTTCCCTACCCCTCGCTGGAGAATACCCCCCTTCTAGGCTCAAGGGGCTTACCTGCTCTGGTGCTCTCCCACTGCCAGAGAAAACATGTCTCCTCAGATTCCATCCCAAAGGACACTGGATCTCATCACGGGTTGTGCGGAGGGGCAAAAATGTGGCAGTAACTCTATTACCACTGCATTACCGGTCGCCCAATCCCGAGTTTGGCCAGAAAGCTGGAGAAGCCTTAAACTGGAGGTAAATCTCCAGCTTTCGGCCCATTTTCGGCGCTATTACCACCAGTGCTATTACCGCTGGTGTTAATAGCGCCGAAAAGCCCCATAGAGTCCTATGGACTCTTAACAAAATGGGGAATGATAGCCTTACCACAACACTTGATCTTGCGCTAATAGCGCCTGACCGAGTTGCGGTAACGCTATTTGATCAAGGAAGAGAGAGTCATTGCCCTTACTAGAGCTAAACAGCTGAATCCCAGGCAAGATTTGGTTGACACCATTCTATCTTTTGTGTCTCATCCGCCCGTTTATGGCATCCATGTTCTGTTATGCAGAACTTATTTATCCGCTATTGCGGCCTATCTGTCCACGGACAGCTGTTACCTTTCATTGACTAATCCAGTCATCAAAAGGCAGTTTGCGGGTCTCTTCATCTCTTCCCGCTGGGGCATTATGCTACAAGCCATTTCAACCCATGGCCACTATCGGTTTTAGGTACCTTTCTTGGAAGGTTGCCTTCTGATCGCAATAACATCGGCAAGGCGAGTAAGTGAGCTTGAAGCTTTTTCTGTGAAACATCCGTTCCTCACTTTCCACAGGGATAAGGTTGTGCTTCGCTCTCATCCTTCCTTCCTGCCTAAGGTGGTTGCCGATTTTCATCTGAACAAGCCTGTCTTCTTTCCTGACCTGGCATCTGATGCTGAGAGAGTTTTACACAACTTGCACGTCAGGAGAGCCCAGAAGTTTTCCTTGATAGAATGAGTAAGCTCAGAAGCTGCGCACAACTCTTTCTCACATTCGGAGACCTGAAGGGGAAACCAGCTTCCAAAGCTACTATTCCACGCAGGATTGCCTCATGTTTTTCAGTAGCATAAAGCATTCAAGGCCTATGCACATCTACTTTATGGCAAAGCTACTGTGGTTGCCTTCCAAAGTATGTCCCTTGGGAGTCCATCACCAAGTCGGCTCCGCAGGCCTCCCCATCGGCTTTACCTGAGCTCCAGGGTTCATGCCCAATTTGGCTAGGTTGTTCTTAAGAACGTATTCCTGTAAAGGGGTTTTCCATCCACCCGTACTACCTATGGTGTGTGCTTGGGAAGCTCCCACAAGTATGGAGGACAGGGAACGGGACGTAGGAGTATAACAAAGTTACTCACTCTACTGACTACCTTACTCCTAGTCCATAGTCCCCTTTCCTCCATACGCCCGCCCGCCGTCCCCTCTAATAAGTATCCTCTGTTATTCCTTAAATGGACTCAGACCTGGCGATAGAAAAGGACTGAAGGGCGATGCACGGGGCAGAGCCCAGGAGGGCGGGGTTACGGCCACGTGCGGTACCCCCGCGTAAAAATAAAAGAAGGACAACAAATGACATTTTTGATGCTTTTTGACAAAAGTGCTCCGGTCCTGTCCCAAAGGACGGAATAACCCACAAGTATGGAGGAAAGGGGACTATGGACTAGGAGTAAGGTAGTCACTATGGTGAGTAACTTTATTATTCAGAAGTTTCCTGACCGGAAGGTCTTCTGTTTTGGTTAATCTAGCATTAAGTCTTTATCACTTATAGGGACCACAAATCCTCTCCCCCTTTCAGGATTAAGGGCTTCCTTCCTTTGCCAAGTGTCCCAAAAGTCCTGCCACTCACTTGGTATCTCCTTCCCTCTGTTAATTATTCCCCTCTTCCGGGGCCAAGGGGCTCTACCCTGTCTGTTCTTTTACTTAGGGATATAGTGCCCTGCTCACCCTTCCATACCCAGGGATATAGTGCCGTGCTCATTAATCCGTAAACAGGGATATAGTGCCCTGATCCATCTCCCTTCCCTGTAGGACACCTCTCTTCTGTATTCCAGGGGCTCTCCTCTTCTGTTACACATGCCCTCTTCTGGGGTCAAAGCCGCTCTCTCTTATTACTTCTCACCCTCCCTTCTCTTGCATCACGGGTCTCTTTGTTCTGGTCTCAAGTGGCTTTCCTTCCCCTCACTGCAGCCTACCCCCCACCCTGGGGTCACAGGGGCTCACTTGTTCCTCACAGGAGCACAACTCTCTTTTGGGGTTCTTCTGTCCCTCACTGGAGCACACCTTCTTCTTTGATTCACGTGGCTCATCTGACCCTCACCTGTGCAGACCTTTCTTCTGGGGTTTAGGGGGCTTCTCTCCCCTCACTGGAGCAGACCCCTCTTCTGGGATTCAGGGGCACTTCTATATCTCATTACAGCACCCCCTCTTCTGGGATTTAAGGGGCTCTTCTCTCCTTCACTGGAGCACACCTGCCTTCTGGGCTCACGAGGCTCTCCTGCTGTGGTGCTCTCCCACTTCTTCAGCAAACTCCTCTTCTCAGCTCCCAGCCCAAAAGACACAGTATGTGTTTCTTAACCTCAGTTATAAAGCCCTTGCTGTTTGCCCATTGTCTGGGGCAAACATTTGAATTGATTGGTTACTTACCTTTCTATTCCAAGCAAGGGGAAGGAAGTCTTTAAAAGCCTTGACACTATCTTGGACTTTTTTCAGTTGATTTCCAAGTGCAGGAGTTGGTGGTTGTGTGCTGCTCTGCTCCTGCCTCCTGCATGTCCCCCTGCACACAAATTAATTTTGTTAGTTTATGGTGGTTAAACAGCCAACACAAGGGACAGGAACACATCTAGTTCCCATGTGTGCAATTTTATTTTCCCTTTAGGAACGGGGAGGCATTTCTCTTGTTAACTGCTCCAGGGAGTGGGGATGGGGAGAACGCAATTCTCCTTCACAAGCACTTCTGCTGAGGGCAGTTTCGTTGGCATAAGTTCAATTTTATTTTTCCCTTTGAGGATCTGTATCTGTTGACTAAGGGGTGTCTCTGGAGGTGCAAGTGTGCCTGAATGCCTGAAAGACACACTGCTCAGAGGTATGAACCTCCAAATCTGATGCATCTTTGGAGGTGCAGTCCTGAATACCACTTCTTTGGTACCTGGAAATTTCCACATAGTTGCGTCCGAAGGTGTTTTGCGAATCATTCAGGGTCGGTCCTGTATGTCCTACTGTCAGGCGGATCAGGGACTGGATGCAATGTTGGGACTGTGACTTTGTCACAAGTGGCACAGCCTGGCAGCAAAAAGAGACAGCTCCATGGCATCTCAAACCATTCTAAGGATGGGCAACGCATGTGCTATGCCTCTTGATGTTGTGTCATTCCCGTGGGCAATGCCATTCATCTCAGGAAAGAGACAACTAGAAGTTATAGGAGGAACAATGAATTAATGACCCTGTTTGACAGCATGAAGAACCTTGAATTAGACAATCTTTTCATCCTGGGAACTGTGATCTACCTCTAGTTCGTGAAAGTCAGGATCTCCCACAGCATAAGAAAGTGACCAAATTGAGACAGTTCATGGATGGTCACAATAAGCATCGCTGCATCCACAGGAATACTAGCGTTGAGAGCCCCGGTGCCTGAGAACCAGTGTAAACGTTTCAGTACTGAATTCCAATACTTTGGGATCTGCAACAGGAGGATGTGTTTACAATGTAGCCAGTGGCCATTCCAGAAGAAGTGAAGGAGGAATGAACAGCAGGTTCCCTAATATTGGCAAAGCAAAAGGTAAGACCCATTCAAAATATCCCCTTGAGCCGGATTCAATAATACTACATGTGCTGTATCACATGAACTGGACGTGCTCACGTGGTGCACTGAATGTGGCGCAAAACAGACCAATGCACAAAAAAATGTGTGGGGCTCAGTGGTGTACTCCCACAACTCCTGGAAATCTAACAGTGAAAACACTAGTGGCTTCAGTGGAAGTTAAAGCACTGTGTTTCTGGATTTGGGTGGGCTTGATTTTCCCTTATGCCATGATGGCCTCAGCTCCCCAGGTAAAGACAAAGTAACAATTGCATTTGTCAAAACCTTAATCTGGCCATATGGAATGCTGGAGGGACGTAAGGGCGGGGGCGTGGCTCAATGAGAATAAACATGTCATCAGCATGTACTGTCATATTCTAAACACTGTGCAATGTACAACATCTCTTGACTTTCTATTGCATAGTATTTTGGAGTTTATTTTTTTGTTTGACTTTTTCTGGATTTAAAAAGCTCCAAAAAGAATATCACTTTATGGAACTGAAACACATGGTAAACTGCAATCAGTGTTCTGTAAACTAGCTTGATTCCAAAGCCCTTCACTGCAAGCTATTCGACAGTCAAGGCACAGAAAGTCAAGTTATTGTATTGTTGTACTTTTAACAGAACACTATGGGCCTCATTAGGACCCTGGCGGAGGATCATGGTGCAATTTGCACCATGGTCCATGGCGCTAAGCTGCCAACTCCGCCAAGGTGGTTGGCGGACTTACCGCCCCATGCCGACCTTGGCGGGGCGGTAAGTCCCCAATCCCCATTTTACCCTTCCCCATTCCCATTCTTGCCCCATAGGGTATAATGGGAGTGGGGAAGGCGTTAATTACGCCACCGTAAAATACGGTGGCGTAATTAACAACAAGTCCCGTAGCGCCATGGATTTCTCCGCCTGCAAAAAGCAGGCGTAAAAATCCTCCATGGCGCTACGGGAACTCGTAGTCTGGCGGAGAGGTACGCCATGCACTCCGCCGGCGTAAAACCCTCTCCGCCAGGGTCCTAATGAGGGCCTATGTCAGGAGAACAAACGAGACACATTTCTATTTTTGGTAGTAGGGGTGCTCCAACTTCCCAAAATGTGCCTGTTTGGAAATTCAAGCGTTTTTGGTCTGGTTCGCCAAGCCCTGTAGGATTCCTGCATGATTTAGAAAAGGATGCAAAACTGCTTTGGTGTAAAGGTTGGGTTCGAGACCTGCCGGCCATAAGCAAGGACCTGTACTAGAGAAGGAAGCTAAACCTGAGCCATTCGAAAACAGGCTTGGTGGCCTTTAAAAGTCTCTGCTTGCTCATACTTCCTTTTTTTTAAAAAACAATTTTTATACATTTTTTACAACAAACAAAATATAACCTTCACACCCGACATTTTCAGTTACAAGATTTTAAGCGTACATTTTCATATTATCTATTGCTGTCTTCCCCCTCCCCCCCACTTTAACTCGAGCTTCCACTTGAGTTCTTCAGGTTTCCCTTTTCTTAGGGTTAGGCCCCTTCTCCATTCTCAGACGTGTCATATTCACTGGAATTGGCATGGGAGTATTCGCTTCATACTTCCTTATGGTGTTTTTAGAGCACTTTTAGTACGTTTAGGAGAAGTAAGAAGTGTTTTGGAAGTGTTTGTTAGTTGCTTGTGGTGTTTTGGTTGGTGTTGTGTGCGTGTGTATTTTTTATAAAACAACAAAAGGTTATTTTTGTACTTTCATCTGTTCCCTTTTACCTGTGCCACCCCCAACATTTTAAAAAGCAAAAGCGTTTCATAATATGTTTCCTATGGTTGCAGAGACCTTTTTGTGTGAACTCAAGAAGTCTCCTGCTCTGTGCACTGTGAGATGCCGTACTTGTATTTTGCGAACACTCTTCAATTGTGCGAGTCTCGCATGAAACCGATTGTTTGTCTTTGTTACTCGTTTTGTACATTGACACCTTAGGCATATTAGGCACATTTGGGTTTTACAGATTGAGAACTTAGGCAACATGACCTTTTTATTTGGTTTGGTTAAATTCAGATTTCTGCTTTAACACCTTTATAACCAGATTCAGAAACCAAAAATGCAAGGATAAAATTGGTATAAAAACAATCATCCTAACATCATATTCAAAACCGAGCCCAGAAATGTAAGATACAGTGTTAGTTTGGCTTTTACAAATTCAAGATTACCATATGTAAATCATATGTCATTACAACTCAGTAAAACGGATATAGCATCAGCGAAGGACCGGATGCTATTAAGAATAAAATAAGGCTGGAGCCATTCTTTTGTAAATCGGTAAATCTGCTTCAAAGTTACAAACCTAAACCGCAGAGGCATTTTGGGTTAACAACCTACCATTTCATCCAAGCCTCAAATGGTAACACATTTTTTAAAAATAATTTATTTGAATGGTGTGCCGGGGCAGAAGATAAGGGTCTGGACTACTCCTCGCTCTCCGTGTCAAATGTTGAGATAGTCAGCCAAGAGGGGGACAGAGCCTGAGAAGGGCAGGAAGTCAGAGTTTGAGATGGGGCATGAGGAGGAAAAGATGGTGTTTGAGCTGGGAAAGAGAAAGAGACCGTGGTTTAGGAGGGGAAGACAGCGGTTGGGTAGGGAGGCTTTGGTTGAGATGAAGGAGGAGGAGATGGATGAAGAGGGGCAGGCGGAACACGATACATGTAAATCTGAAGTAGGTTAAGCTGCTGTAGCTGCAGAGTCACTTGAGGAGTGCCTACAGAAGGTGAGCAGTACCTTGACCTTGAATCTTGGAGGGAGGAGGTGGTACTCTAGGAGCAGCATGGAGAGGTAAATGCATAGGTGAAAGGGACAAAGGGCCAAGGAAAGATGAGCAGGAGGAACTGGTGATGCTGCAGGTGACTGAGGAGCATCAAGTGGATGGACCATAGATGGTTTCCCAGTCGATGGCTCAGGAAGAGGAGACTAGGAAGAGGGGGCATATCCCAGGACATTTTCTCAACATTCTTATTATTATTATTATTATTATTATTATTAGTAAGGAATGTCACAGCATCTAAATTCTCAGTGCTCTTGGAGTCTAAATTGCAGTCTCTTGACTCTCTAGAGAATGTTACCGACCTGATATCTCATCTCCCTTACATCATCTCTGCCTCCATAGAGTCTTTGACACCAGAAAAATTAAAAGAACGAGGACCTTAAGAACGCTTGTGGGTTGAGATGACAACATTCTCCAGGTGAGAAAAAAAATAAGAGCCCTCAAAGGGGAATGGTGGAAAACCCCTTCTGCGCATACCCGGACCATTTTTAAGGATTCTGTGAAAAAATGTAAGAGTGCCATCACGGAAGCTAAATCGTCACACTTCAAATACTACAATACCAGAATCAATGGCACCAGATCTAGCTTCAGCGAGCATTCAAAATTCTTAAGGAATTTAAGGACAAAGACACAGGTAGTCAAAATATTGTCTGAGACTCGGCTTGGTGCCAGGAAATTCAAAAGGAATTTTAGACAAAATTCTTAGTCACCAAAAAGCCATATTCACGCGGCAACTCAGTCTCAATGCTATGAGTAATAGCCTCCACACTGTTGCAGCTAGTCCTTCCAGTCCCATCTGTAACCCGCTGATATCCAAATTCGATTTCATACACTGTTCTGAATCCAAAATCCTCAAGATAGTCACTGACTTAAAACCCACATCCTGTCAGGGAGACATCTGCCCTGCGAACATCCTCAAAGGGTCCCTAGATGTGTTAATCCCATGGATCATGAGAATGGTCAACCTGTCATTCAGGGAGGGCCTACTGCCACTATCACTCAAGGAGGCCTGGATTACGTCTGTACTAAAAAAGAGCACCCTTGATCCTACTTTGGCCAAAAATTATCGCCCCATAACTAGCGCCCCATTCCTGCTTAAGTGGCATATCTAGAACTCCGGGAAATAATAGAGAACAATGACATCTTTAGTACCTGTCAATCAGGGTTTCGGGCAAGACACTGGACAGAAACGGCCCACCTGGGCCTTAAATCCAACCTCATAGGTACAGTAGTAACACCAAGAGGCTGTGCCAAGATGGGCATGTCTGCTCGGAGACGTTTCTGGAGGTTGGCCCAGGTAGATCAGATGTAGACCACCCGACCATGGACCTGACCCAGAAGACAAGGAGAAAGACGTGTTCTTCATCTCCAGTCTCAGTGACCTGAAGGGCAAAAAGAAGAAGAGGCAGCTGAGATGTGCAGTGTCTGTTGATGGATGTGAGATCCCAGTACTGATAGACACGCGGGCATCTGTGAGTGTAATGGCCTTGGAACACTATGAGGCATTGCCAGACCTGCCGGCACTGGCCCGGCCGAAAGTGAGAACCTTTACCTTCGGTGGTAAACAGTCGCTGCCGTTGAAAGGGGCGTTTGTCTCGAGAGTGGGTCATAGGCCGAATACCATCAAGGTGAGATATTTTGTCACTGATGTCAGCAAGGACAATCTGCTGAGCTGTGCCACATCAGAGGCCCTAAGATTGTCAGTTTCGCATATGGGGTCTACATGGAAGCATAGACGTATTTACAACAAGCTCAACACATAGGGCGACAGATTGCCAAAGGAGCGTTCTTTTATTGCAGTTTATTTTCAATTTACTGGTTGTCGTTTGTTAAATATAAAGCCAATTTTGTTTCTCCAAGTGTGGCTGATCCATAACACTGCAAGTAATTTTGAGCTGTTAGCAGCCATTCAGCTCTGACAGCTTAAAGTCTTGGATGGCCAAACTTGCAAATATGCTTGATATATGCAAATGATTTATTGTTAGGGTGACTTTTGTGCATATGTATATATATATATATATATATATATATATATTACATGGCCACTGCAGTGGCCATGTAGTTATGGTTAACTTGGTGTTTCCATAGGAAGAGCACTTTTTGGGCGGCTTATAACTTTGCTCTCCCTGGACGAATCCTCACTGAACTTTGCAGAAAAAGTATTTGGGTCACTCTGAATTCTTTTGCAAAGTTTGGTGAGGATTCGTCCAGGGGGGGCAAAGTTATAGGGGGGGTCCCAAAACTTTTTAGACTGAATGGGAAACATTTTTTGCTCGCGTCTACAGCCCAAACCGCTGGACGGATTTTCACCAAATTTGGACCAGGAGCAGCGGCTTGGTCCCGAAAGCGTGCTTTTGCAAATTTGGTGAAAATCCGTCCAGTAGTTTTTTTACAAATGACCAAAAAGTAGGTAAAAAAAATGAGTAATATCTGTGTCCGCTTCGCGGACACACTCCCCTGTTCGGTCCGCGGACAGGACGGTGATTGGGCAAGCAGCTTGCGTGATGTCCGCGGACATCTGACGTGCTCTCTCATTGGATGCGGTGAAAGCGTGCAGTGCGTTGTGGCTTCAGAAAGCCCGCCATCTTTGTTCCTAGCATGAGAGGCTTTGTCAGGTCAGCAGGAGCAGGATCTGCCGCCTGCACAGTAAGTCCCCCACCCCCGCTCATGCCCGTGTCTGTCTCCTGTACCTCCCACCCCCCGCTCATGCCCCGTGTGTCCTTCGTGTCCCCCCCACTCATGCTCCGTGTCTCCCCTGTTCCTCCAGCCCCGCGCTCACGCCATCGGCACACGGTGGTCAGCGGAGGGCCGAGGAGCGGGATCTGCCGCCTGCACACAAACTCATGTCCGCTCATGCCCCGTGTGTCTCTCCCCTCCTGCCCACCCCCCGCTCATGCCCCGTGTGTCTCTCCCCTCCTGCTCATGTCCCGTGTGTCTCTCCCCTCCCGCCCACCCCCCGCTCATGCCCCGTGTGTCTCTCCCCTCCCGCCCACCCCCCGCTCATGCCCCGTGTATCTCTCCCCTCCCGCCCACCCCCGCTCATGCCCCGTGTGTCTCTCCCTCCTGCCCACCCCCCGCTCATGCCCCGTGTGTCTATCCCTCCCGCCCACCCCCCGCTCATGCCCCGTGTGTCTATCCCTCCCGCCCACCCCCTGCTCATGCCCCGTGTGTCTATACCTCGTGCCCACCCCCACTCATGCCCCGTGTGTCTATCCCTCCCGCCCACCCCCCGCTCATGCCCCGTGTGTCTATCCCTCCCGCCCACCCCCCGCTCATGCCCAGTGCGTGTGTCAATCCCTCCTGCCCACCCCCCGCTCATACCCCAGGTGTCTCTCCCTCCCGCCCACCCCACTGCTCATGCCCCGTGTGTCTCTCCCTCCCACCCACCCCCCGCTCATGCCCCGTGTGTCTCTCCCTCCCGCCCACCCCCGCTCATGCCTCGTGTGTCTCTCCCCTTCCGCCCACCCCCTGCTCATGCCCCGTGTGTCTCTCCCCTCCAGCCCACCCCCGTTCATGCCCCGTGTGTCTCTCTCCCTCCCGCGTGCCCCCGCTCATGCCCCGTGTGTCTACCCTCCCGCCCACCCCCCGCTCATGCCCCGTGTGTCTACCCCTCCCGCCCACCCCCGTGTGTCTCTCCCCCCACACTCGCTCATGCCCTGTGTGTCTCTCTCGCTCCCGCCCACCCCCGCTCATGCCCCGTGTGTCTGCCTCCCGCCCACCCCCCGCTCATGCCCCGTGTGTCTACCCCTTACGCCCACCCCCCGCGTGTCTACCCCTCCCGCCCACCCCCGCTCATGCCCTGTGTGTCTACCCCTCCCGCCCACCCCCCGCTCATGCCCCATTTGTCTATCCCTCCTGCCCACCCCCGCTCATGCCCTGTGTCTGTACCCCTCCCGCCCACCCCCCCGCTCATTCCCCGTGTGTCTAACCCGCTCATGCCCCTCCCGCCCACCCCCGTGTGTCTACCCCTCCCGCCCACCCCCCACTCATGCCACGCGTGTCTCTCCCCTCCCGCCCACCCCCTGCTTATGCCCCGTGTGTCTCTCCCCTCCCGCCCACACCCCGCTCATGCCCTGTGTGTCTCTCCCCTCCCGCCCACCCCCACTCATGCCCGTGTGTCTCTCCCCTCCCGCCCACCCCCCGCTCATTCCCCGTGTGTCTCTCCCCCTCCCCTCCCACCCACCCCCCGCTCATGCCCCGTGTGTCTATCCCTCCCGCCCACCCCCCGCTCATGCCCCGTGTGTCTATCCCTTCCACCCACCCCCCGCTCATGCCCCATGTGTCTATCCCTCCCGCCCATCCCCCGCTCATGCCCCGTGTGTCTCTCCCCTCCCCCCACCCCCGCTCATGCCCCGTGTGTCTCTCACCTCCCCCCACCCCCTGCTCATGCCCCGTGTGTGTCTCTCCCCTCCCGCCCACCCCCCCTCATGCCCCGTGTGTCTCTCCCCTCCCGCCCACCCCCCGCTCATGCCCCGTGTGTCTCTCCCCTCCCCCCACCCCCTGCTCATGCCCCGTGTGTCTCTCCCCTCCCGCCCACCCCCCGCTCATGCCCCATGTGTCTCTCCCTCCCGCCCACCCCCCGCTCATGCCCCGTGTGTCTCTCCCCTCCCCCCACCCCCCGCTCATGCCCCGTGTGTCTCTCCCCTCCCGCCCACCCCCCGCTCATGCCCCATGTGTCTCTCCCTCCCGCCCACCCCCCGCTCATGCCCCGTGTGTCTCTCCCCTCCCGCCCACCCCCCGCTCATGCCCCGTGTGTCTCTCCCCTCCCCCCACCCCCTGCTCATGCCCCGTGTGTCTCTCCCTCCCACCCACCCCCGCTCATGCCCCGTTTGTCTCTCACCTCCCCCCACCCCCGCTCATGCCCCGTGTGTCTATCCCTCCCGCCCACCCCCGCTCATGCCCCGTGTGTCTATCCCTCCCGCCCACCCCCCGCTCATGCCCCGTGTGTCTATCCCTCCCGCCCACCCCCCGCTCATGCCCACCCCCCGCTCATGCCCACCCCTCACGAGGGTGGGGGCTGTGCTGCTTGAAGCAGACTGCTCTGAGCAGCACAGCCCCCATCTTCGCGGGCCCGGCTGTGTACTCTGCGTGGCGCCTGCATGAAGAACTTGCAGGACATTTATGTGCGGCCCATTCGGGGTGGGCTGTCGCGCCGTGCCGCGCCGAACTGGCTCCTGCACCGAACCAGCCACGCCAAATTGTCCCGGGCCGAACCGACTGCACCGAAATGTCCTGCTCCGTGCCCCGTGTCTCTCTCCTGTTACCTCCCACCCCCGCTCATGCCCCGTTTTCTGTCTCCTGTACCCCCCACCTCCCTCCCCGCTCATGCCCCGTGTCTGTCTCCTGAATCCCCCCAACCCCCGCTCATGCCAGGTGTCTGTCTCCTGTTCTCCCCACCCCCCCGCTCATGCCCCGTGTCTCTCTCCTGTTGCCCCCCAGCCCCTGGTCATGCCCCGTGTCTGTCTCCTGTACCCCCCCAACCCCCGCTCATGTCCCGTGTCTTCCTCCTGTTCCCTCCCACCCCCTGCTCATGCCCCGTGTCTTCCTCTTGTCATCCCCTCCTATGAGGCCCCTTGTTGACCTCTTGTTCCCCCCACACCCCGCTCATGCCCCGTGTCTCCCTTCTTTCCCCCCCAACCCCCGCTCATGCCCTGTGTCTTCCCCCCCCACTCCACGCTCATGCCCCGTGTCTCCCTTCTTTCCCCCCCACCCCCGCTCATGCCCCGTGTCTGCTCTGTTGGAACAGGGCAGACACGGGGAATGAGCGGGGGTGGGGGCCCCACCTTGCCCTACCCCGCCTCATGCCCCGTGTCTCTCCTGTTCACCCCCGCCCTGCTCATGCTCCGTATCTGTCTCCCTCCTTTTCCCCCCCGCTCATGGCACGTGTTTCCCCTGTTCACCCCCGCTCATGCCCCTTGTCTGCTCTGTTGGAACAGGGCAGACACGGGGCATGAGCGGGGGTGGGGGCCCCACCTTGCCCTACCCCCGCTCATGCCCCGTGTCTCTCCTGTTCACCCCCACCCCCGCTCATGCTCCGTGTCTGTCTCCCTCCTTTTCCCCCCGCTCATGGCTCGTGTCTCCCCTGTTCACCCCCACCCCCCCCCTCATGCCCCGTGTCTCCCTTCTTTCCCGCTCATGCCCTGTGTCTCCCTTCTTTCCACCCCCTGCTCATGCCCCGTGTCTCCCTCATGTTACCCCCCACTCATGCCCCGTGTCTCTCTCCTGGTCTTCCCGACCCCCTGCCAATGCCCTGTTGTGTTCTCTTTATACACCCTGCCTTCCCTTTCCCTGGTGTCCATCTTGGTAAAAGATTTTCCTTCCTACACCGGGACGCCTGCCTGCGGTGTCCTGGTTTGGGAAGAAAAATCTTTTTTTTACCACCCCGGGTTCCCACTTTGAGAACCTAGGATGCTAGTGGTCTTCCTCCATTGAAAAGGACATTATGGTTATGTTGCACTAATAAAAAACTATGAAATTCAGTAAAAAAGAATGTGTTAAAGTGACTTTATGGTTAAGTTGCGCTAATAAAAACCTATGTATATATATGAAAAGGAAACCTGTACCAAGCACAGGATGCTTTAGGGATTTAGTGATTCAGTCATACAACTCTCACATAGATATATGACAGATATAAAGCACTTTGGCCATGCTTATCCCTCCAGAATTCTCTTTAATATGCAAAACAGCCAAAACCTCATTGGTTTTATTGGTGTCACTTCACATTATCTTTGCAATTGTTTCTACTCAATATATACCTACACTGTGTTAGGCAATCAGTTTTATATTCAAATACACAACATGCCTTTTTTTAAAACCGTTGCAAAAATTAGGGTTTTTCCTTCAGAAAAGTAAAGGTGCAGGGGTGTAGTTTGGAAAACGCAGAAAGAGTTTGTTAAAGGGACGGAATCTGGTGAAGGTTCAGAGTCTGGCAGAGGTGGAGTAAAGTTGGTTGGGGGCGCACACACTTATTTGGGCCTAGGGAAGCAGAAAGCCTAAATACACCACTGCATGGAAGACATTCACGAGGTGCTGTGGAAGTTCGAGGGGGTGTTTGTGGGCATAGGAAAACTGGTGGGTGAGCCAGTGAAATTGCATATTGATTAATCCATCCGCCCATTGGCCCTTAAGCTCAGGAGCTTGCCATTTCATCTTAGGGACCAGGTGGACAAGGAGATGGAATGCCTTGTGGAGATGGACATAATTGACACTGTATAGGGGCCGACACCGTGTCACTGATAGTGGTGGCACAGAAGCCAAAACAACCAGAGTTGGTTTGGATCTGTGTAGATATCCGCCTGTCCAACAAGGCAATCATCGGGAAAGGCCCACACTGGATGACATCATTGCAGAACTGGACCTGAGAGCGGGATATCAGCAGGTGGTCCTGCACCCCAATCTCAGTACATCACAACATTCAGAACTCACAAGGGCTTATACAGATATTAGCGACTCAGTTTTGGCATATCATCGGCCGCAGAGGTTTTCCAGAACATTATACATGGAGTGCTGGCTGACCTGGCTGGGGTCATTAATATCCGAGATGACATTTTGGTTTTCGCTGGGTCTGAGAGTGAACACATGGAGAGGCTAGAAAAGACACTTGAGAGGATCAGTTCGCTGGGACTCACCCTCCACAAGGAGAAATGTGAATTCTTCAAGGAAAAGATTGAGTTTTTCGGGTTTGTGTTTCAACAGGGAGGCGTATCGCCGAATCCCAGAAAGGTACATCAAAGAGGCAAAACCCAAGCATTCAGTCACAGAGGTGAGACGCTTCCTCGGTATGGTGACATACTGTGGGCGACATTGTCTGAGCCACTATGAAATCTGACAAAGAAAAAGAGCGTATGGCAGTGGAGCCCATTGGAACAGAGTGTGTTTGAGGAAATCAAGACAGCCCTAATGGTCGACAGCACATGGCGTTTTTCAACTGAGCCGTAGCGTCGGAGATCGTGGTGGATGCGAGCCCTTTTGGACTTGGAGCAGTGCTGACCCAGCAGAACTTGAAGGGCGAGTGCAGCCGGTGGCGTTTACGAGCAAAGCCTTGATGGATACCGAGCAGCGGTATTCCCAGATTGAACATGAGGCGCTGGAGGTGCACGCATTTCAGGCTGTATGTGTTGGGGAGACCGGTGACGGTTGTGACCGGCCATAAGCCGTTGCTACCAATCATTGATGGATCGTCATGGAGGCCACCGGCTCGTATTGAGCATTGGATGCTGGCCTTGTTGGAGTACAATATCTGTTTGGTGTAACGGCCAGGGGCAAACAATGCTGCAGATTACCTGTCCAGACATCCAGGGAAGTCTGAAGTGGAGTCTGGGAATGTAGAGATGGATGTCAAGGAATTTGTCAGGTTCGTGGACACTCCATGTCCGTGCAAGAGCTGGTGGATAGCTCTGCCGGAGACTAATGTTTCTGCCTGCTCCGTGAGGCCCTCACAAAAGGCGATTGGAAGTGGGCTCTGATGGGGTTGGATAAACGCACACAGGAAGCAAAGGCATCGCTGGAGCAGCTGTGGAAAGTGAGGAATGAACTGTTATTTGTGAAACCGGGGCTGCTGTTGAGAGGTCAGAGGATGGTTGTGCCGTCTGCGCTGGTCACCAAAGTGATAACACTGGCTCATCAAGGGCATCGGGGTTTGGCCAAGACCAAGTCACCCTTAAGGATGTTGGTGTGGTTCCCTAACTTGGAACTGATGGTGGATGAGTTTGTGAAGAATTGTGTGTGGTGTCAGGCTGCAGCCCCCATGCGGAGAGAACCGCAGATCGAGTTGGTGCCTTGGCAAATGGTGCAGTTGGGTTTTGGATCGATAGGGAGAGACGTGCACTTCGCAGTGGCAATTGATGAATTGAGCAGATAAACCCACAGGTGGCTTAATTTGAGACTATTGTACTGGTGGTGGAGAAGGTCTTTGCATCGCATGGATTCCCGGAAGAAGTGTGCACCGATATTGGCCCGCCGTTTCACAGAGAGTGTTTTGCAAGTTTCTTGAAGGAGTGCGAAGTAAAGCACAAGAAGATTTGTCTGTTGTGGCCCAAAGAGAATAGGGAGGCTGAGCGTTTCATGCAGACCTTGAACAAGGTGTTCAGGATCGCTCAGGGGCAAGGGCAATCCCTGCGTTGAGTGCTCTATCAGTTCCTGAGGGAATACAGGACCACTTTGCACTGTTTCACAGGAGTTGCCCCTGCAGAAGCCCTTTTCAGAAGGTCCCTGCTTGGGTTTTTACTGGGCGGTGAGGACAGAGTACCGAGAGGGATTGATGAAGAGCAGGTGGCCGAAGAACGAAGGATGCACAATGAAAGAGAATATCACGAGGAAACTGCGACCACCAGACATATCCCTGGGCGAAGAGGTGCTGGTCAGGAACTAGCACCTGGAAGGCAAGATCTCGCTGGCCTATGAGGCAAAGCCGTTGAACGTTGTTGGAGTAAAAGGGTCAATGGTGACTGCATCCGATGGAAGGACGACGGTGACCCAGAACTCTAGCTTTTTCAAGAAGCCAAGTGGCAGGAATACAGTGGAGCTAAGCCCCATGCAGAGTCAGGCCGATCAAAGTACTGATGAAGCGTGGGGCCCGCCGTAACCAACAGATCCTGGCCATGGGGTATAAGAAGAGTCCCGAGGAAGCACAGGTAGGAGGTACCCCCAACGAAAATCCAGGTACCGTCCGTCCCGTCAGAAGCACTATGTGGTGGACGAGTAACATGCTGCCAGTGCTGTATTAAGAGAAGCCAGAGACTGGTGTGGTGTGTTTCTGAGTTCAACTGCATTGCTGTTATGTGTTGTAAAGTGTTGACAGTTTTAGTGTGCATGTTATGTTGTTATGAAAAAGGAGGATTATAGTGAGGTAGTCACGTTACGCCTGTGACAGAGTGAGGAACTCAGTGACGGGGAATAAAAGGGGCATCCCTGCACATGCACGTCAGAGCGCAGGCAGAGCCCAGACGGAATACCCGTGTCAGTGTCTGTCTGTGGGGAGGGCCGGGGGCTACTGTTACATGAGGCTGTGCGGCTTCATTACAATGAGGGCTGGTAAGCTTTGTGTCTGTATTGACTCAGGGCAATTTCACATTGGGAGCATGCCCCGCTGTTGCAGCCACCCTCGTGTCTCTCTGTCACTGTGATGATGAAACTACAATGGATAAGTTCTTTAAAGGGACCGGGTCCGTTAGGGGTGACAAGGAATAGGTCCCAGCCTTGCAATCAGGGAATTGTGGCGTGGACCAAGGGATCCACAAGAGCTAACCAGATCTTCTCCATTGCCAGAGCATTTGGCCCTGTTGCATTCAATAATGATCGTTTTGTGTTTATATACATAAGGAATGTAAGTGTGTTCATTTGCAGGGAAACATCACCCCACAAATGGTCTGATTTGCAAATTGGTACAACAATGCCATTGCAATTCACAGTCCTTGCATTCGTATTCCATTAGGATCACTGTAAGATGTATTGCTCAGATTTGCGACAATGTGTACTACGGAGTTAAATAATATGAACAACTGTTGCTTACAGTGGGGTCAACCCACAAGACTTTGGCAGTTAGCTGACTACAGAAAATAAGTTACTTACCATTCTGTATTTGACAGCCAGAATATAAAACAGAAAAATCCCTTTTAAAATATGTTGGACCTTTCATGCAGTCCCCCCTGCTTGGTTGTTCAATCATGGGTCCACCCTGGTTCAGGGCGTCAAGTTGCAGGTGTATATAAGAGCCAAACACACTTGTGCAAGTCAACTTCAAGTGTGAGCCGCAAGTGAGGAATGCTGTAAAGGTTTGCCAGTCAGAGGGATGCAACAGAAATCCATTGTAGAATGGAGAAGACAGCTACCACCATGCACTGCTCATGACACCACATATGCCAACACAAATGGCAAATACATACATACCCACAGGTCATACAGGACATCGGTCACAAAGTGAGCTAAAGAAAAACAGTGGTAACAGTTGATTAGTGTGACTTTTAATGTGAGTTGAGAACCAGCACAATACAAAGGCCAAAGCAACTGCAAAGGTCATTTGCAAGGCCTGATTTCCCATGTTATTGAGCAAAACAAGAACAGTCATGTGCAGTTGCCGCGTTATTAGTCCTCTAGAAACCACAGCTGGTGAATGTGTTGGTTCTGTGGCTTTGCACTGCAATCATAATGACCCTTTTTATCAAGGTTTTTTTCACAAATGTGGACTTATTTTCAAGCTAAACCTAATCATAATGTTCCTTTAACGAAGGTCTTTTCACTGGATATATCTTGCTGTGGTCCTATCCCACCTGGACTGAGGAAATGCCCTGATTACCAGCCTACCCATTATCACCCTAGCACCTATTAGAAGCATTCGCCACACCACTGCCCACCTCATCAAAAGTCTTCTCAGATATGACCACATTATGCCCACACCCATCAAACCTCACTGGCATTACCTACATGTAAGCATGACCTTCAAAACCAGCTGCATCGTTTACAAACCTATCACCATGCACCCTCCTTCTCAGGTAGCAAAGTCAGCAACTTCAGGACATTGCCAAACTAGAGCAGAAGAAAAGTAAAATGAAATCTGGGAACAAGCATTCTCAGTCTGCAGCGCCAGACTGTGCAATCTCATATCCATCAGAAGTGCCCTACCCTCAAGAGAATCACAAAATTAAATAAAGACCCTTCTCTTCAAAGAAGCCCTTATTCATACCCCATAAGAACTCCCTCCAACCCAGCCAGGCCAATACCTCTCCTGATCACCAATGTACAGCCCATCCGCTGTCCAACCCACCATTCTCTCATTTCAGCGCTGTTGCATGTCCCCACCAACTGTAAATGTTAACTATTCCTTTCTTCTCTTAATGGTATGCTGGTAATAAATGCCATGTTGTCAGGACTGTTCCATCTATAGCCCTCTAATGCACACCTCAAATGCCTAGTAATGTATAGGACCATGTTGCTTCCCAAAGCTAGGCACTCCATAGATACCCACCATAAAATGAAAAATATGAATATTAAGCTATGCTAATACATGGCTTCTCAATGGATCGCATCTTTTCTTGGACCCAAGAGTGCCAGAGTCGCTGTGCAAAACGCCAGTTCAACGCCCACACTCATCACCAGTGGGGTTCCACAGGGATCCTGTATCTCTCTGTTGTTGTTTAACTTTGTATAATGCGCTTCTCGCTCTTCTTGATGACCTGGGTGTGCAGTATACCAACCATGCAGTTGACACTCGGGCCATCTGGGTGTGCAGTATAGCAACCATGCAGTTGACACTCGGGCCATCTGGGTGTGCAGTATAGCAACCATGCAGATGACACTCAGGCCATCTTAGAATTAACTGGCTGTCACAGTGCAGACTCTGATGCCATTAATTCTATCTACGACTCCATCCAAGATTTGATGATTACTAATTCTCTGGCTCTTAACCCCGAAAAAACAAAACTTCTGTTTCTAGCATTAGGACAAAAGCTTAAAAATATGCCTCTTAACTATGATAGTTTTTTTTATAGCAGGATGCAAAATTAAAGTTTCCAAAATGTGAAAACACTGGGTATAGTGCTAGACGCAGAGTTGTCCATGAAACCTCATGTTGCCTCTGTTCAGGGCTCCTGTGGCTACGTGCCCAAATTATTGAATCACATTTGCCCATACATTTCTCTGGAAAAAAGATCCCTGCTAGCCACGGTCTTGATTATTGCAGTAGCCTGCTTGCAGGGACATCAAAGGCCAACCTTCAAGCCTGGCAAGTTGCCCAAAATGGGGCAGTCAGAGCCGTCCATGATCTCACCAGGAGGGAACATGTAACGAATGCCAGACTAGATCTTCACTGGCTTCCAATTAAACAAGAAGTTATTCACAAGTTGCTATCTCTTACCTACAAGTGCTGTAAAAGTGAGACCCTGCAATATTTGGCCAATTGCCTCACCGCCTTTCCACATGGTAGCTACCTACGCTCCTATGACCCCTCAAAACGTATTCAACCAAGGTATATTCTTAAATCCTTTGGCGTTCATGCTTGATCGCTCTGGAACAAATTTGCGCGTGAATTCAGGCAGCCAACTCTGTCCATGATTTCAAGAAAAGTGTTAAAACTCATCTGTTGAACCTTGATCCAGACTAGGCTGTACAGGTTACAGATTAGATTAGACAAGTTTTCCTTGCCTCCTCTGAATATATGCAATTATTGTTCTGTTTGTCTTGTTTTGCTTTTTGTGCGCTTTGAGGCCTATGGATGAGTAGCGAGTCATAAAAATTAAAAATAAATAAATGAGAAATATACAGCGATAGCCCACTAACTCTATTTTTACCTTACTGTACCCCGCAATGGGGCCCTTGTGTTTTCGGGTCCTAGACATCCACTAAGGTATTTTTGGTGACTGGACAATGTGCCTAGGAATGGACTGGTGGCAGCTGAAGCTTTTCTTGTATATTTAAGTAACTTTTTACCAAGCCATTCAGTGCTTACTGCCTATGGCTCCTGACTGTGGCTAGCGTCCGTCATGGCCATGCCACTAGGTCTTTTGTCTATTCCTTTGACGATTTTGTGCTCTGGCCTTCTCCCTGGTCGTTGTGGCCCGGACCTCCTTAATTGGGCATGCAGTTGCCCACAAAAGCTGCTTCTTTTGTGAGCTACTGCAGGTCACATGTGTGGGTACCCAGGAAGTGTGTTGGGACTGTCTGATCCCAATCCATTCTACTGGTGCCATGATGTCTGGTGTGCACGAGGGCATGAGAGCTACAGTGGTACCTGGACCACTGCTGGTGTGCATGATTGGGATAAATCTTCTCATTGGCCAGCCAGGTACGAGCACTCGCCAGACTTGTGGATATGAGGAGGGGTCTGGAATGCAGACCAGCAGATGAGCAACAGGTCTGAATTGCCCTGTGAATGAAGCCAACTATCCGGAAGAACAAAAGGACTATCCAGGGATGCAGAAAAGAAGGTTGGTAACCTGAGCCCGCTGTTGTCCTGGTAGAGCCCTGCTTTGTGCTCGATCTCAGAAGACCTGTGAAGGTGCTTCGAATCTTTGGAATTATGGGAATAATCATTCTGGACACCTCCTGGTTGCCCTGCAAATGAGCTTGTTCGGAAGTGTTCCTGGGCTGTCCAATGGACTGTCCAGCTCGAAACTTGACGCCTGTGCAGGAGCGTCAGTGCATTGAGTTTTGCCTTGAAACGTTGGGCAATCCTAGCTTGCGCTGCAAAGCACCTTTTCACTGAATTTCATTGTCTCTGCTGCTTTGGACCACGAGAGAGAAGGGTGCGTCACATCGCGAGAGTTGGATGCTCCTGCATCAATGTGCGACAGTGGCGGTCGCTGTGGGCGGTGTTCCCGTGTTTCTTTCTTGTGCCCTGAGACCTGCTGCATTTATGCTTTTCTTGTTCTTCAACCAAGATGAGAGCTACAGCTCCTGTTGTAAATCACCCGCATCTGCACCCGCAGCACCTGTGCACTTCGAAGCAAAACTGAGGGCGGAAAATCGAACCTCTGGCCCCTTGTTCATACATTGCATTGTAGGCACGGAGGATCCCTTGTGGTGCTCTTTGGCTTGGGTAGCTCCTGCTTCCTAAACACTCTCTGAAAATTGGGAATAGCTTTGTTCATCACAGAAGATCCTCCCCTGACTCTTGGAACCTATTTTCACTCTTCAGAATCCTGTCCCTAACTTTGCCAGCTCCTTAGAG
This sequence comes from Ambystoma mexicanum, assembly GCF_040938575.1. Classification (NCBI taxonomy): domain Eukaryota; kingdom Metazoa; phylum Chordata; class Amphibia; order Caudata; family Ambystomatidae; genus Ambystoma; species Ambystoma mexicanum. The sequence goes on from NC_090932.1 coordinate 127,609,358, forward strand.
AAAGTACTCTGTGGCTTTATATACAACCAAGTTCTTTTACGCATGCTTCGAACATTCAGCACAAGGCTCCATTCATTGTAGGGCTGGATTTATAAAGTTACGGTTGTCCATCTCTGAGGATTTTCTATGCTATAAAGATTGCCTGCCCTTTTCCCTTACAGGTATTGGCAGAGTTGAGGCCTTTACAAAGTGTGTTGTTTGAGTGGTGTTTTTTACTGTTACTTTTCATTATTCACTTGTGTTTATTCTTGGGCCTAATAAATTGTATATTTGTGTATACTACTGTCTAAGGGTGTTTCTTGGTGTTTCACTGTGTGTGATCATCAAATACCTCTAATCACCCTCACTCCTCCTGAGACTTAGCCTTCACTGCTCTCCAAGCTACCCTGAATTGCTCTGGCATTCTTCCCAGAAGTGTACCCTGATTAACTAACAAGTGTGGCCTCCTAAACTTCTGCTCACAAGAGCAGAGTTTAGAAATCCATTCTAACACATACTAAGCTGGGGCCCAAAGCGAGAGCATAGCTGTCCAAATATCTTTTTTAATAATGCTTTCCTTTCTTTCTAGGTCCCAGTGACAGTGCTCAGCATCTACCTCGGTTCCACACAGTGCACTGTCTGAAAGCAAGGATGGCAAATGAAGTGAGAATGCCAGCTCCTCTGTGTCTGATTGAGAACACCTCAGCAGGAGAACTGAGGATCCAGCAAGACGCCTTACAGATCCTGTGTGAGGTCACCCAGCCCGTAGTGGTTGTGGCCATTGTGGGGCTTTACCGCACAGGCAAATCCTACCTCATGAATAAACTGGCCGGGAAGAATAAAGGTGAGTCTTCAGGTCAGACATATTATACATGATATTAATATTGGTATTTCATTTAATATATCTGTTTCCATTCTGGTGTCACAAAGCACCTATGTACTCCTTTGGGGAGTGCTAATGTATTTTAATGTAAAATGTGCTATTGCAGTCATCCATTATCTGTTTGCAGTCATCTAAGGTGGACAAGCAGTCAGATAATACCAGCGTATGAAAAGGTTACCCTTGCGATTCTGACCCATCACAACCTTCAAAGCTTATAAAACGGAACCCTCATACATCCAGACACATAAACATAAACTCTGTTCTGAAATCTCCCCAAAATGGAGAGTCAGCAGCTCCTATTTAGTGAACCTTATTAGTAGTAGAAATATTTATTAAGCGCAAAACTCATCACGGGCACACAGCTAGTTTCAAGACATCGGAACAAATATAAAACTGTTGAAGTTACAATAATAAGACAGCAGTAATACACAGTAATTATATAGAAAAGAAAAAACCCACTACAAATTAGCTCCTGATACAGAAAAGACTCTCCCAGGCAAATACTACACCATCTTAGCAAATGTAAGCATCTTGCTTCAGAGACTCCCATTAGTATGAGCTCAGTTCTTTCAAATCATTTATAAGGGGCAATGTGCCCCTCTTTTAATCTAAAGTGCACATTCTTGAGGCAAAATACACTGTCTGCATCAAGGGACATGAAATTGAGGCTCTGAATCCCTGTGCAGGTTCCCTTTGATTTCTTAATAGACCCCTTCTGCCTCAGTTATAGAATCAAAACTCTAGGATTGGGACCCATTTTCCCTTTCATCCAGGATGTAAGGCTGTCCTGCTGTCAGTCTTTCTCCCTTGGTACACCCAAAGAGCAGAGCATGCTCCAGTTGCTCCGAAGCTCAAAACAAGCCCCTGTCTATTCCTTGGCTGGAATACATGGAGTACAACAGAGCTGCACAATCTTCTCATCAATATCACATGGCATGAATGCGGGGCCCCTCCCTGGCTACAAGAGGGACCCAAAAGGCAACCCCCATTAATGGATCCCACTACGGGATTTGGAGGATTTCATCCATAGCTGGGGAAACTGCAACTTTCTACGTCGTTCTAATTGCCGGCACCGGGAACTAGTTAAGTGGTTTGTGCTAAGCAAATGTGCACCTAGCGGAACCTAAATGTATGGAAAATGTCATGATTTAAAAAAAATAGGATTTTTGCGCTACAGTATTCAAGCATGCATGGAAAATATGATCTATATGTTTGAGCAATAAATAAAAGAAGTAAAGAAACAAGTTACTACGTTATACACACGCATAAAACAACCATTATGTTGTCAGACAATGTAATATCTATAATTGTCAGAGACCCCAGCAAAGCAAGTCAGATACAGGAGATTTTGAAGGGGCCACTTAATCTAAGAATAAAGCACTTTCCAGGTTGATCTTGGTTAGGGATCTGGAGCTGGCTGTAAGCAAAGAAATAAAGGAAAAAAAGAAACTGAGAACAAGCTGAAATACTGGTTAACAAGTTAGAGGAAGGGGTGCAGTGGTGTATGAGCTAGGGCCTTTATATGGCTCCTAGGATTCCCTTGGGATCAAATGCACCAGAAGACTCTTAAGAGGCAAACAGAAGATTCATATCTTGGGCATCGTGAAGAGACTTTTCTATTCAGTATTTTTTAGACCAGAGTGACCAGTAAGCGGAGCCTGGAAGACTTCAATGGACTGCACGCGTAACAGAAGTCCTCATCTTATCTCATTTGGAGTAGAGACCAACCCCTGAGTCACAACTTTTACAGGTACCTATTGGGCAGAACAACAGTGGACCCATTCAGTACTGTGGTAAGAATAGCTAAGTACAAATGAAAAGAGAGCAAGGGCGGAACACAGGGAAACTAGACCAGGGATAAAGATAAGCACTAACTAGTACTAAACTACAGTCAGAAAGGAATGAAAATACAGGGAAAACTGGGAGCTTAGTTGCATGAAACCTGGTTTACTGGAGAGGCTTCAGAGAGACCCGGGCCACAGTGAACCCTTGAAAGTCTTAGTAGAAAACTGTGATTTCAATGCACAGAGGAGTCACTTCCAAAACAGTGAATGCATGGAAGTGCCACAGGAGGACTCTGTGTGTTCAGGCTCTTGTCCGAGTCCTCAGGAGCATAACCATAATACATAAAAGTAAGGCACAACTGTTTTACACCTTGGTTTTACACTCCTGAGGATTTTTATGTTGTTTTGGAGGGTGAGTGGGAGATGGAAGGAGATGCATGTTTCTGTCTCCCCTTCCTGCTCCATCTGCAAGACCACTTTGTTTTATGTCAGCTAAAATCTTCGTGCTGGTGTAAAACAAATGGATTTCTATGGACTCTGTCTGTTTTTAGCACCTGCTAAAAGCAGGCAGATTAGTGAGGATTCCATTGTAAATGCTGTTGTAGCAAATTGAAGTGCAAAAGATAAGGCGTACAGGGGATCTTTCCTGCTTTCACGCTTTGCTTTTGCACTCGATTGTACTGAAGTCAAAAAATTGCTTGCAGGGAACTCAATAGCACGTAGGTTCTGACATTGGTGGTCTACTGCATTCTATTTGCACTAGTGTTAAAATTAGAACCAAAGAGTCACAGGAAGGAAACGTGAGTTCAGCAACTGGAGAAACAAGCGAGCTCAAGACACAGACCTTTCTTGGAGGAAACAGTGAGTTACGATGCAAGTAGTATCTATACTAGAGTAAACCATGAGTTCAAAGCTCTTCAGAGGTACTGCCAATAGAACATAACAAGCCTTCAGGATTCAGGAAGCACTGCATCACTATAGAGCTGGAGGCTAGAGTACCAGGGCAGAAAGTGTCAAGAATCGTCAGTTGACCAACACATGCAGCAGGTGTAGGTAAGCTTATAAAGGCGCTTCCAGATCCAGCCAACACAGGACAAGAAATCTGCTGTTCCCAATTGCAGGCTATAGGTTAAGTTCCCACCTCCCAATCTTGGCCTCATGGATATCGGTCAGGTTACAGAATGTAAAAGCCATATGGATCCAAATCCTGGAACAGTACATGGAATAGATCCATAACAAACACCTATAAGGCAAGCGGCACAGGTACGTGCAAGTCCAAAAAGACCCAAATAGGTTTTGGTTAAGATGACAAAAACACTTGGAAGCTCTGAGACATTGAAACACATATACATCATTTGATCTTCATTGAGGTCAACACTCCAAATCATCATTTGACGTGACCCTTGTGAACTTTCAACACTGGTCATTAATTTTGGCAGCCCCAGCTTCTTCATATCAACATCCGAACCCACAATGCATAGACTTCCATCGGTACTAAAATGTAGATTTTCTCTGAGCAAAACCTCAAAACTGTGTGACGTACAACCGTCTTTATAACAAATATCAAAATCTTATGGTGCACAGAACTCTATATAAAATTGGAGTTGAATTCACAATTTTTGTGCACCATCTTCTCCAGAGTCGCAAATAAAATTTGATAGATGCTTATCTAACCAATCTCAGGTCTGCAAGCCGCCATAATGGTCTAAAACTTGCCCAACATTATTTAAGATGCTCCTCACCAAGTATAAGCTGAAACATAAGTGCAACATGATCACTAGGCAATTCTTAATTTAAGGGATTGACTCTGCCCCTAAAGAGAAATTAGTGCTCCAGATAAGTTTTTGAAGTGAGATAATTTTACTCCCTATATTTTTAGACTGGGAGGAAAATGATTTTTTAGGAAGTAAAAAAGTAAGTTCCACTTCCAAAGGCAGTATTTAATAAGTGTGTAAAAAATGTTTAACTGTAAAGCAGATATGTTTTGTTATGAATATTTCTTTGCACCTAGTTATTCATGCACATTAAAAGATACGTGTCTACCTCTTCGAATTAGGTAGCGTTTCTTCCTGTGGCACTACGTGTACTATTGGTCCAAAAATATCAATGGAGCTGTATGGATGAAAGCAGGGAGATTAGCTTCTATGTGCACAAGTAGAGGAGCAAACCAAAGTCTTTATCAATCGCAGGATCGCTGATACCACAGAGCCCTACTTACCCAGGCCCCCGGCACCACAGTGAAGGACCGGTCACCCATTACAACCAGTTGATTATCATTCCTTAATCAAGGACCTCCATTCGCTCATCACGCCTTGATAAAGACTTCGGTCGAAACACGTGTTGGCTTTTTTACACGTGACTTGCACTATATGTGCCTGGCAAATTACGAGCCCCTGTGTGCACTACAATAATTAAAGAAATAACACATTTGGAACAAATTTCAAGGGTCTCAGTTTCTGACTTTCCTTAACTAATCCACAACTAATGATGCGAAAGAAGTCCAGCGCCATTAAAAAAAAGGCTTGCTCCTCTACTTGTGTCCTTTTTTCGCTTTGGGAATTGTGCAGCTTGTCCCAAACAAACCTTGTTCCCGGCTGCAGGACACAACCAATGTTGAACTAGACCATAATTACAGCGCAGGGGTCTCACTTTCCGCCAAGCTCTCCAACCCCCCCACCCCCTATATCTTCGATATTTTTTGTTGGGAGCATTTTGACTCCCTATTTTTATTTTAGGGAGTAAAAGTGGCTGATACACCCCTTATCTGTAGGGCTGCATCTCCTCATCAATACTCAGTCCAGCTTGATTTTAACTGCGAAGAATACAAATCCAATGGCTATTCCCCTGTCTTGCTGTGTTCCTGATTGCCATCCCTTATGTCAGGAATCGCTTTATGACAATGTACAGCCCTCTATGGAGCCCTTATGGCATTCCCAGAAGTGTGTGGCTGCCGAGTAATTACTGTCCTTATTTATAATGGCTGGAATAGGCTCCTTAATGTGTTACTTTAATTGTTTAACACTAGGACCAATGTTCTGTTTTCTGCAAGGTCAAACATGAATATATTTAGTCTGAAGACAAGCATGTCTTCAAAATAATTTGCCATTGCTCTACATATTCTTTGTTTTGCTAGGCTTTTCGTTAGGATCTACCATCCAGTCTCACACAAAGGGGATCTGGATGTGGTGCGTGCCGCACCCTTGGAAACCGAACCACACCCTTGTGCTGCTGGACACCGAGGGACTGGGTGATGTGGAGAAGGTGAGTTGCAGAGAGAAGTGTGTGTCTTTAGGGAAATCACTGCTGTTTACCAGCGGCAAGGTTTTGCAGCTGGAAAGTGCATGTTTTTCTTTAATTTTATTGGAAGTATTTCCATTGGCCCCAGTGGAGAGCAGAGGAATGTACCTAGTGCTGTACAGAAGGAAAGACTTATGTTCCAAGGTGAGGTGGTTTGCAGGGGCATGCTGGGGCAGTTACATTTATCAGAGGTGGAATTTATAAGAGTAAATGGGTCTTCAGTGGCATGGATGGGCTATGTAGATTTTGGTATGCAAGAGGCAGGGTTTTAGTTATTTCCTGAAGGTTTATAGTGTGGGTCAAGTCTTAAGACGGATGGGTAAAAACTTTCAGGAGAAGACAGCATAGAATCAGACAGCTTGTCTACTGATGTTATCTTTGCTGGCCTTTTAGATCTCCAGTAGCATTGCACCAGAAATGTGGGTGGTGCAGGGGGCCCGGTGGGCATGTTTCATCCTCCAGGCAGGCTAGCTTGCTTGAGTGGAGGGCTCTGAAGATGATGCAGCCAATGCAGGTCCTTGAAGCTGGTGTATAATGTGGTAACTCCTGTCCTGACTGTAGATCAGACTCAGTTATCAGCTATCAGAAATCACATCTGTTAATCTGTTCGGCAACTAGGCAGAGCTGTACCCCTTCACTAGCAATGGTCCAGCTTTAAGCTGTAATGGATGAAACAGAAAGAAGATATAGGGCTCCATATATGTTCTGACTTGATGACAACAAGAAGTTATTCCTAAAGTCACAGATGGAGACCTGACAGCTGTAAAGTCAGAATTATTTTCAATTTGGCAACCTCAAAACAAACTGCACATAGCCTCGCACAACATCACATGACAACTACCGACCGAAAAATCACACCTGCGCTCTGCGAACGGTATAAACCGAACTGAAGCTGCCAACAGCACATCACAGTACTCGCGCTTTTTTCCCGCTCTGCCTTACTAACTTACCCTACCCCCTTGCTTTTCAGATCCGCCAGAGCGCGAGGGGACCACTCAGTTGGTGATAGTGTGCAACATAAATAGCCTTTAAAATAACATAGCATAACACAGAACATGTTTTTTCCATCCTAGGGAGATTCTAATAATGATAACTGGATATTTTCCCTGGCTATACTACTGAGCAGCGCCTTTGTCTACAACAGCATGGGCACCATCGACCAGCGGGCACTGGAGCAGCTGCAGTATCCTTTTGAATATGTAACTGTGAAAAATAAATATACGCATGACTCAGTGCATATTAAAGTCTCTTCTTAATCTTTGAACACTTACTTTCTTCAAGAGACCATTCTTTTGAATAAGGCACATGATAGGGTGGATGTGAATGTCTGGGTCAGCAGGGAATTGAAAGGGGGTGGAAAGGAAGTGTTTGTTGAACTTGGGAAGCAGGGGCGAATGTTACTCACTTAACTGGGGAAAAGGGGAAGAAGTATGGACAGAGGATGACTGGCAGCCTCCCCTTCTAAAAGGCACTTTGGCATCGAGGCCGGAATTGAATTGGGAGCACCCCTCTTCAAAGAGTGACATCGGTGTAGGACAGCCCCACCTAAGCAAAGGGCAGCGTGTGGAAGGTGACAGTGCGAAAGACCTGTGACGTAAAGAACGGCTCAATTAAAGGATGAAAGCATCAGAAGGTTAATCTGCTGGAGGGTCTCTAGATCACTTTCATCAAGCTTAGTCTATTAGTTATTGAGAACTCCCCCTGGCACATGTCCTGAAACACTCTTTTACATTATGAGTTCCTACTTAAAATGGACACGTAAGGCCATCATCTCTACTGCATTAACATTGCGGGTACAGCTCCATAAAAAGGAACAGATTCACAGTACAGACTGTCTCTGGGCTCATATCCAACAATTAAGACTAACGCCTCATCCTGGCAGGCCTGAAAATGTGCACTCTCCATTGGCAAATGATGATTAACTTTTGGCAAGTACAGCATTGTATGCTGTGTGCATGAGGAGAACTGAGGGGGTGAGTGACTTTTTATGCCTGTTCAGTAGGTTGCAATTCGAAATGTGTACTGTAGAATTGTATGCACCACTTACAACAATGCTTTAACACATCATAGCATGCAGAGCCATGAGAGCCCAACTAGATGCAGGCAGCACCTAATCACATTTGGGAGGCGAGCAACATAATGGGAAAGAACAGGGAGCAGAGGTTGTGGTATACAATACATGTGTAAAGAAAGGGGAGGGAAGGATGGAAAAATACTAGCCTGCAGGTCACACCTGTTATATTGCCCCACTCCCCCAACCCAGACACCGGCATCTAGATACTGTTTTCTGAGGTATATCGCTATTGGCTCAAGGCCCAAGATGTATAGCATTGGGGGCAGCTGGCAGCCTTGTCTGGTCCCCCTCTTTATATCCCAGATTGCCAACACCATCCTTCCGGTTTTTACCCTGGCGTTGGGGTTCGTATATAGGATCTGAACCCAGCGAATGAAGACCTCCCCAAATCCAAACTCCCTTAGTGCCGCCAGCAGCCACTCCCAATAAATTGAGTCGAATACTTTTATAGCGTCGAGGGAGAGTATAGCATATTCTCTTTGGGATCCCTCTTTCTGCACCAGAATGTGTTGCAGTCTGCGTAGGTTTAACTCAGTACTGCACCCTGGAATAAAACCTGTCTGATCGCTATGTATTAGGCTCCCTATTATTCTATTCAGGCGTTTAGCTAGTATCGTGGTGAGGATTTTAACATCGTAATTCAGCATCGCCAATGGGCGGTAAGAATCCCACTCTTCCGTTGGTTTCCCAGGCTTGGGTATCGGGACAATTAGCGTTTCCCTCATGGACCCCGGTAGTCCCCCATTGGTGAATTGTACAAGCGGTATTGTTGTGAAACGGCAGTACTTTCTGTCTATGGCTCTTGCCTGTAGTGCTAGTCTCTTTGTTCTTTCCGTCAAATAGTTTTGCATGGGGCTTTCTTGTTTGTTGATGCTTAGAATCACCCCCAGGTATTTGAATTCTGTGACTTGTTCAATCTTGTCTCCTTCCAAGGTCCAGCAAAAGGTCTCCTGTCGTTTTGGTTTGTATTTCCATATCATAACCTTTGTTTTTGCCTTGTTTATTTCGAGGTTGTTTTTCTTAATGTAGGCTACCAGTTCGTTGAAATTGACGCTGCAGGCCAAATGGGGTGTAATCCAACAGAATTAGGTCATCTGCATAGAGGAGTCTCGAAATCGTTGTCTTGCCTACAGTTGGAGGAAACGATCAGACTTTCAGTTCTGAGTCTTTGATGTCCCACAGATAAGAGTTGAACAGAGTAGGTGCGAGGGGGCACCCCTGTTTGACTCTTCTGGCTGTTGTAATTTGGTCTGACAGCGTGCCCCCTCTATTTAAATGGACCCTTACTGATGTGTCTTGATGAAGGGTTCTAATTGGCCCCAGTATACTTTCCGGGTAATTCTGTGCTGTTAGTTTCTCGCACAGTATTTTCCGGTTGACCTGGTCGAAAGCCTGGACCAGGTCAACAAATGCAAAGTAAATTTTAGGACTGCCTTCATGTATCTTGCCCTTTAGAGTAATCACTAAGTGGAGGTTTGGCAATGTTCCTGCATCTTTAATGAATCCAGATTGTAGAGGATCTTCGAGCCCGGTGGTTCTTGACCAGTTTTGAGAGTTGTCAAGTAAAAGCGACCCAAAGACTTTCCTGATGACGTCTAATAGTGCTATCGGGCGGTAGTTTTTGGCTTGGTCTCTTGGGCCGCTTTTGTAAATAGGCACGATTGTTGCTGTTGTCCATGAAGTGGGTATTGCTCTTGCATCCATGCCCATTCTAGAGGATGTTCTTTGAGTTCCGCGTTTGTTATGCCATCAGGGCCGTGGGCCCTAGAGGTATTGAAGCGTGATATTTTCTTTTTGATGTGTACCAAATCCCAATTTGGAGTCCATGGGTTGTTTGAGTTAATCTGGTTAACAAAGATCTCGTCTCTGGGTTTCTGAAATAGAGAAGTAAAGTGATCAGTCCATACTCTTTCTCCCACGTTGTTATTTAAGGGATTGTTCTGATTTCAGCGATATAGTTATATTTATTGTACTGAGCAGATCCCTACCCAACAAGTTCACAGGGGAACTCTCTGAATATAACAAGGGGGCTCGTACTGCCTCCCCTCCCCTGCTTTTATATTCAGCTCCTCAATGTATGGAACTGTATAAATAGCCCCAGAGAATCCCTGCATGTAAAGAGTTTTACCTGATAATGGAAGGTTCCCCTCCATGATGCATGATTTGGTTGCACCTGAATCTACCATAAATACAAATTGCCTGTTTCCTATTTCCTCCTCCACCAAGGGCTCCTCTTCAGGGTGTGCGGGTATCAATCGGATTGGACATGCAAGTGCTTTCTGTGGGCTGTCCTAATCAGAATATGTATTTGTCCTTGGGAATGAAAAATGCCGCCCCGTCATTGTAACTCCTTCGAATGGGGCGCCCGTTCCCCCTGCCATTCTGATAAACTGTGTTCCATCAACCTGCTGTAGTTGTTGCCCATGTTGTCCTTGCCTGACCCCCTCGCCCAAATTGCTGTTGTCTCCTTCCTTGGGGCACTTGGAATCCCTGCCCTGGAGGTGATGGCCCATAATTAAATCTCATCATAACCCTGTTCCTGCACTCCCTTGTGAAATGCCCCTGTTTCCCGCAATACCAGCACTGTGATGTTCCCAATACTCCTGTCCGGGGCCCTATCCTTCCAAAGCCTCTTGCTCGTCAAAATCCTTCTTTTCCCCTTGGTGCTCCTTCATACTGCCTCTGTGGGTTGGGGTACTGTCCCCCTACCCCCCATAGTGCTGCAGTTGTGGCATTCCCAATTTGTTGAGTATCTCCTATCCTTTCCCCCTGAGCCTGTGCCGTCACTGGTGCTTGGACGACAACCTTATTTAGTATCTTTCCACTAGTTTTTCCTCATCCGTTTCCTGCTTCTGCCCTGTCTCCCTGTCCCGCTCCTTGATTCTCTTACAATTGTGGACTATTATATATTGCATCTTTGCCCACCCTTTGGCTTCAATTCCCACAATTGTATCTAGTACCTTCTGGACCTCTTTTTTGGTAGTCCCCTCTTTACAATAAAATAGAAAAATGCTACTGTTTCAACTCTCCACATTTCCTGTAACTTAAGGATAAACCTAGCTGGCTCCTCATCCTCACCCATTGTGCACTGCGTTAAAGAATGTAAGTCAGGGGTATCTGGGTACATCCTTTGAAGGGCAGCCCATACCCTTGCCCTTACCTCATCAAAGGCTGCTCCATCATGTTCATTATATGCAAGACTTACCCCAGCCCTTGCCCATATGTCCCCAGCCTGGACCCCAACTATGGTGACCAGTAGATTCTCAAAATCTCCTAGTGCTAAGGCTACTCCTGCTGTTTGTTTTTCAAATTCATAGATCCATTTACTAACTCTGGCTATAAGCTGGGGGAGAGCTTTAATCAAATTATTTTTGTCCTTTTGAGGCCATGACACATACTGCGTTATCCCTACTTCTTAATGTATTAGAGGCATATGCATATCTATTTTGTTTTCTACCCCTTTAGTATTCTTTTGATCTTGAAGTACCATGATTAAATCTGGTCTATTTCTTGGTATGTCCCTCCTCACTGCCTCTTGTGGCAGGGACGTTTTTCTCTCCACTGCCTCTCTTTGATCTCCTTCTTCATTATTTCTGCCACCTTGATCTTCCCTACCATTTTCCGTTCCTTGTTCTGCTTCTTGTCCAATGACCGTCCATACCCTCTGCCCATCATCTTTTTCAACACAAACATTTCTTATTGCCCCAGGGTTGAATCTAAACAAACAATCTGTCTTCCAACCTGACCAACCTTTCCCACAATGCTCTTAACTCGTTGTCTGACTACTTGTGGACCCTCTGGGTACACCAATGCTACAGGCATATTAGAGCTTGTGGATGGGTTATATGGAGGTGCAAAAGCTCTTGAGTCCCCCCCTAGTTGCTAATCCTGATAATCCTGTTGACACTCTCTCTACCTCTGGAGGCTTATAGACTGGGTTTGTACACCCTACTGCAGCTTTAGGCGTTACGGGTATATCCCCTTACATTGGATCTCTTTTTCACAATCCTGATCTTCCATATCCACAACTAACTGACAGAGATTTAGAATCTCTTTTCTTTTTCAGGACTTGCTCCCTTCATATTTTGCTGCTACAAAGATGGACATTTTTTCTAGCATGTTTCTGTTATGGGAGCCCTGCTCTGGCCAGGAGCAGGACGTACCCCCTTCCTTTGTTTCTGCTATCAATTGTTTATTTAACCTGTCACAATACAGTGGCAGAACCCTATGCATGTATTTTATCGGAGTTTCTTCCTCCATAATGTTGCGCCCGCCCCTAATCTTTACTTCACTGCTATGCTACACACGCTTCAAAAATACAGATCAACCCACTTTTTCCCCACCCCTTTACACTTTCTCCACTTTGATTTCTCACATACACACACTGCGACTCATCCAACTTCCTTCCTTTTTTACCACAAAATACAGCAAGAGAAAATATACAAAAAATAATTGACTAAAATCCAGGTCCATTCCTTATATCGAGCCACTACTTTTGTAATACCATTTATTGCTTCTAGCGTCATAAAAGAATAATGTGTGGTACTACCTTCTCAACCTGTTATGGCTGAGGATCCCTTACCTCTGAGTCCTTATAAACTGAGGATCCCTTTCATCTCAGTCTTTTATATGCTGAGGTTCCCTTTCCACTATAAAAAGTAGAAAAACAGAAATACATGACAATTTCAATACATAACCCACCTCTTATCCACTCTACTCCTTAACACATCACCTGAAATCCTATCCAGTATTTTTTTTTATTGTAACATTAGTTTAGCAAAAAAAAGACAAACTTTTCGTTACATATTTCACTCTTCTCGTTATTCATTAAACATTATCGACATCCCTCACCCGATGTCTTATTGTTAAACAACCAAGTTAGGTAGAAGTTCTCTGGTTAAATTATTTGTCTATCAAGATAACATCCATAAAGTTAATTACTGCACCGGTTAACCAAAAGTTATTTTTTTTTATTTTTTTTTTATTTTATTAGTTCATTACAAACTTTTAAAATACAAATTTTGAATTACAGGAATTCCACAGTAAATAATTCCTCATTAAAAAAGACAAAGAAAGAGGAATAAGAAACAAAAGAAAGTAAAAGAAGACAAGCGAACTTGGAGAAAGAATGAATACGGGTGGTTCTTCCGCTTAATCTAAAAATAGAGAGATGAAAAGTCGTACTATTTCAAATGGTCCAAGAAGCTAATTTTAGGCTGAACAAAGACGGTAGATGAAATGGCACACTTCGTCCAGATTCACATGTTATTTCCCTTCGTTGTTTAGGCACTTTTCCAAATTCTCTAAAAAGAATGTTAGTGCAAAAGTTACTTGTTTGATGTCTCCTTGATGGAGCAAACTCCACACTATTTCTGCACTTCGGCATGTTGCCAAGACATTTACCTTTTTAAGAATGGCTTGCCTTAATCCGTCAAACTTTGGACATATCAGGACAAGATGTTTCAAGGTTTCTTTGTCTTTTTTACAAAACCGACATTCATCATCGGTTATTACTGATTTGATCCAGATGTTTGTTTTTTCCTTAGTGCGGTACACATTTAGGTGAAACAGCATAAAAGTTCTTCTTTTCTGATTAGAAGGGAAGAGTTCCAAATATTTAGGAAGTTTCAAGGGTTGTCGAGCTTCTAAGGGCACGTTCTTCATGCAACGATGTGCTCTTCTCAGTTCCAACGTTTCAGTCCAGTCTTGATCCCATAGTTTTTTTAAAATATTGTTTGGGTTGTTAATGAGTGTATGTAGATCTGTTGCCAGATCACTCTGAATTTTTGCGCATGATTCTTTCCACATCGTCAGTATAGACGTTGGTTGGGCCGCCCAATCAGAATTTAAAATTTGGAACTGCGGGTAGCAGTCGGCTCCCATAATTTTCCGATATAAGATTAAAGTGCTCCATTGTATTTGGGCATTTATCGAGATCAACCCAAGTTCGTACCGGAGACATGCAATCGAAGCTCCTTTTGGTAACCATAAGATCTTGGACCAAAAATTGTTTTCACACCAAGACCAGATGGTGTGTGAGCATCCAAGCATTGTTTCCACTCCAAATATTAACGAAGGAATGACTTTCACTCGATAAAAGTCCATGACCGGTTTCAGACTGAACTTCCCATATTTGTTGTTGATCACAGCTCCTTGAGCTGTTAGCATTCTGCATTTTCGTCTGATCCTTTGCATCATTGGCTCATTGTTTATGTTTGAGCTGATTGTTACTCCCAAGTACTGCACTTGGGTCGCTTGGGCTATTAGCTTGTTTCCGATGTACCATTTCGGTTCCTTTTTCCTCTTCTTTGTCCTTAGATTCTGAAAAGTTAGGATCTCCGTTTTAGATGGATTCATTGTTAGCCCATTTTTTTCCATATACAGCTCTAGGGCTATCAGCTTTCTCTGCAGACCAATTGGAGTCTGATCTAAAATGACCATATCATCTGCATAGGCCATGTGGTGCAGCGCTCTCTCATTTATCTTTGGAGGGAAGGAGCGGACTTCCGACAGGTCTTTATCTACATCTGAGATTAGGAAATTAAGCAGAGTTGCCCGTAATGGGCAGCCCTGCTTGACCCCTCTTGATGTTAATATTGGAGAAGAGAGCAAACCCGCCTGGTTCAGCCTTATGCGAATTGATGTATCTGAATGTAGATCGTGTATTGGTGTTAACAAATTTCCTGGGCAGCCGTAGTGCTCAAGTTTTCTCCATAGGATTTGACGGTCTACACTGTCAAAAGCACAGGCCAAATCAACAAATGCCACATAAACCTTCTTGTTGTTTTTAATCGCCTCCATTTTCAGGATATTAAGCATCAACACCTTTCACGAATCCCGTTTGCCGGGTGTCAAAGTTGTTGGAATCGTGTATCCATTTGGTCAGATGGTATAATTTTGACTTGCAAAGATTTTCCCGAGGACATCCAGGAGAGCGATTGGCCTAAAGTTTCCCGGCTGGCTTCTATCTCCTTTTTTTAATATTGGTACTATAATGCCTGTCTTCCATGACATTGGGACTCTTTGGAGGTGATTACAACCCCGGCGTTAAGGGTTAACGACGCCGTTAACCCTTAACGCCGGATTCCCACTTTAACGCCTGCTTTTGGCGCTAACCCGCCATGGTGCTAATTACGCCGCCGTAAATTACGGCGGCGTAATTAGCGCCTTCCCCACTCCCATTATGCCCTATGGGGCAAAAATGGGAATGGGGAAGGGAAAATGGGAAATGGGGATTTACCGCCCCACTCACCTTGGAATGGGGCGGTAAATCCGCCATCCACCATGGTGTAAACGTAGTTTACACCATGGTGGTAAAGTTGGTGCACTTAGCACCAAGGTTGTAATGACCTCCTTTGTTTTTTTGATATGTTTCGAAAGAGGTTGATGCAAAACTTTGACCAGGCCTCAGGATGTTCTTTTAAGAGCTGATTTGTGAGCCCATCAGGCCCTGGGGCTCTTGAAGTACTCAGTTTATGTATATTCTTGAGTATATCTTGTTCGGAGATTTGGAGCACCCAATCTTTCTTATCATTTGTTAGTTCATATCCAATAGCCGTTTGTTTTGGAAACATGTCTGAGAAATGTTTAATCCAACGAGCCTCTGGGACTAGACTTGAAAGGA
The DNA here is from genome assembly GCF_040938575.1 of Ambystoma mexicanum. Classification (NCBI taxonomy): domain Eukaryota; kingdom Metazoa; phylum Chordata; class Amphibia; order Caudata; family Ambystomatidae; genus Ambystoma; species Ambystoma mexicanum. Next base: position 127,624,999 of record NC_090932.1, read on the forward strand.
GCACTTTCTGAGGAGCTTCTGTTTTGTTTATGACTTCCCAGTATTTTGCTAGATTTCTGTTGTTCATAAGTTTTAACATTGCCTCGGCATCTTCTTGTAGCATGTTCTATTTGTGAAGTTTTAGCCATCTTTTATAAGCTTTTTTGATGTTGTCAAATTCCAGCCACCATTCTTGGGTTCCTTTTTTTTGCAATTGTCTTCGTGTTTTCCTCAATTCTCGCTTCTTTGCCACTATCTTTGGATCATACAAATGCTTATGGGTCAGTTTGTTCTTTAACGGGCCACGCACCGTCTCTGAGTATTGCTCAAACATTGTTAGATATTCTTTGTTTGTGTCCAAGTCTTCTTTGTTTATATTTTCCAGGATTTTAACATTTTGTTAACTTTTCTTTCGTTCCATCGGATCCTGTTTCGCCCTGGTTCGACCATAATCGGGGTTTGCCAATGATCCCTCATTGTTCTTTTGATTCCATCTATAGTCGCTATCACCAGATTGTGATCAAATAACACCACCACTCCTCCACGTTTCCGTTTTGAGGGGCACATTTTTGCAAATGTAACGAAACTTGAGGTGTAATTGATACACATTCAATCACTAGCTGTTTTACAGATTCCACAGCATTCTTACAGTATCTGCACTTGTTATTTAATGTTTTAAGTCATGCTTCACCATCAGAATCTCTTTTGTTTTGTATAGGTTTAGACGTAGTCTCAGAAACTGGTCTGGATGGTATCGGGATGGAAATTTGGTCAAGTATTTTCGAGTTGTATCGATTTCATGGATTGCTGTACCAAAGTCTAAGGCTGTTGCCAAATTAATGTGTTTCTCATTGTTTATTATCCAGTTCCAACAGTTAATTTGTTTCTTTGAAATTTGCAGAGTTTGCAGTACTAATTCTAATGACACATCTGCCTCCTTTAATATTTTCATCTCCCATTTTACTAATAATTCTGAAGGTGGTTGGTTAGACTTCAAACTTAAGATCTCGTATGGTCTTGAAGTAGGAACTAGGTGCATTTTTTGCAGTTCTGCGATGGCTTTCCACAAAACGGTGCCATATAATGAGTCAGTGCATAGTTCATATCGAATAGCTCTTATTGACACGTTTTGCAGGAGTTTGAGCACCTTTGGCCAAAACTGACCTTCAGGTTGGCCCCAAATTTTTGCATTAATGTTCCAGCCTGCTTCACATCCAAATGTTATTGCTGGTACAACTTTTTGTAGATAAAAATAATACCAGTGTTAATGTAAATTTAGCATACGCAGTATGCAGTTTTGCCCCTTGTAAGGCAAACATACGAATCTGTGAGGTCAGGTCTTGTATCCAACTCCATTCTCTAATCGAGGTGTTGAATAGCACTCCCAGATAGCGTATTCTGTTTAAGTCTATTGGTTCTCCACCTACAGACCAGGTAAAATTCTTATCACATTGTTGATTTTTTTGGTCCAAATGTTATCCTTGGTTTTTTTACATTTATTTTTTGGTCATTTGTCTCCAGATAACCTTGTAGTGCTGTAAGCAGTCTTTGTAGCCCTATTTGAGTTGAGTCTATGAGCACTATGTTGTCAGCATAGATGACCCAGCTGAGTTGCTGGCCATTTATTTTTGGAAGGGAAGTCCTCGGTTGTTTTAGAGCTTTTGGTAAGTCAGCAATGAAACATTTAAACAGAACTGCTGCTAATGGGCATCCTTGTTTTTTTAGTATGCATTTCATCTGTTAGGTCGCCTTGCGCTTTGAGATGCACTCGGATTGAGGTGTTTGTGTATAATGCCATTAGAGGTTGCAATAACTCATTTGGACATGACCATGATTGAGGTTCGTCCAACAAATACTGCCGGTTAATGCTGTCAAAGGCCTGCTTCAGGACAATGAAGGCGAGGAATAATTTTTTCTCGCCTTTCTGTGCATCCAGTTTTGCCATGTTGAGTAGGATCAAATTTAACTCTGCTCCTACACCTTTTGTGAATCCTGTTTGTCACTCATCCACCATTGATGCATTCTCTGCTGCCCACGTAGATAATTTATCTTGAAGAAATGTTGCAAATACCTTTCCAATAGTATCAAGAAGGGCAAATTGGCCAATAATGTGTTGAATCGTCACAATTGCCCTTCTCGAATACCAGTACAATTACTGCCCTCTTCCAGGAATCGGGCTGTGCGTGTATTACTGCAATTTTTTCAAATAGGGCTTTGATGAAGGTCGCCCACAGAGGATGGTTCAGTTTAAGCATCACGTTGGATATGCCATCAGGGCCCGCAGCTCTTGAGTTTTTTAATTCTTGGATTGCCTTTTCAGTGTCTTTGTAGGATTCGACAACATTCCATCGTGTCTCGTTTAGATTTTGAGTCGTCGTACCGATGCATTTACTTCGTTTGACATGAGGTACATTTGTTTTGATAATCCTGTGTTTATTATTTCCCAAATGTGTCTAGTATCGTTTTTCACAATTAGCCGCAGAATGTTTTCTGCTTTTTCTTGGTCACTAATTATTGCAAATGTTATCATCCAGTTACAATAGCGTTGGCGCTGTTTTTTCATTTCATCGGCACGATTTTCAACTTGGGATTTTTTCAAGAGCTTCAGATCTTTTTGGAGCGTTTGCTTTGCTTACCAATACCCTGTGAGGATTTTTATTAACAACCGTGTCCCTTTTACCTCTGCTTTGTCTCACTTTGAATTGCATCAACAGAGGGGCATAGTTAACCTGAGTGGCAAAGTCATCAAGTGATAAATATTTAGATGTTAGTACTGCTATCTGATTGGAATTTATTCGTTGTCTATTTGCACTACTATTAATGGCCAGCGTTCCATTGTATCTCACTGGAACTGCACTAGGCAGCCACTGCCAGGTTAGTACCAGTGCATTGTGGTCACTCTTTGTCGTCTTTATTGTTGATAAGTTGGTGATTCTGCTTACTAGGTTTCTTGATGCCCAAATGTAGTCCAGAGTCTTCTAGCTTTTTCCTCGATGCCATATATCAGCAGCCGGGATGTCACCTCTGGTACAGCCATTTAACATTGAGCAGTCTCTTTTTGCTAGTTCAATAGGCCACCGTTGACCTCTGTCTGATTTTTGGACAGGGCCGTCCCTGTCTTTAGTAACCAATTTTTCCTTTTTTCCATTGAATCAGGAGTAGTTTAAATCCCTGCATACTAAGAAGGCTGGGTCATCGAAGGTTAGTAGGCATTCATCAATTAAAGATGTCACTGATGAAATAAATTTGACTTGGGGAATCATTGCAGGGTTCCAATATGTGTTTATAAGCAGTAACTGCTGCAGTCTCATTGAGTTATTATGTGTATATTGTAAGGTGGTGGCTTGCACAAACAAGTTTGGATTTACTGAGCTTAGCACCTTTCAACTGCAGTTGTGTTTGATCATTGTAATCAGACCAGAAAATGTACGGCCAAATAGATTCTTTATTGCAGCATTCAGGAAAATTGAATAGCCATCTCGTATTGGAGTCTCCCGAATCAAAGTTTCTTGCAGACAAATTATGACGTTTTTATCCATTGACTGGCAACCCTCTTGAAATAAATGGGCAAAACCTCTGGTGTTCCAGGAGGTCAGCATGTAGGTTGAGTCATTATCACTGACTTTTTGCTAATGGTATTTTTTTAGTTGGCGCTGTGGTTGGAATGAACTACTTAGCTGACTCGCTTTTTGTTTCTCTTCGGGTGAGATTGCCGAATTTGATTTAAACTGTTCCCATAGTTCGTCTCGTCTTTGTTCGTTGGAGCTTTGATCAACATGGGGTTTTTGTGATTGCTCATGGGATGTCGACTTGTCGTCGTAGGGTAAAAATTCAAACCCAAAAAATACCAGGTCGTCTTTTGCATCATTAGTGTTTTTGCAATAAGCTTTGATGTGATATGTAGAATCACCCAATCAGAACGACTTTCTGACATGTATTCAACAATTGCATTATCATCTGATCGAATGGTGCGCAAAGCTGGTATACTGTGCAGCAGCTTCATCGTATTGCATCTATTTAGATTTACTTCATTCTTTTCTTTTAGAATGTTTTCTAGTTGCAGTTTCCACAAACAGCTTCTTAGGGATGCGTTGGACCTTCGACCAGATTCATTAGTATGATGCTCTTGTTTTGGGTTTAATGTCGACGCTGGATTGATTGCATTGTGTTTGGCTTCCAAACTGGTCGGGGCAATCGGCTTCTCTTGAATACCCACGGAGGTTCTTTGTATCACCTATATGCTTTTTACTATTTTCAGAATTGCCCCAGCCTGTTCTCTGTGCAATTTTTGCTTGTTTTTGTCCATTTGGGTTAGGTTGCCAGCACTGCCAGAATTTGAACATCTTTCTTCAACAGTGGCATCAACCACTTCTTCGTCGTCGTCTATTGAATACATGAAGAATTTGCAAAGATCGACTGAGGATTCTGAAAGTTTTTCTTCTGTGTCGTCCAATTCCACTCTTGGTCTTTTATTGGATTTGGCAATTTCAGATGCCTTTGAAACCTCAATCTGTGTCGGAATAGATCTTTTTTCTTGTCTCACCTCTTTAACTCTGCACTGCAATAGACCGATTCGAGGAGGTGTTGTGAGGTTTATGATGAATGTTTTTGCATCATTTGAACGTGCTCTTTTAGCAACTGGTCTCTGTTTGGACTCTCTCCATTGACCTTGTTTTTGTGTTTTTTTCATTTCCGTGACTTTTAGGGTTTTTGCAGAGCCTGTAAAAATTCAAAATGATATTTTTTTAATCAAGTTTTGAGTCGATGGGCAAACTGGAAACTGGTCGACACTCGTTGGAACTGTAAGAGCATCTAACGGCAGTTTTGTCTGTTGCATGTTCGTTTTGGCCACATTTCACTCAAGGATGTCCTTTTCTGGTGGAATACCATCTAGTTTTGCCGAGGGGGTTGATGAGATGGCAGATTTCTGGACCGCAATCTCGTCCCCAGGGTTTGTCGCCAGATTTACTGGAACTGTTGATTGAATGTTCACAGTTATATTTGAAGCTGTGTTATTTCCGTTTACTTTTTGGTTAATGTTTGCCTGTGCGGATTGTAGGAGTAGCTGGGAGCCATCCACTGGGGCGTTCAAACCTTTCTCACACCAAAGACGGGCGCAGTCATGTGGACGAACTTCCTTTGCGATCATCGCATTGTGTCTCATCCATTTTGTACGTTCAATCACTGCGTCGATCAGCTCCGATTTTTCACCTGCCTCATGTCTTGCAAAATCACTTAAATGGGATTGCCATTTTTGCTTCATAGTCGAGTCTTAGAGTGAGTTGTTGCGTGAATTTTTCCAAGTCTTGACGCTTGTTGTTTACCACCGCCAATAAGGACCATTGGTCTTATAGGGCGTCATTCAATGACTCGTGGAGCTTCATAAATGAGAGGAGAGTAATAGAAGTTGCTGCTAACACATTGTTGTGGATTTGAATACCAGCAGCTATTGACAAGTTTCCTTTGCTGCTTGGGTCATTATCTACTTCCACTTGTTTAGCAGGTGATTGGATGTCAGATGTTATATTTATTTTTTAGCCGACCGGAGTGAGGTAAATCGGCCGTGCTTGAATTAATGCTGGCTTTCTTGAGACCAGCTTGTCTGTGATCTGGCAATCCAGGTTTCTCAAGCGGTAAATTCAGTGGCGGGACTTTGTTGTAAGGCGTACTTGTTTTTAGCGAGTGATTTTCCGGTTCTAACAAAGAGACTGTATTCCTTTTTTCCAAATTGTTTGGGAATTTTTGCGTTTAACTGGCATTCAGTTGCTTTCTGTTAGGCGGGCTTCACGTGCATCTATGTCAAATACTGGTGTTTGACAAAGCACATTTTTTTCTGTTGAAAAACTTGCCGCCTTTTCAGGTAAATTTGCGCCAGCACCTTCTGCGTTCTCTCCACGGTTCTCCATTTCTACAAGGTGGTTTTCCTCTTTTGTTCTCGGTACTTCTTTGCTCCATATGTTGTCTAATGTAGGCGTCTTATTTTCAGTATTTCTGGATGGTTTCTCATTTTCCTCAGCTGTCTCGACTCCTTCTATGACACTTTGATGCTGTAAACTTATACTTGAGGTCTCCACCATGTGATTGAACAGCTGTGTCTTTTGTCTTTGTGAATTTGAGGTTTGTGCAGGGAATGAAAAAACTGCAGGCTTGCATGCTGGTATGCTCTTAGTTTTTCAGCGTGCAGTTCTCATGTTTCTCCCTCAACAAATATCACATCAAGCTGGAGCTCTTATTCTACAGGCAGCCACATTGACAGTAGGTCAGAGTCAGTTATGTCGAATGGCGAGTCACGTACATCAGTGTGTACGGAGGAGGAGGGTTGCCTTGTCTCAACTGAGAGACCGGTCACATTGGGGGTTGCGATGGCAAGATAATTGATTGCTGCACTGTTGTCAAGTAATCTTGCCTCACTTTCCCCTGTTCCCATGTTCAGAGTTGCTAGAGCTAGCAACGCTAGTGAGGGTGCTTGTCTAAAGCACCCATCAACATTTGCACAATATTTCTCAATGTTTGGGCTTACCTCCAAGAACTTTCCGTTTACCAACTTTCGCCGATGTTGGAGTGATTTGTGGCGAGTTATAGGTCCTTGAATGCCCACATTCGCCACCATTGAGCGCTTCATCGCCTTGATGCTTCCTTGGGCGGACTGGGGCAGACTAAACTCTGCTTCAAATTCCGCACCGCGCTCCACGCTCGGGGTCGGGTTTTGTAGGCTGTCTTTAGAATTAAAGGTACAGGAGTCCAATTCAGCAGTCGTAGCTGCAGCTCCTCTCTCCTCTTACGCCAAACGCAGACTGGAGCAGACTGAACTCTGCTTCGAACTACGCCAATCTATCCTATCCTATCTTATTCCTTATCACGAAAAGTCCTATTCCATACTACAGCACCAAAAGGTCCTATGCCATCTATTCCATTGACCTCGTACAACATTCAGATCACCATAATATCTTTCACAACACCAAATATTTCGTTCACATCAACATATCATACATACCTGTTCCCATTTTGTTATCACTTGCCAGAGTATACTCACGTGGGCGTTGTTCACTTGAGTTTTTCCTCCGTTACGAAGTCCTCATGCTGGCCTGTCAGGAGCCATGCCCTGCTCCAGTGAGCAGAAACAATTTCTTTTAAAATGGCTTCTACTAAAGTCGCTCAAGATACATGGGTTTTTTGATTTAAGAGTCTGATCACTACAGATGGGCGTGGCTGGCCTGCCTGGGGCTTCGCAAAGTAGGGGGGCAAGAAACTAAGTATCACGTTGGGTCGGCACCACTGAAAGTGAACCCCAATTTACAGGAGCACCCCTCAAATATATTGGGGAACCCCTGATGACGCTCACACCAGAGTAAATGCACCCCTCTAAGGAATTAAGGCCATGAGTCTATCTTGCAAGGATAAAAAACTTTAATCTGTACAAAAATGAGGATTGGGGGAAGAGCAGAGGTCTCTGCCCTTCCAACCAACATCTTCTGTGGCTAGCTCCTGCAGACTAATGGCAAGCAGGCGCCTTTATATTCTGTTCAAATTGGTCACTGGATACCGGCAGAGCTCATCCAAAGCTGCTGCTCTTCCTTAAAAGGGATGCTGCAGTATCCAGTGTTGAATGGCCAGGTTACAAGCTACTTAACATTCTGCTGTCTCTGCAGGAATACATTGTAGCTCTTGTTTAGCATCATTTTCTTTTTTTTCCAAAACTTCTTTTTATTGGTTTTGTACAAACAAGCATACAGCATGGCATTTTATAGCAAGATCATTATTCCAAGCTTGGTTGTTTGGTAACGGAGGAAACAAATAACAAAAACAGTTAACCTTTGTAGTAGTCTGAGGACGGGGGGACAGCAGGGCCATCGGGAGGGGGAAAGGAGAATGCGGATGGTGATTTCTGTGGCTTAGGGGGGAGATGAGTCTCCGCAGTCGTAGTCCTTCGATCGCCTGTATTGGCTGTTTCAGGGGGAGGGAGGAGCGGCCAATTGTCCAGAGCCTTCTTCATGTACCATTTGCGTAGGGGTTGACTGACTCGAGCTTGTGCCCTGCGCCTCCGGCGTTCTCTAGTCTTGCTTCTGCATCCATCGGAGGGTGGGAGGTTGTCTAGCCAGCCCTGTAAATTGGAGTGTGTAGTCCAGAAAGGGAGCCCAGATTTGGTAGAATTTGTCTCTGTTCCCAAACCGGAGGGCTGTGATTTTTTCAGCTGCTATTATGTCCCAACACTTGGACCACCACATCTGGATTGCCGGACCTTTGTGGATTTTCCAGAGCCTTGCTATTGATATTTTCGCTGCTGTTCGTAAATGAGAGCATAGGTCTGCTCTTCGGCCCGTCAGGGGAAATTGGACTTCACCCCTCGCTCCCAGCAGGACAATTCCTGGATCCCATGGGATCGTGAGGCCGGTGATCACTTTGACCTGTTTTAGAACAGCTTTCCAAAATAGCGTGGCTTTGGGGCATGTCCACAGTAGGTGGTACAACGTGCCTTTGTCTGGGCATCCCCTCCAGCAGAACGGGGGAATCGTGGGATTGCATTTGTTGAGGATCTCTGGTGTCCGATACCACCTGTAGCATACCTTGAATGCCCCTTCTTTGTTGGTTATGCATTTGGAGCTTCTGTTCGCTCTGGCCTAGATGTGGCTCCATTCCTCTGGTTCAATCACTCGCCCTATGACTTTTTTCCATTTTAACATGTAGGCTTCTTTGTTGCTTGGATCTGTTCTGTGGTTGCTCCAAAGTATTTGGATTGGTGGTGCTGTTGTGATCAGGTTCCTATTGGCAAGGATTGCACCCAGAGTGTTTCCTGTCGTGTGTGTGGCTCCTTTCACCATCTGTCGTAGTTTCACTGTCTCAAGCTGATTAGTTAGAGATGTCTGCGAGTTTACGTTCTCCTCTTCGAACCATATGTTGAAGTCCCTGAGAATGATCAAGTGATGGGTAAGAAGAGCTTGATTCTTCCTTGGAAGTCTTTGATTATCACCTCTATGGCAGAAGAATTTGGAAGAAACTATATTCCCAACCAGGGTTTAGTGAATCCATCTTATTCTTCTGAGAGTCCAGAGATGAAGCCACTAAGGGAAGAGCAGGATCTCACAGGCCCCTCCTTTATATAGACATTGTAATGCCATACCCAAGGTGCTCTGTCTACAGCTAGTGATGAGGGGCAACAAGAAGTTTAGGAAGCCCCAGCAAGAACCAAGATGGTGGAACCTTTCTGTTGACTGTACCTTTCTCCCACACTAACATAACTATGCCCCCTTCCTCTGTCTGCCTACTTCAATGAATCTCTGGTAATCAGAAACCAGATGTTGACTACCCGTTGTATCCTGGCACGTTGGCTTTGATACCCAGCTCCCACCTAACTCTCCAAGGAGACATTCTGTTCCCTAGATTAAGACAACAAACATTCTTGGGGGCATCAAAGGGAAGGCATCCTGCATCACTCAAATGGTTTATTATGGGTGGAACGTAGCCCAGCTGATCTGAACCGACAGAGCCCTACCATGGATGAGTCGCTGGTCACCAGTGTAAGGAAGTCATGGTATCAACAGTAAGATGGACACAAGTGACCACAGTTCAAGGGTGTTTATTGAACTTTAGAAAAAGGTTTGAAAAACACCTATCTAATCCTAAATCTAAAGATGGGAGCAAGCTACAACCATCAAATAACAATAAGACAGTCCTAGTGGTGTCTTGTCAAAGTAAAAGGGCCTATAGTAAAAAAAACGATTGCCAATTCTTACCTCTAATTACAAATATTGTGGGAAACAGTGTTATGTAAAAGAAAGAAGTGCCCAAGAAATGATAAGTCAGGCTATTCGGCCCATTGGCCTCCCTTCCCATGTTTTCAGCATGGACAAGGTGGCACACTTGAGCTTAGCACAATCTCTGGCTTCTCTAGCATGAGGGTGCAGTTCAAACATTAGCATCAGGGCCTCGTGCCCAAGTCTCTTTGCCTTTTCAAAGTCTCTTCTTTCAGAGGGCCTGATATGACAAAACAAACTAAGTTATTTTCTTCTCATGATTTCACATGCACTCAATTTCTCAGGGGATTCGCTATTCATCTTGGATCCGCCTCAGCTGGGCTCAAATCCCCTTTAGCACAATGCTTGTAGGATTTTCATGTATCTAATTCATGTATTCTATATCTTGGGTCAGGCATCGATTCACGGTACACCCCAGATCCCCCTCCGTTGGGCTCAGATCCGTTTCAACACAATGTTCAATCAGTCTCCCTCCGCCGGGCTCAGACCAATTTTAATTTACTTTAACACAAACTTGCTTTAACCAAAAGCTCTCAGCTGATCTCCCTCCTTCGGGCTCGGACCAACTTTAATTTACTCTATTAACATTGAAGACGTTCAAGTGTGCACAGGATTCTGCCTGACCCGTTGCAGGACCACTTCGATTCACAATCCTTTGTCACTCTTCCGCTTTTGTCACCTCTCAATTGGATACCTTCGAATGAGCACATTCGCGGTGCCAGACCACTCTATCTAAGGTATCGTATCTTGGTTTCAAAGTTCAATCCCTCATCTGTTGTCCAATTCTACTCATGTTGGTTATCACATGCACTTCATAAACTGTTCGCTTCAGCGTTCAACATGCAATGTTGCTGCTTTGTTGTAGGAGCCAAGGACAGTACCACAGCAGCAGGCGATTCTCACTACCTTGATTATCGACGCGGGAGAGCCCTGGGTACCTCCAACACAGATTGCAGGATTCTTCCGCCTGGTTTCCTGGTCTTACGCCTTCCACTCTCGAGGCCTCGTGAAAGTAACAGTTCCTTGTTGAAAAGGTCAAAGACAATTTCCTCCTTGCGATCCCCTTCTGTTTTGCCGTCTTTTACCTTGTGTGAAACTACTGCCATCTTGGAACTGCTGCTTCCTCGTGTGCTTTGCCTCGCTCAAAGTGGGCTCTCGTTCTCCACCTTTTATCCGTGTGGGGAAATGTGATGGAAGCCAGGTGTGTGTGATGGTCAGTAATTGCCTGACCCTCCCTGACTATCGTATCGGGACATGTCAGGTATACGGGATCAGGTGTTAGTCCGTTTTCTCTCATAGCAAGCTGTCCGTGAGAAAGTGTTTGTGTTGTGTGGGGTCGGAGGGGTGTAAGTTCCTAAGTATCCTACCTGGTAGGATGGGATGAAGGTGTTACAGTGAAGGCGATACCGCGTCTCGCCATCCAGTGTCCCACTCCCCGAAGATCCCTCACCCAGGTGAACCTCCCGCACTGGTCCACCCCCAGGAACTGGATCCAAAAGTGATGGCCGTGTCCTGGCTGGATGACAGACCCCAGGGGACTAGCAGGTGAGACACCTTCAGGTTTCTCACACCAGGTTGACAATTAAAATGACGACAAAGTCTTGTGACATTATAAATGTTTAATGTCAAGAGCTACCCTAGCAAATCAGACAGGACTTATTTTTCGAGATGTATGTGCCACCAGACCCATAGTCCACACAGTTATGACTTGGGGAAAGAAGTACCCTTCCTTATAAAGGCAACCCACACCTGTTTTGCAAAAGTCCTTTGAAATAAATCATGATCTGGCCCATAAGCAGATGTAATACTGACAGTTTGCTCAACACACCCCAATCTAAATATTCTTGTATGTGAAAAAAGATCGAAAGGAGTACAACAGTGAAAGAAAAAAGAAAGTAAATGAAAGAAAAACATAGGAAACAAGTAAGAAGAAAAAGTTTTTAAAGAACGAAAGATAGTGATGGAAGGAGAAAAAGAAACAAAAGGTTCTATGAAAAACAACTGAATCCCATTATTATTATTATTGTTTCAACTTCGGGCTCCAGAAGTATTCAGGAATGCACATGTGACCTTGGCCTGCCCTGTTGAAAGGGAGATTAATCTGCAAATCTCCCTTCCAGAGGCAGAATTGCCAGAATCATTTTATGGAATATAAATCACAAATAACTCAGGCTATGCCAGCCTCATAGACGGAATTTTGTCACAACAAGTACTAAAATGCAAAGCAGTGTGAGACTGAAAACTGGCCTCTGAGTTTTATCATTGGACTTTCAAAGCTTAGGCACACAACGCAAGACACTATACGGTATGGGTACCTTGTTGTAGCAATTGCATGACACCGACATCCTACATATGTGAAGGGAATGGGAAATTCCAGAAAAAGAAAACACTTTTTAAAGAAGTACACACCTTGAAAACAAGGGGCGGGGGCTAATATAAAAGGGGTTTTTTTGTTCCACATTGTAATCGCCTTGAAAGAAATCAACAGATGTGCATAGCTAACTGGATCTTTGTGTGGGATTGCAGGGAGGATTCTCCTGGACATGGGGGGATAGTTGTCTCCAGGGGCTTCGGGGCTGCAGTGGGGCGAGAGGGGAGAGAGTCGTCAGTGCCTTGCACGGCGTGGCTAAGGAATAAGGGCCTTGCGTTATGAAGTAGTTAAGTATTTTGTGGCGTTTGCTGTCTGCGGGGGCCCCCAACATTACAGGTCCTTGGGGAACCATTCAGAGAATCGGGCCTAGCACCATCCCTGTGTTGCTTCATTCAAGGTCATGGTGAAAATCAGTGAATACAAATTATTTCAAAGCGCTATCAACTGCATTGTTGTACCCATTACTCCTACATTTACTATTAAACAGAGGATAGACGAAATAAGAAAGTCGAAGTAAATATTTCAAAGCCGAATCTTGCACCTAAGTCCCTCATTCTGGAACAATTTGGTGGCCGTGCAGTTGCAATATAGTCTATCTCATTTTCCTCAGCATGGATTGCTAGTTATGTGACGGAGTTGTCAAAACATATCAGAGTGAAGTCATCTGATATAAAAGACCCTAAGAACAAAGTGCCAGACACAGCAGATTTCATGAGTTTCTTCCCAACATTCATCTGGACGGTACGAGACTTCACCCTGGAACTGGAGCTCAATGATCAACCAATCACGGCAGATGAATACCTGGAAAATGCACTCAAGCTGATCAAAGGTATGTGTGGCAATGTTAATATGGCAAGGTGCAATGCTGGGATGTGTAGGTGTGTGTCCGTTGTTTACAAGTTATATGCTTGCGTTGAGGGAAGGTTCGCTGTTAACATATTTTCTCCCCATTCATTGAACTATTGCTGTTGAATTTTCTGAATTTTTGGAATAAGAATCCTGATCAAGCAATCACGAGAGAGGGCCATCTATTTCTGATACCCAGTGCTAGCTAGGGACAATATTGTATTTATGTTTCGTTGACTATTCGTCCGCGTTTGACAGCATGCTGAGGCCAAACCTTTGGGAGATGTTGGAGCGCTGGGGCATTGACCCGTCACTTTTGTATTTTATCAGGGCCCGGTACAGTGAGACCAAAGTTAGAGTCAGGCTATCTCAAGAAGGGGACCTGTCGGGATATTTCCCTACAAATCGAGTACTACAGCAGAGCTGCCCAGTAGCACCCCTGCTTTTTAATCTATATATCTCAGAGCTGCCACTAGTATTGAAGTCGGTGAAGGTCTTCCTTGCTTGTCATACACGGACAACATAGTGATTCTTGACTGTACTCCGAATGAACTCCAGCGCTCCCTACAGGCCCTCCACCTTTATGCCAATGACGTTGGTCTTAGTCCTAATGCCAGTAAAACTAAAATAATGGTATGCGGAAAGGGGCCCATGGTACTCCATCGTCTGACTGGTGCTGGGGGGTGTCAAGTTGGAACAGATTTGCGAATACAAATTTCTGGGTATCTGGATGAGACCATCATGTCATCGTCCTATTTGGTGAGTGGAATATCACATAAGGCCTGGCATAAATGGCTTTCACTTTGAAGTATTATTGAAGCACACACTGGTCATTCCATAGAGGCAAAAGTTATAGCTTATCGGCCCTCAATTATTCCAGCAATATTATATGCTATGAAACTGTTTCCGAATAGGGTGGTCGCCTGGCTACCAAAGCTAGAGAGGAAAATTCTACGGTCGCTTTTCCACCTCCCTACCGGAATCCCGGTGGAGGCGATTAGGCTGGAACTGGGCCTCATCCTTTAACGTCATTATGGAAAATAGTGGTGTGTAAGTTCTGGGCCAAAATCTACTGTGGGTGAGTGGGAGTGGACTCTTTGTTGGGCAGACCATATTTCACACTGCCAGATTTTCTAAGAGTGTATGGTTTAGGGACTTAGAGAAAACAGTGAAGTCCTAATCTAGCCAAAATACAGGAAAAGTCTAGGTTCTATGATGCTGGACAAGCTCTAGTCCATTCATCAGGTCTTCGGAAGTTTGTGTCATACTCACACCAAGACTTATTTGTTAAAATTACGCCTACCAGCAATGACCAAATGTATCCTTTCGGTCGTGGAGGTAGACTCTGCAGACTTTGTGATAAGCAGGTTGAAACCTCACAACATATGTTGACCCAGTGTGAGGCAAAGCCTACAGTAAATTTGCAATTGCTACTTCGGATCAATTCTGGAGCACTATTTTTGGGGCTGAGTCACTAGTGATGGCGGCAGCAGCGTTTCATATTTGGCAATTGGTAGCTAGTAGTCTTCCACTCCAGTCATAGAATCAAGGTGATTTGTATTCATTTTAATGGTGGGAACTATCTTATTCTAATTTTAATTAGAATGGATTTTAAATGAAATTAAGAGTTTTAGTAGATTGTATGTAAGTATTGTGCAACATTGTTTTTCTATTTCACTGTTTTTTGAGTAAAGTGTAAAAGGTCACTATTGTAACCAAATGCACTTAATTAAAAAAACAAAGTAAAAATAATGTACAGGTTAAGCAAGGTGAGAATGAGTGTGGTACATTTTGTTAGGGAGTGGCTGATTCATAGATGGTAAAAAGTGCTGAACTTGTTTCAGGCCGGGGTCTCATGACCTTCAGGACATTCTTTAAGTAGACTTCAGAGGGCCTAGAATGTCAGATGTGTCTATTTGCAGATATAATCATAGGTTCTGCTAGAAAATTGATATCCCATAGGGAGTAGAACGAATAAGGGGCAGTTCAAAGGGACGGATAATGTATATTGTTTAAAGTAAGGGATTCACCATTGCCACTGTGATGGACAGTAACAGACGTTAACATATGGTTAAGTTGCTAAACCCATAGGAAGAGCACTTTTTCGGTGGCTTATAACTTATAACTTCGCTCCCTCTTGAGGAATCGTCACCAGAAATAGTATATGGCCGGCTCTGAATTCTTTTGCCAAGTTTGGTGAGGTTTCGTGCACTAGGGGCAAAGTCATAGGGGGGTCCCACATTTTTTTTTCCATAGACTGAATGGGCAAAAACTTTGCTCACAGCTACAGGCCGAACGGCTGGACGGATTGTCACCAAATTTGCGGGAGGAGCAGGGGCTTGGGTCAAAGTGTGCTTTTGGTGGAAATCCGACCGGTACTTTTGTTGGAAAGAACAGATATGTACGTCCCAAAAAATGTGTGATACTCTGCTGACCCATTTCCCTGTTTGCTCCGCGGACCGAAGTCTCATTGGCCTGCGGTACGCCATGATGAACGCCATGGTGAACATTGGACGCGGCCGGTGGTTGGCTGGAGGGAAGCGTGCTGTGCTTCAAAGGTTTTGGGAAACGCCACCTTGGTGTATCGGAGGATAGTGTTGTGGTGTGTGTGGCAAGGCTCTAAGCCATTGTGTGCATGGTTGGGCCTCTTGTACGTAGCAGTGTGCGCAGTAAAATTAGTCATATCTGGCTCTGCTCTGGCGTCCCATTTCCCGGTTCGCCGCACGGTCAAAATGTTGATTGCAACGCAGTGTGCGGTGACGGTATGTGTGTCAAAAGTGTTCCATGACGGTGGCATGTTATATCGGAGGACAATGCGGTGGTGAAAGGGGCTGAAGAACATAGTGTACGGCATCTGGACGTGGGAAGAAGGGATGGAAAGAGTGCGGGAGTGAGAAGTACTTCATGTGATATATCTCATTAGAATTAGAAGAAGACTGGGGTGTGCCTGCGTTATCCGTGCATGCTCTGCCAATGCACAGTGACCTCAACAGGCAACAATCTTGTGTGGTCATTGCAGGCAGCCTTCGTTATGGCATGGCAGCTGTAGCGGCAATGTCTTTCTGTGATGAGTGGTGGCAGGCACATTTGCAGAAGGGGAGTGCATTACACGAGACATGAGGATTTAAACATAGCGGGGTTCGGCTGCTGTGCACACAATGTTGGTTGCATCTGTGTGGTAATTGGTAGAACAACCTACAGTTGTCGGTGTATGGGTGGAGATGCTGGCATGACCAGTTGTGCAGTGTGTCCACTGGGTGCACTGACGGAATAGTGTACATATGGAAGAGGTCACTGTGCAACTGGTTCTTGTATGTGCTTGCGTAGTGTGCATTGCGCAGATTAGTAAGAGTTGCAGTGCACTACGCACCATTGGTCCTATGCACGTACTAGAGTGTTGGGAGCAGGCCCAATGTTGTGAAGATTGTCTTGTTTGGTTGGCATGCTTGTAATGCTTTGTGATTGGAAGTGGGTAGCGGTGCCAAACACAGCGATATATTTCTGCATTATAGTAAGTGGAACATGTGTCCTTGCCTCCCTGCTTTATGGTGCAGCGGTTGGGTGGAAGTGCTGGTGCGTATGTTGTCTTTGGGATTTCTGGCACATGCCTACATGGTCGCCTGCATGGCTGTTATGTTGTAGTGAGTGTGTCCAAGGCCTAGACTGTTGGCTGCATGGCCGTAGGCTGTAGGCCGTAGTCCATGCACCCACCAGCCTAGGCCTTCATCACAGCCACCACAACATAATGCAGCGATGCAGTTGTCACTCTGCATGCATTTGAAGGTGGTGCGTAGCACACAATGTTTGCGGAAGACATTATACACTAGGTAGAACCTCAGAAGTGAGCTACTATGCGTACATTAGCATATGTTGTTCACCATTGCCCCATTGCCCCATTGCACAATAGGGAGCAACATGTCACCATTTGCGTTTGTAATGGTTAGGCCCTTATAAGACCCTTGCTTAAGATATTATTTGACCACATTGCCACATGAAAGGAAGTCAGCAGCATCAGAAAGTTGCAATATGGACAACGTACAGCGTCACGCACATACCGTTCAGCACAGGCAACCGAACGCGTCATGGAGCCATGCATGCAAAGATGTGGCCAGGGTGAAAGGTGGCAGGTGCAATTGCAGATGGGAAATGCATTACACATGACATGAGGAGTACAGCGTGGGGTGCACTAGGGAGTGCTGTGTGTGTGTGTGTGTGGTGAGGGCCTAGCGTCTTGGATGCATGGCTGGAAGCCTTACACGAACAGCTATGTGGGTTGCTTGCAACTACTCCTCAGAATGTTGCATTTCGTGTGTGGTTTGTGAGTTGTGCATGCATTGTTGATTGCATGGGTTTGCTCATTGTTAGCACATGGTACATTTGCCAGTGCATGGCAGGAGCTTATGGAGTGACCAGTTCTGCAGTGTGTCCACTGAATGCTGTGGTGAGAAAGTGTGTGTGTACCAGTGCATAGGGTCCAACTGCGTAGTGTATGTGCTTGAGTAGTGTGCATTGTGCATATTATTTACTATTGTACTGCACTTTGAAGTATTTTATCATTGGAGTTGGTGGAGTGCTGGTAGGAAAGAAACTATGGCGACCTGCATTTCGTGGTCCTGGGTGCTGCTCTGGGTGGATGTGGACGTTACCTGGAGGTGCTTTCACATGACACAAGACCTGTAATGTGAGTGTGTAAAGGTACGTCTGCAGTGCAGTGCAGAAATGATAGTGTTCAATGCAGAGGTCTTGGATGTGAATGCTACATGGGTGTGTGACTATTGTATACTACCTAATGCAGGAGTGTTGCATTGACAATAGTGGAAACGGAATAAGGAGTGCCTGTGCTTTACTGGGGTCTGGCCCTCGCTGTAGCTGGGAAGGCGCACGTGCTACAATCTACCCTTTTGAGCATGGTGCCTTTGCAAATGGAACTGTGGGGATTATCCAATCAGTTGTCTAGGGTGTGGGTCACAGGAAGGGGCGGTGTTATATATTTCCCCAAAACTTGATGCAGTGAGGTTGACAGAGATGGACAGACCCAGAGTGCTCATTGTGCATGATACCTTTGTGCAAGATCTGCACAGGTATGCTGTGGAAAGAGGCTTTGATACTGACTTTCAGTGGGAAGGAGTGGTGGCTTTTTGGGGCACAGTGTATAGTGGGGTTTCGATGCCATGGTTCTTCTTTGTACATGTGTAGCCTCTGTCGGCAGTGTGGATGTTGTGGTCGTGCATTATGGAGCGCTACATTTGGGGTACATGTCGTGCTCACGTTTGCTCCGTCATCTCAAAAAGTTGATGACAGCAGTGATGCAGATTTTTCCCACTGCCAAGGTGATTTTCTCCTCCATACCACCAAGATGTGCATGGGACCATGCCGGTGTTATTTGCCAACAGCCAGAGGTCGGGAGGTGTTTCATACACAGAAGCATGTGTGACATTATGTGCAGGGCTGAATGTTCTGCACCGACTATGACAGCATTAACAAGCAAGATTTGCAGAAGTTCCAAGGAAATGGCATTTTTTTACCTCCACTGGCAATGCTGTTTTATTTGCCACTCTGCACGCAGCGTTGCAGACAATCCTGTAGATCTGTAAGAGAAGCGTTGACGTTCAGTCCATACAAATGTGAGGAGGAGAAGCAAACAGAAAGTCATCGAAAGAGATAAAAAAAAGATTGTATGCAAGCACGTACATAACAAAAAGAGGACAAAAAAAACCCTTTTGTTTTCTGAGACAGTACTACAGACCCAAACCCCTACCCTGCGGAAAACAAAAAAACAACTTTGCAGTGTACACGGTAAGTGGCAGGCATCCTACTGTGGTGCATGCATTGTTTGTATGATATCATATGATGTGCAATTGTATGCTATGGCATTCGTAATGCGCCTACATACACGTCAACCAAAGTGCAATGAGGCAAGGGAGGGGAAACAGAGGGAAGGCAGAGACAACGACCTTACTATGACAGGTGTTACTTTCATCCCCCAAGTGCATGGGTGGAGGGAGGGGAAGGTACAGTACATGGGAAGAAGAACAAATGACAATAAGTGAAAATTAGGGCCTATTGTGCCAAGTGCACGGATAAGTTCTCACAACAGGTAGTGGATTCACCGTTAGGCATACAGAAAACAGTCCTCAAGTGCAGGGTTTGCTAGAAAGCCCAGTGCATGGGGTTTGCCTGGCGGGGGGAAGTGACATAGGCCCGATATCAGAGTCGCCAGGTAAGTAGTGCAGAATCAGTTTACGTCAGGCAGTTAGCCGGGGAGAGGAGCAGAAATAGCAGAAATAGCAGACCCTAAGAGAAAGGCTTTCAGGTGCTTCCGGAACCGGCGATGGTTCCCCTCAAGTGTCGGGGAGCCAGGGAGGCTGTTGCAGAGGGAGGCCGCAGGCGAAAAAAAGCACAACTACCACCACTTTTTTGCAGAAGCGCCTGACTCTGAGGGAGTTGGAGGCGAATGAGGAAAGAGCTCGAGCACACATATATATAGGGAGTTACAGTTGAAGGTATTTAGGTCCCAGGGGCCAGAAGCAGAGTCTTCTCACTTTATCCCTCGCAACCACTGGGAGCTATTGGCAACATTTCAGTGCAGGAGAGATACCATCCCAAGTCGCTTACTCCTCTTCTGAATGCGTTCCAGAGGGCGGAGAGTTTAAGGGGGCAGATTTAAAAAGAACCTCTTGCAATAGTGCAGCGTAGCCAGAAGTACAGCTGTGCAGAAAGTGATCTTTTGGAAAGTTGCTATTGGTGTCATTTATTTACGATTTACGTAGGAGATGGGTTAGTGGGGAAAACATTTTGTAGCATTGTCGGAAGGAAAGCAGAGAGTTCCTGTTTCGATATTACACTGTATGATATGGCGAAATGAGAACATTGCAAGCACATATCACTGAAGTGCCACTTCATGTTAGGGGATGGGAAAAGAAACCAGTATGCTTTTAAATAACGTTATGGACGCTCAGTGGCAGATACCGTGCGCAGAGGCACTTATTGCCCAGTCATACACATAGTGCAGAAAAAGTTTCCGTACCTCCTTTTTGTGGTAATAGGTGCGCAAGTGGATGAATGTGGATGCACAAATCTTGCAATCTTTTACTGAATTTTCTACTGGACGTGCTTTCCAGTGACAGCACACTAACAGCTGAATTTTTAATGGTACCAATGAAGTGTTGTGCAGAACTGACAGTGTTAGAGGGTAACGTCTTGGATGGCATTGGTGGAATCGTGTGTGCCCATTTACCTGTACCCAATAAGGTCATGCTGGACAAAAGGTAGAGGAAAGGGAAGAAGGACTGCTCCTGCTTTACTGGTGTGCGGCCCTCGCAGTACTTTGGGCACTGCATGTGCCACAATCTGCGCTTCTTACCTTGCTGGCCAATGGACATGGGACTTTCGGGATTATCCAACCAGGTACTGTGGGTGTGGTTCACAGGAAGGGGCGGTCAAACTGCTGTACATTACAGTCTGTGTAGTGAGGCTGGATGACATGGCGAAACGCATTTTGTTGCCTATAGGTGATGCCTCTCTACTAGATCTGCACAAGTATGCCCTTGAAAGAAACTTTGGTAACAATTTCAGATTGGAAAGAGTGGTCGCATTGTGGAACAGTGTCTACGAGTGCAGTTTCGCCAACATGGATGCACTTTGCAAAGACCTGGCCACTTTTGCTAGAGCCGATGTTATCGTCATCCACTACGGTGGCATGTGTATGGGTTACATGTCTTGTTTAGGCTTGTTCCGTCGACTGAAGAGGTTGCTAAAGCTAGTGAAGAGGCTTTTTCCCCACTGTCACAGTGCTTTTCTCATCCATAACACCATGAAGAGTATGGGACATTGCTCCTGGAAGTTGTTCCGAGCCAGAGGCAGGAAGGTGTCTGATCAACAGATGCATGTATACTTTTTTGTCCGCTGAGTTGTGGAAATGCAGAATCTTTCCAAGCAAATTACATTTCTTTGTCGCCCATTGTTAATGCTGTTTTGTTTGCCTGTCTACAAGCTGCAGTGAAGAGTTTACTGTAACAATGTCTGCAACAAGAAAACACAAAAAAGCAAATAAAACATGAAAAAAGGTGTTTTTCTAGAAGCATCTAAAAATATATATATTTCTGAGGCTTGTTGAATCTGCTTAGATCACATGCTGTGCATAGGCCGACATCTAGTGGAAGCTGCAGAGTATTACAGTTTGTTTTTCGAAACTCGAAAATGGGCGTCGACACAGGGCGTGCCAGTAATACTATCCCTAGTGTGACGTCCACTGTACCCATGATCCCTCACACGTCTAGGACCCTCAGATTGTTTTTTTCCGCCATACTGGTCGGAAGCATTCCGCAGAGTTCCCTGGCCTTAGCCATACTTTTGCTAAAAAATTGTTATATTTCCCCATTTCTCCACCCCAACGTCGAGTCACCGAACATCCACACTCGACGCCGGCATGGAGAAAGAATTGACCGTCGAGAGCTGCACGACGGATTTGGGCCTCGGAAGGCCTCTGGCCTCGGCCCGAGCCTAGAAAGGCCTCTGGCCTCGACCCTGCAAGTAGGGAGAGTGGGGGGTGGTCATACTCTACACTCTTTTGGTATATAGGTACCTTCTTATATATTCCTACACTTATTAGCCCGCTGCCACAAGGTATGTATGGACGGTACCCCTTTCCAATTTTGCCCCAAGTGCAACCGCAAGTACCCTTGGGTTGACAGGCACGCCACGTGCAGTCTCTGCTTACCGAGGGACCACCCCGAGGCTAACTGCAGAGCGTGTAGTAGGTTCAAACCGAAAACACTCAAGGACTGTTCGATCAAGCGTTGGGCCCACCACGCCAGGCGTCAAGAGGCCATGGCAGCGGAGGGCGCCTTCAGTGATGGCAGCGACGCCGTGCTTTCGGACGGCGAGGGCAACGTGGTGTCAAGTGACAGCCAAGCGCAAGTCCCCAACCTCGAAAGGTCGTCCGGCAGGGCGGCTATGGGGAAGACCCCCGGCGACACAAGCGCTACCCACAGCACTTCCACAAAACACATGAAGTCCAACCGAGACTCGACGCGCACGTCGAGTACTCGGAAAGAGGCACATAGAGAACGGTCCGAATCGGTGTCCTCTGGGCGTTCTCGATCTAGATCGCTGCATGACTCCAGGCAACCATCCACTGTTGCCAGAAGTGCCTCGCTCCCCAAGGTAACGGAGGTTCGATCGTCAGAAGACGAAGCCAACCTCTATCCCCAGACCGCACACCGGGAGTCGGCGTCAATATGCCACGCAACGGCTATTCCCGAGTCCCAACCTCCGTCGAAAGGCTCCGAAGGGGCAAAAAAACAGGGCAAACACTCTTCCACCCATGGGGAAGGGGAAAAACAACAGAGGAAGCAGTCTTTGCCTCCTTCCACACCTCAGAAACATTATAACCCACATAAACAGATGGACAAGTCTCAGTCTTCTGTTATCCCAAAGACCCCTGTTCAAACCAGTAGGTCTAGTCAAGTTAATACAGGGAAAGGCCTTCAAGAAAGAATCATTCCCAGTTCAAGAGAATGGTCTAGTGATGACATAGATAGAGTCATGTCAAGGATGTCATCATTGGCAGATTTCTACGCCAAAAAACCCGAACACTTTCTCTCTTTTACCCCTGACGGGTCAACTCCCTCAGGCTCTAAGGATCCTATACCCCCAAGTAAGAAGTCCCGGGTTGAAGCTCCTACTTCAGACCCCTTCAGTATACAGCCCTATTCTCAATATCAGGGGGATCCATCCTTTTGTGAGGATCCAGATTTGGGCATGTTGGAAGAACAAACTGGGACGGGCTACTATGAGGATGACGAGGACCAAGAGGAGGAGGAGGACAACCCAGAAACCTACAGGCTAGATTCACCGGTAGATAAAGAACCCCCGGTTACCGACTCCCTTGTCGATAACCAGTCTCTCTTGAATGAAGTGCTATCCAGAGCGGCAGAACCCTTCCACATTGACACCCAGGGTGCTCAGGAAGAGAGGGACTTTGCCGAGGAGTTAGTGGGAGAAAGGAGACCTGTTGCCCAGGCCATCCATATCCTTAAGTCAATTCAAAGAAGGATAGACCCTTCCCTTGTTAATCCCTATCTCACTAGGGTGGTAAACCCCAGAGTTGAGAAGCTTTTCAGGGCAGCCCAAACAGACCCACTCGACAAGGAGAGCAAGAAGATTTTGGCTTAGGCAGGAAAGTAGCCTCCACTTCCTCCTACCAGGCAAGGATTGCCAACTCCACCACCCTGCTGGCGAGTTACAACTGCCACCAGTGGGAAGAAGTCGCGGCACTCATAGATTCCACACCAGAACAACCCCCAAACCAGAGAGGGAATGGCAATTTTCATCACCCACGTGGACAAAATTCCCAGAGAGGGTCTAACTATTCCCAGGGGCAGGGTACACAATGGAACAACAACAGCCAACAGTCTACCCAGGGTTATGGCAGGGGTAATAAGAGAGGATGTGGTAAAGGTAGAGGCAGCCCCAGTAGAGGCAGCGGCACGCCTCCAACAAAACAGTGACGCTCCGTTCAGGGTCCCTTCTCACGCATCCCCAGTAGGGGGATGCATTTCGGGAAGGGATCACATCAGACAGATGGGTGCTGTCCACAGTGTCTGGAGGATACTGCATAGAACTGTTAGTGCGTCCTCAAAACCACCCTCCACAACAAAGAATACATTCTTTGGACCACCAGAAGATCCTCCTCGAGGAGATCGTCAATCTTCTAGCAAAGGACGCGATAGAACTCGTCCCGGGACAACAGGTAAACAAGGGTATTTATTCAACTTACTTCCTTGTGCCAAAAAAAGATTTGACAATGCGCCCAGTATTGGACTTACGGCCTGCAAACAAGTATGTCAGGCCCCAAAGATTTCGCATGAATTCTCTCCAAGAGGTAATCCCCTTCCTAAAAAAGGGGGATTACATGGCAACATTGGACATGAAAGATGCCTATTTTCATATTTCAATGTTCCCAGCGCACAGAAAGTACTTGCGCTTCAAGGTGGACAGTCGGCACTACCAGTTCAAGGTACTGCCCTTCGGGATAGCCTTGGCTCCAAGGGTATTCACCAAGGTACTGGCGGTGGCAGCGGCACACCTACGCAGGGAGGCAATCCCGGTGTACCCTTACCTGGTCGACTGGCTCATCACGGGGGAGACCCCAGGAATTTGCAGAACAAACATTCAAAGGACAATCGACCTCCTCTTCGAATTAGGTTTCTCAATAAACGAGAAGAAGTCAAGTCTGGTGCCAAGCACCTCCAAACAGTTCCTAGGAGCTATCCTAGACACGCAAGAGGGGTTGACCTTTCCATCAGAGGAAAGAATTTGGAATATACTGCTGCAAATTCCGCAATATGAGGCCGGTCACCAGATAACGGTACGCAAAGCAATGCGTTTGCTGGGCATGATGGCGTCATGTATTTACCTGGTCCCCCACGTGCGCCTATGCATGTGTCCCATGCAGGAATGGTTGGCGAAACAGTGGTCTCAGGCAAGTGGTCAGTGGGACGATCTAGTGGTCGTTTCGCCAACACTGGTACAAAGCCTTCACTGGTGGACAAGAGAAAATCTGTCCAAGGGGAAACCCTTTTACGATCCCGAGATACAGGCGGTAGTCACAACCGATGCATGCCTGACAGGGTGGGGAGCTCACCAACTCCACCACACAGGTCTGGGTCTCTGGTCTCATTCAGTGGCCAAGAATCACATCAACTTGCTAGAGCCTCTGGCAGTATTCAGAGCGCTTCAAGCATTCGAGCCCTACCTGCTGAATCTGTCAGTGCACTACAGCCATATTTTACCTAAACAAGCAGGGAGGACTCGTTCGCCAAATCTGTCCAAGCATTCTCAGAAAATTTGGATATGGGCACTCAGACGGAAGATCTTCATGTCAACTCAACATGTTCCAGGGGATCTCAATTCTCTGGCGGATGCTTTGAGCAGAGATCCCCTCCCAGAGGAACACGAATGGTGTCTACACAGAGAAATCGTAGAAGATATCTTCTCTCAGTGGGGTTTCCCCACTATAGACCTATTCGGCACAAGCGAAAACAGACAGTGCCCAGGATTTGCATCCAGGTTCCCCCAGCCAGACTCCCAGGGGAACGCCCTGTGGATGAACTGGTCAGGGATGTTTGCGTACGCTTTTCCACCAACACCTCTCATCAGGAAGGTGGTCAACAAGATGAACAGAGAGTCAATGACGCTCGTCCTAGTTGCTCCCATGTGGGCGAGACAACCGTGGATCCCACACCTATGCAGACTAGCGGTGTGCGAACCCATCAAACTCTCGGGCTGGTACAACCTACTGTCCCAGCACCAAGGTGAAACAGTGCATCCTCAACCCAACTCAATGAACCGAGCAGCATGGCTCCTGAGGTCATAGAGTTCGGACATCTCAATTACCAGAGAGATGTATGGACATCCTTAAGGAATCTAGGAAGCCAAACACGAGGCACTGCTACTTTGACAAATGGAAACAATTCGTTATCTGGTGCCAGAATAAGCAAGTCAACCCAGTTGATGGCACATTGTCACATACATGCTCCACCTGCTGGATGCAGGACTGGTATTAACTCATTGAAGGTACACCTGGTAGCGCTGTCAGCATACACCACATCCCATAACAAGGTGTTGTGGTGGAACATACCAGTAGTTAAAGCTTTCATGGAAGGAGTAAAGAGACTTCACCCTCCTATTTCAAACCCACCACCAGGATGGGACCTTAACGTGGTGCTATCTAAACTCATGGGCCCCCCCCCATTCAAACCCATGCAGAAAAGCAGTCTCAAACACCTGACCTATAAGACTGCCTTCTTAGTAGCAATAACATCTATAAGAAGGGTCAGTGAAATTCAGGCTCTGTCAGTGCAGGATCCATTCTTTACAGTTCATAAAGATAAACTGGTTTTACGTACACACCCTAGGTTCTCACCTACGTTTATTTCTAAATTCCACATGAACCAGTCCATCAAGCTTCCGGCTTTCTTCCAAGACCCACAAAGCTCGGCTGAGGTGAAACTACACACCCTAGATGTGCGTAGGGCGGTCCTCTACTATGTAAACAAGACCAGACCGCTAAGGAAAACAGGTCAGCTGTTTGTCTCCGTAGCTACAGGCAGCGAGGGAGATTGTGTCTCTAAAGGTGCCATCTCTAAGTGGATTGTTAACTGTATCCAGCTATGTTACTCTCTTTCTGAACAAACTCTGCCTTTCAAGCCAAGAGCCCACTCTACTAGAGGCATTGGGGCCACTCTGGCTTTCATTGCAAATGCACCCCTTGACACCATTTGCAAAGTAGCTACCTGGAGCTCTATTCACACTTTTACTCAGCACTATTGCATTGACACCCATTCCAAGACAGATACTCAAGTGGGACAAGCAGTTTTAAGACATTTATTTGCACATGACCCTTCTCACATCCCACCTCCTTCTTCTAACACTGATCGCTAATCTATGCACAGCATGTGATCTAAGCAGATTCAACAAGCCTCAGAAGGGATACATTACTCACCGTAATCGTATTTCTGATGCTTGTATCTGCTTAGATTCACATGCGACCCACCCTTCCTCCCCTCTGAGAGAAGGCGCATGGATGCTTGTAGTCTTATCTATCTATCTATCTGCTTGGATTATCTGTACTCACGCTACTACTCATGCTACCTCATGTCAGAAAAAGTACAATCTGAGGGTCCTAGACGCGTGAGGGATCATGGGTACAGTGGACATCACACTAGGGATAGTATTACTGGCACACGCTGTGTCGACGCCCATTTTCGAGTTTCAAAAAACAAACTGTAATACTCTGCAGCTTCCACTAGATGTCGGCCTATGCACAGCATGTGAATCTAAGCAGATACAAGCAACATAAATACGATTACGGTGAGTAATGTATCCCATATTTATTTTCAGAGCCGCCTCTTACAACGAACTCCCCCTACTCTGGTTGCAAGTTATTCCCCATGCTTGCACGCAGCATGAAAGCCACATCCAGGGATTTTCAGGATGGCGCCCATGGAAATGGGACTGTGGAGCCACAGGGATTGCGCAACAACGTTTCTGGGCGTGGTGTGTACACAGAGGACTGTTGTACAGATCTGATACTGTTACATGGAGAGCTCTTCAATGTCATTGGTGGAAGCATGTTGAACTTTTTTAACGGTATGCAATGACAGCGTGCTGCAAGAAGACACTGGAAAGGAAAGAAGGGATGTTTCTGTTTCATTGGGACATGGCCCGCACCGTCCTTGGGGAAACGCACATGCGTATACTCCCTTTTGCTGCTCGCAGCCCATGAGATTGGGACAATGGGGACTATCACAGCTGTGGGTGTGGGTCACAGCAAGGCCCATTCATAATGTTCTCCATTACTGGCGTATCAGCCGGACTGGCATGATTGCTAATAGTTGCAGACCCACTGTAGCACAACAGATTTGGTGCACCATTACTTACAGGGCAAACCTATGTGGCCTGCTACTCTGTTCTGAAAAGCTGCAAACAGATTGCACAGCACCTCTGCAGTGTGCCCTTTTTGTAGGGTTGCAGTGGACAACTTCCACCCGGAAAGCAGTCCTACATTGTTCCAAAACATACATATATGTGCAACGGCACATTGTGGTGTGTTTGTAAGCGTTTCCTTCCGAAAAACACTCAGTACTTTGCGCAACCCTGTGTGCGGTCGCATGGTGACGTCGCCAATGTTCTCCTTTGGGGCGGCTGTTCGCTGGACGCGTTTTGGGTTAAATGCGTTGTGCGCATGTGCATAGGTGTCCTATGCACAGTGTTGCGTCTTCTCTACTGACTAAAAGGGTGCCACACCTGCGCCGACCATTTTGGGTGACGCTGGCTATTTATAGGTTACAGCAGATGGGCTGTTTATGTGTATAGCAACCTGTAGGGCGTGGGTGGACGCCCGACCTAATTAATGTTCCTTCGCATATGCTGCACAGTGGCGATGTTACCAGGACACAGAGGAACAGATACACATGTGTTTACTTGCACTACGCACAAACATGTGCGCCCACACGCATTGATAGGTGGTGGACAACATGCGGACATGCAGAGCCTGCTGGCGTCGTACGGATGCCTCCATTGTCATCGTGGATAGAGCGGAGAGCTGCGGTGTCCGTAGGACCGCTACCTTTTTCTTACTTGCGGTCATTGCAATGAGGACTGTGTGACGCTAAGTCAGAAGCCCATTTCAAGTAAAAAAAAGAATAGCACACAAACACTCAGCAACATTCTCATTATTACCATTTACTTGTACACATGCATGCACCCCATTTGGAAAGGCAAGGGGTAGCAGAAGTGGATACTTATTGTGGGGAAATGGGGATTTGCACAACTTGGTTGTGAGGGGAGGAAGAGATTGATGTATTACCGTAACGTCTCCCATGAAGCGGTTTTTGAGGGAATGGTGGTCTCTGATATGGGGAAGGAGTACATGTGCAGGTGTGCCAGTGCTGTTTCATTTTGTCCAAAATATATCCTTGTACACAACCTTTAAAGCCGCACAATTGTTCACCAATTTCTCCACTTTAACTTCCACGCAGTCCATTTCCCTATGCACAGAGTTTCTTTCCTTTCCTATGCCTGTATGCTGCTGTGGAAGGGTTGCCGCTTGTA
The DNA here is from genome assembly GCF_040938575.1 of Ambystoma mexicanum. NCBI lineage: Eukaryota > Metazoa > Chordata > Amphibia > Caudata > Ambystomatidae > Ambystoma > Ambystoma mexicanum. The sequence continues at coordinate 127,653,565 of NC_090932.1, forward strand.
CTGCCTTGCTTTCATTTCCAATATGTCCTCTTACCGAATGTGTTTGGTGTACATGAAGCAATATATATTACATAATTTGCAGTTCACAGCACTGTGCGTACCAATGGGGTTACTATAGAAAGTAATTGCGTCATGAGGGACATTTTCATCCTGCCACTTTAAGGTGCTTGCCATTGCTGCGTTACAAAAAGACACATTATGCTTCTGTACTGTTGCATACTGCAGCACATGTGCAATTATTAGACAAAGTTTAGGGTCCTTTCTACATTGTAGTGACGGATCTTAGCCCTTTTCAGTCGTTACCATGGCCGTTCTTTTTTTGTTCCCCTTTATAGTAGCAGTGCAGTAAGATTGGTGAAGGCAGACGTCACTTCTGTTGTTGATGCATTCCGTTATGGTGCACTCCCTATGCCTTTGTCCTGTTTGCTTCATAAGTACACAATTTGCCTTCGTCAGCAGGTTGGATGCCACACGATCTCTGCAAACAGACGCATAGTCTGTGACTGCTCTCCGCATTAACATGGTGCCAGCAGTTGCACTATGTTGCACAGTGCTTGTTTACAAACTAAGGGTATCCTGCTCAAAACCAATGTAATTCACTGACAAAAAACATTGTTAATGGGACATTATGGTTAAGTTGCACTAGTAAAAACCTGTACAGTTCAATGGACAAACATTGTGACAGGGACGTTATGGTTACAGGTAAAACCGAAACCCCCCAGAAATTCACAAGTTATGGTCAGCTAAGCAACCATAACTCGCGCTACTCCTGTGCACTGCAAGACTAACACCCACGACATCAAAGATGACATCACAAATGTGGAGGGTGTTTATGAAAAATATATACACATGTGATGTCATCACTCATGTCATGAATGACATTTGTGATGTCACCTTTGATGTCATGGTGTCAACACACAATGCTGGGGAAGGTGTGTCGACACTCTCCCCCGAACCACAGAAGCCGAATGAAGTCGACCCTCCATCCGTGGTTGGCACAGATACCTGATTATATAAAATACAGGATACCACGTGGCAGCCGATGGGGGGAAGAGGGTTAGGAGGAGGTTGTGGACGGGGAAGGGAATGTTAGGAAAACTGGAAAGAGGGTTAGGAAACACCTAAATTGGACAGGACGGGGGACGCAACCAGGAAAAAACCCTACACTGTCTTACCTAAACTCAGGTCACTGCACCTTACTAGTGTCCCTGCACCTCCTAGTACCTCCCTCTACTAGTACTGCTCGCTAATCTATGCAAAGCATGTGATTCTAAGCAGATCCACAAGCCTCAGAAGGGATACATTACTCACTGTGATCGTATTTCTAATGCTTGTATCTGCTTAGATTCACATGCGCCCACCCTTCCTCTCCTCTTGCAGTAGGAGGTGCCCTGGAAAAAAAAGAAAAAAGCATAGATCTTTCACACCTCATGGTCTCTACTTACACTTCATGCTTACAACTTACACTCCCTCTTGTCAGAAACAAATAATCTGAGGGACCTCGACGTGTGAGGGATCATGGCTACAGGGTACGTTACACTAGAGATAGTATTACAGTCACTCTCTGTCGACGTACCTTTTAGAAGTTTGCAAACTTCATGTGCAATACTCTGCAACTTCCACTAGATGTCAGCCTATGCAAAGCATGTGAATCTAAGCAGATACAAGCATCATTAATATGATTACGGTGAGTAATGTATCATATATATACATTTCTGAAGCATAGGCCAACATCTAGTGGTAGCCGCAGAGTTTTACACTTTTTGTTTTCAAAACTCGAAAAGGGACGTCGACAGGGCGTGCCAGTAATACTATCCCTAGTGTGACGTCCACTGTAACCATGGTCTTTCACGCGTCTAGGTCCAGCAGATTGTGTTTTTCCACCATCGTAGTCGGACGCATATCGCAGAGTTCCTTCTTCTGGCTGATGCCATTACTTATAACAAGTTTAAAGTTAGACTTCTTTCTGTCCTTTTCGACGACCGTACACCACAAGATCATCGGCAACGGCATTTGAGGACAAGACCACCTATTGACGAGAACGACCCCTGTCTCGACAGACTTTGTCTGCGGCCTACATAGGCCCCAACGGGCCTCGGCACTGCACAGTAGGGATAGTGGGGGAAGGTCATATTCCATCTCACTTAGAGAATGCATATTCCCCTATGCTTCCTTGTATTCCGCCAGGCTGCCATCTTTCCACACTATGGGAAATACTCCTTTTACATTCTGTCCTTCCTGGAACAGGAAGTTTCCCTGGAAGGATTCACACTGAGTGTGTAACCTTTGCCTCCCTAGAGACCACGCCGAAAAACAGTGCAGGTCCTGCAAACTGTTTAGGCCAAAAACTTTAAAGTACCGAAAAACTAAACGCTGGGCCCAGCATGCCATGCAGGCCGAGGCCGCCATGCAGGCATAGGCCGCCATGAACGTCGAGGGAGCCTCCAGCGATGGCAGTGTCGGTGTCCTAAGTGACGCAGAGGGCGATCGGGACCCGATGGATTCCCACATGCGAGCCCCCGACTCCAACAGGCAGGCTGGCCGTTCTGCTTCGGAGAAGACAGGCACCTCCATGACACGCCACACTAAGCACATCCCCAATGGGCGACTCTTGACCACGTTGTCGACTGATAAGCCACAGGCGGTGTCGAAGGGAAGGACTGAAAAGTCACTGTCCTCTGGGCCATCGCGGTCGCGATCACCACACGACAGGCCCCAACACAGACACCAAAGTCTGTTTCCGACACTGCAACCAAATCAGGGAAGTCCTCTGGTTCTGGCGGCCAGGTGTCGAAAGACCATTCAACGGCACCTGATATAAATTCCAAAATGAGCTAGTTAATTAAGAAACACGTCTCTGACACCCTGCTCCGTCTCTGACACCCTGCTCAAGGCAAAGACGTTGAAAAACTCAAAGTCCTCAATGCCCCAAACCTCAAAATCACAAGGTTCAAAGATACAATGTGCGGGTGAGAGTTTGGGCATTTTCAACCTTGCCAATTAGTTCACCCGACATCAGAAAGAGGTTGATCCTGGAAGAGCTATCATGCACCGACAAGAAGTATGTGTATTCTCGCTGCTGGGGGTTAAGGACCCTCCAGATGTCCCGGATATCAAGTGATGACATGTGCATGCTTATCCTCTGAGCTGCTCGCGACAGGATCCTAGGTGCAGCCCCCGTTCTGTCTAGCCCATTGTCTAATATCAAGTACATATCACACCCCCAAATGATCTGCACCCCAACATAACCCATGAGTATGGAGGCAATCATGTTAAAGAAATCTGGGGTGTCCACATTGGGGCCATATGTGTTCACTATGAGGTATTCCCCATTTGCTATTGTACAATGTAAGATGACATACCTGCCTTCAGGGTCAATATAGTTCCTTCTCAGTACAAATTTAATTGACTTATGAATTAAAGTCAAGACTTCCCTGGCTTGTGTGGAATAGGTTGTGTAGAATCTGTTCGGTCCCAAGGATGGTGCTAGCCCAATGCAAGGCGACCCCGGGCAGGTGTTTCTTGTAACGTGAGTATCTTCACTCCATGTCTCTGGGCATAGGCCGTGATTTTGCGGGCCTTCGTGAAGTTACCCAACCCACGAACATTCCATGACATTAATGGTATAGCCATGCCTTTACTTCAGGGGACATCCCAACAAGTGCGGCTCTGTGCATATCTCCCTGTGTCAATGCTGCCACTGTGTCGCTCATCTGATATGTGCAGTGCCTTACCACTTCTGCCATTTTTAGTATAATGTTCGCCAACATAGCCACCCTCCTCCCTCACCGCCCTCAACCAATAGGCAGTGTGACTTCCCCACCCTTCAGACCAATTACCTGTGGGCTGTCCCCAACTTGGCCCACCTGTATCGCAGGCCCAACAGGGGCACGAGCGTAACAAAACCTCAAGGACAACCGTTGCAGACGCAGTGGGGTGTGCTGCTGCCATGCAACCGACTTTGTAGGAGCTGTGGCGTAAGACCACTCATTGGTGTAAATAACGGACGATTTATATTTCCACATCACATTATCAACTTTCAAGAAGAAGGATAATAAAGAACAATGGCGGTACTGTCAAGCAGTATACGCTCCTTTTCCAGCCATTTCAAAACATTACAATATATAATGGGCTACCAATGTCAACATGCACCTCTGTCAACCAGTTTCTAGTGGAATCGTTGGACCCCCTAACAAGACATTACATGAGAGGCGTTCACTACCATTCAATCATTCAATGTTCCATTCGATAGGAAGGTAATGATTCCTTATACCGCTATCTACACATGAGTTGCAGGATGGGAGTACTCAAGGATAAGGCAGACTAGGGGGGTGTCTTCCTCCCAGTCAGTCATTTTCCATGAGGTCGTCTGCAGGGTTGTTCAGTGGAATATGCACCTCAATTAATTTTGACGCCTCATCAGGAACCGTGAAGAAGTAGAGCTTTTCTCTGAAGGTGAAATTGAGGCGTGCTGGAAATAGTATTGCATAGGGGATATTCCGTTCCCTGAGCAATTTCTTTACTCCAGTGAATTGGCGTCTTTCCTGCTGCACACCTATGGAGAAGTCGGGGAAGATTCTAATGGTCTGAGAGCCAAGCCAGAGCTCCCCCTTCTCACGCGCGAGGCGGCGGACTTGATCCCTGTCTCTAAAGTTTAGGATTTTAGCGATGACGGGTCTGGGGAAGTCTCCAGGTCTAGGTTGCGGGGCTAAAGCGCAGTGGGCCAGCTCAACAGTGAAGGGAGACAGCTCAGGGTTGTCCAACAGTTCCTTAAGTACGTTTTCGGTAGTTAGCTCCATTCTTCTTTTGAGAGCGTCCTCAGGGACCCCCATTATTCGAATGTTGTTTCTACGCGAAATAGATTCTAAATCATCACATTTTGCTTTCACGAGTTTCATGTCACGGGTGAGGGAGGCCACCGTATCCTGAAGGGTGTGTATTCCATCTTCATTTGTTCCGATTCTGGTTTCCGCCTCTGTGATTCTAGCGCCTGGATGGTTTTATTGTGATTTGAGTGACGCCACGTTTGCATTTATGTCATCCAGCTTTTCATGGAAGGATGGAAAGTTTTTAGCCATGGATTCCATCATAGTGGTTAGTTCTGGAAAAGGTAAGTCTGCAGTTGTAGATACTTCCTCCTGACTGGTCGAGGATTGGCCCAGATCTGGCCTGGGTGCCACGTTGGCAAATTTGTCCATGGCACCGACCTTGTTAGCGCCCCGGGATCTGTTTGACATTGTATGAGTAGGGAGTCGCTTTCTCAGAGCTGGACGTGCATTATCCGGCCATGGTCTACCCCAGTGCTAATGTGACTGCGCACTTTTATAGGCCCATAGAAGCACAGGGGGCATTGATGGGCTAAGGCGCCACAGTGCAGCTTGGTTTCGCACGTGCTCTCACGGGGGCCCAGGCGTCCCCCCGATGCATGCAGGGACAGGGAGCAAAATACAAAGCCACAACTGGGTGGAGAGTATTGATTGATAGTTGGTATGGTGATTGATCAGCGGCAGAGAACTAGATAAGCAGCATTGGGGCAGGCGTCATCAGCACAGCAGTAGTTTGTCTCTTCTAACCGGGCCCACCGGATCGGCGACCGTGAGGCCAGCTAGGTGGCGAGTTGCACCCTTATCAGGCCCCCTAATGCAGGGAGATCTGGAAAATGCAGACTTCCGTGCTGGTCCCAGACGGTTTTGTTGAGGTGCCGCGATGCAGTTGTATTTCAGAATGGGTGCTTGCCTTTGGGGCCAGAAGGTCTGATTTGAGTTTCTGGTGGCACAGGAGGAGACCAACCCTGCGCCCAAACGTGAGCCAAGGGCAGGGCTCAGTGGGCCAGCTAGAGAAGCTTGGGGTCAAGCAGTGGGGCCCCAGATATTTAAAGCAGCGGGATGTCTCGCATCTGTTGTCCCCCGTAGCACGGCATGTGCTGTGTCAGCAAGCTGTCGGACAAGAGGAGGGCCCCAGGGGTGAATCCAGTCTGGGGCTGTGTCATCGGCCCACGCCGGCGGTGTGAGAGAGTCCCAGCCCAGTGCAATCTGCTCTCAGAGGTCAGTGGTGCCACAGCCCAGTGTGAAGGGCCCAAGGATTAAATAGCAGGATGAGAACAATGGTATTTGAGCCAGGAAGTCACCACAGGCTATTTGAATGTCAGAGATGGGATCTAACCTGGTAGATCGCCGCACTAAGGTGCGCCATCCGGCGGTGCCATAAAGGCGGCTGTGGCTGCGTGCAGGTGGCCAGAGTGGTGTATTTGTGGGGCAGCCCAGCTCATTGATATGCCAGGGTGGTGCAGCAGCATGGAGCCAATATGACTGCTGATGCAGAGCAGGGAGCGGACCCAGCAAGGAGCAGGGCCTGATGGTGGCAGTGGGGCCGCCCCCCCCCGCCAGAAGCCTTACTTGTTATGGGAGCACTACCTCACCTCCCCCCAGGGGCCACACCCCCGATCGGCCCACGATTCCAGCCCAGGGGTCATAGGCCCGCCATAGACCACCTGGCGGTGAGTGCAGGAACTTCAGGTGTCGTCCACAAGTAGGACGGGGGCCACCGAGGGCCGATGTCAGATACGCTCACCCTTCAATGTGTCAGCCGGCACCTGCAGGGAGAAGGCCCTCAGCGTCGGTCCACTTCCCTCCGCTCAACAGGAGACTCAGTGCCAGGATACGTAGACTGAGCGGAGAAGAGGACGGCATAGGCCACAGCGACCCAGCTGTGCGGCGGCTCCGCCGGCCGGCCAAGGCAAGCAATGCCCTAAGTTTCGGCTCCTCAAAAAAAGGGGGGATGGCCGCCGGCTCTCCCCGTAGCGGTACGCTGCAATAGTTCAAGTATTTGGGTGCAGGCACCAGCCTGGCTCCAGAGGCGGGCCGCCTCCACTGGCAGATGTTATCCGCGGCCTCAGCCAGCTCGGCCAATGCAGCTGCTTTCTGACTCCAGGGGTCGGGAGGCCCGTTCTCAGCCCCAGTACATCCGATCTTCACAGCATTTGGGGCTGATGCTCTCCCCACCTTCAGTATTGCGTGCTAACATTTGTGGGTGTAGAGGTGTAGGTGAACCGCCACTGTAGTCGGATTGTCGTTGGCAGAACACAGAGCTGGTCAGCTAGGCAGCCATTTTCCAGGCTGCTCAACAGCACCAACTTCACAATATCCGATTCTGAGGCATTTAAACTACTTTGAAGGAGGAGCAAAATGGCATTCAGAGCATTTGAAGTAGGAGCAAAAAGGCATAAGTTGATAAAACGGCTTTTTCAGTTACTCTTAAACAGTGCAAATAGTGCAGAATTCGCCAGAGGAGCTGATTCAATGCAATAGGTTAGGCCAAAGTCAATGGGCTAAAGTCTTGTATAGGATAAAGCAGTTCTGGAGTTTAAACGGAAAAGTCTTTGCCAAAGTTCTCAGAAGTAGTTTGTAAAAGAAAGATTCATATGTTGGGTCACAAGCTGACTAGGCCTGCAAGTTGACAAAGTTTCAAGCACTTCGCAATTAGAGGTAAGTTCTCTCGGTCAGGTTTTCACAGTACCTTATAATGAAGAAAAAGGTGCAGCTGAAGACGTTGGTTCCGGGCAGTTCCTGCAGATCTCGCTGTTCGTAAGCCTCAGTCGTGGGGACAAGAGGGAGGACCTCAGGGGACTCCTGCACTGCACGGGGAACATCTCAAAAAGCTGGCAAAAGTGAATCTTCGATTCCGGTAGCTGTCGTCAAGCACACAAACTGGTGTCCTTCTCCCTGGCTATTTGTGTTCCTGCAGCACTCTGAGGAAAATACAACCAGCTCTGAGAATGGTATCCAGGTGGCTTATGAGTTGATTGGTCCCACTAACTCAAAGGGAGAAGTCGTCCTTGAAGGGCTTCTCTGTCGAGATGAACTTGGTTATTCGGCCCTGCAGCAGGGCTTCGCCGGGCAAACCAACGGTCCAGGAGTTGCAGCAGCCATCCTCTTCCAGCTCGTCTTCCAGCTCGTCTTCGGTTCTTTCATTCTAGTGGTCGACTCTGCCTTCCAAGCCAAGAGACTCACCTTTTAAACAGTTTTCTCTTATTCATTCCAGCCTAGCTGCCACTCACCCAGCAGGGTGGCTGTCCTTGCCAGACAGTCAGCCAGCCAATCACACCAGAGTGCATTTGGGTCTCCGAGGAGACTAAGCACAGCGAGTTTCGGCACCTCGCTCACTTCCTGCCCACCCCAGACATTCAGTTGCTAGAGGCGGTCTTCAGTCCTGAAGCACGTCAAAGGCGTAGAAACAAAGGGACCAAACTCTAGAAGGACCTTTCCAAAAAGAAATGGCGAAAAAAGAAGACCGGGACCCGTTTAAACAAAGGAGTGTCAGACGCCATCTTGAAAAACATGGCTTCCGTGATTTATCGCTACCGGTGTTCGCGGTCGGGAAAAATCATGGTAGTTTGTTGTAAAACCACTGCCACCAGCCATTTCGATAGGAAAGGATAGCATTGGACTGCTACATGAGTTTCTAGACATAGGGGATACTAAGTAACCCCTCCAGCACTATATTGTAAGATAGTGTGTGCTGGGTCTATGAATTTGGAAAGACTAGTAAAGTCAATTTCACTTTACTTTCTCTGGGAAACAGTAGTTTATCCCAGAGAAGGTATTTAAACCTTGGGACAGCCTAAAAGGCTCCCCTGCGTCTCTGCACTGCCCTGCTGTGTGACACAAATGAAAAGATGATGCCTATGGAGTTGTCTAAAACTCCAGAATCAAAGAACACAAGAGTAAAACACACATCAAAATACATGAGAGAGTGGGAAAAAAAAGGCTCACACTCTCTCCAGGTAAAAAAATCAAGTCCTCAAAATCCAGCAAAGTTGCTGGAGGTCTCTAAGGTGAAGGGAATTAGCACATTTATAAGAATTCTCCCTAACAAGAAGCAGTGTCATATACGCGTGAAAAGTATGTGTATTCTCTGAGTGGTTTGTGTATCTCCACGCGTCAAACAGCCCATGATAGTCTGCTATCTCTCTCCAAGACTCACCCACCTTAGGAAGTTGTACCTGAGCAGAGTTGGCCCTATCCATGTCATGTGTAAGTGCAAAGTTGAAGTCTCCAGTCATGTTCATGAAGTCAGGGGCACAGACATGCAGGGGTCGCATGCACAGGAGACCTGGGTGGACACTGTCCTGGCGCCTTTGGCACCAGGCTCATGAACAAAAGTAAACAAGAACATCCATTTAACACCAAAAAGCTTTTATTATGGACATAGCACTTCAGATGCATTAACCTTGAACATTCCATCCGTTAAGCAGGATGCATTAACCTTGAACATTCCATTCATTAAGCAGCCCCAAGTGTATTCTTGGGTGTGGCTGCTAATGGATTGCCTTTGCACGTGCTCACTCTCTAGGAATGGCAGAGTGTGGTAGGTAAGCCGGCCCTAAAGGGCATGCCCACGATCCCAGCTATATAAGTGTTTGGGAGAATTCTCATTTATGGCTACATTTCCCTCACCTAGTGGGTCCCTCAGCAGCTTTGCTGGATTTCTGGGATTTATTTGTTTCACCTGGTAAGAGTGTGAGCTTTTTTCCCACTCTTACATGTGTTTTGCCATGTGTATTTCTACTGTTTGTGTGATCTTGGACTCTGGAGCACACCACTCCATGAGCCCCACTTTTTTTGTGTGTTACACCTTCAGTGCAGTGACACAGGGTTGTCTTTTAGACTTCCCACTGACTCAATTTTTCTGGGGCTGACTACTGTTCCCCCAGAAACATGTAAAGTTGTCATTAACTTTATATAGTCATTTAAAAAACTACAGACCCAGTACACCCCATCTTTCATAGAGTCTTGGAAAGGGTTTATTCCTACCCCTTTTTGTCTGTGCCTCTCTGAGCTTTGTTCTGCTCTTTTAACATTTAGACTTGGCTGGTGGCAGTGGTATCTACCCTAGCTTTTCTACCGCGATTATACTATATGAACGTGGTACTGTTCCAGGCTATTGTATTAGCCTCGAACATAAACCTGCTTGCCCAAATACTTTGTATTTCGCTCCAGTCGGGTTTAGTGGCCATTTCTTTTTGTTAAAGTCCTTCTTGTGTTTTACTTTGCGCGGCAAACCAGGTTTGCCTTCTTTGTTCACCGTCTTTTGGCAGGCTTCTACGAGGAAGCCCTCCTTTGGCGCCTGGGTGTCTAGGTGGGCTGAATGTGAGGGAGGGGTGTAGTCACACTCTGCACAAGGTCTCCTTGGAGACCCAAGTCGCACTTTGTATTGATTGGCTGAGGTGGTTGTCCGGGCCGGACAACCCCCCTGCTGAGTGATTGACAGCCAGGCTGTGTGAATGGGGGATTTTCGCATAAAAGGCAGGACTCTTCGGCTGGAAATCAGAGTCGCCACTGGAACTGCAAGGAACCGAAGAGAAGAAGAGAAGAAGACGGCTGCTGCACCCCCGAGTCCTGGTGAAGCTCTGCTGCAGTCCTGAGCTAACTACCCTTCAACGTCAAGAGAAGATCCGGTCCGGAGACTAATTCCCTGGAGCCTGGTGGGATCAACAAGCTCATCTTCCACAGCCAGAGGATCCTCTTCGTGGTCAAAATCGCTGCACATTGCTGTAGTGGTCCGGATAGCCATCTGAACAGCCTCTCCTGTTTTAAAGGAGCGCACCTTTTATTCAACGTCGCTGTTGCTGGCCTCATCCCTGGTTAGTGCAGATCACTCCAGGTGTCCTCCTTCTTGTCTCCACGACTGACGCTCCAAGACCCGTGAGTCTGCAGGAAACTACCAGGAACAACTACCGTGGCACCAGCGTTCTTCAACGAATATGGTACTGTGTCCGACTTAGAGGAATTGGGGTGAACCCTACTTCCTCACCAAAGGCTTGTCCTTTTCTTCCTTCCCTCTTATAACTTTTGCCTCCTCTTCTGACAATATCTACGTACTCCTGGCAATCTTGAATCGAGAACTGTTCTAACCTTGTGATCCTCGGCAACAGGAACCCTGTTCCACTTGACACTGGCGCAGGCCAATTGACCTTTATCTTCTTGTTAGAAAGTGCCCTCTGATTCTCTCTGCCTTGACAAAAGTATTGCCTATGATTTTTATCCCCAACTCTCTTGTGTTAATTCATGTGCTAAGTGTGTTTGACTACGGTTACATTTCTTCCCCCGGGTCCCTTATCTTTAGTAAGACCGAATTGTATTTACTGTCAAAAAGTGATCGCATATGTACTCCCGGTAATGTCTTTGTTTCATAACGCCGGTCTGTCAAATCCTAAGGTGTTTACCTTGAATTGTTCTGCACAAGGGGAATTGGTTGTGTGTAGTGTATTTGAAGTGTGGTTTTATTTTACTAGAAGTGAAGTGTTTTGTGAACAGATGGTTTAAAAATAAATGTACTTATATTTTTTACCCAGGAACTTTGAGTCAGTGTTTTCTTGAGTCACAGTAATTGTAGTCCTTTGTGTAATCTCTACTACTGCTCATTTGCTCTTGAGATAAGTCTGCCTGCTCACTCACTGCTACCACTCTTTCTGTGTAGTACAAGCTTGTACCAAAGGTGAACTTGTATTACCACTTGTAGTCTTAACTCTGTGCAGTGGTCCCTAAGGGCCCTGCATAGGATTCTCCCTAACAATAAGCTGCCCCGATCCTCAAGACAGATGCTTCGTGTTATTCTGAACTTTCAAGCAGCGTAACGCTTACCGTCACCTGAGGTCAGACTTACCTTTGAAGATCATGCTTCCTGGACATCCTGCTTCCTGCCAGCATACTCACCAACTGGGGGAAGCTGTTCTTACCTGTACATCTCTTCGGTAACCAAGTATTCTTCTTAACACTTTCCGGAACACCGAAATCTTCATCTTGGCACCGCAGCACAACACGATCCATCATTGACAGCAGCTCCTCCAAGGAAAAACAGAAGACAAGGTTAGACATCGAAAAAACAGTCAGTTTAAGGTTGCGCTTCGCCATACTTCGCGCTTTCCTTAAACCATCATTTACCTGCTGTCGAACATTGTGGTAGCATCCATCTTCCATCCGGCCGCGTCTCGCATCTCACAGCTACATTGAGGCCGCATTTCCATCTAAGGGAAGAAAACAGAAGAGAGACATTATTGCGGGCATAAATAGGAGCTACATATAAAGACTTTAAACAGAACAAACAGCATCACAAGAGCTCAAGAAAGACTTACCAATCATAAGGAGAAGCATAGTTGCAGCTGGACTGGACTAATCCTTATCAGGGATCAGTGAAGGAACTTTGGTTTGCAAAGGTAGCGGGCACCCCTCTCTCGATAGAACAAGGCTTGATAACCTGTTCAGTGGTTATTAACCACTTGAGAGTTCGCAGCCACTGCTTTTTCTCACTGTGCCTTTCACAGATGGGAAATATCCATTTGCATATCAGTCTTTGTCCTGCCCAGGGGCAGTCCAGCACCAAAATGCAATGGCAATTCCAACCTGAACGAGAGTACCACCAGCAACCCCATACACGTGTTTCACCCTTGTTGGGGATCATCAGTGAGGTGAAGCTGATGCCTCTCTAAGCACAGTGAGAGGGAGACCACGTCTGGTTGCCCCCAGGAGACCTAGGGTTACCAATCCCAGGTTCCTTGAAATTTGGTTTGCAAAGGTAGCGGGCGCCCCTCTCTCCATAGAACAAGGCTTGATAACCTGTTCAGTGGTTATTAACCACTTGAGAGTTCGCAGCCACTGCTTTTTCTCACTGTGCCTTTCACAGATGGGAAATATCCATTTGCATATCAGTCTTTGTCCTGCCCAGGGGCAGTCCATCACCGAAATGCAATGGCAATTCCAACCTGAACGAGAGTACCACCAGCAACCCCATACACGTGTTTCACCCTTGTTGGGGATCATCAGTGAGGTGAAGCTGATGCCTCTCTAAGCACAGTGAGAGGGAGACCACGTCTGGTTGCCCCCAGGAGACCTAGGGTTACCAATACCAGGTTCCTTGTAATTTGGTTTGCAAAGGTAGCGGGCGCCCCTCTCTCCATAGAACAAGGCTTGATAACCTGTTCAGTGGTTATTAACCACTTGAGAGTTCGCAGCCACTGCTTTTTCTCACTGTGCCTTTCACAGATGGGAAATATCCATTTGCATATCAGTCTTTGTCCTGCCCAGGGGCAGTCCAGCACCGAAATGCAATGGCAATTCCAACCTGAACGACAGTACCACCAGCAACCCCATACACGTGTTTCACCCTTGTTGGGGATCATCAGTGAGGTGAAGCTGATGCCTCTCTAAGCACAGTGAGAGGAAGACCACGTCTGGTTGCCCCCAGGAGACCTAGGGTTACCAATCCCAGGTTCCTTGAAATTTGGTTTGCAAAGGTAGCGGGCGCCCCTCTCTCCATAGAACAAGGCTTGATAACCTGTTCAGTGGTTATTAACCACTTGAGAGTTCGCAGCCACTGCTTTTTCTCACTGTGCCTTTCACAGATGGGAAATATCCATTTGCATATCAGTCTTTGTCCTGCCCAGGGGCAGTCCAGCACCGAAATGCAATGGCAATTCCAACTTGAACGAGAGTACCACCAGCAACCCTATACACGTGTTTCACCCTTGTTGGGGATCATCAGTGAGGTGAAGCTGATGCCTCTCTAAGCACAGTGAGAGGGAGACCACGTCTGGTTGCCCCCAGGAGACCTAGGGTTACCAATCCCAGGTTCCTTGAAATTTGGTTTGCAAAGGTAGCGGGCACCCCTCTCTCGATAGAACAAGGCTTGATAACCTGTTCAGTGGTTATTAACCACTTGAGAGTTCGCAGCCACTGCTTTTTCTCACTGTGCCTTTCACAGATGGGAAATATCCATTTGCATATCAGTCTTTGTCCTGCCCAGGGGCAGTCCAGCACCGATATGCAATGGCAATTCCAACCCGAACGAGAGTACCACCAGCAACCCCATACACGTGTTTCACCCTTGTTGGGGATCATCAGTGAGGTGAAGCTGATGCCTCTCTAAGCACAGTGAGAGGGAGACCACGTCTGGTTGCCCCCAGGAGACCTAGGATTACCAATCCCAGGTTCCTTGAAATTTGGTTTGCAAAGGTAGCGGGCGCCCCTCTCTCGATAGAACAAGGCTTGATAACCTGTTCAGTGGTTATTAACCACTTGAGAGTTCGCAGCCACTGCTTTTTCTCACTGTGCCTTTCACAGATGGGAAATATCCATTTGCATATCAGTCTTTGTCCTGCCCAGGGGCAGTCCATCACCGAAATGCAATGGCAATTCCAACCTGAACGAGAATACCACCAGCAACCCCATACACGTGTTTCACCCTTGTTGGGGATCATCAGTGAGGTGAAGCTGATGCCTCTCTAAGCACAGTGAGAGGGAGACCACGTCTGGTTGCCCCCAGGAGACCTAGGGTTACCAATACCAGGTTCCTTGTAATTTGGTTTGCAAAGGTAGCGGGCGCCCCTCTCTCCATAGAACAAGGCTTGATAACCTGTTCAGTGGTTATTAACCACTTGAGAGTTCGCAGCCACTGCTTTTTCTCACTGTGCCTTTCACAGATGGGAAATATCCATTTGCATATCAGTCTTTGTCCTGCCCAGGGGCAGTCCAGCACCGAAATGCAATGGCAATTCCAACCTGAACGAGAGTACCACCAGCAACCCCATACACGTGTTTCACCCTTGTTGGGGATCATCAGTGACGTGAAGCTGATGCCTCTCTAAGCACAGTGAGAGGAAGACCACGTCTGGTTGCCCCCAGGAGACCTAGGGTTACCAATCCCAGGTTCCTTGAAATTTGGTTTGCAAAGGTAGCGGGCGCCCCTCTCTCCATAGAACAAGGCTTGATAACCTGTTCAGTGGTTATTAACCACTTGAGAGTTCGCAGCCACTGCTTTTTCTCACTGTGCCTTTCACAGATGGGAAATATCCATTTGCATATCAGTCTTTGTCCTGCCCAGGGACAGTCCAGCACCGAAATGCAATGGCAATTCCAACCTGAACGAGAGTACCACCAGCAACCCCATACACGTGTTTCACCCTTGTTGGGGATCATCAGTGAGGTGAAGCTGATGCCTCTCTAAGCACAGTGAGAGGGAGACCACGTCTGGTTGCCCCCAGGAGACCTAGGGTTACCAATCCCAGGTTCCTTGAAATTTGGTTTGCAAAGGTAGCGGGCGCCCCTCTCTCCATAGAACAAGGCTTGATAACCTGTTCAGTGGTTATTAACCACTTGAGAGTTCGCAGCCACTGCTTTTTCTCACTGTGCCTTTCACAGATGGGAAATATCCATTTGCATATCAGTCTTTGTCCTGCCCAGGGGCAGTCCAGCACCGAAATGCAATGGCAATTCCAACCTGAACGACAAAGACTGATATGCAAATGGATATTTCCCATCTGTGAAAGGCACAGTGAGAAAAAGCAGTGGCTGCGAACTCTCAAGTGGTTAATAACCACTGAACAGGTTATCAAGCCTTGTTCTATGGAGAGAGGGGCGCCCGCTACCTTTGCAAACCAAATTTCAAGGAACCTGGGATTGGTAACCCTAGGTCTCCTGGGGGCAACCAGACGTGGTCTCCCTCTCACTGTGCTTAGAGAGACATCAGCTTCACCTCACTGATGATCCCCAACAAGGGTGAAACACGTGTATGGGGTTGCTGGTGGTACTCTCGTTCAGGTTGGAATTGCCGTTGCATTTCGGTGCTGGACTGCCCCTGGGCAGGACAAACACTGATATGCAAATGGATATTTCCCATCTGTGAAAGGCACAGTGAGAAAAAGCAGTGGCTGCGAACTCTCAAGTGGTTAATAACCACTGAACAGGTTATCAAGCCTTGTTCTATCGAGAGAGGGGCGCCCGCTACCTTTGCAAACCAAATTTCAAGGAACCTGGGATTGCTAACCCTAGGTCTCCTGGGGGCAACCAGCCGTGGTCTCTCTCTCACTGTGCTTAGAGAGGCATCAGCTTCACCTCACTGATGATCCCCAACAAGGGTGAAACACGTGTATGGGGTTGCTGGTGGTACTCTCGTTCAGGTTGGAATTGCCATTGCATTTCGGTGCTGGACTGCCCCTGGGCAGGACAAAGACTGATATGCAAATGGATATTTCCCATCTGTGAAAGGCACAGTGAGAAAAAGCAGCGCTGCGAACTCTCAAGTGGTTAATAACCACTGAACAGGTTATCAAGCCTTGTTCTATCGAGAGAGGGGCGCCAGCTACCTTTGCAAATCAGTGAAGGAACTAGATCCCATTTGACGCGCCCCTGCCAGAAGTAGCAGGATGGAGAGCTTATCTTCCATAATTCACAGGTGAGCTTTATGGGCCGGTGTATGCTCACAGAAACTGTACTTTGGGGTGAAGGGTTCGAGAGGTACAACAATCACAGATTGGCGCACTCACATACTCTTATCTCCACGCAGGAGCAGTATCACCACGTACCACTGCTCACAGCTTTTCTACTGAGGGAGAGGTCTGAAGGGGTGATTCAATTTCAGGGAGGACTGCAACCGTGCCCCAACGCCTCTGCAGAGACCAGGTGAGCGTAACACCCATTTCGTTTCGTAACCTTCGTATTTGTGGATAGGACTGGCCCATTTCTGGAAGAAATCGGGTATATCTACATTCAGGGAATATACATTTATCAATACCACTCTGAGACCTAGCATTTCCCCATCCACGATAATATAACGGCCTTCCGCGTCACTTATATGGTCATGTAATTTAAAGCTAAGGGAGGCATGAATGTAAATCGCAACCCCTCTGGAGTGGGTGGGTTACTGTCTGCTGCTTGTGAATCTGCTTAGAATCCTATGTTCTGTATATAGTACGACATCTCGTGGTAATCGCAGAGTCTTCCATCTTTCTTTCGGTTATCGAAAGGGGACGTTGACATGGGCGTGACTGTAACACTATCCATAACGTGATGTGTAGTGTACCCAAAATCCCTCACGTGTCGAGGTCCCTCAGATTGTTTTTTTCTGCCCAACTAGTTGGTCGCCTTATGCATAGCTCACAAGAGTTTATATTGCTCAATATTGTTACTTTGCCCTACGGCCGTCTAGCCTCCTGACTACTTCTTTTCGACGACTGCTTCGGGGACTTCCTGCCGCGAAGACATCCACTACTGCTTGGCGACTGGTGTACTGATCAACATCTGTCGACCGCGTGGCCTCGGCCCTCCGGCCAGGCACTTACATTAGGGAGAGTGGGGCCCTGGGTTTATTCTTTTTCAAGAATGCATTTCATTTTCCCTTCTCTTTCCCTATTTGGTCTGGCGGCCATCTACCTCTGCTATGAAGAGGACGCCCTTTAAATGTTGTCCATCGTGTAACGGCAAATTCCCTTGGAAGGACACCCATCGCCGTTGCAATAGGTGTCCACCTCGAGACCACGATGATCGTTCTTGAAAGTCCTGCAAGCTCTTTCATCCCAAGACGTTAAAGAACAGGCGGACAAAACAGTGGACGGACTATGGAATGCAGGCCAAAAGTCATTCCCCCGTTGGCGCCATCGCTTCGGATGACAAGGACTCCAGTGGCAGCCATGGCTCTGACCTGGAAACATAGATCTTTCGGTGGAACCCTCTGGTTTCCAGATGCACGTCCCCGGCCCCAACAGACAGGCTACCGGCTCTGTTATGGGGAGTTCACATCCCGGTGACAAGGGAACACATGTACCACCCAAGCCCAAACACACAACCCCTAAGGCCTCCTCATTGGACACGTCGAAGCGTGTAACGCCAACAGGCCTGTCGAAAACTTCAACAGTGTCTTCCGAACCTCGTGGTTCGGCACCCTCCTTGCAACCGTCTTGTCGGCATGTGACTGGGCTTTCCTCTCACAAGGGCATTCCCCCCAAAAAACACATGGTCGCCGACATGCCGTCCAAGTGCGCACAAGCACCTAAGGCTTTGGTAGAGTCGTGAACTGTGACGTTGCTGCAAGGCGCACCGAAACCTAGTATTCAGCCGCCACAAATATGCAAGGGTCTCACGACTATTATTTCGGCAGCCAGAGAACAAAGGGGCAATTCCTAAACAGAGCTCCAGATCATGTTGAGATCGCTACACAGGAGACAGCCCCTAATGGCGACTTTGTTGAAAATGTTCTCAAGGATCAAGGAGAAGCCTCCCACTAGTCAGGCTATTCCGTTACTCAATTCAGTAAAGAAACGCCTAGCTCCTTCGTTATTGTCACCCTCCATCACAAGGGCAGTGAACCCTCGGGTTGAGAAATGGTTCTGCTCCGCTCCATCTGACCGTATGTATATACGAGGTTATGCCACACCGGACTCCCTGGTTGTTACAACCACCAGAAAGAGGGCAGGCAGGGGTTCCACTATCCACAGTGGAAGCTCATCCACATAAAAATTGCAAAAAACGCTATGCCGGAAGTGTGTTACTAGTTATGTGGCCTATTCTACCAGAATAGCTAACAATACAACTCTCCTCGCTAGTTACAGCCACATCCAATGGGTCCTGCTACAGGAAGGCCTTCAAGAGGTCCCAGAGCCCACACGATCACGCCTGCTGGCGGTCGTGACTGAGGGCAGGCAGGTGACCCATTATATATTAAAGAACACTCAAGTTGCTGCTGACTTTGCTGGACGCATGCTAACCCAGGGGACTCTTCTCAAGAGACAAGCCTGGCTCAAAAACTCAGGCTTCAAACCAGAGACTCAGGCCTCTCTGATTAACAAATCTGTCAAAGGCTCCAACTTATTTGGCAAGGCTGTTGATGACGCCCTGGAGACTGCTAAGAAAGAGCATGAGACGCTGAAGTCACTCAGCCAAATCACGGCCAAGCCCTTCCACCAGCGAGGAGGCTCAAATTCTGGCTGTTCCTTTCACTGGCAATCTTTCTCCCGGTCTCCCTATGGTCCATATGGCTCTGGAAGTACCCCATGGTCCTCTGGCCAAGGCTCATCTGGAAACAGCCAATACCAGCAGAGAGGTCAAAGTACATGCAAGGGTAGAGGCAGGAACTCTACGCAAGATGCTACCCGGCCTCCACCGCAAAGAGACTCGCCAGTTCGGGTCCCCTCCCATGCCTGCCTGGTCGGGGGATGCTTGACATCATTCATCCATGCATGGGAGGGGATCACATCAGGCCAGTGGGTGTTAAAGACCATCACCCACAGTTACTGCATCGAGTTCCATTGGCCACCTCGATACCACCCACCAAAGAGCAGACGCCTTTCATCAGCACATCTGCAAACCCTGCTGAATTGAATTGACTATTTTATTTCTATCGCGCTCATGCACAAGTGTTTTAGAGCACAACAAGGCAAGGGAGGGGAACAGGGGAGAACAAAATATCGATCTTACTAGGCCCAGTGACATTGAGAATGCACAAGCGCATGGGGGAGGGGGAAAAGTGCAAGGAAGGGGGAGAAGTGGAAAGTGCAGAGCAAAAGGAGAACAGAATAAATAATAATAAATAAAAAATAAAAGCAACAGGAGTGATAGTGCAGCCAGCAAGTGGCAAGTGCTGAGTTTAAGGCAGCAGACAGGGTAGGTCAGATAAGTGCAGGAAGATAAAGGGGTGGGGACTGTAAGGGTACCTATGCAGACCCCAGTGCAAGGGGTGGCCCAGAGGCAGTGCAGGAGGGTGGCAGGGTGCGCAGGAACCTGTGCCCGGAGGACAGAGGGTGGCCAGGTTCACAGTGCCAGGAGAGAACAGATCAGCGGGGGGGCAAAGGCAGAAGCAAAGAGGAAGGTCTTGAGGTGCTTCCGGAACCAGAGATGGTTCTCCTCAAGTTTTAGAGTGGCAGGGGGGCTGTTCTAAAGGGAGGCCACAGCCACAGACAGAGATCTACCCTCAGCTCGTTTCTTTGAAAAATGACTGACCCTGAGGGAGTTAGAGGCAGAGAGGGAGGTATTTGCGGAGGGATAGCTAAAGGTATTTTGGACCCAGGCTCCAGAAAGCCTTGTGGACAATGCAGAGAGTTTTGAATTTAATCCTTGCATCCACCGGGAGCCAATGGAGAGATTTCAGAGCTGGAGAGATACGATCCCAGGGCTTGAGGCCAAGGACAAGTCTCACAGTCGTATTCTGGATTAGTTGCAGACGGCGGAGAGCAGAGGCAGATAGATTTAGAAAGAGACTGTTACAATAGTCCAACCTGGAGATAACCAAAGCTTGGGAGACAGTGAGCTTCTGGGGGAAGGAGAGGAAAGGCAGAGTACCTCTGAGGAGGTGCAGTAGGAAGTTTGACTTTTTAGAGACATCAGAGATTTGGGCAGAGAAGGAAAGTGTGCAATCAAAGATGACCCAGAGGTTCTTAGCCTCACAGGTGGGGATAGGAGGAGGGCCAAGGGAGGCCGACCAGAGAGTGAGGGGCAAGGATGGAGAAGGTGTGTCGATGAGGAGGATCTCAGTCTTGCTGGCATTCAGACAAAGATCATTGGTGGAACGCCAATCTTGAATGGCAGTGAGGCAATCAGAGATGAGAGAGGGAGAGGAGGTGGCCCAGGGCAGCCTGAAAATGAGTTGAGTGCCATCAGCGTAGCACTGGAAATATATATATATATATATATATATATATGTATGTATTTTATTGATTTCCACAACAAACAACATACAGTGCACCCCAACATGGTGCATGAACCAAAAACGTACCCTTTCCCTCCCTCCCTGCCCTCCCCTCCAGTGTCTTGCAATCTGCAACCTCAGTATACTTGGTATATGACTGTCACTTCTCCATCACTATCTAAGGAGCTGTTCGTTTCCAGTTCTTCAGGTCCTGAGCTCGTAAGGGATGCAACCAAGTGTAGCCAGGCCGTCAGTGTATCAGCTTCCTCTTCACCTCCTCTACATGCTGCCTCCCTCCAGACCACAGTTTCTGCATCTGCCCATTTCAGGAGATCCCTCCACCAGGTTTCCACACTCGGTCTCTTTTTGGCCTTCCAGCCCATAGCTATCCTGCGTTTAGCTAAGATGTACGCCAGATCCTTGAGCTTACTCACATGGTAAGTTTACATGGTCTTGGAAATCCCCCCACAATGCATGCCCATAGGGAGTCCACTTTTAAGCTAATCCCCTTGGTAGCTAGCCGGCCCGCCACTTCTTCCCAGCAAGCCCAGAACATGCGTTCCATCCTCGCATCCTTCGCCCCACATTTTAGGCAGTATTGTGCGACTGCATTAGCAAACTTGGCAATTTTCTTGGGGGTCATACATGCCCTGTGGGTAATATATAGCTGAATCTGCTGTAATCTAACATTCCTTGATACTTTCTTGTGGTATCTCTGCATCCTCCCCCACAATCCATCACTTATAATCTCTCCCAGTCCCGCCTTATCTGAATCACCTCTTTCCCGACCTTGGACAACATTATTTCAAAAATACTGGAGATCTCATTGCCACCCCCTGACACTGCTTGAAACGTTTCTATAGCAGCATCGGACTGCTGGGCCAGTTCTACCTCCGACCATGTCTTCTTCATTAACCTCATCAGCCTAGCATATGTAATATACTGCCCACTGTGTGATCATGTGTCTTCCCTCAACCTTTCAAACGCCAACCTTTCTCCTTCCTGCCACACGTCCCCTATAGTTGTTACTCCCACAGGTTCCCAATGTTCTCTAATGGTCTTCCTCAATTGTTCATCTATATACCTCTCAGTGTCACCAAGGGGATGTGCCAGATCATCCTTCCAAGGCCCAACAATGCTGATCTCTTCCCTTTTGTGGGTTCGGTCACCAATATCCACTAATTCAGGAAATAAGGTGCACTTTCCGTCCCCAACAGTCTGGACTCCGGTGTGGTGTCCTCAGATAGCCATTTTACCACATATTGAAGCTGACCAGCTAGGTAATACACCTCAAAATTAGGCAATCTGATCCCTGCCCGATCATACAGATTCTGTAATTTCCACACAGCTCTCCTATTACTGGAGGTGTGCCAAATGAAACCCCTGCATATACTTTGCACTTTAGTGAAGAAACGTTTGGGAATCAAGTATGGGACATTTGCAAAGTTGTGCAACAGCCTGGGTAATGCTATAATTTTAAGCAGTGCCGACCTTCCCATCATGGTCAAAGGCAACCGCTTCCATAATTCTATGCTCCGTTCGATACTCTTAACTGCCTTCTCTGTATTGTTCTTATGCTCCTCCTCTACCTTATGATAGACGTCCACTTCTAAATATCGAAAGGTGTCTACAGCCCAACCTGTCTGTAGCACTGGTGACTCCTGTTGAGGTATTCCCACATATCTGCCTAGGGGAAACAGAATGAACTTCCGAGGGTTTACAATTATGCCTGATAATATTGCATATCGTTCTAATACCTCAAGAACATACTGCAAATTTTCTTCGGGATATTGTAGGTACAACAGCATGTCATCCTCATGTAGCGATATCAAGTGCTGCCCTCCTTTCGTTTTAATGGCCACCTCTCCAAAGTGGTATCTCAGGTAAAACGCTAGAGGTTCCAATGCGCCTAGCACTGGAAATTTGAGCAGAAAATGACAATGCAGTGGGCGAGAGTTTCCAGGTATTGGTTGAAAAGCCAGGGCAAGAGGTTAGACCCCTGGGGAATACCAGAGGTATAGAGGGAGATGATAGGAAGGACCCCAGTATGACCTGGGAGGGTTGATCAGAGAGGAAAGAGGTCAGCCAGGCCAGAGCCTGATCGGGGATACCCACGTTATCACAGAGACGGTTGAGCAGGATGGTATGGTTGACCGTGCCAAAGGCAGAAGAAATATCGAGTAGGATGAGGACAGAGGTAATGTTAGAGTCAGGGTGGGAGAGCAGATCTTCACGGATGTTCAGGAGAGCAGTTTCCGTGCTTCTGGCAAAGGAGTGGTTGCAAAAATTGGCAAGGGCGGGAGCAAGGGTGGTGCAGATCCTTCTGGAAAAGTGCGCTGTGGAAGTTGGCCCCATTCACCAGGTAAACAAGGGTATTTATTCAGTGTACTTCCTTGTACCCAAAAAGGATCTCACCATGCGCTCTGTATTAGACTTGCGCCTAGCGAACAAGTATGTCAAACCGCAAAAATTCAGAATGACAACACTGCAGTAGGTAATCCTGCTGTTGCTGCAGGGGGATTACATAGCCACATTGGATATGAAAGATGCATACATTCATATTTCAATGTTGCCAGCGCACAAAAAGTACCTAAGGTTCATGATAGAGGACACCCACTATCAGTTCAAGGTTCTTCCCTTCGGCATTGCCTCAGCTCCACGGGTGTTCACGAAGATACTGGCGGTAGTAGCTGCTCACCTGCGCAGGCAGTCCATCCCAGTCTATTCTTACCTCGACGACTGGCTAATAACAGGATATACGTACGGAACATGCCTAACAAATACCCAAAAGACAGTAGATCTCCTCTTCAGCCTAGGGTACTCGATTCAGAGTAAGTCCAGCCTAGACCCCAGCCAAGTCAAACAGTTTTTGGGGACTCTAATTTAGACCAAAGACGGCCTCGTCTTTCCCTCCAACGAGAGGGTTCAAAACATGCTGTTCCAGATCCCTCACTATGTAGCCAGTCACAAGGTGAACGTACGCAAAGCCATGTGACTGTTAGGGATGATGGCCTCCTGCATCTACCTAGTTCCACACGCACGTCTGCACATGCTCCCCATGCAAGAGTGGCTCTCGAGATAATGTGATTATCTAGTGGTTGTCTCGGCAGCCCTCGGTCAGTCTCTGCAGTGGTGGTCAAGTGAAAACCTCTTGCAGGGAAAGACCTTCACCACCCCCGCAGTAGAAGCCATGCTCATGACAGATGCATCTCTGACGGGCTGGGGGGCTCACTTTCTTTATCAGATGGTGTATGGCGTGTGGTCCCCAACAGTAGCATCCAACCACATAAACTTGTTGGAACTGCTTGCAGTGTTCAATGGGCTTTCCAAACTCACCTCCAGGGAAGACAGTTCTAGTCCTCACGGACAGTACTACAACCATGTATTACCTAACCTAACAAGGGGGCACTCACTCTCTAGGACTGTCCAAACTGTCACATAACATATGGAAATGGGTTCTCAAACACACGATGTTCCTCCTGTCACAACATGTTCCAGGGGAACTCAATCTTCTGGCAGACGTACTCAGCAGAGACTTCCCACTACCTTCGCAGACTGGGGCTGCCCAGAGATCGACTGGTTTGCAACTATGGAGAACGCACAATGCCCAGATTACGCCTCCAGGTACCGTCAAAACCGCTCCAAGGGGAACAGTCCCTGGATGACATGGTCAGGGAAATTTGTCTTCACTTTTACCCCAATCCCACTGCTCAACGGGATAGAGCACAAGATGCACCAAGAGACAGTCAGGATGCTTCTGGTGGCCCCGATGTGGGCCCGCCAACTTTGGTTCTCCCATCTCATGGCAATGCCAGTCTCCCCTCCCAGGAAGCTGCCATGCCCTTACAGCATGCTGTCGCAAGACCAGGGGGAAAACACTACATCCATGCCCTCAAAATCTCAATTTAGCAACCTGGCTCCTGAGGTCATAGAGTTCGGGCACATCCAACTCCCTCAAAGATGTATGGACATACTCAGCGAAGCACGGATCCTTACACCAAGCATTACTACTCCAGAAAATGGAAATGCTTTGTCATTTGGTGTAATGGCAAGGGCATCAATCCTATTGAATGCACACCAACACATATTGTCTTGTACCTAACCCACCTGTTAGATTCAGTTCTGGTTTTCAATTCCCTAAAGGTCCACTTATCTGCGCTTGCAGCATACACCACGTCCCAGAATACGTTTTTGTGGTTGACAATTCTAGTAATTAAGCTTTTATGAAAGGGGTAAAAAGGCTTCATCCCCCTATTTCCAGCCCAACTCCCGGGTGGGATCTGAATGTTGTACTTACTAGACTAATGGGGCTGTCCTTTGACCAATGCACAAGGCTAGCCTTAAAGCATTCACCTACAACACTGCCTTCCTTGTGGCGATCACATCCATAAGGAGAGTTAGTGAACTGCAGGCCCTTTCAGTTCCGGACCCATTCGTCACAATTCACAAAGATAAGGTGGTCCTGCGCACTCACCCACGATTTGCGTGCAAGTTTATCTCAAAGTTCCAAATAAACAAATCCATAGAACTACCCATCTTTTACCAGAGCCCCACTAACGTGGAAGAAAGAAGCCTCCACACACTAGATGTGAGGAAAGTGGTTATCTATTATCTGGAAAAGACAAAACCACTAAGAAAAACAAACCAGTTTTTCGTTTCAGTGGGAGCTGGTAGAGAAGGGGACCCTGTCTCTAAATCAACTATTTCAAAGCTGATCATAAACTGCATCACACTGTGCTACACTCTTGCCAAGAGAGATTGCCCTTCACGCCTAGAACACACTCTACTCGGGGCACAGGGGCAACCATAGCATACATCGCAAATATTCCTATTGAGTCCATTTGTAAAGCAGAAACCTGGAGTTCTGTACACGCTTTTACACAAGACTATTGCCTAGATACACACTCTACGTCTGGTTCTCAGGTGGGACAAGCGGTGCTAAGACATCTCTTTGCTTCTGTTCCTTCACACATCCCACCACCATCTCTGGGTACTGCTCGCTAGTCTATGCACAGCATGTGATTATAAGCAGATTCACAAGCATCAGAAGACATGCATTACTCTCCGTAATAGCATTTCTGATGATTTTATCTGCCTAGATTCACAAGCGCCCACCCTTCCTCCCCTCATGGAGTAGAAGGAACATAGACATTTTACACCTTCTCTCTTCTGTACTCACTCACGCTGACTATAAGGCTCCCTCACGGCAGAAAAAACACAATTGGAGGGACCTCAACGCATGAGAGATTTTGGGTACACTACACATCATGTTAGGGATAGTGTTACAGCCACGCCCATGTCGACGTCCCCTTTTGATCTTCGAAAGAAAGATGCAATACTCTGTGTTTACCACTAGATGTTGTACTATGTGCACAGCATGTGGATCTAAGTAGATACAATAATCAGAAATGCAATGCCGGTGAGTAATGCATGTCATATCTATGTATACCTCAGCCCCGTGACCCAAGCACCCTCGCCTTCTGACCCAAATGTGCCTCCTGTAGCATAAGGATTCTCGCTTGGTGTCTTCTCGCATAGCTCATCATCTGCCTAAACTTCTTATCCTTAGTGAGTCCCCTGATGTTCCAGGACATTATTGCAATAGTATTGATTTGCCACGCTCCTGCATATATCGATTGTCCTAGTGTTTCCCTCCTCACCACGTTCTCAGCCCTGATATTGTCAAAACGTGCTCATATCACCACTTTCTCATCACTATCCATGTGCACTGTGCAGAAACAAGTAAAAACCCTTAACTAAGCCCCCCCCCACGCCAGAAACCTCAACATACCGGCTTTGGTTCCCCTCAACCCTCTAAACCCCATAACACTTCTAAACAGCAGTTACTGCTCTGGGTAGGTGTGTGCAGAAACTGCTGCTCCTCCTCGTGTCTGCCGGCTCTGTTTTTAGTGTATTTTCCAGTCACCATAGTTTTTGTGCCAGTCTCCCATCATCTACGCAATGCATTCGCGCGATTTTAACAGCTTTGACCATTCTAGATAGCCCTAGCAAAGCCTTTGCTTACTCAGCGGGGTGAAGATTGTAGCAAACTTTTCCACCGCTCTCGGGTCTGTGAAAAATACTGCTTTAACCTTGTGTATAACTCTCAGTTTTGCAGGGAACATCATTGCATAGCTCACTCCTCTCCTACGGAGTATGTTTTTGGCCTCTTGGAACATTATCTGCTGTTCGAAGAGGCCTGGAAAGGTTGAGGTCTGGCAAGATCCATAGTCGCAGATCTAGTACCTTTGAGCAGAATATCCCTGTCCCGGTAGCTGAATATGCGGGCGATGATTGAACACTTTGGGGCCCCTGGCGGCAGCTTCAGGGCCAGTGAACGATGTGCCCTCCAGGGGAGAGACCGCAGGGTTGTCCGGCACCTCCCTAAGCAGGTTATTTGCTCGACACTCTCAGGGGCAGGCTCTGGATGACAAACTTCTATCCCTGCGACAGGGCAATCAGGACCTCCTATCCTATATTGCAACCTTTAATAGAGTAATTGTGGAAACGGGATGGCCAGAGGATAAAAGAGTCACGTTGTTTTATCAAGGCCTACGCAGAGAACTTAAAGATGTCTTGGCCCAAGTTGTAAATCCGCCCCAAGAATGCACAGAGTATATAGACTTAGTGGTCCAATTGGATCACAGACTTTAAAACAGAAAAGCAGATCGGTCCAGGTTTGAGACCCGGGTGTTGGTCAAGACCCATGCTAATCTCAAGGGAGTTGATGTCTCTGAGCCTATGCAAATTGGAGGGGTTAAAGGACCCTTAACTCAAAAGGAACGTGAAAGGAGGCGGCAGTTAAAATTATGTCTTTATTGTGGGAATTCTGGACACTTTCTACGAGATTGCCCGGCAAAACCGCCCCGAAAGGCGGTAGGAGCCGCTGATAAAAACCATGAAGACTCTGTTTCGGGAAACGACTCTGCCCGACAAGTGTAGGGGTCCGCTTGCCGAGCTTGAAAACTAACTCTCAGACCTCGCATTTCATTGTGCCAATGGTTCTCGTAGATCCAGAACAGCCTAAGCGGTTGCATGCAATAAAGGCATACATCGATAGTGGGGCTATTGGAAACTATGTGGATCGTGAATTGGTCTCTAGGATTAACCACCCTCTCCGTCCTAAAACCAGCAAAGATGTCATCACCACAGTCGATGGAACTGAAATTGCCTCTGGACCGGTAACGCATTCCACTACTGAGGTGACTCTTATTGGTCCCGACGGCCATCGGGAGGGTGTTGTGTTTGATGTAATCAAGGCTCCACAGTTTCAGGTTATTCTTGGAATCCCTTGGTTAGAGACACATAATCCTCAAATTGATTGGCGAGCTAAGAGAATAACCTTCCCGGATTGTACACAAACCTGCTACCCAGAAAACCTGAAGATTAATCTAGCATCTGTAACCTCTGCCTCCATGCAACTACCTCCAGAATACCAAGACTTTCAGGACGTCTTCCAAGAGGAACAGGCCAACACGTTACCTCCTCACAGATCGTACGATTGCCAAATCGATCTGGTGCCCGGTGCACAACCCCCTTGTAGCAGGATTTATGCCCTTACCGAACCTGAGAATCTGCATTTGAGACAATATTTGGATCAATACCTAGCTAATGGTTTTATTCGCCCGTCAAAGTCCCCGGCATCCTCGGCTTTGTTCTTCATGCCCAAAAAAGAAGGCGACCTTAGAACTTGTATCGATTACCACGCATTGAACCAGATAACAGTTAAAAACCGTTATCCTCTCCCTCTGATCCCTGAACTCCTTGACCAGGTGAAGGACGCTTGCATATACACCAAGTTAGATCTCCGGGGGGCTTATCATCTGGTACGAGTTAAAGAAGGCGACGAATGGAAAACTGCCTTCCGTACTAAATACGGATTATTTGAGTACCAGGTGATGCCTTTCAGATTGTGTAACGCGCCGGCTGCCTTCCAATACTTCATGAATGATGTCCTTCGGGAACTCATCGATGTTTGTGTTGTCGTATATATCGATGACATTCTGGTGTACTCCTCTTCGGAATCTGATCACAGAAAACACGTCAAGGCAGTACTTGAAAAACTGCGCCAACACAAACTATTTGCTAAATTGGAGAAATGTGTTTTCCATACCACAGAAGTCGAGTTTCTAGGTTTCATCCTGACACCCAAAGGAGTCCGAATGGACTCAAGAAAAGTGGATGCCATCCTCAAATGGCCATCACCTAGCTCTGTAAAAGGGGTTCAAAGCATGCTCGGCTTTGCCAATTTCTATCGCAGGTTTATCCCGGAATTTTCACGCGTGGTACAACCCATTACTGCACTCTTGAGGAAAAATAAACGTTTTGAATGGTCTGAAGAAGCGGAGCAGGCCTTTCAGGATTTAAAAGCTAAGTTTACTTCCGCACCTATATTGAAACATCCGCGTCCAGATCTCCCTTATGTCATCGAGACTGACGCATCCAGCCTAGCCATGGGAGCTGTCCTGTCCCAAAGAGATCCCGAAACCAACCAACTGCATCCCGTAGCATTTTGGTCCAGAAAATTCTCGGCACCCGAGGTTAATTATGCAATCACGGACAAAGAACTGTTAGCCATTAAGTCCGCTTTTAAAGCCTGGCGGCATTACCTGCTTGGCGCTCGACATACCATCACAGTGATCACTGATCACCAGAATTTACAGTATTTGAAAACCGCCAAGGCTCAGTCATCACGGCAGCTCCGATGGGCTTTGTTTTTCGCTGAATTTGATTTCGTGATTACCTATCGACCTGGCTGCAAGAATGGCAAAGCGGACGCCTTATCCCGAATTGGAATGGGAGAATCTGATACAAACTCAGAACCAGTACCAATAATTCCCGAACAGAAGATTCTAGGCATGACTTCGTTACAGACGCTTGAAGACATTCAAGCCAGAGTGAAACAACTCCTGGACCCTACAACCTTACAGGATTGGATACAAAAGGGATCAGATTTTACCATAGATAATGGTTTACCTTATTTCCAAGGACGCTTATTCCTGCCACATAAGGAATTACACAAACTAGTTATTTCCGGTTATCATGATGCATTAATAGAGGGACACCCCGGTATTGCCAAGACAGAGGAAAAGGTGAAACGACAATTTTGGTGGCCCTCTTGGCGAAAAGATGTTAAATCTTTTGTGATGTCCTGTGGTGTTTGCGCCCAAAATAAAAGTCAAAAGAAAAGACCAGCCGGTCTCCTTCAACCTCTAGACATACCGCCAGCACCCTGGCACACCCTATTAATGGATTTTATTACGGACCTGCCTCCTTGTTCGGGGTACAATACTATTCTGGTAATTGTGGATTTGTTTTCCAAAATGGCCCACTTTATTCCTTTGAAAGGTTTACCTTCAGCTTCTGTCCAAGCCAAGATAAAATACAAGGAGAATGCTGATCTACATCGGAGTGAAGCACCTCTGTATCAGATTGGGGATCAAGTGTGGTTAGCTACCAGACATTTACCACTCAAAGGGCCTCGAACTTTTAACCCAAAATATCTGGGACCTTATTCTATTACGGCAATAATTAACCCAGTGGCTGTTAAACTTGATTTACCAGCTAGTATGCGAATTCACCCTGTTTTTCATGTGTCACTTCTGAAACCAGTGGTACCCGGAACCCGACTACTCAAACCTCCAGAACCTATTCTAATAGATGGGGAGCCCGAATTTGAAGTGAAGAACATTTTAGACTCAAAAATGTTTAGGTCAAAACTGTTCTACCTAATTGATTGGAAGGGGTACGGACCTCAGGAGAGGTCGTGGGAACCCAGCGACCATGTGCATGCACCTCGATTAGTCAGGAAATTCCACCGACTCTTCCCAGACAAACCAAAATCCCCGGAGGGAACAACCTTGGGAGGGGGTTTGGGGGGGAGTGCTGTCATGATGCCCGCACCCGGGGAGCCGGTTCAAGCCCTGCGTCCCCGAAAACGGACATCCAGTCCCCAAGGAAGGACCCAGCAACCCCATATAGGGGGCCATTGGACAGTGTCCTGGCACCTATGGCGCCAGGCTCATAAAAGACATCAGTCCTGGCGCCATAGGCACCAGGCTCATTATGGAAGTGCTTGGGTGCACTTACCTGATGCAGACCATGCTGCAGGATCCCGGCCTCCTTGAGGCCTGAAAGGAACTACTTACCTGTGGGACTAATTTACCATCCGGGCGTGGTCGGGGAAGGATACATACCTGATTGGAGGAAGGATACATACCTGGAACTTCTTCCAAGGCTATTTAAACCCCACCCGAACAGCCACACGTGCTTCGCGTTGTTCTGCATCTAGCAGCTGGACGCTCACCGTGTCTGCTCCTGCATCCTGACTTCTGCCACGCCTGCCAGCATCCTGGATCACCTGCAAAGGAAGAGAAGAAGAGAACAGAAGAAGGAAAAGTCCTTACCTGCTAAATCCGCATCCCGGAGACATCTCGCCATCAATCCTGAATAGAAGACTTTTATTTAAAAGCTCATCGCGTCGATCGCTGCAGCGCCGCATTCCACTCACCTTTACAGGGCGCCTCCATGTTCAGCAGCGATCATCCGGATTCGCAGTCACGCCCCAGCGCCTAGGGAGAAAAAGACCAGAACAAAAGGTGAGAAAGAGAAGGGAATAAGGAAAGCTAAATCTCCATGTTAAGACTTACCTGTTTATTCATTCCCTCTTCATTTCGAGTCCGCGCCGCATCCTGGCATTTCCGGACCCTGGCCCCTAAGGGGAAAAAGAGACATCAGCGTTAATGAGCGAATGAAAAGACATTACCAAAAAACGCTCATTAAAGACTTACCTGATTTCTACAAGGATTTCACCTCTCATCTCGGGTCGGTGCCTGTTCCCCGGCATTCCGTACCCCGGCCCCTATGGGGAAAAAGACACTAGCATTAGTACATTAATGCATGGACACAAGGGGAACCTCTTATCAAAAAACTTACCTGGAAGCCAAGCAAGTTTGGTTCTCACCAATCTGAAAATCCAGTGAAGTAACTGGATACCAACGCGCCCCTGCATCAGAAGCAGGATGGAGAGCTTGTCCTTCCAGACCCTAAGGTGAGACGCTACGAGGAATCACAGAAGGGTTTCGAGGAGGGTGAGAGGGGAAAGTGGGAGGCTGATTGCATTACCCCGCCGACAGTTAATCCCCTATTTTCGCCTACAGAAGGATACTTCTGCGAGCCAGACAAGCCAGATTTGGGGGCCCAGTCCAGTCCGTCTTCCGAACCCTGCGCATCACCTTAGAAGAGGTCACAGCAGCGCGAACCAGGCCAGCGCCTCCGTGGGAGTCAGGTGAGCGTTACAAGGGGAAAGGATATCCTCTGTTGTGTCTCGCTTAGAGGCCCCACGCCTGATGCCACGTTGCTTGTCCCAATATCACCACGGGAGACTCCACGCTCACCAGGATCTCTTCACTCCTCATCGTCAGTGGGCCCGTAGGGGTCGCATCTCCTCTTGACCTGAGAGCGGACCAAAGGCACTAGTTTGCCTGTGCCACCAGGCACCCAAATTCAGGTCTCACTGGAATTCACGGTCACCCTCAATGGTGCTATATGTTGCCGACGTGGGTCACTGTGTGCAACAGCAAGGATCCACTTACTCAGGCAGCGTGGAACAATCGTGGGCCACCTCCAGGCCTCTGAGCTTTCCTCTCTGCCAATGGCAAACACGGCCATAGGAGGGACCCAGGAACAACCTGTTGCCTCTCTTCCCTCAAGATCTCATGTAAATGGGTCGCCCGACACCTGACCTTCTAAAGAGCACAGACTAGGGCTAGAGTGCTTCGCCGGCAGCAGAAGTGTTCGCAAGATACTGCCATCTCTTATCTTGTGCAGTAGTGCCCCCCTCATCCCTCTGTTTCGTACCAAATGCATTTGTTTGACCAACTATTTTGGGAGGCCCAAGTATAACGAGTTGCACTATTTGATTGTGCTCAGAACTAATGCTTGTACCGGTTCACTTTTGTGGTTGATGTCCACCTACATCGGGGAACAGTTGTCAGAAGCTCTAAATACAAAACCATAACCCTGTTGTTAGTACCTACAAATAAGAGTGATAGTCTTCACATTTCCATAAGAGTGTCATAATTCAAGCCAATATGTGTCACTTGTGATGTACTAATATACTGTGACTTTCAGTTTCGTTCATTAGTATTGGTAGCCAACCTTTAAACAAAGAAACCATGGCACATAGTTCTAATTATGGTGTATTAGACACACATTAGTGGTGTGGGACGGTCTCCGCTTATATAGCGGTACCTGTCCCCCTTTACTCGAGTTGTATGTGTGAACAGGTTGTTGTAAGTATTCCGAAGTAACATATTGCAGCAGTCTCTTTGGGTTTGGAAAGAGAAAGCGACCTAGTATAAATGTTCCATTCTGCTAAGATATGCATGACAGCCAAAGGTATTTTACAAACAGTACATATAATGCACAACTGCATCCATGGGAAACCCTGCAGAGATGTTTATAATCACCTGTTCAGTTTTCCCCATTTTAGTATATTTAGTATAGGAGATTTACAAGAGGTCTCCATAACTATGTTGCCCACCCTCCTGGGTGAGGTGTAGATTGGTAATCATGCTGCTTATAAGGCGATGTCCCCTTTGAAAGATTATTTGCATTCTCATGGAAGCCATAAGAGTTTCTTCTCCGGATGTGTTATGGCTTGAATCAAATGTTACATATTTATTCTATTAATGTTCAACTCACTCTATTGTATCCCAAATGCCCCTCATGATGTTAGATATATGAGACATCTCTCGTCAAAATTGTATCTCTTTTTATTACCCTACAGGCAAAAGTGAACATGTATCAAAGTTAAACCTTCCACGGGAATGCATCAGGTTTTTCTTTCCCGGACGAAAATGCTTTGTTTTTGATCGTCCTGCCAGTAAGAAAAACCTGAAGAGACTGGAGGAACTGGAGGAGAAAGACCTGGATCCCGAATTCATCATTCAAACAAATGTTTTCTGCAAATATATCTTTCAGCAATGTCGAACCAAAACAATTGAAGGAGGGCACCCGGTGACAGGAAAACGTAAGTTTGGGCTGTATGCCTCTTCACTAGTTAGGGCCTACTGAGCTTTTGGTGTAATCTGAGAATAGCCATAATCAACACATTTGGGAGACACCACACTATTTGTTAAGGCAGCAGGTGGGTTGTCCCTGGCATTGTAACATGAACATGCAAAAAAGCCTCCTCTGCCAGTGTGTATTTAGTTCAAACGCTTTGATTTTGAATTGAACTTTATTCCTATTCATCATATTAACACATATTCTAATGATTAGGGATATTCAATTTACACGCAGGAATTCATGTTAAAAACAGAACAAAATACATATAAGAATAAATGCCACAATTTAAAACCATCTCTTCAGCACAAAAACCACAAAGTGCCAATAAAGCACTCCTGTGTCTGTAAGCATGGACTTACTACACTTCTACCCTAAAGTGAAACATTAAATCACCTACTTTTTAATCACAACCTTTTCATATACCTGAAGTGGTCCTGCTAAATGGAACCACTCTATGGATATAGGGTAACTATTGTTATATGGTAAGTACAGAAATTGTTCTACCCCACACACTGCCTTACATGATATTTTCCTTGCACTCTGATTGAATCATGGAACTTCCTCAGGGGCAATTTTTGCAGGATCCTTATACTTCGAGGAAAACCCTAGCCCGTTGATCCCCAACCTGTAGATCTGGAGCAACATGCTGCTTGTGGCACCCTAAATTGTGGCTCGCCAGTTGCTCTGGGCCATGGTGTGGAGGCCTAGCAGGAGGTGCTGAAAGGATGAGGCCTCAGTAGCAGTATAACCAGGACAGATTCCTAGACTGTGTGAGAAAGTTGGATAATAATCCGGCTGTGGTTCCAGTTAGCATATTTTTTTAGATACAAGATTTATGTTTTTTGCCACCATGCAAATAGTTTTTCTGTAAATATCCTTACTTATTATAGCAGCGTCATTGTTAGAACCCTGTCATCTTCAGCTACTTTGCCCAGCTGACAAATGTATTAATGAGCAAAATAAGTGAACCATGTTCCCAGGTTGGTGTCCTGGAGAAAATGGTGATGTTCAGTTCCTTTGTACAACTAGCAGAAGCATAATGGACAAATATGCGGCAGCAGACCCCCTTTGCAAGAGCACATGTTGTGGTGTGTGTTGGGTGGGGGAGGGGGCACTAACTGTTGGTGGTTGCTTTTGAATTCGGGGATGGGTTGACATTTCCCTAAAAAGGAGGGAGATGAGGGAGGCAGAGAAAGTTGACTGTTATTAAAAAAAACTTATTGGCAGGCAGAAGATCGTTACCTGTCATAGGCACTCAGAACATTGGTGGCCCATAAACATCTCTTGGAAACGGCTGGTTTACAAGGTCCCAACAAAGGAGCGACAGGACAGCAATTAGCATGATGAGCTGGAATGTCCGGGGGCTCAGAAATTACACTAAGGCCAGGAAAATAGTGTCATATTCTGTTAGGCACAAAGGTAACATATTATTTCTTCAAGAGACACATGCCACTGCCGCAGTCAGTAGGGAAGTGGCCACGTCCTGGGGGGAAAAGGGGGGCCATAGGTTCTTCACATTATTCTCCACTCAATCCAGGGGAGTCCTCCATCTGGTCCACAAAGCACTCAAATTTACATTGAAGGGCAC
Organism: Ambystoma mexicanum; assembly: GCF_040938575.1. Taxonomy (NCBI): domain Eukaryota; kingdom Metazoa; phylum Chordata; class Amphibia; order Caudata; family Ambystomatidae; genus Ambystoma; species Ambystoma mexicanum. The sequence continues at coordinate 127,688,675 of NC_090932.1, forward strand.
ACATATTGATCCTGATTGCAGATGTGTTATCATACACTGCATCCTAGACTGAACGGAGTTGCTCCTGGTCAACACTTATGGCCAAAACATTGATACCCCCACTTTTTTATGAGGAGGTAGCGTCCATTCTATTCACGTACCTCGGGGTCCCCGTAATATGGGGGGGAGATATGAACACCATTCTGGATCAACACATGGATAGAACCGGGTAGGCCCCTAGACCTCCGTCCAAAGTGTCAGAAGCCTACAACGTTAATTGGATACACTTGAATTATGAGACATATGGGGACCGCAAGTTTACATTCTACTTGTTTGTGCATGATATGGCGTACACATTGACATGTTCCTGCTCTTGCAGCAGCTCCTGGGGAGAGTCACGATAGCGGGCATACTCCTACGAACACTGTCTGATCATTCGTCCGTTACACTACATCCCACTTTAGGGGGCCAGGCTCCAACCCACAAGACTTGGAGATTTAAGTCAGCAGCGCTTCAAGACATCGTGATCCAAATGGACATAGAAAGGGACATACGCACATACTTTGCACATAACACTCCTGATGTCCCGTCGTATAGCACCCTATGACAAGAATTCAAAGTCTGTGGGATGGCTATCTCCAGTGAGTTTGGGGTCCTTGGAGCCATTCGATGAAATCTACAGGCCAGCGAAGCCAAGCTTAAAGACATGGAAAATAAACATACCACTGCACCTAGACCCGCCCTCCTTGCTGACATGCGCACTACATTAGATTCATTCAGAGAGCATGCGCAACGTGAAGTCCGGTACTTTAACACTTGCCCGAGTGGTACGCTCTGATCCGGGCTCGATGCACACTGACTGCATAAATAGTAAATTCATGGACTGGGTCATACTAGGGGTCAGCAGCCATTTCTATGACACCTCATACAGTGCCACACAATTGAAGGGCAAGCAGGCCATACACTCCCTACTGGCAGACGTTCTAATATCCAGGCTATCCGCAGCAGCCATGGACCAGATTAATAGACTGTTCACCTCTGAAGAGATTATGCAGGTCATTAAAGTTCTTCTCAGTGGCAAGGCACCAAGCCCAGATGGGCTCACCACAGAATTGTACATGGCATAAAATGCGCCAATGGCCCCCCATCTTTTGCGAGTATGGGAGGAGTGCTTGAGGAATTCTATGCTAACAGAATCACTGTGTGAAGCTACTGTCATTATATTGTTTTAACCCTGTAAGCCCAGCAAAGAGTGCAGGTCTTACACCCGCCAGGTGGCACTTAATATATGCCGCCTATTTAACATCATGTCCCGATTATCACCTGGGGCTTCAGCAATGGCGGTTGTCTTGGATGCGCAAAAGGCGTTTGATATGGTGTCCTGGGAATATCTGTTTATGGTACTGGAGAAGTATGTTATTGGGGCTCAAAAGCTGGCTTACATCAAACTCCTCTACACTCACCCAATCACCAGAGTGTTAGTCAATTCTCACCTTTATGTGCTCTTTGTCCTGGGTAGAGGTAAACACCAGGGATGTCCACTCTTTCCACTGCTGTTTGCGCTGGCGATCAAGCCCATGGCGGACTTAGTCAGGAAAAAACAAACATCGGGGGATTTGGCCAGTAGGCCCCTCTGAAATAATATCTCTATACGCAGACAACGTGCTGCTCTATGTCAGGGACCTGCATGCAAACCTTGATCCTATAATGAGTGACATCACACACTTTGGGGAGTACTCTGGCTTCACAGTGAATTACAATAAATCCCCAAATTCTCTGCTCACTGGCTGCACAGCCAGGCCGTACAGCCTCTTCCACCTGAAATGTACGCCTGACAAAATTAAGTATGTGGGAGGGGTCGTATCTAAGAGCAAGGGGTCGCTCCTCTCCAATAACTGTTGCGCATGAAGTGTATACACAGGGGAAATTGGACATGTGGAAAGCCATGCCTCTATCACTGGCAGGGAGGCTAGCTTTGGTGAAGATGATTCTTCTCTCTAAACTGTGAACTTTGTGAATGTTCCCCTTTGGCCGGGAAAGGACTACTTGGCCAGGCTGCATAGATCGCTGTCCCAATTCCTGTGGCACGCTGGAGCGGTCTGTAAGAAATGGCTGAAGCCGACGCTGCCTTACACTAGGGGAGGGTTTGCTGCACCACATTTCGAGATTTCATTTTAGCAGCACAGACGCAGTTTGCGTCCTTCTGGTACAGTACCAATGGTTCCCCGTGACATCCGCGGGTGGAGTGATTGACGGCTGTCACTAAGACGCTGCAGCTTAGCCTAACATACAAAGAAGACTGCCCATTCAACCCGGTACAGACCACACTCTTTGCATGGCGTGCCATATTCTTGAGGGTGGGGATGGGTCATCCATACTACAAGTGGTTGCCTCTCTGGAACTTCCACCAGCCTCCCTCCCACATGGGATAGTAATCTCTGTATGCACTGGGAAAAGCTAGGGCACAGAACATTAGGTGACCTGTTCCCCGAGGGTAGATTCCTCACACTATAAACCTTTAGGCAAGGCCACAGAGGTACAACCTCAGAGATCCTATAGTTCTACAGGTTGAGGGCACGGGTCGCCAAATTGTGGGAGGTGTAACGATTAGAAGCCCCCCGAGGATGAGCTCCTCAAGTACATCTCTAACTCATATGGCTGTCGCAGGCTGCTATTCACACTGTACACCATGATCATAAACAAAGGGGTGACCCAGAACCCAAAGGCATGCAACAAGTGGGCACTAGATATGGGGGTGGACATTTCAGATGGTCAGTGGGCTGCAATGTTTTCCTTGACTAAATCTGTGTCACTGAATACCAGATTTAAACGGATCCAGTTCAAGGTGCTCAATAGACTGCATTATACACCGAGCACAACTGGTAAAATGAACTTGGATCGGAACGTAGATGCCCTAGATGTCGAGGTGATGGGGCCAGCCACTGATACATGTTTTGGGGTGTACCAAGCTGAATGACTTCTCGAGATATGTGTTAGAAACATTGTCCATGGTGGTGAACCACATATTGCCATGTACCCCTATGAGTGCCCTCTTCGGTGTGTGGGTGGATGTCCCGTAAAGACGTCTCGGGTCCTTCCTCAACATGGGCTGCCTGATGGCAAAACATGAGATACTGATGAAGTGGAAGGATGCTATACCTCCACAGGGCAGAGTATGGCTGAAAGACTTGACGTGGACTGAGGACTGTGAGGAGCTATTTATTAACAGGCTGCCTGCCATGTCCAGGCCAAAGGACATGTGGGCCGAATTCAGGCTATACCTAGCATCATTTTAACGTTATTTATGTATTCAACGCCGGGGTGGTGGCCTCATACTCTGTATTGTATATCCTCTCGCTATAGTGATGTCAGCTGAGTTGTAGCTCAGTTTTCTGTACCTACCTTAGCATCATATGACACTATCATTTTGACTGGCAGGGTTCTTTATTGGTTTCTTACACTAATAAACACCCAAGAGAGCTGTCCCTCTGCCTTACATCTGTCCATCAAACTTGGAGTGCCCCAAGAATGAATTTCTGCTCAAAACTAGCCACCTTCTTCATGGAGCAAACCGTTTGTCTAAGTTAAATATTCATTTTCAATATAACGCGTTGGGCAAAATTATATATTCTTGTTTATGGACAGAGTCTCCATACTTTGCTGCATTTTTCATTTTTGTGGCTTTAAGTAAAATGGTCTTATCAATATATGTGTTTTATGCAAAAAATATACATTCCTGAAAGTAATTTTGATATCCATCTTATCAAGCTTGCTGTGCTCATTTGGATAACATATTCAATGACTATATTGCATAAATGATTCAAAGGATATGGGGAAATAGATCATTTCATGCACCTTTTTTATGTAGGTTTTAGCATTGTACTTTTGAGCCCAGTTTTTAAGATGAAGTCTCAGGGTCACAGACCCTAGAAGATTTCACTTGACTTGACATAGGACCTGATTGATTATTTCGATTCTCCATTAGAATTCTAATTAGTATTTAGTTATTGGTTGTCAATGACAAAGGAAAATGTAAACTCTCAGCCGATCTGCTATGTGGCGCAGCTATCTGTGAGCAGGATTATCATCCATCAAGGATAGAGTTCAGTTCAAATGAGAGAACACCAAATTCAACATTATTTCCCACTTAATGTATGCATTTTGGATATTTTCCTTCTCAGAAACCAGTACATACTGTTGTAAACGTGCACAGCTGTGGTCATGTGTCTTCTAGACGTGTCCTTTGAACGATGTATTTGTCATTGCAATTCAACTACACTTGATTGCAACTTTAGAGGAATAAGTTCAGTCAAATACATTTTCACTATTAACATTTAAATATTATAATATATCCAGCTTTCCTTTGTACTTCAACTCATCACGTTGGATATCTAAATAGGGTTAAAATAACATATACACAATCATTCTCTATTATTTTTCTGTTTGACATTGTCCTGAAATGCTAACTTCCATGGTGTTCATCTTACAGGTGCCATTATGTGAAGAGTCTAGACATACTTTGAATGAGGCATTTATTTTGAAAACATCTGAACGTATCAAGAAATGCCTTTCTTGATTCCCTGGGGGACTGTACAGGGCTATTCCAGTTGTAGTATTTATTTTTGTGGATAATCGTTGATGCATTAAAGATTGTAGCCAATTGGCACATACTTAATGTTATGTGTTTTTTTCAGTTTTGGCAAATCTGGCAGTTACCTATGTGGATGCTATTCGCAGTGGAACAGTGCCTTGCATAGAGAACACTGTGCGTGCCCTCGCTTTGATCGAGAACTCTGCAGCCGTCCAGGAGGCTTTCGATCACTATGAGAAACAGATGAGGGAACACGGAAAATTCCCAACGCCGACGATAAAAGTTTTTTTGGATCTTCATGCTACCTTTGAGGCAGAAGCCATCAAAATCTTTATGGAACACTCCTTTAAGGATGATGATCATGAGTTTCAGAAGCAGTTGGGGGTATTTTCATGAATTCAATATTTGCCTGTGTCTGTCTGTCATGGCATGATTTTAATTTGCACCCATTTTACCACATGTGTCATCATTATCTAATTATAAAGTAAGCTATGCAGTGGAATGACTCTCACTCTCGGGGTCCGAGCATAAGCTAACACGAAAGAGCCTCCCACAAATAGCATGTTTGTTACTTATCATATTCACTGTTACTCATCAGAATTTTTGTAATTATAGGAGTTGATGAAAAGGAGGGCTGAACAGTTTTGTGCAGAAAATGAGCAGAAATCCCTGGACCACTGCAGATCCCTGCTCCAGCGTTTTTTCGAGCCCATGCAGAAAAAGATCTCAGACGGGTTGTACTCTATGCCTGGTGGATATTTGAGGTTTCTGGAGGATCAAAAGGAAACCACAGAAAAATATAAAAATACACCTGGAAAAGGTGTTAAGGTATGTTTGATGACATTTTGGCTAAAGTTACATAATAATTCTTGTTGATACATTCATGTAGTCTGATGTGTGTGTGTGTGTGTGTGGGTTTGTGTTTCTATCCTTATAGGAACTTGGCTATGAAACACACACACGTTGTAGGGACTTGATTTCAATGGGGGGACCTAAACCCAAATCCCACATGGTAATGCCTTCCAAATGATTTTAAATGCTTCTTTAAGCATCTGTGCTAATTTTCAGAACAGTTAAAGAAATTGCCCTTTGGGGGCCTGTGTTTAATTTAATGTGTTGATTTTTTTCTCTACTCTTCCCCCGTAGACTGGAGGCGGTACTGCAGTCATGAACACACTTGCAGGATTTTAAACACACTTGAGCAGCAATCTGATATTAAACCAAGTGCAATTAGGGGAGTATTTTCAAATGGGAAAGTGCCATGGCAATCAGCATTTATTTTTACACAAAGACAAAGGTTTACTTAATATAATTCTCTCATTTACTGAAAATAAGCGTGCATCAAAGGAAGATATTGCAGTGTATTGTATGCCTGCAGCCACAGTAAAGCAGTCATAGTGGGTCTTTCTATTTACAACTGTATCCTTAATATTAGCAGTTGGTATTATGGTGAATTTCAGGAGTGAAAACAGGCTTGTTTGCAAACTACTGTACAATATGCAATGTTTTTCACATACATTACTGTGCAAATGTACATAAAAGCAGCAATCTCAAACTAACTCAGATCGTGTACTCTGTTCAGAATGGTGGCCTGCACATGTCATAAGACTGTCCACCAGTACAAATGTTTTGCTGGCTGACCCCTTCACTGAAGTAGTTTCATGCACAAGTGTCGAACAGCATTAAGTACATAAGCTCTGAGCATGCTTGGAATCTATTTCACTATGATGGCCGGTGAATTGCACACCATGGAAAAGGGACAATAAAGAAAAAAAAATCAATCCCTACATTAGGGCTAGAAATAAAAGCAGGACTACAAGGGTTCAAACAGCAACTGCCACATATGCACAGAAGAGGTAGCTATGACCCTTTTGTGTTTTTCAATCATGCACATGCGGATGTGTGGCTTTTTCTTTAATATAAAAGCACTTCCTGTTTGTGAATCTGAATGTGCTTTCCTTTGTGAGAAAACGTCCCTTCTGACGCTGAACTTGTACAATTGTCTAAGCATGTTCACAAAGGGGATTAGGATATGAGCATAACAGATGTGCATCCTGATTGCCTTTCTGAATTCCTTTCATGGAAGTGATAGGATCTGACAGTGCAGCACCACACCTGTGTGCATGAAGCCTTCTGTGAAATACAGTTTAGTAAATAATGCCCTATATGTTGATGTATCACAGTTGGTGAGTGAGTCATCTTTTACAGTGATAAAAACTCAATGAACATCCACATTCTTTTAGGAAGCAGATTGGATGTGTTTTATCTTCATTAACCCACTTTGGTGTCCTCATTTACAGAGAATAAAATTATTACACTTTTTTTATAAGGTGCCTTTTCATTGCATCCCCCCATGTAGTTTACTTTGATTTTGTTTAACTGAGATGCAATTTGCATAACCCACCAAACAAGAACAGTGTTTTCACTTTCCTTCGATTGGGACCATAGAGACGGTGAGCATAAAAAAGGAGAATATGCCCAGCAAGATTTCATTGTTTCAGGCGTCCAGAGCAGAGGGGAGCTAAGGGTTCTTGCAGTTATCTTTTTTCTTTTTCATTCGCTGTTCCCTGTTGGCCCCTGTTTACCACTGGTTGTCACAAAACAGCATTTAAATCAAACTCCACCACAGCACTCCACTAAAACAACTAATTGCATACACCTGCATTCCTTTCAACTGCCACTCTGCACCGGTGCACACACATGAAATCAATGAACTCAACACATACACCCCTCTCCAGATATACTCTTCTTTACAGAAATATGCCTCAAACCCCAACACACACCTATTATCCCGACTTGCTTCCCTTACACTATCTCATCGACCACAGAGACTACACACATAGACAAGATGGTAGCATTGTCATCATATAAAGAGTCACTCACTCAATACATATCCTTTGAAGCACTCTCTCTCACTTACTCCCCTCCATCACACCATACACCACCTTTCTCCTCCTCATTTACTGCTCACAGAACCCAATCCCAACTTCCACAGCACTGGACTGATTTGAGGACAAACAGCCACAGCTCCCACTGCATCAATATCTATCTTGATGACTTCAAAAATCGTAGTTCCCATCCAGACCGCAAGCCCATTGAAAAGAGTATCCTCACTCCAGTCACCCCTTAGGACCTCACACAGATCGTCACCTATACCACACACACAGCTGGCAACACCTGGGACCTTTTCATTTCAAGAAAAAATGTCTCAGTGCAAAATCAAATCTAGGTGTCGTGGTCAGATGTCTTTGCTTTCCCCTTCATGCTCACTCTACTACACAAGATCCACCCCTCCTGCCACATATCCCCCTCGCCCCTAGATTACAGACAGTTGTAGCACCCCTCATACCACCCCTTCCTTCCCACATGCATATTCGTCCACTGTTCTCAAAAATTATAACACCATCATCATACAAACCCTCGACAAAATGTTCCCCCTCAAATCACAAAACCTTACAGCCACCACCATAAACCATGGTTTAACTGCTCCCTCCTGTCTATCATGCAGGAAGCCAGATGCCAAGACAGAGCCTCGCAGATAAACCCATACTCCGGCACCACAATATCACTAAATAATTGCTGCAAATAATACAAAACAGCCATACGCAATGCCAAAGCTACCCATTACCTCCCAAGAACTCTTCAAACCACCATCCATACCCCCATCAACTGCAGTATGCAACTCCCTCATGGACTAATTCAGCTCCAAAATACAAAACATCTGGTAATCCCTCTCCTCTGCCCTCGCACTCACACCCTGCTCCGAAGATTCCAACACATAACACAGCTTACATCCCATCAACACAGACACTCATGTCACCAATTTCTACCAACAACAAAAAAACACACTTCATGGATGATGGACGCCCACCTCAAGCCACATCCAATTGCACCACCACCCTCTCTCCATAATGGCTCAGTATTATCATCAACTCCTGTCTCTCACATGATACTACCCCCTCTGCACTAAAAACTGGACAAATCTCACTCATCCTCAAAAAGAATCTGTTGACCCCCGCACTCCCTGTAAATTAGCTACCCATCACTATCCTGCCATACCTCACCAGAATTGTGTAACTCTTTACTACTCATCTGCTACAACACATCAACACAAACAACCTACTCAACCCGTTTGATCTGGCTTTCAACCTGGACACAGCACTAAGGCCTCAACACTTTGCATCCTCAATGACCTCCACAACATCACAAAGGACACAGGGCCCTACTAGTAGTACTCAAACTCTCTGCAGCCATCGACACCATCGACCACACCATTCTTCACAACATCCTATCCCACAGGATGAAACTCAGACACCATCCAGGACTGGTTCACCTCCTTCCTTACCGACACGACACACCATTTGGTTCCATGTCCCCTTTTCGATTCAACCCCACCCTGGTCAAGTAGAGGGTGCTTCAGGACTCCTCCCTGTCTCCACTCCTCTTCTACCTATATGTTGAATCCCATGGACAGATCCTTAGCAAATGCAAAGTCCATTAGCATCAATATACAGAAGACACACACATATACATCCAAATCTCATCCCCCTCACAACTGCACATCCTCAAAGCTGTCTCTCCACCATCACCACCTGGCCACCTACCTCCTCAAGCTCAACCCTTGCAAAAAAATGGAACACCTCCTCATCTGCACCCCCAACACAAAGCTGAACTTATCCCCTTGATCAATGATCTCGCTATGGACCACCCACATATATCCCTCTCCACACATCTAAAATCCCTTGGCTTCACCATCAACACCCACCTCTCCTTCACACACCACATAACTGCTGTTACCAAAACATGCAATCTACAATGACACCTAGGAAAGATCAGATACATCCTTCCCCTTGATGACTTCTGCAACGCAGTCCAAGCACTGGTTCTCTCCAAGCTGGTCTATGGCAATGCTCTCCTCACTGGACTCACCAGCAGCACCTGTGCCCCTGTGCAAGCCATATAAAATGCAGTAGCCAGATTCATCCTCCACCTACCCAAACATTTACACATCCCCCTAGCCTTCACCTAGATCCACTGATACCCCGTTCCCCAAAGAATTGCCTTCAAAGGACTCTGCATTCTTTTCGAAGCCATCCACGACAAAACCTCATCTTACCTTCACGACAAATTTAAACCCATCATTCACACAAACACCAGGCAAGCAAGCCAGCATATCCTACACATTCCACTCTGCAAACAAACATGCACACAACATTCACAAACATACACATCTGCATTGCACCCTCCATCAGTGCTTTCAGAAAGAGCCTCAAAACAGATCTGTTTCTGCACACATAACCCGCCCCTCCATCTTCCCGGCTACTACTTGTATATCCTAATCTTTCTATCCAATCCAGAAAACATTTTGTAACTTCTGTTTCATCTCCCACATATTCAACCGTGAACCTTGTAAGGCAGTCTGAGACCCTGTGCCAGCGCTGAACAAAATTCAAATAAATTGATAAATGTGCTCACAAGGGTAACACAGTATAAATTTGACTTTAACATTTTAGATGGATTTTGGATGTTGTACAGTACTGCTGCTACGGAACCATTGAATGCATAGGTGGAAACAGACTCTTCCATCTTTGTTCTGTATGACAAATCCAGTAAATTTGTCCTTTCTCCCCAAGGGGAAGCAACCACCTATGAGATTAGAGAGGTGAGCCTTCTCTGCATTTTCCCAATGGGTCTGCGCATGCGGGATCCCACTGAGGGTGAGCCCTCCACACACCTCTGAGGATAAGGAATGCCCAAGTCTCGGTCCCATTCCACCTCCCCACTGAAGCAAAACCCCAATTGTTTTTGGTCCTATGCGAAGTGAACTGGTTAATAATATACAGGGCCCCCTTAAAGTGGATGGCTGGGTTTCTGAGCTGTACTCGACTTCACCTCCTTGAAAAAATGCTGACCAATGGAATTCTCCTCTCCTGTCCAGGGAGGAGCTTGAGACCTGCAGGAAACCAGCCAGAGGACATAGCATCCAGCAGAGAACATGCAGGAGGGCGGCCGTCCCTCCGATAAAGAAAGGAGAGCCACGCAGGGGTGGCGGGTGGACAGCGAAGGCTCTGCAAGGAACCCGGCCGCTTCAGCTGAGGCGGAGAGCCCAACCAGGAAGGGGTCACTGAGGTAGAAAGCGTGCCACTAAGCAACCAGAACAACCAATGACCCATCGCCCGGGAAGCCGAAGTCACAAACAGGAGGAAGGTCAGCTGCAGGACCGAACGTGCGGACCGAAGAGGACTTCAAAGTGCAGATCTGCAAGAGCCTCAGAACTGCCACCAGTGCCGAGCCCCGCCATGAGAGAGAGAAGGTATGCGGTTACCGAAGATAACTGGTTGGGGGTAGTGAGGTCCACACCAAACAGGGCTGAGCAGGCCCATAGCCCAACAGCGGCTGAGAAAATGAAGAACCTTTAAGGGGATGAGAGAACTATAATAATCTGAGTGGGGCAATCCCATAGCTCATCCAGGGTGTAGAAAGTGAAGACCGAGCAATGTGAGGAGAGAACTGTATTAATCTGGGCAGAGCAAGCACATAGTCCACCTAGGGTGGAGAAAGTGACGACCCCATGAGGAGGTGAAAGAACTGCATTGAATAGGGCTAAAAAAGCCTTCAGCCCAACAAGGGCTGAGAAAGTGAAGAACCAGTAAGCGGGTGAGATAACTGTACTAATCCAGGTGGACCAATCCCATAGCTTACTTGGGGCGTAGAAAGTGAAGACCCATCAAGGGGGTGAGAGAACTGTGTTAACCTGGGTAGAGCAAGCTCATAGTCCACATGGGGTGGAGAAAGTGATTACCCTGTGAGGGGGTTAAAGAACCGCATTGAATAGGGCTAACCAAGCCTATAGCCCAACTGGGGCTGAGAAAGTAAAGATCCCACAAGGGGATGAGAGAACGGTACTAATCGGGGCTGAGCAAGCCCATAGCCCACCTGGGGCGGAGAGAGTGAATCCCCCTAAAAGAGGTAAAAGAGCTCCACTAAGTAAAACTAAGCAAGCGTATAGCCCAACGGGGGCTGAGAAAACAGATATTGCTGAAGGGGAGTGACAGAAGGAAACAATACAGCAGGGCCAGAACCTACTGAGCCTTACAGTCGCAAGAATCTTAAAGCCACAGAAAGTGAACTTTTTTGGTTCACGTGTGAATATCGACCTACTCAGGTTACAAGATTACCTGCTGGATAAACTGGACAATTTTTGGATTACTTGTTGAGGAATATAGTGGTATTCAAAACTAAGAGACATTTTGGATTTCTAGCTTTTTCATTTACGGAAATCTACAAAGCCTGGAGCTAAAAGAAAGTGTGAGAACATTGTGGCTGGGAGTCCGATAACCAGCCACGACTGATATTCCAAAAGGGGGAGTAACCTACATTCTGAGTTAAAATCAGCTCTCTTTATGTTTTCCTTTATTAGTGGTAGGACAGGGATAGGTTAGCTTAGGTTTGACAGAGGACTGAGTTTATTTTGTAAAGGTTTTCTGACAAGCACCCTTTTGTTATTTTTTAGCACATGGAACTCATCATAGAAGTAGGGTTTAGAGTAGATTTTCTTTCGGTTTACAGCAACTGTTTTCCAACATGTCCTCTTGTCCATCTATGTCTGATTTACCACATCTCCCTTGTTCATCTGGTGGACCCCTCTTGGATTATTCTGTCATAAGTGTCCAGGAAAAAGGTGTGCCTGTTTTACTGCAGAAAACTGACTGTCTGTACTGTCCGGGCTGACTTGTAGCCTTTTATTTTGAATCAGGAACAGTAACCTATCCAATTATACAAACAGCCATGATGTAACTTTTTTAATGGCTTGTGGACAATGCTGATTTTTGGGACTGAACCAGTAAAGAGGGTGAGAGGGTGAAAGAAGGCTTGACCTGAGGTAGGTTGATGAGCATGTGTAAGTGGGAGACGGTAGGTCCAAGGGGGCACCTTCCTGCAGACATGGCACAGACCTATGGCATAGCAGTAGTTGCTGCTGAGTCAGGATGTGTGGACAGAGCATGAAGTCTTGGATAATAAGGTCTGGTTCCTCCTGCCCCAACAACAATAAGGATCTGAGACAAACCATTATGACTTTGTTGACCTTGTAATAGTGTTGTGCAGATTACAAATACTCAAACCTGTGCTGTTAAATGAGAGAGAGAGAGAATGAGAGAGAGAATGAGAGAGAGAATGAGAGAGAATGAGAGAGAGAGAGAGAGAGAGAGAGAGAGAGAGAGAGAGAGAGAGAGAGAGAGAGAGAGAGAGAGAGAGAGAGAGAGAGAGAGAGAAACAGAAACAGAATGGCCAAATAGCTGCACTTAGTACATAGCAAGGGACATGCACATTATAATTTAAAACTGTTATACAGTGTAACTAATGATGAAGTCCGTGAAGAATCGACTGTGATGATACTGATGTATCCAAAGAAGGTGTGTGCTTATATTGAAAGATCGCATCTGAAGTGGGCTCACAAGTGGCTGTTGGGCTGAGAGGACTTGGGAACTGCTCTGCTTTCGCTCTGCTTCAAGTTACTGCGAGCTACTGCTCTCGCCGTCAGTGAGAGGAATCACTGGCACGGCCGTAACGTGACTGCCCCTGGACCTGGACTAAGTAATTGGACTTTTGCTGTCTCACTGCCTTTTGTGTCATTTATGCGCCGCAGTTTCACCGCGGCACATTGTGTGTGAAGCTCCTCCCGCCAAGTACTTACTGGAGCCTGTTTGTCTCTCTTCTCCCTTAGCCCCTCCTGCCTCCGCCTCCTGGCCGGCCCCCTGCCTGCCCATTCCGGCCCCACTTCCTACTTCAATCAGTTGCGCGCGCATCCGCGCACGCGCATCCGAAGTGGGCTCACAAGTGGCTGTTCAGCGGAGCGGAGAGGCGGCTGTGGGATAATCCATCTGGCTTTACAGGTGATACTCGCCCTCCAGATCTAGGGTACCCTATTGCCAACGTGAAGTGTTTAGGGAATTCTGTTTTTGTGTGATTTATGCAAGATGCATATGAAGTGCCTACCATCCAGAGATTAGTAGACTACGCATTTTCATTCTTTTGTGGGTCCAGGCTGTTAATGCTTTGGTGTTGAAAAAGGGGTGTGGGCAGCTGGCATCTAGAATATGGTCGGTTCGCTGCGCAGCGGTAAATTGGCACGCTCACCAGTCGTGGAGAAAACAATCAATTCACTGACCAAATCTACACCTGGTATCAAAAGTGAAGTCCTCCCCTCCGGCGGCGCTCTGTCCCCGCTACGGCTGGGAATGCCTCTAAACATGTCTAGTGACAAGGACGAGCAACTGGTAAATACCAGCCTCATGAACTCAGACCATATGTCAACTTTTCCGCATAATGAGGTATCTGGTGATACTCCAAAAATATTAGCTAGCGTAATTGCTCCTCTGCAAAAAAAGTCTCTTAAGTATGCACGAGAATCAGGGCATTCTGCCCGATGGGAATAATGAAGAGGTCTTTAAACCTAAAACTGGGGCAGATACCTCCCTACTGGCCCCAGTAGTTTTGGCTGAGTTGGACAGAAGGGTATGCCTGTCAAGGGGTCCCTCTACTCCTGCCAGGGCTAGAGGGGGTGGTTTTGATAATGTCCATCTTTTTGACGCTCCCCTTCCGGCCAGTATCTTGCCCCCTTCAGAAAATAATCGTACAGGGTCACATCTGGGTGAGACATTCAAGATGGGGAAGGCCGGGGTGGACTGCTGCGTTGGGGCCAGGCAGGGCAGTTCCTTTCATATCTCTCAGAAGGGTTGTAGCCCAGCTTCCCCGCTTCACTCTTCTCCTCACGAACATGAGGCTCCGCCAATAGGCCTGTCCTTTGAGGGCCTCAACACAGAGGATTTAGCCTCGACATACGCAACATTCCCTGTTCTAACAAGAACATTACATTTACTGGACAGGGTTCATGAGAGAACTCACATGGATATCCAAGAATTGAGGTTTCTCATTTTGGATAGCTCAGACAAAATAAGCAAATTGGAGGGCTTTGTTTTTGCTGTGGAAAGAGGTTGTCTGTTTGCAGGGCTTAACACTGTGCCAGACAGAAAAATTACCCATGATCAGATCTCCCAAATGGATCATAAAACACAGGGCGGGATCCAATCCTATGCTGAGGCCCTGGCAAATGGCAATAAGGATACATTTTCTGCTCTTTTTAGTAGCATGGACGAATTAAAGTCCATGGTTACGAATAATACTGAACAAACCAAACGTCTGGAGTCCCAAATGGTCCTGGCGCATCTCGCACCAAATTTGGGTCTGTCAATCAGGCAATTAGTGTGCCTCACTCCGACAATCCAGTGAACCTATCCACCTTAGTCCATCTGCTTTATTAAGGGCCATGGATAATGGGGGCACATTATCTTTGGAGGAGGGCGGCTACGGAGAAAAGGATTCCTCTTTGGAATCTGTTGCGGCCTTTATACCGCACATCTCCCGCAGAGAGAAGAAAATGAGGGCAAGGGCCCTTAAACGCAGGGCCGTTAGCTCTGGCGTAACAAATACAAATCCATGTAAAAAAAGCAATAATCTACCCTCTCACATGGTCCCCAGTACCAACACAAATATAAGAGACATTTGTGCCCTATCTGTTGAAGGAGGCATTGACTTCTCTCAGTTGGATGAAGAAAGTCAAAAGGCGCTTAAGCTAAAGGATTCGTCGCCAGCACCAATAAATAAAGAAGGAACTAATGACTTGTGTGATCTCCCCCATGCTCCTCCTGCTTGTGAAGTGGAAAATGAGTATGGAGAAGCCTCTAACACCTTGACAGAGGCTATGAGGCATAAGGGCAATACTCAGAAAAAACAAAAAACAAAGAAAAGACCTACAAAAAAAACATCCCTAGAGTAGAAGAACCAAAAAAATGCCTCTAATAAAAAAAAGTTGCATCTATTAAAATGGAAAATTTAAAAACGGAATGCTCTAGTGACAGTCGCAACATCATGCAATTTTTTACACCCAAACCCAAGTCAATGTCAATTACTACTCTGCCAGAAGAGATAAGTCAGGGTAGTCAAAATATACGCAAATGACCTCCCCCACACATACACACTCAAATTGCACCACTAATTTATCTTGTGGGGAAAAAACCAACGACACAACAATAAGAGGGATTGGGGGGGGGGACCCAGATCACTCCCTAATCCAATGTTAGTTCCAAGTGAGGACATTAAAATATTAGTTCAACAGGCCCTTTCGAATCTCCTGGAAGATACAAGGAAGCATGGCTTTCAATCTCTGCCACACCCGAACTTGGCCTTTGAAAAGATCATGCCCTCGGGCAATATTGATGTGACAGAAATAGGCCCTATTGATCCACCTCTCACGACTGAGCCACAAACAAAAGGGACCTTTTTGAATAACAAAACCATCATCCCATTAAAACATGGGGGAATGAGTGATGTTCGGCTCGCACATAACCTGGAAACCATGCGCCAGCCGTTAGGATCTGACGCAATGCTAAATCAATCAAGCTCAATATTGCAGAAATCTTGTGGAGAACCCCGAACCTCCAGGGTGTACCAACAAAATGGGAGAGGCTCTCCTGTAAGGGGTAAAAATTATGCCCAGTATAAGGAGTGGGAAGAGGGTCCCCATGAAGAGCGTGCAGATGAAGTTGGAAACAACAATATCTACACCTCTGGAGAATGATCTCGCTCAGGTGAATCCAATAACAGAATGGAATGGAGGCCTCCCCATTATCCTGATTTTCCTAGTGTCATGTTAAGTTTTATGTTCTCTCAAGGAGGCCCGGAGTGTTCAAATTGTGTGAGAATTGTATCCCTCTTCAGAGAGGTGCCAAGACTATTCTTGATCTCCTCCGGAGACATTAAATTGGTTGACTATATTCACCCAGTTAGGTTTGACTATGTTAGGCTGTTTTCTTACTCACAAACGATTTTAGAACTTGTTATGTCGGAAATTGATGCTCTGCACTGCTATGGCTTTGATCTTGAACTCTGTAATGGTAGATTTCTCAGGCGTGGGGCCAACATACAGGGGATGACCATAAAAGACTCATGTGGCTTTACAGCAAAAAAGTAATGAGCAGGACACCCAACAGACTCTAACAATAGAGACTGATCTTAGGTGGCTTGCCCAGTCACTCAGAGAGTCTCTAGCAAAAATTCAAGGATTACAAGAAAAGCTATAGATCTCCCCCCAATATAGCCTAATTTTATGGAACTCAAGGGGTAATCGCGCCCTCCGGCAGACCTCTTCCAGTGTTGCACTTTTACATGATGCAAGCATTTTCTGCTTGCAGGAAACTTGGGCTTTGTCCCCGCTGGTGTTAGATGGTTTTTTAGTACATCAAGTACTTGCTGTAAAAAAATCCAAAGGCAGACCCTCTGGAGGCCTGCTCATTGCAGTAAGAAACTCTCTTTCATTTAAATGTACTAAACTCTTTACGATCCATAGGGGGTGTATTGCTATGCTATGCTATTAAACTTTCTGCATCCAGATCCTCTGGGCAACCTATTGATCATACATTTGTACTGGTGCCCTGATCTTGAGCTGAATGAATTCCTAGAGATGATAGACGCTATTATTCAGGAATGTCAAGTGCTCTGTAAAACTATGAATATTATTACAACAGGGGATTTCAACGCTGAAGTTGGCCCAGGGAAATTTGGAGTACATAAGGGACAAAACACTAATCCTGTAGAGTGTGGTTCTTCTCGCAAAAAAGTTCAGGGTGTCTTGTGGTTTCAATTCCTCTCTGATTGTGTAAATGAGCTTCTGGGTGCCGACAAGGATTGTATTACATGGATGAATGGGACTGACTGCTCCACCATTGATTACGTTTTTGTCACCATATTTAAGATAATCTCTGCATTTTGTATAATACCCTCGGATGATAGTGATCACAGATTGCTCAAAGTTTCTATACATGCCACTCCAGCTCCCAGAATGAGGACCTTTAGTCAATTGCTGGAGTTTAATAAAGCTGGACATAGAATTCATTGGCACAGTGACAATATCCTGAAGGTCAACAAGGCTTTTCTTCAGGATTTTGAAACTAATGATTATGACAATGAACTACTAATCTATACCCACGATGAGTTTGAGAGGTATGTAAAAGGTGTCATTTTGGGACCTTTAGGGATTAAGAAATCCATTGCAGCAAGTTATACCCATTCCCACGTATTCAATCCATCTATGCACAAACTCAAGAAAGAGAGGAATAGGGAGATCCGTCTCCTATTAAAAACGCCTGGCATTCATCTACTCAATGGTATGTCAAATAGAGCAAAAAATAAATGGAAAATTAGGGCCAGAATCTTAAGAGCCTCGTTTTATCAGAGGGATGCTGAAAATATGCTTCAGGCTCTTGCCCATGCAAACACACGTAATTTCTGGACTCTTATTAATAAGAGAGAGGATGTTCAGGTCAGTGCACAAACAGTTTGTATTTCTTCTGAGATTTGGGCATGGCACTTTGGTATTCTGTACAGCCCACCAGATGTTAAGTGGAAGCCGCCTCAAGACATTGGGCTATGTAAATGGATTATCCCCTTTGCACTTACGGATATTCAGAGATTGATCACTCGGTGCTCTCCATCCCGGGCTCCGGGCCCAAACCTGTTTTCCCAAGAGTTGGGATATGTCATATGTAGTCCCCATCTATAAAAAGGGCGATAGGTCCATTCCCTCCAGCTATAGGCCTATCGCCCTGCTGGATGCTGATTCCAAGATTTTTGCCTCCTTAATCGTGGAGCACATACAGAACTGGATGGAGGCTCATAGAATCCTTTCCCCCTTCCGATTTGGGTTTAGAAAGTATGTGGGCAAGGATGCTGGCAGACTTCTGATAAATATCATGCAGCAACAGACCCAGGTCATGGGAAGCACTCCTATCTACTTAGCGTCAATTGATCTGACGTCCGCATTTGACTTAGTCAACAGAACCACACTCTGGGGCAAATTGTATGTAATGGGTATGTCCGCGACATTGCTTTCGATCCTCTATCATCTTCATGTAGACTCGAAAATAAGGGTGCGATTGAGCACCGATGGATCATTGTCAGAGGAAATTAAGGCCGGTAATGGCCTGAGACAGGGCTGCATCTTTGCCCCAACCGTTTTCAATGTGTGTATTTCAGATGTTGGCCCCCATTTGGAAGGAGCTTCCTTTGCAGAACCAAAAGTAGAAGGCGCTAAGGTTATTTGGATAGCGTATGCGGACAATATCATCTTGTATGATCATAAACCTATTGGTCTACAGCGCTTATTGGTCTCGTTTAAGTACTACTCCCTGGCCAATTCTTTAATAATCAAACTAAAACCGTTATACTACGTCTAAGCCACAGGAAAACCCCCGTCAGTTCTACATGGTTTCTGGATCATGTGAAATTAACAGTGTGCCATGCCTTTAGATACCTCGGCTATCTCATCTATGAGGACACTAAAAAAGGCCAACTTTCATAATTATCTAGACAAGAAAATCAGCCCCCTGATTGCTCAGCTGCGTAAAATAGACAACAAGTATGGGATTCATATGTATAAGCACAAAACTGTCGCTCAGTTTAGTTATGGGCTTGAACTTGCGCCGCTCTGGTGCAGGAAAGAAATTGTTAAATATGAGGCCCGTTTTTTAAGATCTATGGTTTGGCGCCTATCAAAATGCATCCCAGCCACTGCTGTACGATATGAATTGGGCTTATTTTCCTTATCTTGCACAATTGAGTGGCGACGTGTCTCAATATACAGGAATTTGCCTGTGGCTAATGAAAACAACTTGTATGGAATCATCAGCAGGGGGCTTGTCAATGGTAATGCAATATCTATTGTTCTGCAGGAATTGGAAAGGGAGGCATTGGATTCTTTTGGTAAAGTTGGGGTCCCTAGGGATCTTTTGATTTTAAATCCAATGAAGGTTAAGAGCTTACTTCAGCACTGTGATTGGAATAATATGGTTACGGAAGTTTTGGATAAGAAACTATATTGCCAATTGGTATGCAATAAAAAATTGTGTGTAACCGAATCTTATGTACTCAAATTCCCGGGTAGGCGTGGAGACAAGCCTACATGAGATTTAGGTTTAATGTATTAGAAACAGGTGTGATACTAAATATTAGGTCAGGTGATCCTGATGCTCTCCATCAATGTAGATTCTGTAAAAATGAGGCCCAGGAGGAAACTCTGGAACATATTTTAACTGAATGCGTTAGTTTAAGACAAGAGCGCGTTAAGTGCTTTTCTGAATATGTACCAAACACTGAATGTGTTGATCTTAAAGCTCTCTGCCAGGAGATGCTACATGGGAAGCGAGTTAGGCTTCAATTAGCAGTTCTTCGCCTTCTTAAGCTAAATTGTGGACTGTGATGGGGATATCCGGTAGATCATCACTGGGAAATGAATGAATTGTAGCCATGTCGGGCCCTACAGTTTTATGAACGGTTTTATGTTTTTGTATTTGTTTTAACATTTAGGCTGTTTATTTTCTTTGTATTTTCCTTGTGGATTTTCTACATGTTAAATTGATTTGAATTTAGAATTTTTGTTTAATTGTTCTTATATTAATACGTGTCTTCTTTTTGTAAAGGTTAGTTACTGTGTAACCAAAACAAATAAAAAAAAATATATATATTGAAAGATTCCTGGCAACGTTGTGTGAGAACATATTGAAACTCTCTTCTGGCTTGAGTGGGATGATATTAAAGTCAGCACAGGGTTAATGTTTGTTTATATTCAACCTGCCACCGGCATGATGTGGGATGACATGCCATACCCAGAGGGATTGTGTGTGATGATTTTGAAGTCCTCACAGGAATGGTGTGTGATAAAATTAAAGACCACATGGGAATAATATGTGTGATTATATTGATCTCCCCAAAGGGATAGTGTGTGAAGATTCTCACAAAGAGGACGTGTGTAATTACTTATGTCCCTGCAGTGAATGTTTGTGATGATTTTTCAAGTCCCCAACATGCCAGTGTGTAACCACATCAACTTCTTCACAGTGAAGATCTGTGATAGTATTGAAATTCCCCACAGGAAAGGTATAAGACAATGATAAGGTCACTACAAACGTTTTCCAAGAGAATTTTAAAGACTTAGCCTGGCTGAAATCTCATAAAATGGCTCAGTGGTGATGAATGAACCTCTTAGTGAAGATGTGTTGCTACTACGAGAATGGGATTCATTTATGCTGCTGACTCATCCCGATAAACTCGTGGCAGGCTTTCAAATCCCTTGCTAGGATTTGTCGTACAATGAAGAGCTGTGGATCTTGTGGTAAAGAAAGGATTATTCATCAGGTTAGTTTATCCACCAGAGCCATTTTGGATGATTCACTGAGTTTGTTCGAGTTGGTTCAGGCAGTCAGAGACCACCCATCTCCTAAAGGAAGTTTGACCCCTATTTAAGGCCCACTTCACTTCCTCACATCCTATCAAAATCAAAAATGAGCAAGGATGATGTTATGCTGGGCAGCCTCAGAGTTGGACAGTGTTTGAAGGGATTTTGGCGCATTGGAGCAGTGTGTTGTGGAGTTGGGAGGTAATTTATCCAATTGGTGCTGGTCATTTTTGTAATTTGTTGGAGTTTGGTGTGTTTTTGTAGCTACTTTGTGCCCCATTTGCCTTAGTGTTTGTTTAATGTGTGATAATGTGTTGTGTTAGGTTCTCATATAAAAAAGTTACCCTTTCCTCTTATATCTTTACCCTTTTGTGTCCCCTTAAAAAAATATATTTTTACTACACCTATTATCTGTGCCATAAGCACATAAAATGATTTCCATTTTGGCTGTTTCTCTACTGTGTGTTTGTACTGTTTTTTTTTTATTTTGGTAGTATTGTAATAGTTTAGCATTGTACTGAAGTAGTGCCTTATTTTAAGCAGTAGTTGTAGAAGTAGAATTGTTTATTTGTCAGTTGACATATTTTCTTCACTTGGGGTTTTTGCTCGTGTAATCTCTTGAATATTTATTAATACATACCTTTGGGCTTTCGAGTTGTGCAGAGGGTTCTCAGTGTTTGCATTTGTTGCACTTAAAATGACAGTCCTGCGACTCTGGAAAGAGAAGAAGAAGAAGGCTGGCAGAAATGAAGAGCTGTACTTCTCCTAAAAGTAAGAGGGGAAGGATTCTCCCATTTTCAATGTCAATGGTATTGTTAGTAGGATTTGTACTGTGCTTCACTGCCAATAATATGATCTCCAGGAACTGTGGTGGGTCTAGAAGAGAGCGGGTGGGTTGGATTAATCAGGGGAGGGGGAAAATGCAAGATTGCAGTGCTTTATGTTGTGCAGACGAAAGCTCTGCTTTTTTCAGATTTATACATTTTTTTATCAGAAGCATTGATATCTTGTGTAGAGAGGAGATCATCTGCGCTTGTGGTGCAGGGATGTGTTAGCTGAGTGCTCTCATTTTATTAGTTGGACTGTAGTGGTGTAAATTTCTATGTCTGATATCTGGAGATGGGTCTACAAATAGTTGTTTGTTAGTGGCTAGTTTAGGTTTTGGTGTGAAGAGTTTGGTGTAGAACTTGAGGATTAGTAAGTAAGGCTCATGGTATAACCTGCATTCTTATGTTTAAGTGTTCTTGCAGATGAGAGGTCATAGTGCCAGTATATGTTGCATTGTGTTAATGAGTGTGGGCTGATTTTCTTTTTGGTCCTTACTGGTGAGTAGGTGGCATGCATTGCTTTTCTGGTAGGGGATGTGCGGTGGTGGGAGGCAGTTTGTCATTCCCTTGGAGTTTGTTTCCTCTCCTACTGGCTTTGTCAGAGTTGTGTCTGCACTGACGTGGTAGTTGTTGCTTGGGTGCTGCTCAGTCCGAATTCTGAATCTGTCCTTAGTGGTTTTCAAGTAAGTAACAGGGACCAAATTCACGTTCCCTTGCCCTGGGTCTTGTTTCATCTTTGAATCGGAGTGCCCTGTGCAGTGGTTTTGATACTGTTAGTTACCATTAGCTTGTTGGCTTCTCTGTCAATTATGCATTGAACACCCATGCAATAAGATATTTTCCAGGATTTAAGGTGATCCTCTATATTGTGCACTTCACTAGGTACGAGTTTCAAAGTTATGCCACTGTGATGAATCTAACATTGTCATCACTCCTTTCTCTGCGGTAACCTTCCCTCATGTGGCCTGATTAAGGCAGACACTTTCTGATCCAAACCCTGAGGGTGGCTATATGTGGGAGCATCACATGGTGAGAGGTGATCCTCTGGAAGAGGACATGGCATCGTTGGAGGAAAAACACATATCCCCCTTTCCGTTTAGGGATGTTCCTTCTCTTCCCCAGCCCGTGATTTCCTATTGTAATATTCTCCCTGAACCCTTTGCCAACTCCACTACCAGCATTCCCCCACGTGACATAGCGAACAATATATACACAACTGGAATGAAGAAGATGCAAGGAGCAGTGATGAATTCTCCCAATCTGGTCCAACATCAGATTCCCCAATATCACATGTTAAAAGGACCGGGTAACATCAACTCGAACCCTTGGACTGTCTAACATATAATTTTTGTGACTTCAAAGCTACAGAATTTATACAACCAAAACTCCTCAGTAATAGCAGCTTTTCTGTTCATAGGCATGGAAAAGGAGGACAAGACCTAAATATTACACCAAAAACTGACTACCCTTTCCATACATGGGAAAGTACTGCGATGAGCAAGCTGAAAGGAGTAAAATGTATCACTGAAAATCAACATACTGGTACTAGGGGAATACAGGAATTGGGGTACTCCCAAGTGTTGCTGCCATTGGTGCTAACTCTGGATTTCTATGTGGTCCTCCCGCCACAGCTGACAGGGTTCTCGTCCCACCTTGACAAGGCCAGATTACTAGCCTTGTCACAATACCCTGTTCTAACACTATTCCCGGCTCCATTCTTCCACCTGGTCACATGCTTCCCCTAGGCAATCTCGGGCTAAACTATCCCGAACATGCTTCAAAAAGGCTTTTAGTTCCACCCCTTTGAAATCTCCATTTGCAGGGTACCAGCTATGTGCTCGAGCTGCTCTATTTCTGTTCAGGTCTCTTTGTGTGCTGGTGAGTTTTGCTTCCAAGTCAGGTTAGTGAGGATTTCTCAGTCTCTCCTGCTCCCCTGCAGTCACTTCTCACTCTGTGTTTTGTTGCCTGGAGTTCACCTGGAGTCCGTCTGGGGTTGGAAGGTTGAGTGTTAGGTGTCTCATCTCTGTTTGGCAACACAAATCCCATTCCATTCCATTTCAGCCCTCAATTTCATTCCTTTTTCTTGGTTGCATCAGGTGCATTCTGGGAGTTGCTGTCCTGAAAAAAAAGATTTCTAGAGGCATTGTGGAAGGGACAGCAGTACCAGCAGGCATATAGAATGCATACTCGGACTTGCAGGGACTGCCCCCCCCCACTCCACCATTCAACGCTTCTGGGGTAGGATTAGCTCTGACATACACCCTGGTAGGCCACCCACTCTAGGTCACGGGGGGTTCCTGTCCCCCCTTGACCGTCATGATTCTGACCCTGTCAGACTCCTACACAACTTCTGTTTTTTGTTCCCTTCACATAGATACCAGACCCCTTCCGCCAATTGAATGTTCAATCTCTTCGCCAGCCTAGTTTGTTCTACTGCACATAGCTTTGATGAGACTAAAATCCATTTATGAACCGTGCGCCCCCTTGACATCTTCCAGGTTATGAATATTATTTTATTGGCTGACCGCAATACTGATTGGAAAACATTTTTCTCTATGAATTATATTTTTAGAAGCAGGGTACATCGAACAGCCAACATTTTTGGGATTCAGGAGGCTGCACAGTGAGATCGAATTCCATTTAATTTTTACTGCAGTGCTGAATTTATGCAGCTTGGGCCAAGACAAGAGTATATGTCCAAGAGTGGCTAAGACTAGGAGATGGTACTCTCTCCAGCAGTTTGAGAGAGTCTGGTAATCCCAATCTGGCAATTCTGCTAAGGGTATAATTAGATCTATGCATTTTCATTTTTAATTCTCGGTTAATTTTTTAAGGCAAGGCGTAATTTTGAGGTATGCATCATCTGCGTCTGCAAAAGTAGCCTCACACCGTGTCTGTTTGTGATTATTTCCTGCTTTTTTTCTATTCACTTTCATTAGATAAAGTGCCTTTAGGTGTGCCAACCAGTCAGTTCAGAAGTTGCAGTGTCTCCCTTGTGGGATTGTCAGGAAAAACAAGGCCACACAACAAAAGACTCAGTGGGGGCGTGGCCGCAGGCTCGGCATGCAGACGTAATCTCTGCGAGCTCCCGGGCCGCCAGCAAAATCCTACAATATCCTGTAGAGAATCACGAAGAAATGATCGTGCATCAGCCTCAAGCTGGAGCGTATGACCCCTGCCAAAGCCTGCTGAAATTTTGGGGCGTATCGGCGCCCAAAACACAGAGAAATTTGCTGGGGGAGAGTAAGGAGACCGGCGCCAGAGCAGATCCAAGATGGTCGGCGGGCGCTGAGGCGGAGGGATTGCCGCGCAAGCCAGTGTCTCTGGGGGCGGACAGAACCGCAGCGGAACCCACACTGCGGGGCCAAGCGGAGAAGGTGTGGCGCTGTCCTTCCCACGGCACTCCGCTCTGCCCCTGCTGAGAAGACCATCGCAGATTGGGAGAGAGGTCCACCGACTGGCGGTCTGGCGTTGTGGAGACAGACGGCGCGGGAAGCAGGCGCCGGTCCTCGACCGAGGATCCTGAGGCTCAGGTCGGGGGTGTGGACCTGTGCACCCTCGGAGAAGAAACGAGAGGAGAAGTGACTCCGGAGGAGTGAAACTGCTGCTGGGGACGTGCGGGGATCCAGCCTACCAGTCCCCCGCTCTGGTCGGGAGCGAACCATCGCGGGAGCTCCGTCGAACGTCGAGCGCCCGCCGACGTTCCACAGGCTGAGGCAGTGCGGACATGCACCCAACGCGGCAGTGAAAGGCCAGTAAGGAGTGGGAGGAACGGGGTGAACACGACATGATTAGGAAGGAGGGGGGAATGACGGACCCCCCCTTCCCCCTCACATTCTCCAACTGCCACTTTGAACATATCAGCCCAAGTCACAGATTGTGACTAAACTATTGTAGAGGGGTGAGGGGATTGAACACCCCTACTCAAATTGCTGGACACGAGGCACCCCAAGTGTAAAGGCCACAACAAAGGCACGAAAAGGCGCAAAGTGGGATAAAGGGGCCCAGAGCCGCTCCAGATCTGAGAAGATAAGGAAAGGGGGAAGCTGCACCCAACCCCCAAGAGACGAGTTAAGATACCCACACTCGCCATTAACATTAAATATCCACAACTAGACCAGTGGCTGGAGCACCCCACATATGAAGGAAAAGAGTGAACGCGAGATCCTGATACTGGAATCTGCATCACTGAACCAGCAACATAGAGGCAAGACACTCACAGTGGGACCAGCAACTCATTCGGCGCACCCTTACGGTGCTGGTTGCACGCGTGCCAACGAAACTAGATGCTGCAAACCACACCGCAGCACACCGGCTACGTGACCGCTCTATAGGTGCTGGAGGGTGCTGGTTGGAGGGACGCTTTGAGTGGACACTGCCACCATCTACAGGTCACCTTGCTGAGTGGAATAGACAGCAAAAAGTGACAATATCGCTCACCCTCCCGAACCCCCTCCGGTATGCATGTCAAGCCCCTCACAAGGCAGAGAAAGCATGTTATGGGCTGCCCATCAACCGAGCACCTTGGGAGATCCCGCCGCTGTGGGTACTCGATAACTCGCACCACAAGCAGGAGCAGTGTACATTCTGAAGTGGGAAACGAACAGAACTGAATGCTGTGGACAGTGAAAGCACAACTGACTGGCGCTAAAATAGAGAAAGCAGTTACGTGCGCAGCCCCACGAACAACGGATGCCTCCATTGAGGGAAGCAATACTAAAGTAAGGTCCCACTCTGGGAGAAACGCAGCACTACCCTGCCTTAAACGCCACGACTCAGAAGCACCTCAAATCCACAATCACAAAATCTAAAAGTCCTTGTAACGAACCTACGTGGCGTTCCTGTCAAACCCTCCCTTGAGACACAAGACACCTCAGCTTCATCACGACACTGATCCAACATGGGAAAAAACAGGCCAAGGAAGACATCCACACAGAGCAGGATAGAACAATACGCAACGACACCCATGTCCCGCTCAACAGAACGTCCGGCATCAATGGAATCTGACAACATGGAGGATGACATCTCCCTCAGAGATGTGATGAGTGCTATCGCCAGCTCCAGAACATCGATGGAGAAGAAGATTGACAGTATTGGTGCTGACGTGTCCTTGCTGAGGCATGACTTGCAAAAATTGACCTTGCACACTGGAGAAGCCGAGGCCCGCATCTCGGAAACACAGGACAGCCTACGGGGGGTCAACAGGTGTATGTCTGGAATGTTAGACCGAATAAAAACCCTGGAAGCGAGAATCGACGATAATGAAGGGAGATCCAGGCGCAACAATATTCGCATACTTGGCCTCCCCGAAAAGGCCGAAGGGGCAAGCATGGAACTGTTCCTCGAGGAATGGCTCACAGGCATATATGATGCACAATCCTTCTCCAAATTCTTCTCCATTGAACGCGCACATCGTGTCCCAACTGGAAAAGTCGTACCAGGGGCACCACCACGAGCTGTCTTTGCAAGATTCCTGAATTACAGAGACAGGGACGCTGTGCTGCAGATGGCGAGATCGAAGGGGTCCATCACTTATAATGGATCAAAAATCGCTTTCTTCCCTGACTTTACCAGGGAAGTGCAAAAAGCGCGCCAATCATTTGACCCACTCAAGAAACGGCTGCAGGCACTAGGAACAAAATATGGTCTAATCTTTCCCGCTAGCTCAAAATATTCCACAATGGAAACACAGTGCATTTCACAGATCTGAAAGAAGCGTGGAACTGGGCAGAGAGACACATAGCAGGCGACTGGAGCGTTAAAAACAAAACAGGAGGCGAAAGGAATGGGCTGCATCCTGAGAGACCACCAGAGAACAGACCCCAGCAACAGCAGGAAGGAATACCGCCATAATGAAATGTGCAATAACCATCTGTTGACAACCAAAGCCGACACAACCACTATACACTGAAACGGAAAGAAGCTCATGCTCCAAACAGTTGATAAGAAGCAAAAAAGTATGCAACTGCTGGCGGTCACACCGGAGCCAACCCCCTAACAAGGAAGAAACCACAGAATAATTAATCAGTTTAGTTTGGACTAATTTATTAAGTTATGAAAAGGTGACAGATACTTCAGTTGGGGATGAAGTGTGGGGAGGGGGAGTTGGATGTAAATTTAGAAGATGGAAAAGCTCAACGGAATATCAAAGCATACGGAAATTTGAAAATAAACAAACACTGACTGACGTTCTCCGCCACAAGATGAATATAGGCAACACCACTATCCCAGGAAGGCGAGATGGCACCCAGAATCACGAGCACTCAATTAACGCTGCAGGACGACAAAATCCGAACACGAAAGCTTCTTACCTGGGACGTGAACGGTTTGGGCAACAGCCTGAAAAGGCGATTGGTGCGACAGCTGCTGAACAGGCATGGCCCAGACATAGGGCCTCATCACGAGTTGGGATGTATTCCCGGCTGTAATACCGCCGATTGTAATAGCCCTAGCACCGACCAGTCCGGCTGTATTACCGCCGGATCACGAGTTGGGTGTTAACGGTAAATCCCCATTCCCAATTGGGTCCATTGGATTCAATGGGGTATTTTCAGCGCTAATTATGCGGGCTAATACAGCCGGCGGTAATATAGCCGAAAACAGGGGATTTTCACCTCTAGAGAAAGGCTGGAGGTAAAACAGCCCATTTAGCGCCCAACTCGTGATAGGGCCAGCCCTTAAATGCGGCAGTAATACCGTTACCACCGCATTTAAGCGCTACAGCCCAACTCGTGATGAGGCCCATAGTCTTCCTAACTGAAACTCACTTGGCAGGCACATCCAATGCACTATTCTACCGCTCCAACTACCACACAGCAGCACAGGCAGGCTTTACAATGGGAGCCAGAGGAGTACTGATACTTGTGCATAAAAGATTGCCACTCACCCTCACAAAAACAACACAGGATACCGGGGGCAGATTCAGATATGCCACAGGCACACTCTGGAATAAATCACTATCTCTATTGGCGATCTACGCCCCGCCTGCACTGCAGTCCACCCTACTTGAGGATATAGCACCTTTGATGTCCAATGATGCTTCTGATATCCTGATCCTTGGGGGTGACTTTAACGATGTCATAAGCAACATAGATGATCGCACACATCTACGCAGCAGAGACGTCAGAGATGTGTGGCGCGACCTGCATCCCAGAGAAAGACAATACTCCTATCACTCAGGGGTACACGCATCGTTATCACGCCTAGACTACTTTTTTGTACCCGCAGCAATAATACACACAGCAATACAAGCGGAGTACCTCCCAAGAGGCATCTGGGATCACTCCCCTCTACTCATATCAATAACAACATGTAAACCGACTCCTCCACCGGCTTGGAGATTGAATAGTTATCACCTAGGCTCTCCTGAATTAGTAGAACGCCTACAAGATGCTAGCATGACATATTTTGAATTAAACGAAGGGTCGGTAGACTGTCCTATCACGCTATGGGAAATCTATAAACCGGTGATACGAGGGGAAATTATCTCCTGGATTGCAGCACAAAAGAAAAAATATCTAGAATCAACAAAGGAGGCGGAAGCAAATGTGGAGCAGGCAGAGGCAGCACACCTAAGCAAAGACTGCGCTGACACGAACAGGGCACTAATCCTGGCACAGAAAAAACTTTAAAACATTGCAATGGACAACGCAAAACAAGCACATAATGCAATGAAAGCCAGCATCTATGAAACGGGTGACAAAGCAGGGAAGATGCTTGCCTGGCTCGAACTAAGAGATGAGGGACACAGCCAAGTGAGAATGATCACATCCCATCAATCGGAACCGTGCATGACAGATGCGGAGATAGCTGAAGAGTTTGCAAGGTACTATGAGGAACTATATAGAGCACCTGCATCTGCCCCTGAGACCTCTGTGTTAGAGGAGATTTCTCTCACCTCCTAAAATGCCGAACAAATTGCTACCTTAGAAAAAGAAATCACCGAAGATGAAATCATAACTGCCATGATGCAACTCCAATCTGGGAAAACACCCGGGCCGAATGGCTTTCCCATTGAGACATGGAAGATGGTATGAGGTAACGAAGATATACGCTGCAACACCCAGAACAGGTCCCAGCGACATGGCTACACAGACACCTTGCATCTGGAGGGAATCACACGCTTTTATAAGGTGGGAAGACAAGGTCACACCATTACAGCCCCTATGGAACAATGGGAACCTCCCCGAGATAACCAAACTGCCGGAATGGCCCATATGAGTGAGATGTGGTATAGGAAAAGTGGGAGACATCGTAGAGAATGACAACATTAGACCCTATGAAGATCTGGCACTGTCCTTTAACCTTCCAGAGTCGGAACGATACCACTACACACAGCTCCGACATGCACTACAACAACATCTCCCTGCCCTCACCAACATGCCAGATAGTACCCCACTGGAACGAAATATAATTACAGATCATATCCAGGCGAAGGTCACCACAGTGATGTACAATGTTATAACCTCCTTTGCCACACCATAACTGACATGGCTGAAGAAAAAGGGGGAAGTGGAAGTTGGGGAAATCATGCCAGAAGACTGGGTCCAAATCCTAATGTACCCCTGTGAAACTGCCATCTCGACCAGGCTAAATCTAGTCCAGCTTAAAATACTGCACAGGATCTACTACCCGAGAGTGGCTTTGTACCATTGGGGTAAAATAACGGAACCCAAATGTTTACGCTGTCGTAGAGAAGAAGGAACCTTCTTTCATATACTGTAGGAATGTCCAAATATCAGTCACTACTGGCAACTTTGTTGCGATATCCTTACGAAGGTCCTGCGGCAAACAATCCCCAGAGACCCTAAACTGTTGCTACTAGGAGCAGACAGCAAAATAGACCTGCCCCGATATAAAAAGCTATGCTTTATGACCGCGACTGCAATAATCAAAAGAAATATAGCCCAGCTCTGGGGAGCAGCACAACCGCCACAGGTAAACCAGTGGATCACAGATGTACAAATCTGCATAGCCATTGAAAGGAGAGTATATAGATCCAGGGGATGCCCTGAAAAAGCAGATAGGATCTGGCAACGCTGGGAAGACACTGTATGAACCCTCGAACCTTGCAGCCTTGTTAGCATGAGATAAGGGACATTGACAATGCAGCGGAGACCTCATCATGTGAAATGTTATGCAATGTATGCAATCTGTATGAGCACGTATACCATCGAACGTTATCGTTGTTGTAGTTTTATTCTGGCCCGGCTCAGACCAGCAGTTTTGGGTTGTAAAATCCAATAAAATATGATATAAACATTTTTTTTTTAAAAGACTGAGTCCGTTTATTACATTGCAGTGTAATAGAATAACCTGCAGTGTGTCCCTCTCTAATCTAAAAAGCTCCCCCTGTGCACAGATCAGAGAGAAGTACCTTATTCTAAAAATATACGACGTGGATGGGGGGATTGGGATTGGAGGTGGTTAGAGTAGTAAGAGCGCTTAGCTAAGCTAATGCAGGAATCATAGAGAAAGTGGTATGAGAAATAGGAGGCTTGATTAGTGGCGAGCAGAACTTGAGCCAACGTAACTCAAGGCGACGGAGGAGGCAGCGCATAGACGGTAGGTGAGGGGAAAGCCAGAGTTGAGAGGGGTTGCAGGTATGGTAGAAAGAGGAGAGAGGGTGAAGTTGATTGAGGCTGGAGGAGATAGAGGAGGATAGAGAGGATAAAGCTTCATTAGCCGAGAGAGAGAGGAGAAATCAGAGAGAAGGGGGAGTGAGGAAGAGCAGGTGTCGAGGAAAAGAGAGGGGCTAAAGTTACAGAGATCCCGTCGAGAGGAGGAGGGGGGAGGAAGATGGAGTAGACGGAGGGAGAGGGGGAGTGAGGGAGAAGGACAGTAAGGCATGGTCAGAAAGATAGTTAGGCAGGGTAGAGACTGGGGAGGAGGAAAGATATAAAGATAAGATCAAGAGTGGAACCCGAGGAGTGAGTAGGAGAAGTAGGGAGAGGAGTGAGAAGGTAGGAGCCGAGAATGGAAAGAAGTGGAATGGTTGATGGGAAGAGGAGAGGTGAAGGTTGAAGTCACAGAGTACAGTAAGGGGAGAGGGGAGGGGAGATGAGGGGAAGAAGGTGATCAAGGTCATCATAGGAGGAGGAGAGGGGGCCAGGTGGTCTGTAGATGATTGAAAAAGAGATAGCGAGGGGGGAAGTGAAGGATTTGTACAGATATTCGAAGGAAGGGAAGACTGGAAGAGGCATTGGAGAGGAGTAGGAGTGAAAGTTAGGGTGGTAGAGGAGACCAATGCCACCACCGCGGCCAGAGGGGCAGGAGACATGAGAGAACGAGTAGGAGGAGGTGGTAAGGGAAGCACGTACAGTAGAGCTGTGAGGGGGAATCCAAGTTTCTGTAATACAGAGAAATTGAAGGTTGAGTCTCAAAAACATGTCCAGAACAGATGCAGTCTTGTTGCAGAGGGATCTTGCGTTCCAGTGGGCAATATTGATGAGGCTGGAGGGTTCAAGCATAGTGGGATAGATGAGGTTGGGACAATGAGGAAGGGTAGAAGGGGGATGGCGTGAACGGGGGAAAAGGTTGAGCGAGGGGGTGGTCATGAGGAAAAGGGAAACGGAAAGGAGAAGGGGCAAGACGTAGGGGTGAGAGGAGGAGAGAGAGAGCAGGGAATAAGGAGGAAGAGGAGAAGAGGAGCGTGCATATCAGAGGGGTGCGGAGAAGGAGCGGGACCGAGAGGAATGGTGGGCGTAACTAGCGAAGGAGGCTGAGGAGAGAAAGGGAGAGTTTAGAGAAGAAGCTCGGGGGGAAGAGGGGAGAAGGGAAAGGGAACTTGGGGGTCGCGGGTGGAGAGTACGCTGGTAAGCAGTAGGGTGTGGATGAAGAGGAGGTGCAGCAGACTAAGTGGGGCAAAGAGCAGGTGCTAGTAGGAGGGAAAAGGGGCAGGCCAAGCAGTACTGGTGTGGGAGTCAAAAAGTAGAAGGTAAGAAGCAGGTAGGGAGGATCACTGGATGCTAAGCAGGTACAGAAGGTTAGAGCGGACAATAACAACGCCTGGAGTAACCAGCCAGTGGGGGACCGGGGGGGGGAGGAGGCCAGTAGGGGTAAGAAAGGTGCAGTGAGAACTGAGTGAGTCACTGGGAGCTAGGAAAGGTCTAGGAGGTGGGAACGGCAAGGGTGGTGGGGGAATCAGAGAAGAGGGGTCACGGGGAGTTGGGAGATAATGACCACCTCCATTGGTCTAGAAGGCTATTAGCACATAATAGAAGTGGCAATACATGTTCTGGAGCTGTGGTGCTGAAGTAAAGAAAAAGTGTGTTTAATAATGATAATGTAAATAAACAAAGTGAGTTAATTAAATGTGGTTTTGTTTTGCAGTATTTAAATAGCAAGCTTATCTTCATACATTAAGCATTTAAATTGCAAACCTTGTAAGCTGGAGCGGGTTTAACATGAGCATGTGTTAGGGGTCATGTAAAAGTAAATGGTTTCTCGATAAGAAAGTGAACATATTTTCCCATGTTTTCACTTTTAACTTTCTTGGTCGTGTCCTAAATAAGATGTTGCAGTGAAAAAAAAAGTATTCTTAGAGAGGAAGTGTCTTGCCTAGAAATTGTATTGTTTCTTCCCTGTTTGCTTTTGAAGTTAGAATGTTCAGAATGCAGTCAATACCATTAGGTATTGACTGCACTCTGAACATTCTTAGTGGCTGACAGGTCAATAACGATTTCCATGTGCTAATATAGATTAGTTAAATTGATATATTCCTCAAATTAATGTGCCGATATATAAGAATCAGTAAAACTGAGATTTCATGAATGTTCTTGCAATTTACTTGCTATCCACAAATGTTACTAATTAGGTATTAGGTTGATATGTGATAAAAATTGTTTGGATTCAAAATATGCACAATGATAACTACGTAACAAATGAAACTGAAACAAACCTTCAAAAGAAACATGAATGCTTTTCTTACAAGCGCAAACATTTCACACAATTTGATTATTTACTCAAATAAATTGTAGGTCTAATTTTTAATACAGGAATAACAGTGAAACAGAACCCTAATCAATGCGTGATTTTCATGCTTCACTTAGTAGCTAGTATTTGCCAAACAAACATATTGAGGATACTTTTTTAAATATAAATCTGTTAATCTTGTATATTTTTTATTTAGTCTGGTATGCAACCAGTAAATGCATTCAAAAGAAAGTGTTCATCAATTTAGCGGATTATAGCATAGAAGTTTAACAAAGGAAACCATGATTATGAGCAACTACACTATTTATTGCATAAGCAATATAGATGTTGTTACTTAAAGACCTCAAATATTTTTAAGATAAGAGACTTGGTTGGTACTTGTAGGATAATCTTGTGGATTCAGAAGAGTGGATCCATTTGAATGCTGAATTAGCAGAATGAAATGTTAAAACTCAATGTACAGATACCTATAGCCAATTGATTACTCTTGGTAACCAATAGATGATTATCCCTTCAATGAACTAGATTACATTGGTTACCTTGTACTGATCTGTACATTCTGAAAGTAGACCGCTGTCAAATTCTCATTATGCTGGTTCAATTCTTCGGTTCAGCATGCCTTCCAGTATGTTAGAAAACAGTTGCCTGACAAATCTAAATTAAAAAAATAAATAATGGAATACACTAGTAGGTTAACCGCATTTTCCAGGACCTATAAATGGTAGTTCCCAATATGTGGTGCTCCACTCTTCTTTTTTCACTTTCTGTGGTGTGGAATGTGAGAGAAGTCA
The DNA here is from genome assembly GCF_040938575.1 of Ambystoma mexicanum. Lineage (NCBI taxonomy): Eukaryota > Metazoa > Chordata > Amphibia > Caudata > Ambystomatidae > Ambystoma > Ambystoma mexicanum. The sequence goes on from NC_090932.1 coordinate 127,723,085, forward strand.
GACGCTATCTTTACTACAAACAACACATGTTTAGAAGATCGTAATGAAGTCATATATTTTACTGGAATTGTGTTGTTCCAACGTGAGCAGAGATTTTTTGACTGGTATAGTTCCTGCAAATATTGGCAGAGAAAGTTCAATGAGTCTTAAAAACAATAACTTTGATACCATGCTGGCGTTACTAAATGTTATATAAGTAGCTGTTCCCGGCATAACCTACGCCATTCGAGTATATCTTAAAGGTCAATATCAGTCGGTAATTCATAGGGTCACTTCTGTCCGCCTTCTCAAATATCGGAATTACTACTGATCGCTTCCTTGAAGGGGGCGTAGGTCCCTGTGACTTATTAATGGTCATTGAAAAGTCTAAATGTATCAGATGGAATGAGAGGTATGCGCGGTACAAGAACAGTATCTAAGTTCCATCAATCACATGGGCCTCTATGATGTGTCTTTGTAGACGCGTAATTGTCAACCTTGTCCCATTGCAGAGTCCCTGCGATGGCATAAGATTGCGTAGTGGCATAATTACAGCAACTACTTTCAGTTTTAGCTCATGAGGAGGCATTCGTCCTACAGCGTTTCGCTCTTTAGAGACTGAAACATTGAGCCAGTGATTAACTGTTCATTGACACTGGAACCACCATGCCCTATGTGAACAGAAGTGGGGGTGGAAAGAAATAACTTCCGAATGTTTGACATAGTGGAAGGCAAAGGTAACCGCATAGAACTGTGCTCATTCTTTTAGTAGAAATGGTAGCTGTTGTTGAAGTGGGTGCACTTTGCCATTCAGACAGCAGAGGGCAACCTAACACTGAGGAACTGCATCTGTATGATGAAATGATAGCTGTTGTTGAAGTGGGTGCACTTTGCCATTTGGACAACAGAGGGCAACCTAACACTGAGAAATTGCATCAGCTGAATACGTAAACATACCTAAGTGTTGTGTATATAGAGATAGATTATCTACCTATTGTTCGATTCTTTTTGAGTGTTTTGTATTTTGATGTCAATCACAAGATTTAGTCAACTATGTGAACATTATATTTATTTTATTTATTCATTTTACATTTATGAAGCGCACAAAACCCTTGGGCATCACAGCGCTGTTACAACCAATTACACTCAAAGTGGTAGAAAATATATATTGAGAATCTAGGTTTCTTCAATAAGGGTGCAAAATGTGCACTCGACGGTAGCCATTGGCTAGTGATAGTTGTCTCTTGGAGAGTAAGAAATGATGAGCTGTTTGTATGTATAGCATTGAGGTGGTGAGTGACTTTTTTATGGCTGGCTAGTAGCTTGCCACTTGAATTTGTGCCCCCTGCTTCAATTGATTCAGAAGTATTTTGTGATACATGGATATTGCTCATATGCACCCAAATCATTCATACCTAATTCGTATTCATTTATAAATACAAGAAATTGGCGTGCCCTTATTTTTGAAAGCTTTATATCATGTGGGATATAATGTATAGATGTATGTATATATGCAACTGATCTAAACATTTTGTGCCTTGATTCTGATTACATCAAGTCCAATCAAAGGATGAGAATGAGCTCATTACAGTAATAGATGCCAGTTGAGCCCTGATGGGTACAGGGGATATTACAGAATCAATTGGATTTGGAAATATACACATTAGCTTGACAATTGTTTTGCTGGCTTGGCTTTAATCCTTACTGACCATAATCAAAAGGATTTCTCAAGTGTCCTTGAAGAAAATTGCCATCTCTTGACTGTATTGAGACCTTTGGATAATATAAAATGGCTGTAGTAAGTGTATGGGTGTCACTTTACCCAGTGTTCTCAGAAGAGTCTCAGATACCAATTTAAGATTTCAAGACATTTTATTACCCCTTCAATGTGCAAACTGAAGAAAATAGTGTCACAATATTGATAAAGGTCAATAAAGAAAATGTCAGGAATTGTGTGTTTCCGTTAGTGTCAGGATGGTAGAGTCTCCAGGTGTCATGCTGCAGGGCTCTTTGGGTGCTAGGATGCGAAGTGGAAGAAGGCGTTATTCTTTCAACAAAATAGGATTTTGCAACAAAGGGGTTCCGCAAAGCAATAGCCAGTCTCAACAAAGATCTGCAAACAGTTCAAATAAGTCAAGCCAAGTAGGGTGTGTAAAACAAAGTGTTCAAAAAATTCCTTTAGCTCCAACTATAAGATATGGAGGCAGCTGCAAAGGTTTTAACACAAACATGTTCACTATTTGAGGATGATGTTGTATCTCCTTCCTTGTTCAGACTAGTGGGTGTTGCCCTGTCCTCCGGCCCCTAGTTCAGGTGGCAAACCTTTTCCAGCCACGGACCCTCAGCTCTCAGACAGCTAGATGTTTCCAAGGCAGTTGTGTTGAGGAAGTTCTCTAGCGGACCATCAGCTCAGTCGTAGGTTGGCCCCTCTAAGATTTATTACACCATGGTGGGGTTTTGTGGAGAAGTGTGCCCCTACTCTCGACTTTCATCCCCTGCTTCTCACATGGTTTGACCCATGCCCTTGTCTTGCCCTGTCCACTCTTGTGCCATCCTTCCTGTCCCCGGTGTAGTCATGCCATCTTGTTTCTCCACCCACCTTTCGACTCTCCTCAGATTCAATATGATCTTCTTGGACCACCCTCCCTTCTCTGTCTTGGTAGAGAATCCCCCCTTTTGTATCTTCTCTTTGAGGCAGCCTTTCCCCCTACCTCAGCCTTCAACTCTTCTGTGCCTCCCCTGAAGGCATCTGTCTTCCAACTCCCAACTCTCTTCCAACTTCCTGTCGTCCTTTTCCCTCTCCTCACAACAACCCTCTTCTCTTTCAATATGTCTCTCCTCCTCCCAGATGATATCATTGTATCTAGTTTCTCCCCTACTCTCTCCCTTGTATATCTCAGCTCTAGTTCTGCGTTCATCCCCTCTTAATCAATGTCACTGTTCTCCCTCTCTGAGCTGTTACCTTCCTCCTTCTCTTTGCAAAAACTGTGATGTTCCCTTGATATTATCTCCCTCCTGTATTACCATCCTCTCTTCCTCTTTCCAGATGATACCCCTGTCTGTCACAAATGGTATCCCTCTGTTGCTGCTCCAAACAAACCTCTTCTTCTATCCCTGACTAACCCCTCCCGCTTCTGTTCCAACTCAGTATCTTCCTTCCAGACAAGATCTATTATTCTGTTTTAAACTTTCTCACTCGTCAAAAGCATGTAAGCCTTTACTTAAGGATCTTCAGTCTGTGACTTTCTTCCAACTGTAATCTATCTCTAAATAAATTTCACTTTATATCCTTAATTTCCTTACTTTTCTAATTCAACAACCTTCTTTCCAACCAGATCAGATCCCTCCCTCACGTAAGTTTGTCCCTCCTCAAACCTCCATAAGTTCCCTCTAAAGCTCCAACTTTCTGCACGCTTCTCTCACTTCACCCCAAACTAGTAACTGTTGCAAAGGCTCCCCCATTGGACTTCCCTGCTTGGGATCTCCCAGGAACCTCCTGCTTCCTCCTTGCTTCTCTTCCATGGACTGGCCATCTTGGTATAGGCGGACTCTCAGTCCCTGTGCAGGTGGTTTGAGCACATTGATTGCAGGGGCTAGTCTGTTACCTAATTGGGACATGTGCTCACAGTCACACTGTGTAAAGGAGGCAGGCCTAAAGCCATATAGAACATGGTGACCATTTTAGAATCTGTTTTGGCTGTTTCTATGGTAGGGACGGATGCCTTTATGTGGGGAATGGTCCAGAGTTGTTTTTATTATTTTTATCATGGGATTACAATTCATGTACATTTGCAGTGGGTCCTTGGATCAGAATAAGTCAGCAAATCTGGAATTCAGATGCTTGGATCCAGGCAGTTCCACAAAAACCTGCCAAGTAGCATTGCAGGCTTTCTGCATCTCGAAGGACCTTAAGTGGAGACCTGGACATGGGAACTGGGAACTCGCCATAATATTGAGTCAATGGAAAAAAATTCACTTTACCGCCACTGGCACAATTTCAGTTCTCTGTTTCCATTTCCAGGCAGTGGTGGTATATCTTTACGTGGATGATCTTGATGCTGAAATTATTCTTTTGTTCTTACTGCCAAGGATTGGCCAATGGATATTTTAGATCTTTTTGTCTGATGTGCCACGTGTGTTCTACAATTCTTTCTTTGTTGGATCACGAAGCATGTTTTACTACTGTAAGGAAGGCATGGTATCAACAGTAAGACAGACAAAAGTGACCACAGTTCAAGGGTGTTTATTGAACTTCAATTGGGTTTGAAAAACACCTATCTAAACCTAAATCTAAAGATGGGAGCAAGCTACCACCATCAAATAATAATAAAGCAGTCCTAGTGGTGTCTTGTCAAAATAAAAGGGCCTTTACTAATATATCTATTTCCAATCCTTACCTCTAAATACAAATAGTGTGGGAAACAATGTTATGCAAAAGAAAAGTGTTCAAGAAATCATATGTCAGGATATTCAAGCCGTAGGCTTCTCTTTCCCACGTTTTCAGCACGGGACAGGGCGGCACACTCGAGCTTAGCACAGTCTCTGGCTTCTCTAGCACGAGGGTGCAGTTCAAAACTTCAACATCATGGCCTTCTGTGCCAAAGTCTCTTTGCCATTCAAAGTCTCTACTTTCAGAGTGCCCGTTTGCAAAAAATAAAGTTCCTTTGCTTTTTGTATTTCACATATATACAATTTTCTTAGTTGATTTACTATTCACCTTGGATCCCCCTCTGCCGGGCTCAGATCCACTTTAACAAAATGTTCTCAGGATTTTCACGTATCCAATTTCTCAGGCGATTCACTGTTCACCCCGGATCCCTCTATGCCGGGCTCCGATCCACTTTGACACAAAATCTTCAATCAATCTCCCTCCGCTGGGCTCGGACCAATTTTATCTGCTTTACCACAAACTTGCTTTATCCCAAAGCTTTCAAATGATCTCCCTTAGACGGACTCGGACAAACTTTGTCTAATTTACCATAAACTTTCTTTACTGTATCAACATAGAAGACTTTCGATTGTGCGGTGGATTTTGCTTGACCCATCGCAGGACCACTTTGATTCATAATTCTTTGCCACTCTTTCACTTTTGTCAACCCTCAGCTAAATACCTTACAGAGACCTTCGACTGAGCACACACACGGTGCCGAACCACTAGATGAAAGGTCTTGTATCTTGGTTTCAAATTTCAATCACTCATCTGTAGTTCAACTTTACTTGTGTTGGTTATCACACGCGTTTCAAACAACATTCGTACCAGCTCTCGCCATACAATTTTGCTGCTTGCAACCTTGGCTTCAAGACAGACCGGTCTTATATCGGTCTCCCCAACTCGCCGGCTGTGTTGATTTCACTGATGCTGCTTTGTTGTTGGAGCCAAGGACAGTACCACAGCTGCTGGCGATGCTCTCCGCCTTGATTATTGACGGAGGAGGGCCCCGAGTACCTCCAACACACAATGCAGGATTGTTCAGCCTGTATTCCTGGTCTTATGCTTTCCAATTTCGAGGGCTCATGAAAACAATGGTTCTTTGTCGAAAAGGTCCTGGGAACTTCTCTCCTTGCAATCCCCTTCTGTTTCGCCGTCTTTCGCCTCTTGTTTTGTTTTGTTTAGTTTATTTCTTACATAGTGCAGCGTGCCCAGAGGCCTCAGCGCTCTGACAAAAACAGAGAAAACAGAAATATAAAAACATAACATAGAATTACATAAAATAATCAAGCATATGAAAAACATCAGCAAAGGAAAAGGTACCAAGGTGTACATAATCATGGGAAAAATCAGTTCACAATAATTCTTCAGGTTTATGATATTGTACAGGAACAGGGGTAAACTACTTAGTCCACATCAAATAACAATACAATCTGTGTTATAAAGGGAGCACCAATTATCAATCTGTATCCTCCGAAGGACTCTCCGGTCTTGAGTTCTAAGACAATTACGGCCCACTCTTTGAGCCACGGTTAGATTTTATTTTTGAGTGCCTCCCTGCCATCTTGGAACTGCTGTTTGATCATGTACTTTGCCTCTCTCAGAGTGTGCTCTTCTGCTCCACCTTGTATCCGTGAGGGGAAGTGTAATGGAAGTCAGGTGTGTCTGATGGTCAGTAATTGCCTGACCTCGCCTGACCATTGTATTGAGACACGTCAGGTATACGGCTCAGTTTTTATTCTGTTTTCTCTCTCATAGCAGGCTGTCTGTGAGAAAGTGTTTGTGTTGTAAAAGGGGTGTGTTGGAGTTCCTAAATATCCTACTTGGTAGGATCGGGTAAAGGTGTTGCAGGGAAGGGGATACCGGAACTCACTGTTCTAAGTATAGGCAAAATGTGTGCATGAGTTGGGATGTTCGTCACAATTGTAGCTGCAGTGTTTTATAAAACCCTGAAGACGTCGACAAATTCTTGTTGTTAATGGTTCCTAAATAACAGACTTTGTATGCAGTTATCCTTGGTGTACAATTCCAAATCGTAAAAGGCTATTTGGACATAGCGGCATATTGACGTTAGTCAGTTCGAAAACTGACTTTCATTAAGACATTTTGCTTAGTTTTTTAATTGCTGAATAGTATCATCCAAAATAATAAAATATTCTCTCTAAAGTAGGACTGTAGACTAACATGCTCCAAATAGTTCAGTGGAGTTTACTTACATTCATGTCCTACTTGGACATGAATACATTTACCAAGGAGTGTGCATTTTTCTGCACCCATTGCAACAACACAACATTGTCTGTAAATCATATTTTCAAATGTGAAGATCTAATTTTCAAGTGTAAGCCTGAGTATTTTGTTTGGTCATAATAACTAAGTAGATTCATCTGATGTAAAGGGCCTAACAACTTCAAGAGCTAAATCATGTGGAATTGAAGTATAATGAGAAAATATATTTAACATGGCCAAAAGATGATTTAGTTTCCACTCAGTCTTCTGTAAGATATTCAATATATATAATGAGTCCCATATATATATGATTTTGTGTTAGTGCCAAAAGATTCAGTGCTGTGCCTATATACTGGATTGTAGGTTCAACTAAGGATTCTATGCCACTAATTATGGGCCTTTGTGGTGAACATCTCACTGTTTGAAACTGTTTCCCATCAAGAGTTAATAATCCTGCCTTGTTACGAGTCATTGATTTTATTATGAATGTAATTTTGAATCTGTTTGGTGGCATCCATGTTACACATTTCATATTTATGATAGTATGATAAATCTGTGGTACCATAAATAAATCAAAATCATTTTCTTTTGTGAATTGATTTGTGTGACAAAGTCTATGGCCTGGCACTTGAGATAAACTGCGGTGTAGCCATGGGGACCAGGATGCACCACCTGCTTCATGATACTGGGCACAGGGGCAGTGTGGGGAAGACCAAGTCAGTTGGCATGGGCTTGTCAAAGGGAACAAGAATATGTCCCTCTCCCTTTAAGGGTAACCACCAGCGTTAACAGAGCCTTTGAAACACCAGCACTCTTGCAGTGACATTTTACCCACACATTCCCCAAACAGATTTGGCAGTACCCTCTCTTTACAAGGTATGTTCTAGTAGAACAGCCGACTGACAAATCCTCATTTATGGTAGGATTGCAAAAACAATAGTCAGGAAAATATATGGTCATTGAAAGAAATACTGACTGCCACACACAAATGGCACATGCGTCTTCCAAGATTGACAGTCTGTTACACTCCGATTGTACTACTTTGAAATGCCACCATCAGAAAGGGACAAACAGCACCAATGAGTTATCCTGGATGTTTTATGTCAGCATTTTGGGACTAAAAGAAAGACCATTGATCTTTATATTTGACAAATATATCTGTGATAAAAGGGTTGTATGTGTGATTCACTCAGAACATAATTCAGAACAGGTTTGGTGCTCATTTTAATTTTCACAATTATAAACTTGAACAACAGACAAACTAATTTGGGCACCCTCAGGATTTGTATTCGAGGATAAAATGGCTGTGAACTTCTGTTGTCCTGCTTCTCTTTTCCAGAGGTAATAGGATGGCATGTCTCCCTTATGAGTAAAGCTTTGCTGGGTTTGGGATCCTCACACATTTTAGAACAGTAGTGGCTGGCTCTCAGGGTAAGAATGGCAGTGCCCATACCCATCTCTCTATGCTCAGGCATCCATAGAGAATTGCATGTATCTATGTATATATATAATTCTAGTTTTAACATCAGGTGTAATGGATTCAGCATGTATGACAGAAGAACTATGGCCAATGATAACTCAGTAATCAGACATAATGGGATTAAAAAAACTTTAAAAGAAACAACAATGCTACACACACAAGCGTAGTCTTTTGATATGTCTTAATGATTTACTGAAATAAGTTTTAGGTCTAATGTTGAATACAGAAGTAATCTTGTTAGAGAACCTGAATTATTTTGATTCATGACTTAATAGCTAGAATTGGTTAAAACAAAAATAACACATTGAGATAGATTCAAGATTGCATTGATATCAACCTTACAGATGCACATCCTTTGCACACCTTGAAAACTAGAATAAATATATGCAAATGCTTTACAGTAGCAATGCAGCGGCAAAGTTTCAACTGCACGGGAGGCATAGTATCACAAGTATGACACTGACACAATATATTCAATTTAATAACCTTTATTCAATTCGAAGGGTTTGGAAAAACTACTTTGCCCTATAGCTAAAATGGGAGTAGTCTCTGCCATCAAAATAATAACAAAAACAGTCCTAGTCAGTCTCTGTCAAATCAAAGATGGCCTATACTAACAAAACCTAATGCCTGCCCTATCTCTTATACAAAAAGTGTGTAAAGGGGAATATGTATGCAAAGGAAAATCAGTGTCATATCATAAAGAATCAATGTGACTGACTCAGCTCTCCTTCCCACATTGGACAGCACAGAGTAAGGCGGTCTCTGTAAACAGGACAATACACACTGGCTCAGGTTCTCAAAACAAAGGCACTTCCAAAAACGTGGATCGAGGCCCACTTGGCCTTTCACGTTATATCATTTCTTCTAACTTTCACCAGTTCTTTCACCATTCAACAAAAAGGTTCGCAGTTCAGCAGAAAGTTCACATAGGTCTCCCACGATCGGGCTCAGACCTTTCGATTCACAACACTTGCAGGGGTTCCCGTCCACAAGCGTAATTCACATTCTTTTATGGGTTCCCTTCCCCTAACTTATCACACTTTCAATCTCCCTCGTTCGGGCTCGAACCTTTTCCTGATTCGTACCACTTGCAGGGATTCCCTTCTCCAAGCTCAATTCACATTCTTTAAGGGTTCCCTTCCCCTAATTTATCACACTTTTTCTGATGTCAAAGACTTTAGAATGTGCAAGGCTTTTGCTGTAGACCACCGAAGGACCACTTTGATATTCCCTTTTGATCAGACTCTTGTATGTTTTCCCCACTGGTACTTGGTCTGGGTAGTTCAGTGTCATAAGCACAAAAGTTCAACCTTCTCTTTATCACTTCCCATTTTGTCAGGATTACTCTTAATCACTACGCATTTCAGAGTTCATTCACCTTGTCACTTTGTAACAAACAATTCACCTTTCGCTGAGACTTTCAAATGGGCTACCTCCTTTTGCCAGACCACTCTGCTAATCTGTAATTCAGGTCTTTCACAGTTTATCAGCAATTAAAAATTCACAGGCCTGCATTCCTTCTCGTCTCGGTCACACGCGTGCAGCCTTCAATCAGAGATATATTGTTGCACTTTTAATCTCTTCTAAACACACATTGGCCTTTCATGTCGCTCGCCAACGCACTGGCTGTGTGCATGCCTTTCTTGTCTTTTCTGTTTCAGTTTGCGAGTGAAGGTTAATACCACAGGCTTGGCCTCCCTCCCCAACTCTGTAGTTCACCCGGGAGGGTCACTGGCGCTTCCGAAACACAATACAGTCTTCATGTCTGGGATTTGGCCTTCTCCAAGTATCTTCCATGGTTCTTGGGTGGCAACAACCTCTTGCCGTGATTCTCCTGGGTCTCACTGCCCTTTGCTCTTTCCTCTGCCAGTCGCTCTGCTCCAGTAGGTGCGCCTTCTCCCCGCAGGTTCTGCTCCTTCTCGTGTTCGACCTTGCTTAGAGTATGACTCCATGTTCCACCTTTCATCCGTGTGGGGAGAGCTAATGTATGTCCGATGTATGTAGTTAAAGTCAAGTGCCTGAGTTCCCCTGACCTGATTAGTGGGACATGTCCAATGTAATGTGTAAGGGTTAGCCTCTTTACTCTCAGTCGCCCTCTTCCTCTGCCCAGTGTTTGCATGGAAAACGGGGGGTTGGGACATTGTAGGATCCTATACAATAGGATGGGTCATGGGTAAGGGAAATAGGGGAATACTGCATCTCACCATTGGCTGTCTCACCCCCACTCCCCGAAGACCCCTCGCCCAGGTGATCCTCCCGCACTGGTCCACCCCCAGGGTATGAATCCAAAGGTGATATCTGTGCCCTGGCCACTTGAGAGAGAGATCCCCGGGGACTAGAAGGCGAGACATCCTTTGGTTTCTCACACAACTGAAACAACAACCCCAGCGATTACTGCAAAAAAACATTCCGCTTTAGCCAAATAAATGACTGGACAGGTATAGGCAGCTCGAGATAGAAGGAATGCCCCGATTGCATGAATGTGAATATGTTAAAGATTGGTAATGTGCCCAGAGTTAACATCTTGAAGAAAACACTTAATTTATGAGGAGTGGACTCAGAACCTGCAAGTAAGCCATTCTATGGTGCTACAATGTTAATAATGCAGTGTGTGGGCATAATCCAATATTCATCGAAACGGCTTACCTAAAGCTGGTTTGCTATGAAGCTGTTAAATCTTTGATGCCTGTATTAGTCTACTCTCAGGTTCCTTGTGAGGACTTGCAATACAACGATTACTTTAAAGGATATGTTTTTTTGCAATGTACCTTATATGGTCAAACATTTTTGGGACTTGATTTTGTTTTAACTACATGGTTTCAATAAAGTTAAAGAATAACAAAAAAGGTAGTATGTCTGATAGTGGTTCACAAATTCGTGGTGCAGGCTACGCAGAGCTTTGGCCAAACTTTGAGAAGCATTGGCCAGCATTGCGTGGAGGGGTACCTGTACATTCATAAATTAAGAGAGATTATGATTCCTAGAGCTTCTTTAAGGTAACTTAAGCCTCCCCATCTAATAATGCGTGGTGATGCACTCTCTACACTGCACTCGTCTATCATGACATAAATGTTATGTTCTTTCCCTAGGCAGAAGAAGCTCTTCAGGAGTTTATACAGACACAGCAATCTACAGGGATGTCCATTCTTCAGATGGATCAGAACTTGTCCCAGAAAGAGAAGGAAATTGCTGGTAGGAAGTGGCTACATTTAAATGATGGATGTGCTGTGATAACTACTATGATGTGCTGTGATAACTACTGTGCAAACCTAAAGCATTTCTTTGTATTTAAATGCTAGCGTACGCTGTACAAAACCAACTGCGAGAATTGAGGCAGAAGCAAATGGAATATATTCACCAACAATTTGAATATTTTAGGATAATGTGTTAGCCCAGTTAACCACAGAGCCCACACATAACCACTCTAACCCCAAAAAGCTTTTTAACATGATAGCCCATGTGAGTCAGGTAGTGTAGGTTGAAAGAAATATCCATATACATATCTGTGGCATTAATGTGTGCCCCTTCTTCTTTATATATAGCAATGTTTTAGTCAGGATAGTTTTACCACAGTTCATCAAACATATTGGTGGTGTTGCCTGTTTCTTTCAACCAGAACCTTTTCACCACAATGGATTACTTCAATATCTTCTTCCTGGTTCACTAACCTGCCAGGACTACCACTAACAATCCCTTTCCTGGTGTACTCTCCTGCCAGGTAGATCTCCTAAAACTACTATAAGTACTCTGTGTTGTGGTTTACTTCAAAACATCAGTAAAGTCTTTTAACTTTCACCAACAATAAGATTCACAACTTCTTTCGTAAGGATGCAACACCCATTGATGCTGTTTGTTCCACTGCACAATAGCCCACATGTACTGCAGGTCCCTCTCCCCTTTACACTCTTCACAAGGAGGGCCACTTTCGTGCCATTTTTCAGTTTTCACTATCACTCCAGGGAACTGTTGATAATGTCTTTTATTCAAGTTTCTCTCTCCAACAAAACTGTCTTCCCCTTTATTCCAATTACCGTTTTTTGGCTTAGGCAATGCTGGTTTGTATCCATTTTATAGATTGCCCCCTCTGTACTTTGGCAATGTTGGTTACAGTTCTGATTTGATATTAAAGGAACAGATGGTGTCCGAAATATCGGGCATTCCCATCCCCTGCACACCCTTTCGCTGGAAAGAACAGCTGAAAGTAATTCAAATACATGTAGATTTATACATTCAAACACAAAGTACATGATAGAAATCTTGGAAATAAATGTAAACAATGATGGTAGTGAGAAGGTTCTTCCTTTAGATTCAAATTAAAGCTGCACAACACGTTTTGGGAAAACACTCCCTTCATCAGATGCAAGTCAAATATCTATAATACAATAAAATATAATAACACTGTAAGCACATTCAAGGGTTGTTATCTAGATCTATCTTATAGATTGCCCCCTCTGTACTTTGGCAATGCTGGTTACAGTTCTGATTTGATATTTCCCTTGCTTTGCTTTGCTTTGCCAATGGTGGTTATACTGGGGTTTTAATATTGCCCCATTGTTCTTGGGCAATCACAGCCTTTCTCAAACTCAAATAGTGTTCTTCTTTTATTTGGGTATTGATAGTTAAATGCTTTCTCCTTTCGTTTGATTTTCATATAATCGTTAGGCCAAAAACACTTATTTTCATTAGTTTGGTGTTTAAAGGAATTGCAAACGGTTAGTGGTTTACAATTGAGTGCCCCGGTGTCACTTGTCAGTGGATTACTCACCGTGTTTTCCCTGCATGTCTGTGTCTCTCGCTTCCACTGTCGCTTCTGCTTTTCTCTTCGGTTTATGAGCTTCTGAGAGCTCCGGTCCTGTGACTCGCCGCCTTCCCGAGCAGGAGTCCTTGTTACTCCTCTCGTGTCCTGATGCTCGCCAACCTAAAAAAAGGTGGGGCCCGAACTAGTGTCTCCCTCTACCGGGATAAAAATCTAGAAGAAAGATCACCTGTGTGAGACACATGTGTTTATCGTGACTCCAACCAACATCTATCATCATCTCTCTAGCTCAGTCATACTCTATGCAGAACATATTCTACCTGCAGGTACATTTCTGTGCTCAATGGTTTAATGTGCAAAAAATGTATGTTTTTATTATGTACAATGTTTTAAAAAACTCAATAGCACCAAATAACAGTCTCCAGTCCACTCTCGGTGGACTATTTATCACGGAAATGAGTTATGGGGTTAGTAAAAGTGACTCATAAAAGCTCAAAACAGAGATATTACACTCATGACTAACAGTACTTCTAACAATTAATTCACTTTTCTTATTACACAGACATCGGTCTGGACTTGTCGCCTAAATGCCTTTCCTCTGGCCATGTACACTATTCACACTCTACTTCAGTGTTTTCTTCGGGGCAAAAGACATCAGCAACCACATAACAGCCTATACTAACAATCAGTTGTCATGTGTTCTGCCTCACACCTGCATATATTTCCTATAATGCACTGTGTATTCTACAAATATTTCAGTTGTAGTTTTACTTAACTTACACTGTTTGTAAACCATACCTCTAGATTAGGGTTTTAAAGCTTTAACTGGTTGTTTTGTGTTTTCACAGTTTAAATCAAAGGAAAGATTATATACCTCAGAAGGGAGAGCATTGATGCTCTGATTATTACACTGACTTTGATGGCTTTCATTATCAACATTTTGGGTAACTTTAGAAAAGGACGTCTAACTCTGACAACAAGCCATTAGGTATTCTGGCATCATGGCAATCTCATTCTTCAAAGGTGATGAGCACTGCGTCTCTCCTAGCAGACCCGTCCTGTTCCCTTGGGGGCCTTCCCCTCCCAGGTGATCCACCCGGCTAATACCACCCCCAGGTTTTGCATCAGGAAGCAACTGCCTTCCCCTGGCCACCTGGGAGGAGACTTTATTCAATATTCACTCAGAACGCTGCAGGGCGGGCCATGAAAGAAAGGAGCATGCGGGTGAAGAAGACTCATTGACAGAGCGATGGAGGAGCGCGCTGCTATGTCCAGTGCCACCAGCCTGTCCCTGGGCCTCTTACTTGCATAGGACCTATCTTTTTTTTTTCAACAGATCTTTTTATTTGATTTTGTCAATAAACAGGCATCTCAAGAGCATCAATTCGATCATCGAAACACAAATGCAGAGATAAAACAAAAACAAACCAAATACAAAACCGAGTGGGGACAGAGGGGACAGGGACCAGGGGGCCAGTCTGGGAGGGGATCCTTATTTGGACCGTCGATGTCCACAAAGGGTCCGGACCAATCAGCGCCGGGGGCTGGTGTGCTTCGGAATGTGTACGTTGAACACCATTACTTCTGTCTCAGTGTCACTAGCCTGGGGTGTTTTCAATAGGGGTCTCCGACCAGAGTTCAGGCTTCACTAATCATATTTGGTCAGCCAGCGGAGGGACAGTGGTTTCCTCACCACTCCTGGAAACTGCTGTGCGTAGTCCAAAAATGGGTGCCCAGGTGTCGAAGAACTTGCTCCTGTTTCCCAGGCGGAAGGCAGTTATTTCTTTCGCCACTGCAATGTCCCAACATTTGGACCACCACATACTGACGCATGGTACCTATCTTACATATCACTATAAATTACTAGTATCTTGGTTAGTTGGCCGATCATCTTTGGGTGAATGCATGCATGCACCCGACCCAACTCCACCACGATGCAAGGCGACACCCCACTGCTGACGTTCTTCCAAATTCCTAGCAAGCCTACCATACCGTGAAATGAGTGGCTCCCATTACTTGACAAATACATTGACTCTCTAGGAGGTACAGCCTTTGCCCCCACGCCAAGTTCTGAATGCCCTAAGAGTGAATGGTCAACGCAAATTCACATGCCTGAAAAGAGGTCCATCCTGTGGGTGCACTTAATGACGATATTGGGTACTTGCAGGCTTGAAAGATCTTGAAAAGTGCTTTGTCAACAAGGAGAACACAGGGCTACACAAAATCAAAATATTCAGTTTAATTTGCATCTGCAGGCAACACATGAACAAATGGATAATTATGTAATCAAACTGAGGCAATTGGCATTCATTTGCAATTATGAGGAGAAGGTTGATGACACGGTCAGAGACATTTACTAATATACACCAACAACAAGACAATTCAGGAAACTCCATACAGGAAAAGGAAATCTCCATGTATTAAGTCCTGTAGGTTTCCAGGTCTTTGGAAGGGTCTTTCGCAAGAAGATAAAATGCCTGAAATACAAGCCTTATCCCTCAGAAAAGCACACAAGTCAGAGGGGGAAACAGCCACCTATTGCAGAGAATGGGATGCCACTTTGAGCAGATTAGCACAGGGTCAACACAGGCTACAGAGCCATTTGTGTGACAATTGGACCTACCTAGCCAATGACTGCCTGCGTCCAACAAGAAATAGAGTCTGCAGCATGTAGCAAAATGGGCCACTTTGCAGAGGTGTGCTGCCAAAGGACAAAGGTTATAGTACGCATTGCAAGTAACTCCCAAGTGGCTCAGAAGAAGATGCCACCACTATATTGGTAGTAGAATTCGTGGACCTCAAGATATCAAAGCCACATCGCACTTGATAGATGAGAACTCAGTGGCCCTCATGTCAGACTGGGATTCTAATTTAACAATCATTCCATTCAGAACTTAACCGAAGAGGATAAACAGAGAAAGATTCAAGGGCAAGAAAGTCAATGTTAATCCCCCTGCATATTGTGGTCATCTTCTTGATTTACTGGGATATCACAAATGCTTCATAGATTTCAAGGGACACATAGCAACCACCAAAGTGTTCTTCTCCAATCATTGACCAGCAGTCCTGGGCTGGCATGACCAAGCCAAATTCCACAACATACTCAATCCATACAGCCTAAATTAAGTTCTATGTGTGTACTCACCAGAAGATTGGAAGGACATAGTCGGCAAACGTAAAGACCTATTAGGAGGGACACTTGGCTGTGTAAAAAAGAATATATATGTTCACAACATAACATTGCACCCAAGGACAGTTTCGATCAAGCACAGAGTTTGCCCAGTTCCTGATACAGCCGAAGAAGCATTCATGGTACTTTTACTGAATTTACAAGATAACAATGCTATTTAATCCATCAAAGCCTCTGAATGTTTAAATTCGGTGATCCTCCTAAAGAAGCCCCAGTATAACAAGCTATGTTTGTGTGTGTGTACATATACAGTTTGAACCAGGAAGTCATCCCGGAAAATCACCACTACCCAGTATATCCGAGTTGGTGATGATATTGAGAGAAGCAAGTATATTTTACAAACTGGATATGTAAGATGCTTACAACCAAATACACTTTCACAAAGAGTCCAAATCCCTTACTTCATCATGTCTTTTGGTACATACCGGTAGACCCACATGCCACTTGGTGTTTCATCCGCTGTCTCTATATTCCAGCAAATGAGGAACTCCATGCTTAGAGATGTGAATAATGTGGACTATTTCCATGACGTTAGCCTCATTTAGGGAAAGACTGGTTCAGACCACAACAAGACCATATAGACTTCTCTTTACAAAGACTGCACTCCACAGGGATTCACTTATACAAGTACATGTGTGTCTTTCAGTTGAGTACCAGGGTTATGCTCTATGGGCAGATGGAAAAAGCCCAAACTGAACTTACTGAAAACCATAGTCTGAGCTCCTGCGTCACCCACTAATGAATCATTTAGCGTAGTACTCTGCCAAGCCAAAATACGGTTTAAGTGTATACCGTCTTTAAGGGTGTGGAAGGAGGAAACTGACACACAGATGGTACTCTGGTTGTTAGAGACCTTTATTTAATGAAAAATAAAGAGGATACCTATTTCTCCCTAACTCTAAGAGGGGTTTCCCTGCCTCAACTAAGGACTCAACTTCTGTCAGAATGTCCAAGTAAATAAAGAGTCCACCGTTGTTTGTCAAAAATGCCTTTTTCTATCCCTCATACTTGTAACTAAACTAAAGGGTAGTGGATCTTCTTGGTCCAGACAAATGACTCCCTTCTTCTGGACGACGGATCAGAATTCCAATTGGCAGGTAGGAACTTTGCTTGAGAGAATGACTCATTCCCCAGGTCTCAGTTCGAATATATAAAACAAATTTCCATTTTATGGTGTTGTAAAGTTAAATTAAAAAGGGTAAACTTCCAACTCAAACATCATTCCTTATCACCAATAATTTACTTCACTATTGGGTTACTGGAGAATGCCTCCCTTCTCCAGGTGTCTTGTTTTCAGTATTTCCACAGTGCCAGGGGAATTACTCCCTTACCTGGGCTTTCCTTGGCTTTGCTTCATGGTCTACAACACTTGGCTTCATTCCCCTGATCTCTCTTGGCTTACAGTTTCACCGTAGTAGGGGGAATGTCTCCCTTCACCAGGCCCTTCTCAGGCTCTTTACCACAGTTCACAAAGGTTGGGGGAATGACTCCCTTCCCCAGGCCCTTCTCAGACTCTTTATCACCAGGGGGAATGCTTCTCTCCCCCTGATCTTACTTTCACCTTGTTTTACTAGTTTTTAGGTGTGGGTCCCAAACACGTAGGATTCTACGGCTTTCCTTTGGCAGACCTGGTTCACTTCCTGCCAGGAACTGCACCGCAGAATAGGATTCGTGATGCTCTTTTCATCTGGGTGTGGGTCCCAAGCCCGTACCTCTCTCTCTGATTGTTTTGGCCGGCCTGGCTCACTCCTCTGCCAGGTACTGTGCCGACAAAGAGGATTTGTGATGCTCTTCTCAACTGGGTGCGGGTCCCAGCCCCGTACTTCTCTCTGATAGTTCTGGCCGGCCTGGCTCACACCTCTGCCAGGTACTGTGCTGAATAAGATGTCTTTGGAGGCAATTTGTTATTGGATGCGGGTTCCAGACCCGTCCTTTATGGCTTTCCTGCCCTTTGGATCTACCACCAACCATCCTGGCCACTTAGAGCTCTTTCAGGTGCTTGCCGGCAACCTCTGGTTGTCTGTGGGCTTCTCTTCCCAGTTCGGGTGTCTGACGTCTCTCCAGGGGCTGCAGTGGCTCTGCAGTGTTCCCCTGCTCCCAGGCTGTGCGTTTCGACCTAGCCACATGCTCCAGCTCTCCCATTCCGCTGGCTGCCCTAGTCTCTTCCTTCCTCATTGGTCTGACCACGGCGGATCTGTGTAGGACGCCTCTGCCGGCGGGCAAGCATCCCTGCCTCTGCACTCTTGGCATCTGTGTTCCTCCAGCCGGTTTCGAATCTCCCGGTTCCTCCAAGGAGGGTATGACCTTGTCTTGAGTCCTACTTCCCTTATTATGTTCCATTGGCTCTCACCTTGCTTACATGGACTAGAGTGCTTACTTGGGTTCTGCAGGGTGCTCTTCATTGCTCTGCACCTCTTCTTCGTCTCAGTACTGAACTTGAGGTCTTCCACTTGGTCAATCGGTTTCTCCTCCGTCCCAGTACTTAAAGGATACACGTCCCTTGAGGAGTTCACACTTCTTCATCCCAGTATTTCCTATACTGTTGGCATAAACATATAGGAGCACTAGGGGAAGTATTGGTGAGAGGGGATAGGAAGGGGTGTGATGGTTAGGTGGGTTATGGGGATACCATGTTCTCCCCAGGTTGTCACTAATCCCACAGAGGATTTCACCCCCCATGAGATCCACCCGCTTAGAACCACCTCAGGGGGACTATCAGGTAGCTGCCTCACCTCCCTGGCCTCATGGGAACGGGCTCCCCTTGAGGGAGAAGTGACAACATCCAAGGATTGGTCACACTACCTTCTCAGACAAAACAGAACCCCTCCATTCCCGACTCAAGAAAGGTTCAGAATATTCATGGAACGATATTCACCAAGCAGGATTTGATAGTTTAAAACAGCACATCCTGAATACGCCATGTATTCGGCCATTTGATCCCAGTTAGCAAACTTGGATCATGGTGGATGCACATAGTCAAAGATATCCTGTTTGGTAAGCCATATATAGGAGATGGACACAAAGACATGATTCTAACAGACCTTTATTAGAAAACATAAAGAATAATATCTTCTCCCTATCGCTAATGTGAAATTCCGTATGCTACAAAACAATAAAAAGGGTGCTCGTCAGGATGTCCAAACAAGTAAAGTCCTTGGCTTAAAACCTAAACTGACCCATCACTAACATACTCTATTTCTCATGGACAGCTCACCGTGAGCGAAAAAAGACTAACACCAGAACCGTTTACATGACATGTCCCAAAACAATGGTCAGGCGATTACTGATCATTTCACATATCTGACTTCCATCACACTTCCCCACACAATAAAAGGCGCAGCATGAAAGCACACTCTGAGCCAGGCAAAGCACACAAGGAAGCAGCAGTTCTAAGATTGCAGTTTAATATGAGGAGGAAGGCGGCAAGACCAGAGAGGGTTGTGAGGAGGGAAGTGCCCTTGACCTTTTTTAGTGCGTTACTTTCATGAGCCTTGGAAAATAAGAAACATAAGACCTGGAATTAAAGCTGAAGAAACCTGCATTGTGTGTCAGGGGTACTCTGGGCTCTCCTGCGTCGATTACCAAGGCAGGGAGGAGTGTTTGCTGCCGTGGTACTGTCGTTGGCTCCTATAACAAAGCAGTGCCAGTAAAGTCAGCACCTCCAGTGAGTCGGGGAGACTGATACCAGACCGGTCTGTGTTAGAACCAAGGTTGCAAGCAGCAACATTGTATAACAAAATCTGAAGAGCACAGTGTGTGAAGCGAATGTTACGAGTGGCGTAAATATAATTGAAAAACAGAGTGACTGAACTTTTGAAACCAAAAAAGATACCGTAAACAGAGTGGTCCTGCGCCAAGTCGGTGCTCATTCGAAGGTCTCTGTTAGGTTTCAAACTGGTTGGCAATTGTGAAAAGGAATTGGGAGATCAAAGTGGTCCTGCAACGGGTCAAGCTAAACCCTGTGCAAATTTGAGAGTCTTCGATAGTGAATGCGAACTGAAATTGGTCCAAACCCGGCTGAGGGAGACTAATTGAGTAAGAGGAAGGATTTGAGCCTGGCTGAGGGGGATCTGGGGTGAACCGTGAGTCACCCGAGAAAGAATATTCTCTGAACATTGTAAAGAGGGATCAGAGCCTGGAAGAGGGGGATCCAAAGATGAAGACCATTGTAAGAAAAGGGATCTGAGCCTGGCTGAGGGAGATCCAGGGTGAAGAGTGAATTGCCTGAATAGAGTACTTGTGAGAGGAAAATAACTTTTCGTTTGTTTCGTACATCAGGCCCTCTGAATCAAGAGACTTTGATAAGTAAAGAGACTTGGGCACAGAAGGCCCTGATGCTGGTAATTGAACTGTGTCTTCATGCAGAAGAAGCCAGAGAGTGTGCTACGCTGGAGTGAATCACCTTGGCCCGTGCTGAAAACGCGGGCAAGGGAGGCCAACGGCCTGAACATCCTGACATATCATTTTGTGACACTTCTTTCTTTTCATAACATTATTCCCTATACTATTTGTATTTAGAAGTAAGGGCTGGCAATAGGTTTTTTAGTATAGGCCCTTTTATTTTGACAAGACACCACTAGAACTGCGTTATTATTATTTGATGGTCATATCTTGCTCCCATCTGTAGATTTAGGATTGGATAGGCATTTATCATACCTTTTTGAAGTTCAATAAACACCCTTGAACTGTGGTCAGTTGTGTCTGTCTTGCTGTTGATACCATGCCTTCCTTACACCCTGTCTTGACTTTGATCCCACTTTCCAACTCTTATCTTCCTCTCCATCTCTCTCTGTCTCCATCCCTTGCCATGCCGTTCTCCATCCTCCATCCATGCCGTTGTTTGTTTCTGGCATCTTGAGATAGCAGGGTCTGCCCCCGGCGTAACGTCAGTTCCATTGACAACAGCTGGTCGAGCGTTTTCCCCGCTTGGCTGTAGCGTACTTTGGTTCTTCCTCGTCCCTGTACTTCTCACGTTAAGATTGTCTGACCCAGTACAGTAACACATGGTTTCCTATATAGCTCTAGGAAAAAGAGGTTTAGGCGACGTCACTACCTTATGGGGCCGGGAGTTAATGGCGCTGTGCCCCGACTCGCGTCCTTGTCCTCAGGAGGGGAGGTCCTCTCCATGAGGTGCTCCTGTATATTACTACCCCTAAGGGGACTATTGGTTAGCGGCCACACCTCCCTAGCCTCATGGAAAGGGTCTGCCCCAAGGGGAAAAGTGACGTTATCTGAAGGATCGTCACACATTACTGAGACCATATAAACAAGTGTTAGGATTTATTTTGTGCTTCTTTCCTCCTTTGTACATCTATGGGACACCCTTTCTTTTTGCTTGTTTTGAACCATGTCCTGACTTTTTGGAGGTAAGTAAAGCCTTCTGCTTTACTTCATGTGCCTGTTTACTCATTCAATACTGAGAGGATGTAGGAGGGATTCTTAAAAATTGGCACAAATGAAAGGAGCGCAGAGAATACAGTCTTTTCATTTGCGCTCATTGCTCAAATGCTCAGGTCACTTTGTTCTCAAAGGTAACCTGAGCGCTTCAGGAGGGGCTGGACAGTGGTGCAAAGATGCACTGTCCAGCCCCCATTGCACACATTAATGTAGGGAGCGTGAAGGTTTGCGAATCTGGCCCTGTGTTTCTCTTTGTGAATTTTTTGTATTGTTACAATTGCGCACATCACCTTACAATGAAGTGCAGTTAGGATACTCAGACCCCTGGTCGAGGATTTGTGCCTTCTGAGCCTTTGGAAGTGTCCCTGGACCAACCAGTGGACTAACCAACTCACTCATGGGCTTCCACCTGCAGCCATCGCCACTCTGTGTGCATCCTTGGAACTTGGAGGATCTTCAACTTGTTTAACAGAAGGCCTGCTTCTGCATTTACAGCCTTCCTGGATGAACAGAAGCTGTGCTGTGCCTGTTTGTTCGTCCACTGAAGATTGCCTGTGGCAGCCTGACCATGGTGACTACCGTTGCAACAATCCTTCTTCGATCCCTAGAGGTGCCCTCAGGTGGTATGCTCAGAGAAGTCTTCACTTTTCTTCATTTGGGTGTGTTAGGAATGATTTCTCTTTAGGCAACTTTTCCTCCATGTTCTATGCACCCCTCCAAACATTTTGCTTTTGTTTTTTATCTTGTCCTGCCTTCAGCTTCACTCCCCTGGACTTTTGCTCATTTTGTCATGGGGAAATGCGTCAATCCTTCAGACTATCAGTAATGGGAAACTATGTTTACCTTTTGTCTTTTTACCTTTTTGGTAATTTATTTTGACAGTGCACACAGCATCTTACAATGCAATGCAGTGGGGATACTTTTGTATCACCCTAGTCTTTTACACTTGGGATTTTTGGTTACTTTTAGATGTGCCTAATGACAAGTTGGTGGCAGCAGATACATTTGTACAATTTTTGCATTATTTTTAGTGTGCACATTTGCCTTTACCATGTATGGATACTAAATGTGGCTAGTGCCCTAAAATGGCCGTGCCACGAGATTTTTCGTTTGTCCTTTGGCCATATTGTTGTTTATGATATGATGATATGATAGGTTATTTATAACGTGCTTAATACCCAGAAGTTTCTAAGCGCGGACCCGGGGATCTAACCTATGTCGCTCCATGTCATCTTGCTTCCAAGATGGGCAAGTTGCCGCTGAGCAATCCTCCCGAGCTATCCTCACTCCTTGGCCTTCTTCCTGCCATCTCAGGTCAGGCTATACCAAAAGGTCATGCACTTAACCCGTAAAGCTGCTGCTTTCGTGGGCTAGTGATGCCTTCTGTGTGTGTGTGGCCCAGGAAGTGGGTGGAACTGTCTGGTCCCCCTCCACATCTATGGTGCCAGAGAGTCTGGGTGGGTGGCATGAGTGAAACCCACAGTGGTCCCTGATTGGTTCAGTAACGCTGTTATTAACGCTGTTATTCCCTTAAATAGTTCATTGAAAAAGTGAGTGTCATCGGATCTTAACACATCGCGCACTCCCCATTGAGGGAAAACCTCCCTAACCAAAAACTTTGCAGTGCACACTTAGCATCTGGATGTGCACAAGGACCTGCATCCGCCCATCGGGAGAAGGTGCACATGACCACTATTAGATAGTGATACCCATTGCACCTATCCCCCATGTCAGCATAATCTATATGCAGCTCGCGGAACAGCCCAGTAGGGTGGGGCAAAGTTCCTCGGATTGTAGTCAAAGTGTGGCCAGTACTGTAAGATTGACACATACATTTAATCACCATTTTAGACAGTAACTCCTGCAGATTGGGGACGAACCAGTCCTCCTGCAAATCTGCTGCGATATGATTCTTTGGCACATGTGATGTATGGGGCAGCTGGTCACAAGCGACCAGTAGTAACTCCTGCGGAATGACCAGTTTACCTGTTATTTCCTGCCGCCACAACAAATCTGTTGGGGACTGTTTACAACCTTGTTTCACCCTCAAATCTTTTTCCTCCTGTGGGGCTTGTCAGGTAGTTGAGCTCGACCTTGTGCTATCACTGGGTATTCTGAAGCATTGGGCGCAGGGAGATACCCAGCTTGTTTGGCCGCCACGTCCGCGGCGGCGTTACAGAGTGAGACCTAGTCATTGTGATTTGTATGGGCACCACATTTTACCACCGCCACCATGGAGGGCTGTGAAAGTGCATCTATTAGTTTGTCTAGTAATGCGGCATGCTCTAATGGGGGCCCATCAGCCTTCGTAAACCCCCTCCTCTTCCACCGTGCTAGTCCAGAATGCACTGTGGTGGTGTCGTAGGCGGAATCTGAATTGACAGTTACATGACATCCCTGGGACTCTACGAGTGCCTCAGTGAGCGCGATAAGCTCTGCTGCTTGGGCTGAATAATGCATGGGCAGTCTTTTTTGGGCAATTATTTCATATTCTCCATCCACCAGGTGTACCACTGCCACACCTGTGTGCCTCAAACCAGTTCCCTGGTTAATAGTTGCTTACCTATCAATGAAAAGGACCCCCATCCCCCACTCCTCTAGTAGGCTGTCTATTGCTTTGGGAATGTCTTCCTCCTTGCCCTGTCCCTTAGGTAGTATATTGTGTAGCAGGCTTTCCTCCTGATTTCCAAAGTAGATGACTCCCCTAGAGAAGGGAAACATTCTCTGGATTCATCACAATTTGTATACTTACCTATCTAACTAGAAATATTGCTGTTGTTATGTGTGGACTCATTGTAGAACTAGACCACGCTCGCACCATTCCTGAGACTAAGCCTTGCCACTCTGCTATCTGGCTTTGGCTAACCTCTCAGTGTCTTTCCTGTTCACCATAATAGTGTGACCTCCCAAAACCCTCCCCCCAGGGTTGATTTTGGAAATCCATCTTAACAAATTGGTGGAACACCATTGAGATAAGGGGCCTCATTACGAGTGTGGCGGTCCGTAAACAAGGGTGCCGGTAAGCTTACCGGCACCCTTGTTTCCGAACCGCCACACTACGAGACTGCCTGCAGGGGCTGTTGCGCACTGGTAGGGTCAGACCTGCCGGGTGCAACTGCCCCTGCAGGCAGACTTTTCACAGAAGCACCGGCACCGTTAGCAACGGTGCCGGTGCTTCTGTCTCCCCACTCTCATGGAGTCCTATGGGACTCCATGGGAATGGGGAGTTACCGAATTTGCTGCCTGACTTCCTGCGCTGCCGGGGCGGCGAATTCAGTGTGTCGGGGTCAGCGACAACTCGCCGGTGGCACCGGCGGGTTACCGCCGACCTCGGAATGAGACCCAAGGTATTTTGGAACTCAGTGTAGATTCACTGGAGTGATCCCTTAGTTCGTGATACACAGAGCTCTAAGCTTTAAAGATTTTAGAAAGTTACATAACCTATATTACAGTATGGAGACATACACTAGTACTACTAGTTGCCATGTACAAAGTTGAATATTGTGGTAAATCACACATAGGAGACCGACATGCAGACATGTTGAAGATTGAGTTTAGCTTTATTAAAGACAAGAAATGCTTATCCAAGCTCTACTTCTACTTGTGGTAATTCCCTGTGCTACAAAATAATAAAGAAGATGCTTGTCAGGATGTCTTAAAAATAACAATCATCCTCTATCTTAAACCTCTTCTATCCTATTGCCTGCCCTACCACTAATAATAAGGAAACACAAATCAGACATTTTCTGCACCCCTCGTGGCTTGGGATGGCTGGTGCTTCACCCCCACTCCCTGAAAGTTCCATTTCTTTCACCCCTGCCAAGTTTGAATCTCAGTTTAAAATTAAAGTCTCTGGGCCTCATTAGGAGTGTTGCGGTAAGGCATCAACGGCGCCGGTAGTGCTATTGGCGCCGTTGTTACCTCGCCGCAACATTCCGAGTATGCTCGCGGGTGTCGCTCTGTAACGCTTGGTTAGACCAGGCGTGCAGAGCGGCACCCGCGAGCAGTACCGGATGGCAGCAACAGCCCTGTTATTAACGGGACCGTTGTTGCCATCCTCCCTATTCCCATTGAGCCCTATGGGGGGTCAGATGGGAATGGGGACGTACCGGGTCCGGGTCCCACGAAAGGGAATTACAGGGCCCTCCAAGGTCAGAATGGCCCGGTAAGTCCCCTTTTGCGGGACCCGGACCCGAGTTTGGAGGTAGCCATTCCCTCATTAAGGGCATAGCTACCTCCAAACTCGTACTCCAAACTCGTAATAAGGCCCTCTGTTTCATAGGTTTTCGGAAGAGGACTCCTTCTGACCCCCTCAGCAAGTCCTGGACACAGTTCAAACTTAAACAAATTCTGTTCTTTTCCTTGACACTCTGTTAGGAGGGAACTCCTGATCCCCTCAGCAGAAATCTCGTAAGGTCACAAAGTTCTTTCTCTAGATGAAGAATCTGCTTCTGTAGTTTATTATTTACATTTTTTTGTTTTATTTTATTTTTATTGATATTCGGCTTGAAACAAACCTTTTACCATAACCGTCATTTTACATTTCCAAACAGACGCATACAATAATCATCACATAATCCATTAATACATTAACCCCTTCTACCTTCACCAAATTCATAATCATCGTTAAAATCACATTAAAAAATTAATCTATAACAGAAGTAAAAAACAGGGCCTCATCACAAGTTTGGCGGTAACCCTTAAATGCGGCGGTAACGCTATTACCGCCGCATTTAAGGGTCCGCCAAATCACAGGCTTGGTGGATTTTCTGAGCTGGGGGCAAATCTGCATCAATTTTGCCGATTTTCGGCGGTAATAGCGCCGAACATTCCCCATTAGGCCCAATGGGGAATGGGGAATTCCCGAATGGGCCCAATGGGGAATGGGAACTTACCGTTCCCCCAAACCCGTGATCCGGCGCTAATAGTGCCGGGGGGTTTGGCGGTAGGGCTAATAGCCCCGCTGGTAATACCGCCAGGGTTAGCGCCCAACTCGTGGTCTCAATCCTCGTCTCTAAAACAAATTGTTCTATTAATATAAATACCTCTTTCAAAAAATGGACCAACGCTAAGATCAACGATGTTCATTCTCCGTACATGAACGCCAGCCACCACTGATCAGCACACATGGAACTTTGTTCATTGATAAATGTACCCAATATTCTCGACCTTAATTCTGTTAGTGCAGTACAGAACAATAAAAGGTGTTGCAGAGATTCTTTAGATTCCTCATGCTTACACAGTCTACATGTTATGCCAGCCTTTTTGGTTGTGCTTCGTGTAGCCAATATCTCTCTCGTGGGGTAAAGATTTAATCTGAAACACATATACTGTGCATGAAAATAGCTGTTTGGAAATGTAACCAAATATTTGGGCAAGTTGTTATATCACTGAACCTCTGGAATCAGTTGTGCATACAGATTATAAGACTGTCTATGTTGTTGAGTCTCTTCCAGTCTTGAGACCATAATTTGTGCTTAACAGAGACTGGATTAGATACCAAGGTTTCCTCAGAGGCATCCAAATTTGCCAAAATTGCACAGCAAGTTTTCTTCAATTCCGTTAGTATGGATTCACTCTCTTTAATTATTGCACCCTTTATCACATTAAAATCTTGTATTCGATCTGATAATATACATTTACGATACAGCTGCATACATTGATATAAGGTCCAGCTCCATCTTTACTGCTTGGATTGAACACATTTTGGGATATTCAACACCCTTTTTCAAAACAAGCCCTCAAGAACTGCCCACACTTTTGACGGTGCAAAAAAAACCTCTGCACCATAAGTTAATATGGGAATCACACCTCCATACGATAAAATAAAACAACTGGTGAAAGAGAAAAACTCCCATATCTCTTTAATATTACTCGCCCTTGGGCTGCCAGATTTTTAGAAATGTTTCCCTAAGGCTATCCCTCATACTGTTGTTCAAGTACATCCCCAAATATACAAAGGAATGAACTTTTATCAAGCTATCATTGTCCAAATACCATGAGTGTTTGCAGCTTTTCTTACCTTTGACTGACTGCCAGAGTAGAATTCTAGATTTAGCGGCATCAATCTTCAATCCGGTATCCAGGATGTAGTGTTGCAGCGCATATAGCTGTCTTGGCAACCCAATTGGAGTTTGGTCAATTAGGACTAAATCATATGCATATAATAATCTATCCAAGGGCTTTCCATTAATACTTAAGGGAAAACTTCTTGCACCCGAACACGTTCAATGATGTACCCACTTCTTTTACAAAACCAGACTGTAAGAGATCGTAATTCCCAGGTGTCATAATCCACTTTGAGAGTGCTTTCAACACCCATGGCGTAAAAATCTTTCTGGCCACACCAAGAAGAGCGATAGGCCTATCATTTTTAGGATCCAATCTATCGCCCTTCTTGAAAATCGGCACCACCACAAAAGACTTCCATGACTGAGGGACACTTTTGGTTTTTCTTATGTAATCAAATAATTTCCACGCAAAAAAAAAGCCCACAATTCAGGATCCTTTTTTAACTTAACATTTGTCATCCCGTCTGGTCCAGGGCCCCGAGAACCGCTGGCCTTCATAATCAATTCAACAATATCATCTTTATCAATGGAAAATGTCCACTCTTTACCAGGCTGGTCATAGTCTTCCATCACAGCAGTACTTCATCCCGCAAATAAAGAGGAGAAATGTTCGGTCCAGCGCCCTGCTGAGACTGCATTAATGTTCAGCGCTCCCCGAGGTACATTCAATGAATTAATCAACTGCCAAATTTCACCAGTTATTTTCAATGCAATCCTCTGGAGCATAAGTTCTGCATCCTGCTGCAGCATCACATGCTTTCTCAATCTAACCCAGTTACGATATTGTTGTTTTCATTTTTTAATATGGGCAAGTGAATCACACCTTATTTTGTCTTGAACACAAACTTCTCTTTGCATTCATCAATTCCACATCATATGCATGTGAGTGAGAGAATGAGTTCTTTAGCCCTGGTTTCCTGAATTCAACAAAATCCACCAAAAACCTAGTGTAATCCGGTGCAATAGATACTTGACCCTTTGGTACGGCTTCCACCTGGTTTACGAATCTCTCAGTTAACCAAGCAATTCTTGATCGGTTCATGATCAACCTATTTCTCCCCGCTATGGAATCTACCGCCATAGGGTAATTCTCAATTGTCTTAATTCCCAATTCCTTACAAGTCAATGTCAAGATGTTATGATCACTATATTTTGTCTGGGCGATTTCTAAAGTTAAGATTCGCATAAGCATGTTACCTGATACAAAAATATAATCCAAGACATTTCTTTCACAACTACTTTCCCACGTAGCTTTTGCCAGTATATCTCCCATAGTTTGACCATTTAGCAGGTGAATATTTCTAAAGCTCGGGTCTTCACGCCATGCATGCCCCCTCTTTTCTGCCATGGTCGATGGCACATGAATGGGCCTCATTACGAATGTGGCGGTACACTGACAACGGCGCCGGTAGTGCTGCTGGTGCCGTTGTCACTGTACCGCCACATTACGAGTTCTGCTCGCGGATGCTGTCGTTAGGATTTGAATGTGGCCATTAGGACTATACATCACCACTACACTCAGTCCTCTTGAATTTTTTATAGCTATCAACAATCCTGACATCGGTCTACCTTTGGGACCCTTTAAAGATGGATTTAAATAGATGGTGTATCCATACAGTACAGGGGCCTTTCTCAACCAGGTCTCTTGAAGGCACATAATATAAAAAAAGTAATAATCCAAATCGCCATTCCCAAACAAATTATTAAACCCTCTTGTATTCCAACTTTCCAGAATAAAGTATTTTGATGAGTTTGACTGGATCAGTAAGTCTCTTCTTTTTTTCATGACCAAAGCCTCTGCTAGCCGATTCCAGTTATCTTGCTCCTTATTGATTGCCATCTCCTGTTGAATTGCACTCTTCTATTGCATTCATGATTGACTCCAACTACAGAGGTAAGTAGGCTTAAAGCAACCTCCTCCTTCTCCTCATTAAGACTTTTGGGGGGTCATCACGAGTTTGGCGGTAACCCTTAAATGCGCCAATAATGTTATGACCGCTACATTTAAGGGTCCTCCAAATCACGGGTTTGCCAGGATTTATCCCCAGCTCTGAGCTGGGGGCAAACCCGCAGCAGTTTTGCCCAATTTCAGCACTATTACCGCACGCTAATACCGCCGGCGGTAGTAGTGCCAAAAATACTCTATTCATTATGAGACTGTCGTCAATGTGCAAAATACTTTCCAGCAAAAAACGTTTTACATTACACGAAACTTCCTAAGGTGTACCTTGTTTACTTTTTTAAGAAAAGTTCTCATCCAAACACTTATCATACCTTCTAGTAGTATATTTTCTATATCGCATTTTCGAGCCCTGTCGCTTTTCTTCCAAGGTTTGAAATGGAGGAGTGGAGGCGAGGATCCAGCGAATATCTTCTAATTTTTGGAAAATAGGAAAAGTGATCTCAGTCATCCTCCATTTAAGATATTCTTCCAATTCCTCTTTATCATTTGTTCGTAGACCTACAGTCCTCCATAAGGGCGCCTGGACTTCCTTAGGTATAACTCAATCACCCTTGTTTTTGAAATCAGCGTCTTGCTGCTGATCAATACTTCTGCAAGTCACTGTTTCATGTTTTGATTTCAAGGCATGCTATTTTTCCTCTAATGTGTGAAAGGATGGAGTGGGGTAGAGAACCTGGTGGTTATTTCTAGATCTTGTGAGAAAGGGAGGGTAACATGGAACAACACACGCTTGGGATTTTCCTCAGACTCATTTTCAATATCTATACAAGGCCCGTACTCCTCCCTAACAGTTCCTGCTTATTCTTGTTCTCCCACCCAATCCCACTCACTTCACTGGTTTGGGAGAACATGCGCTCATGACACTGTCGTCGTCTACTGCTCAGACTATTAAGTACACTTTGTTCAATGGACGTTTCCGCATCCGTAAATGAGTATATCGATATATTCATTAAATCATCACAAGAAGCGTTACATTGAGTTTTCAGAGACTGTTTATCTCACCAGTAGTTCTTCTCTTGCTATTGATTTATTTCTGTCAGATGTTCCTTGGAGGTATTAATTTTAGACTTTGCAGGCAAATTTAAACTCTCCGGTATCACCAAGTTCCGTATACATTTACGGGAATCATTTGATCTATATTTATTCACTGGTTTTTTATTTTTAGATTTTTGTTGTTTTTGTTGTTGGTTAGCCAATTGTTGGTGTTGAGTTAATTGTCCAGATTTTTCTGCCGTTTTTTTTGTTGAAAAAATTGTGTGTTCTTTCACAGATTGGGGATTAACAGCCCCACATAACTCAGTCGTGAAGACTTGGGCCAACACATTGTCGTCTTTCTCCTCTTGCCCCTCAGTCTCATCCATTATGGAGTCCTCCACCTCGTCAATCTCTTTACGAGCAGTTGTATCGAGGATTACTGTTTCTATAGACCTTGCGCCCACCAATCTCCTGTCCCCATCTAACTGTACATTGGTTGAAATCGGACCTGTTTGTTCCCTCAGGTGGTTTATAGTTTGGGTCCGTGACGTCAAAAGGAGCACTGGCCTCTTGTCTATCTCTTTTTGTTTGTTAACTGATTCCGGGCTGCTCTGTGCATTTGAAACAACCCGTAGCTTGATTTAAATCCTTCGAAGGATCCACCACCTTGTAATTGGCTAATGTTACTCGAAACCTTTGTGATCTCCTTTTGTTTTTCTCCTGGATAATAGTGTCCAAAATACTGCAAAATATGTTCGTAATTTGCGCAGCATTCTTATCCAGTTTATCTTGAACCGGTGTAACAAAGCCCTCCACAAAGAGCATCTGAGAATGGACCATTGCTAGCAGTGTTGTATGGTCTTTATGAGAGTCTAAATGACCAACTCAACGCTTTGTAAAAGGCCCCATAGTAACAGTTAATGCAGCCAAAGTATTCGTATCTATCGTGGATGACGTAGAGTGAGCCTCCAGCCCTTCACTTGATTTAACTGTGACTGGCGAGTTTATTTGATGACATCTACTACATTTAGTTGAAGCTGGTAAATCACCCAGTGAGGGTGGCAGCAAACTTCCAGAGGAAAGACTTGCCCTCTTGTTGTTTCCTTTAACTGTCCACTTCAGTGTCCGACCCAAACCACTGTCAGTTGTTATTGAAATGTCCAATTTTTTAGTTTAGGAATTTTCCACCAGTAACACAGACTTCTGTTTAGCTGCGGTTGCCCAAGAGTCGACAGTGTCAGAATTCACCTAGGTAAATCTCTGCACACCCTGTTCCTTTATGGCTCTTGTCTCATTGTTCTCATTATTATTGATACTTTTAGAGATTTCAGCCATGGGCATACAAGCCAAACCTTGATTAATATGCTAAATAATCTCCAAGGCATCTCCATCGGTGTCTCTGTTACTATCTAAAAGAACACTACCGACTCCCATCGTTTCATCATTAGTATTAGTAGCTGAGTCACACACACTTGATGGCCCATTTTCTATGGACTTCATACTCTCCAATAGGTCTTCAACCTCTACCTTGTCCCTTGAATCCTATGTCAGGCAGGGTTTAGAAACTGTACCCAGCATTTCTTTAATGGGTGCTTTGCAGTAAAAAAAATCTATGATTTTTAAATGCCTCGTCAGAACCCAAACCCATCGTTTGCCAGCTGGATTTAGCTTTGAGGGAATTTCCTGCCTCAAATGAAGACTTTTTCATCCACTTTGTCACTGCAAGGGGGTCTCCATATCCCCATTCTGCCTTTTCAAGATCTGTGGGAAGGTGAATGCTTCATTTTTCAATGTTAAGCCTCCTTTTTTGATGAGCCTGACTCTGATAACGGTGCCATTCCTTCTGCTACCATTGTTTGCAAACTTTCTGCAAGTCAGTTCTTCCTGGGATTTTACCAGTAGCATTTACTCACCCAATGACCATTAGGGGCGGCTCAAGTGAGATAGCCACTCCCCTCGACCCGACTGGACCGAGTCCTTCATAGGTTTCTTGCAGTGTTTGAGCATTTATTATGGTGCAACCAGACTCTGTGTCAATAATGTTCAAGCCCTTTAATCCATCAATATACGAGGCCGTACTAACTTTTAATTTGACAAAAAGGTTGAAAGGTAACGGGGCTATGGAACCCACATCCAAAACCGTCACCTTCTTTTCATCAAAGCCTCCAACCAATTCCCCAATGTCAAGAAGTGGAGGATCACTCACCTCGTCATTCATACAACGGCAGTAACTTTGTTCTAGTCCATGCGAGCACTTGGCCATAGGGGCTGACTCCGTCTCCATCACAGTTCGTACAATATCCAAGTTATCCAAATAACCATTCTTCGTCATAATTACGGCCATCCGCACTTTGCTGCCTGCGCCCGCTGAAGACTGCCATGACTGCTTCACCTCTGCACAGCGCCACTAATTCTCTGCGTTCGAGGTGGAGCTTTTGGAAGTGTAGCCTCATCTAAAATCCAAGGATACTGTAGACAGACTCACAAGCAGAAGCACAAGCACCATCTGCCAAGACTCCTTCACCTGTGCACACCTGCCTTCTGCACTCTTCAAGGTTTCGGATCTGCTCAGTCTCTCATGGGCCGCTCGGCTTCGTTGTCTGTGTATGTGTTGCACTGTTACTGTCCTGATTGTCTCAGCCTCTTGTGGGCTGCTTAGTCTTGTTGGCTGTATATTTGTTATACTATTCTCACCCCCTCTCAGGGTCTTGGTTCGCCTATTCTCTTTTGGGCTGCTTGGCCTCATTGGTCGTATGTTTGCTGTATTGTTCTCAACCCCTGCAGGAGTCTTGGATTTACCAGCCACTCATGAACTACTTGGCCTTGTTGGCTGTGTGTGAATTGCAGTGTCTCTAACCCCTTCAGATCTCTGGGCTGTTCAGCTTCTTGTGGGCTGCTGGGCCTCTTGGGCCGCATTGAGTTGCAGTGTCTCTAACCCCTTCAGGATCTCTCTGAAGTCCAACCACCCGCCTCCCCTTCCTCCGTGCCATCAGGGTCCCTGCAGTATGGCATCGTCCTTTGGGATCAGTGGTGGTGACTCCCTTGACTGCAGAGCCACACCCTTGAGCATGTTGCCTCTCCTGCAGAGGTCCGTCGCTTAAGCTTCTTCTCTCAGGAGCTCAGGTGCTTCGGCTTAAAACAGGTTGGTCTCCCGCTCTCAGAGACTCTGGATTGTCAGGCATCCTGTCTGTCTGGGATTGGCAGCGTTCTGTGCACTCTGGGTTTTGTCCACCCACAACTTATTGGACGTAGTACTGCCTTCAGGTATGATCTGCTCAGCTTCAATGCAAAGGCACTGAATGTGTGCGGGCTGGCTCTGGTTTACTGCTTCTCCCCTCCAGGTACAATCCTTCTTCGTTTTATGTTCCCCTATGTAGCTAGAAAAAAAACAGGATTGGTTCCTCATTTTTTTGCACTGGTTCCAACAGAATGGGGTTTTGTACTCCTAAAATGTTTCAACTGTTGTGGCTTTAGCAACTTTGAACTTCTTTTTGGTCACCCTGGTAGGGGACACTTAGCCATAGTGAAGGAAGGATGGGAAGCATCCACTCCTCCAATAACCACACATGTGTTGGACTATTTGCTAGGACTAAAAAAGAAGATAGCTCTTCTGAAGGCTCAGGCCAATGACAAGTTGAATGCTGGACAAGCACTGGTGAAACATTGGTATGATCCGAAAGCTTCAGTTGTTCATTTTATTGCAGGGCAAGATTTTCTAATCATGAATCCTACAAGGCCTAGAGCTTTGCAGGATAAATAGGCAAGTCCTTACTGGTAAATTGAACGATGAGTGAGGTGAACTATTTATTTAAAGGCATGGTCTAGTAAACATTTTTATTGTCCCTACGGGTCGGCCATGTATTTTTAAGCCTAAGTGGCTCGATTTTAGAAAACTTTCCTATGGACCTTACCCGAGTTTTCGTCCATTAAAGGCACGCGAAAACAAGCACCAGGGAGCCGCCATTTTCTGATAATCCTATCTTTTCCCCCATCGCCCTGCCTGACCTGCTTTTGCGGCACTAAATCAATTCCCCCGCCCCTGAGCCTGACATTATCAAAACATTCATATTCCCCGCCTTTCTCTGTGACGTTACTGTGCTGCATAGGCAAACGCGCCCAGTCGTCTTCTGCGCGACTCCACACAGAACCCGGAAACCAACACAGATCAACTCACAACACAGCGCGCCACAATTCGGAATATGAAACTGTACTTTAAAATGAAACGGCAACACGGTACATTTGGTAAAGTACATTTATTTGACATTAAATGTTTAGAGAATATTCAGCAATTGCCGTATGAACTCTGAAAGCCATTTATTTTCTTTTATCTGTATCCGCAACAACTGTTCCGTTTCATCTTGAGTCACGTGCTGTTC
The DNA here is from genome assembly GCF_040938575.1 of Ambystoma mexicanum. Taxonomy (NCBI): domain Eukaryota; kingdom Metazoa; phylum Chordata; class Amphibia; order Caudata; family Ambystomatidae; genus Ambystoma; species Ambystoma mexicanum. Next base: position 127,757,930 of record NC_090932.1, read on the forward strand.
CTTTATGGTACACAGGGTGTTCATTTTCGTAAAAAGAATCACTTTGGAAGCACGGTGAGCCACAAGGCTGTTCCATCAAGTAGGCACTAGGCCAGCGTAAAGGTTGATATGTTGCTTCTAGCCATTAGTTCAGCGTAAGGGCATGTGGGCCCTTGGCGATCATCCCATAATATGGTGATCGTGCTCGAGTTGTTGACACGAAGCTGCAGGTGTCTGCTGAAGAATCCATCCACCGGTGTCTCAAACAGATGGCAGTGGCAGAATGGGATCAAATACCTGTTATGAAAACAAAAAAATTATAATTAGTCTCGCTAGCCGAACTTCATTAATATTACTCATTTCATTTATTACGGCCGATCTGAAACTATTTGCTTGCAAGGATAGTTCAATGGAGTATGTTTGTCTCTAAAAATCAATGCGAAAAGTAACGAGATAAATCGAGGCCAACACACAATGATAAACGACAGTTACTCTACATGCGTGAGGAATGATATGATATGGCATTTGTAACGCGCCTATACTCAAGTGTTTCTAGGCGTGACGATGCAGGTGGGGAACAAGGGCAGACAGACAACGATCCTACTAGGCCAGGTGTCTTTCTGATCGCGCATGGGGAAGGGCTGTACATGGTTAGTTGAATACAAATTAAATAATAGGGCCAGCTGGTGGCAAGTGCAAGGTAAATGCCGGGAGAAGGGGCTGAAGGATACAGAGACAGTCCCGTAGTGCAGGCAGGCAGTGCAGGGAAAAGTGGCTGGGCCAAGGACCGAGATCGGTGAGACCAGTGGACCTGCATGCCCATGTGCCCACTACAAACACGTTTTACTTGCTTTTCCTAGCTCTTCATTCATTCATTTATTCATGCATCCATTCATTAAATCTTCATTCTGGCATAAAAGCGTGTAAAGATTTACTTACATTATATTTGAAATTTTCATTGTGTCTCTTCGTAATGCAGTCTGTAAAATGGACCGTGCTCTTGACAACGATTTTTCGTATACTGAACTAAAATGAAACTCGGTCTAGTTTCTGAATTTTCGGCCTTATCGTCTCTTACGTTATTGCGCACTCCTTTCAAATGTAGTTCTTTCGGCATGGTCCCTGTCTCAAGGTCAAAAAACAATAGACCCTTATACTTCCAGTTGCGCCTTGTGGGCCTCATCTGGGCGCTGTCCTTCACATTCTTTATTTGCAACATCACGTAGTATAGGCATCTGTGAGAACTTGAAGTTTAGAATCCGTCTATGTAGTGCGCCTCAATGTGCAAATGCGAACTGGCTTCTCTCCCAAATGCCACCGCCCGCTTGTCTGGCGCGTTCTAAGTGCCCCAATTTTGTCCCCGTTGTCTGCGAGCTTTGCAGCCCAAATTGAGACATTTAATTTTTTGTGGAAGGTCAGGGAAAGTATAAAGTACCACAGGAGTTGAGTTAAAAGTGAGATTTATTGTTTGTTTGTTTGTTTTATTATTTGCAATACGCAAGCCTCCCCTCCGTTAACAGTGCGCAGCATTTACATTTACATGAGATGAGACATGAGAAAAATATATACATACACATATGTGAGGTGAATAGAGAGAATTCAAAGATGACACCCAGCTTGTTTGCCACCCATGATGGTGAAGGTAGGGGTTAGGTTTACAGGTACACTGTACAATAACATTTATTTACAAAAAGACAATCGTATTGCAATTATTTAAACCGGGATTTGTACTTCACAATCAGCTGTGCTTCGGGTGGGCATGGCACAGTCGCAATGTTCGGTGGCAATGGATCACTGCTCTGCACAGAAACGTCCAAAATTCCATATCTGTGCTTCTCTAATACAGCAACAATAAGGCCTTTCACAAAGTCGAACTGCATTTCATCATAGACTGGTTTGATCACCCATTGCTTACTTCGTTTTGAAAACACCTTAGTGTAGCGAGGCATCCTTACTTTACCCCTAGTCCTAGATTGTTCACGTCCGACATTGCTGTTATGGGCCAAGACCGCTAGTAGAGTGCAATGTTTCATGCCCCGCAAGCTAAAATGCAAGCGCTTTGGCCTGTACTTTAGGCACATATTGTGGAACACCTCCAAATCTCCTGTGTGACAGAATTCTGTCAGTCCTCTCAAATCTCTTGATAGAGTTTTGTCGAAAACAATCTTCTCAATGGCTTTGTGTGTCGGTGAAGATGGAATCAACCACTTCTACTTCCGTGCCTCCTCTGGGGACAAAGGGCCATGTTCACATTGGTGGAAATGTTCATTTGCTGTCCAGCGGTGAACGTTAGTACAGTGGTGCATCAGTGACCGCCATTTTTCAAGTAGTATTTCCACTGACCCCTCACAAGTTTTTGAGCTCCACCAAAGATGGTTGGTGATAGAATGTGACCACTGCAAAATACTTTCAAAACCTTTTTTTTCCCTGCAGCCGAGATTTTCTTATTGATTGATTTAGCAAGATGCCATACGTCAAATTGATGTTTAATATGTGGGAACTGCTCTCTCATTGTCTTGGCAATTGAAACGTGTCTATCCGTGGCTATGAGGTCGATGTGCATTCCCCTTGATTGTAGATATTCCACTGATTTTATAAATCCTAGTTTCTCCATGGCCACTGACGATGTACATTGTGTTACCTGCACGACCACCAAACTCACAATTTTCTTACTATCCATGTCCTGAAAGTGGTAGGTGCAGTACTTGGCAGAAAATCCAGGGCTGTCGCACTGTCCATCGCCGGCTAGCCTGAATCGTTTGCCTTCGAATGTACTTGCTAGAGACAATTGTTCAATTTTCCAAGCATCACTAATGGCCGGAAACAGATAATCACGTTGGTATATGTAGTACAGCGCTTTAGAAATGAAATGGAGTCCCACAAACTGAAAGAAAGCCTCTAACTTTCTAAAACTGGAGCCACTAAAAAGTGATGCAGCTGCACACAGTAGATTGCCTGCTTGCAGTTTCCCGAGCATCGGTTGTGCAGACCATGAGAACCTATGATTTAATCTACAGGCGGCATTTATTTTGACGTTACTGCCTTTTATTTGACGAGTCACATTAATCAATGGCTTCCCACATACTTTCCCTCTAATGGAATGAACACATTTCAGCATACTTATAATTTACATCAAACAACTGTCGAATACAATGTATTTGCTCTCTTTCATTAGACTGTCATCCTGCGTCAACGTTGTTTTGGCCTGTGACGTTGTGGAGATTTCAACACATTGGAAAGTAATATCGCTGATATCAAGTTCTGATGCGTCTATGGATGCTGCGGCTGGTTCATTCTCTGTCATTTCGACATCTATTACTTCAACATTGATGGGAGAACACAACAATGTCGACAGGTTTTTTGGTGGCAAATTTTTGACGGGTGTAGATTGTGTAAATTGATCTGCAACTACTTCAGAGCTATCTTCAATACATTCAATAACATCTTCTTGTGGTGGTGCGGTCGCACTGTAGTTATGGTCCAATGCAACTTTGCTGTAGTCTCCAAACACAGTTAATTCATGTTCTGGCCATTGGACATGAGCATCTCGAGCCTGAACACGCCTCGCCTCAATTAATAGTTCCTCCATAGTGTACACGGTCTGGCAAGCCATATCTCTCATTCGCTTCACTGTCTGTGTGTGTATAGTTCTGACACCCACGGGTAACTGGAGGAGAGTTTGGAAAAGGGATGTTCAGTTTAAACACAAGATGGAGTGTAGTAGAATTGACTGGAAAAAAACATAAAATAGTCCCCAGCACAAACATTTTTTTAAAGTTATGAACTGTTTGTAACTAAACTTTTTATTTGGTTTTTTTTCTTTGCAACTTTTTTGACTCGACCTTCATCATCTGCATGCTGTAGCTCCGATTCGTTTCCGCATGTCCTCCCTTCCTCTTGCGCTGCAACAACTATATTTTCTGTATCCGCATAGACAGCACGGAATGAGGCTCCATCGTCTCCCTGAAACATAGTACTTTCATTACTATGTATCAAAATATTGTTAGCATAAAACACACGTGAGGACGAACACACAGGTACATCTCAATAGCCAAACACGATTTAAACATTGTGTGCAACAATCAAACGACAAGTATTCGACCAGTGATGATCTATTTCGATGGAACTGTCAGTATCCATACCTCTGGCTCTGCATGGACTGCCATGAATGGTTGTATTGGAGAGGAGGCATCCACATCTCCCTGAAACACAGTACTTGCATTAGTATGCTTTTCAATATTGGAAACACAACACACACTTGGGGTCGACGGCACAGGTACATATAAAGAGATAACCACAAATGATGCATTGTCCAAAAGAATCAAGGAAAATCCAAATATGATCACATTTCATCAACTTATTTCAACGATTCCTTTACATCTGCATCATCTAAATAAGATGTTGTGATTGTGGTGGAAGCTCCGTCGTCTCCCTGAAACACAGCACTTGGATTAGTATGGTTTTCAATATTGGAAACATAACACACACTTGGGGTCGAACGCACAGGTACATATAAAGAGATAACGGCAAATGATGCATTGTCCAAAAGAATCAAGGAAAATCTAAATATGATCACATTTCATCGACTTATTTCTCCGATTTATTTACATCTGCATCATCTAAATTGGATGTTGTGATTGTAGTGGAAGCTTCGTCGTCTCCCTGAAACACAGCACTTGCGTTAATAGGGAAGAAAGTATAGCAAATGGAATCACGTTATATGATCACGCATGATGGAGCTGTCATTATCCATATCTCGTGCTGCTGAAGAATATCTATGGATGTTGCAAATGTAGTGCGCACTTCCGAAAGCTGTTGCGCCGATTCGTATACGCATGGTCCTGCTTCCACTTCCCCTGGAATTACTTGAATGTCAGGCTCTGCATCAAGTGCAGGGGTTGACGCTCCATGAACTGCCTGAAACGTAGTACTTGCATTAGTGAGGATTACAATAGTGAAAACATAACACACACCTGGGGTCGGCAGCACAGGTACATATCAACGGCTAACCACGAATGAAACATTGTGTAGAACAATCAAACGACAAGAATTCCAGATCTGATGATGACGCCCGATGGAGCTGTCAGTATCCATACCTCCTGCTGTTGAAGAACATCTAGAAATGTTGTAGATGTGGCGGACGCTTCAGCATCTCCCTGAAAGACAGTACTTGCATTAGTATGGATAACACTAATTATAACTGAAAACAAACACCAGTGGACGATAACTAAGGTGTATATCAATTGGAAAACACTAACCAAACATTCGGTAAAATGATTACACGATAAAATAAAAATATTACTTGACATGCATAAAACAGGTCTGTAGCTGATTAGCCTAGTAAGATTACCTGATACGCGCTAGAAGTGGTTGATAACTGGGACCACGTCAAGGATGTACAATGTTCTTGCTTCCGATTCAAGGGATAGTCAAGAAGTTGTAAAGGTAAATTAATGATTGATAATGAAATGCCAATATTAAAAATAGCCATGGAAGGCGACAGAATACTTGTAAAATGCTCAATACAGCACAGTTCCCTGTTCCCATATATATACATTGCGTTTGTGGGTTATGAAATCGAAAAAGAATATATTGGTAAATGTCATTATTCAAAAAACTATACACTCATATCAATATCGAAATTATTACAAGGGATAGAACACCTACAATATCAATTAATCCGTTCGGATACCTACACACTACCGCAAGGCCTAAAGCTAAATCCGGACACATTTCCGTGTCGTTCGCCGTTTATTCTTCTTTGTTACCCAAGATGTTGTGTACATGTCCAAGGAAAAGTGCAGGCTGCAGATGCGGTATCGATCACCCCTCTTGTCCTGTAAGACTTGTTGGACTCTACTTTCCAGCTCATCCAGTTGATATCCGCAATGTCTGACCCATTCTCTTATTCGATCAACAGTTTTCGGGAATACATGCATTGTAGTGCCTTCAGATTTAGCATGGGTCTTCGAAGGGCAACCGCTAATCGAGCAGGCAGGCATTGTTGATAAATCTGAAAAGTAAATATCGACATTATTATACAATCTTCAAGAATAAAGATTTGATGCAAAAGTAAATGAATCATACAATGATCAACGCAAGGTTTGTTTTGGTCGCAGAAACTATACCAGTTCATTATGTGCGGCTTAGTATTTGCATAAGTTGCAGAAATGTATAAATTATGTGACTAAAAACTGAACATGTGACTCATCCCTTGGATGTTCTGTATTGCACGAGAAGGAAACATGCTTACATTATAGACTGGACCCCCGAAGGGTGCAATTCGATGACAAAAGACACAGATGAAAATAAATAGATCTATTGATAGCATAGCAATGGAAACTCAAGTCAATAGCAATGAGACCAATGAACCTAGCACTATTGGGTACTCAACTCGCAAATAGATAGAAATTTAGAAATCTGCGAAATATGACTAGGATACATGGCCTTACCTTGACCAACAAACAGTTGGATTCAGCAAGCAGAGCAGTATGTTGCAGGAGAATAGGTGGGTGGCCACAGGTAGCACACTGATGGGTTTGCTCTAAGCGGTCACAGAAGTTCACGGATAGCACGACGACGAGCAGATTAGCGTAGATCTCAGTGGTTGCCAGGTAACACGTTCAGGAGTTGACTTGCAAAGCACAAAGATGTTCTCATGAGACATATCAAGTGGTTTATAAAGTATTAGAAACAGGGGTGTGTTTGTGAATTAATGACGTATGTATGTCGTGGTCTTAGGGGGGCGGCCTGCTTCAAGGGGAGGCCTGGCTGGAGACACGGGGTCTGAGGAGGCCATGTGACTGATGGCCCCTTGGCGTGGGACACCTTTTGAAGTGTACATGTAGTTTGGCACCTTGGCCTTTCGCGCCCCTGACAGCGCGCATCCACTGGCGTGAACCGCCTTTGATAGAGGGTGGGTGGGATGGATGGGCCTGGGGCGTGCAGATAAGGCACAGTAAGACTGCTGAATGGAGACACACTTATGTGGATTGCAGGGGGGCGGCCTGCTTCAAGGGGAGGCCTGGCTGGAGACACGGGGTCTGAGGAGGCCATGTGCCGATGGCCCCTTGGCGTGGGACACCTTTTGAAGTGTACATGTAGTTTGGCACCTTGGCCTTTCGCGCCCCTGACAGCCCCCCATGCCAGCGCGCATCCACCGGCGCGAACCGCCTTTGATACAGGGGGGTGGGATGGATGGGCCTGGGGCGTGCAGATAAGGCACAGGAAGACTGCTGAATGGAGACACACTTATGTGGATTGCAGGGGGGCGGCCTGCTTCAAGGGGAGGCCTGGCTGGAGACACGGGGTCTGAGGAGGCCATGTGACCGATGGCCCCTTGGCGTGGGACACCTTTTGAAGTGCACATGTAGTTTGGCACCTTGGCCTTTCGCGCCCCTGACAGCCCCCCATGCCAGCACGCATCCACCGGCGCGAACCGCCTTTATATCAATATATAGTATATCGTCTTTAAATCAATGATAACATATCGTTACTTATCAATAACAAATGCCACATACCGGAGATTCTTGTGAGCACAGACCCACACTTCAACCAGTGTATTATAGTGGTCAAGACCCAAGGCCTGTATAATCCAATAGTAATTGTTAGTATAGACATATGTGTGACTTTTATAGAGATATAACCCACTGAAAGACTTTGAACAAGTGTTATTTAGTGCATGCATTATCGAGAATATGTTATGTTAGCTTAGATAGATAGTGACCACCCTGCTTCACAGCGACCAGACCTTCACCCATTCGGAGCACAGATGTCTGACGTCCATCCTTGAATGGGGACACACTTGATTCATTTAAAAAATCGAAACAACCGTTGTTAAAATATATGTGGTGTTTTATTTTGTATCTTATTTTGATGACACAAAAATACAAGACTTTAAACATTGTACAGTTCAGGTTGCAGCACAGCGAGAGAAAATCCCCTGTACTGACCGCTGTCACTCGGGAACGTTTCTCTAATGGCACGAACGGCACAGGCGGGTATCACTCTTCGAACGCGGTGCCCAAGCCTCCCGTGGAGCCACCATGTAAAGGAACGATAGGCCACCAGCCTGTACCACCTGTGAAAAGGAATGAAACAAACTGTTTTTAAATGACCAAGATAAGTTTAATAAACGTTTGTTGTCAATGACAATTCTTGTAACTAATGGCATTCTGCACGGACAAATGCTATCTAGACAATGCACACTATTGAACGACTTACATGCGTTGCAATGATATGTAGATGTAATTTTGGATATAGTAGAAGAACATGAAATAGGAGTGGCATGACAAGCAGAGTATACTTACTCGTTACTCGGATTACGAGGACGAACAGTTGCAGTTCGCGCATAAGCACCATCATTATTCTCAACACGGCCCGTGTGAGACAGGCTGCCCTGAAATCTGGCAGCTCGGTGATGCATTGCGGTCGTGGCTCGCCTTCCGAAATGTAGGCCAGGCATCCCGAGTTTTCTCGGAAGCAGCAGTTCTCCTCCTCGGTCGGCATTAGCTCGCACCGATTGCATGTGCACCAGGTGGAGACGCCGTCCATTCGACTAGGCCCAGGCTCTTCATCTGTTGATTCGTCCTGCCAACTGCCGTCCGAATCCCCATCGTTTTCGCGTGCTTCCCTTTCCAGTAGTTCCTCCTCAGTATACTCGGGCTCGTACATGTAGGGCATTATTGTAGCCATTGTGTGTTAAACAAACTAAAATCATTTATAGCGGTGGTACTGGTATCTGTTCACACGGGCTACAAGCGGCGAAGGTAGCTGACCAGAGCACTGAAACGAGTCACAGAATACTCAAAGCAACACAGAGAGAGGAATGGAATCGAAAATCTGCTGCTGTGTGTTGTGAAACGGTCTGTTTATACTTATTGAGGAAAGAGGCGTCCTGCCATTTCCATGGCGACACGTCATTAGCTGAAGCGCAGCGAATGTTGACACGAGACGTGCTTTGGCGTTGGGAAATGGGCGGTACGAGTCTGCTGATGACAGGCACAGGGGCGGGGAAATCGATTTAGTGCTGCAAAAGCAGGTCAGCCAGGGCGATGGGGGAAAAGATAGGATTATCAGAAAATGGCGGCTCCCTGGTGCTTGTTTTCGCATGTGTTTAATGGACGAAAACTCGGGTAAGGTCCATAGGAAAGTTTTCTAAAATCGAGCCACTTAGGCTTAAAAAAACATGGGCGACCCGTAGGGACAATAAAAAATTTTACTAGACCATGCCTTTAACCTTGGAAGACTTAGGGCCTCATTACGAGGAAGGCGGTAGGGGGTTCGCGGGGCCAGTAGAGCTGCCGGCCCCGTTAACCCCCTACCGCCTCATTACAAGGTCCGCTCGCGGGACCCGCTAAGGACGCCTGGTTTTACCAGACGTCCTTAGCGGGTCCCGCAAGCGGTCCAGCATGCTAACAACGGGCCCGTCATTAACGGGCCCGTTGTTACCATGATGCCCATTCCCATTGAGCCCTATGTGGGCTCAAATGGGAATGAGGATGGACTGGGTCGGGGTTCCTTGAATGGAGGAATACCGGGCCCTCCAAGGTCGGAATGGCCCGGTATTTCCCCATTCAGGGAACCCGGACCCGGTACCCGGAATGGGGGTAGCCACTCTGCAAAAAGCGGCATGGTAACCTCCAGGGTCATAATGAGGCCCTTAGTCTCCTAAAGTGTTCCATGTAAATAGACTGAAGGCTTTCATCCCAACGGTTGAAATGGAAGCCCTTCTCCTGGCTTCAGATAGGGAGGAAGGGGAATGTGTCCCTCTGCCTGATCTGTTTCAAAGCAGCTTTTCTGATGGCTCCATTGAGCGTATCAAGTTGTCCCCTCAACTGATTGTCAACAGCAAGTTGAGGTGCTGACTTAGTTTAGGCAGTTTGCCCCCATGTTTTCACTAATCCCCGGTTTGACATGGACGTAGCCAGGATTGTCTAACAAGTGGGGCCTGAAACTAATTTAGTTGGGCTCACCGCAGTGGACATTTACAGATTTTGAGTGGGCCTTGCCCACTCAGGCCATGTCTATGCTTCTGGTTGACATGCTGGTGTCAACATGACATTTATACTGGAGATAGTGTGCCTACCAAAAGTAGGAGTTACATAATGTCAGACAAGGTGAGATCACACATCAAGTGTGAGGTCAACAAGATCTTAGATCCATGGGTGATGGAGCCCTCTAACAGTCCATGGTCCAGAGGTATTGGCATCAAAGGCAGACGCCGAGATTTGGGTTTCTGCATGGACTGTAGAGTGCTTAATGATGTTACCAAGACATATGCCCGTCTGCTTTCTTGAACTGATGAGTTAGTGGACAAACTGGGTGCTGCAAAGTATCTTAGTACCTTTTGACCTTACTGCAGGGTACTGGCAAATAGCCCTGACAGAAAATGCAAAGGAGAAGACAGCATCCCGAACACCTGAGGGATTTCAACAGTTCAGGGTAATGCCCTTTAGCTGAAAGAATGCAACTGCCACTTTCCAAAGTTAGGTTAACCATGTCCTGAAAAGGTTTTTTCTGCATGGCATATCTTGATGATATTGCAGTTTTCAGCCCTACTGGGGAAGAACATGGGAAACACCTGGGGATGGTGCTGCAGGCTCTTCAGCAGGCCCACTTGGCCATAAAGGCTACCAAATGCCAGATTGGTCATGGTTCAGTGTCCTACCTTGGGCATGTGGTTGGTGGGGGAAAAGGTCAGCCTCTAACCAGTAAGGTACACGCTGTACAAGACTTTGCATCCCCAACACCCTCAGCCCAAACCCAGGTGATAGCTTTTCTAGGCCTCACTTGGTATTACAGGAAGTAGTTCATGGCAAATTATGGAACAATGGCTGCCCCTTTGACTGCCCTCGCCACTCTGAAGAAGCCTAAGAAAGTTACTTGGTCAGTGGACTCTGAGAAGGCTGATGCCTCCGGCATTGGAATAGGAGCAGTCCTCTCTCAGCTAAATGACAAAGGCAGCAGGCACCCTATATATTTCATCAGCGGTCAGCTTAACGTCATAGAGTTAAGGCGGGCAAGAGTGGAAAAAGAATGGATTGCCATTGTGTGGGCTGGGGCCTTAGGACGCTGAGACCCTACCTCTTTGGGAATCACTTCACAAACTGAGTACACACTCTTAAACTGGCTTATGAACATGAAGGGGGGGAATCCAAAATTAGCCAGGTGTTCCATAAGCCTTTAAGGCTTTGTCTTTACTATTGAGATAGGTGTTAGGGGAGTTTTTCTAAAGTCCCACTTGGAGGTAAGACTTTAGTAAACTATCCCAGTGGTTTGTAGATCCCTAACTCTTAGTATCAGTCTGTACTACTCAAGGGTCTTGGTAGAGTTGCAGAGCAGTCAGGCTTATCTTAAGAGGAAAATATGAACTGTAGGCAAGAACACTGAACCCAGTCAGTAATGCACATCAAAGAAACACTTACATGTAAATGTATATTAAAATATATATTTATTATATATACACAAGAGTCACTGTTAAATACTTAGCACAATAAACCAACACACATAGGTATACCTTTCAATACTTTCAAAGGGTCACTTCTTAGTATTTGCTGAATGTATATATTTGTTACAGGAATTTGACAGTTCTATCACTAATACTGCGCACTCATAAAGTAATACGGTAATTCTATTTAGCCTTCATACACATACAAGATAGTGATTTTTGGGAAGGAAAACAATTGTTTAGTGTTATCCCAGCAGAGTTTTAGGTTCTAGAGGCAGTTTCGCGGCACAGCAAGGGCAGTTCGTAGCAGTTTAAAGTCTTGCAAAGCAGTAGAAATCAAATGTTCCTGTGGATACTTTCTAGTCTCTAGGAAGGAAGATGCAAGAAGGCTTAACCAATGTTGGAGACCCTGCTAAGGGACTCTAAAGGGACACAAGTAGTGGCTTGAGTCAGAGGTAAGAGTGGGTTGTCCTGGAAACCTCAATGTGCACCCCTATGCACTTGTGTCCAGGCACATTATAAATGCCATATCATATCATATCTGGAGCGACTTTCTGGAATCAGGTAAGCAATACCCTTTTCCCCACAGTACCTTAAGCTAGAGGAAAATGTTCGTGGTGGATGCTCCACGATGTTGCAGCTCCGGACCCGACCTCCGGATTCCTTGGCCTGATGACTGAAGGCAGGACAATGGACGAGATCTCTCAGCAGCCGTCTCGAGGGAGGATCTCTGGCATGACTTTTGGTAACTTCTCTGATCACTCTGCGGTTTTGGCGCCTTTTTTGCAGCACCAACAAAGGACGCGATTCGCCCGGTCAATCTTCTTCGCTTCCTGCAGTCCCACACTCTGATGAGGAGGTGGAGGCGAGTTGGATCGGATCTCTGGAATCTCCTTGAGGGCTTAGCAAAGGTTTGGACAGATTCAGCTTTTCCACGATGATGCACTCGAAATGGGCAGCAAGTCTCCTGGTATTGGGGTTCTGCAGCTCTGGAAACTGGCAGGACCTCGGGAGATGGCTCAAATGAAAGTTCGCCTTGGGACTGGTTGTTCACACCAGCCAAAGGGAAGGAGACGTCCTCTTCGGAGCTCCTCTGTTGCACAGGAGATGGGGTCAGGACAGCAGTGGTCGCTTCACATTGTTGCAAAGGGTCTACAGGCATCTCTGGTCGTCTTCTTCTTCGGTTACTTCAGCTTCCAGTGGTTGACTTGCTTTTCACTCCAGGAGCCTCACCTTTTATACAGTTCCAGCACACACTCCTCTGTAATCTCTCTCAGCAATTTACAGAAAGGGGTGTCTGGCTGTCCAAACATGACTGCCAGACCCCTAGCGGGAGCTGGCTCTATACAGGCACTCGGAAAGACAAAGGACGGGGGGGTGGAAATATCCTCCCCCACCTCCTGCCTGCCAGACACTGTGGAGTCCAGGCGGGGACACCCAAGCGCTCCCGCCAAAGGCAAAACACACACACCGGCCTCCTCCCCCCAGAATGGCAGACGGGCTAACAAAGAACAACCACGCAAGTAATGGTGAAAAAAGAAGGGAGGCCCCAAGTTGGTACTTGTGTGCCCCTATTATGCACTACCGGGGCTATGGACATAGCCTGCGGTACACAAATTGCACAATAGTTGGTAGAACACATCCACTGCCACCAGCCATAACTAGGAGATTGTCTATGTGACTAAAAAGTCACAGGAGCAGAGAGAAGGGGGTTACTAGGTATCCCTTTTGCACTCCACTTAGTGTGGTGTGTGCCAATCTCCTTAGTGTAGTTGCTCTAGGATAACAAAAATAATATCAAAGGAGGGCCCTAAGGGTCCCCAGCAACGTTGCTAATAAGGAGCTGTCTGCTGCAATAGTAAAATACAGACTTCTTTAAGAGTAAGGGAATAGACTCCATATAACAGGTAAAATACAAAGTATAGAGTACCAAAAGACAGAGCCCAGAAGAATGAATGAGTGAAAAAGGCTCCACTTATTCTGGATTACAGAAAAAGGTACAGAATTCCATTAACACGTGCTGGGGGGTGAAGCATAAAAATGATAAATCTCCCTAACACCAGGCCAGGTCCTTAACATAGCAATGCTGATGGGCTGTCCAGGATGTATAACCAACTGGAACAAGAATTCTATCCAGGGGTGGATTAGATCTTCTTTTTGCTGTTTTCCTCCTTCTATGGGACACCCTTTTTTTGTGCTTGTTTTGAACCCTGCCCTGACATTTTGGAGGCAAGTAAAGCCTTCTGCTTTACTTAACTTACCTGTTTGCTCATTCTTACGGGGAAACGGATGAGTGCCTAGGTCTATCAGTATTGAGCGACTATGGAACTAATTTTGCTGCAGGCCGTCATTTGGTGGTGTGGAGTCGTTCGGTGTAGGCATACATATAGGCGGTTGCCTGCCGACTAATTTGGCAGGCAACATTTACAATGGATCCTTATGGGGTCCGCCTGCTTTATGCTGGTGCATGAAGCTGGCGGGCCCCATAAGGATCTCAAGCACTGCGCTGGCATGAAAATGCATGCTGGCACAAATGCTGGGGCATTTGTATGGCAGAGAGGAGGGGGAGGCAGTGAAAAAGTAAGTTGCGTTTTTCCCCCTTCTCCAAATACATGAAAATGGGGTGTGACATTAATGGTGGGCGTAAAAGCTTTACACCTGTATCCATAGAAGACATCTTGTGGAGAATACAAAATATACAGAGAAAGAGAAGAAAGCATCATGTTCAACGCAACTGTACTCAAACGCCAAGTATAGAGGAAGGAAACTACATCAAAATCAGTCTTTATCATGAAGACCACTTCACCATGTACAGCACCTCCAAACAAGTGCATGGAAGAGGAAAAACTAAAGTTCTCACAGACAGCAGGGTGTTGAACATAGAGAGGGTGGCATTGTTCAGGAAACACGTATCAGGAGGATATCCAAGCAAGGTCACCAGAAGGCAATGAAGTCCAAAACCTCCCCACAAGAGATACTGATGATCATGAGAGAGTCAAGAAATCACGCATTCCTCGGGAATCGCAATGACAACAACCCAACACAGACTGAGCACCCAACATATGTCTGATATTCTCCCGTTAGAGAGAATTCTCCCCAAAGCCACCACCTAAATGTCTATCACATTAATGATAGTGACCTCTTCCCAATAACTGTGTCCTGACCTCCAAGGGAAAGAAGGTTACCCAGCAGATTTCATGTTAATGAGCTGAACTGTATATACACTGGCCAGCATGTTATTTCAAGAATAGGAGGTGTGCAGCATTGGGACATGGCCCCACACCATATAAAATGCATGCACAATGCTGCAAGGCAGCCTGTGAAAGAAAGGAGCATGTACGACAAGAAGGCACTGTAAGGAACTCATGGTGGCAATAGTAAAGACAGACACAAATAATCACAAATGATCAGAGTTCAAGGGTGTTTATTAAACTGTATATGTGGGTTGGAAAAAACCCTAATCTAAGCCTAAATATAAGATGGGCGCAAGCTACAACCATCAAATAATAATAAGGCTGGCCTGGTGGCGTCTTGTCAAATAAAAGGGCCTATACTAAGACAAACCTATTGCCAATCCTTACGCTAAATACAAACAAAAGGGTGTGGGATAGGACTCACAGGAAAGAAAGAAGTGTTCACAAATAATAAGTCAGGATGCGGTAGTCGGGTCTCCCTTCCCCACGTTTTGAACACGGGACAAGGTAGGACTCTGGAGCACAGCACACGCCTGAGCTTTCCCAGCACGAACTAACACTTCTGCTTTCACCTTATCAGGGCCTTCAGTGGTTAAGTCTCCTTTCTACAAAAAGTCTCTTGCCTGTGAGGACCTGGTGTGTTCAACAAAATTATAAACAAAAGTTCCTTTCTACTTGCACGTTGGGTGATGCCTTTTCACCCCTGGATCCCCCTCTTCCGGGCTTCCCAGATCCACAAGACGTTTTTAGCAGTATCAGGCCCTTCGGTATTCAAACTTCTCGCTTCCGAGAGTCTGATGAGCTTCCAAAATATTAAATAAAAAGTCAACGAAATGTCCAAAGTTCTTCTCTGATTGTCTCGGTTTGTGTTTGGGTGATATCCTTTCACCCCTTGGCCCCCTCTTCCAGACTCAGACCCTTCTCGATTGTTAGACTCCCTCCACCGGGTTCACTATGGCTTTCAGCACAATTTTCTTTGTGACATCTATTTGACTCACAAAACTTAATGTCTTTTTGAACAGTTCAATATGGACATCCCTCTGCTGGGTTCACTCTTGTCAACACACTATTCATAGGGACTTCAGACTTCGCCCCCTTTTATCGGCATCCCTCGGTCGGGTTCACTCTTGCCAACTTTACGAGGCGGGATTCGCTTCCCTTAGCTTCCCAATCATCTGTCAGTCAAAGTCTTTCGACTGTACAGAAGATTTTACTAGACCCCTGTATGACCACTTTGACCCCCTTCTTGCCTTTCTCCCAAGGCCTTCTGGTTACAGTAGTTCAACAACAGGGTAATCTCCCAGAGTTTCCCGAGTGAACACCCATGTGGTGCTTGACTCTTCTAGGCTGGCTTTCCCCTTGAGTATCCACAGTTCTTTGTACTTTATTTTATCAGCCGCTTGCTACTTTTGTTCAACACAGTTCGGTTTCTTATAGGCTCTCCCCTCGACTCAGCGGCTGCGATGACCCGCTTGGCTTTTCTTGTCTCTGGATTGAAGGTCGGTACCATGGGGCCCAGCATCTCTCCCCGGCTTGGTTGTCAGTGGAGGAGGACTACGTGTACCGTTGACATCTGCTGCAACACACGCTGGCTATTGTTTGAGGTTTTACGATTCCTTCTGCTGAGGTTTCACGGGCCTTGGTCAGAAAGGGTAAGGTCACTTCTGTCCTTGGCACCCTCTCGATTTGCGCCGTCTTTCTCCTCCTCTTGAACTGCTGTGCTGAGTTAGCTCTCTCATCGTACGATCTGCCTTGCTCGTATTGTGCTCCCGTGCTCCACCTTTTAGGGAAAGGGCCGTCAGGTGTGTGTGATTCTCATTAAGTGCCTGATTCTGCCTGACCCTTGTGTCGGGACATGCCAGGTAAATGGCTTTGGTGTTTGTCTGTTGTCTTTCGCGGTGTACAAAAGTGTTTGTGTCGGAAAAGGGGGGGTCATGGAGTAGAGTGTTAGAGTATCCTACGGGGTAGGATGGGGAAAAGGTATTATAAGAAGGGGGATACCGCATCTCACTCGTCAGTGTCCCACTTCCACTCCCCAAGGACCTCTCATCCAGGTTATCCCCCCTTACTGGTCCACCCCCAGGAACTGGATCCAAAAGCGACGTCTATGTCCTGGCCGACCTGGATGACAGATCCCTGGGGATTAGTAAGTGAGACACCTTCAGGTTTCTCACAGCATTCATTGATGGAGCGAGCAGCTATTTTCGCTGGCACCGGCCTCTCGCTGGAACTCTTATTTGCTTGAGACCTGTCTTAAATATCACAATTAATTAGCTGCATATTCGTTAGTTGTCAGATCCACTTTGGGTGGGGTAACAAAGCGACATCTCTTGGACTTTCAGCTACTTTTGGCTGCTCAGCTCTCCCAGACCACCAAGCTCTCTTGGGCTCCTCAGTTCTCTAGGGCCATTCAACTCACTAGGGACCCTCAACTGTCTGGACTAGTCAGCTTTTTGGGCTTTTCGACTCCCTGTGGGTGCTCATCTCTCTAGGGTCATTCAGCACTCTGTGGACACTCAGCGCTCCAGTGCATTTCAGCTCTGCTGTGTAGTTTAGTTCTCTTGCCAGCCCTCCCAGTTCTCTGGATCCATTCATCTTCCTTGGGTACCTCAGCACTTCTGGACTGCTCAGCTCCCCTTGGTCATTTAGCTCTCTTAGGCCATTCAGCTCTCATAGGTCATTCAGCTCACCTGGACCACTCAGCTCTCACTGCCAGCTCCTTGTAATTACTGCACTGCTGCCACCACCATTCCCTCTTTATATAGATGTGCTTCATCCTTTTATGTGCCTTTTTGTGCTTATGTTCCTCTAATTAGGCTTTGTATTGGTTATTTTCCCGGTTGAGGAATCTGTTAATATTTCTCAGTTAGTTTTACATTTCATTAAGGGAGCAGTGCCACGTATGGCACAGAAAGGACTATGAGTCTCAAGGACAGTTAAAGGGTTTTTGTTAAATTCCTTGTGAGGCCAATGGCCGCCCCTCTCGCCTTCCCATGCACCTCCTCCTTAACCCAGGCGTCTGTAGCTCCTGGTTAGTACTACCAATTGTTGAACCCTGATGTCTATGAGCTACCTTATACTAAATGTGTACTGCCTGAAAGCAGGTTTACTAACTCCCCCAGGGACCTCCTAACTTTCCCTACTCTCACCACAGGTTTGTTTTCTGATGGGGAAAGTTAGGGTTTGTGCCTTGAAACTACTCTAAGATTTAGCTAGGTCTGCTCACGTTCACCTCCACCTTTCCCTTCTACTCTACCTGCTCCTTCCCTATTTCCTCCTCATCAGCTTCATGTCCCCCCAATGTTTCACTAATCCTCTCTTCAGCCTCCACCCTTTGGAGTAAAATGGTTTCTTACTCCCCCTACTCTACTACCACTACCCTTCATCCTCCTCCTCCTCTACTCATAATCCTCCCATTACTACTCCTCCCACTACTACTTCCCCCCACACTACCACTCATCCCAAACTATTCAGTCACCTTCCTTACACTCAGTACCAGTCTTCTCAGATTCATACCTTACACTGTCCTCTCTATAGACACGTCTCACAAACATTCGCACTACAGAACCACCATCACTCCTACACCAATGCTGCATCTGCTCCAAAATGCCTCTTTACAATCTGCCATGCTCTCCTTCCTCCTGTTGGTCTCTTGGGAGCTGTCCAATCTTCCTCTAACCTTACCTGATTTACCTACACTTCCTTTTTCCTTCCCGAGGTTTATACACCCCTCCCCTGATGTGGTTTGGTACGCAGTCCCTAACCAATCTCTTGGCTTCCTCCCCAGGTGTGCATGAGCAAAGAAATGCTTATATGTGAGTCTTAGCCTTGCCCACTTACTCCACGCAGTCTTGCCGCCCGAGATATCTGGTGGCGAAGGAAAGTCAATGGCAAAGTTCTTCTCCAGGGACGTGTTAGGGGGGATTCTAGGGTAAATCCGGGTAACATTCCCAGAGAAAATCCATTGGGGATTTTCCATTGCTGGAATAATGACAGCCTCTGCTGGTCCTGTTCATTGAGTGACCGCTCTAGGCTTTAACACCTCTGCTTTATGCAGCTGCTCGGCAGGAGTTGGCATCTCTTTCTTGGTAACCACTCTTCTTAGGTGATCAGGTCCATGTCCCGCTGGAGCTATGTTCACTCAGGCAATTGCTTCTGTTTCTTTCATCTGCTCTCCTCGCTTCACTGTCTTCTTTCTCTCAGGTGCCAGTATCTGCAATAGTAAAAGACCACTGGTGAGCATAGGCACTCAGGTGCAAGGCTTGAGATACAGCTCTGCACGGATACAGCAGACCACATAAGGGAGGGGACAAGAATTGGGACCCTCTATGCTGCCACGATCCACCTCAGTGGTAGAACTTGGTCTGACATCCCATCCCCGGCTGAGGGGGTTTCCTGCCCCCATTTTGACAAGGCCCATTTATTGGCCTTGTCGCAGCTCCTTCACCTGACTGCCCAGTATGCAGCTTGGGGCTTTAAGTGGCCCAGAGGCCAATTTGGGTTAAGGCAGACGTCCCACCCGTGAAACGCCACTCTGCATCTTCCTGCAGTTTGGTCTCTTTTCTTGCCCGATGCCCTCTCGCAGACCCCGCGGCTCATGACGTTGAATGAGTGCACTGTCCATGCAGTAAGGCTGATTCAACCGCTGATCTGCTCTCTGTGTACAAACAAAGTAATCCCTTGATGGGGGTCTTGTGGCAGTGAATGATGTCTTCATAGTTTCCCATTTGCTTGCGGGTTTGGTTACTCCGCCATTCTGGCTGTATGGAGCTAGGCTACCCTGACTGTTAGGAGTCAAACTCCACTATGTGAAGGGGAAATCCCTCCCAGTACCTCCTTCTGTTGGCTCATTACACTGGCCTGAGTGCCCTGTTAGGCCAGCTTTCTTGTTTCCCAGAGTCATCCTTAGGACTTGTTGCAACTTATCTGTTACTTTGAAAAACCTTGTTTCTAGTGTGTCAAAATCATGTCCATTGCAACAGGGATATGACATGCAAAGTGCAAATAAACTTTAGCACTGGGTGCTGAAAACAGTGTTATTACCCAGGGCAGTGCATCTGGATGCATTATATCATACTTATGAACAATATTCAATAAATGTCTGTGTACTAGGGAGAAAATAATGTCAAGTCATATTGTTTTTAGAAGCAACACTGAAGTCAACAATACGAGTAGTCCACAAGTGATAAACTATCATAAACTTGGCTTGAGCTTAATGGGTGTCATCAGCGAGGTGCAGATGTCTCTTTAGGCACAGAGAGCAAAGGGTCCAGATTTCGATTACCCCTACTCACCAAGTGATTCAAAATTAGCCAACAACACGAGACCTTTTCCACTGAGAATGAAAAAGGCTAAATTAGATTGTTCTATGGGCTGTGACTCACTCCAGGTGACCTCACTCATGTTCTGTCTTTTTGTGCCAATCCACAGGGTAATGTACTCATTTGTGTATTACTCAAACTCCATCTGTTAGGAGATTCCATGTGTATATCATTTTTGAATTGGCACCGATTTTAAATTCAGTGCAGCAGCAAAAAGGGGTTGGACTCCACCCACAACTCCTCCATTAATCACCCACCCCAGTGTCCCACGCCCAATAAACCATTAGCTGCTCTCCCAAACTTACTATCTGTACCTTTTTTCAATTATATATTATAGATTATTTTCCTTTCAATTAAATTTCTGTACTGACATGTGTGCAGTGAATATGCTGCAATGAAATACCAATAAGGGCAGTCCAGCCCAAAAGTGCAAGCTGGCCTCCTGAGCAAGAGTTCTGACAGCCACCCAGGCACCTGTTGCTGTCTATTTTGGCATCGTTGGTGAAATATGGTTGAGGTGCAGAGAATGCGTGATGATTACCCTATATATAAACTGACAGCTGTCTCCTTCACCACTCTTCACCTGCCTATTACACAAATCGAGGTCTTTGTTGCCACCATATATTTTAGTTAGTATGCACTGCCTTTTGGAACCTGTATCTTTGCATCTGAAATCTCTTATAGGTTATCTAGCTCTGCATTATCCTGCTAGCTAGTGGTTGTTCATCGGTGGACGGATATGGCTCACACACTACAATTTCATTTTCCTTTTGAAATGCTCACAAGGCCATTAGGCATTTTAGCTATATAAATTAGTTTTGCATGCATGCTCCTCCTGCCCTATACTGCTCTAGTTGTATTTTTAAGGGTGATCTGTTACTTCCGCCATGGATTTTTCAAATAATTTCTTTCTAGCTCTCTAATTACAGGTCACAGCATAGGCACCCTCATTTTCGTATCCCTGGATTTGCTGGGTGATGTTCTTCCAACAAGCCTATGTACAATTATCCTCTATTCTGCTTATTTTCCATGATCAGAGGAGCAGGCAAGAGTCCAAGCCGCAGAGCGAGAGCTGAAGCTGAAAGACGAGATGCACGCAGCAGCCCAACAGAAAATGGAGGCCCAGCAGAGAAGCCACCAGGAACACGTCACGCAGCTGATGGCGAAGCTGGAGGAGGATAAACTCAAAATGATGGAGGAGAATGAGAGAGTAATGAGTCGCAAGCTCCAGGTGCGTTTTTTTCCACACTTGTTCTTTTTTTACCATTTCACATCTTTATTTTGTCACTCTGGTGATCCGTGGGCTAAGATTCAATACGCTGAAAAGCTCAGACAAGAATAGTTGCTTTGAGAAACTACAGTGGTGATTCAGTGCACTATTAAAGCTTTAATAAGGCATTCATTAAATTGATGTTAATGAAATGCGACTTTAGCTTATTTAGGAAAGTGGCTAGTCTGTAAAACACTATTCTCCATGAATCAGAGAAAGCTTATTCCGCTGTCCTGTCTTGCTGATTATATGGTTACTAAGAAACACTTTTCTGAGAAAGATATTTCGGATGTGATTTTTGAATGGGTTCAAGTGGAGCACTCATCAATTTATGTACTAAAGTATTGAACTTTGAAGGCAGAAAGGGTTACTTACTGTTGGCAAATGGAAGCACCTTATGAAGTGTTTCAAGTCCGTAATCATTAAAAAGAAAAATGTTTGCTAGATAAAACAGCTCTTTCCAGATGTGAGAGGATAAAAGCCTTTCTACAGGAACCAGATCGTGATAAACTTCAATTTTTAAGCATACTGTAATATTCTCACTTCCTTTAAAAATTGGACACATTCCTACAAAAAGCTGGACTACTTTCATTGTAGCACAACAGGAGCAAAGATGCCAAGCTGAGTCATGTCAGGATGAAATGACAAACGTTCTTGTTGATTCTGGAGTGAAGGTCCTGTGTGATTGTGAGGGAGAAGCTCTGCATGCAAGACTGCCAAACAAAATCAGTACACAACAATTGGCATGTCTGGATCAATCAAATTCAACCCTGTGTCGGAGCAGTTCGGTGTTAAGGTGGTGTCACAGATGGCTTATTAGAATGATTGCGTAGGGGCTCACTAAGGGCCATTCCTCTCTGTCTCTCTCTCCTCTCCCGTGGACTTTGACCTCCCTAGCCCAGGTATCATTAAACCCAAAGTGGTTACTAGAGATTGACAAACCCTACTAGCTAAATGTCTACCTGGGTAACGATGAGGGCCTAAGGGCAACGCCTTATCTCACTAACAACCTCCTCGATCAGTCTAGCTGGATCCTAGCCTGGGTCCCACAATAAGAATCGTATCAAGATGTGGTGCCTTCCAATCGCCCCAGTTGCACTCAATCTTTATCTTCTAGTCTCTTGTGTTCCTTTCCCTGATATTCTATTCTTTACCTTTCTTATAGTCTCCTCCATTCCTCTTCCTCCCACTCTTTTTGTCCCTCTGATGTTATTCCATCCATTATCACTCCCATTCGCTCACTGATACTCTCCACTCTACCACTTCACCTCTCCTCTCTAATTCTCTCCTCTCTAATACTCTACCCTCTACTACTCTCTGCACTCCCACTACACTATTCTCCACCCACAACATCTCCCACAGTCACCCTTCTTTCACTCTCCTAGTCACCTTCACAGTCAATCCCACACACACCCCTACCCTCTCACTTAGTCTCACTCAGCCACATTAGACGCACTCCCACACCCAAGTACCACTTTCTCTCACCAGCTAGTACCTCAGTTTTGCACACACTTTCAGCAATCCTCATCCACACTCCTTTGCACGCCCTTCCCCTGGCTGGTCTTTTGGTCCACCTACTCCTCTCTTGACCTCACCCGAACAACTAACACTACTTTATCCTATCTGCCCCTTTTTATCGTCCCACTTCCCCCTTGATGCGACCTCCTGGTCTACTAGTGTCATGATGCCTACCCCCAGGCATCCGGACCAAGACCATCAGCCCCAGGAGCCGGCATCTACACATTTAGTAAAACCCCAGCAGCCCCGGCTAGGGGCTATCTCGGTTCAGTCCTAGCGCCTTAGGCGCCAGGCTCATAGTAGGAATCAGTCCTGGCGCCTAAGGCAGTTATCTCAGGCAGACCATGCTGCAAATGAATCCAATCCAACATGAAGCCTGAAAGGGACTATTTTTCTACAGGGACTATTTTTTACTCGGGTGTGGTTCTAGGGACTTCTTACCTGGGACTACCTTTGAGGCTATTTAAACCACGCCTGACCAGCAACACACGCTTCGCGTTATTCTGCATCCAGCAGCGTAACGATCACCGTGCCTGCAGCCTGCATCCAGTCTTCTGCCACGCCCGCCTCGAATCCGGAGCTCCTAAAACAAAGAGGAAAGAAAGGCACAAGGTTAGAAAACAAACTTATTTCTATTCCACACCTGATTCTGGATCCATCTTGTCTCCGGACCTGTAAAGAACATCATTTCTACACGCGCCGCACCTCCAGCTGCAGCGCCGCACCATACTCACCAGTCTTCACAGCATCCTTTGGGTCGGCACTGCCTCCATCATTTCTTCGCCGAACTTCGGCACCTAGGAGACAAAAGAAAACCACAAGGTGAGCCGAGGGAACCAACAAATATAATTCTTACCCCCATACACTTACCTGATTTACCATCGGAGGCATCCTTTTGTGACTCTCCATATTTTCACATGCCGCATCTGTAAAGTGAGACCAAACAACACGTTTTCCTCGTGCAACATTTACCGGACAGCGCCGGGTAATACAGACTCTTAGCAGAGCGCCACCAGCTGCCACAAGAGCATCTTTTCACGAGCCAGCTGCAAGACAAGAAAGGAAGGGGGGACAAGAGTGAACATCGGACATATTGAACTCTATGAACTTAATACTTACTGGTCCTCACCAGGAACCTCAGAGTCAATACTCTCCGGAACTCTCCCGAGCCTTCAAACCAGTGAAGTAACTGGAATCGACGCGCCCCTGCAAATCCACGCAGGAAGGAGAGCTCATCTTTCAAGAATATAAGGTGAGATTGCTGTGAGGGCATTTCGGAGGTGGTTAGTTGGGGAGGACTGTGGGGTTGCCATCACTTGAATCCACAAGTGGCTAAATCCATCTCTCCACTTGCAGGAGAATATTTCTATGGGTTAAGTAGACAAGATTAGAAGGGCAGATCCAGTCAGTCATCGCTGCACTACGCATCACGTGGGTGGAGACCGCAGCTTTCCGGGTCTGACTGACGCCCCTATGGGAGCCAGGTGAGCGTAACAACTAGTTCCTCAGGCCAATTGCTGCCTTCATTTTCTCCCTCGTTCGAGTTTCCTGTATACCAGTGCAAGTTTGTTATACATAAATTCTCCAGCATGGGGTCTGGCATGGATTCACATGCTCATGAATATTCCCTGTCGTCAGGCTGGGAATCCTCGGTAAAGAAATTATCAGTTTCAGTTTTGTTTCTGAACTGTCTTTCTCCTAATACCCAATCACTGTTCTCTGGGTCATACTGCCCCCAGCCAATGACTGCCCTCTACCTAAGCCCCTCCTCTGGCAGCCATCTTCAGATTTTTAACGCACGTCCAAGTGTTGGGAGTCCTTGTGCTATAGCTCTCGAGCGTTAACAGCGTTTTGCGATTTTTCAAAGAGTTTAACCTCATTTTTTCGGTCAATCGAGCCTCAAGCTCCACCGTTTCTACTTCCGATCAACGGGGACCCGTTTCGGAATTTCCTACGCCCCTCAAGGGCGAAGTTTCTGTCGAGTTTTGCTTCTTGGAGGATTCCGGATGGTCTTTGAGGCCTACCCCGCGTGGACATGGCCCAGGACAAAGGAAACACGACGCCCGGATCCAAGCTGCTCAGGAGCTGCCCTGGATGCGGATTACATAATGTCTTCAAGGAGGATGAGCATTCTCGATGCCTCTACTGCCTTCACGAAGACAAAACGCACGTGGAGAAGGACTGTGCGTTTTGCAAGAACATGTCCGAATGGACTATGAAGGATCGTTGTATCCGACTCACCAACTGGCTGGAAGGAAAGAGCCCAGCAGCAGGTGAGAAGAAGAAGTCCGAGCAGTCTTCTAAGACCTTTGAGGGCGCTCTGGCGACGAGGGCCCAACAAAAGGCTAAGCACCACGAGTCCGCGGGCACCGGGAGTGCCGATCGGTCGGCTCCTCGGCTGCCAGACAGGGCGCATTATCACCGACGCCATCAACCACGAGCCAACGCTCTGGCTCGGGGAAGAGGAAATCGGAGAACCCGGGTAAGCTTCGGGAGAAGCCCCGGTCGATCCTGACATAGACAGCCGAGGGGGAGCGAGGCAGTGACCATACCCCCGAGGTGAAGGCCGCAGGCGCGCCCAAAGACGCGAAGGCCCAGATTCACGCGGCTACGGACTCGATCAAGGGAGTCGTGGCGGCCCTGGCGAAGCCTGCAGAGGCTACCCTAGTGGAGGCGACCTCGGAGGCTAGAGTTTCCCTGCCACCACAGAGGGAATCCTCTTTTCAGCCCATTGATAAGACCCCCGTGAAACCCCAGACGGAAAAAGAGGGGGGTCCCGGTGGCCATTACGGACACAGATACCACCTCTGAAGAGGAGCTGGCTGGCGTCGCAAAGATCCTGAACGAGAAGTTCGAGGAGGACCGGTCCTACGGGAGGGATCCCGATGAGGCGGACGATGAAAGCGACGGCGGTGCCGACGAGGAACTGTGAGGCGTGCAGGGGACGGAACCTACTCCCCAACCGTCGCTCCCATCGCAGCCGGTGCCTATGCCACAAGACAACTCAGGAGCATCAAGTCCCAGAAGTTCCGGATGGTCACGCTCCAGCACGTGCTGGGACAGCTGGAGGAAGGCGACTTCCTATCGTCGCTGGACTTGGTGGATGCCTACTTTCACATCCCCATTCTAAAAGGACCTCAAAAGTTCCTGCGATTCATGGTCCAAGGGTGACACTATCAGTTCAAGGCCCTTCCCTTTGGATTGAAGTCAGCGCCCAGGGTGTTCACCATGTGCCTAGCACCAGTGGCGGCGCGGCTGTGCCTGCAGGTGATCCACGTCTACCCCTACCTGGACGTTTGGTTCATCCGAGCAAAGACAAGAAAACTTGCCGTCGTGCACACAGCGAAGACCGTCCAACTGCTCACGGATCTGGGATTCTCGATCAATTTCATGAAATCTCACTTGGTACCGTCATAAGTCGCTCTGTTTCTGGGAGCCAGACTTGACACAGTGGCGCAATTGGCTTCTCTGTCAGAGGAAAGGACGAAGGCCATCCTGGGCAAGGTGCAATGGCTGTCAACCATGGACGCGGCCAGGGTGAGGTCCATCAAGTCCCTGCTTGGCATTATGTCCTTGTGCATCTACCTCGTGCGCCTGTGCAGGCTGTGGATGCGTTCACTGCAAGAGTTCCTCGACGCCCGTTGGATGCAAGTGGCGGGCAGCTTCGAAGACAGGATCTCGCTCAACGAGACCTTCTGCCAAGCGATCCGATGGTGGGGCTCCCGTGCGCATCTGGCGGTGGGCATGGACTTCCAGACCCTGGCACATCAGGAGACGGTGACGACGGACGCCTCCCTGGAGGGGTGGGGTGCGCACACCGGAGATCTCCACGCAAGACGCCTTTGGCTCCTGGAGGAGAGGTCACTTCACATCAATGTCCTGGAGCTCCGAGCCGTGTTCTGGGCCCTCAGGTTGTTCCTTCCCTCCCTCAAGGGCAAGGTGGTAATGATCTTCACTGACAACACCACCACGATGTTCTACATCCGGAAGCAGGGAGGCACCAGATCCCCAGCCCTATCCAAAGAAGCCCAGGATCTGTGGCACTGGGCCGTTGCCCAAGGGATGTTTCTGGTACCCTTCCATCTGGCAGGAATAAAGAACACCATTGCCGACTCACTCAGCAGGGAGCTGCGTTCGTGCCATGAGTGGGAACTGTGGCAGGATCAAGTGGATCTCCTATTCCAACGATGGGACAATCCCCAGATCGACCTATTCGCAACGGCGATGAATGCCAAGTGCCGGAGTTTCACCAGCAGGTTTCCCCAGCCGGGGAGCATGGGCGATGCCTTCTCATTCTCCTGGGACAGCCTGTTCCTGTATGCGTTCCCACCGTTGCTGTTGCTGCGTTGACTCATCAATCAACTCAGACGGTCCCGGTGCAGTATGATCCTCATCGTACCAGCGTGGCCGAGGCAGATCTGGTTCCCGGACCTTCTGGACATGTCAGCGTCCCTCCCCAGTCTAACTGCCGACAGATGCAGACCTTCTCACCAGAGAAGGAGGCGCCATCCTCCACCAAAACCCGGGGTTGCTGAGCTTACAGGCCTTGCTCCTGCAGCACTAGAGTTAGGAGGGTACGATATCCCGGCGGACTGCAAGGAGGTGCTTGCAAAGGCCAGGGCGTCCTCGACTCTCAAGTGCTACAGACACAAATGGAAGAGGTTCTCTGTCTGGTGCTGTGCACAGAAGATTAACCCCCTGCAGATTGCGGCCCCTTAAGTGCTGCTGTACCTACTGTCGCTGGCCAAGGCGAGGCTAGCTCATTCCTCCATCAAGATCTACCTAGCGGCGATTTCCCACTAGACGAGAACTTCGGGGTGATCATCTCTGTGGTCTCATCACTTGATGAAGGAGTTCATGAAAGGACTGTTCCGGTCATTCCCGCCGGTGAAGGCTCTGGCCCTGGCGTGGGAGTTCAACGTGGTGCTGAGCAGGCTCATGGGGCTGCCATTCGAGCCTCTGCATTCGGCACCATTGAAGTTCCTGTCGTGGAAGACAGCGTTTCTTGTGGCCATCATCTCCGCACGACGAGTGGGAGAGATCCAGGCCCTTTCCTGTAAACCTCCATACCTGACATTCCACGAGATGAGGGTAGTGCTGAGGACGCACCCCACCTTCATGCCCAAGGTGCCGTCGAACTTCCATCTCAACGAGCCCTTGGTGTTACCTGTTTTCTTCCCGTCGCCTTTGTTGCCGGCCGAGAGGACTTTGCACTCGCTGGATGTGGCTAGAGCGCTGAAGTTCTATGTGGACCGCATGAAGACCCTTTGGAAAACATCACAGCTGTTTGTGAACTTTGGACCTGTGAACCAAGGGAAGGCCCTCTCGAAGGCTTCCATTGCCAGATGGCTCTCCGGCTGCATCATGCACTGTCACCGGTTGGCAAACCGACCGTTGCCCAGCCGTCCGAGAGCCCATTCAACCAGAGCGATCGCTGCTACCACGGCATTCTTGTCTGGTGTGCCCCTGCTGGACATCTGCAGGGCTGCTATGTGGAGGTCGACGCACACCTTCACGAGATTCTACTGCGTTGACTGGGATTCCAGGGAGGAGTCCAGAGTCGGCCAGGCAGTGTTGCGCAACCTGTTCGCCTGAAGGTGGGCCTGGTGAGGAGGTAAGAGATGCTTAAAGGGATGGTCTAGTAAAAAATTTTATTTAAAAAATAGATAGGCCACATAAAAAAAAAAATACTAGCATTCTCCGTTTTAAAACTTCCTATGTAAAATTTTGAGCTATTCAAGCTCAAAATTCGAAAAAGCAAGCACAGGGGCGCAGCCATTTTGTGAAATGGAGGCCCTCCTGTGCTGGCTTTTGCTTTTGCAGCACTAATGAAGGAAAAGCCAACCAGCTGTAGTAAACAAAGGCTACCGCTGGGTGGCTTTCCCTTCATTAGTGCTGTAGGCGGAGGACGGGGACCGGAGACCAGAGCAGGAAAGCTGCAGCTGAATCTCGGTAAGTGCTATTTATTTTTTTTACAAAAAATAAGCACTAGCTGCGTTTTTTTTTCTAAGTTTTCCGGGTTGGAGGACCGCAAACATAAATACAACGTTATTGTGTTGGAAAACGCTACGGTTTTTCTTTCCAAGTTTCTCATGGTCCTCAGGCTCGGAGGAGCCTGAGAAACTTGGAAAGAAAAACCGCAGCGTTTTCCAACACAACCGCGTGTGTTTCTGCCTGCTGTGGCTATCACTTTGGGTCTCCGGTGCTCCAGCACCGGAGACCCAAAGTGAAAGCCACAGCAGGCAGAAACACACGCAGTTATGTTTACATGCCGCGTAGTGTTTCTACCTGCAGCTGATTTCCCATTTGGGGCTCTCAGGCTCCCCGTGGGGAGCCCGAGAGCCCCAAATGGGAAATGCTAAATGCTGCGTTGTCTGCCTAAATCTGCTTTCCCATTTGGGGCTCTCGGGCTCCCTGTGGGGAGCCCGAGAGCCCCAAATGGGAAAGCAGATTCAGGCAGAAACAACGCGGTTGTTTTCCGCAATGCCGCGTTGTTTCTGCCTGAATCTGCTTTTCCATTTGGGGCTCTCGGGCTCCCCGGGAGCCCGAGAGCCCCAAATGGTAAAGCAGATTCAGGCAGACACAACGCGGTTGTGTTGGAAAACGCTGCGGTTTTTCTTTCCAAGTTTCTCAGGCTCCTCCGAGCCGGAGGAGCCTGAGAAACTTGGAAAGAAAAACCGCAGCGTTTTCCAACACAATAACGTTGTATTTATGTTTGCGGTCGCTTCAAAAGCGACCGCAAACAGAAATACAACGTTTTTAAAGCTGCAGTTTTATTTCTAAGTTTTCCGGGCTCCTCCAGCCCGGAAAACTTAGAAAAAAACCTGCAGCTGGTGCTTATTTTTTGTAAAAAAAAAAAATAGCACTTACCGAGATTCAGCTGCAGCTTTCCTGCTCTGGTCTCCGGTCCCCGTCCTCCGCCTACAGCACTAA
This sequence comes from Ambystoma mexicanum, assembly GCF_040938575.1. Classification (NCBI taxonomy): domain Eukaryota; kingdom Metazoa; phylum Chordata; class Amphibia; order Caudata; family Ambystomatidae; genus Ambystoma; species Ambystoma mexicanum. Next base: position 127,787,594 of record NC_090932.1, read on the forward strand.
TGAAGGGAAAGCCACCCAGCGGTAGCCTTTGTTTACTACAGCTGGCTGGCTTTTCCTTCAATAGTGCCGCAAAAGCAAAAGCCAGCACAGGAGGGCCTCCATTTCACAAAATGGCTGCGCCCCTGTGCTTGCTTTTTCGAATTTTGAGCTTGAATAGCTCAAAATTTTACATAGGAAGTTTTAAAACGGAGAATGCTAGTATTTTTTTTTTATGTGGCCTATCTATTTTTTAAATAAAATTTTTTACTAGACCATCCCTTTAATGTTGAGTTGTTGAAATGCTTAATGTTGAGCCTTGCCACCTCCCGTGGTTGTGCATGTGTGTACTGCTATGTATTCTTGTATTCATGAGCATGTGAATCCATGCCAGACCCCATGCTGGAGAACGAACAAGTTACTTAACTGTAACTGTTGTTCTCCAGCATGGGTCTGGCATGGATCCACATGCAAACCCTCCCACCTACCCCTCTGCGGCTCTTCTCTTGGTCCTACTGCCACTTTACCTGCTACCAAATCTGAAGATGACTGCCAGAGCAGGGGCTTAGGTAGAGGGCAGTCATTGGCTGGGGGCAGTATGACCCAGAGACCAGTGATTGGTTATTAGGAGAAAGACAGTTCAGAAACGAAACTGAAACTGATTTTTTCTTTACCGAGGATTCCCAGCCTGATGACGGGAAATATTCATGAGCATGTGAATCCATGCCAGACCCATGCTGGAGAACAACAGTTACAGGTAAGTAACTTGTTCCTTCATGATCACCAAATTTTAAATCATCCTTAATAAAACTTAGGTCACGTTGTTATTCCTAAACCCAAGTGCATGCTTTTATACCTGCATAATGACCATCCTGTATGTCTATTTGCGAGTGCAAGAAGATGGAACAAAAGTGACTTGTTTTGTTAATGTCCCACTCTCAGAAATGGCGACTAAGGAGCACTTTATGTGAATGGTCGACACAATGAAAATGAAGTATTTTAAATAACTCTTACTTTAAAAACACTAGCTAATTATGAGTTGGGATCACATGGGATATTTACAGCATGGGGTACTGCCTGAAGAGAATTTCTCATATTTACTCCATGCAATAATTTGTATGTTCTCCATGCAGTAAATATCCCACCTCATAATTAGATGGTATTTAGATAGCACAATATATTACCACTACCAACATAATTGTACTGTTTTACCTTATTCTGTTATAAATATAGCAGGACAAGAGAAACTGCATTATAATTATAATTGTTAAAGGATCACAGAAGCATTTTACAGAAGAACAAAGTTGTTATCTTGGCCTTCCCATCTAAATGCCACGCTAATGAGAGAAAATTGTAATCTCGGTTTTCGTAGGATAATCCTTTGCCTTGTGTGAAGGCATCATGAAGCAAGGCACAGACAACAGATTCAAAGCTCAAAAAAATACTTTTACTAATTTAAATGTCAGGATGGGATAAGGCCTAATTTGCCCTATACTAAGGTGGGATTTCCCTACCTAAAGAAACTAATGGTTGGCTGTATCTGTGAGTTCAATTTAAAAATCTGTCTGTGTCCAAACCCTATGCTTGCCCTCACATCTAAAGATACATAAAGTGTAGGGATGTCAGCAACCACAAATATAGTGTTCAAAATAAAGATCAGAGCTTCTTCCAGCTCCTAAGATTGTAGTATAGCGCTTCTTTAAGTTCAAAGCAACTTCACAAACCAAACCTCAGAGATCCTTTCCCCAAGGGTAATACAGTCTCAACAAGGATTTTGGGGTTCCCTTCCACAAGTTCAACACAGTTCCTAAATACGGCCCCATGGTTCCCTACCCCAAGTTTAACACAGTTCCAAAATGATATTCAGTTCTCTTGGATTCCAGTAAGTTTTCCAACCTGACTTTGCAGTTTTAACAGGCCTTTCCGGTCTAGGCGCAGTTATCCGACCACACGGTCCACCCATCATAGGTCACGCAACTGAAAACCCTTGGCACTTCAATATAGTCACTGGTTCTCTTTAACGTTCCTTGTAGGCAGAGGCTCCCCCTATATACCTTTACCATTTAGCTATTTGCAGCACTTTCCTCTTTGGCAGCCTTCTAGGCGTGCCTCCACGTGACTTTAACAACATTCACTTTGTGGAGACTTTGCTTCCCTTCACAACAAGCTTTCACACTTTGCAATAATGTTGTATTCCTTGTACTTCTCACTTGGTTTAAAAAAGCCCTGGTTACTGGCACCCCTCAACATGGCTCCTACTAAAATCTTTCTGCACTGCATTTAAGGGAAGCATGTGTGCTTCCCTTTTGTGCAGTAACATGTCTTAAAACATTTGGTTTGCTTACCTTCACCTGTTAGGAGAAGGTAAAAATAGGCGGACAGAATACCGCTGCCAGTATTATCATTAAATACGGCCAGTGTTATTTAATCAAACACTGAATTCGGTGGATGTTAAAATCAGTGTTATTTGCCAAATCCTCACCATCATTGAAACTTTATTTCGACAAAGGAGCCATAAAAGTACATATAAATTTAATGACATATAATAAAAAATTGCCCCGACGGATATAGTCCAGTCACAATTGCACTTTGGGTGACCTAGTAAGAGGAAGAAAATATACAGCGGCACAAGGGACCTGTTAAAAGGCTATCAAGCTAAAATCAGAACATTTTAAAAAGTAAATGGAATTCATGTGAACCGCTAGAGCATTATCAAAAAAAAACTCAGGGGGAGCATCACTCAAAAAGTGACAAGTAGCAGTGTGGGACGAGGAAAGAGAATCTTGCAGTCTCTCCCCCATCAGCTAACTACAGCATTTCTTCCTGTCAAACCCAGACCCCTCATTCTTAGTAACCAGGCCCGTTGTATAAAATGTGCAGTTGCAAAATTACAGGCAGGTCGGCACATTGGCTCCGAAATCTTTCAGCCACTGCTGTCTGACGAACCCTTCCTCTCTCAGGATCCACTATAAATACTTTTTTCTCAAATTAGGAAGACCATTACAAATCAACAGGAAGTGAATAGTTGTCTCATTTGTAGCCCCACACAGGGGGCATACACTTGTGGTGGATGTCCACCGGTTTTTGGTGAAAGCGGTGATAGGAAAAAGACCCAATCTGTATCTTACATAGAAAGATTTTTCGAATGGTGGAGAAATAACATCAAGATAAAATTTGAAGCCTGGTACCATCCTGTGCTTGATATAATCCAAACATGTCTTTACAATATAATCCAAACCTGTCTGTCTGAAGATTGGGTCGTCTGCATAAAACAGAGCTGGTTACTTCTCTTGGCCCATTTTAGGACAGTCTTGGCAATCTCTAAGCAACCAATCCAAGACATTATAGAAGTATAGTGTCTTGGATATTGAGATTAAATAAGAAAGGGGTCAAGACACACCCTTGTCTGCCCCCTCTCTCTTCAGCAAATGGGCGTGTTAGCTCACCGCCTGCCCCAATCGAATGCTAGCCCCATTTTCAGAATAGCGCTGGCGAATTATATGAATCAGATTGCCGGGGGAGCTTTATGTGCAGTAAGGACTTGCCACAAGGTTGTTCTACAAACTGATTTGAACGCCGTCCTTAGAGCTAAAAAGGCCACTTATAAATTAATCTTTTTTAAAACAGTGTATTTCGGGACGAATAACAAAAGACATTTGTCGATTGTGCCTTGATTCTCTCTAAACCCTGCCTGTAAATCATGGATTATGTTTCCCCTATTCGCCCAGTCTTGAAGATGTTTAAGAATAACTTTACCAGATAGTTTCCCAATACTGTCCATAAGTGAAATCAGACGGTAATTGCTCGGACAATCTCTACCGCCTTTCTTATAAATTGGTAAGATCACAGCTTTCTGCCATGATGGGGGTATAACACCTTTATGTAGTATAGCATTGAACACTTTGGATAAGACTGGTGCCCAAATCACTACCTCCTCCTTTAACAAATCAATTGGGATTTGATCGGGGCCTGCAGCCTTCCCGCCCTTCAGGGAATTCATGGCTATCACTACCTCCTCAACCGACACTGACAACGGTTCAGTGTCAGGAGGGAAATGCTGGACTGACAGGGCACAGCATGGGATGGGGTTCTGGTATAAATTTGAAAATTGCGACCACCATTCATTTTCACTAACGCAACAATGCAGTCCCGAATCATCACTCAGATCTCTATCGGACACCAGTTTCCAAAAACGTACATAGGGCCTCATTACAAGTGGCCGGTCCGGTAGCAACAGTGACGGTAAGCCTACTGGCACCGTTGTTACCGGACCGGCACACCACGAGTCTGTGAGCGGGTGCTGACCCTCCCTCCGGGTCAGACCTGGCGGGTGGGACTGCACCCGCTCGCAGACTTTTTTTGGAAGCACCTGCACCGTAATTAACGGTGCCAGTGCTTCCATCATCCCCTTTCCCATTGAGTCCTATGGGACTCAAATGGGAATGGGGATTTATATTTTTCTGGCGCCTGACTTCATGGACAGCCGGGGCTGTAATGCCCCGGTGTTGCCGCAAAGCCAGGCGCCAGAAAAAATCACAACTCGTGACGGCAGCCTGACATTTTTACCGGCACAGCTACCGCCGGAGTTGTAATGAGGCCACAAACCTCCACTAACTGAGAATCTGTCTGCATGAGAGGGTTACCTGACCACTTACTATCTCCAGCAAATCCCATGATAAGCAGGAAATGGTCACTTTCAGTTCTGTCATCCATTACAAAATCAATCACTGGGCCCCAATTGAGTCCTGAGATAAAGATGTAGTCGATGACAGAAATCCAGTTGTGACCCCTGAATGTCGTCTTTGCCGGTTGGTATTTTGAAAGGCTTTCGTTACATTCTCTTAAGTTTGAGTTGAGAATCATACAGGCCGAATCTATGGCCTGAGGGTGTGTTCTAAGGGGAAAGTTAGCCTTCTGTTGCGGGATATTCCAAGCTTGGTCCTGGTCATCCTAAAGTTCCATTAGCTCTTTTAGGTGTTCTTCCTGGAGGTTAAAATCCCAGCCACAGTACTAAAATGATTAGAGGGCAAATGGGGGCACTCATGGACATATGCTGCGTGAGGGCAGATATGGTCGCTATTCCCCCGGGTGCAGCCGGTCTATTCTAGATGCTATATAATCGCAGCGTTTCCCTTTCACCAAGCCAAATAACTAATGCTTGGAGATCTGGGGAGCCAGATAGACTCAGTTCGATCTTTCAGGCGAATGAGAGTCAACCCATATCAAGAGGCCACCACAAGTGTGGCCCCTATGGTCTTTGACTGCAGGAATCGCAAATGTCTGGTACCCCTGTAGTAACGGTGGGTCGACTGCCCATGTCTCCTGTAGGATTATTATGTCGAAACAGTACACATAATCACACCAATCAGGTGTGTATAACAGTCTTTTCTCTCCCACAATATTCCTTGACAATAGTTTAATAGCGCTAGGGATTTCATGGTACTATCTTCTGTGCCATTCAGTGAATCGACATCCTCAAGGGCCGCTGATCCCATAACTCTGTTGTTATGAGGGTGACCCCTCAACGATGCCATACTCCGTGGGGCAGCAGAAAAAGGTACTTGCTGTTGGTTATAAATACTGACAATTTTCCCTTTACAACCTAACTGTAAAAGACCCCCTAAGGCCTGTGATTGATTTTCATTGTCTTGTCCAGAACACTTTTTCAATGTGACCAGCAAAAGACATGCATGCAATTCAACACCAGATTCACATACATAGATACATAGTCACATGAGCACATATACATCCTTCCACATATAGTTTACAAAGTCATAAGTACCCTCAAACACGGCACACATAAACAAACACACACATACATAAACATACACAACCTTCCTTGAAAACACAAATAAATATAATAGGTAGTCCTTACTCCCCGTCCATCACCAGATACCAGGCGGTCCCCCCTCAGCATGCCCTATGCTTCCACTAATTGAATTATGCAGCCGACTTTCCAAGCAACTGCACAAAAAAGCCAAGCTCCCCCGACGTCTTTTGCTCTGCATCGTCCAAGTGAAGACCCCACAGCCACAATTACCAGCAAAGCCCCAACCACCGCTCCTTGTTTGTCTGGCAGAGGCTGACTGGCAAAGGAAGATATGTGAGCTAAGGCTACAGAAGATAGTGAGTGAGAATGTGGGCAGTTAAGGGGAATTGAGTTAAGTGTTAAAGACTGGAGCAAAAGGGTAAGGGAGGTCTGAAAGTGAATTGTATAGAAGGGAGGATAAACGGGGCATCAAGTGTGTAGTGGAAGGGTAGGACACCAGAAGGTGCTGGGGAAGGTAAAAAGGTAAATGAGACAGAGGTACAAACCTGGAAAGGCAGGTCAGCAGGTTGAGTGACTGTTACTGAGATCTTTGCCTTACCTGCATGCCACTGCACCAGATTGTGGGGCTGGCTCGATCCCTTTTTTCTGACAAAGTGATGCTTACTTGCCTGTGAACATATGTTTCAATTAAGACGTCTATTATATGTTTTAAGGTTGCTTTATTATGTGACTTGTTGTTTTCAAAGTACACACCATCGTACAGACTATAATTATTATAATTATAGTGAGTTTTCATTATAATTATAATCTTAGATTGTACAATTGTATGTATTTTCCGATGTTCTCGACTCAGGATACAGATGATTAAGAGGCTTCCCTGTTGTAGGTACACTGATGCTTTGAAAGACAGATTTATTGAACTACATAGTAGGTTAGTTCTTTTTTTTTATAACTCTGTTTATTGAGTTTAAACAACACAACGAAAACATAGACGTTAGTCATAGGCATACATCAGGAAAATAAACATGGCAGTATCAACAGCGGCAAGGGCAGTGCAGGGCCAAGGGGCCACGAGGCGGTTTGCAAGACAAATAAATATTGGCAACACAGGTTCTGACTTACATCCACCGGTCAAGGGAGGGGTAAGGATGGGGAGGGGGGAAAGAGGGGGGAGGGAGAGAGAGGGGAGGGAGGGAGGGGTAGGGAAGGGGTTGGAGGGGGGTGGATTTCAGTGAGCATCGAGCCATTTACCCCATATCTTTTCAAATTTGTGGGGGCAACCCCGTGCTTTATAGATGCAGCGTTCTGAAGCAGCGCATCCGTCCAGTTCATTGCTCCAGTGGTTCGGGCACAGTGGGTCTGCAGAGCCCCATTTAGCCGCGATGAGTCTTTTGCCTGCCCCCAGTGCAACCGCTGAAAACATTTTTTCGTATTTTGTCAAGTCCACTTCCCCCCAGATGCCCAGAAGTACCATTTTGGGATCCTTAGGAAATGGCGTCACCAGGACAGTGGAGATCGTATTAATACAGTTCCCCCAGAAGACCTGCAACACCCGACAGTCCCAGATCATATGGTAAAAGGTGGCCGGTTCGGTTTTGCATCTAGTGTATGTCCCATCCTCGGATTCCCCCACCTGGCCATGGCAGTGCGCGAGTAATAAGAGCGATGAAGAATTCTCAGCTGTATTAGTCTGAGCTTAGTTTCTATCCCAATTTCCATAGGGGACATTAATGTATCCATCCAATCTTCAGGTTCCAGTTCACCTAAGTCCCTTTCCCACTGTTCTTTGAGCACATCGAGTTGTGTAGCCCCGAAGGGGTTGAGGGCCTGATAGAGGGTAGAGGTGACCTTGGAGGGAATGCGTTGCGGGAGGACATTGGTCTCAATGGGAGAGCAGGGGGGTATACTTTTGTGTCAGGGAACTGGGTGCGAATGGCGTGGGCCAGCTGCGCGTGGCGGAACTGGTCCATGGGTGCTAGGTCGAATTGCTCTTGCATGGTCTCAACATCTAGGAGGTGACCCCCCTGGATCACATGTGCTAGTGTATGTATCCCTTTTGCTCGCCGTTGTTTAAAAGAGCCCATTTTTACTATTTCCGGGAGGTGCGCGTCCTGCCATATGGGTTGGGATAGTGTTGGTTTCCCTTTCCAGCCGACCAGTTTGTGTGCGTCCCGCCAAGCATGGCGGATATGGTGCGTCATTTTTGGTAACGTCGGGAAGTGGTTATTGATGGTATACAGGATCTGCAAAGGGGTTGTTGGGGACATGGTCTCTATTTCAATACAGATATGTGGTAGTGTGGGATCTGCGTGTATCCAGTCATTTACTACTCCGATCTGTGTCGCAAGGTAATACGTACGTATGCAGGGTTGAGGGATGCCTCCCTCCCATACCAATCTCTGGAGCGTGTTAAGGGCAATTCTGGGTTGTTTCCCTCCCCATAGCAGTGTGCGCAGGTTCTTGTCAATAAGTGTGAAAGTTTCCTGGGGGATGGTGAGTGGGGCATTTTGGAGAACATACAGGAGTCTGGGGAGGGTCATCATCTTGAATAGTGCGGCTTGACCCATTAGCGATAGGGGGGAGTGATTGCCAGTGGGAGGTGTCCCTATTAAACCGCTCTATTACCGGGTGAAGATTGAATTGGAGGAACCCTCCTAGTGTCGGGCCGAGCCGTATGCCCAGATATTTAAATTCCCTGATACAGACATGATATGGGCAGGTCTCAGGGATCGCAGACTCGTCGCCTTGGATCGGGAAGTAAATGGTTTTGGCCTCAATCCCGTAGGTTAGTTCTTGAATAACAACTTTGAAGAAAGTGTTTTGTTGGTTGTAATACTGAAGATGGAGCAGTAGAAGATGAAGTCTCCCCTACTCTCCAAATTGTAAACTGTGAACCAAGGAAGACTGGGCTCAAACTCCCACCTTCCACACATCACACGTTATGTGATCCTGAGCAAATAAATGTCCAACACAGTGCCTTATTTTTCTGAACTACGTGTAGGAAACGTCTCACTCATATATGTTTATAATCTATAGTTTTTTATCCATAAGTAATTATGTTAACCATTTATATAATGCGTACTGGTGGGTGAGGCAGGATGCAAAGTGAGGGTCTTATGTTATGGGAGGTGAGTATACAGGGTGGGTGGCATGTATGGGTTTTGTGTATGGGGCTGGGGAGGCAGGAAGGTAGGCGTGTCTTCTGCTGTGCCAGCTAATGTTTAGCTCTGATAGCGAAGCCAGATCCTCTTGTTCAGCTATGGCTTGGCTCTGCCAAATAATTCTCTAGCTAGTTGAGAATGTGTGGGAGGGCAGAGGTTGGTATTGAGGTTACTTGTTCTGGAAGTTGGGGATGCTGCATTATGGGCTTGGGCCACTTCACAATGGACCAGAAAAGTATACTTTCACCACAGGCAAAACGTTGCCAGTCCTTTGCTCACCATAATAGAGCTCAATTTCAGCACAGGTTTTCTTACACACATTACATTGGACTTGGACTTACACTGACTTTTAGGTCACGCTGGTCCACATCGTCCACATGCGCATTAACCAACACACCTGCAAGAAGTGCTAACAGTACCATATCATCCATGTATGCTAAAAGACTTTGGTTCGATGTCCCGCTCTCAGTACAACAGGGGTGATTTTGATTCATTCCATGGGGAAGGAGTTAAATACAACGGTCTTAGAATTGAGAACTACCTTATGAGCAACTCTGTTCTCCCCCCAATCCCTCTGTTCACCTGTCTGTCCACAATAAACCCTAGCATTGAGGTTGAGACCCAATTCTGCTGAAATTGAAAACATTGGATTTGGCATCCCAATGTCCCTTAATGTGGACTGTACTTGTTGACAATTCACACAATCCAAATACTGTGAAGAGGTTAATAAAGTCTGAATATGCCACAGTCCTGTGATCTGACAAATATTCTTCCAGGATTAGATTTAAATATAATATTTGTAGATAGGTTCCCCCGGCCCTCTCAAAAACCACACTGAATATCCACTAACGTAATAGCTGTAATCCATTACATAAATTGGTGTGTAGTATTCTGGCAAACCATTTTGCAGTGGACTCAAGAAGAGCGGTGAGGAGGTGATATTTAGGATCCATTTAATTTCACTTCTTTAACAGTGCCACAATCGCAGTGTGCTTCCATGATGCATGGAGATGACCTCCACTCAAACTGCATTGACCACTCAATTAAAAATCAGAACCAAACTCGCCATTTCAAAATTAATAACTCAATCTTACTATTTGACCGATAGAGTTGGATCAATAAATTGACTTATGCCAGTGAACAGAAGCAAAACAAAAAAAGTGATGGCTGGAAGGTGTGGAATTAATCCTAACCTCTGGGATTGCTCTGGGCAACCCTCCAGACCATTGCTCTTCACCTGCCAAGCCATTACAAATGGGGAAGACCCTATGTAAAGCAGGCTTGGTCCCACCCCAAAAGGGGCAGTCCAGCCTGATTGCTTGGTCAAATCCCTTCTGCACGAGACCACAAGCACCCCCAAACATGTTTTGGCAGCAGAAGTAGTAAGGGTAAACAACTCAAAATGATAAGCCAATTCCAGGAAGATCTGTAAAGCGTGGCTGACTGGTGAATTAAGAGACTCCCAACACTATCATAACTTCTCTTTTATTCAAGCAGTCAGACATGATTGTTTCTTATCATAAAAGTCTCTTAGTGCATCTTTAGGCAATTCTTCTATTTTCCAGAAAAAAAGGGTCCTCCTTACAAGTCCGCCAGTAGCCCTGCCGGTGCTACCGGCAGGTGGCCGCCAGACTGGTGTCATTTTACAGGGCACCTAGCTTGCCGGTACCACCGGGACATTACAAGTCCAGTCAGACCGGCAAGCTAGGTGCCGGTAAATGTTGTTTCCCATTCCTGTGGAGTCCCATAATGGGAATGGGTTCATGGAAGCTCTGACACTGTTGCTAACGGTGCCAGCACTTCTGTGAAGAGTCTACCTAACATGGCCGCTGCGCCTGGCAGGGTCAGACTGGTCGAGTGCAGCGGCCTCGGCAGGCAACCTTGTAATTTGCCAGTCCAGGAAACAAGGGTTCTGGTGAGCTTACTGACACCCTTGTTTCTGGACCGGCAAGGTCGTAATGAGGCCCAATGGCTTTGTATTGTGACCTTTCTCACTCACACTGCCTTTTGGTACATTGCCTACATGTCCCAGAATGCAGCGTCAGGGCTTTCTTTCTTACACAAAGGGCCTCATTACGAGGTCGGTGGTAACCCGATGGTGCCACCAGCGGGTTGCCGATGGTCCCGAAACACAGTTTCCGGCACCTGACTTCCCGGTGCCACTGGGACATTACAAGTCCTGGCGGGAAGTCAGTGTTAGGGAGAATTTTCATTTCTGTGCCAATTTCCTTTAACCTTAGAGACCCCCAGCTCTTTTGCTGGACTTTTCATTTTTACTGCTGAGTGAGTGGGACCGTTTTCTAACTCACTCATGTGTTTTTCTGACTATGATTTTCCATCTTCCTTACTGTTTTATGGAGTCTGGTAAACTCCATAGCCATAGGCATCTGCTTTTGCATTGTGACTCACACCACCGTTTGTGCAGTGCCAAAAATCCCTTGGACTTCTCTTAATGTTTAGCTACATTTTCTTGGCTGAACTACTGTTCCCAAGAATAGTAAGATGACCCCTGTCTTACTTACCTTTACTTTATGGGTCCAGCACACACCACCCTATGTGGAGTGCTGGGGGGTTACATAGAGATTCCTTTAACCCATTCTGCATGTAACATTTTGTTACACTAACTCACTTGAATGGCTGGTGGCAGTGCTTTCTTTTTTTCCTACCTAGTGATATGTATCTGCAGGCTGATAACTGAGCTGCAATGTTGCACCCCAAGGTGACCATTTTCTCAAAATGGCCGCTGTCTTCTTTTTTCACCATTTCTTGTTAGTTAGTTTCTTCTGGGATTTCACTTTGTTGTTTGCATCAGGTTTGAGTCCTTTGTCTAGTTTGCATTTGGCGGGCTTCAGTTCTGAAGCCTGCCCAGGCTCCAGTGTGTCTGGAAAGGCAGGAAGTGAGGGAGGGTCCCGAAACTTTCCTGTCCTTTGTCTCTAGGTGTGCCTGAGAGAAACTAGTTCCAATTGGCCCACTGGCTATCCTGGAGGACAGCCAATCCACTGTGTGATTGACAGTATAGGGCTGTGACTGAATGGGATCTTGCATAAAAAGCAAGGTTTTTGTTACTAAGAGCAGAGTCGACCACTGGAGGACAACATCCGAAGCAGAAGTCGAGAGGAGATGCTAGCAGCACCCTCCTGGACAGCGAAGTGCCCGGTGAAGCCCTGCAGCTGTGCTGACCCTGTTTTCGATTCGACTGGGAAGACCCTAAAGGACGACTTCCTCCCTTAGGCTGGTGGGACCAACTAGCCTTGAGACAAGCTCTATTTTGGCGCAGCCCCCGACTTGCTGTGATTTGCCAAGGCTGCAGAAGCCCAATATCCGGGGTACTTGGTCCACTTATGAGTGCATTGTCTTCCGAAGTCCAAATCCAGCCAGATCTTCGTGGACATCCAGAGGACCCTGGAGAAGCAAAAAATCCACATCCAGAATCCCCTCACAAGAGTCCAGGACAGAGGGATCAAGGAAATCCTAACCTGAGCTTTTCATTCTTCTTTGGCGCTAAGAAAAAGGCGGCAAAACCACAAATTGCCACTGAATTGATGTAAATTCATTGCTGCCGAGTCCTTCTCTCGAGTGCTGCTGCAGGAGCCCGCCAGTCCTCTTCCCTTTGGTCACCACGACCAAGGACCAGGAACAAGGGTCTTCTGCATTGCATCGTGAAGGCAACCAGCTGGAACACTTTCTTCATTTCAAAGGTACTGTGGGGCTTGGGCTATTATATCCTTTTGCCATTTGGGGTGCTTCCTATCTTTGGGAGTGCGATTTAACCCTATACTAAATTGACCTCAACTTACCTGCATTGGCCTTACAGCTTTTGCTTTCTAAAGGTGACTCCACTTGAGTTGCTGTGATTTCTTTTTTGAACACTATCTAAGAAAAATGTTCTAAGAAGAAGAGCATCAGAACTTTGACTTTGTTCATTAACTTTGGCTGTCCTGGCTCCCTAAAGGCCTCCTTCTGTACCTATTGGCTTTGGCAGTCCTTGTTCCCTCACAGGTTTTAAATGTTTAACACTTCAATGCTGGGATAATTAGGATAATCAATGAAGAGAGGTGGCCCTTCTTCGGCCACCTCTCCTCTCTGCTTCTCTGCCTTTCCCCTGTTCTCAGCCAAGGTTTCTAGACAAGTCTGATCTATGAAAGTCTTGTTAAAACAGGTTCACCCCTGTTCCTCCAAAACCATCAAGGACCACATTGACACCCTGGCTCCTGCTCTGGCTGATTTCTGCAACCACTTCTTCGCCACTGGTGTCTTCCCCTCCCCCTGAAAGACTCTCTTCTTAAGAAACCCTCTGCTGACCCTTCCTGCCAGGCTAACTATCGTCCAATCTCCATCACTCCTTTCCTGTGCAAACTCCTGGAAAAGCTGGTCATTTGAGAGCTGCAAAAAGCATGGAAACTGCTCTCCTGAACATCCGTGAAGACCTGCTCTCCAACCTCGATTCCAACACCCCCTGTGTCCTCATCTTACTGGATCTCTCTTTTGCCTTTGACAAGATTAACCATGCCATCCTGCTCAACCGTCTCTGTGATAACCTGGGTATCATTGATCAGGCTCTGGCTTGGCTGACCTCCTTCCTCTCCGATCGATTCTCCCACGTCCAACTTGGGTCCTTCCTCTCCTCTATCTCTTTCTCTACCTGTGGTGTTCTCCAGGGGTCTACCGTCTCTCCCTAGCTGTTCAACAAATACCTGGCACTTCTTGCCCACTGCATAGCTGCTCTCTGCCCCAACTTTCAGTGCCATGCGGATGACACTCAGGCTCCCTTCAGCCACCTCTTCTCTTTCTCTCATCTCTGACTGTTTGACCGCCATCCACGAGTGGTGTGCCGCCAATGATCTCTGCCTTAATGCCAGTAAGACCGAGATTCTCCTCATCGGCACACCTGCTCCCTCCTTTCCTGTCACTCTCTAGCCGGCCTCTCTTGGCCCTCTTCCTGCTCCCACCTGTGGGGCGAAAAACCTTGGTGTCATCTTTGACACGACTCTCGCCTTCTCTCCTCACATCTCTGACGTCTCTAAGAAGTCACACTACCGGCTGCACCTCCTCAGAGGTATTTGGTTCCATGTGTTAATAACCCCGCATAAATATTGCGATACAAAAATATTGCCATATTTTTGTGGCGATATTGAGCCATGGACCCTGCAGGGGACACCCCTGCAACCCCCGCATTATTTTTAAATGTGCGAGGGACACCCCTGCAACCCCCACTCCCACAAATGATCCCTCCAAAAATATCACCTATGGCGAGACAAACAACCATATGTACGGCGATATTTTTCATGGGGATGATATGTAGGGATACCAGGTATTCTTCCTTTCCTCTCCTTACCCCAGAAGCTCACTGTCTCCAGAGCTCTGGTTCTCTCTAGGCTGGACTACTGCACCAGCCTCTTTCTAAATCTGTCTGCCCCTATTGTCCGACCCTCTGCAAATCATCCAAAACAGGACTGCAAGGCTTGTCCTTGGCCTCAAGCCCAGGGATCATATCTCTCCAGGACTTACATCTCTGCACTGGCTCCCAGTGGCAGTGAGGATAACGTTCAAAACCCTCTGCATTGTCCACAAAGCCTTCTGGTGGCTGGGACCTGAATACCTTCAACTCTCTCTTCCTAAATATCTTCCTTCTCGAGCTCTTCGCTCAGCCGCCTCTGACTCCCTCAGAGTTAGTCGCTTCTCCAAGCAGCAAGTTGGTGGTAGATCTCTTTCTTCTGCTCGGGCTTCCCTCTGGAACAGCCTCCCTGCCTCTCTGAAACTTGAGGTGAACCATCTACGGTTCTGGAAGCATCTCAAGACCTTCCTCTTTGCTTCTGCTTTCTCTCCTCCTCTCCCCTGCTGATCTCCTGGCTGAATCTGAAATTGCACTTGTTTACCTGGCTACCCTCTGATCTCGGGCCAGGTCCCCCCACCCCTCCAGTTGCACACCTGCACTGCCCCCCTGGCAACCCTTGCACCCGTGGACTGTTTCTGTATCCCTACAGCCCCTACTACCACTTGACATCTTCAATTTTGGTGTCTTCCTTTTGGCCTTCCTCTCTGGGTCCCCTTCCTATCCCGACTGATAAGGTTAGAAATCTGGGGTTAATAATCTCCTCCACTCTTTCCATGGAGCCCCAGGTTGCTGCTGTATGCAAAGCCGGCATTTCCACCTACGTATGCTCAGGAAGGTTCTCCCTTTTGTCCCTACTCATCTTCATCCTCCTGTTGTGGCCGCTCTTGTGCTTAGTCGTTTAGACTATTGCAACTCCCTTTATCTATCCGGGACTCATCCAACGGCTGCAACGGTTACAGAATATGGCTGCTCGGGTTGCCACTGGCTCCCCTTATGGTGCTCACATCTCCCCGGTGTTGCGGACCCTGCATTGGCTGCCGGTTGATCAGCGGAATTATTTTTAAAACTATATGTTTGGGTCACTGTGCCCTCCAGTCACAAGGACCGGAATATCTGTGTGCTAAATTCTCATGCTATGTTCCATCCTGGCCTCTGCGGTTGGCATCAACTGGCCTACTTGTTGCTCCTGTCTTTCGCTGTTCACGCTGTGGTGGGCGGGCCTTCTCTGTTGTTGCACCCCGACTCTGGAATGGCCTGCCACCTCTTCTAAAACACCTGAATAACCACCTTGCCTTCCGAAAGGCTTTAAAAATTAATTTGTTCTGGTGCTGATGCAGTGTGCACACTGATCCTCTCTCCTCCCCAGTGCCAAGATGCCTTTGGCGAACGTGCACTTCAATAAGTATGCCTAACATAACATAACATAACATAACACCTGATGTCTGCACTTACCCTTGTACTTGCCACCAGCTGGCTGCACTTTTATTTATTGTCTGTATTTATTTTACTGTCATCCTATGAACTACACTGCCCCTCTCCTTTCCCCTGCACTTTTCTCCTTCCCTGCACTTGCGCATTCTCAATGTCACCTGGCCTAGTCGATCGTTGTCTCTGTCTTCTCTCTGTTTCCCTTTCCTTGCCACGTTGCACCTTGAAATACTTGTGTATAGGCGCGTTATAAATGCTATATCATATCATAATAGACTGCCTGTATCCCTTTGGGAGAATCTAACAGTTCTAATAACCTATCAGTCTGTTCTGATCTAACCCTTTCCTTCCTGAAAAACTCAATATTGCGAAGTTGCAACTACCCCACTGGCATTTCTATTGCTACCTCTGGGTGTGCAATTGAGGATCATTTAGAGGTTGATTATTTTCTTATTTTCATCGTGTTAGAGGCCAGCTAAAGATCCCTGTTGAACCACTCCATTTTGTTGGTAACAAAATTAGTTAGCCAAACCATGGAATTAATATTATGTATGGGCTGCAGGGTTCTAAATTGAGATTCGATAAGCAGGAGCTAAACCCATCTCCTGGGTGTCTGGCATCACCCTGTAAGCGCGAGCTAACACAGGGGAACCAGGAGCTACTAGAGATGTTTGCGCATTTGTATGAAGCATTGTATTTAAATGTATTTTAGTTGTGTTCTAATTCTTCTTTATTAACGTTCTCAAATAATCAAAGTCAATGTCACATTTACATGTTTGGAAGGCACCAGTTGGCCAAAGAAGCCCAAAGTAGCTCCTGATAGCTGTTGGTTCCAAGCTAACCAGACTCTACTATGCTTGAAGCAAGAGCTAAATAGCTCCCCGATTCCTTTCAATTCCGATTCCTGGGCTGAATATTAAGGTTCATGCACAAGGAACACAGGATGCTTCAGGTACACAGACGTTGATTTTGTTAATTTACGTCAACAGCCTGAAATGTATTGGCCCGAGGGAGAACTGGGGGAGGGTGCTTCATGCTGCCTGGTCCATCAACCATCTCTCATGGAATCTGTTTGTTAGGAATATGTATCATCTTTATGCTTCAGCCCTAGACCTACAGCACTTTTTGCTGGACTTCTGCACCTTTTTCTTAAATCCTGTATAGGCCTTTTCCACTCATTCATTCTTACGGGCTCTGTCTTTTGGAACTCTATTCTTTGTATTCTACCTGTACAATGGAGTCTGTCTATTCCATAACTCTTGAAAGAATCTGTATTTTACTATGCCAGCACACAGCACCTTATGGGCAGTGTTGCTGAGGACCCTTAGGGTCCTCATTTAGGATTATTTTTCATATCCTCAAGTAACTACAGTTCTCAGTATCTCTTTCAAAAACGTATAGTTTGAGAGATTACCTAGTATCCCCCATCTCTCTGCTCCTGTGACTTTTTAGTCACATAGACAATCTCCTAGTTATGGCTGGTGGCAGTGGACGTGTTCTACCAACTATTGTGTAATGTTTATACCACAGGCTATATCCATAGCCCCGGTAGTGCAGAATAGGGGCATCCAAGTACCAACCTGGGCCCCCCCTTCTTTTTTCACCATTACTAGTGTGGTTGTTCTTTGTCAGACCTTCTTCTACCATTCTGGGAGGGGAAGCCTGTGTGTGTGTTTTGCCATTGTCGGGAGCCCTTGGATGCCTGGGCAGGCAGGAAGTGGGGGAGGACTTTTCCACCCCCTTGTCCTTTGTCTGCCAGAGTACCTAAATAGAGCCAGCTCCCACTGGGGTACTGGCTGTCCTGATTGGACAGCCAGCCAAACGCCCCTTTCTGTAAATTGCTGAGGGAGATTGCAGGGAGTGTGATGGAACTGTATAAAAGGCGAGGCTCTTGGAGTGAAAAGCAAGTCGACCACTGGAAGCTGAAGTAAAAATAGAAGAAGATGACCAGAGATGCCTGCAGACCCTTTGCAACACCATGAAGCTACCACTGCTGTCCTGAGCTCGTTTTCTGTGCGACAGAGCAGCTGTGAAGTGGATGACTCCTTCCCTTTGGCTTGTGTGAACAACCAGTGCCAAGACGATTTGATTGGAGCCACCTCCTGAGGTCCTGTGAGTTTCCAGAGTTGTGGAACCCCAACAGCAGTAGACCTGTTGTCCATTTCGAGTGCATCGTTGTGGAAAGGCCGAATCCATCCAAATCTTTGCTGAGCCCTCAAGGACACTCCAGAGATCCGATCCAACTCACCCAGAACACCCTCATCAGAGTTTCAGACTGCAGGAAGCGAGGAAGATTTACTGGGCGATTCGCGTCCTTTGTTGGTGCTGCAGAAAAAGGTGCCAAAACCGCAGAGTGAACCAAGAAGTTGTTGAAAGTCGTGCCCCAGGTCCTCCCTCCAGACTGCTGTTGAGAGATCCCGTCCATTGTCCTGCCTGCAGTCATCAGACCAAGGAATCCGGAGGTCGGGTCCAGAGCTGCAACATAGCGGGGCATCCAGCATGAACCTTTTCTTCTAACCTAAGGTACTGTGGGGAAAAAGGTATTGCTTACCTAATTCCAGAAAGTCGCTCCAGAGTGTTGGAGTGCACGTAGAGGTGTCCAGGGCAACCCCCTCTTACCTCTGACTCAAGCCGCTGTTTGTGTCCCTTTAGTGAGTCCTTTAACAGGGCCTCTAACGTTGGTTAAGCCTTCTTGTATCTTCCTTCCTAGAGATTAGAAAGTATCCAAAGGAACTTTTGATTTTTTCTGCTTTGCAAGACATTAAGCCGCTACTAACTGCCTTATAGCTATGGTTGCGTTTTTTTTTTATCAACCTTTATTTATCATAAAAATCACAAATTTAAGCGGTAGGTCACATAGAGCTGATTGGCAAAGCATAAACATAAGGATGTAACTTAAGGAACATACAAACAAACAAACAAATAAGGGAAGCATGACAGAGAGAAACAAGTCCGGCAGCCGGTCTGGGAATTGGTAGAAAGAGGGCGGTGGGCGAATCGCCTAAGCAGAGAACATGGAGCAGGGCGAGGGTTGCGTTTTTGACTTTGAAAGACTTGCGGTGCTGCAAAACTGCCTCTAGATCGTGAATCTCTACTAGGGTAACACTAACCAATCATGATCTTTTATGTGTATGCAGAATAAACACAATTACTGTATTATTTTGTGGGTGCGTGGTATACCAGTAGAACTATCATACTCCTGTAACAATTGTATACGTTTAGCAACTACCAACTAAGAAGGGATTATTTGAAAGAGTGGAAAAATATATCTGTGTGTTGGTTTATTGTGCTAAGTATTTAACAGTTACTCTTGTGTAAATATAATAAATGTATATTTTAATATACATTTATGTGCAAGTGTTTCTTTGATGTACTTTACTTACTGGGTTCAGTGTACTTAAAAATCCCTAACACTCTTATGTCAAAAAGAACACAATAGGTTATGCAAGGAGATGGAAGGTGTGCACACAGGGGAGGGTCATGGAGGAGTGGGGGAAGTACTGGCCTTGTCAGAGTATGGCAGTCCTGAAAGGGTGCTGGTAGGTTGATACCAGCACCCTTGATTCCGGACTGCCATATTTGAAATGAGGCCCCCTCTCTCCAAACACTTCCGGCCATCCAGAATAAAAGTCCACAAACACTACTATGTACGAGCTGCATGCTCCTCTGAAAATAAGCTGTCGCAACACATGTAGCGAACTCCTCAGGAAATTCAGGCACATTTGATATTATCATTCTATTTGTTCTTGGGACTAGGATCTTTTCACTCTCCTTACATTTACCACATTTAGTAATAGCCTCCTAATCATTTCACCCATTCTTCGCCACCAAACATTTGCCAATTCAGGGCCTTGGATTTGGCAATGCAGAGGTGTCCTTCATGCCTTAGCGCCACCATGTTCTAAGCTATGCCTTCCAGCACCACTAGCCTGCACCCCGGACCAGTGTTCCTTCCTGACAGGCCAGTTAATCATTGACTCTTTTTGAATAGTTTAATATCCTCCTCTAGTCCATTATTGGGCCAACACCCTCCCACATACACCACCTATGTATACATAAATTCCAGCATGCATTACTCATCCTAGGCTTCCTGCTGCACACACTTTGCAAGCTGGGCAATTTCCTTGATTTCATGTGTCCCTTCAGTCCCCTCATCCTGCGTGATAAGCACCTGTCGTGAGATAGTGGATGCACTACCACATTTGTATGCCCTTGTACATGCTGACTCTTAAAGTTCAACTGAAGACTTGTGACACAACCCACTATTCTGTAAAACACTCTTTATATGTCTTTGTTATTAAATATGGCAACTAATAGTTTGTGGTAGCTCGAGTCTACACATCTTCTGCCTGGCAGAAACACCCTAAACTTGTTTACGGCCCAAAGACATGAAAGTGGCTCCATCTCAATCACATAGATTCCAATTTCCGCCCCTTTGAGGGTCATAGAGGGAAATATGATGGATCTTTCAACTTGTTTGTGGAGTTGCATGAAGACTGCTCCAAGACCATTCTCACTTGCATCTGTGCATATGATTGTCAGTTTTCATAGCTCCAAATTATATGCCGCCTCTGTGGGCGTAGTCAGCCCTGCACTCCGAGCACCCCTGACAATGCGAAAGGATGCCGCCCACAAGCTGCAGGCTCCTTCGAGTACGCTGAGCGCCCCTCCGAATCACCGCAGCGACAGAGATCAAAGGATCTCTGTCCCGTAGTCTCTCGGCCTGACATCGGTGAATTAGTTATCTTTAATTAATTGCCCCTTTAACAGAGCGAGAATGTCTCTTCCTTGTGGTATTTCAATGTTATGTTGTATTTACTGTGTTTACTTTGGTTGGGCTTTCTTATGTTATTTCCCTACCGGAGATCAAGCTGGTGGGAGTGCGCTACCTCCAAAAACTGGGTGCTGCTACAGGCACTAGGACCCAACCGCTCTGGTACAGCCTCTGTGGGCACGGTCTGCCCCACACACCGAGCACCCTGGAGAATGCGGGGTGACACCACCTACAAGGCACCAGTTTCTCCAGGCCCGCCAAAAACTCCTCTGGGTCATCTCGCCGGCCGAGATCAAAGGATCTTTGTCCCGCAGTCTCTCGACCAGACGTATGTGATTTAGGTCCTGCTGCCCGCTTACTCTGTGTTCATTGCTCGAGTTGTAGCAATTGCAAACGACACTCGATGAAAGTCACCTTCCACTGTTTAGCCTCGTCAGTAGTTAATTTCCAGGAGACTATTGGTGTATACAAGTGGGGTGATACTTGATGTAAGGACAATATAACTGTGTCTTTCGCGCACCGAAATAAGCTTTACTTTGGTATTAATTTTAGTTCTTTCCGCAGTAGGTTTGAGGACACTTGCCCCTTATCCCGGTCCAATGATGATTAGTTGTGAATTTTATTTTCTTGCTTACTGCTCTGGAAAGACATATGGACAACGTCCTCCCCGGTCCCCAACGGACCACGACAGACCACTTTCACCACTTGCGCCCCACCCTAGAAGTGTGGTTTTGTCTCTGTGTGGGTGTGAGTCTGCAACATGCTCCTCCTTTCCTCAATAGCCACAGAAGAAATCCTCTCAAAATCACCAGAGTGGACCATGGCAGACCACTTTCACCACTTCCACACCGCGCGCGCTCTGCGCTGGAAGTGTGGTTTGTCTCTGTGTGGCTGTGAGTCTGCAACAGGCTCCTCCTTTCATCAATAGCCACAGAAGAAATCCTCTCAAAATCACCAGAGTGGACCACGACAGACCACTTTCACCACTTCCACACCGCTCGTGCTGCGCGCTGGAAGTGTGGTTTTGTCTGTGTGGCTGTGAGTCTGCAACAGGTTCCTCCTTTCCTCAATAGACACAGATGAAATCCTCTCAAAATCACCAGAGTGGACTACGACAAACCACTGTCACCACTTCCACCAAGACATTTTTTTGCAAGCATCTGCTGACATTCTTCTGGGTGAGTCATTTTATCTGTCTAGTTTTGTCTGACATATTCCTTTTGAAATTGAGTAAAACTCAGCAAGACCCAAGAAGGAGAGTGTGCCTTCGTTTGTAGGTCCTGACATTGCTACAATGGTCTTGATTGCTGCTTCCTTAGGTCTCACACCTCATGGCTACAATTCTTGACCAATACTTGCCTCAGTCTTTCATCATGTTCTTCCATGCTGCCTTCTTATGCCAGGATGTCATCTTGATAGTACCTCACACTGTTCAACTGTTCACCTTTCCAAATAGTCTATTCATCCATTTTTTTTAAATTCGTCTGCAACAGATATTAGGCCAAAGGGCATTCATATGCACTGGAACCATCCAATTGGTGTGAGGGTTGTAATCTCACCTGATGGTATACAGACTTCAGATTGATCAGGGAGAACCTCTTTGTGCCACCCACCCCTAATATAAACAACCTAATGTTAGCCAGTGACTATCGCCTATGATGGAGGTGGATGTACCTTATATATGACCGTAATACCAGATAGTTACCCATGTTAGATGGCATATCAGAGGTGCTTGAGACTTTGCTTGACCTATGATGGTAGTACCTGCACATGTAAGTGTGTACCTTTTGTTTACCAGGTAGATGAAGTATTTACCGGTATTAAATAGTATTGCAGGGGCATTTCCGGATGTACTAGGCATCAAATGGCAGTGCCTAGGCATGAAAGACTGTACCTTGCATATGCGACTATATCAAGGATAGGAGGCATTAACTAGCATTAGATGCATTTCTAACGCTTGTGAGGATGCACTTGGCATATGATGGCAGCATCTGCACATGTCAGACTGCACCTTGTATGTGGTGGCCATATCAGGGATATGAGACATTACTTGGCATTAGAAGGTATGTACGTGGAATGGGAGATTGCACTCAGCATATGACAGCAGCACCTAGACAGATCAGGCTGCACTTTACATAGTTTGACATACCAGGGATGTAAAGCTGTTATCAGGCATAAGATGGCAGTATCTGCATATGGCAAGCTACACTTGGCATATTATGGTAGCACCTGGTAATGTAGGCTGCATTAAGCTTTGTGACAAATCCAGGGAATTCGTCCCTTCTCAAAAGGGAGCCGCCCCCTTTGGGACTAGGTAGTAGAGCTTGCTACGCAAAACCCTCGCTAGGGGAAAGGGCAAGCAGGATCCTATTGGGTTTGACCCACCTTTTGGGGACAAGGAATGTGGGCAAGTCCTCTTGGCCAGCTTCTCATGTTCACGTTGCTTTGTTAATGTCTATCACACAGGCACTATTCTGGTCCAGGGTCCTCAGCACAACCTCCTTCTCTTTGTCCGGATACTGCCTACTCTCATTAACTTCCTTCCTTCTCCTGCATCTCCCCCTACTACTCTCTCTATCTCTCCTCTAACTGGTGTACCACACCCCTGTACCCCACCTCAGAAAACCTTCAAAGGCAGATACCTCCTCCATCTGGCGACTCCTAGTGCCCGTTCAGCCAACAAACACTCCTCTGACAACTGCCTTCTTCTGGAAGACATGGACCTGACAGCTTCAAGATCATCTCCAAGCCTCGACCTCACCGCACTGGCGGGGGGTTGCCTTAATTTTCCCTGAGTGGTTCCTGCTTCAATCTTACCCACCCAGCTCTACTCTTCCTTTGAATGCCTGGTTTGCAAGTTGGTCATCTCTCCCATCTGCACCCTGACCATTGCTACCATTTACCCGCCTCCTGGCGCCACCACCCTGTTCCTCTCTGAATGGGCTAATTTCCAACATCCTCCTCCTGAGTAACTTCAGCATCCAACTGGACTCCCCTGGCACTGCAACCACTCTATTTTACGAAAGAAGGGGAGCCCCCAGCGTGTTCAGTGTGAGTTTGGGGCAAAGTATAAGGTAAACAAAAAAAAGTTGTAACTCTCACTGTAAAATGATCATAAAATGAAGGTCCAGTTTTATAATTAGTTTTCCAAACCAACGAGTATTCTGCTCCTAAAGAGTCAGAAAAATAGGAAAGTACCAAGGAGAACAAATGGAGCAAAAAATGGACCATACATTTTTTTATGAAAAAAAGGGGGAAATAGGTTAAAATGTCCAATATACAACCAGAAAAAAGTGAAAAATAATAATTCTGGACAATGCAGTAGAGATTTTTCGCATAAGTTGTTCAGAAAACATAAACAATGAAAACAGAAATAATTAGATAAATGATTAAAACATGTTCAAACAGATCAATTCAAAGTATAAACAAAAGAAATCATATTAAGCATATAAATTGCAAAATTAGACTTAGTATTTTATATTTGCACAGTATTATTCAAACTGTCTTTAGTCAAAGGTTCTTATCCTTTGTGTGTATTCATGATGAAAGTATGATCATGTTTGGTAAAGCTGCCTACGTGCCAGTCTTGAAACTGTGGGTAAATAGTAGTGCACACAAAGACCATCAGTTCTTGCAATTTTGATATATGTGCTGTACTAGAGGCACGTTTCGGCTATTGCCATCTTTCTTGGCATTGATTGAAGAGCCTTCCTCAGGGCAAATTGGATCTAAATGGGGTCCAAAAAGACAAAACATTGGGAGGCGTAAGGCAGGTGTGTAAAGTATAGGGTCAATAAGTGCAAATAATGCTATCAGCCCAATTTGTCAACAGTATTTCCTATTTCGGTTAAAACATTGTTGGATAACAGTACTGCTAATTAAGATAAAGATGAAAAGACTGCACTATACTCCCCCTGTATGTGACACAGGGAAGTGCAGATATTTCAGCCTTTATGATTTGTAGGTGGCGGATTCCTTGTCAACCTGGAGTTGCGGGGAAGGAGTCTCCGAATGAAAACCCAAAACACTATAGAGTCCAAGGATGGATGCACTATTGTGGAAGAAAAGTGAAATAAATTCACAAGTTTAAATTTAAGAGAAAAGCAAAGTAAGATGGCATACATCAAGGGTTAGTGGTGACCGTTCTGAAAACTCGGAACAGAACGTTTTTTTTAAAAAGGAGGGGCCACCTAAAGCCAAACTTCTCCTAACCAGACGATTGGTGGTGCCAAAATGGAAGATAAAAACAAAGTGCATACCGGAGTGTAGTTGTCACAGAACAGCAACCCGCTGTTTGGCTGGGGCGCTCCTAGGTTGTGGAAGTCGCTGGGCGGGGTGTCCCACGCGGTGGCAGGGTTCATACAGGGTGGTAAAAGACCGCCTTTGTAATCACATACTCGTGTGTCGCTAATTGCGGAAGGGTGTCTGTGGAGACATAAGGAGACGAATCCTTAGCAATGAGATTCACACTAAAGAATAACATGGTCAAGTGTGAAAAGGACCACTCACTCAGAAAGCACTAAATGCGAGAGAAATGCACGGAGCACCGGAGAGAACAAGTCAGCCAAGTCGACAGTTCGCCGTGTTCAAAGGCGTCCGGTCGTCATGGAAACCCTTGATATTGCACAACCCATAGTGCCATGCGGTAGGATTCTACCATTCACGGGACCATGGGTTATGAAAGCTGTAATACACTTCCGCGGTCCAGTGTGGTTAAGTGCCAAACTTACATTGGCCAAACTACAAACGTAGAGAAAAGAAGAGAGGAACTGTATATAATATGGAGCAATTATAGAGTATAATCCGTGTGTTGCAGTGTCTATTGATGATTATAGGCAAACCTTCAGAGTAGATGGAATATTCCTAGCTCAGGTTGGGCAGACATGTATAGCAAGGTTGCTATGGAAACCGCGCTAGTAAGTTCATGACAAATGGATCTCATGTCAAGGAAAATGCATGTAGGCGAGCATGCCAAGCAAGGCAAGAATAAAAAATACAAAATACAGAATATACAAATTACGAGGAACGTTCGCGTCCAGATGGTAGGGCTTAATGGTATGTGCCACAATGTTCAATTAAGTGCTAGCCATCGTAAAGAAAACAGATGCCAAGATATTCATGGGCATATAATAAGTGGTAAGATTATGTAGGACAGATATATTCCTCGTTGAGGCCATGATTGAAAGAATCTACTCTGTAGATCCATTGAGCCTCTTTTTGTAGTAGACTCATTTTGAGGTTTGTGGAGGATGTAATAGTGCCAGCCACCCACCACAAAATGTCGTCTGCCATATGTTTGGCTTCCATATAATGTTTCACCAAGGGAGCACTTGCTTGTTTGCACCTTATTCTAGAACGATGCTCGCAGATCCGAATGTGAATTGGTCTCTCTGTTTGTCCGACATATTTTAAGCCACACGGGCACTCAATGATATAAATGGCATTTTTAGTTTTGCAGTTTCTCAGGCTCCTCAAGCTCCACTGTCTATCATAGATCTTGAAATCTTTCATTTTTTTAGTAAATTTGCATGAGGTACAATTCCCGTAAGGGAAGTGTCCCACAGGCGATCTCAAATTCTAAAGACCCAATCTTGGGGCCGGGCTAGAGAATTTGGAGTGTACCAGTCGGTCTCGAAGATTTTTGCTCCGCTTGTATGCAAAACGTGGTGTAGATTCATTTGGCAGGCACAGTTTTGCCAAAGCCCAATGTTTGGTTACGGATTTGCGAATTAGTGATGTGTGAGCACCATGTGTTATGACACAGGTCGTTCTTGGTTCCTCATTTTTAGTGACATTTTTATCCATCAGGAGTGCATCTCTATTGGAAAATCTGGCTCTTTTCCGTGATCTGGATATCACATGGTGAGGGTAACCTCTGTCGATCAATCTATGGTCAAGGTCATTGGCATGGTCATAGAAATCTTTTAGTTCAGTGCAGTTCCTTCTTATTCTAAGATATTGTCCGAAGGGCACATTTTTCCTAATATGTCTGGGGTGATCGCTTTTAAAATGTAGAAGTGTATTCCTGTCGCTGGGCTTACGAAATAAACTGCATTTTAAGGAGCCATTATCTATTTGGATTTTCAGATCCAAAAAGTTAATTTCAGCATCATTACATTCCATCGTGAACTGAATGTTTTTGTCCACCTTGTTAAGCCATTGGATGAATTTTTCCAGATCTGATTTGGAGCCTTCCCAGATACAGAGAATGTCATCAATGTATCTTTTCCAAATATTTATATGTTTCTTGAAAGGGTTTTTCTCAGATAATATGTTGGTTTTCTCAAAGTCCGCCATAAACAGTATAGCCAGGCTGGGAGCAAAACTTGCCCCCATTGCCGTACCTTTGCATTGAAAGTAAAACTGTCCATCAAATTCGAAATAGTTTTTAGACAACGCAAGTGTTAGTAGTTCTACAATAGGAGTTGCTGGTACTCTAGTTTGTGGGTTGGAATTTATCAAGTATCTGTGTATACACTCTATAGCCAGTTTCTGTGGGATACTGGTATAGAATGAGCAGATGTCAAGAGTCACTAAAAGGTGAATTTTATAATCAAAATCTATTCCCTCAAAAATTTGGATAGTTTGAGTTGTGTCTCTTAAGTATGTCTCTGTCTTTATACTCATCGGTTTGAGAAAAACATCTATGAATTTGCAAACCGGTTCTAGCACCGAGCCACATCCTGAAACAGTGGGCCGGCCAGGTGGGTTGATCGGATTTTTGTGTATTTTAGGCAGGGCGTAAATGGATGGTATGCGTCCCTGATTGGTTGTCAAAAAATCAAATTCTTTGGAAGTGATCCATCTTCGGTCTCTGGTGTATGTGGCTATTTACGTAATTTCAGTTAGAATGCTCTTACTAGGGTCCTGTTTGATTTTTGTGTAGCTTTGGTTGTCGGATAGAAGAATATGTATCATATCTTTATATTGTAGAGAGGTCATGAGTACAATACCGCCTCCCTTATCTGCCGGTTTTATCACTAATGCTCTGTTTTTGGAGAGTTCTAAAAGGGCATTGTTCTCATCCTTTGTCATATTATATTGTTGATGTTGTTTGTTATTTTTTAACTTGTGGAGGTCACTCATGATAAATTTTTCAAATGCCAGGATCTCAGGTGGCATTTGATTATCTGCCGGACAGAAAGAAGAAGGGACGTGTAAGCCTGAATCTGCCTCTGTTACAGACATTTCTTCATCTTCAAAGAAAACCTTTAACCACTGCAACCACTCTACTCACTGACCTCTGCACCTCTTTCCCTCTCCGTTCTCCCATCTGGTCCAACACACTCGGCTGGACACACTCTGGACACCCTCATACACTCTGACTTTTTGCTCTTCCACCCACTAGTCACCCCTCTCTCCTGGTCAGACCATTCTCTCCTTTCCTCCCACCTGGACATCCTAAACAATCTTGCTACCCACCCTCCCAACCCATCTCACACCCCTTTGCCTCCCATAGCCCCTCAGCCTCCTCCTTCCTTCTTCGCCCCTGTCACACCTGAAGAAGTCACCAGAGTTGTCCGCTCCCTGAAGATCTCTTCTAAACAGGTATTCCAGGACCATCAAGGATAACATTGACTCTCTTGCCCCCACACTCGCTGATTTCTGCAATCATTCTTTTGTCACTCGATCTTACCCCTCTGCCCTTAAGCGGTCCCTTGTGTGCCCACTCCTGAAAAAAACTTCAGCTGACCCTACCTGTCCTGCCAACGACCATCCTATTTCCATTACCCCCTTCCTGGGGAAGCTGCTGGAGAAGCTGGCATTGCCCCAACTCAACTCGCACACCAAACTTGTTGGTGGTCTCCACAACCATCAATCACGATTCCGAGCATCCAAAGAACCTACCTTCTTCCACTCTGCAACCCCTCCAGCTAATCAAGAATAGGGCAGAAAGACTTATCCTTGACCTTAAGCCCTGGGATTGCATCTCTCTTTCCCTAAAAATTCTTCACTGGCTCCCGCTTGCTACACGGATTATATTAA
Source organism: Ambystoma mexicanum (assembly GCF_040938575.1). Lineage (NCBI taxonomy): Eukaryota > Metazoa > Chordata > Amphibia > Caudata > Ambystomatidae > Ambystoma > Ambystoma mexicanum. The sequence continues at coordinate 127,816,024 of NC_090932.1, forward strand.
AATACCTCTGCATCATCCACAAGCCTATTTGGGCCCAGGGGCCCCTCTATCTCCAACTTTAACTCTCTAAATACTCTCCCTCTAGACCACTACATTCCTATGGCCACTGGCATAAAAGTGGCCCTCGCGGTGCGGGGGACCTGCCAGCACATGTCCTGGAAGGGGGCCCCACTTGGAGAAAAGAAAAATGAAAAAAATTCACTCTTCCTTCATAAAGAAATAATTTCTGTTTTTCTTTAGGAAGGCAGCGTGACTACAAAAATAAACTTTCTTTTTGAAGACCCTAGGCTGGAAGCCTCCATGTCATGGGGTGGAGGAAGCCCTATGACTTCAAAAAGAAATAGTTTTTTTTGTAGTCTCTCTGCCTTCATAAAGAAATTATTTCCATTATGGATCGGTCCTTAACGGAAATTATTTCTTCATGAAGTCCAAGTAATGGGGCTTCCCTCAAACCCATGACCTGTGTGAGTGTATGGTGAAAGGGTGCACACCAATGTATGGGTGGCTGGTTGTGCGTGTTTGCGTGTACAGTGAAAGGGTGCACACTTAAATGTATATGTGGCTGCCTGTGTGAGTGTATGGTGAAAGAGTGCACACTTAAATATATGGGTTGGTGCCTTGGTTTGTGTGCCTGTATGGTGAAAGAGTGCACACTTAAATGTATGGATGGCTTGGTCTACATGTGTGTAAATGGTGAATGCTGTGTATGCTTGTATGCCACAAAATCTACATTTAGGGGGGCTAACCCTTCAAATGTTGGGAGAGGCGCTAACTTGGCGGTGGGGGAGGGGCACGCTTATTTGTGTGGGGACGTCTAACTTCTTTACACATTTTAATGTGACTATTCTAGTGCAACATCAATTTTACAAGCAGTTAACTCTCTCCTTTAATTCTGAAAGCACCCACGTATGGACTACTGTGAGAATGAGTGGTCTCCTGTCCCCTCTCTACCCTTGCAATCACTCTCCTGGCATGCAAGTACTAAACCCACATCACGATTTCAATTACCTAAAGAAATTGCCATTTGAATGCAGGTACTAACAGTGAAATGCTTTATGTTAGTAATTGCTGGGCCCTTGTTAGCAGCAAAACCGAGGTGCCATCTAAAATCTGTGTCTTGTTCTGCGCGGCAACTGCTCTGAAGGTCAGCCAGGCCGAGTCAACATAGCCCAAAATATCAAAATATCAAGGGGGGGAGTGGTGAAGCCCAGTCAACTCAATGGTGTTGCGCCACTACTTGTGTTTAATGCCTTGATTACTTATTGGTAATCTTCATTAACCCTAGCCCTACTCTCTACCTCGTCTCAGTACTTGTGTATGAGTCACTCTGCCTCATACACAAGTACTGGGACGAGGTAGAGGTACAAAGAGGTAATGCCTGATTTAGCTACCTGTAATCTTCATTACTCCTGGTCCCACTCTTCCTCATCCCAGTACTTAACTATAAGGCAAGGAGCCTCATATGTAAGCTCTGGGACAAGGTAGAGGGATGTGGAGGTAATTCTGTACCAAGGAGCTGATTTTGGAGGTCGCGGTAGGGGGTGGGATGGAGAGGGGATCTGTGGGGGGCGGGCTTGTGCGATAAATCATAATGGTTGTCCATGTCCAGGCTAAGCAGACATGGTATGTGGTATTAGTGGCGGTATCCAGTTAAAATTTAGAATGAACAATTTCGAATGCCTTTTTGTCGGAAAAAAAAGTTGAAAAAACAAATGTTGAATATATTTTTTTACTTTATATGTTTTTTTGGGTTTAGTTAGTAAAAAATGGGTCAATAAAAAACAGGGGGTTGGGGGGAACCCCACCATTAAAAAATAAATAATTAAAAAAAATTCAACATTTTTTTGTGGCATTTTTCATTCGAGAAAAAGGCATTCGAAATTGTGACATTCGAAAATGTCACTATAAACCATTAGTGGCTAGAGAGGCATTTTGGTATGACTTTTTTTTAAGTGGGCATCTCTGATAAAGCAGTCCTGCTAAGTGTAATTGCCTGGCTAGACTGGCATTTGGGTGCTGCCAGTCTAGCCGTTTCTTACTGCGGCATTGTATATTTTTCTGGCCATCTGTGATAAAATAATATATGATATGATATAAGTAATTTATAATGCGCCTGTACACAAGTGTTTCTAGGTGCGACAAGAAAAGGGAGGGAAGATAGAGGGAGGACAAGACAAACAATCTTACTAGGCCTTGTGTCTTTCAGATCGTGAAAGTGCGAGAACGAGAAGTGCAAGGGAAAGGGGGTGCAAGGGAATGGGGAGGGGAAAACAGGCCAGTAATGCTCTGAGTAAGTGCAGCCAGGGCAGCGCGGCTTTGGGTAGTGCAAGGAGAACAAGGGACTGTAGGGTTATAGATACAGCCCCTAAGTGCGTGGCTGGCCCGGAGGCGCTGCAAGGGTGACTGATCAAGAAAGAGCCTGGACTCAGTGAGACTCTGAGGGTAGCCAAGCAACCAGTCAGTACAGCAGACAGGTTGGTCAGCAGGGGAGGGAGAGAAAGAAAGCAGAGGAGAATAGGAAAGTTTTGAGCTGCTTCCGGAACTTCAGGTGGTCCTGCTCAAGTTGGAGAGGGGCTGGGAGGCCATTCCAGAGGGAGGCACCTGCAGAAGAGAGAGATCTGCCCCCCACTCTCTGCCTGGAGAAGCGTCTAACCCTTAGAGAGTTGGAGGTAACTGAGCGAAGGGCTCGAGAAAGAATGTATTTTGGAAGAGAACATTCGTTGTAGTGCATGCCTCGGCCCCAGAAAGCGTTTTGGACAATGCAAATGGTCTTGAGATTGATCCTTACAGCCACCGGGAGCCAGTGCAGACATTTCAGGCCCGGAGAGATACTCCCCTGGGCTTGAGGCCAAGGATTAAGTCTTGCAGTCCTGTTCTGGATTAGTTGCAGAGGGCAGAGAGTAGGGGAAGGCAGATTGAGAAAGAGGCTATTGCAGTAGTCCAGCATAGAGAGAACCAGGGCTCTGGAGACAATGAGCTTCTGGACGAAAGGGAAGAGTCCCTTTGAGGAGGAGCAGCTGATAGTGGGACTGCTTGGCAACGTCTGAGATGTGAGCAGAGAAATAGAGAGTGGAGTCGAAGATGACACCAAGGTTTTCTGCCTCACAGGAAGGTGAAGGAAGAGGGCCGAAGGCGGGCAACCAGAGTGAAAGAGGGAAAGCAGGGGCAGGGGTCCCAATGAGAAGGATCTCCGTCTTACTGGCATTAAGGTAGAGATCGTTGGAGGCACACCAATCCTGAGCCGCGGATATACCGTCAGGAATGAGCGAGAGAGGAGAGGTTCCTGAAGGAAAGCTGAGTGTCATCTGCATAACACTGAAAGTTTAGAGGAGCAGCTAGAGACCAGGTGGGCCAAAGGGGCCAAGTAGAGGTTGAAAAACGAGGGTGAGAGGATAGAGCCCTGGACAACGCCACAGGTAGAGAGAGAGGTGGTGGAGAGAAAGGGACCAAGTTGGACCTGATAGGGGCAGTCCAAGAGGAAGGAAGTCAGCCACTCCAGGGCCTGATCCGTGATAACCAGGTTCTCACGTAGTCGATTGATCAGGATGGCGGGGCTGACCGTGTGGAAAGCAGAGGAAAGATCAAGGATCCTTCCTCTGCTTTCCACACGGTGGAAGGAATGCTGGAATCAAGGTTAGAGAGCAGATCTTCACGGGTATTCAGGAGAGCAGTTTCCATGCCTCTGGCAGCTCTGAAGGCAGACTGATGGTCATGGAGACAACCAACAGATTGGGTGTGGAGAGTAAGCTGGGAGATGGCCAGCTTTTACAAGAGTTTGCCCAGGAAAGGGGTGATGGAGACTGGGTGATAGTTTGCCGGGCAGGTAGGATCGGCAGACAGCTTCTTGAGGAGTGGGTGCACAGGGGAGTACTTAAGGGGACAGGGGAACGTTCCAGTGGCAAAAGAGTGATTACAGAAATCATCCAAGGCTGGAGCGAGGGTGTCAATATGGTCCTTGATGGTTCTGGAGGAGCAGGGGAGCACCGGTTTGGACAACACTTTCATAGATCAGACTTGTCTAGAAACCTTGTCAAGTGTTGTCATAGAGAAAGAAGAGAAAGGAGGAGGAGAGGTAGAGATGGCCAAAGGGGGGCCGAGAGAGGAAGAGGGAGAGGAAGAGGAGATAGAGGACAGGATGTCCTGAGTTTTAGTGGAGAAGTGAGAGGCAAGAGCCGTACAGATGGCCTGGGAGGGAACAGGAGAGGTAGATGCCACATCAGGATTGACCCGTTCCTTTCAGATTTTAAAGAGTTTGGCTGTGTTCTTAGATGCCACAGAGACGCAGGCTTGAATGTGTGCTCTCTTCTTGATGAGTGTTATTGCTTCGACTGGCATTCTGGTGCAACCAGTCTAGGTATGTCTGAATGTGGCCTGGCATGCTTACTGTAATGTTATTACGTGTCTACAGTGGTCTAAATTGTGCAGCCAGTTGGGCATGTTTTCAGTGTGGCATAGCATTTCTAATAGTAAAGCATTAATGTTCCTGTGCACTGTTGGTGACTTGCATGTATTGGATTGGTGTTACCATACAAAACAATTGCAAACACTCTGGCTTTTTAGCCAATTTTTCTCAGAAAGTGTGCTGTATATTGCATTAAAACACATATTTATATCTTTCTCCTGGTGTACTGTGCAGCATACCCCTTCAGCAGCACGTTTGTGCGTATTGCACAAGCGTAATAATCTAGGCTAGCCCAGAGTGTGGCACAACCCATGATTTGTTGCCAAGTTTAGGGGGGGTGCCCTCAGCATGGCTCACAGGGGGCCCCCCACATTTTGTGTTATGCCACTGCCTCTGGCACCAACTCTTTGTGTGTAAAGTGTTTTACTAAACATAGGGTAGGTGGTCGATCGCTTTCCTCAGTTGGCTCTCTCCTATGGAACATCCTTTCCCTCCCTCTGCGCCCTTGAGCAGGACTTTCTTAAATTCCAGAAGCTCCTCCAGACTTTCTTTACCTCCTTCCCTTCTTTTCCTCTCCTCTGCTAATCCCACAGTTGCTTTCATTGGTGTCTGGTGCCCTTATGTATCCTCTGGGCCCCTGACCTCCCACACCCAATCAGCTCAGCTCCTGTCTACCCACGGCACTGGCCTTGGCACACCCTCCACCCTAAAGGTTCACCCGTATACCTAATGAGGCCCCATGCCGTGTAGCACTTAACAATCCAAGCACTCCATCTGGCTTACCCATTAGCTCGGACTCCCCAGCACTTCCCCCCTCTGCCCTCTTCCTTACTGCACTTGCACGTTCTGAATACTCAGAAGGCATAGTAGGTTTTTCCTTTCATCCTTTACCCTCCACTGCTCTCATTAAATATTGTGTTTTCTAATGTATTTCACTCCTTTGTTCCCACCCCTCGCCCTGTAGGCGTTTGAAACTACATTTTACTTGCTGTATAAGCGCCTAACAAGCAAAAAATAAATGCCCAAATAAGGGTTTTGTTCAACTTCACTTTTCTTCCCAGTCCCAAGAATTCGTTGGTTGCATCGGGGTTGAACAGGGCAGTAATGTACAGGGCCTTTCAAGAGTGGAAGGCTTGGTTTCTGACTCAAACTTGTTACCCCCTGTTTCTGGAGAGCAGAACTAATCTATTCTCACCTGTGGTTCCCAGGAGGAACATAAGAAACCATGGATTTCAATACTGAGAGAAAATTATCAGAGAGTGAGAAACACTGGCCTGCGCAACAGCGCAGGAGAATCCCTCCCTCACAGGAAGAACGAGAAAGAGGGATCACGTTGCCAATGTGGTGGGAAGAGAGTCTGGAAAGCCTTTGGAACACTGCCCCATGGTGCAAGGCAGAGAACCCAGAGAGCCTGGTTCCACCGAAGTAGAAGGAAGCAAAGCAAAGCCATTACCAGTGGGTTGACGTCCCGATTGAAGCAATGTCAAGAATCTGTCAGTCCCAAAAGGGAGAAACTGATGAAAGAAACCCAACCCTGAAGAATAAAGCCAGGTCTGGGACGCGAAACAGTGCTGGGCAGAGACACAGAAGCCCCGGATGAGCACCACCGCTGGGAGAAAGGTGCCCAACCTTGTACCAAGAGTGGGTGGAGTGCAGTGACGCAAAAGCAGAGCCCACACCGGGCTTAGAACATATATTCCCCATGAGGGAGTTAATGTGCTGAGAAAGGAAGGCTGAGAAAGCCACCAGCCTACGCAGGACTGCAAGTCCAAAAACCCTACGAGGGGTGAAGAACCTGATATGATATGGCATTTATAACGCGCCTATACACAAGTGTTTTAAGGCGTGACAAGGCAAAGGAGGGAAATAGACGGAGGACAAAAAACAACGATCTTACTAGGCATAGTGACATGCAGATTGCGCAAGGGCAGGGGAACAGGGAGGGGAGTAGTGCCTGGGGCGGGTGATGGAGGATGGACAAGTGCAGGACAAAGGAAACAGGAAACAACAAGTAGTGCAGCCAACGGGTGACAAGTGCAGGTGCTCAGAAGTGCAGACAAGTGTCTAGTAAGTGCAGGAAAGGGGACTGTAGAGTTACAGATACAGACCAAAAGTGCAGAGGATGCCAAGAGGCAGTGTGGGTTTGCAGCTAGACAGGCAAGAACCTGGGCCCGAATTCAGAGGGTGGCCAGGTGACCAGTGCGTGGATCAAACAGGAGATCAGCAGGGAAGAGGGAGAGAGAAGGCAGAAGCAAAGAGCAAGGTCTTGAGGTGCTTTTCAGAGAGGCAGGGAGGCTATTCCAGAGGGAGGCACCAGCCGAACAAAGAGATCTGCCCCCAAATCGTTGCTTGGAGAAGCGACTGACCCTGAAGGAGTTGGAGGTGGAGGAGCGGAGAGCTCAAGTAGGAAGATATTTCGGTAGAGGGAGTTGGAGGTATTGCGGTCCCTGGCCCCAGAAAGGCTTGTGGACGATGCAGAGGGTCTTGAACTTGATCCTTGCCGCCACTGGCAGCCAATAAAGACATTTCAGTGCAGGAGAGATACGATCCCTGGGCTTGAGGCCAAGGACAAGTCTTGCAGTCCTGTTCTGGATGAGTTGTAGAGGACAGAGAGTAGAGGCAGGTAGATTTAGAAAGAGGCTGTTGCAACAATCCAGCCTAGAGAGAACCAGATCTCTGGAGACAGTGAGCTTCTGGGGGATTGTAAGGAAAGGTGCCTCCCTCTGGTAGTTTGACTTCTTAGAGACATCAGAGATGTGAGGAGAGAAGGAGAGTGTGGAGTCGAAGATGACCCCAAGGTTCTTAACCTCACAGGTAGGAGCAGGAAGAGGGCCCAGGATGGGTGGCCAGATAGTGAGAGGAAAGGAGGGTGCTGGTGATACGATGAGGAGGATCTCTGTCTTACTGGCATTAAGGAAGAGATCATTGGTGGCAAACCACTCCTGAATTGCGGACAGACAATCCGGGATGAGAGAGGGAGAAGAGGTGGCTGAGGGGAGCCTGAAAGAGGGATGAGCATCATCCACATAGCACTGAAAGTTGGAGCAGAGAGCAGCTATGCGATGGGCGAGAGGTGCCAGGTATTGGTTTAACAGCCAAGGAGAAAGATTAGACCCCTGGGGAACACCACAGGTAGAGAGAGAGATAGAGGAGAGGAAGGACCCAAGTTGGACCTGGGCGGGTCGGTCAGAGAGAAAGGAGGTCAGCCAGACCAGGGCCTGATCAGTGATACCTAGGTTATCAAGGAGCCGGTTAGAGCAGGATAGCATGGTTGACAATATCAAAATCAGAATAGAGATCGAGGAGGATAAGGACAAAAGGATGGTTAGTGACGAGGTTTGAGAGCAGGTCTTCACAGATGTTCTGGAGAGCAGTTTCCGTGCTTCTGGCCGCTCTGAAGCCAGACTGATGGTCATTGAGACAACCAACAGATTCAGTGTGAAGGTTAAACTGGGAGATGGCCAGCTTTTCCAAATGTTTGCCCAGAAAAGGAGTAATGGAGATCGGGCGATAGTTAGCCGGACAGGAGGGGTCGGCTGAGGGTTTCTTAAGAAGAGGGTGAACAAGGGAGTGCGTCAGGGGGGAGGGGATGGATCCAGTAGCAAAAGAGTGGTTGCAGAAGTCGGCCAAGGCTGGATCGAGGGTGTCAATGTGGTCCTAGATAGTTTCGGATGAACAGGGAAGAACCTGTTTTGACGAGACTTTCATAGATCGGACTTGTCTAGAAACATCGTCAGGGGTGTAACAAAGGAAGGGAAGGGAAGAGGAGAGGTGGCCAGAATAAGGCCAGAAGTAGAGCAAAAAGGAGGAGACGAAGAGACAGTGGACAGGATGTCCTGGTTTTTAGAGATGGAATGTGAAGCCAAAGCTGGGTAGAGGGCCTGGGAGGGAACAGGAAAGGTAGAGACTGCAGGAGGATTGGCCAGCTCCTTGCAGATTTTAAAGAGTTCGGCCTAGTTGTTAGATGCCGCAAAGACGCAGGCTTGGATGTGTGCTCTCGTCTTAGTGTGAGCAGACAGTCAGTACTGCCTTTGGAGCAGGCGACAGGCCAGTTTATCAGAGGGTGCACATGATGCCCTTAATTTCCTCTCAGCCACCCCACACTTGCGTTTCAGGGTGACGATGTCTGAGTTGTACTTAGAGTTCCACTTGGCTTTGGGCTTCAAGAGGATCCTCATGACAGGGGCAAGCACATCGGGAGTGTCAGAGATAGAACAATGGAGGTTGGAAAGCCTCAACTGACACACGCTTCATGGGTCGGATGACCGAGAAGGTGGGTGGCAGTGCTGGAGTTGGCAAGGCCTGAGGTTTAGAGAGAGAGAGATGAGAGGAGAGGAGAAAGTGGTCACTCCAGGAGAGAGGAGTGGTGTGAGGGTTAGAGAGGGTGAGGTCTGAGGAGATCAGAACATCCAAGGAGGACTGATAAAAGGAGGGCTGAGAAAGCCAAAAGCCCACACGGGGCTAAGAGTCCAAATAACCCAGAAAGCTGTGAAGAAACTAATACACACAAGAAGGTTGAGCAGGCCCATAGTACAGGTTGGACTGAGAGTCAAAAGACCCCACAAGCAAGTAATAAAAGCATTTTACCCATCGAAGCTGAGGATCTGATGAGCCCAGGTCAGGCCAGAACAATTCAAAGTGCACAGCACGTTTAGAAATACCACAACTGGAGTAAGAGGGAACAAGGAAGGTGAGTCAAGACGCCAGACATTGCCAAAAGAGTTGAGAACATTGTTGAGTGTTGTGAATACCGAACAACAGAGGTCAAGAGGACCTATAAGTTAAACAGAGGTGACTACATCCCAAGAGTCGGGATAGGTGTAGAACTGTTTGAACTTCCTAAAGAGACCTTTTGCCAGAAGAAGACCCTTTTGGATCAGGGCCAGAAAAGACATTGGGAACTCTTTGGGTGGGTTTATGGGTGCAGAAAGCATCCAGCAGAAGCTCAAGCATAGTGGGAGTCAAATGTACCTAGGCTAAATTATATTATTTAGCTTTAGTGGTAGGGCGAGCACAAGATAGACTAGGTTTTGGACAGAGGACACCATTCATGTGAGTCATCCTGACAAGGACCATTTTTTAATATTTTCTTTGAAAGTAGGGAGCCACCATAGGTTCAGTTGAGGTTTCTCTTCCTTGAAAAACTTGTTAAACCATGTCTTCTGGTCCGGCTCCTATGTCGGACTTACTACAGCATGTTATGACTATAGTTCCTGTTTTCAGCTATAACTACCGTAGGATGGCAGTAATGGGCATTTAATGCGATGTTGGAATAGGAAGGCAGTGCCACAGCATATGTTGCTTATGCTGGGTGCACACCTGACGTATCATAAACCCACACATGGCATATGAAGACATCAACCTAGTTGAAAAGTGATCAGTAACTACAATAGTATTGTCTGCTTATTTTGTTAATTGTAAACGTATTGAAGTTATTTTTTCATCTGTAACCAAATGTCATGTGGCATCACTGTGTGTTGTCATCAGGGTCAAAGGTCATGTGATGTCACTTGCTGTGGTGTCATCGGGTGTCTGGTGTCACATCCTCTCTACCCTGGCATTGTTCTTTTTCTCTGAAGGTCTTTGGTCAGAGGTTGTTGTTCTCTGTTCCCCTGGTTTATAAAGTGCAACTGACTGTTTGTCCCCTCCCACCAGGTTCTCCAAGCAGTTGATAAGTGCCTTTGTATGACTATTTAAGGCCCCTAGATATAAACTTTGTTTTGAACCTTGTCCAATGCAAGTACACCGAAACTGGCCCCTCGATTCTCTTAAGAATTCATCAGTGCTTACATGGACTGAGTCTGATAGAACCAAAAATCAAATATCTTTTTCCACAAGTGCTTAAAGTTAATCAAGCCTACATAGAAGCAAGGTATACTAGAGAAGCAGCATATGAAAACTCAAATACTTAGACGTTTATATCTCCCCCATGTATTAAACGACTCAATTGACAGGAACAATTCTTCCTTTCATAAAGATGTGTTTACTAGTGATTGGTGGTTGGTAGGATAATCTATATTTAAAATAACATATGCAAATTAAAGATTGACATGTTATGTTTTTGAGTACAGTCTAGAGGTCTTCCAGTCTGGTACTGTAAATATAAAGGAAATATTTGTAATCCCGTTCTTAAAATTATGCACAGTAAAAACAAATTGAATGAATGTGTACTGCTCAGCATAATGTCAAGGATCAACATCTAACTTTTAAGAAGTGTAGATGCCAAAAAGCATGCACTGTGTTATGCTAACCATATTGCGTATCAGATCAAAGAAATCTCAATTAGCACCCTGGAGGCGCCAATGGCGATGTAACTCTTGGCGTTGGGCCGACCCTGTGGTTAACGACACCGCTGCCTGCCTTAAGGGACCACTGCTGCCACGGGGTGCCTCTTTACAAATGTGCCCAAGAGCCAGATTTATAAGAATTTCAAATAGCTATCACACATGTAAGTTGCATGCGTACGTACATTTTGATGATGCTAGTTGTATTGGAGTCAAAAGTAGCTTCAGGTATTAAATTGAAGGCTATTCTAAATTGTAACCAGGAGTGAAATAGCTCACAAGTGTTTCAATGCCTGACCATGCACCAACAAAAAATTAAACCTCTTTGAATTCATGACAGGAACTCAGCATTCTCCGCCCCTTCCTTGCGACTTGCAAGGAAATGTTACAATTGATTTGGGCAGCTAATGTAAGTAAGATGGTAACTATTCACAAAGTGAAAGAGGTCCATGGAGGACATTTGTACATTTTGTGCAGTGTCAGACAATTTCATGAGTGCATTAAGCAGTCCCATATAACCGCTGCTTGTATCCTAAAGTGTTTTTTTTCACAGTAGCATTTTTTGGTCATGCATCGTTGGTAAGCTTCTGGCACAATGAGACACATATGCTAAACCTGCCTCTTTATTATTTAGAAGGCGGCCCCTTTGTCGTATGCCCAATTTGTACATTTGAACTGCATTTTCACAGCCCTGTGTCTCTGATTTTTTGTATATCTGCCACTTAATCTCTTTGCCGTCTCAAAATCAGCATTTATTTTTGAATCAGTGGCAGCAGGTGAGGGGTGTAAAGGTTTCCCCCAAAAATGCGTGAGCCAGAGAGCTTAGTGAGGGGGCCTAATCCAAACAAGGCAGGTTCAGGGAGTTCACCCCCTGAGATTATTTCCTGAATAATGAGCTAAAAGTATACATTTTACAGTAAACCTTCTATAAAAAAAAAATTAAAAAAAACAATGGCAATCGGTTTGTACAGTACCCCCTGAAAGAATCCAATAAATGCAAGTTACCAACAACACACAGGAGCATTTGCCAATGCATTTTCATGATGCATTTACCTACAAGATATATCATTAATACAAAGTTGTTCATGCTAGCTGTGCCCATGTGCGTGCATGCTGGCTGCACCAATATATACCGGTATTGCAATATAAGAACATACTACTATTTGCTTTGCGCATAATGCCTGTAATGATACTGTAAGAAAACATGTCTATGCTGGCTCTGACAGTATATGCTAATATCCCCTTGTGAGAACATACTATGTACCCCTGTTAATTTTGCCAGTAAAATGCCATGTCACAGTAAAACAATAAATCCAGACTGGCTGCAGTAATGTAGGCCAGTATGGCCACATAAGAACACTCATGCTAGCTTTACCCCAGATTCCAATAAAATGCAAGCATTGGCGATACCAATAGTTTTGGTGTTTCTTGTTTTTCTTTGCATTTTGCGTTTATAGGCACCAGGGTGCAAGGAGGAGAGTGCAAAGTTTTAAAGGAGGGTGTGATAAGGGGTGCAAGTTTGCAACAGAATGAGAAGGGGAATAGAGCAATGGAGGAAGCCATTGATCGAGGATGCTGATGATGAGCAATAGGAAATAGGAGCGCGAGAGGGTGAGAGAGTAAGAGTAAAAGTGAGTGTGAGAGGAACTATGAGAAAAAATGTAAGGCTGAGAGCAAAGGTGAGAGTTGGAGAAGAGCACTATACACTTGACTATTATCTCCAATGAAGCCTAACGTGAGAACCCTACCCCCCGCAGGACAGATATAAACCACTGCTGGAAGGACAAGGAATGCCCAGCCCCCTGATACACACAAATATTTAGGGGAAGGCGTTACAATATTGTGGTTATCGCGAGTAAAACCTGGTCTAGTAAGTATGCATCAAAAGATTCTGCGCTGGTGGCGCACCACTATCTATGGTGCCCAGAGAGTCTAGCAAAGTATGGAGGCAAAACTGACGAGTCGGTCAATTCTCTGGAAATTGGAAGTATTGCAGTGCAATGCCAATACTGTCCTATTAAACTTATTGGCATTAGGCAGGAAAGGTGCGAGAACGGCTCCATTATAAATAATAATTTTTAATGTTAATTAAGTAATCGAGTAATTAGTTTTAAGAAATGTTTTGAAATAATTGATTCATGATATGTTTTGTATCTATTTTGAAAGGTTGATTGAATTCAACCATATCAAATCAAAAAAAATAATAATAATAATAATAATGTGGCAAGGGGGATTTTCAGTGTTTCCACATTTAAAGTATTGTTGTCCTATGAAGACGTGCGAGTGCTATTAAATTAAAGGTGTTGCAGTCCAATTGCAGAGTTTCCAGTGCTGCACCACTAAAAGTATTGCAGCCCTGTGAAGAATTGTCACTGATGTCCCATTAAAAGTATGATATGATATGATATGTTATGATATGATATGGCATTTATAAAGTGCCTATACACCAGTGTTTCAAGGCGCGACTAGGCAAGGGAGGGGGAACAGAGGGAAGGCAAAGACAATGATCTTACTAGGGCAGGTGACATTGAGATCGCACAAGTGCAGGGGAGGGGGGAAAGGGTAAGTGCAGGGGGGAAGGTGGAGGGGGCAGTTCAATACATAGGAACAACAGTAAAGAATAAATAAATAAAAACTAGATAAAAGTGCGGCCAGCAAGTGGCAGTGCAGGAGTAAGTGCAGACTACAAGTGTCAAGAGCTGGAGGGGACTGTAGGGAGACAGAAACAGCCCCCAAGTGCAGGGGTTGCCTGGGAGGCAGTGCAGGAGTGCAGCTGGCGGGATAGGGGACCTGGACCCGAGATCAGAGGGTAGCCAGGTGACCAGTGCAGTTTCAGTCAGGAGTTCAGCAGGGGAGAGGAGGACAGAAACCAGAAGCAAAGAGGAAGGTCTTGAGGTGCTTCCGGAACCAGAGATGATTCTCCTCAAGTTTCAGGGAGGCAGGGAGGCTGCTCCAGAGGGAGGCCCCAGACGAAGAAAGAGATCTACCACCAACTCGTTGCTTGGAGAAGCGACTGACCCTGAGGGAGTTGGAGGCGTGTGAGCGAAGAGCTCGAGAAGGAAGATATTTAGCAAGTGAGAGTTAGAGGTATTGAGGCCCCAGAAGGTATTGTGGACAATGCAGAGGGTTTTGAAGTTAATCCTCGCAGCCACTAGGAGCCATTGCAGGGATTTCAGTCCTGGAAAGATACGATCCCTGGGCTTGAGGTCAAGGACAGGTCTCATAGTCCTGTTCTGGATGATTTGTAGAGGGCGGAGAGTAGAAGCAGGTAGATTTAGAAAGAGGCTGTTGCAGTAGTCCAGCCTAGAGAGAACCAGAGCTCTGGATACAGTGAGCTTCTGGAGGAAGTAGAGGAAGGGAAGAATACCTCTGAGGAGGTGCAGCTGGTAGTGTGGCTTCTTAGAGACGTCAGAGATGTGAGGAGAGAAGGAGCGAGTGGAGTCGAAGATGGCCCTGAGGTTTTTAGCCTCACAGGTGAGAGAAGGAAGAGGGCCAAGAGATGCCGGCCAGAGAGGGACAGGAAAGGAGGGAGCAGGTGTGCCGATGAGGAGAATCTCAGTCTTACTGGCATTAAGGCAGAGATCATTGGTGACACACCACTCCTGGATAGCGGATAGACAGTCAGAGATGAGAGAAGGAGAGGAGGTGGCAGAAAGGAGCATGAACATGAGCTGAGTGTTGTCTGCATAGCACTGAAAGTTGGTCAGAGAACATCATTGCGGTGGGCAAGAAGTGCCAGGTATTGGTTGAACAGCCGGGGAGAGAGGTTAGACCTCTGGGGAACACCACAGGTAGAGATAGAGATCGAGGAGAGAAAGCACCCAAGTTGGACCTGGGAGTGTCTATCAGAGAGGAAAGAGGTCAGCCAAGCCAGGGCCTGATCGTTGATACCTAGGTTATCACGGAGGCGGTTGAGCAGGATGGCATGGTTGGCCGTGTCAAAGGTGGAAGAGAGATTAAGTAAGATGTGGATGCAGGGGCTATTGGAGTCTCAAGGTTGGAGAGCAGGTCTTCACGGATGTCAGTCAGGCCTGAAAAGTGCAGGAGCTGTTCAATTATAAGAAATGTGGCCCGTGTGAGAATGATCTGTTTTTCAACATTCAAAGTATAATTGTCCTGTGGAGACACGCCAGTGCTATCATACTAAAAGTATTGCCGGCCTCTAGGCAAAGTTGCGCCACCACAGTCCCATTAAACGGATTGCAATTCCTGCGTACATGCACCAGGTTACTCCTGTAAAAAGCACTTACTGCGAGTGAAAGCTTCGAATTGGATGTGAACGAAATCAAAAGTAAAATACACAGTACTTTTAATATTGCTTTGCAGCTGGAATTGTATCATCTCGTCCCTAGAATTGACGTCTGTCAGATGTTTTGGTGGAAAACAAATACCTTAAAACACTTTTGCATTTTTCTGGCCGGTGATAACATTTACATATTTTTCCAAAAATTTCAATAAATAATGACTTGAGCTAGTGGCTAAGGGAAGCCTATGTAAATGAATTTAAAGGTAAAACTAATGTGCTGTCGTCACACAAAGAGAATGTTTTTTTCTACTGCTATGTCCACCTTCTCGGACGAGTGAGAATGTATTTGTTTTTCCATTAAATTGTGTCTGGCTTCAGCTGAGGCGTTCCTGAGAGTCATGCACTGAGTGTGCAGGAGTGTGTGTGTTCATTATAGCCCATCCCCTGTGGATGTAAGACAATTGCTCCAGATATTATTTTCCAGAATGAGTTTCCCTAATAAAGTTTTTGCAGGCCCCACCTGCGAGAATCCTTCGTGCATCAATGTGGCAGACTTTACAAGGGCCCCCGCTGTGCGCACACTTTGCTTTCTATGGGCACCCTGCCCCACATATATACTCAATCAATGGTTGCATGCAATGAAACAATAGCGTTAGAAGGATAATGAAAGGAAAGTACCTCGTGGACTCCAGTCTGACTTGCAGGATACACATACCTCCACAGCAGGCGCTCAAACCACTAAGCTATTTTACTGCATTACCAACCATTGTAGGATTGTTTTTCAAGAGCCAGAAGCATACGCATGGTAGAGCACGAGTTCACCCACGGTATCGGGAGACCCTAAGCTCGTTGGAAACCCCAACCTCCCCCACAGACCCCCACACTTCAGTGTGCGTACACAATCTTCATTTGACGAAGACACAGGAGCTATAAAACACAAATGAAATACAGTAAGAAACTGTGACTTACCTCCAGCTTCCAGGGAGAGAGCCGTCCTAGGGGGATACAGGGCAAATGACCATCTCCTGGCAGAGAAGAGGGACATAACAAGCCGAGCATTAGATGTGTGTGTACACAGCATAGGGCAGAATGGAAACTGAAACTACACAAATGTATCAGGAAACATCCCCATCACCCCCTCTGCATCACCCGCAGTATCTTCGCTCAGGGAGAGGTTCTGGGACTAGACCACGAAGTAACCCAGTTAGCCATCTAAAAGGCAACCGTAACGCCCATCAACTTCCACTCTGAAGCATACTCTCTGGTCACACCGAGCCCCCTTACTGTGCCCGGCGTCCGCCAGCAGCACTGTGACCAGCAGGCTCCATTCAGCCTGGCACTGACCCTTTGCAAATATTTACACATTCAATGCAAGAGGCCACTCTGCCAAGCTGCTGCTGTTAACAAGAAAAAGGCATATTATGCTGACATAACTAACTACACATCACAAGACACTGAAACACCACCCACAAATCAGTACATGGTGTGAGAAACCTAAGGGTATTTTCACTCCTAATCCCCTTGGATCCTCTGTGCAGGTGCCCAGGGAATGGCCATCGCTCTTGGATCCCGTCCCTGGGGGCAGAGAAGCAAGGGAGGATCACCAGGGTGGAGGTTCCTTGGGGACTGGGAGTGGTGTGCCCTCGGGCTAGACATGGTATCCCTCTTTTCCTATTGATGACCAACCCAACCCTTCTCCAACCTTCATGGGCTGTTATAATTGGACATCCACACCTGCAGCCTGTCAAGGGGCTACAGGTGTATACAAGGAGACCAGCCCAGCAGCAAAGAGAGCGGCCGGTGCAAGCAGCAGGCAATCTTGTTTGAGAAACACGCAGAGACACTGAGGTCTGCAGAGACAGGCAGTCTATGGAAGCGTGGTGTGGGAGCTGAGGCTCTGTGGAGCAGACAGAACGTTACAAATGGAGCTGTGTGGAGAGGTTGTACTTTTCCCTTGTGCTCCAGATGCTCGTTCCCCTGTGTTCAGAGGTCGACAGAGAGTGCCTGAGGGGCAGGAGTTGGACCCCTTACCTGAAAAGCAGAAGGCTGTGTGATCCGCGCTGCTGGGAAAGCTGTGAATGCGACCAGTGAGTTTCTAACAAGTGAGAAACCCGGTATGGGAGCTGTTGAACTTTTCTATTCTAAAGGAATACATTGTATCAGAGTGATCTTGTGTTTGAGGAAACACGTTTTCCAAGGTCTCTGGTTTAAACCATTGTCAACTATTCCACTATCAGTAATTCTTTGTATCAGCGTGGTCGCATGTTTAAGGAAACACGTTTTCGATGAGTGGTGTGCATTTCGTTTGAGGCAAACTAAAAGAATATTAAACAGTGGGTTGAGTTGAACGTTTTTAACAAGTACAACCCATGTCTATTGAATACTGAACTGAATGAAAACCGTACAAATGGAACTGTTACATATTGACTTCAGAAGTGAACAGAACTTTAATTTCAAGTAAAACCACTATATGGCGACTTCTAAAATGAACGAAACATTAAATTCAGGTAAGACCACTATATGCTGATATAAATTCTAAAATGAATGAAACTTCAAATCCAAGCAAAACCATTGTTTGCTAAATTCTAAATTGAATGGAACTGTAACATTCAACCAAAGAAAGGCATATCAAATACCAAATTGTGTGAAAACTACCTATAACAGAAATATACCCTGAAAGCAAAATTGACTGCAACCCTGAGGTTTAATCTAACACGGTCAGATATTTACATGAAAACCAACCATAAAAAGAGGGTGCAAGTGTGGCAAAGAACCCTAAGAAGACAAAGGATATTTTTGTGATACTGAAACTAAGTCTTGGTGAAGGGAATCCTGAGACTTTAAACATTTACAGCCTTGAGGACGGAGTCTCAAGGTTCTTTTTTGTGTTTGGAACTGTTTGACTTGGAACTTGGGGAAGAGAACCCCGGGTATTGGCTGACACTGTATAATTCTGAACTTAAGAAAGGTCATTTTGAGACTTTTGCTGGAACTATTTTATACTTGGGGAAGGGAGCTAAAAGAAAGCTGTGAACTGGAAGAAGCTCCGAACTTTATTTTGGACACTGTTTCTTTTGGTTGCTGACATCCCCACACATTGTATGGATTGGGCAAGTAAAGGTTTCGAGCACAGACAGATTCTTAAATTGAACTTTTTGACTCAGACTTTCCTTAGTTTGATTTAGGTAGGGAAACCTTAGAATAGGGCAAGTTAGGCCTTTTTCCATCCTCACATATAATTTAATAACATTTTTTATTTTAGATTTTGAATCTGTTGTCTGTGTCTTGCTTCATGATGCCATTACAATGGACAATTTGAAATCCATTTTACAAAACATGTCTCTTTGACAGTAATTTCTTTATTTTGAAAACCAAATACATTCAAATATGTAACGTAACTTAAAAGATGCAGTAAATATTAAAAGCATTAATCAAGTCAAATAACTTTTTAATTACATTAACACATGGCGGCAACCATTTTTGAAGTAAAAATGGCTGACAAATTCAGCACACAATACAAATGCAGGTAAGGGGTGTGGTTTGAGGGAAGATGGGTGGGAATGGGAGAAAAACCATATAGATTTGACTTAGAGATGGGTGTTAAATGGGTGGGACACATATCCAGATGACGCAAATCCATCCTCATATGTCATTAAAAAGCATTAGAGACCCTCATTCAAAACCCCTATTTCAAGCTCTTATTTTAATGACAATCATTTCAGCTTAAATGAAGCGCTTTCAGTGCTACCTAATAGCCAAAACTAATGAATGCCATGCCACAGTAAAATAACATATCCATACAGGCTGCACCAATGTAGGCCAGTCTGGCCACATAACACTACTCATCCTCTTTGCTTTACACTTAATACCACTAAATGTTGCCATGCCACAGTAAGAAAATACATCTAGATTGCCTGTGCAAATGTCAGCTGGCCTAGCCAGGTAATAACACTTATGTTTGCTTTATCCTTAATGCTCAGTAAAAAAGTGCCCTGTCACAGTAATAAGCATGTCCAATCAGGCTGCACCAACATAGGCCAGTCCAGCAAAGTACTAACACTCATGTTTGCTTTACCCTTGATGCTCAATATAAAATGCCATGCCGCAGTGAGAAACCATGTTCAGACCGGCTGCACCAATGTAGGCTCATGCTGCTGCTTAATAACCCTGGCTTTACCCTAGATGTCATTAAATAATTGTCTGTATTATGATTAATATTAGGGTATTTATTGAGTGTAGACCTAGCCTTGAAAGCAACAAAGCCCTTTACAAGTCATAGCGGGAAGTACACAGCGAGGGAGCAGATTGCAACAAACCAGTAGAAGGGAGCAGAAAGCTAACAATGGGGGAGTGGGAGGAGGACATTTGGTAGAAATGGATCTACAAGCAACAATGGGAGGAAACAGGGGGGTGCACATCGCCCAAGCTCAAGTTACGTGGGGAGTGGAGCATGCGAGGACCTAGGTGTTATGGAGGAGCCATTCCTTTAAGTGGAAGGTTGAGTTATTTTGTAAAATGTAGAAGTGAGGGGCCAAGTCTGGTGTTGATAGGAAAGAGGGTCTAGAGTCTGGGGGCATAGACGGAGAAAGCCTGTCTTCTGGTTCTTTCCTTCCTGCACCGGCAGAGTTCAAGTCTGCTAATGTCCTTGCTTCTGGTGAATCAAAGGCCTCAGAGATGCAGAGTTTCAAGACATCACCTCTTTGTTTTTGCTGCGCTACACTGAGTGGGATGGGTTTGCCCAGACGTGGGTACCGTGCCTGCTGGGCCTACAAGCCCAAGCTACTCCTCACTGACGACGGCGCCCAATGAGGCCGAAACGTGTGTGGGGATGGTTGTGGTCTTGTGCAGAAGAGTTGTGACCTAGCAGTTTGGGCTGGACTTCCCCTTGGGGGGGTGGGCAAAGTGTTTCCCCTTTCTGGAATGGCTTGGCAGGTGAAGAAGGATGGTCTGGAGGGTTGCCCAGAGTAATTGCCAGAGGTTTAAGATTAATTCTAAACCTTCCAGCCATCACCTCTTTGTTTTGAGTTTCTGAGCAAAGCAACTTGGGGATCTGAGGATGATACCCCTGTAAATGATGCAACAGAATTGGAAGGTGATACGTGCTTGCAGTGGCAGTCAGTGCAGTTCGGTGAAGGTCAGGGGCGATGTAGTCAAATTTGCAGAGTCCTTTGATAAGTCATTCTGCAGCATATAGGACACACCTAAGGGGTGACAGGGTGGTCACTGGAATGCCTCCTAGGAGGGCATTTCCACCATCCAAGTGGGAGTGGACCAATGCTTGGACAGCAGATCTGAAGTTCTTTCCTGGGATGAAGGGCTTGATTTTCCCCAGGCACCATGCCATTAGTGTCTTCCTTGCTATCGGCTCCACATAGGGGAGGTATCTTTCAATACAGAACCCAATGCATATGGCGCAGGTGGTCAGCTGGGGTTTGAAACCCTGAAGGTTTGTAGCGCAGAGCCAGGACTGGATGTCAGGGTGCCCGGTATTGTTGGTCAGCAGAAGTAATTCAGTCTTGGAAGGGTTGAGCGTCAAGTAAGCTCTGAACCCGTCCAGGTGCGATGAGCATGTGAATATCTTTGAAGGAGAATATGTTGAGGTAGAGCTCAGTGTCTTCTACGTTTTGGTGGATGTTGATGCTACGTGAAGCCAGTAGGATTCTGAACAGTTTCATGTAAATGATGAAGTTCAAGGCGGAGAGGATAGATCCTTGCTGGACTCTGCAGGTGATAGTTGGAGAAATCAATTTGGATATGTTGGTGGTTATTAGGATGGTAGAATTTGAACCAGCAGAGGACAGACTTGATGATCCCCATGCATGCAGTGATTCAGAATGTTGGTTAGTGTCCCATGGTCTACTGTGTCAAACGCAGTTGAGTGGTCGAAGACAACCAGAAGTTAAGGAAGGCCATAGTCAAGGATGTTATAGGCATTGCCAATTACCTTGATGGTAGCTGTTTCTGTTCTGCATCTGGGTCTGAAGGCAAATTTGTAGGGCTAAAGGAGCTTCTTAGTTTCAAAGTGGTGGAGGAGTTGTGTGGCTACTGCTATCTCAACGATCTTACCGACGACAGGAAGCTGAGTAGTGAAGTGGTAGTTGCGGAGGTCCTTGGGGTCCAGTGTTGGTTTATTGAGAAGTTGGAGGATTTGTCTGGTCTTGAGCTTCGAGGGGAAGGTGCCTTGATTGAGGGAGCTGTTAAAGATTGTCAGGTAAGAAAGGAGTGCTTCTGTCAGAAGGGTCTTCATTACAAATGCAGGAAAAGTTTTGTACTGGTACGATGTGAACTTAAGGGATGCCAGGGTTGCAGTCATGGTGAGCGTCCTGAAAGTTTCCCAGTTAGTGATGGTTTTGCAAGAATGGATGCTGGTGTGCTGTTTGTTGTGGCATTGGTGTTTATGTGCTGGAGGATCATGCTGTTTTTTTGATGAAGGAAGAGTTGATGGTGCTAGACATTTCGATGAAGTGTGGTACAGGTGAGTTGGAGAGAGGGTTGATACAATCCTTAATGGCTTAGAAGAGGTTTCTACTTTTGATGTTGGTGTTGGCTATGGTGTTCTGGCAGTAGTTGGCCTTGGCAGTGGTGATCAGTTATCTGCATGTAGCCTGGCGTTCTTTGAGCAGGGTAAGTTCAGATGCGCTATAAGATTGTTGCCAAGCCTTTTCTTGTTTTCTGATGGTTCTTTGCTCTTGAGTGCAGCTGGGTATGGTTGGTTTAGGCTTAAGCTTGCGTTGTTTCACTGGGACATGGTGGTTAATGTTGATTTTGTGGGTGGTATTGAGTTATTGGAGAAGCAAGTCATAGTGCTGGTTCATCTGTGGTAGAACAGCCCATGTAAGGTACAGGTTGCTGAGTTCTTGTTTGAGAGCTGGGAAGTGCTTGAATGATCTACAGGCTTGTTTGCTGGGTTTCCAATGGGTATGCGTGACTGAGATGGGGTGACTAATGTCAAAGGGAATTGCCATATTGCCGAACCAGTCGAGCAGGATTGGAGAGCTGTGACAGAGGGTGGGTAGGGAGGCAGGGTGGTGATTGAGGTTAAGGATATTACCATTCCTGTGCATTGGGTCTTTCAAGTGCTGTGTTAAATTCAGAGTGTCAAGAAGGTAGTGGAGATCTTTCTTCATGGACTTTGTTTCTGGGTTGCCAGGGATGTTGAATTCACAGAGGATGATGATGTTGGCATGCTTGAGAGTAATGAAGATGACCAAGTTCCTGAGGTCTCCCATGAGGGGTTGGGATTGGATAGTCTGTAGATGAAGTGATAGGGGACTGTGTCAGGTGGGGAGAGCGAGAAGTGACAGGAGAAGTTTTCCAAAGAGCTGATGGTGACGACTTCCAGTTGGGTGCATGGCCATGATGCCTTGTGAATGATGATGAGGCTTCCACCCATCTTCATTGGATGGTCTCTTTGCAGAATGCTGTAGCTGTTGGGGATGAGTACATCTAGGAGGTGGTTGGAGGTGGATGTCACCCAGGTCTCTTTAATGAAGATGGTGTTCAGTAATGCCTGCTTGTCTGCTGCATGGTTGATTGCTGAGTGGATATTGGTGAGCATCATTTTTCGTATAGTGGTGTATGATGGAGTGCTGATGGGGGTCTATGGTGATGCGGCTGAGGTTGCTGGTTTTCGTTGTGGTTGGCAATGAGTGGTGATGGTGGGGATGAGTATTTTCGACAGAGGGAGCTTGCCTGGCATTTGATGAGCAGAGGTTTTGGTCTTTGTACCTTTTCGTCTGAACAGAACAAAACCGGAATTGCCCTTTTCTTTATCTGTCCTCTACTTCGATGCCCGGGCAAGCGATGCACTTTGATCTATCAGTTCAGAAAGAAAAGGAAGCGGCAGGTCTAAGCAGGTTGGTGGGGCAGAGTTCATGTGACCTAGATCCTATTTCATAAACTGACCAACTGCAAAAGAAAGAGGCTGCAAGGCTGCTTAAGTAGGGGAAAAAAGAGCGACAAAACAAGTAGGTATCAAATCAAAAGATTAGCAGTGATTGACAGGTAGATGGGCAGACATCATATGACCTCGATCCGCTTGCACCAGGTGACCAACTGCAAAAGAAAAGAGGCTTAAAAGCTACTTATGTAGGTGAAACATATTTGGCAGCATGAGAAGACACCAAAAGATAAGTATTAATTGACAGGTGGTTGCGGTAGAGATATTGTGACCTACATCCGCTTGCACAAGCTAACCATGTGCCAAAAGTGCCATGCTGCAGTCATGAAAATGCCCTGAATGGCCCCACTAATGTAAGCCAGTATCACATAAGGACCCTCATCAGGGTGCCTTTACCCTTGATGGGCAGTAACAAAAAAATGCAGTGCCACAGTAAAGAAAAATGTCGCTTCACCAGTGTAGGCCAGCACCACACGAAACCTCATCATGCTGGCTTTACCTTTGATGGCCAGCAGGCCTCCAGATAACCTGTACTGGGCATTTTACACATTCAAAACATGTAAATATGACCCCTTTTATCTTTCTATGCGTACCATTTATGCACCATTTGAGAGCAGAGTGCAATGTAAAGGGAAAATGACTTGATGGAAACCAGAACACCTCTTTGATTCTTATCTGCATGGATGAAATTGCAGGCCTTGTAGGGGCCGTTCAAACATTTTTCTCTGTGCTGCAGCATTGAGCCTGTCAGAAACAGCACACAGTAGTGAGAGGAGGAATGGTTTCTTTCTTCTCAACTTCGGCTGTGTTTTGGGTCTGTAGATGCTCATGAAAATTATGCATTTCATAATGCATGCATATTTATATTTCTAGCATTTTAGGATCATAGCAGTAATATGATGTAAAACTTAATACAATTGGGAAGTATTATTTTAACAAACAAATTATGCTTATTAGTGAATGCTTGCTTGCATTACACCGAAGTATTTTTCAGAGTGCCTGTGTTGTGTGCATTTATCATCAATGATAATGACACTGATGGTTAATTTATATAGGGCTTTCGCCAAAGTGCTGTACATAGAACATATTTACATACAGTTATCACCCAGCTGAAGTTGATAATCATTTATCGATCTCAGAAGGATGAATGGCGAGTTGGCCTTACTGGGATTCAAACCTGTGACCTGCAGATCTCTCTGGCAGTGCTCAACCTGCTGAGATATCTTACCGGTGCATGATGCAACAAGATGCATCTATGTGTTGTGTTCATACATATTAATGTGTGAGAGAAGGTTTTTCACAAATGTAATTACTTGTTTGAAGCTAGACAAGTTTAGTCATGTTCTGGTTGGCTTTCACATACTATTTACACTCTTACTAAGGCACGTTATGTGTACTCTTACAATTTAATTTACACTCTAATTATTATAACAGTGTGTACATTACTGCCTCCTCAAAACCTTATCTGGGGCATGGATGTGTATGTATTGTCTAGTTTAAATGCCCATTAAACCTTAACATGCAATCAACATTGTAAATGGTATGATAAATGGTCAGCGGCATCAATGCTTTTGCTCAGGGATGAGTAGTTGTCATTACAGCAATCATAGTGGTCACAGCCTCTTTCAAATCTTCAAAACTACACTTAAAACGTTCAAAACCTGACTCTACAGTCAGTGCAAGCACTGTTACGAAAATGAAATGGTTACATCTGTAATTAAATGGAAACTCGCTTACTGCAGTGGCTATCCAGATAGGTATTTAACTGTTTTACGTAGCGCTTCATGCAGGGTATCTTCAACCTCCAAGCAGTGTGATTAATATTACCTCAGTGGATAGTTTCGTGACCCCTGAAGGATCTAAGGGTAAACCAACATTTGACCACGAGATTACATATAGATTTTAGCATTGAGCACTTGCCTCTCTGAGCTATCATATCACAACACTGGCATACCATTAAGTAGAACTAGTTCCAGTAAATGCAGACTTTAATCATTAGACAATTTTACCATTGTACCTCAGAATACAAGTCATGTTTATGTTACTGTGTAATTGGCCAGGTTTACCTGCGTCATACAAATTAAAATATATACAGGAGAGATCAAATGTGCAGGAACAATGAAAGTCATATTGAGTGACTTAAACTCCTGTAATATTAAACATAACCTTGTGCGACATGCTTTAGGAAATGAACCAGTTAAATAGTGCCTGGAAATTGGTACACTAATCATTGGTTGTTCTCTGTTTGAATTCCTTCTAATTATGGTTTACTATCTTCCTACTATGTGAAGTTTTTCTGATTCTGGAAGCAGAGTTAGCCTTCTTATTTCAACTAGTAGCTATCAATGTTATATTAGTTCTATCTGTGAAGAGCTTGCACTGCAGAGGCAACTAACTGTTCCTGTTCTATGTGGGTGGGGATCCCACTGCTAGAAAGCTATTCCTAGTCTACGTGAGGGAAGCTTGGATCGCTTAACCTTTGCTGGGCAAGTTCTTGGTGATGGTAATTGGACTGCTGAGGCCTATGCTGTTCCCTTTCTATGCGAGTCTAGCTTGCCTTTGGGGCCCTTCATTTACCTGTTCAGTGCAGGGGTGCTTGGACAGCTCCTTCCCATGACGTTTAATCTCTAAGTGAGTGGAACTTCAACTGCTGTGACCTTATCTGTGCTAATCTTGTACGGTTGAGACACACAACATTCCTGTTCCATGTGAGGAAAGAATTATCTACAGAGGCCCATGGCATACCGTTTCTATATTAGGGAGTGTGCACTCTTGAAGAATATGTTGCTCATGTCATATGTGACGGGAGCTTCTACTACAGAGACCCACTCCTTATCTCTTCTGTGTGGGTATCTTCTTCCCTTGCTTTGCCTTGCATGGGTTAACTCCACCTGTTTTACATGATGGTTTGCATTGATGTTGTCCTGGTTTGCCGTCTCTGTGTGAGTGAATCGTGAACGGCTCTTACTCAAGCGGACCTGCTGTTGTACCCATTCTTTGCATGCAGGGGAAGCTCACAATGTTAATGCCCATCGGTTCCATTTGTAAGAGGGTGCTTGTGCTTCTGCACACTGTGCTTTATTTGTTGATCCTTAGAGAAATCTGATTTTTTTGCCATGGTGTGGACCACATGATAATAATTTTGTCTATACAGTTAACGTTTTGCTCATGTCCGCTGGATGTCACTTATGTTTTATTATCTTGTGAAGGAGAAAACTCATTTTTACTCCCATGAAATCACATTTACTCTCTCAAAGTTTAAAAATAAGGAGTAAAATACTCCCACCTCAAAATCTTAACTGGAGCACTGATGCCCAGTATACAAAAATGACATGGCACAGTAGGTCCTCCTGGATGCAGCTGCACAAATGGACTTCCACCTTGCCCAATCAGAGGCCCAGTACCTGGCCTGGCACACATGCATCAGCATTCATACGCTCCCATTAAAACATGCACCCATACAGCATTCACACAGATTCAACCACCTCCCCTCCCCGCAAAATTCACATGCTCTCTCATTCACATGCACACCCAAATGATTCTCTCATTCATACACGTACTTACAGAAACAAACCTTCGCATGCACACATTCATGCATTTAAAAAATATATTCTTATCTTCATCCCACTCCAGACAACACTGCCTCTCGATGAAAACCTGCACATCAAGCAATAGGATCCAGGAAGAAGAGAGTGCTTAATGGTTCCTGCACATGCACAGAGGAGCTGGAGCACCTCCATCATGCAAACCCTGCACCCTAAAAGTGTGGTGAGGCTTGAGTGCCCTCACGCATGTTCAGCCCTGCAGTACCCCAGCCTGCATCCCCAAAGGGCCATGCAAGGCTGAGTAACCAAAAAGCCACCGGCCGTGCATGGCCCATTGGGCATGGCCGCTTGGTGACTATACTGAACTGTCAAAGGGACAACACATTTCTCTTTGACAGTGTGAGGGGTCAGAAGTGAGAGGTGGCCACAAAGAGGTAGTGTTTTCAACATCAGACATTTTTATTGAAATCAGAGAGTTGGATAAAGGCCTATCTGTCCCTATCCTAAGGAGAGTTTCCCTACCTAGAAAACTAAAGCTAAAGATCAGTCTGTGGACCTCATTACGAGGTTGGAGGTAGCCATGGTGCTATTAGCACCGTGGCTACCCCTTTACCGTATTCCGGGTCTGGGTTGTCGGAATAGGGACTTACTGGGTCATTCCAACCTTGGAGGACCCGGTAAATCCCCATTCTGAAAACCATTCCCCATTTCCATTCGAGCCCCCATAGGGCTCAATGGGAATGGGGAAGGAGCTAATAACGGGCCCGCAAATAGCGGGCCCGTTATTAGCTACATGGTCCCTTAGCGGCTCCCCCTAAGGGAGGCTGGTAAAAACAGCCGGCCGACCTCGGAATACGGAGGTATGGCATTACCGGCACCGGCATCCTTACCAGTGCCAGTAACCCCTTACCTCCAACCTCGTAATCAGGCCCTGTGTCTCGTCATCAAAATTATATACACTGTCCTTGTGCCCAAAACATTAATCTGACCCTCACACTAAAGATGAACAACAAAAAGTGTTAAAAGTGTAAGGAAAGTGCCTTTGATGTACGTTTGATAAAAAGTGTTAAAAAACAAATAGATATATCCAACAAAATAATCATTGGACCTAGAGGGGGAATTCCCTTCCCCAGGATGTCTCAGGTAGGATGGCAAAAGTGTCTCTTGAAAATAATGATTCCTTGAAGAAGGCAACAAGTGTCTTTTCCAAGTGATCACATTTCGAGGATGGCAAGGTTTTTCTTTCAAATAATCACTTCACAAGGATAGCAATAGTGTCTCTTTTAAGTAGTTACTTCCTAAGGATAGTGAAGGTAGTTCTTTAAGGATGGTGAACGTATCAATGACTCTTTCAAAACAATCTATTCTTATGTAGATCCTCCTGGTACACTCCCCTGCCAGGAAGCCTTTCATAGATTTTTCAGATCCCCTGGTGTCCTCTCCTACCAGGTATCTTTTCATTATATGAGCTTAGTTCTCTTATTTCAACTTGCCTGACGTTTGGTCCAACAGGCCTTCTTTTGATATCTGCTTTTCACAGATCCCCTGGTATACTCTCCTGCCAGGTATCTTCTCCCCAAACTACTTACTGCCTTATGTACTTCTTACACCAGGATTTCCTTTTAAATGTTCTCAATGTCTTTCAGTATAGTACAGTTGTATCCTTTCACTGTCTATACTCTCTTGAGGTACTTGCCCCAACGTTCCCCACATGGACCTCTCACATGTTGAGACTTGTACAAGTTCACCTTTTTACCTTCTTCAATGGTATTCATTTGCTTCTGACAATACTTGCTTCAACTTTCCCCCGTACCTATATCTCATATATGGAGATTTGTTCAAGCTTTGTCCTTTAATCCCTTCATTAACATTCTTTGGCTTATGGCAACACTTGCTCCAATCTTCCCCATATTGACATCTCATATATGAGGATATCTGCAAATTCTGTCTTTGTTTGTCCCCATGCCTGTCGGTATGCCCTGGGATTCCTGACATTTCTCGGTCAATTCACTGGTGTCTGGTAGTTCCTCCGACCCGTGGCGTGTTGTTGCAGTGAAGCTTGGATGGCGTTCTCCGCTCTGCAGACACTCTCTCGACTCCTCTGCTGTCTCTGCATGCGTTCGCCGGTATGGCTGCTGCTTTTAGATTTGACTGCACTGCCGACAGCTCTGCTGTTGTTGCTGGTAGTCCAGCGGTCCTCTCCAGGTGCTTGCAGTGGCCACGCCGGTAAGAATTGCCTGCCAGCAGCATCTTGAGAACACCTGTTCTCATCAGCAAGTTACGCTCCTTTGCTTCTGCCCTCTCCTGTGGCTCTGCTTTCTTCCATTTGTCTTCTCCCCGTGTTACAGATGCTGACACCATTTTTATATGTCCCACCTAGTGGGAGTTCAATAAAACCACTAGTCTGCATGTTTAGCTTATTAGTTCTTTTGTTCCATATAGATTCCTTCTTCCTCGTGTCAGTACTTGAGGTTTTATGGGAGTTGGAGTCCGTAGGTTTTATACGACTTCAAAGGTGATTTTGTGTGGGATTTGTATTTTTCACAAAAACATCAGAGACAGGGGGTGTTGTGTGTGTTATGTACAAATGAGGTGTAAATGTTACCCTGCCTAGAGTGTCTGGCAAGAAGCGGTATTAGAGTTTTACAACTAAAGGAATTTGGATAATGACAGCATGCCATAAGGAACTTAGGAATTATGGTATCGGGTCATTGCATCGAATGCCAAACCGTTGAATGCCATACCATAAGAAAAATGGCATTGAAAAAAAGCATCAAATGCATTTGTTTTAAATGGTAAAGGGTTTAGTTTAATTATAATGGCTTTTTTAAAGGTTAAAAAGGAGGTTTGGAGGGGGACCCCCACCCCAATAAAAAAATAATTGTAAAAAAATGCATTCAATGCTTTTTTTTCGATGCATTTTTTTCTATGGTATGGCATTTGACGGTTTGGCATTCGATGCAATGACTAGGAACCTGAATTATAGGGTCTTCTTCACATAGAAGGGAAGAATACTGCGTCCCTCCTGATGGGGTCACATCTCCTCGACAGCCATCTCCTCCCATGTGATTCTCTCTCATAATACCACCCCCATGGTCAGGGTCAGGATCAGGTAGTGGCTGCCGTCCCCTGGCCACATGGGAGGAGATCTTGGGATGGGGATCAATGATGACTCCACAGGATTCAGCACAACAGTTAAAGGCAGCCCAGAAATACTCATCCAGCAGCTTGCTACAGCTGAGGCAGCACTCAGTCATTTCACTGAGCTGAGCTGGCTTGGCTCATCCTTAATGGATGGCGGGACTGTTCCTAGTAGTCCATTTTGGATGAGCACCTCTATTGTTTCATGTAACCCACATGGCTTAGAAAGAATACAGAAATTACTTAATAATGTAAGCAGTTGCCCTATTTGACCAAAATCATAGTGCCAGCGACAATGGTATTAGATGTCTTTTGATCCCTGTGGTTTGATATTGTACTACCATTGGCCCAATGATGTCATTTGGGGGTCATAGGTGCAACCCCTGGTGACTTCCCTTCGACCTCTGGCTCTGCATCTGCGACCCCTGGTTTAGGAATGCAGAGGCAGTTTGAAGAAAAATAACAAAATGTATTCTTAGAACCCAATTTATTTTCAGAATTCACCCTGTGAAGTTTGACTTTCTGTTGTGCTTTATTTGCAAAGGTGTAGATTTGTGTTCGTCAATATAAGCAAGGCAGAGTATGTGCCCCAAATGCAGAGCTTCTTATTTGGAGTCAACTTGATTGTTTTATGTTTCTGAGGCCTATAGTTGTTTGCAGAATTACTCCACATTTGATGTTTTCGTGGCCTAGATTTTCCTGTAATAAAGGTGAAATAGTTGGTATATCATAATTATTATGCATAGCAGCACTTCATGCCTCATGCCTGATTCCTCCTGTTTCTAAACACTGTAAAAATAGGTGTTATAACTATGAAATGAACAGTACTTAATCAATCAACCTCAAAGGGATGAAGTGCTGATCAACCCTGCTGAAATATCAACTTGGAAAGTGCAGGATGGCACAAGCTTTTAACGAGCAGAACTTTACAACTATGACACACTATGCTGTTTAATCAATTGTGCAGTTAAAAATAAATGTTTAGTAGGTTGTCTACCCACAACCCTCTACTGTTGCATCCAGTTCATTTTGAAACAAAATATAACACTACTATTATCAGGTTTACTAGTGGGCCATAACATACGCCTCTTGCTTTCAAGCACTATAATCATATTTGTTATGTGAATACGAAATGTCACACCCAGAACCAATCCATTACCAAATGCTGTGGTATGCACATTTAAGGAGAAATGTTTGGTAAGATAGCTCAGCAGGTCAAGTGTTCACTGCTGGGATCTATCTGTGTTCTGCAGGTCACAGGTTTGAACCCTAGCAAGGTCTACTCAGCCATATATGCCACTGGCATGTCATGGTCAATGGCATTTAGGGTCAGCAGCAAAAATGAGCATAACGCTGTGGGGTCAGCCTCTTAGTCCTCTTGATGACGATCCATGTACGGATCGAAACGCATTGAAGAGTCATGGGTTCCCTTTCAGTTTGTTTTTTATGAACTTTTGGATTACAATTTGATGGATATTGCCTCTGTAATCCTGGCATCAGGTTGAAAGTATTTATGTTATGAAAAGAAAATAAGGGAGTGTGCAGTGTTTTGTGGCAGTTGGCTATTCCTCTGACTTTATCCGGTGTCAAATATGTGAGAAACCTGAAGGTGTCTCACCCGCCAGGACACACTCATCACTTTTGGATCCAGTTCCTGGGGGTGGACCAGTGCGGGAGGATCACCTGGGTGAAGGGTCTTCGGGGAGTGGGACACCGGATAGCGAGACACAGTATCACCTTGCCTGTAACACATTTACCCCATCCTACCAGATAGGATACTTAGGAACTCAACCCGCCCCCGCCCCCCTCCCCTCCCCCCTTTCACAACACAAACACTTTCTCACGGACAGCTCGCTATGAGAGAAAACAAACTAACACCCGAGCCATATACCTGACATGTCCCAATTCAATGGTCAGGCAGAGTCAGGCAATTCTTGACCATCAAGCACACCTGACTTCCATTACACTTCCCAACGCGAATAAAAGGAGCACGAGAATACACTCTGTGCAGGGCACAATACACGCGGAAGCACTAGTTCCAAGGTGGCAGTTTAACACGAGGAGAAATATGGCAAAACAGAAAGGGATTGCAGGGAGGGAAGTGCCCTTGACCTTTTCGACGAGAAACCGTTAGTTTCACAAACCCTTGAGAATAGAAAGCATAAAACCAGGAAACGAGGCTGAAGAATCCTGGATTGTGTGTCGAAGGCACCTGGGGCCCTCCTGCGTCGATAATCAAGGTGAGGAGAATCGCCTGCCGCTGTGGTACTGCCTTTGGCTCCTACAACAAAGCAGTACCATGAAATCAACACAGCCGGTGAGTTGGGGAGACTGATATCAGACTGGTCTGCGCTGAAACCAAGGTTGCAAGCAGCAACATTCTATGGTTAGTGCTGAAGTGGACAGTGTGTTAAAACGCATGCGATAACCAACGCAAGTGAAATTGAACAACAGATGAGTGATTGAACTTTGAAACTAAGATACAATACCTTTGACAGAGTGGTCTGGCACAGCGTGCGTGCTCATTCGAAGGTCTCTGTAAAGTATCCAACTAAGAGTGGAGAAAGGTGAAAGAGTGGCAAAGAACTGTGCATCGAAGCGGTCTTGCGACAGGTTAAGCAAAATCCAGTGCACAATCTAACTTCTTCGAAAATCTAACAAAATCCAGTGCCTAACGAATTGATGACAAGTGATTTAAGTTGGTCCAAGCCCGAACGTGGGAGATCAATTGAACAAGATAATGTTAAAGTAAATTAAGTTGGTCCGAGCCCGAACAAGGGAGATCAATTGAAAGCTTTTGGGATAAAATACGTTTTGTGTTAAAGAGAATTAAATTGGTCTGAGCCCGGCAGAGGGAGACTGATTGAACATTGTGTTAAACCGGATCTGAGTGCAGCTGAGGGGGATCCGAGGTGAGTAATGAATCCCCCGCGAAACTGAACACATGAAATTCTACCTAATTTGTATTAAAGGGGATCTGAGCCTGGCTGATGGGGATCCAAGATGAATAGTGAGTTACCTAAAAATTTGAGTATGTGTGAACCCTCAGAGAGGAAAATAACATATTGTTTATTTGTCGCATCAGGCCCTCTGAAAGAAGAGACTTTGAAAGACAAAGAGACTTGGGCACAGAAGGCCCTGATGCTAAAGCTTGAACTGCACCCTCGTGCCAGAGAAGACAAAGACTGTGCTAAGCTTGAGTGTACCGCCTTGTCCCGTGCTGAAAACGTAGTGAAGGGAGGCCAACGGCTTGAACATACTGATATTTGATTTCTTGAATATTTTTGTTTTGCATAATATGGTTTCCCACACTATTTGTATTTGGAGGTTAGGAATGGCAATAGGTTTATTAGTATAGCCCCTTTAATTTTGACAAGACATCACTAGGACTGCGTGTCATGCCTGCGCCATGGGCGCACACATTGGCAACCATCATGGACTATTTGTTATTCATTTATCTTCAGAATACTCTTGGAACAACCCCTATTCACACTTTGGTACTTAATTCCCATTTGCGTGACTTTGGTGCCTTCTTATATAACTCAACTAACTACATGTACCACAATGCACCTTGCTACAGCTATCAATTCCTGGCCATTACCATTCATCAGCATTGGAACCACAATCCCCAGAAGCCCTAGGTATCAGTGCTGCTTCCACCATCTCAGGACCAGAGAGGGAGGAGGCAGATTGTATTCAGGTGTGCTGCTCCAGGTGCTGCCAATTAGCCTGCCTCAGTACAGGGCAGGGCTGTATTTAAGCAGCTGCCTGCAGGAGCTCAGTCTCTTGCATCAAGAGTCCTCCCAGCCCCTTTTTGCCTTTTTACTCGAATTTGTATGCTGTTCCTGCTGCTGCATTTTCCTGCTTTTGTTCCAGTGCTCTTTCTGGGCTCCCTGCCTTGCAGCCTGCAACACCCTGCTGCCTACAGCCCTAGCCTTTTGGGCTCCCCGCCTCACAGCCCTGCTCCTCTGGGCTTCCTGCCTTGCAGCCTGCTACACCCTGCTGCCTACAGCCCTAGCCTTTTGGGCTCCCTGCCTCACAGCCCTGCTCCTCTGGGCTTTCTGCCTTGCAGCCTGCTACACCCTGTTGCCTACAGCCCTAGCCTTTTGGGCTCCCTGCCTCACAGCCCTGCTCCTCTGGGCTTCCTGTCTTGCAGCCTGTTACACCCCGCTGCCTACAGCCATAGCCTTCTGGGCACCCTGCCTTGCTGCTCTGCTCCTCTGAGCTCGCTCCTTGCTGCTCTGCTCCGCTGGGCTCCCTGCCTTGCAGCCTGCTACTCTCTTCTGCTTTCCGCCCTGACCCTCTGGTCTCTCTGCCTCCACGCCCTGTTCCTTTGGGTTCGCTCCTTGCTGCCCTACTCCTCTGGGCTCTGTCTGCCACCTACTGCAGCTCTCAGTCCTGCTCCTCTGGACTCTCTGCCTAGCAGCTTACTACAGTCCTCTGCAATCCACTACAGTTTTTCTGTACCTTGTACGATTTGGTACTGCAGCCCTGCTTCCTTGTTTGCAGCCCCCCTCTTTCCTGGCTGCTGCTCCCTTGCTCTCTTCCTTGTTGGCATTCCCTTGCTCTTGATCCCTCTCCTTCTCTTCCTTGACTCCTCTGTCCTCCCCTTTAGTTTACCCATTTCTATTGTACTGTTTCTGTCATGATGCCCGCTCCCGGGGAGCCGGCTCAGGCCCTGCGTCCCCGAAAGCGGACATCAAGTCCCCGGGGAAGGTCCCAGCAACCCCTTATAGGGGGCCTTTGGACAGCGTCCTGGCGCCTATGGCGCCAGGCTCATAGAAAACGTCAGTCCTGGCGCCATAGGCGCCAGGCTCATTATGAAAGTGTTTGGGTGCACTTACCTGATGCAGACCATGCTGCAGAACCCCGGCCTCCTTGAGGCCTGAAAGGAACTACTTTACCTGTGGGACTCATTTACCACCCGGGCGTGGTCGGGGAAGGATACATACCTGATTGGAGGAAGGACACATTCTAGGAACTTCTTCCAAGGCTATTTAAACCACACCCGATCAGCCACACGTGCTTCGCGTTGTTCTGCATCTAGCAGCTGGACGCTCACCGTGTCTGCTCCTGCATCTTGACTTCTGCCACACCTGCCAGCATCCTGAATCACCTGCAAAGGAAGGGAACAAGAGAACAGAAGAAGGAAAAGGCCTCACCTGCTAAATCTGCATCCCAGAGACATTTCGCCGACAATCCTGAAATGGAAGACATTTATTTTTAAAAGCACATTGCATCGATCGCTGCAGTGCCGCATTCTACTCACCTTTACAGGGCGCCTCCATGTTCAGCAGCGACCATCCGGATTCGCAGTCGCGCCCCCGCGCCTAGGGAGAAAAAGACAAGAACAAAGGTGAGAGAAAGAAGGGAAAAGGGAAGCTAAAACTCCATGTCAAGACTTACCTGTTGAGTCATTCCCTTTTCATTTCGGGTCCGCGCCGCATCCAGGCATTTTCGGACCCCGGCCCCTAAGGGGAAAAAGACATCAGCGTTAATGAGTGAATGAAAAGACAGTACCAAAACACTCATTAAAGACTTACCTGATTTCCACAAGGATTTCACCGCTCACCTCGGGTCGGTGCCTGTTCCCCGGCATTCCGTACCCCGACCCCTATGGGGAAAAAGACACTAGCATTAGAACATTAATGCATGGACACAAGGGGAACCACTTATAGAAAACTTACCTGGAAGCCAAGCAAGTTTGGTTCTCACCCATCCGAAAATCCAGTGACGTAACTGGATACCAACGCGCCCCTGCATCAGAAGCAGGATGGAGAGCTCGTCCTTCCAGACCTTAAGGTGAGACGCTACGGGGAAGCACAGAAGGGTTTTGAGGAGGGTGAGAGGGGTAAGTGGGAGGCCGATTGCATTACCCCGCAGACAGTTAACCCCATATTCTCACCTACAGAAGGATACTTCTGCGAGTCAGACAAGCCAGATCTGGGGCCCGGTCCAGTCCGTCTTCTGAACCCTGCACATGATCTTAGACGAGGTCACAGCAGCGCGAACCAGGCCAGCGCCCCGCTGGGAGTCAGGTGAGCATTACAGAACGCGAAGTCTTCCTACAAATTCCCACCCAGGCGCTATGGAAACTTCTGAGACTGATCAGTTGGCCCAATTACTGGGGGAATTAAGGGCCGAAGTACATGCCGCTCGTCAAGAGACTAATGCCCTCAAGAGGGAATTAATAATATCAAAGGAAAGAACTGATGACCTGGCCAGACAGCTTTTGCAAGGTCAAGCTGGACAAACTCCTCTACCCTGTTCCGGAGGGAACCCCGCTCCTGTGGTTCCCAGTAACCCTGTGCAGATTAATCTACCTGGAAACATTCCGCTGGCCCCACCTGAACGCTTTGCTGGGGACCCCAAACGATTCGCCGTATTCATGAATCAGTGTCGTTTGCACTTCCTATGCAGACCTGGGGCCTTCCCTAATGATCAGACCAAAGTAGCCTTTGCATTGTCATATCTCAGCGGCTGCGCTGCCGATTGGTCAGTTCCACTGGTTACTCAAGATGACCCGATTCTCCGTGATTTTCAAGGATTTCAAGCAAGCATGGAAAGGTTATTTGCTCGACACTCTCAGGGGTAGGCTCTGGATGACGAACTTCTATTCCTGCGACAGGGCAATCAGGACCTCCTATCGTATATTGCAAACTTTAATAGACTAATTGTGGAAACGGGATGGCCAGAGGATAAAAGAGTCACGTTATTTTATCGAGGTCTACGCGGAGAACTTAAAGATGTCTTGGCCCAAGTTGTAAATCCACCCCAAGAATGCACAGAATATATAGACTTAGTGGTCCAATTGGATCACAGACTTCAAAACAGATCGGTCCAGGTTTGAGACCCGGGTGTTGGTCAAGACCCATGCTAACCCCAAGGGAGTTGATGTCTCTGAGCCTATGCAAATTGGAGGGGTTAAAGAACCCTTAACTCAAAAGGAACGTGAAAGGAGGCGTCAGTTAAAATTATGTCTTTATTGTGGGAACTCTGGACACTTTCTACGAGATTGCCCGGCAAAACCGCCCCGAAAAGCGGTAGAAGCCGCTGATAAAAACCATGAAGACTCTGTTTCGGGAAACGACTCAGCCCGACAAGCGTAGGGGTCTGCTTGCCGAGCTTGAAAACTAACTCTCAGACCTCGCATTTCATTGTGCCAATGGTTCTCGTAGATCCAGAAAAGCCTAAGCGGTTGCATGCAATAAAGGCATACATCGATAGTGGGGCTATTGGAAACTATGTGGATCGTGAATTGGCCTCTAGGATTAACCTCCCTCTCCGTCCTAAAACCAGCAAAGATGTCATCACCACAGTCGATGGAACTGAAATTGCCTCTGGACCGGTAACATATTCCACTACTGGGGTGACTCTTATTCCTGACGGCCATCGGGAGGCAGTTGTGTTTGATGTAATCAAGGCTCCACAGTTTCAGGTTATTCTTGGAATTCCTTGGTTAGAGACACATAATCCTCGAATTGATTGGCGAGCTAAGAGAATAACCTTCCCGGATTGTGCACAAACATGCTGCCCAGAAAACCTGAAGATGAATCTAGCATCTGTAACCTCTGCCTCCATGCAATTACCTCCGGAATACCAGGACTTTCAGGACGTCTTCCAAAAGGAACAGGCCAACACGTTACCTCCTCACCGATCGTACGATTGCCAAATCGATCTGGTGCCCTGTGCACAACCCCCTTGTAGCAGGATTTATGCCCTTACCAAACTTGAGAACCTGCATTTGAGACAATATTTGGATCAATACCTCGCCAATGGTTTTATTCGCCCGTCAAAGTCCCCGGCATCCTCGGCTTTGTTCTTCGTGCCTAAAAAAGAAGGCGACCGTAGAACTTGTATCGATTACCGCGCATTGAACCAGATAACGGTTAAAAACCGTTATCCTCTGCCTCTGATTCCTGAACTCCTTGACCAGGTGAAGGACGCTTGCATATACACCAAGTTAGATCTCCGGGGGGCATATCATCTGGTGCGAGTAAAAGAAGGCGACAAATGGAAAACAGCCTTCCGTACAAAATATGGATTATTTGAATGCCAGGTAATGCCTTTCGGGTTGTGCAATGCGCCTGCTGCCTTCCAATTCTTCATGAATGATGTCCTTCGGGAACTCATCGATGTTTGTGTTGTCGTCTATATCGATGACATTCTAGTGTACTCCTCTTCGGAATCTGATCACAGAAAACACGTTAGGGCAGTTCTGGAAAAACTGCGCCAACACAAACTATTTGCTAAACTGGAGAAATGTGTTTTCCATACCACAGAAGTTGAGTTTCTCGGTTTCATCCTGGCACTGTCATGCCGCCGTCTTTTGGTGGTCGCTGGCGGTTATGGAAGGCTTGGCGTTGGCGGCGCCATTAGACTGTCCCGTGTTTTTTCCTTTCACTTCCTGGTTTGACGGTCTAGTCTTTTTCTCTTGTTTCCGTTTTTAGCCACGCCCTTCTCTGGGCTCTGTGCGTTGCAACTTTCTTTCCTTTTGCCTTGTTGCCGTGCTACTTCGTACCTTGCTTCGTACCTGTTGTTTTTTCGCTGCTTCTCACGCGGTTTCTTCCCTTCTAGCTTTCTCCTCCTTCCTTCCCCTTCCCTGTTATCCCGTCCTTACGGTTCCCTTACCGTATTGGGTCTCTCCTCTCCTTCTTTTCTCTCGGACCGCGTCCCTGGTCCCTGCCGGTGCTTCCTTTCCAGTCCTTTGCACTGCTCCTTGCTCAGTACCAGCATCTCCGCAATCCGGACTCTCCGGTTTTCTGCGGCATCAAGAAACTTACCTTCATATCCACTGCTCCTGCTCTTTCCTGCATATACCGGACGAAATTGGTCATCGCTTCCCGAACAGCATCAGTACCAGCTACATCCGTAGAGAGGTTTTTTTAAGCGGCTGCTTTTTTCCTCTCATATTGGTTCCTGCGGGACGGGGGCCGGCTGCTTCCCTGTTTATCAGGGAATCAGGGTGGCTTCTTCCCGCGGACGGCCGTATCTCTTCACAAAGAAGAAAAGACCCAAGAACAAGACCTCCAGACGAGAACTCGTCCCGGAACAGACAGGTGAGGAGAAAGGGGAGGTAGACATTGATATATCAGACTTAGAAGAAAGTCCGCTCGCTCCCATCAATCGTGACAGACACCCAAAGGAGTCCGAATGGACTCAAGAAAAGTGGATGCCATCCTCAAATGGCCATCACCTAGCTCTGTAAAAGGGGTTCAAAGCATGCTCGGCTTTGCCAATTTCTATTGCAGGTTTATCCCGGAATTATCACGCATAGTACAACCCATTACTGCACTCTTGAGGAAAAATAAACGTTTTGAATGGTCTGAAGAAGCCGAGCAGGCCTTCCAGGATTTAAAAGCTAAGTTTACCTCCGCACCTATATTGAAACACCCACGTCCAGATCTCCCGTATGTCGCCGAAACTGACGCATCCAGCCTAGCCATGGGAGCAGTTCTGTCTCAAAGAGATCCTGAAACCAACCAACTGCATCACGTAGCATTTTGGTCCAGAAAATTCTCGGCACCAGAGATTAATTACGCAATCACTGACAAAGAACTGTTAGCCATAAAGTCCGCTTTTAAAGCCTGGCGGCATTACCTGCTTGGCGCTCGACATACCATCACAGTGATCACTGATCACCGGAATTTACAGTATTTGAAAACCGCCAAGGCTCAGTCATCACGGCAGCTCCGATGGGCTTTGTTTTTCGCTGAATTTGATTTCGTGATTACCTATCGACCTGGCTGCAAAAATGGCAAAGCAGACGCCTTATCCCGAATTGGAATGGGAGAATCTGATACAAACTCAGAACCAGTACCAATAATTCCCGAACAGAGAATTCTAGGCATGACTTTGTTACAGACGCTTGAAGACATTCAAGTCAGAGTGAAACAACTCCTGGACCCTACAGTCCTACAGGATTATATACAAAGGGGATCAGACTTTACCATAGATAATGGTTTACCTTATTACCAAGGACGCTTATTCCTGCCGCACAAGGATTTACACAAACTAGTTATTTCAGGTTATCATGATACATTAATAGAGGGATACCCCGGTATTGCCAAGACAATGGAAAAGGTGAAACGACAATTCTGGTGGCCCTCTTGGCGAAAATATGTTAAATCTTTTGTGATGTCCTGTGGTGTTTGCGCCCAAAATAAAGGTCAAAAGAAAAGACCAGCCGGTCTCCTTCAACCTCTAGACATACCGCCAGCACCCTGGCACACCCTATCAATGGATTTTATTACAGACTTGCCTCCTTGTTTGGGATACAATACCATTCTGGTAATTGTGGATTTGTTTTCCAAAATGGCCCACTTCATTCCTTTGAAAGGTTTACCTTCAGCTTCTGTCCTAGCCAAAGAATTCCTCGAACATATTGTTCGGCTACATGGATTCCCATCTATACTAATCTCTGACCGGGGAAGCCAATTCATTTCCCACTTCTGGCGCAAATGTTGTCAAATGGCACAAATC
Source organism: Ambystoma mexicanum (assembly GCF_040938575.1). Taxonomy (NCBI): domain Eukaryota; kingdom Metazoa; phylum Chordata; class Amphibia; order Caudata; family Ambystomatidae; genus Ambystoma; species Ambystoma mexicanum. Next base: position 127,856,024 of record NC_090932.1, read on the forward strand.
GACGTAAGATTATCGACCAGTCACCACCCTCAGACCGATGGTCAGACCGAGAGGACAAATCAGCCCCTTGAGCAGTACTTACGGTGTATGTTACAGCAATCTGAAAGCAACTGGAAAGACATTCTTTGGATAGCCGAATATGCATATAATAATTCGGTACACTCTGGAACTGGCCATAGTCCTTTTTATACCTTGTTTGGACATCACCCTCGAACCTCAAACCTCGACTCACCTCAGAGCCTCGGAGTGCCCGCAGTAGAACATCTGCATTCTACCATTACCCGAGCCTTCAAAGAGGCAACCACGCATTTACAACAAGCCAAGAGAAAATACAAGGAGAATGCTGACCTACATCGGAGTGAAGCACCTCCGTATCAGATTGGGGATCAAGTGTGGTTAGCTACCAGATATTTACCGCTCAAAGGGCCTCGAACTTTTAACCCAAAATATCTGGGACGTTATTCTATTACGGCAATAATTAACCCAGTAGCGGTTAAACTTGATTTACCAGCTAATATGCGAATTCACCCTGTTTTTCATGTGTCACTTCTGAAACCTGTGGTCCCCGGAACCCGACTACTCAAACCTCCAGAACCTATTCAAATAGATGGGGAACCCGAATTCGAAGTGAAGAACATTTTAGATTCAAAAATGTTTAGGTCAAAGCTTTTCTACCTAATTGATTGGAAGGGGTACGGACCTCAGGAGAGGTCGTGGGAACCCAGTGACCATGTGCATGCACCTCGATTAGTCAGGAGATTCCACCGACTCTTCCCAAACAAACCAAAACCCCCGGAGGGAACAACCTTGGGTGGGGGCTTGGGGGGAGTGCTGCCACGATGCCCGCTCCCGGGGAGCCGGCTCAGGCCCTGCGTCCCCGAAAGCGGACATCAAGTCCCCGGGGAAGGTCCCAGCAACCCCTTATAGGGGCCCTTTGGACAGCGTCCTGGCGCCCATGGCGCCAGGCTCATAGAAAACGTCAGTCCTGGTGCCATAGGCGCCAGGCTCATTATGAAAGTGTTTGGGTGCACTTACCTGATGTAGACCATGCTGCAGAACCCCGGCCTCCTTGAGGCCTGAAAGGAACTACTTTACCTGTGGGACTCATTTATCACCCGGGCGTGGTCGGGGAAGGATACATACCTGATTGGAGGAAGGACACATTCTAGGAACTTCTTCCAAGGCTATTTAAACCACACCCGATCAGCCACACGTGCTTCGCGTTGTTCTGCATCTAGCAGCTGGACACTCACTGTGTCTGCTCCTGCATCTTGACTTCTGCCACACCTGCCAGCATCCTGAATCACCTGCAAAGGAAGGGAACAAGAGAACAGAAGAAGGAAATGGCCTCACCTGCTAAATCTGCATCCCAGAGACATTTCGCCGACAATCCTGAAAAGGAAGACATTTATTTTTAAAAGCACATTGCATCGATCGCTGCAGCGCCGCATTCTACTCACCTTTACAGGGCGCCTCCATGTTCAGCAGCGACCATCCGGATTCGCAGTCGCGCCCTCGCGCCTAGGGAGAAAAAGACAAGAACAAAGGTGAGAGAAAGAAGGGAAAAGGGAAGCTAAAACTCCATGTCAAGACTTACCTGTTGGGTCATTCCCTTTTCATTTCGGGTCCGCGCCGCATCCAGGCATTTTCGGACCCCGGCCCCTAAGGGGAAAAAGACATCAGCGTTAATGAGTGAATGAAAAGACATTACCAAAACACTCATTAAAGACTTACCTGATTTCCACAAGGATTTCACCGCTCACCTCGGGTCGGTGCCTGTTCCCCGGCATTCCGTACCCCGGCCCCTATGGGGAAAAAGACACTAGCATTAGAACATTAATGCATGGACACAAGGGGAACCACTTACAGAAAACTTACCTGGAAGCCAAGCAAGTTTGGTTCTCACCCATCCGAAAATCCAGTGACGTAACTGGATACCAACGCGCCCCTGCATCAGAAGCAGGATGGAGAGCTCGTCCTTCCAGACCCTAAGGTGAGACGCTACGGGGAAGCACAGAAGGGTTTTGAGGAGGGTGAGAGGGGTAAGTGGGAGGCCTATTGCATTACCCCGCAGACAGTTAACCCCATATTCTCACCTACAGAAGGATACTTCTGCGAGTCAGACAAGCCAGATCTGGGGCCTGGTCCAGTCCGTCTTCCGAACCCTGCGCATCATCTTAGACGAGGTCACGGCAGCGCGAACCAGGCCAGCGCCCCCGTGGGAGTCAGGTGAGCGTTACAGTTTCTTCCTTCATTCCCTTCTGCTAGATTTCTCTTAGACTTCCTTGTCCTTGATTATTTCTGTTCTTGTCTCTCTTGTGTCTTATGTTGATCCTTTGTACAGAGCTTGACTGTTGGTTTCTAGCAGGCAACCTCTGCCCCTTCCCTTGTCGCGTTTTCTGTTTAACAGACACCCACAGCTGTTGTTCCCAGCCATGAGCAGACAGAGTGGGCCTCTGTAATAGCAAACTGTGCAGAAGGCTAGAGTTTTTCCTAAGGTCCGTGGAACACTCTTTTTCCATATCTGCATACACCCCAAGAGGGAATCCAGTTTGTTTGTATCTTTGTATTTCCTGCCCCTTTCTGTTCACAACTACAGTTGCCTACTTTTCTTTCTTGATGAGTTTCCTGCTGTGTGTGTACTTATCTGTCACCTTACATCAGCACAGCCACCCAAACCCTACCTGGGGGCCCTGTGCCACTCTTGACAGAGTGCCATCCTTGACACTGCGTTATTATTTGATTGTCGTAGTTTGCTCCCATCATTAGATTTAAGATTAGATTGGTGTTTTTCAGACCCTTTCATTTGACGTTCAATAAACACCCTTGAAGTGTGGTCACTTGTGTCTGTCTTACTGTTGATACCATGACCTCCTTACAGGTGTATGAGGAAACTGAAATTGTGTGATATCACTGGACATTTGAGGATGCGCTTGGCATATGAAAGAAGGAACTGGATATATAAATCTTTAACTTAAATATTTTGACAGTACCTAGGCTGTAAGGCTATAACAGACATGAGATGTCAGTATCCTAAGACAAAGGCTGCATTAGCCGTACTGTATTATTGCAGCCCTTGAGAAAATTGAGCTTTACTTGCCATATGATTACTAGACCTGACATGTGCAGCTATATTGGTATACATTGGCAGTAAATGACCATATAAGACTGTAGTGCCATACATGGCAGTGCCCCTGGCCTATGTTGGTTCTACTGGGTCTATCCTTGTCATAACATGACCCCTTCCATGGCCCATCAAGGCAGCACCCTAGTTCAAATTTGGTGGGTATTTACAAAAGTCGTATGTCTACTTTAGTACTGGTTTGGTATTTTTATAAAATGTAAGCATTTATGTGTTTTTTTACACCTGTCAATCACTTCAGGTGTTGACATTGTGGTTAAAAGTCATGTGATGTTCATGTGATACCATCAGTGTGAAATGTCATGTGATATCACTTCGTGGCATGAGGAGAGTGATGACACTTCACTAACCCTGCTCTTTTTTTGATGAATTGGCATCCCTGCCAGCAACATACCACAAAGTGATGTTACATCATGTCCGTTTCTGTGATACTATCGGAAAGAGTCAAATAAAAAAAAAATTCAAAGGCTAGCTGATGATAATAGGCACGCAGTACAACCACTAGAACAATTTAAAGATAAAAGCAGACTTATTTTAAAATGAAAAGCTTAGTAGTCCACTTGATTAAATCAGAGAAGTTAAAAAGTAGCATTTAGGAATTGCAAACAGCAGCTTCCAGGTGTCAATTGCAATGCTTGGGTACCCCTAATGAATGTCCTTGCCGCTAAGCACATTTTAAAAGAGAGCCCAGCCCGATCCCTGTCTTGTATGGCAAGGTTAGATACTTTTCGAATATTTGTCCTGGGTGAGTAGGTCAGATCTTGCTTATAGGTTGCACTGTTGTTTCTAAATGCCTTTGCCTGGATATTCTGAGGTGTGTTCTCAGGATATTCAAGGAGCTGCAACTGTTTCACATGTGTCTAATTTATTCCATAGGAGCAAGCGCTGCTGATTCAAGAGGGGGCCAACAAGCAGCATCAACAGATGCAAGAAGAGATCCGGAGACTACAAGAACAGATAGCTGCCAGTTCAAGGCCCCCATCCAGTGGTGGATGTGTTATACTGTAGAAAGACAGAGGTCTACGTCTAGACCGAACTTATATATGTGACAGCAAGCAGGAACTGATGCTAATTACAGACAAATGGAAGCTAAACCCATGAATGGCTGCTAGCCAATTACCATCTGTCCAGACTGTGATCTAGTCCCTTACCTCTGAGTATTTCTTAAATATTGATCTCTCTACATGGCAAGATTCATAGCGTCACTCCATTGTCATGGGTGGGATACGTCATTATGTCATGCTAAGCCTCACCAGGCACACCACTGATAAACCCCCCAAAAGCTGCAACATGTCTGGGGTTGCTTTATTCCCTTGCAGAGGAGACATGGCCTCGTGGTAAGTCAAGGCTCATTTTCATATGGTTATTCCACTGCTGTAATGCCAGAAACGAGTTAAAACAGATGCAACAAATCACCAGCCCAAATAATCCTGGTGGTTCATTTTAACCCTAAGAATGTGGCTGGAAAAACATCCATATCGCATTGGCTCCCAAACACAAGGTCTGCTCACAAGTAACCGTACATTGCTTTCCTGGCTCCAAACATTCACGTTTAGGACAGGTTGTTGTTTTATAGTCATCCCACGGCGCCATATTGAATAGTAAATTAAGCAAAACTAGAAGACCCACGATAAATCTGCACCATCCTGGGTTTTATGGTGAAAAAGATAGACAACTTAATAATCGATATATCTCAGTCTGTGGGGCACACGTAAACCGGCATTGACAAAGCAAACAGTCTCGACTTTTGGATAGATATTTTCCACACAAGGGTATCATATGCCCATGTACTCCCAAAATGTGCCAGTCCATTTTGATACAGTAGTGCACAGTGATGTAAAGGATTTACTCATTAATAATGCGGTGTGACGTCATTTGCTTGTTGTTTCTTCAAATTTCAAACATGTAATGAAAATGTTTTCTTTTTCATAATGTGATTCTTAATATATTTTACGCGCGTTGCGCGCGTAGTGTGGATAAAATCTAGTGTGCAATAAACATTTCTAAATCTAGCAGTTGGTCGTTATTGGAGACAGAGGTTAAGTCGGAACATGTCGCCTGAATGAGCGAGCTGTGTTCGCGGTCTGGAGATTGTGGCATGGCTTGCAGGTGCAGAACCAGGGGTGTCAGGCACAAGTGGCACCATGTTAGTGCGGGTATACAGGGGATACAGAAACAAACATAAGAATTGATCCTGAACAAATGATATATTGGTATCAACAGTCACGGTGTGAGGTGCGTCAGGCTGGTTGACCTGGAAGTGAACTATCTCACTGTACGCAAGTGTCCAATAGGACGGACACACAAAGACGAATGCACTTTGTAAGCTAAGTTCTCAACTTTGCTACAAGAGCCCTTTACAACCTACTTAAATCCAACCTATTTAGAGCCTCTCCCAACTCAATATCATACCCACATGCTGGGTGGCACTCAATGCAAAATTGCTTCCTCTTCATGTTTCTACTACTCTTCCTCAAATCAAGTAATGGCCACCCAGCACTCCATTACCTTGCTGATTCCATCTTTCCCTACTCTCTCTTGACCTATATGATCCTCATCACCTGACAGCCTCTCTGCCTCCTGCACCCTTGTGCCTACTTCCACTTCTACTCTTTCTGGTAACTTCCCACCCTCACTGGAATGCTCCAAAGTTCATCAAACCATTAGAATCCATTGATGTGTTCCAAACCAGACTCAAGCTTCATTTGCTAGCCAGCGATGGGAAATCCCTAACTCCCATGGAATTCCTCCACATCGGACTATCCAGCCTATGTAGATATAACCTGTGTAAATATTGGCCCAAGTCCTGAAGGCCTATCTTATTTATGTGTGCTTCCTTGTAAGTGTCCCCTCTCTATGTTAATCTGCACTACCCCCTCACCTAGCTTGCTCTCAACAATTCTACCACTTCAAATTGTAAAGGTACTCTGCTTAGAGTTTGCCACAGATATCTGTACTTTAGCCTGTTTACAAACTCTGGTAGAAATATCCTCCAAACTACCTAATAAATACAAAAAGAAAAATACAAAATGGAAATCTCACAGGATCCCACACAAATCATGAGAAGACACATTAAAAACCTCACTAGTGAAGTAAAGAAAGAGGGCTTACTGAATGTAAAACGACATAAGGACATGAACAGCCCACCAGGTAAACAATAGTCTCAGGCTGTGGCTTTTGGAACTTTTGTCTATGAACTTGTCTCCAAGACACGAGCGAGGTGTCTCACCAATCTTGTTGAATAGCTCTATAAAAGTGTACTTCAAAAAGAAGCAGTACATTTCTTGGGCACAGACCTAGTGGGAAGAGACAGGCTCCACTGGGTGCCCAACAAATATACAGCTGAATGCTTGCATATCAGTTTGTTCAAATCAAATTTCAAATACAAAGGTGTAATCTACCTTCAGAAAAAAGGCATGGCCATGTGTGCTTTTGCTCCCAATCTGGCCAACCTCTATGTGGCTAATTTAGATGAATCTTGCATATGTTCTAACAACCTATTTAATTCTAAGATAAATGTCTTGAAACAGCTTATAGCTGATATGTTTATGGAATGGCAAGTGTAAGGGAGGCATGGTATCAAACATTGAAGACAGACACAAGTGATCACAGTTCAAGGGTGTTTATTGAACTTGAAATGGGTTGGTCAAACGCCTATCTAAAACTAAAGCTAAGGATGGGAGCAAGCTACGACCATCAAATAATAATAACGCAGTCCTAGTCAAGTCTCTGTCAAATAAGAGGGCCTATATTGATAATCCTATTGCCAATCCTTACTTCTAAATACAAAAGAGTGTGGGACAATGATGTATGCAATAGAAAAGTGTTCAAGAAATAATATGTCAGGACGGTTGAGCAGTTGGCTTCCTTTCCCCGCGTTTTCAGCACAGGGCAAGTCGGCATGTTCGAGCTTTGCACACACTCTGGCTTCTTGCGCACGATGATACAGTTCAAAGCACAGACACCAGGGCCTTCTGCCAAAGCCTCTTTCCAATAACGGTCTCTTACTTCAGAGGATCTGTCATAACAAAGCCTCAAAGTTACGTTCCTATCAGGATTTTCACATGCACAAGCGCTCGCTTTCAATGTTCATCATGGGTCTCCCTCTTCAGGCTGAGACCCCCTGTTATGCAGCAACCGTGGAAGATATGGTATCGATGGAAATACACCTAACATGGATGCCATTAGTTCATGGTAACGGTCTAGTCGACTACCAAGATGGCGTCCGAAACGTATATGCATCATACGCACCATAACGTTGGTGCGTTGTATCATCGTTTACTCAGACCTTTGGTCGCTGCCCTTGTTGCTCGTGTTTCTCTGTGTTAAAGAAGCCTTTTTCTCCAACCTTACCCTTCGCATTTCTATCTGCAGTCAGTCGCGGTGCGGTTTTCTTACAGGTTTTTCTTTGTTTAGCGGTGTCTATCTGGTTAGATCACTGAGGTGTAAGCTCATCTCCTTCTTCGGTTCCTTTCCTCCCTCTTTCTGTCCTATTAGCTTTTTTCCCTGTCTTTCGGGTCTACGCCCCTCATTCTTTTTCTCGCTATCTTAATTCTGCCTGACCTACTCTTACCTTCCTTACATTTCTTTTCTTTTTTCTGTGTGTCTGAGGCAGGATCCTTCTTTCTGTCAAGGCTCTCTGACCAGTAATCCTTCTGGTCAACCTTCTGCCGAGCCCTCTGTGCCGCCAGTCTTCGGGGCCGCTATCCTTCGGTGCCGCCAGTCCTACAGTCTTGCAGAACCTACGGTGCAGCCAGTCCTGCTGTGCATGCTGGATCCTGCAGTCCCCATCTATACCACTAAGACTGTTCTTGTCTTCCTATTCACATCGTAACTCTTCCAGCAGATCCAGCCTGCTGACTACAGCTCCCAGACTCCTTTTCTTCACAAACTGGAACCACTTTTTCACAAACGGAGCTACGTTTATTAGACTGAATCTGACTGGCACTTTCTCTCAAAGTCCCATCCGGCAGATCCAAGGACTACATCTGCTACATAGGGTTTTTTCAGCTAACGGCTTTTTCCCTGGAGTTTGGGACTGGCTCCTGGGAGGCCCCCGGATTTGGTACCCATCCGGTCACGGTGGCCTCCGGGGAGCCACGTCCTTATTTACATCAAAAGAAATCCAAAAAGAAGAAGGAGTCAAAGAAATACTGAGGGAGACAAGATTGGGTGACTTCTACAAGCTCAACAGGAGATTCAGGTGAGGAGGAGTTGGGTGAAGTTAAAGGGGAAGTTTTGAGTTCTGAGACCCCCTTTTTGTCACTATATTTACACTTGGTCTCCCTCATTCAGGCTCGGACCATTGATCTTCCTCATTCAGTCTCGGATCCCCTTGATATGGAGCTCCCTCGTTCGGGCTTGAATCCTTGTGATATGGATCTCCTTCATTTGAGCTCGGATCCTCTTGATATCAAAATCGAAGACTTTCGAATGTGCCATGGGTTTTTCTTAAACTCTTGCAGGAACACTTCGATTAACTTCACTCAATTATTCTTATCTTTCGTTTCCCTTGGCGGGATACCTTACAGAGACTTTGGAATGAGCACATCAACGGTGCCGGACCACTATGTGAATGCTATCGTATCTTTCCTTCTCAAGTTCAAACATTCATTAGCAGTTTAGCTTTACTCACGACTAAACAATATTCGTTCCAGTGCTCGTTATACAATGTTGCCGCTTGCATCCTTGAGTTCAAAAAAGACCGGTTTTGCATCAGTCTCCCAACTCACCGGCTGTGTTGCTCTTTCTGGCACTTCTTTGCTCTTGGAGCCAAGGACGATACCACAGCGGTTGCTGCTGCTCCGCCTCGGTGAGATGCACAGGAGGGCCTTCCGTATCTCTGACACACAATGCAGGATTCTTTAGCCTGGTTTCCTGGCCTTGCACTTTCCACTTCGAAGGTTTCTTGAAAGTAACAGTGTCTGGCCGAAAAGGGAAAGGTTATTTCCCTTCTTACAAACCCGTCTTGGTTTGCCGTCTGTCTCCCCTCGTTCAGCTGCTGACTTGAAACTGCTGTACCTTGGTGTGCTTTGCCTCACTAAGGGTGTGCTTTCGTGCTCTGCCTTTTATCTATGTGGGGAAGTCTAATGGAATTCAGGTGTGAGTGATCATCAGTAACTGCCTGACATCGCCTCACCCTAGTAACGGGACATGTGAGATGCACGGCTTGGGTGTGAGTCTGTTTTCTCACAGAGCGGGCTGTCTGTGTGAAAGTACTGGGAAAGGGAAAGGGGGAGTAAGGTTCCCACATATCCTACCTGGTAGGATGGGGTAAAGGTGGTGTGGGGGTGGGATAACGCGTTTCACCATCCGGTATCACACTCCCCGAAGACCTCTCACCAAGGTGATCCTCCCTTACTGGTCCACCCCCAGGAACTGGATCCAAAAGCGATGGCCGTGTCCTGACGACCTGGATGATAGATCCCTGGGGACTAGCGAGTGAGACACCTTCTGGTTTCTCACACAAGGCACCAAGGAAGACCTCACACAATTCCACATGTATCTAAACTCAGGAGATAATAGTCTAAAATTCACTATGACACCAAACAGCATGTCTAGAGGTGTGGATTGCCCTAAGAAACAAAATGATGTACACAGCACTATAGCATAAACCTACGGATAGAAACACGCTTCTGCAAAATACCAGCCAACACACATAAGAGCTTGAAGGCTATCGTCCTTTGGAGCGATTAATTCAACTGACAAGGGACTGGAAATACACATCAGATTACAAAAAAAGCAAATGTGCTAAACATGTAGATTCCAGGCATGAGGATATTCGAAATATTTAATATCGCAAGCACACAAGAACAAAAAATAGAGACAGTAGGGAACTACACCAAACGAGGCCGATGTCCGAAAAATCTTTCTAAATAGAACAAGTAATTACTTTACGTAGACAGCATGGCTAATCAAAAATCATTTCTGAAGAATTGGCACCTTGTCGAGAACCAGGAAGAACTAAGAGAGAAACCTGTCTTTACATATAGAAAAGCAAAACAATCTGAAAGGCTTCCTAGTACTTTAATCTCAAAGGAGCAAAATAGATAATAACTCAAATGATGTGTAGCCTGTAAATTCACCAAAAAGTGTACTACATTTACTTTCGCAAAACAAAAGAGTTGATGGCTGGAAGGTTTAGAATAAATCTTGACCTCTGGCATTGCTCTGGGCAACCCTCCAGACCATCGTTCTTCGCCTGCCAAGCCATTACAAAAGGGGAAAAACCATATACAAATCAGGCTTGGTCCCACCCCCAAAGGGGTAGTCCAGCCCGAACTGCTAGGTCACATCCCTTTTGCACGAGACCACAAGCATCCCCAGACATGTTTCAGCCTTGTTGGGCGTCATCAGTGAGGAGTAGCTTGGGTCTCTAGGCCCAGCAGGCAAGGGACCCACGTCTGGGCATACCCTTCCCACTCGGGGTGACAATAGCAAAACAAAAGAGTTGATGGCTGGAAGGTTTAGAATAAATCTTGACCTCTGGCATTGCTCTGGGCAACCCTCCAGACCATCGTTCTTCGCCTGCCAAGCCATTACAAAAGGGGAAAAACCATATGCAAATCAGGCTTGGTCCCACCGCCAAAGGGGAAGTCCAGCCCGAACTGCTAGGTCACATCCCGTTTGCACGAGACCACAAGCATCCCCAGACATGTTTCAGCCTTGTTGGGCGTCATCAGTGAGGAGTAGCTTGGGTCTCTAGGCCCAGCAGGCAAGGGACCCACGTCTGGGCATACCCTTCCCACTCGGGGTGACAATAGCAAAACAAAAGAGTTGATGGCTGGAAGGTTTAGAATAAATCTTGACCTCTGGCATTGCTCTGGGCAACCCTCCAGACCACTGTTCTTCGCCTGCCAAGCCATTACAAAAGGGGAAAAACCATATGCAAATCAGGCTTGGTCCCACCCCCAAAGGGGGTGCTGCTGGGCCTAGAGACCCAAGCTACTCCTCACTGATGAGCCCCAACAAGGGCGAAACATGTTTGGGGATGCTTGTGGTCTCGTGCAGAAGGGATGTGACCTAGCAGTTCTGGCTGGGCTGCCCCTTTTGGGGTGGGGCCAAGGCTGATTTGCATATGGTCTTTCCCTTTCTTTAATGGCTTGGCAGGCGAAGAACGGTGGTCTGGAGGGTTGCCCAGAGCAATGCCAGTGGTTAAGATTCATTCTAAACCTTCCAGCCATCACCTCTTTGTTTTTGCTACATTTACTTTCGGACAAAAAACACAGACGCTAGGAAACTTGTCCAATTCTAAAACAATGTTACTCCACTTTACATTTGAATGACAACCAGAAATGTGAGTAGTGTGTTTCAGAACACGGGCGAAAACAAAGTAAAACACTATTCAGGCACCCATGGTAGCACACTATGATGAAGAAACATTCAGAGTATGACTTAAGCTGGACAATAATAGAAGTGGTAAAAAACATTAATAGAACTAACAGAGAATTAGCACTGCAAAAGAAGAACAATGATGGATGCTCCTATATAGGGCCCAAATCGCAGAGATCAACAAAGAAGTGAAACATCCAGTGTGACTAAGTAATTAATATGGAACTATAGCACATATTTGCATAGCATACCTATGTCATTCCACCTGTGTCAAAACATAATTGACCAAAGTCCTAACACAGCCTGGTGGAAATCATTTGGATCACCCAGTGACCCCACATGACAACAATTAAGTGTTTATTAACAGAAGGAATAATCCCCCAGTTTCTTTCTAGACACAAAATATTCAACGTTGAAATACCAGATGTGCAAAGTTTCTTCATAGCAATAACATGGTAGCCATAACTGCATTTGCAGTTACTGGGGCCATACAATTTAGCTACAGTTCCTATCTATTTGAACACCTGGGAAGCAGAGACCATATGGGAAATCTGCCTCTTGCTAAAGCGACAGGTTTTCTCTTCCACTAAAGCTGTCAATTTGGTTGCTTTAATAGCTGCTCCCAGCCCTCTAAGGGGATCAAGGAGCAGTGGGTCTTGCAGAGCCAGCAGCACCTGCACGCTCGATGCACGTGTAGAAACTGTTTCCAAATCTACCCAGAAAAAGAGGGGGACCCAAGCTTGGTCACATAATGAATCCCCGAGGCAGTTAGCTCATCCTCACAAAAGGCATCCACCCTCATACAGTGGTGGTCAGACAGGTTTGGCGAGTCCAACCCGAGGGCAGGGCTAGAGGATGACCACCATCTGATGGGTGGGACCCTCTCAGCCAGGCCCTATACAAATGACCTAAAAAGGAAGTGAGAATTAAGAACTCCAAGATGGGGGGCAGGGTTCTTGAAGCTGTGGTCCTGCAGACATTACAGACTCAATCAAGTCCAGAGAACTATGACTCCCAGGTTCTGTATACCAAGCCTGCACACCTGAGCTCGCTTAGCCCAGAGAGAGGCTGGAAGGCTGGATCAGGTTATTTTATGCAGAAACAGGAGCAACTAAGAGGAGTGACTAGCCAATCCCAAGTCCCACGCAAGGGCTGTAAGCTGTCCTCAGGGGGGGAGGCCTGACAGCCAGCCACTATCCCATTGAACACACCTGAGTCATCTTTCATCAGAGAGCGCCTGGGAGGCAGAGCAAAATCCCCATAAAAAGCCAAGAGCTCAGTCTCACATTGGTTGTAGCTTTAGGAGCTAGAGATCAGAGACCGAAGACAGGAGTCTTTTTCGCAGAAGCTGGAGAAGAAACCAAAAGGACCTGGAGGTGGGGTGGTAGAGATCAGGAGGCCGGATGAGCGTTCCAGGAGGCTGGGCTGCATCAGATTTTAGGAGCTGGAGGAGAGACCCAGGAGACCAAACTGAGGGCCCAAGAAAACAGGGCTGCTAGTATGGAATTAGGGAGTGGTGACTAAACATAGTTAAGGTTATCTGCAAGCAGGTGGTACTCAGAGGGTTAAAGAAGGTGCAATAGATAGTTATGGGTTAGAAAAGACCATTGAGGAGAGAGGTGAAGAATGTGTGAGGGACAGTAATGAGCCAGAAGAGATTAAGTAGGAGAGAGGTGAAGAAGGTGCAAGGGACATTTGTGAGTTGGGGAGGTGAGGGGGGCGCCTGAGAAGAGAGATGGTACCCAAAGTGGTGAAGAAGGTGGGAGAGATAGCAAATACTTGAACAACATTGGTTGCAAAGAAGAAGTTGCCTGAAGAGGTGAAGAAGTTGGGACAGATAACCAGCATTAAGACAGTTTTGCTGGGAAAAGGAAGGTGCTTAAAGGAGCAAACAAGATCAGAAAGAGAGTGGAAAGGGAGCGCTGTTGAGCTGCCAAGCAAGATGGCCGCCTGAGTGAAGAGCTCCAGCCTCATCAGATTCGTATTTTGAATAAATCCGTTTGTGCCCACAACTTCTTGAAACTCTTTACACTGGTGCGTGGGGGACTGGGCAGCGCAGCTAAGTGCTGAATCCCACAGGAAATCGGAGAGCCAGCTGGGGACTGCAGAAGATCTGCAGAGTAACACCACTCAATGGCGGCTGTGGGGATGGAGGTTGCGTGGTGCCCTGTCGTGGGTGCCACGCGGCTATTGCCGACCCTGCTGGTGACTGGTGCGGCGCTGACAGTGGCGAGGGTATATCAGGTGCTCCCAGCGCGCTTTACACATTGCAGCTGTATTGGGCACCGTGGGCTCCTCTGACCGGATGAGAAGTGGCCTGGCCCAGGATAGCGGATTTTCACCACCGGCGGCCGAGGTGGGCCCCGCTTTGACATCAAACACCCTATACTGCCCGAAGCTGTGTGCAGCCGCTTGACGAATGGGGTGTCTTGTTGTGTGCCCCTGCAGCTGCCCGGCGGGGTGCAGTCTGCGCCCTTGACCTCCCTCGATCGCACTGCTGGTGGCGTGCGGTGGCCTGCTGCGGGGCATCGTAGCCCCATACCCCTGAGCTGTGCACTATAACATCTACACCTTACCTGCTCCTCCTCGGCTTGGCGGATAGTGTCGGCAGTACCGCGGCTCTCTGCTGCCGCCTGGAGTGCGCCTGGAGTCATTGGCGCCTCAATGGTGGGCTCGATAGCTACATATTGGATCCGACAGGCTTGGCCTGGGGCCTGTGGGGGACTCGGTGGCTGCAGTGCAGACCAGAAGAGCCATGCTTGCTCGGCCTGGAGGTGCTGGCGGTCGTTTCCACTCTCAAGTCAGAGAGCATCCTGTGCCTTGCTGTGACCCTGTTGGTTCCTACGCTGTTGCTGGGTCGATCGGGCTGTGAGCCCTTCCCCTGTGGGCTCGACATCGGCATATTACTCCGGTTTACTGCCCTCAGCATTTGCCCGTGCCGGTGTCGCCCCAGAGGCAGCCTTCCCCCCTTGTAGACCTGTCCTGAGGAATCCGGTTCTCTCCCCGTTTCTCTCTCCGCTGCAACCTTACACAGCCGACGGGGATTCGTGCGACCCCCTGGGTGCACCCTAGGCGTAGCAGCTCCCGGCCTACCACCTGTCTACTGTCTCATGCCATCAGCGAGTGATGTTCACTGACATACAGCTGCAGACCCTCACAAGCAAACCTGCGCGCCATAGTGATTGGAGCTTACTAGCCTGTAGATGAACTGTACTCAATGACATTGGATCCTTGCATGGTCTGGTGAAGCTGAGCCACTGTGCAGTCCCCAGCACTTTAACGAAACTGCACACTAATCAACAACTGCTCTCTGCTGCCCATCTGAGTACTGCTGCCGCCGCATACCGCACAAGATGACAATGGAATCCAAGGGGATTAGTGGGTCTTGCACGTGACTGGCATTACTGTATCAACTGCCCAATAAAAGTAATCAGAGTGCCTGGTGCCGGTCCTACTGCTACTACTGACCTGTGTGGGGCAACTGTGCCCAGACAACCCGGCTGTGCACTTGGCAGATACCCCTTCTGTAATAAAAGGTGCCCAGTGTCTGGCTCTTAGACGGCGGCATACCATTTGGACCCCCCAACGCAGTTGTGGACACCTCTCTCCCATCTCCTTTGCAATGAGTTGTAACTAGTCGACACGCAGTGGGTCACACCCTCCAATCAATACTTCAGCTTGACTTCTGACCTCTGGCTCCTGGGCAGCCTACTGCGGGACCTTTGGTGTAGTCCTGGCAAGATCTCACTGCAAATACCCGATCCAACCCTTGGCACACCGCACAACCAAAATGAATCTACAGGCTGTGAAACAATACACCAGGTCTGGCGGCGCCTACCGACAAGCAAGCGCTCCTTGGGATACGGATCTGGCGCCCATTGGACGACAACATGACGAAAGGTGTTGGATCCAAAAAGAAAGGGCCTATTGACACCTACACCAGCGAGAACTCAGACCTCTTCTGGAGACCGGCCGGACGAGGAACAGGCTCTTGGGTCCGCTTCCACCAGAGACGACCACCTGCTCACTGCAATGCAGAACGGCTTCTTAGCGGTAAACGTGAAGCTAGATGAGATAGTCTCCACGATCAGCTCACTGAAGTCAAAGCTTAAAAAAGAGGGGGCTCGTATCACTGAAGTTGAGATGAGAGTGAGCGCAACTGAGGACCAGGTCACAAAGCAGGGCCGTGATATCGCCCACCTGCAGCAGGTATTTGGCAAAGTACGAAACAAATGTGACGACCTTGAGTCGTGCTCTCGCCAAAATAACATTTGTATAATTGGGATCCCGGAGGCGGCCTGTAGGGGTCCAATGGAGCAATTTGTTGAGAAAATACTTAAAACATTATTTGACCCCTCCAGATTCTCGCAATACTTCCTGGTCGAAAGGGTGCACCAAGTCTTGGCCCCAGTTCCCAAACCAGGAGTTCCTCCTCATACCACCCTTGCCAAATTATAAACTATTGTGAAAGGGATCTCATCCTTTGCATGGCCAGGGAGAAAGGGGCCCTACGCTTTGAATCCTCAGATATTCTTATATATCCAGACTTTGCTGCAAATGTTCTCTCTAAACTTAAATCATACAACTCAAAAAACTTCTACGTATGCGCCAAGTGCAGCATGTGCTGCTATACCCTGTGAAACTGCGCATTCAACATGGTGGGAGAGCCCACTTTTCCGAGGATCCCGACGAGGCCGCAGCATATGTCGAATCCAATATTCCCATACCACTGCCTAGATGGGACCGTGAACACGATGGGACTTCTCCTGAAGACAACAATGATTCAAGTATTATGGATAACGACTGACTCCAGCGGAACGCTCAGTCCCCCTATGCAAATTCAATATGGGTGCAAGTAATTTAAGCCATGGGGCTGGCGGCAGATCGGCAGCCATCGAGATAGTCCCAAGGCCGGCACACAGTGCTCTTTGCACAGAGCGTTTCAAATGTTGCTTTGTGAGTGGGGATTCATCATCGAGTTGGGGGTGATGATGTGGGTGGGTGGGTGGATTGGGGTAGACTGTAATTTCCATTACTTAGACCGATTTGATCGAATGTTGTATGCACGTGTTGTTCCTGTTGACCAATTGCCGGGAATTTGTATTAGCATGTTGGAAGTTTGGTTGAGTGAATCCTATACAACATGGGTGGGATCCATCCGGCACATTGACACTACACGATCTCTTCCCGGATCGAACATTTGTAACACTATCAGATTTTTCAGAGAAATTGGGCTCTGGGCCTACTAAAACACTACGATATTACAGAATAAGAGCAGCGATTAGGGAGCGATGGTCGCCATTTCCCTGCGAACCTGAGGTGTGCAAGGTACTAGAAATGGTGGCAATGATTGGGAACCCCGGAGGCTTGGTTGCCAAATTGTACAATAAATGTCAGAACACACATCTGCAATCCCTGAAAGCCAGAGGGAGATGGGAGGAGGACATGGGTACCCCATTATACGATACACAGTGGGCAAGGTGGTGCCGCCTCACCAGGGAGGTGTCCATGATTGCTCGGCACAGACGTATTCAATTTAAGGTGCTGAATAGATTGCACTATACTCCAGCGAAAATAACCAAATTTACCCCACTGACGAATACTAGTTGTCCGAAATGTAAGGCAGACACTGCCGATGCACATAATATGTACTGGGAATGCCTCCAGGTTTTTCACTTTTGGCAAGAGGTTGCCCATATACTGCAATAAAGTACAGGGATCCCACCACACTGGTCGTTGCACGAATACCTGTTCGGAGATATTGGCAAAACTTCTATCAAAAAGAGAAGACTTTTCAACATGGGCTGTCTACTGGCCAAAAAGTACATACTGTTTAAGTGGAAGTCCACGACTGCTCCCGAGATAACAATGTGGATACATGAAATGACCTATGCTAATGAATGTAAGGAGACCTATGTAACACTAGTAGCACTGTGCTGTAGACCAAAGGACATCTGGGAACCCTTCCATGCATATCTACGTAAACAGAGCATTGTTAAGCTTCTACTGAAACTAAGTATTTGTATTTATGAATGTGTTTAAATGTTGATTACATAAGTGGGCACTGAAGCCCTATGAAGATGCATAAGTCATTACCCAACTGTTGACTGTGTTTGAGGTTGTTTGTCTTGCACTGTACTGAAAATAAAATTTTAAAAAAAGAAAGAGTGGAAAGGAGAATACTGTGATGCGAGGTGGTTTTAAAGGAAAAAGGGTCTGGGGAAAAGAGATGATGAGTTGGTTAAAGAGTTTGTAAAGGAAGAGGACTTTGTATAGGTCAGGAGGACAATCAGGAGAACAGGAATAGCATTTGGTGCAGGGATTAAACAGGGGAGTGTGCTGCCTCTTGTTTTACAAAAAGAGGCAGCCCAGTTCAGGCTTTTTGAACTTGACAATACAAGAAGTGGCGTATAAGTTGGGGAGAAGGAGGCAAGACATCGTGGAACCATGGGGGGAAGAGGTGGAGTAGTTAGCCACCCTCCTGTGCTATCAAGCTATCTGGGTTCCCATCTAGGACTTTGGCACCTACCATACCTGCTCCCCGCATCCATCATTCCATGCACCCAAGATTCTGAGGTTCCCATGGAGGTTGAGTAACTCGAGGTGCAAATGTCAGAAGTGGACGAGAGACCAGCGATCAGTTGAACTGGATCTGAAAGAGGAGGAGAAAGAAAAGGGAGTTGGCCACGTGAAAACCAGTATTACTGGGGTCTATCCACTCACACTGCAAGAAGGTAAGTCCCAGGTATTGTACTGGTGAAAACAGGGACTTTGCTTGATTACTTATTTGTGTATAATAAAGTGTTGACCCTGAAAGGGAACCCGGCAAATTCCAATGATGCAGGAAAGCCCATTTCTTTTATTTTAGTCCCACCTGCAAATTTGATTGAAAATCACAGGAGCTACCCTGACATGTTTTAGTTGCACTTTATGCTACCCCTGCTTATTTATTTATCCCACACTGTTTTAATTCCTTAATAAACTAGCTTGCACTTTTGTCTTTGTTTCTCTGGCCCTTGATCCCTGCTATCTATATGACAAGTGGTGTCAGAGTGGGATCAGAGGTCTAGACAACAGAGACCTGCCCAAACCTGGGTGTCAACCCCACAATGCCCCAAGTCCAAGGGAACCAAATTGGGAAACAAAATGGGGTAGACCATGAATACCTGGGGTTAACACCCACTCTTCTTGACCCTACTTTTGGGTCCTGGTCTTGCTCTTTAGCAGTGACCCTTTGGGTTTCCCACCTCAGAATATTAATTATCCAGTCAAGATGACACAGATCGTTGGGCAGAACATTGTAAGCCCAACCATGAAGCGGCACTGAGAGAGACAAACCTGCAGTTTTCACAGCTTACACCACTAGCCCCAACAACAACACAATGTACACCCTGCAGTACTGAATACCAAGTCTTCTCAGCCATCGAGCTAGAGGTTCTGGGTTACAATCATGTACTTCTGAGTTTGAAGATACTGGACAGTTGTTACATCCTACTTCCACCCAAGGCCAGATTTCCAACACTCAGCAGCCAGATTATCCTCAAAGCAAACTGAGGGTTTTCTTGAGAAAGCAGATCAGCTGGTCAACAGAGATCTGTGAAGAAGAGTGAGAGGGCCTGCAAGTGGAGTCCTGCCTCTATGTGAAACATTCCTAGAAATGTCACCTCACCAAGAACACTGGATGTGAAGCCGTAGGTCCAACAAGAGTCCCTCTGGTGACCGACAGCATGAGAGAAGATACTGCACACTGAAAGAGTCCAAGGGGACATCTGAGAGTGTTGGGCAGTACACCCATTAGTCCCTACTAGTCCATAATGGATATAGGCTGCTCACAGGGAGACGTCCAAACTATCGTCCTAAAACCCTGGGGGCGATGGTGCTCATAATTGCCAACTACCCTCAATGGAGATGTCAATCAACTACAGTCCAAAGACTCAGTATGAGCACAGCATTCGATTGAGGCGAGAACAGTTACGGGAAGAGGCAAGTGGTAAGTAACACTAGGAAGAACATAGGGTGTTGAGGCAACTGAACTTAGAATATATGTTACTGTTGTCTGTTTGGTGAGAGTGAAGAGGACCATGGGAAAAGTGCTTGGCGCTGATGGACACCAGCTTCGATACACATTTCCTGGTTGAAGGAGCGTCACACGAATATCCGCTAATAAACCTGAAGAACATTCATGTGTGGCTCACTCCATCAGCACCAGAAAAGCCTTTATTCCTTTTCCCTCCAAGCACGGAGCGCACTTAACCCATCTCTGTTGCAGCCCAGGGAGACAAGGGGGCCTTCCCCAGCTCTGGTCATGGAGCGTACCGCAGGCACTTAGCTCTTTTTTCCAAAGGAGCTCCGATCGCGGACGGAACACTGCCTGAGGCCGGGGTCGGCTCCAGCGACTAGCAAAGGGGGTGGTGGGGAGCTCTGCTTCACGCTTCCAAACTCGGATCACAGAGTACATATGCTTCACCGCCTTTTTGCGGCCCAGGATCACCCACAGGGGAGTGCTCTCCTTTTCCTTCTTTGAAGCTCTGATAATCGAGCACACACAATGCCTGCATCGCGGGGCATTCAGACCCCTCGTCACCATTGTTGTAGGGCGGTCTCGTTGTCACATGAGCCGCCTGAATCAATGCTGTGGGCACGCAGCCTGCAATTATGTTGCTGTTGTCACACAGCTGGAACTGGTACTCGGGGCACCCAGACCTGCTGGTTGGCTGCTGTGGGCCCACAGCATGCAGGAGGGTTGCTGTGATGACAAAGGCTTCCCTTATTGCCAGGGTCACTAGACTTATTTCCAGGATCTGTGATCATACAGATCAGACATACACGGCCATGGGCACACAACGTTGTATGTAATGAGTCAGACACCAGAATTACCATGCGGGGATTCTGTCGCCATACTGCTGCTGCCGCATATACCGGCTGAGGCTCCTTTTATTTTGATGCAGTCATGACAGAGTCATGACTCACAATCTTAAAGGGGACATCACTACAACATTCTGCTTTTACATAGGAGAAGCACTGTAAACCACTAAGTGCATCATGCATCCCCCTGGAATGGATGCATGAGCTGCGATGAGAAGCAGAGTGGAAGTGCATGGGCCTGATTGGTGCAGGACTGGAGGCAAAGCCACTGGGATGCTGAAAACCCAACCCAAGGACAACATTATGGCTCGGGCCCAGGTAGAATGCTGTTTGGTGAGCTACGGGTTATTATGTGGGCTTCCCATGACCGCCTAGGTTGGAACTGGGGCCTACTCGTGGAATGGGACGCCTGCAGCCGGATCGTGGCACCCAGTGATAATAAAGACAACAGCTGATACAGTCTGCTTCGCACACAGAAGCAAAGCAGGCTGGAGCAAGGCTGGTGCAAGAAAGCAGGTGAGCCCACATGACACAACATTCAGAAGAGATAAAAGAAAGGAGGATAGTGGGCACAAGACCCTAGACATACATCCTGAGATGAGAGAGGGGAGGAGCCCTTAACACAATAAAACCCCTGGGTGACGCCTGACTCGCTTCAGAAATAAATACCCTCTCAGGCAGGAACCAAAAGTTGCTCAGAATCCAGCAACCGCTTCACACAGGAAAATGGGACAACCCAGCCTCACTGCTAGCCAACATAATGAACTTTAAATCACACATAGTAACGAGCACTTTAAAATTGCTGGCACTTATTGAGAATCATGAAACGGGCCACCCAAATAGGTATTATGGAAAACCAATCTAAAGTAGGCAAAAATATTGACATTGCTACACTGGTCTCCTCAGGCCACAAGAGACCTAAGACACAGGAGCAGATAATGTTTGCTCAGGTTCATGGGAACCCAAAATCAGCATCAAACATTGACGCTCTTGCAACAAAGCTGGATTTACAAAATCTCCTCTCCAATCTGAAAAAGTAAATGCACAGTAGCATTGCTGAGCTCGCTCAAAAAGCTACATCTCTGGACAAGCAAATCTTTGCAGTCGAGTAAAAGAGTAAACCTAATGGAAGATGTCTCCTGCGAATACTGACATGATCTAGCAGAAATAACAAAAAGAGTCAAAGCCTTTGAAGCTCTGCAAGAGATGCTATTCGCAAAGTTGGAGGATTCAGAAAACCAAGTACATAGAAACAACATCCGAATCAGAGGGATCACGCCAATGTTCCAGACCAGGACCTCGGAAAATATGTTGCCACACTCATCACCCTTTTTCAAGGAGAGGCATTCACCTTAGTCTGCACACA